>NC_051308.1:130739957-131989957 GCF_015220235.1 Choloepus didactylus
CATCACTCTCTCCTATAGATAGATCAACCAGACAGAAGACCAATAAGGAAATTGAAAACCTAAACAATCTGATAAATGAATTAGATTTAACAGACATATACAGGACATTACATCCCAAATCACCAGGATACACATACTTTTCTAGTGCTCACGGAACTTTCTCCAGAATAGATCATATGCTGGGACATAAAACAAGCCTCAATAAATTTAAAAAGATTGAAATTATTCAAAGCACATTCTCTGACCACAATGGAATACAATTAGAAGTCAATAACCATCAGAGACTTAGAAAATTCACAAATACCTGGAGGTTAAACAACACACTCCTAAACAATCAGTGGGTTAAAGAAGAAATAGCAAGAGAAATTGCTAAATATATAGAGACGAATGAAAATGAGAACACAACATACCAAAACCTATGGGATGCAGCAAAAGCAGTGCTAAGGGGGAAATTTATAGCACTAAACGCATATATTAAAAAGGAAGAAAGAGCCAAAATCAAAGAACTAATGGATCAACTGAAGAAGCTAGAAAATGAACAGCAAACCAATCCTAAACCAAGTAGAAGAAAAGAAATAACAAGGATTAAAGCAGAAATAAATGACATAGAGAACAAAAAAACAATAGAGAGGATAAATATCACCAAAAGTTGGTTCTTTGAGAAGATCAACAAGATTGACAAGCCCCTAGCTAGACTGACAAAATCAAAAAGAGAGAAGACCCATATAAACAAAATAATGAATGAAAAAGGTGACATAACTGCAGATCCTGAAGAAATTAAAAAAAATATAAGAGGATATTATGAACAACTGTATGGCAATAAACTGGACAATGTAGAAGAAATGGACAATTTCCTGGAAACATATGAACAACCTAGACTGACCAGAGAAGAAATAGAAGAACTCAACCAACCCATCACAAGCAAAGAGATCCAATCAGTCATCAAAAATCTTCCCACAAATAAATGCCCAGGGCCAGATGGCTTCACAGGGGAATTCTACCAAACTTTCCAGAAAGAACTGACACCAATCTTACTCAAACTCTTTCAAAACACTGAAGAAAATGGAACACTACCTAACTCATTTTATGAAGCTAACATCAATCTAATACCAAAACCAGGCAAAGATGCTACAAAAAAGGAAAACTACCGGCCAATCTCCCTAATGAATATAGATGCAAAAATCCTCAACAAAATACTTGCAATTCGAATCCAAAGACACATTAAAAAAATCATACACCATGACCAAGTGGGGTTCATTCCAGGCATGCGAGGATGGTTCAACATAAGAAAATCAATCAATGTATTACAACACATTAACAAGTCAAAAGGGAAAAATCAATTGATCATCTCAATAGATGCTGAAAAAGCATTTGACAAAATCCAACATCCGTTTTTGATAAAAACACTTCAAAAGGTAGGAATTGAAGGAAACTTCCTCAACATGATAAAGAGCATATATGAAAAACCCACAGCCAGCATAGTACTCAATGGTGAGAGACTGAAAGCCTTCCCTCTAAGATCAGGAACAAGACAAGGATGCCCGCTGTCACCACTGTTATTCAACATTGTGCTGGAAGTGCTGGCCAGGGCAATCCGGCAAGACAAAGAAATAAAAGGCATCCAAATTGGAAAAGAAGAAGTAAAATTGTCATTGTTTGCAGACGATATGATCTTATATCTAGAAAACCCTGAGAAATCGACGATACAGCTACTAGAGCTAATAAACAAATTTAGCAAAGTAGCGGGATACAAGATTAATGCACATAAGTCGGTAATGTTTCTATATGCTAGAAATGAACAAACTGAAGAGACACTCAAGAAAAAGATACCATTTTCAATAGCAACTAAAAAAATCAAGTACCTAGGAATAAACTTAACCAAAGATGTAAAAGACCTATACAAAGAAAACTACATAACTCTACTAAAAGAAATAGAATGGGACCTTAAAAGATGGAAAAATATTCCATGTTCATGGATAGGAAGGCTAAATGTCATTAAGATGTCAATTCTACCCAAACTCATCTACAGATTCAATGCAATCCCAATCAAAATTCCAACAACCTACTTTGCAGACTTGGAAAAGCTAGTTATCAAATTTATTTGGAAAGGGAAGATGCCTCGAATTGCTAAAGACACTCTAAAAAAGAAAAACGAAGTGGGAGGACTTACACTCCCTGACTTTGAAGCTTATTATAAAGCCACAGTTGCCAAAACAGCATGGTACTGGCACAAAGATAGACATATAGATCAATGGAATCGAATTGAGAATTCAGAGATAGACCCTCAGATCTATGGCCGACTGATCTTTGATAAGGCCCCCAAAGTCACTGAACTGAGCCATAATGGTCTTTTCAACAAATGGGGCTGGGAGAGTTGGATATCCATATCCAAAAGAATGAAAGAGGACCCCTACCTCACCCCCTACACAAAAATTAACTCAAAATGGACCAAAGATCTCAATATAAAAGAAAGTACCATAAAACTCCTAGCAGATAATGTAGGAAAACATCTTCAAGACCTTGTATTAGGCGGCCACTTCCTAGACTTTACACCCAAAGCACAAGCAACAAAAGAGAAAATAGATAAATGGGAACTCCTCAAGCTTAGAAGTTTCTGCACCTCAAAGGAATTTCTCAAAAAGGTAAAGAGGCAGCCAACTCAATGGGAAAAAATTTTTGGAAACCATGTATCTGACAAAAGACTGATATCTCGCATATACAAAGAAATCCTACAACTCAATGACAATAGTACAGACAGCCCAATTATAAAATGGGCAAAAGATATGAAAAGACAGTTCTCTGAAGAGGAAATACAAATGGCCAAGAAACACATGAAAAAATGTTCAGCTTCACTAGCTATTAGAGAGATGCAAATTAAGACCACAATGAGATACCATCTAACACCGGTTAGAATGGCTGCCATTAAACAAACAGGAAACTACAAATGCTGGAGGGGATGTGGAGAAATTGGAACTCTTGTTCACTGTTGGTGGGACTGTATAATGGTTCAGCCACTCTGGAAGTCAGTCTGGCAGTTCCTTAGAAAACTAGATATAGAGCTACCATTCGATCCGGCAATTGCACTTCTCGGTATATACCCAGAAGATCGGAAAGCAGTGACACGAACAGATATCTGCACGCCAATGTTCATAGCAGCATTATTCACAATTGCCAAGAGATGGAAACAACCCAAATGTCCTTCAACAGATGAGTGGATAAATAAAATGTGGTATATACACACGATGGAATACTACGCGTCAGTAAGAAGGAACGATCTTGTGAAACATATGACAACATGGATGAACCTTGAAGACTTAATGCTGAGTGAAATAAGCCAGGCACAAACAGAGAAATATTATATGCTACCACTAATGTGAACTTTGAAAAATGTAAAACAAATGGTTTATAATGTAGAATGTAGGGGAACTAGCAATAGAGAGCAATTAAGGAAGGGGGAACAATAATCCAAGAAGAACAGATAAGCTATTTAACGTTCTGGGGATGCCCAGGAATGACTATGGTCTGTTAATTTCTGATGGATATAGTAGGAGCAAGTTCACAGAAATGTTGCTATATTAGGTAACTTTCTTGGGGTAAAGTAGGAACATGTTGGAAGTTAAGCAGTTATCTTAGGTTAGTTGTCTTTTTCTTACTCCCTTGTTATGGTCTCTTTGAAATGTTCTTTTATTGTATGTTTGTTTTCTTTTTAACTTTTTTTTTCATACAGTTGATTTAAAAAAGAAGGGAAAGTTAAAAAAAAAAAAAGAAAAAGAAAAACAAGGGAAAAAAAAAGATGTAGTGCCCCCTTGAGGAGCCTGTGGAGAATGCAGGGGTATTCGCCTACCCCACCTCCATGGTTGCTAACATGACCACAGACATAGGGGACTGGTGGTTTGATGGGTTGAGCCCTCTACCATAAGTTTTACCCTTGGGAAGATGGTTGCTGCAAAGGAGAGGCTAGGCCTCCCTATATCTGTGCCTAAGAGTCTCCTCCTGAATGCCTCTTTGTTGCTCAGATGTGGCCCTCTCTATCTGGCTAAGCCAACTTGAAAGGTGAAATCACTGCCCTCCCCTCTACGTGGGATCAGACACCCAGGGGAGTGAATCTCCCTGGCAACGTGGAATATGACTCCCGGGGAGGAATGTAGACCTGGCATCGTGGGACGGAGAACATCTTCTTGACCAAAAGGGGGATGTGAAAGGAAATGAAATAAGCTTCAGTGGCAGAGAGATTCCAAAACGAGCCGAGAGGTCACTCTGGTGGGCACTCTTACGCACACTTTAGACAACCCTTTTTAGGTTCTAAAGAATTGGGGTAGCTGGTGGTGGATACCTGAAACTATCAAACTACAACCCAGAACCCATGAATCTCGAAGACAGATGTATAAAAATGTAGCTTATGAGGGGTGACAATGGGATTGGGAAAGCCATAAGGACCACACTCCACTTTGTCTAGTTTATGGATGGATGAGTAGAAAAATAGGGGAAGGAAACAAACAGACAAAGGTACTCAGTGTTCTTTTTTACTTCAATTGCTCTTTTTCACTCTAATTATTATTCTTGTTATTTTTGTGTGTGTGCTAATGAAGGTGTCAGGGATTGATTTAGGTGATGAATGTACAACTATGTAATGGTACTGTAAACAATGGAAAGTACGATTTGTTTTGTATGACTGCGTGGTATGTGAATATATCTCAATAAAATGATTAAAAAAAAAAAGAAAATAAAAACATCTATACCTGACATGTTGTGTGCCCATTACTTCATTTCATATCATGACCCTAAGAGGTACTTTTATTATGCCCATTTTAGAGATTAAGAAACTGAGATTAAGAGAGATTTAAAAATTTGCCAAGGTCACATAGTTGACATGTAGGGAAGTCTGACTCCAGGACCCACCTACCATGAACCCAATACCAGACTAGGCACTTTAATTTGTTTCTTACCCTCACAACCACCGTATGCACTGCGTAATCCCTTTTTACCATAAAGAAAACAAAGTCAGGATAAGTAACCTGCAGCTGGTATACGCCACGGAACCAGGCTTTGGCTCCAAAGCTCATGTATTTCCTCCATTCCGCTCCACCCCACTGCCTCAGATTAGCAGAGCTTCAAACGGGCACTTGGAAGGGAAGGGATGCTGACCTCAATGAGCAACTCTTATGCCACTTTCACATGGCACCTCATTTAATCCTCACAACCAGTCCATGAAGAGGATAGAATGAGCTCCAGGAAGAAACCCAGGCTCAGAGAGATGAAGCAACTTGCCTGAGATAACACAGCTAGTAAGCATTCTTGTTGACCACTGACTCCCAAAGACTTGCTTTTCTACTGGCATGTACCATCTACAACATCCCTGGTTTTGTAATTTTGCTCTATCTGCAACCCAAGATCCATTTCTTGCCTGCCCTATGCCCCAAGCAACTGATGGCTACGGATTGTCCACAATCCTTTCTGTTTAGGTTCGTACCTTCCAGTTTAGGTTTGATCAACAGGAACCTTAGGCAGGAGAGCCAAGGCCAGGAGGAGAGAGGTCAAGGTATTTGTTCTGCTCATTCATTCTCTGCCCTACTTTGATTTTATGACTACTGCTCCTTCTGGGCAGCCCCTTTCCATGGCTCCAATTTTTACTGGGTCTAGCAAACACCACTTCCTCCACTCACCCCTTCAGGCCTAGGGGTGGGACAGCTTCCTGCTGTTGATTGTCCCCCTCTGCCTCAACTTCCCTTGTTGATTCCCTAACCTTGCCATAACGCTATAAATGGTTCCTTCATTAAATTACCTTCATAATCCCAGCTAAGTGTGCTTCTGATTCCTACTGGGACCTGAGCAAGCCCCTTAACATTCATCTGTGGTGGCTCCTGTTAGAGTTACCTGGAAGGAAGACCAATGGCTCCTTTCTGCTTGTCAGGCAGGTCCAGGTCTTTCCCAAACCAGTTACTGGATAGACAGGCAGTGGCCGGGGACTGAAGGCTGGTTCTTCACACTGCCCTTGTCTCTGCCCATCTGGAATTGCAACTTGGGACAGCTCAGCCACTCCAGGCCCAATGCTTTATCTTTAATATGGGGGTGGGAGTGGGGGTGGAAGTGGGGGTGGGAGTGGAGGTGGGTGCTGGCTTGGAGCTATGCACCCTAGAAAAAAATATGTTCTTAAACTTAATCCATAGGGCCTTTTGATGAGGTTATTTCAGTTAGGGTATGGCCCAAATGACTCAGGATGGGTCTTAATCCTATTACTGAAGGCCTTGTAGGGGGAAGGGAGAGAAGAGAGAAAGCCAGAGTGAGTAGCTGGGAGCTGAAAGTCGACAGAACCCAAAAGGGAAGAGAGAAGCCAAGAGAGGTCACCATGTGCATTGCCACATGACAGAAAAGCCAAGGACCAAGGATTATCAGCAGTCAGACCCAGAATGCATTCCCTTGAAGATACCTTGATTTTGAACTTGTCCTAGCCTCAAAACTATGAACCAATAAATTCCTGTTGTTTAAGACAACCCATTGCATGACATTTGTTTTGGCACCTAGGAAACTCAAACAGGGGGCTTCAGCTAGAAGTTCTCTCTGCCCCCTCCCAGCCATGACAACCCAGGCCTATAAGCTGACATCCAGAAAAGATATGGGACATGCTGACCCTGCACAGCAAGGCAATGGTGTGATGACTTGAACTTCTGGATCCCAAATCAGTTGCTGGTTCTGTGCTTTACTCTGGAGTATTTTCCTTCACAGCTCAGTAAATACTTCATCAGTGGTGACTCAAAACAATTCCTTCTTCCATGCCAACCCAGAGAGCTTACAGCCTAGAAACTATCACAGCTCTTTGACATATTCTGCCACTTTGCCTACCCAGATCCCCACCTCTCACCTGCCTCTGGCTTTTCTCACATGAGAGAACAAGTTGAAAGATACAATTCCTACATGTTAATGGGTAGAAGCTTAGGGGAATAGGAAGAGTGATCTCCAGGCAGAGAAGGGCAAGAGGAACTCCCTCTCCCCTTGAGTATAAATACCAAGGAAGATGAATGTGAGGCGCTTGGAGGTCAGCTGTCTACTTAGAGAGAAACACCTTCGCTGATTAAATACATAATCCATTCTGGAAGACACGGTCCTTGAAAAAGCTCTTAGCTGATCCTTGCACTGGGCTGTGAGAGCTAAACTGCCTTCTGCTCCCAACCCATCCTTCCTACTTGGTCCATTTGGAGAAGGAGCCAGGGAGAGGGAAAGAAGGAAGTGGAGCCCAGGATGCTGCTGGGGAAAGGAGAATGGGCAGAGGTGGGTCTGGCCAGGGGGTTATGTCCCTGATACTCTTGGGTGGGCAAATAGAAGGGCCATGTGGGGGAACTGTCCAAGGGCTGAAGAGGTAGATGCGAGGATGCTCAGGCCAGAGCCCTCTCCGCCCAGCCACTCATGCACGTAAGGAAATGTAGTTTCTTCATTTCCTCTCCCCCTTCCCCTCAAAGCACACACTCCTTCCCGCTTAAGTATTAGAAGACCATGTCCTGAGGAGGTGCGAGGAGACCCTCCCCACTTCCTCCCCAGCAGTTCAGCTAGGGAGATCCTGGGAGAAAGTGATAGGAAAAAGCCCGGACCAGGGCCAGAGAGGAGCAGGAGGAGAGAACAACCATGTTGATGTCCTGGGGTGAAGCAGGAGGTTAGTGGCAGGGGTGGGGGTTATAGAATGAGCTGCAGACAGCTGGGATGTGACAGCAGACTGAGTCTCAGGGTAGGGCCTGGGGGAGAGAGAAGCTGCTTGTAGAGGACAAATGGGGTGAAAGGAATTGGGGAAGCTGAGCTTCAGGTGAAAAAGGAGGAGGCACTTCTTCTCCACCTCTCTTTGGGCTTTCGTTATTAAATTGAGTAATTCCTGGCCCCAGGCAACTCAGAGAGTTTTTCTGGCTTGCACTAGAGATGTCACTTAATTGCTTCAAAATTCTGCTTGGACTTTTTCCTTCTCAATTTCCTCAAATGGCCCAGCTTTACCTTGACGGCCATTTTAGTGTGTTTTGTTTTCTCCGCCACCTAACATCCCATTCAGTAGTCTCCAGAAGAAAGCACCAGGGTGGGCCCAGTTCTGAAACCCTAGACCACGCCAGGAAGATCCACCCATGGGCTATGATTTGACCATCCTGCCCCAGCCCACATGTCCTCCATCTGAAATGCCACCAAAATGGAGATAGCTGATAGTAATTCCTCAGAATTACATAGTCCCTTTTTGGCCTTGGATTTAAAATGCAAAGACTCCAGGAAGAATAAACTGTCCTGCCTGTTTAGGGTGAATTTGTTTATTAGATAGCTTTCTTCCTCTAAGAGAGAGACCTGTCTGACCTTATCTATAATCACCTGGAATTCCTCCATCTCTGAAATCTTAATTTCAAACATGCCACTTTCTGGCTACAACGTCCTGTCCTTTCAGCATTCCCCTAAATGTCATTCTTCCTCAAGACTTCTTGACCTCACTCCCTTTTCTAACAGTGTCTCCATTCCTTGGGTGGCCATTTGACCTAATCTTCACCAGTCTGTCTTTGACCCCCTTTTTCTTCTATGGCATCTGCCTTCCAAATCCCCGAGCTTGGCTCATGATCACCATTCAGCTTCTCCCTTTTGACCTTGGGGCTGCTAAGCTCAGTTGCAGAAAATTGCACCCCTGAGTGGACTGATCCTGCCATGACTTGAAGGGACCCCTTCCCACTCTTTGCTGCTCTCTCTGGTTTTCTCAGCCAAAAGGAGTCCTTGCTTAGCCTCTTCTCTCCTTCCCTCAGGAAGCAGGCTTCACAGAGAATGACAGTCAGTAGACAGGAACTCCTCCAACTTCCAACCTTGAGGTCCTGCAAATGTTTCCATATTTTCACCCCTCCCACCTCCTTCCATCCCATTTAAGGTCATAAGTATCTCTCCTCCTCTCAGGAGCTCTTTATTTCATGACATTCCATAAGAACTTTCCCCAAATTATTCCCTCCATCTCCCATATGTATGTTCCATCTTTTGGCAATTGCAAATAATGCTGCCATGAACATTGTTGTACAAATATCTATTTGAGTCCCTGCTTTCAGTTCTTCTGGGTATATACCTAGAATTGGAATTGCCAGGTCATATGGTAGTTCTATGTTTAACTTTTTGAGGAACCGCCAAACTATTTTCCACAATGGCTACACCATTTTACATTCCCACCAACAATATACTAGAGTTCCTATGACTCTGCTTTCTCTCAGCACTTGTTATTTTCCTTTTTTTTTTTTTTTAAATAATAGCTGTTCTATTGGGTGTGAGGTGGTATCTCACTGTGGTTTTGATTTGCATTTCCCTAATGCCTAATGACATTGAGCAGCTTTTCATGTGCCTATTGGTCATTTGTGTATCTTCTTTGGAGAAATGTCTATTCAAGTTTTTTGCCCATTTTTAAGTTGGGTTGTCTTTTTAAGTTGTGTTGTAGTAATTCTTTTTATATTCTGGATATTAAACCTGTATCAGATGTATGAATTTCCAAATATTTTCTCCCATTCTGTTTGTTGTCCTTTCACTTTCTTGATACTGTACTTTGATGCATAAACTTTTAAATTTTGATGAAGTCCAATTTATGTATTTTTCTTTTATTGCTCATGCTTTTCATGTAAAGTCTAAGAATTCATTGCCTAATAACTGGCCTGAAGATATTTCCCTATGTTGTCTTCTAAGAGTTTTATAGTTTTGGCTCTTATATTTAGGTTATTGACTCATTTTGAGTTAATTTTTGTATACGGTATGAGGTAGGGGTATGCCTTCATTTCTTCTGCATATGGATATCCAGTTTCCCCAGCACCCTTTGTTGAAGAGACTATTCTTTCCCTATTGAGTAGACTTGGCATCCTTGTCAAAAATAAATTGACCAAAATGTGAGGGTTTATTTCTGAACTCTCAATTCTATTGCATGGGTCTACCTATCTGTCTTTGTGCTAGTACCACACTGTTTTGATCACTGTAGTTTTTCCATATGTATCTTGAAACTCTTCCTCTTCAATGACTTCTGCTTATAGCCTCTAAATGTGCTCAAATCCCTTCCTTGTTAAAACAAACAAACTACTCCAAAAGAATCCCTCCGTCCTATGGGCTGCCCTCGTCCCCTGCCACCACCCACCACTCTTCCCTTCCTCCACACACAAGTTCCTTGAAGGACTGGACTGACCTTACTGTTTCTTCCTTTTCATCTCTCCATCACTGTTTCCCCACTATAATCTGACTCTACCCCTACTCCCATAACACTAAAGCAGCTCCTTCAAGGTCCATAATGTTGTCCAGTCCACGGCTCATCTCAATCCTTCTCTACATGACCTCACTGCCTCAGTGGACTATTGACATTCCCATTTGACACACTCTCCCCCTGGGCTCTTAAGTACCCCACTTGCTGGATCTACCAGGGAAACAAGTTCCTCTTATTAGGTCCTATCACTTCTCTCCAGCCCCTTCTCTGGTTCCTCTACCCATCCCTTAACTGTTGAAGGACCCTGGAAGCCAGTGTGATATAATAGAGAACACCAGTTTTGGAGTGGGCAGATTTAAGTCTGAACCACCTGCAACTAACTCAGTGTTCCTTCTTCCAACCATTCAACACCTACTTATTGAGGGCCTGCTATGTATCAAGTATTGGTCTAAATTCTAAAGACATGATAGCAAGTCAGATGGTTGAGCTTACCTACTGGTAGGGAGAAATATACATCAAACACATAATTACTCAAATAAATCTATAACTGCCCAGAGTGATAACAATTATGAAAGAGAAATACCTGATCCCATCAGTGCCTCTCTCATCTCTTCCTACATTTGTCCCTTTTTAAAGTGTCACATTGTGTTGGTTTTTAAAATGGCCACAAATTCTTTGACATTCCTTGCATTAAGAGTTGGGGTCAATGGCCCCTCCCCTTGAATATAAGCAGATTTTATCTGCTTTGACCATTAGAGTATGGCAAAATGACAATTTGTGGCTTTTGAAGCTGTCATAAAAGGCCATGCAATGCCTATCCTCATACTGAAATGCTTGCTCTTAGAACCCTGTGCCACCATGTATGAAGTTCAACTACTCTAAGGCCACCCTGCTGGGAGGAAGCCAATGCCAGCGGATAGCCCTGTGTAGGTGCTCCAGTTAGCAATCCCTGCTAATCCCAGCCTTTGAGTCAGACCAGCCAGACTCTCATATGAATGAAGAAGCCTCCAGATGATTCCAGTCCCAGCCATTTGGGTCCAGCCATTTAAGTGTTCCTGGCCCGAGGACCCAGACAAGTCATCCCCATTCTGCCATGCAAAAATTCTTTATCCACACAATAGATAATCAGAATACACATCTTTTGCCCAGGCCAGTCTCCTGACTTGCAGACCCTATTGCCTCTAGGTGTCTTTACCTGGGACCCACAGCTCTGTGGACTCAAAATATCTAAAACTTCACTCCTAGTATTCTTCATCCCCAAACTTAGACCTCCAGTATTCTCTAAGATGATTCTTAATACCAACATCCAACTAGTAACCCAATCCAGACATCTGAGTTATATCTCTCCTCTCCCAATTCTCCAGTCCCTAAATCCTTTGAGTTCTTCCAGAGATACTAATCTCTCTAAGATCATCCCCTCCCCTCCATCCCTACAACTTTCCATTGACCTCAGTCAGGCCCTCATAAACACTTACATGGTCAAGGAATTACTCTGACTGTGTTTTTCTGCTCCTATATTCATACCACTCTCATAGCAATCATACCACTCTCCCATTTCATACCACTCCCCTGCTTAAAAGTCATTCATTCATTCACTTGTCCATCAAGTATGTATTGAGCACCTACTGTGTTGTAGGCTTTATACTAGCTCCTGTTACCACTCTGGCTTCATCTCCCAAAACCAGTGCGATACTCCCTTTTCAGACTTTACAGTGTGGAAAGAACTTTCATGATTGTGCTATAGAATAAAGTTTATATCCTTTGGGTTGGTAGACACCCCCTTTAATCACTGGCCCTAGCCTACCTTTGACATTTGTCTCCCACAGCCCACATCTTTAGCCAGGCCAAACTATCATCCAATCTAGGCGCTCACACTTGCTTTTCCTCTGGTTGAAATGTTTCTGCCTCCTGTCTGCCTGGCAAACTCTTAGTCATCTTTAAAGATTCTGTTCAAGTGTTCCCACCTCCCTGAAGCCTTTTTGACAATTCTGTCCTAGACCTCTTCTCTTTTGCCACATGAGTCTCTTACTCTGTGAATCCTATTGCCTTGCAATGATTTGTTTACATGTCTGTCTCTCTTTTCCCTTGAAGCCAAGGATGATATTTTATTCATTTTTATGTCTTCGGTATCTGGCATAATGTAGACATTTAATAAATGTCTAAGTGTTCAATAAAAGGGGTAGTGGAAGACCTCAATTCAACTGTGAGCAGAATCTGTCTAGAAGGGTTGGACATCCTCACACACACACCTTCTTCTCCCCCACAGCAGACACTAACTGTGTTCACCAGACCTACCCACCACCAGGGAGTGTCAAATGGGTTAAGGGAGACAAAAAGTGCTGAGAGAAAACAGGATCATTTCCATAGCAAAGATCTTCATCTTTCATATCCTAGTGCCATTTGATTCCCACGCAAACCAGTGAAGTAGGCTCCTCAGTCGTTATTATCCCCATCATAAATCATACATCAACTGAAGCTCAGGAAGGGCAAAATAATTTGGCTTATGGTTTTCCCATTTTTTATCATAGGCAGAAGCAGACTTCAATTTAGTCTCTTTCCACTACCATATCAGGGTGCCTCAGGCAGCTTTGAAAAATATAAAATATTAGACCTTTTGTGGGGTTATCATCACATGAACAGCAGCATGCATTTAGACTTCACCAGGAGAGCCTGTGGTTCCCACAAAGCAGCCACACCAGGCATCTGTAGGACCTTGTTTTCAAGGCCCCCGGGAGTGTGGGACTGCTGGACCATCTGAGCTCCGGGAACCACTCGTACACCCACATTGCCCCAAGCAAGGACCCAGGGAAAGGCACCGACCCCTGGGCTACTCTTGCCCTCTCCTCCCTTACACCCTTGTCCCAGAGGAGCATCTCCTAAGGGTGGCCATTTGTCTCTTTTCAAAAAGGGATTCAGGGGGACCGGCTTAGGCCTACTGTTAGGCCTCAGGTTAACATTTTACCCAGGCAGCCCCTCCCTCCATTCCCTCAGTCCCAGCCACCCATTGCCTGTCATGGGATCTCCTTTTTAAAGCTATCATCACCCACTCTCGTGCCCCGGAGCCCTCCTACACACCCCACTGGCTGAAAAGGGAGCCAGAATCCCCAGTGGCCCCTCTTCTCTGCCCCTAAACATAGGCACACAGGCCATTTTCCTTTTACAGGTTTTACTGTGGATCACTGCAAAGAAATAGAGAGGAAAAGATAAGAATAAAACCATGAGGATGTTTCAAAGCTTTAAAAAATTTTTCATTTCAGTTGGGTCTTTGATTTTTTTTGCTGGGCTAACAACCACAGTCCCCTTGAATTCCTGGTTTTATCCCTTATCCTGAGCCCCACAAACCTGCTTTTAAATGAAGAGAGCATGAAAATGCCATTGAGGCAGACCTCCAACTACCAACCAGAGCTACTCTAAAAGCCACCAGTCTCTGGGGACACGTGATGTCTGCGGCTTCCAGACTGGGTAACATTCGCCCCACCTAAGTCTCTGAAATTCTCCAAATACTACCCGGGTCCCCCACGATTCCCTACAGCAGGGGTTCTTCACTTTTTTAGTGTAATGGAGCCCTCAGTAGTTTGGTGAGGCCTATAGACCCTTCTCAGAATAAGATTCTAATGCATAAAATAAAAAATATCATATAGGATTAAAGGAAATCAATTCCTTTAAAGTAAAGTTATCAAAAATATTTTTAAATTTTGCAATATAATAATATATACACTTCTTTTCTTTTATATTAGATATTGTGATCTAGCTTGTGATCTAATTGCTACTGTAATTTTGAAGTGGTGCTGAACATATGATATTTCAAGATGTCTAAAAAGACCGTAATATGCTGTGAAAATATCCATGATAAATACCTAAATACAAAGTCACAGGTATTGCTAACACTACTCAAAGAATAGTTTGGTAAGTGGTTAGTGAAAACAAAGATGTACTATTTTGCCCGCATTAAAGTTCGTGAACCCCAGATGAAAAGCCTCTGTCCCAGATCTGAGCTTCTCAGAATCCCCTAGGGATCTGCTTAAAAATGCAGATTCTGATTCAGAAGTTCTGGGGCAGGCCTGAGACTCTGCATTCTTAACAAGGTCCCCAGTGGGGGCGAAGTGCTGGCCCTGGGATGCACCCTGGTTAGTGATGAAGGTCACCACCCAGAACCATTATTGGCAGCTGAGAGATGACTTGCTCCAGCCCTGATCTGCAGCCAGGTGGGAGGGTGGGGTCAGGGCCTCAGCAAGACCCCGGGCAACCATCACCTCAGGCATAGTGCGTGGTGACCAGGCCATCCCAGCTTATCCCCTGAAGAGAATGAAGACGACACCCTGACCGGGAACACATTTGGCAAAGCTTCGAGGAGCCTGAGACCTCTTGAATGCTCCAGTCCAAGCTGAAGGTAAGACCTTTCCTTTAGTTTCCCATCGCCTTTTAGATAAGTCTTGACTAAAGGCTTAGGAACAACAAAAGAAAAATAAATGCAGACAGTAAAATACGACCATGGAACATGACTTCCAAGATACCCTGCCAACTAGGAGATGGGATTTAAAGACAGAGGGTATGCTGGTTTGTATATATCAGCAGACAAAGCCATATTCTTTAATGCAATCTTGTGGGGGAAGAGGTATTAGTGTTGATTAGGTTAGAACCTTCTGATTGAGTGTTTCCATCAAGACGTGACCCACCCAACTGTGAGTGACACCTTTGATTAGGGTGTGACCTGTGGATTGAATGTTTCCATGGAAATGTGGCCCCGCCTATTCAGGGTAGGTCTTGATTAGTTCACTGGAGTCCTGTTAAAAGAGCTCACAAACAGAGGGAACTCAGGGCTGCAGCTGAGGCAGACATTTTGAAGACAGCTGTTGGAAGCTGACACAGACATTTTGGAGAAAGCCATTTTGAAACACAACCTGGGAGCAAGCAGACTCCAGCCACGTGCCTTCCCAGCTAACAGAGGTTTTCCAGACGCCACTGGCCATCCTCCAGTGAAGGTACCCGATTGCTGATGTGTTACCTTGGACACTTTATGGCCTTAACAATGTAACTGTGCAACCAAATAAACTCCCTTTTATAAAAGCCAATCCATCTCTGGTGTTTTGCATAATGGCAGCATTAGCAAACCGGAACAGAGGGTCACCTTGTGCTGTCTTTGGGGCTGCACTTTCAAAAGGGAAACTCTATAGGAGAGACAGCTTTCATTATCAGAACATTCCCCAGGGGAGTATGAATCTCAGACTCAGTGAGGACAAGTCCCCCTTAAATACAGGTTTTGGAGGTCTGGGATTTTATGAAGGAAAATGAGGTTTCCCTAGTTCACTGCCCCCACCCACCTTCCTAGTCCCTGACCACTTCGCAGTGGTGGATGCCACCTTCGCAACCACATTCCGGGAGCCCACACCAAATGCGGAATTCCCCCTCTGCATGGGCCTAGGCTTGCCTCCTGAGTTCTGATCTGGGAATCCTCTTTGTTCCCACCACTGGTCCTTTTATCACTGTTCAGACTGTTGGGGAGGTCCTCCCTTCACCCACCCACCCACGAGTGGTAGCCTTACCTCACAATTGTGTTTGAATACAACCCATTAAATTTAATAACTATGCAAGTGAATGGCACCCGCAGTACAAGGGGGCTTAAACTGTAACCAACATTGAATATGCATTTGTCAACCTACATCTCTCAGGAGCACTGGTGAAGAGCATGATCTTCGCAGCCACTCTCAGACCTGGGTTCCATCACATATCAGCTGTGTGACCTTAAGGAATTTGATTCACTTCTCTAAGCCTCAGTGTGCTAATCTGCAAAATGGGGGAATAAAAGCATCTACCTCTCTGGACAGTTGTGTGAATTAAACAAGGTGATGCTTGCAATTAGTAGTCTGTTTGGCACACAAGTTCCAAAGATTAGTTATCAATGTATTAATCTCATCTTCCATGGTAAAGTAGTTATTTCAGCATTTAAGAAAATGGATTCTATTAAGGTGAGTACTCACCTTAATGGAATAATAGTAGTGATAAATGCTTTTTGAATAAATGAATTAAACATATTCCAAGACAATTTCCTGTCTGGGAAAGCACCCCTTGAAGCTCATGACTGGTGGCAGTCAATGTAAGGACGGCACAGTCTTTTCCAATACATTACTGAAATACATCACTTTGCAGTCTTCCTTGTTCCTTACGACCCATGAGTAATAATTTGTATCCCCATTTTAGGCCAAGGAAACCAGGATTCATGGAGGTTTTGCCCAAAGTGAGACAGCTAGCAAGTGGCTGAACTAAGCCTCAAACAGAGGCCCAATTGTACCCTGAAGCAGCATAAAATTCCTGTCTGAGATCAGGGGGCCTGACTTGTGGTTCATTAAGAGGAGTCCAGGTACCTACGGGGCTTCAGAAAGATGTTCCCAGAACTAGAGGTTGTCATTTTCAAGAAAGTAAAACAGCTAATAATTAACAAATCTTGGATATATTTAGCCATTTATAGAAGACACCCACTCTAAATGATGCTTTGAAAAATGTGTAATAAAGAGATTGGGAAATACCCCACTTCAGAAAAGGTGGGAACAAAAATGCAGGTAAACAGAGCTGAAGCCCAATTTTTCTATTTCTGACTGAAGGTAAAGTATGGTAACTGAAGATCTGCGGTCTGCCTAGAGTTCAGACAAGGGGCAGTCAATTGAAACAGATAGTCAGTGTGTCTCCATTTCCATCTGAGAAAGAGACACCCTGGCTCTGGAGAGAGAAACTTTGCTGTGGGGTAGGAATAGTTCATAATTATTTTCTATACCTTCGGCAAAATGTCTTTGCTCTGTACTCACTAAGAATCTTCTGATTATAGTTTTCTGGACAAACTTGATAGCAGAAAGGAGATATCTAGTAGGAATTGTCTCCACATTTTACACTTGTCTTGGGTTCATTGGTCTCTTATGAATTTAGTAATTGTGAGTCAATCCCTCTTGAGCCATGTGCTCCAATTTTACACTGACTTCAGCTTCATCAGTCTCTTATATGAACTTAGTGATATGAATCAATGCCTCTTAAGCCTGAACAAGTATGAGAATGCTTATAAATCAAATGTCTGGAACTGCAAAGCAAAGTGAGGGTCAGTCCCAAGTCTATGGCAACACTGGAAGGGCCTCCACCCTGGGAGACCCCCACCCCAAGCTGTGCATAGTGAGATCCCTCACCCTTCATCTTCTGGCCACATGCCTGCAGAACAGAGCAAGGTTCACCAGTCACTTCAGAGATGCCCTGCTGAGCATCCCAACCTGTGGGAGCCCAGGGCTTCCTCGAGCAGAACCAAGAGCTAATGGAGGCCAAAACAACACAGGCTCATTTAAAGAGTGCAACTTAACTCTTTAATGTTACCCAAGTACCCCAAGTTAGAAAGAAAATGAAGAAAAGCTCTAATCTTTTTTCCTACCCATCACCAGACATCCGGAAGCCCTGCTCTTCTCCCTCAAAAGAGGAGAAAGCAATGAGGCAACAGGTGGAGTTAGAGTTTGGGGGACACAGGATTTGTGAACACTGGAGGCTGTCTCTCTCCCAGGGAGAATTCCTCACCTGAGGCAAGGTCTCCTTCTGCTCCATTCTAGGGATATTTTCCTTTTATTTCTTTCTCCCCTCTGGGATTCAGGGAGTGCTTAAGATAATTTACCATTTAACGTGGGCAGATGGCTTAATTAAGCTGAATCCAAAGGCATTCACAGTGGCTCTGAGTGTGTGAGTGTCTTGGGGGTGGGACCGTGGGAGGCACCTGCCAGATGTGTCCTCGCCCTCCACCCAGTCTCCAAGGCTGGTCCCGAGTCTCTGGGATGCAGGGCACCCATCAGGCGCCCATCAGGTCACCTGCCTGCAAGCTCCTCCTGCAGCTCCGGCCGGGGCAGCCTGGGCAGGGCCCGGCTCACACGTTGGGAAACGGCTCTGGTGTTGCGGGCAGCCTCCAAAGTTAGGAACGGAGGCAGCAGCAGAAGCCAGCACTGCCGGACCCTTCCCCAGGCAGGGTGGGTTCCCAGTGCTCAGTCACCCAAAGGAATGAAGCCAAGTACCTGTTCTTGGGGAGTTCGTAGTCTTAAAGGGATACCAAACTCCTGGGCCTTTACAGGCAGCGCTGAGAGATTCTAGTCCTTTCTCTAAATTTTGCACACGAGCAAACCAAGGCCTAGATGGGAAAAGCAACTGGCTCCACAGGAGCAGCAGGGCAGGGATGAGAACCCAGCCCTCCAAACCCCATCTGGATACAAGCATGTGTGTGTGTGTGTGTCTGTGTGTGTGTGTGTGTGTGTGTGTGTGTGTGTGTGTGTGTGTTTGTGTGTGTACACATGGGAGGAGGGAAGGGATACAGAAATTACAGTTCCTCTAATTTCTCTTCCCTGCTCCTGTGTTTGTCTGAAGGTTGGGAAAAGAAGCTTCCAGGTTCCGCTGATTCCAATCCCTGAGTTTCACAGCCTTTGGGAACGAACATGCCCCAGGGGGCAGTCCTGCATCATTTCCTGGGTGGAATCTACTTCTACAGCTGATTAACCTGTCCTTTTTGTGGTTGCCAAGTCTGGGGGAAGAAATCAACAACAAAACACCCCCCTCTCAATCCCCCAACCCCCACCCACTAGACACCTTAAAATGAAAGCTTTGGCCCAGAGCCAGGGTTTCCAAACCACACGGCAATGGTCCTTAGCTCATCAGTTTCATTGTCAGCCCAGAAACACCTTCACAACCCCCACAGAGAACCTGAGTCTGCCACCTCAGGAGGCTTTAGGGCCCTGTCTTCAGGCTTGCAGCTGTTTGCTTCAAGGAGGGCTCCAGGGCAGGCTAAGCTGGGTAAGGATCACCAGGCAGCTCTGGGCAGAAATTTCCATTTGGGTTAGTAGGGCAGTAGATCAGGGGATGTTAGGGAAGTGGACCAGGGATGGTGGAGCAGTAAGCCAGAGATGGTGGACAGAATTGCTACAGAAACTACAGGACGGCCAGTTACATTTGAATTTCAGTTGATAATGAGTAATTTCTTAGTATAAATATGTCTCAAATGTTCCTTGGGACACACTTCCACTAAAAAATTTCTCAGAATTATTTGAAATTCGAAGTTAACTGGTGATTCGGTCCTTTTATTTGCTAAATCTGGCAACCCTTGTAGTGGAGGAGATAAGGAGGGGATGGTGGGCAGTAACCAGAAGATCATGGGGTAATAGACCAGAACTGCACTCCCCACCCCGGACCTCCAAGTTGAGACTCCCTGGGATCCCCAGAGTTGAAAGTTGAGGATCTATTTCCTATTAGACCAACTCCATTGGAGTTTTTCCTGCCGCCCCTAAGGAATCCAGTCCCCAGCTGCTCCTTTGCCACTCCTTCCTTGGGGTTTCTCTCTCCTCAAACTTGGCAGAGAGATGGGATGTCATCTGCCCCCACTCTGGAGCCATCAAACACAAGCACTCAGACTCCCTCTGTTTGAAGGGTTTGGGCATAGTGCCTTTGGCAGCTTGGGTGTGAGTCTGAGCTCAGTCACCCCCTTGCTGTGGTTCTGAGCATGTAATTAACCAATCTGAGTCTTGGCTTCTGAGAAATGGGGGTAAAGAGAACCAACCTACTGTATCATTTAGTGGGTTAATGTTTATAAAGCTGTTAAAACAGAGCACTCAATAAACAGTAGCTTAAAGAACTCCTAATGCCCTCTAATCACCACAGGGAACCAGAAAATGGACAATGAGAAATAATAAATGCAAGGCCGTTACACAAGTACCAACCTCTTTCAAAGCTCTTATTCACGGCTATTACCCTTGTTTTAGGCATAATGGAAACCATTTCTGCATTCCCCTTTCATACCTGAGAGTAGATCTCGCTAAGCCTCCTTTCCTCTTTCAGACATCTTCTTCCCCACTCGATCCAACATTTTGTTCTGGGCAGTGAGGTATGAGTTAGAGTCCATTCGCTCCCTGGAGCCAAGTGTGGGCAGTGTGCATCTCAGGGAAACCACAAGCTGAGAGGCTATTCATTCATTTGACAATTTTTTATTGAGCCTCTACTGTGTATATTGGGGATAGACTAGTGCATGAAACAGACTTCATCTTTGCCCTCGTAGAACTCATAATCTAGCTGAGGGACTTGTTGTATTGTCTTTCTCAAACCCTGCTATCTTCACTTGACTGGTTCTGAGACTGGGCTGGCAAATTGGTTTCAATTAAACTGGTAGTGTTTCATTGGAGTGCTGTGTTTAGCCATGCTCAAGCTCAATGGGAAAAATTTCTGTGATTGGTTAGTGATGTCTCCCATGTGTGCAGGTGGGAGAAGCAGTGCCACACATGACACTAACATGCACGGTGAGTATTTCTTGCATTCTAAGCCCTGGGCTAAAAGCTCACAGCTTGAATCCTGATGTTCTCTTTAGGACTGTGAATCCATGTCTCCAGGGGGCAGTGAAGGGCTTGTGTCCCCAGCCGAGGGGAAGGTGAGCCCTTAGAACTGGCAGACCCAAGTCCCAAAGGAAGAAATAAATGTACATGAGCCAGTGATGTCGGATTACAGTTAGGCACCTGACATGCATGGTGGACAGACAAGAGCAGGGCTGGTCAGACCATGAGAGAAATCTGGCAGTGAAAAAAGCCCAGTGACGAGTGACAACCTAGCAGACAGTGGAGTGCTGCCATCATCAACTCTTCTGTCCTTGATCCCATAAAGCTTCTCTAACTAGGAATGCCTTCCTTGCTGATGGATGTTCTGCTGATCCTGAGGTGACAGATAAGATGGCCTTGGGTCTGCTTGACTTGGAAGGAGAGCTGCCGCAGGAGGTAGGGACAAGAGTAGGATCAAAACTCAGGGTGTCTCCATTAAACTCGCTCATGTGGGTTTTTAATACTCATGCAAAAGGACAGATTTTCACATAGCTTAAAGGCAACTTAGAGATCATCTAGTCCAAGATTTATTGACCTTGGCCCTACTGACATTTAAAGCCAAATAATGTTTCGTTGTGGGGGGCTGTCCTGTGCACTGAAGGATGTTTAGCAGCATCCCTGACCTCTACCCACTAGATGCCAGTAGCACTGTACACTCTCCCCGATTGTGACAACCAAAAATATTTCCAAACTATGCCAAATGTTCCCTGGGCAACAAAACCACCCCCAGATGAAAACCACTGACTCAAAGCATCTCAATTTATGGATAAGGGAATTGAGGCCCAGAGAGGTGACCTGCCCAAGGAAGCTTTGGTTTGTTCTTTGACGTCCCTCCCTGGAGAATTTTTCTACAGTACTCCACACACAAGGAAAGGATCTTGTAAATACGTACCAAGGGTGATCATGTAACTTATCATACAACTATATAAAAACTTTTAATGAGCCTACGTTTGATAAGAGGAGGGCCCTGCTCCTGTACCCTCTACTGGAGGTGCTAGGCTGGGGACTTCTACAATGTAGCTTCCCATTCATACCCTCCTGGAGCCTGGGTTAGAACAAAATGTCCCAGGCTTTAGAAGTGGGAAACATTGTCACTCTCAGCTCCCACGGCAGGGCTGCCCACTTTCCAAGTCTTGGTACTGAAAGTGAATGAGGCCCCTAGTTTTCATCAGGA
Organism: Choloepus didactylus; assembly: GCF_015220235.1. Lineage (NCBI taxonomy): Eukaryota > Metazoa > Chordata > Mammalia > Pilosa > Megalonychidae > Choloepus > Choloepus didactylus. The sequence continues at coordinate 130,761,664 of NC_051308.1, forward strand.
AGGAAAACAGCAGTTGGGGCTGTTAGGACACTTGTTTTTACGATGTGCTGAACACAAGATGTTCTGCTCCTTCTGCCTGAAGATTCCTAGAAGATGGGTTATTTTAGGGGCCAGGGAGGTGATTGAATAAGAAATGTGGTGGGCTGTCCATTTCACCGATAAATCTTATTTTCCTTTTCTTAAAGAAAAGAACCTCCCACTGCTAATTTGCTAGAGCTCAGAGTTGCCCACAGCAGTAAAAGTGGCACAGGGAATAGCATTACATTTCTATTATCTTCCTAATGGAGGCATCAAGACCTGTTATGCTGTTTCACATTTCCAGCTAAAAAGCAGCAATTTCAAAGACATTTTGCCAGCTCTTAACATTTTTAATGATGTGTGTTCTTTCTTGACTTCACTTATAATATCTCCCCTATCAAGTGAGTCTGAGACCCTGTGATTATGAAATTGTGAAAGGAAATAGCTAAATTTAGATTTCAGTAGGGTATGTGCCAAAAGCAGAGGCTTTAGGGGAAATGGACAGTTTACCCGTCCTTTGTCATTTATTAAAACTCGAATCTCCAACTAATTAAAACTGCGTGGACTATATTGGTAAATATGTGTGACCCAGGTCCCAGCACTCTTGAGAAATTTGGGAGAGAACTGTCTGTTATCCACTCCATTTTGCAGTTTTTCTTCTGAAGTTCCATGTTTGTCAATCTTTGTTTTTGGCCTGTGACATGCTGCACTATTTCTGCACGTGTTATTAAGCTTTTGGGGCTGTTAGGACACTTGTTTTTACCATGTGTTCAACACAAGATGTTCTGCTCTTTCTGCCTGAAGATGATGCTCTACCTTTTAGGTGCACTGTAGGGCTACCTTGTGCGAACTACCCAATGAAGAGATTAATGGTAAATCAGAATTGTTGTGAGAAATGTAACTCTCAAACAGCCTGGAATCAGAAGGTGTTCAGTCGGTCTTAAGGCAGATTTGTGGTCAGGAGTTTGGTTGTAAGCTTTTTAAATAACACATTTCTTGTGTTAACATATATACATCACGAAATTTCCCATTTTAACCACTGGCGTGTGTACAATTCAGTGATATCAATTACATTCACAATATTGTGCTACCATCACCAGCATCCATTACCAAAACTTTTCCATCACTCCAAACAGAGGTTCTGCACCCATTAAGCAATAACTCCCCATTCCAGCCCCCACCTCCAGCCCCCGGTAACTTGTCACCTACTTCCTGTCTCTATGAATTAGGTATTTCAGGTAAGTGAAATCATGCAATACTTGCATTTGGCTTACTTCACTCAACTTGATATCTTTAAAGTTCATTCTTTTCGTATCAGAACTTAATTGTTTTTATGGCTGAGTAATATTCCATTGTATGGGTAGACCACATTTTGTTTGTCCATCCTTCTGTTGATGGACACCTGGATTGCTTCCAACTTTTGGCTGTGAATCCTGTATCCAAATATCTGTTCAAGTTCCTGTTTTCAGTTCTTTGGCGTATATACCTAGCAGTGGAATTACTGGGTCAAATGGTAATTCTATGTTTAACTTTCTGAGGAACTGCCAAACTGTTTTCCACAGCAGCTGCACCATTTTACATTCCCACAATGTACTAGAGTTCCTATTTCTCTGCCTCCTTTTTTTCAATGATAGCCTTCCTGGTGGGTGTGAAAGCATATTTCACTGTGGTTTAGATTTGCATTTCCCTAATGGCTAATGATGTTGAACACCTTTTCATGTACTTATCAACCATTTGTAGCTCTTCTTTGGAGAAATGCCTATTCAAGTCCTTTGCCTGTTTTTTAATTGGTTGTCTGTTGTTAGTTATGAGCTTTTAATGGCCAGTATCATTGTGCCCTGGGATCCAGGTGCCTCTATTTCCATTCTGTGGAATTCCTGCCATGGAGTCTAGGTACCCATGGAGCTGATGAGGGCTCCCTCTCCTTCTGAAAATGGAAGACACTGGTGTTCATTGGCTCCCTTTTGCCTGGACACCATGAACTATTCTTCATTTACACGGGAAACAAACTGTGCATTCAATTCTTAATGGCATTTCATTCCTAAGGAAGGACCCTAGATTCCTGGGTTGGTCCTGGGAGTGTCTCAAGTCCTCTCCACAACCTGTGCAGACTTTAAAGTTTGGGTGACTCCCTTAGAAAACTCAGAACATTCAGTGAGCTTTGGGACTAGGTTTTACTACCAGCTTTACTCCCAGATGAGTGGCCTTGTCTATAAGTGCCGGGGCAACCTCCCTACAAACACCACTCATCTACTCAGAGGGCATGTGTTTTGAGTTCTTTCCCCAACATGGATTCGAGTGGTTTCACCCAAATTCCTCACCCCCATCCTGGTCTCCCCTTGTGATCCACAAGCACATATTTCCAAGATTTGCTGGTCAGGGCCAGAGTCCTCATCAGCTTATGTGGAGGAACAACACAGTTCAGACCCACAGACCAAACCCTCCAGTCAATTCTCCAGTCATTTACTGAGCACCAGTCCTGGCACCAGTCTCAGCAGAGGGGCGGAGAGATGACAACTCATGGTCCCTGTTCTTAGTGCAATACCAACAAAGTACTTCTGTGTTTGTTCCCCTTACTAAATTGCCTATTTCCCTTGCACCAAGAACAGGGTGAAACCCCATGTTTGGTGCACAATAAATGTTTATGGAATGAATGAAGGAACCATTTAAAGAAACTAACTTGCCACATACACAGAGCTTCCTCTCTAGGGACTGAGCCAAGTCAATGAAAGATACTTTCTAGCTCTAACTATATGTCTTCCTTTGGCTTCTGAGCTCATTTTCTCCAGGAAACTTTATACGCAGTTACAGAGGTGAAGCTTCCTTCCTTCCTCTCCTCAGTCAGTTTCTTAATGGCCTTTCGTTCTGCCAACGCCAATTGTCATGGGGAGTTTGGAAATTTAGACAGACACCATGTCCAACTCCAGGGCCATCCCTTGGAGATTTGAAAGTGAACACTTATAATATATGAAATCAGATTACATGGAGATTAATGGTGTTTTAGCATGGATTTATTGGATGCAAAGAACAGAAAGGTAATTATTCAAGTCAAAATAAAGGAGGTAGTCCTTATAAAGGTTAAACAGCAACTCATGGAAATAAAATATAGCCCAGTCTCTTGGAAAATGAATTGGGGAAGTCTGAACCATTAGAGTCCAGGTACCCACTCTCATTGATTCTTTCTCTGAGTCCTCTATAGTGTCTCATCTACTTGTGCCATTTTCCTCTCTGCAGGCCAGTATCCTCAATTTACTCAAGAAGCTTCTCTGCCTCCTGACAACTTCAACCTCAGCACAGCTTTGGCTTATGAGTGAAGCATCCAGCTCTCCATAACCTTTGAAATCTGAATGAATCTGGCTCTATAGCAATTACTTCAAATTCTTGAGAGTGTGCATCTGATTGTTTGCCAAGCAGCCAATAGTTTGTTCAACACTGAAAGATGATCTGATCCTGGTCTAGTCAACTGTAACCGGGCATCCCATGGAACAAATATGACAGTCTGAGCCTGTTCCTGCAGTGGGGCTTATGGACCAAGGCAGATCCCAGAGAGAAAGACAGCATAGGCTAAGCACCCCAGAACAGAACTACTACGCTACATCCTCAAAGGTCCACAACTTTAGGGAAAACTGTGGCAGGAAGAGGATCTGAACTGATTGTGGTGTTAATAGTTTAGAGGAATGTAGGGTAGCAATGAACTGATTGTGTGGTAAAAGATCACTCTTAGCCTTTTATGTGTGAGCAGAGCCTCCTCCTTCACCACCAGCTGCCTCCTTCAGTCACTGTACAACCACCAGCAGTAGCGGAGATTCCCAAAGGATGTGGCCTGGGCAGTCTCCTCCCGTACCCCATATTCCAACTCCTTTCTACCATATCCTACACTAGAAACAGAAACCTGGTAGTCTGTTTCCTGGCATGAAACATGAGCAGCTCTCCCACTTTCTGTGAAAAAGGTGTCCATTTGCACCACACTCTCGAGCTTAAATTCCTGTAGGAAGCAGCAACACAAGTCCAGGTATTTTGGAGAGCAGTGAACCAGTCCAAACAGCAGATCTGGGGTCAAACTAGTTTTGCTTCCTCTTTTTAACTTGTTGCTTTTTAAGTGAAGTTTCCAGACTACATTTTCCAGATTAGCTGCCAGGATTTTGGATTCAAAATTGCTCTCCAAAGAGTCCAGATACCCACATTCCGGTTTTATCTCTGCTCCTAAATAGCTGTGTGACTATGAGCAAGTCACTTCCACACTCTGGGTTTCAGACTTCTTACCTGTAAAAAGAGGAATTTGGAGCAGATGATCTCGAAGGCTCTTTTCTTCTTGACTGTGTCTTACCCAGACTATACCGAGACCACACTGTCAGCCCTGCCTGCCTCACCTCAGTGGGAATACATCTTGAACTCACAGCAGTCCCATCTCTGATTGTTTAACTTCTCTTTTCTCTGAGCTCAGTTTCTCCAGGGCCTGGGTGGCACTTGCCAGCTTGCACACAGGGAACTCTTTACTATAGAGACAGTCCATTCATTGTTTTGTATTTTTCTTCCATGCCTATTTCTCTGCAGTCTCTAGGATCCCTTCACTTACCCCAAGCCTTCCTGAAAAGATCCTTCAAGAGAGTCCCACGAGGCCTCCAGTGTCTAAATCTACATGTGGCTAACTTTCCACCTCAACAGACTTCTCCGTTGTCCCCAGAATGTGTGACTGTGAACTGAGGCCGCCACTGAGCCAGTCTGCAGGGGACGAAAGCTGCCCTGTGGCTGAGCCAGGCCTCCTGCAGTCAGGCACTCCGGGCTCTGGTTGGCTGCTGACCTCTGACACTGGGTGGTTGGATCAGCAGGCGATCAATTCTGGCCTCACAGCTTTGTTTCCTCACCCTGAGCTCTCTCCCAGCTGTTCTTCTCTTGGGGTTCATTTGCTCATCCTCCTGGCTTGTGCTCACACCTTCCAACAAACAGCCTATCTCCATGAAGATGCCTGCCAGCCACGCTGTGGGAACGAGTCTGGGGGCTTGAGGGGACTGTGTGGATTCAGGGTCAGAGGGCTGTTGGGCTGCTTCTCTCTCAGCCCGCCCTGAGGTTGTCAGGATATCTGCATGCAGCTCCTGGACCTTGGTTTGAACCTTCCTGCTCTTCCTAACAGTTCCTTTTCTTAGTCCCTCAGTCCTTACATCTCCCCAGTATCTTGTCCCTTGGGGAGCCACTGGCCAGGACCTGACACTGGAAGGGAAGGCCTTCTCTGCACTCAGTTTATTCCCAAAGGAATGGGGCAAATGCAGCAACCAAGAGGGACCAGGGAAGAGAGGCTAAAGGCAGCATAACTTCAAGAAGGGGTGAGGACAGAAGTAGACCAGGTATTGCCCCCTGGTTTGAGAGGAGTTGATTGGACCACAGTGTTTTTGCAGGTGAAAAGGAGGGAGCCATAATAGCTCTGTCTTCCTGAAACTTCCAAGTAACCTGAAAGAGTTCGTTTACTCATTCATTCATTCATTCATTCATATATATGATAAAGATTTATTAAGCTCCTACTCTACTCTGTGCAGGCAATATAAAAATAAACAAATCCCATTTTCTACCTTCCAGATCTGCTGCTTGCAGGAAAGGAACACAGGAATAGAAATTATAATGCCACGTGCCACACCTTTAGCCTGGGGCAGGGGGAGGGGCTGGCAGTACTGAGTGATGGTGAATATACGGAGCAACTGGATCTCTCACTTATTGCTAGTAGGAATGCAAAATGATACATCCACTTTGGAAAACAGTTTGGCAGTTGCTTAAAAGTTAAATATATACCTACCTTAGAAGTCAGAAATCCCATTCCTGGGTATTTACCTGAAAGAAATGAAACATATGTCCACACAAAATCCTCTACACAAATGTTTATAGCAGCTTTATTTGTAATTGCCCCCAACCAGAAACAACCCAAATGTCCTTCCACTGGTGAATGGATAAACAAGCCATGGTACATTTGTACTTTGGAATACTACCTAGCAATAAAATGGGATGGACTAACGATACACATAAAACAGATGAATATCAAAAGGCTCATTCTGAGTGAAAGAAGCAAGACTCCAGAGTCCACTTATATGGCATTCTGGGAAAGGCAAAACTATAGGAGGAAAAAAAACCCCAACTCAGATTGGTGGCTGCCAGAGGCTGGGGGTGAGGAGATGGATGACTACAAAAGTGTATGAGAGAACCTTTTGGGGTGATGGAACTGTTCTGTATTTTGACTGTGGGCATGGTTACATGACTGCATGTGTGTGCCAAAGCTCATAGAGCTGTATTCTAAGAAGGGTGTATTTTACTATGTGTAAATTCTATCTCAAAAATCATGGACTGAAAATAAACATTATGTGGTTTAAATACTGTGCTGTAGGAAGGCCTAGTGGGGATTTGCTTCCTCAGAAGGGGATCCTGCCCTGGGGGTGAGGAAGTGGGGTAAGGAGGATTTAAAATGGTGACTGAATTTAGACAGAACAGAAAAAGATGGTAGTTAAGGATATGACCTAATCCTAAGAGAAGCTGAAATGAAGTTTCACTGGCCAGGGAAGGAAGCACAAGTGATTCTAAATGCATTTAGGAGTGTGTTTGCTGGGTCAGAGAGGAGTGGAGGGCATGGGGGCCGGGGGGAGTGGTGATATCTAGAATGTACAGATTCAGGAAGGACGTGGAGGGGGAATGACAGGCCTCAATTTAGCTGAAGGGTGTGTGTGAGCACAGCACTGCGCCAGGAATGTACTTATGAGCCTCGGAGCTTCCAGTTTGCTTCAAAGAAAGCCTCTTGATAGCAATTGCAGTATAAATAGCAAACAAGCAAACACGGAGTCCTTCTGAGTCAGAGTGGAGTGAAGATGTTGGCCCTGAAACAGCCTGAGTTCTGATGTAGAGTGCAGCAGCAGCCCCCCCTTGACCCTAACCCCTCCAAGTTGCCCTCTCATCTCCCAGATAGCCAGTGCGCCTCTCCCCAACAGAGCCCACCCTACTGAGTCACCTGAGCCAACTGCAGGCAGCCAAACAAATGATGAATAGCAGCCCTTTCCCCAAGGGCACCGCCCGCAGAGGCTTGCTGGCTGCTAGCTAAACGGGAGTTGCCGAGACCTCTGGGGCTGCTGCCGTTTGTTTTGCTGAAGGCCCCTTGGCAGACGCTGTTTGCTCAGCCTTCCCAGCAAGCCAAGGTGAGAAAGTGGGGTGCCCTGGGAGACGGTGAGAGGACCTTGGAAAGGACACCCCGTGACAATGGTGCATTAAGGCCCGAGGTCCTCAGGGACCCAGGAAGCAGATGATTTCAGGGATCTCCCAGTAAAGAGGTTCCTTGGGGGCAAATGACAAGGACGGGGGTTCAGAAGGGGGCTCTTCACCATGAGCACATTTTAGCAAAGTGGCCAATCAGGCCCAGGAATAGCAGCAACAGCCACAGCAGCAGTTCAGAGCAGAGGCAGGAGCTAGATTTCCTGGGTTCACATCCCGGCCCTGCTCACATCCTGGACCCTTAGGCACAATTTTTAACTTTTCTGTGTCTCGATAGTGATAGTTCCCACTTCCAGGATTGTTGGGGGGACTAACTGAGTTATCTATCGCATGTAAAGTGCTTAGAACAAACCTGGCAGATAGTAAGGACTCAATAAGGGTCATCAACAATGAATTAGTGTGTTTACAGAGGGTCTCCAAGGAGTTCCAAACACTTTCCAGAAATTCTTGCGGCTCCTCCAGAGGAAACTTACACTCTAGGACTTCAATATTCCACTTTCATAAATGGATAGAACAGCTAGACAGAAGATCAGTAAAGAAATGGGGGCCTTCAACACGACTACAAACCAACTAGACCTAACAGACATACATAACACACTTCATCCAACAGCAGCAGATAACACATTCTTCTCAGGCGCACACGATCATTCTGGAGGATAGACCATATGTTGGGTCACAAAACAAGCCTCAATAAATTGAAAAAGATTGGAATCATACAAAATATCTTCTCCACCCACAATGCAATGAAGCTAGAAATCAATAACAGGGAAAACAGGCAAAGTCACCCTCTATTACTTGTACAACCTTGTTCATTCTGCACCTTAGCCCTTCCCTTCCCCACCCAGCCTTCCAGTGTGTAAAGCTTCTGCCCTGCAGCTATGAACATTTCAAGGTCTGCTCAGTTCAGTTGAGACCCTGCAGCTATTCGAGGCAGCAGTGTGGGGGATCTGGACACAAAACCTGGATTTGCATCCTTGGTCTGCCATTTAACTTACTTTCTGACTCGCTATTTCTGCACCCTCCCCCCCTTCCCCATGGAGAACACATAAATTGTACTTATGCTTCAGCATGTCTGCATCTAGTAGGTGCTCAGCAATGCTCCTTCTGTCCTTGCCCCAAGTCTCTGGAGCCAGCCCAGACTCTGCACCGAGCTAGTACCCCTGCACAACCAGCTTCATTTATTTATTTGGGAGGAGAGAGTTGGGTGCTGGGTAGAACCTAACCTATCCTGCCAACCTCCAAGGGCCTCTCTCCCAGCTCTGAATTCCCCCTTGAGGCCCCAGAAAAGACTTTCTGGTGCTAAAGGGAAGATGCTATCTTCTTGGGGCTCAATCCCCAAACAAATGAAGGTTCACATTTTGACATAAGTACTATTATAATCCAAGAAGCCAAACATACAGAATACTGTGGGGTGAGCATCCACAAAGCTGTCGAGGGAGAGTGGCCCAGTGAATATGCAGTAAAACTTCATTGGGCTCTGGCTACAGACTCTCCCAGCAGCCTTCAGTCCAGACTTGTATTGGCTAGCCTCTGGGTGGGGATGGCTTTTTTTTCCCCTCCTCCTGGAGACCCAGGAAGACAGAGTTCTACTGTTCCTCCACTGGTCACTTCCAAACCTGTTTTCCGATGCTTTCAGCCTAGGAAAAGCCTAAGCACTGTAGAGGACAAATTTTTCTGGGAATTCTCAAAGAGTGTGGGGAAGGGACAAGATAAGAGAAGTTCCTAGTCTAGCATGAATAATTATGTTTTGAAATCAGAATTGTTTTTGTACTTTATTCATTTTCTTTCTCCCTTCTTCTCCTTTATTATTATTATTTTTTGTTTTTGTTGTTCACTTTTAAAGTCAAGTGCCTTTTGCGATTCCAGTCTGTCTCAGTTGTACTAAGGGCAACACAGGAAAGAGATTTTTTTTTTCCCCAATCCATTTGGCCAGGGAGAATTGGGAAGTGTTGTACCAACGGGGAGGGAAAGACCAAAAACGCAAGGAGATGCTTGTAGCATGGCCCTCCTTGAATGAAGATACCCATTCCTAACCCCTTCTCACTCAAAGCTTGGAAGAATTCGGTTGTTTTAGGGGGAGAGGCTGTTGCCTTATAGGCCTTAATATATTTCCCCAAGGAGTCTTCCCCAAGGGAAGAACTGATTCTTATTCTATGTACACAATTGGATTTTTGAACCTATAGGTCCCTCACATCAAACATCTCCCTCTAACCTGGGAGCCTTTTTGCACGGGCCACTTTGAACCCAAGAAGCAACTGCAGGTCACATGATGGCCCTGTTTGGAGCAGGACACATTTTTCTGGGCGTCTGTCTGTCTGTGTTGCCCAGACACCCTCACACTTACTCCTTGATAATCCTTTCTTGACGAAGGGTGCCAAAGTAAATATCAGTCATTCTATCTTCAGCAGCAATCTCAGACGGCCAGGGAAATGTCAACCTTAGAAAATAAACAGCCCTAATATTAGCCCAGACGTATGGACATGTTCCCCCAGCAGGTGTGGAAAGAGCCATAAACTCTCATGTATTTTTAAAGCATGGTCTCATGCACCAAAATCTCCCAGGATGTCACTAAATGTATTTCAGCCTGGAACAGCAGTTATTACCGTAACCCTTACACAAGGGATGAGCCAGCATTCAGCCCTCAGTTCCTTGGGCTTGGGATAGTCGACTGTCCCCAGAGCAGGCTCAGCAGCCCCAGCTCTGCTGACCTCACATGTCCCCTCTGCCACTAGGCAGGCAGCAATTGTAGGATCACAGCACCTGGCTGGTCCCTCTACCATAGGAACGTATGCAAGTGACAGATGCACACAGGTCTCCGATGCAGACCGTCAGACATGTCACTCTGTCACCAATGAGCATTTACCGAATGAGGCCTCTGTACAGCACGTGCTTTTGTTAACAGGGCTCTGTTGTAGGGGCGACGAGGAGTCTCCCAGGTTTGGCAGTCTAGTCAAACAGAGGACATCCTCATCATGATGAGTGTTTATAGAGGCATCCCCTACAAAGTGCCTGATTGTGCAGGTAAATGCTGAAGAAAAGCACTTGGAGGAGAGAAAGCCAAGAGAGGACTGAGGACGTCAGGGCCGAAGAGGTACAAGAGAGAAATGGGATCTGAACAGAATCTTGACGTAAACCTAGACCCCAGATAAGTAAGGATGGGGAAGGGTTCCTGGAGAAGAATTGGGAAAGGCAGGTTTTCAGAGGTTGATAGAGACCAGATGAAGGCAAAACCACAGATGGGTTGCTTAAAAGTTTTAGAGTTCATCCTGTGACCGTGAGGGAGCCAAAGAAACAGGCTTCAAAATGGTAGAATTCAAAACTAAGGAAGTCCCTGTTGGCCTGAACTTTAAATCCAAGTTAACAAATTCAGCACCTGTAGATCAATGAAGCAGGCATTGGGGCATGGTAGGAAAGACAGGTAGGTATGGAAAGAAGCATAAGAAATCATCAGGGTGATTTGGATCAGAAGACAAAGCATGCTGCCATGTAATAAGACAACCAACAGTATAAGGCAGTGTACGACAAGTAAGACACAATTGCTATAGCCCCTAGATTTCTGTATTTTTACATCACAGATCATGAACCCAATGTGGGAATTAAACAAACTGCTAAGAATATCAATTCCAACTTTATACTCAAGGACAAGGGAAATGACAAATGGATCGGTTTGTGAACTAGTATACCCATTATGAGCTGAACTTTAGCCAGAATTCCATTTATTATCTCTCCCACTGAAGGCCCCACTCTAATTTGGGGGTTATAATGACATTTGGGGTCTCCAGACTCTGTGTTCTCAGAGTCTGTACTTTCAAACAAACAGAAAGATCTTGTATTTTAATAATTTTAACAAAATGGGATCACAACCTATCGGTACTCCTTATTTAAAAGCTTTTAAACCAAGTTAGAAAATTCTGTTTTGGATTCCTTTCTAAGTGTATTACCTGCATTGCTTTGGACAAAACTGTAAAACAGTGGAAGTGTACAAATACTTGTTTTCAAATGCTCTTTCCTCACCATGAATTTATTTTTTAAAAGATGATAAAGCACCTTTATCTTGAAGCGACCAATTAATTAAAAAATCTGCCAGCCTTTTGTCATCACGGGGAAAGGTAATAAAAATGGAACACTTGTCTTTTTCTATAAGAAAAGTGTGTCATTCATCTTTTAGTATCTTTGCCATGAGAAAACTGGTGACGCTCTATGTGCTACAAAGGATCTTCCTGGTCACCCCAGGAAGGGGTGTTTACAAAACAACAACAACAAAGTGTTGTAAGGACTCTGTTATATTCTAAAGACCTTATTTTTATAAAATTAACAGCAGCAATGACATCTTTTAGCATTGTGCCCATGCCTGGCTTTAACTTCTTTGCTGTCCAGTTGAATGAATTTCAAGTGTGATTCTTCTATCTTTGTAACCTCACTCCAGACTCCTCTTCTTATTCCAACCAAAGTTTTCCCATAAAACATTTTTATTAAGGAAGTCATTTATTCTTCTCTCATAATATTTCCTTTAGTGACACAAAACTAGTTCTTTCTTACGTATTTCTATTATCTAGACAGAATCTACCAAATTCTATAAACTGAGTTGGAAACCTTTACATTTTTAAATTGAATACATGACGAACTTCCCATAGAGTATACTTTTTCCTAATATCCATTTGTTAAAAATGTCAGTAATGTTTTCTGTGCAACTTTCAACAGTATTTGCTGACGAAAGAATGCATCTTTTTTGTAACCATATGCCTTTCACGTATTATTTTAGCCATTTTTCATGGTAGGAAAAGCAATATTTCCCTAAGGGCATGTGGTTTTTATGTTTTGCAATTGTTAAGAAACATCAAAAGATTCTTGTATACATATATCATTAAGTTAAGTGAAATTGTAACATATTGGATTACGTATTGTAATGACTTTAAACATCAATGAAAAAATAGGGGAGGGTTATCTTCATGTTCTGGGTGCTTAGTTTTTAAATATCTTACTAACTGGAATGCTTTCTGCTATCATTAGCTAATATCTCAAGGCAAAACCCTTAGGGCAATAACCTTCATTAATAATAATAAATGTCAACCCATATTTCAGAGAATTATCTGGAAAATGATTTTTTTTCCAACTTGTTTTCAGATCCAATTAGGTTGTCGTTGCTTTTGTCTCATAATGCAGTTAAATAAAGAGTTCATAGAGAAGGAGAAGTGTCATTCCAGACATCTTCTTGTTGTTTCTTTTGCTAACAATATTGATATTATCTCCAATCATTGTTTCTTTGCAGGAATCTTTTAAAGCCATTTGTTCCTTAGCAAAAGTTATATAGACACATAGTAGGCACTCAAAAAGATGGTGATTGAATGGAGAAAAATCTGACAAGATGGCACAGTTATCATCTCCTTTCAAAGCCTCAGGACCTTACAGATCCCAGAAGACCAAGATCCATAATCTAGGGGGCCGTCAATGGGGAGAAGCCTTGTACCCTCAATGGTTTGAAAAGGGGGGGGGGGGGGAGACCTTGATCCTAAGTTTGGGAGGATCAAGTTTTAATTCTCGTGGCCACATTTTCAGTATGTCACATTCTCTCTTGGGAGGAGTAAACAGAGTCCATGGGACTTAATTCTGCTCTTTCCCCCAGAGTGAGAGGTATAGATGAACAATCAAGGAAGAGCTCAGCCTTGTCTGGGATGCATGCCCACGCCTGCCGGGAGTTCTGCTGGGAGAATTCAGCCAGTTTATCTCCCTGATAAACAGTGTGGTCTGACCCAAAGCCTGATCAGGTTCTAGGAAGTGAGCCTGGGGGCACAACCAGGAGAGCCGCCGCAGTTGGTTGGCGAGTCTGCAATCACACAAAAAGGCTCCGCCTTGGCAATTCTCAGGCATCAGTTAGGCTTGCATTTGGCTCCCTGTGACAAAAAGCCACTGGCTTACTGCGGGCTTACTGCGGGCTTACTCAAGTGAGGCTTTCAGTTTATCATGTAACAGGAAGTAAGCAGGGAGGCAGTTCAAGGATACTGTCAAGAAAGTCCATCTTTCCTTTTCAGGATCACGAAGTGGCTGCTTCATTCTCAGACATCTTGTCCTCACTCCAGGCAGGAAGAAGGGGAATGGTGGGGCCAAAATGCCAAGAGTCTTCTCCTCTTGAGACTTTGCTTTTTAGTTCAGGATTTTCACCTTATAGATCACTGTCCAACACTGAATATCTGCAAGTAAGCCTGAGAGGTCAAATATTTTGAGTGTGCACATTACTGCCCCAAATAAAATTGGGGTGCATTTAGTAAAGAATCAGGAGGAATGGATATTGGGGTAATCTAGGAGTCTCTGGGCTCATCTCATTAATGAATCACGCATGTTTCAACACCACATTGAAGAGACTGCCCCTGCTTTTTCAGTGTCCAAACTCAAAAACCTTTTCAGCCTGCCTTGGATAACAGATTACTTAAAAATATTATCAAGAAGCACCAGAAGGGGTTCCTGGCCTGTCTCGGTCACCACCGTGTCAGCACTCCCGAAATACTTCTATGGGGATGGCAGGGTCTCAGGCTTTGACTTACTTTGGGGTTTCTCTGGCTTTGGGGAAAGAGGAGAGCCTCCTCGAAGTCCTCGACCTTCCTTACGGGTACTGGAGGAAGACACCTCTGATTCATAAGTAACCGGGGCCGTGTGTGAGAGGCTGTGCAGTGGCTGTGCAAGGGCTGAGCCTCCCTGGCGGCTCCACCGTGTCCACCCCTGCTGTTCAGCGTGACTCCAGGCAGGCGTGCAGCCCAGCAGCCCCGGAGGGTGGTGTGTTTCAGCTTCGTGGAGACTGCGTGGGAGGCTCTCCCAGACAGGATGAGCTGGGGGCTGGCAGAGGGGGAGGGGCGGGCTCAGGGCTTGGTTGCTGGCTTTGCATGAAGCTACTATTCTCTCCAGCTCCTTGGTGGTTCTGCACACTTCTGCTTCAAGCCTCTTCCCCAGAGGATATGTTCAATAGACTTCTTTCGAAGTGAGTTGAATTGATATTAATTTACTTCAAACACTGTTTTTAAGATATTTTTTTGCACTGACCTCATGAAAGCAGCAGAGCAGAGGTGACTCTGGTCAAGGCTAATTAATAATCACTTGTCTGGCTGATTTGAAGGAGGTTGCATGGTTTGTTTTCTTTTCCTAACTGTCAACTCTGTGTGTGGGGGGGGGATGGTGGTGGTGGTGGTATATATATGTTTATATATAATATATAAATAAATATACACACTGCAGAGAATCTAGAAAGTACCAAAAAGTTTTAAGAAGCAGAAAACAGAAACCCTTCATAAATCTTAGGACCCATATGTAGCTTTTTTTTTTTTTTTAAAATATTGTATTCCCAAAGAGGGCTTACCAAAGTGCTTAAAAATTGCTGATTGCTCCCATTATCATTCTCCCATTCTTCATTTCTGCCACAACACCAATTTTATTTAGAGTAGCAATGTGCCCAGGTAAAAGCCAACATTTTCTGTCCTCTCTTGCAACTAGGAGATGCTAATGGGTTACAAGTGAAAGTTAGACAGGATTACAGGAAAACTCCCAAAGGAAGGGCACAGACAGGCAGTCATGCCTACTCTTTTGCCCCTTCCTTTTCCCCCTTTTCTGGCCTGGAATTTGGATGTGATGGCTAGAATTCCTGCAGCCATCTTGGGACTTTTAGGATTTAAACTGTGTGCTAATGACACTGTTGCAGAAAGCTAGAAGGAATCTGCATCCCTGATAACTTTGCAGAGCTGCCATACCAGCCCTAGAATACTTGCCTCTGGACATTTTTTTTTAATAAGACATAAACCCTAGTTTGTTTAAGTTACTGTGGCCAGGTCTCACCAACAGCAGCTTAACATAATTCCTAACTGATTCAGTGCCTGACACAGAGTGCTCAGGAAAAGTTTGGGGGAGCACATTTCTCTGGAAAGAGCACTGGACTATGAGAAGGAGGGTGGACCAAAGAATCCTGGCCCTGCTCCACTGCCAACTCCCTGAGTAGCCAAGCCACATGCTATCCCTGAGCCTCGGTTTATTTTCTGTGACATGTGAGGGCCAGACTAAATGCTCTTTCATAGCATCTTTGGGCTTTTACACCTCTGAATGTGTGGACTGATGAGACCCAAGTGCTCTCCTGGTTCCACCTCTTCTTAACTTTGTAGGATCACTTAGGCCCTTGGAGTCTCAGTTTTTCATCCCAGTTGCTTAGCGTATCAGGTACACAGAAGATGTTTGTTGGATGAAAGAGGAAAGTGGGGATCATGCCACCTGTCTTGGCTGCCTCCTGGGGTGATAGAATAAAAATGAGATTATCTGTACAGAGCCATTCAGAAGAGTGGGTTGCTTTAATTCAAATGGCTCTAAGACAGGGATGACCTGGCTTTCCCTGCCTTCACTCAGAGCTTGTGTTCTAGCTATGTGCCAGGACTGGCCTCTACTACAAGATGACCCTGCCACCTTCCACCCCAAGCAGCTTCCAGACTTCTTCTTGGGTGGCTAAAGCCCTTAGGGGCAGAAAGAAACAGGGAAGGAACTAAACTAGTCTGACAGTAGGTGTGAGGGTGAACTCAAATCAATGTGTCCCTGAACGAAGTTCCAGAGACAGTGTCCTCCATCTCCTGGCTGACCCCTTCCATGGCTGCCTGGGCCTGCTGCCACCATTTGCCTCCAGGAAAGGAAGCTGTGACCATCCAAGGGGCTCCTTGATTCCTATTGGCCCAGAGCTCTACCTGTGCGGCTTTCCCGACAGGAAGTTCGGTTGCCCTAGCACTCAATCTCCATGGCAACAATTGCTTTTGAGACACTGAATGGAAACTGCTGGCGTGGGGAGGCCAGTAGCAGAATACTGATTTTCCAGGGTGTCTGTAACGACGACTGCATCTCAATACCTTTCCAGATATCCAAAGAGCTAAAAATACATCGGGCTGTATCTAGGGCTCTTCAGCCAGGCTAAGCATCTTAAAGTGCATCTGTGCTGATTTCAGCTTGTTAATATTAGTTATCTTCTGCAACTTGGGGCTGGGGACATGGAGTGGGGTGTTGAATATGAAATTATAGAGCCCAGGTGTGAAGGGGTGCTTTGCAGAGAAGAAGAAGGCTCTCCTAGAGGTGTACTGAGGGACAGCCAGCAGACAGCTCCAGTGAACTTGCTTGTCCAACTCAGGTGATCTAGCCATTTGTTCATTTGCTTATTCGACAAATGCATGTTAAGTGCCTACTCTGTTCCAGGCTCTGTGCCAGACACTGAGGTTACAGGTGTGAAGAAGAGAGTACATATGTTTCCTGCCTTCACTAGGGCTTTCAGAATGTTGGAAATCGGGATTAATCTGAAAATCCAGAAATTCTATATGTATATCAAGATGTCTATTCTGCTATGCACTTCAACATGGAGATTATTGTACTTATAACCTTGGCACAATTTCCAGCACATAGTAGGTGGTGAGCTATCATTGGATTGAATGGAATGGATGCAGTCGAATGGTGGTGTTGCTGTGGCCTGTTCTACCCCTCTTTTTGGGTGTCCCACAGGCTCTGGCTGACTCTGCCAAGTGCGTGCTCATGTTGTGAGGTGCTGTATTCAGAATAGATGAGGTGACTGTTCCACTGACACCTGCTAAGGGAGCTCAGTATAAAGTGACAGGTTGAATTAATTCTTAGTCTCCTTGGCAGGATCTGCTGACAGTCCTCCCCCTCCCCCACCTCCTTCTTCCCGTAATCGCGGCACATGTCATTCAATTAATTCTGTATTTCCCAGAGCAGGAAGCTGTCAGAGTTTAAACAAGCAGCCGTGCCTGGGCTGCACTCAAAAAGCAGGTGTCATGCTCTCAGCCCAGTCCCGGCTCCAAGCCTGGCCTCCTCCACAAGGCAGATAAGCCCAAGATGGAGAAGTGGAAAGTGACCGTGTCTATGACTGTCTTTGGACACATAGCAGGTGCTGTGCAGGCACATGAGACCCACAAATGAGGCCTCAGCTCACGTGAGGATGTCGTGATGACCCTGGCCATCCTCCCGAGCCTCAGTAGGTCAGATCCTGTGACTCCTGGTTGGCTGGGAGCAGAGATGAGGGGCTGGACTCCTGGAGGGATCCGAAAACCAAGAACAGGAATGGCTGCCTGCAACCTATTTCTCCTTTCTGTCCAAGGAACCACAGTTAGGCCCAATGGGGCAACCACTGCCTGAGGGAAGCACGTTCTACTTCTGGTTCCCTCTTGGAACTCTGTGGGCAAAACTACAACAGTGACCTCTTCTGCCCTGATTATTTCCATCTTCACACAAGGCAGGCAGCAGGTTGATAGTTCTCCTTTCCTTTCCCACAGGAGGAAGGATCCTGTGGCTACCTGGGGAATGGTCTGCACCTGAACACCTGCTCCTCTAGTGGGTCCTTGCAGGGCCTTGGGGTGGAGTAGAGACCCCATAGACCTAGGAACCGGCATGAACCCTTTGAGGGGCACTGGGAGGGACCTCCTTAGACCAGAACCTCAGCCCTGTTACCTGAGAGGCTTTTACCACCCCACCCTCTGACTTAAGATGCCCTCATAGCCAGTCTGACCACATGCTCATCAGCACCCCACCAGCCTCTTCTCAGGGCTCTGTGGGGGAAGAAACAGAGAAGGAAATTGCTCATCAGGGACACCATTCCATTAAACCATGATCATCTAGCTGTGGTCCATGCAGAAGAAAGGGCGCTAGGCTTGGGATCAGAAAACCTGGTTCCCATTCCTTCTCTTCCACTAACCAGCTAGTCACATTAGCTACCTAACCCTCAGAATCAGTGTTCCCACCTCACAAGGTTCTTAGGAAGATTAATCAAGATGTCTGTCCCAGTGCTTTGAGCAATGCCATACAAATGTGGAATTTATTAAACATCTACTGTGTGTCTGGCATCATGCTAGAAGCTGTGGTAGATATGAAAGGGGTGGTCTGCACCCTTACGAAGCTCGTGCAATCTAGGGTTGAAATCTTAGGGTCCAAGCAATGTGAAATCTCAGGTGCTTGGCTGTTCTTCTTTAGGGAAGACAAGAGGGGGCAGAAACAAGGCTTATGTGCATGAAACAACCTGAGAGCATGTAAACAGACCATAATTAAGTGTCCTCATTTCAGTAAGTGCAGCAGGAGATCGGGAAGGAAAGAAAGGGGGAGAGCAGCATGGCCCGAAGCATCAGAGAAGGCTTTGGGGAAGAAGCCCATTTTGAACTGGACTGAAGATAGGCTGGCTTCGGAGAGTTGGCTGAGAGGGTGTGGGTGGGAGAAGGGTGTCAAAGGTAGAGGGGACCTGGGAAGCTGGGTGTGGGGAAGACAGCCCACCCCAGGTGGCAGGGAGGTGAGATTGTACACATAGGTTGGGCTTTGGGCATCCATTTCAGTTCTGTTGCTGAGCACTTGTTAACCTTGGGGTAAGCTTAATTAACCTGTCCAAGTCTCATTTTTCCCCCATGAAAAGTTGATAACCCTATCGACCTGAAATGACAATTGTGAGGATTCAATTAGATCTGGGCCATGGTTCTGCAACTCACTAGCTGCCTGGTCCAGGCAAGTTAACTTCTCTGAGCCTCAGTTTTTCTCATCTTTAGAATGGGGATAACACCACCTTCAGAGGGTGGTATCAGGATTTAGCAAAGAAAATGAATATCCAGTATTTGGCACAGAGTAGATGCTGAATGGATGTGATAATGTACAGGTCTGCTCTGGAGAGGCAGGGGCATTGGGATATTTTGTCAGCAGAGGTGAAGGGTTTGAGCTGAGCCACCCACCCTCTTTTCTGTGACCGAGGGAGAACATTTCTGAAGGCTCTAACCAAACCGAGTTCCATCTGTGCCCGGGAGGGAGCTCTCAGTGGGAACGAAACCCTCTCTCTCCATTCTCCCAGGCCTGACCTCTGCTGTGCAGGGCAGACTTTCATCTCCCTTCAGCCCAAATGACCAGTTTAATGGCTGTAACCAAGGCAGGGAAGGAATTCAGAGAGGGCTCTTGCCTGGCAGCCAAGGTGGATTATGAATCTCATTTCGTATGGAAGGAAAAAGAATCTTTTTAGTGGTTTATTTCCTTGGAGGCACAGAGTCACAGAACCTGGACATCCTCCCACAGCCATGAATATCCTGAGTCCCCCAAGCCACCCCTGTCTGAGCCTGGGAGGTCTATGTCTTCAAGCTGCCAGGGGCACAGGGTTCCAGACACCTCTATCTGGAGTGGTGTTTGTGTGTGTGTGTGTGTGGTGGGCTGCACAGGCCTGCAGTGACTCAGAGCCTGTCCCCATCCCAGGTCCGACAGCCAGTCATCAGAAGAGCTAGCCGGAGCGACTGGACAGCTCACCATCGTGTGTTCAAAGTCCCCCTACCATGGGGGCCCCCTTGGACATGTGAGGTCACCCTTTTTTAGGGCAGAGTCAGGAGGCAGCCTGGTGTGAGCAAGGACCCTGGGCCAGAGACAGAAACACTGGGTCCAACCTCATCTCCTTGTCTTTGCCTGAACAATGGGACCACTGTCCCTGCCTTGCTCATCTCATAGGATTGATATGAGGATCCTTTGGGTCTATGTTGTCATCCCTTAAAACCTTACACAAATCATCATAAGGGACCAAGTCACTTAAGTGCCTCCTCTCTTGCAAATAATCCCAAATCCTTGCTCTCTAATCAAATTCAAATCCTGTCTCTTTATGCTGCACTTTTATATTCTGACCTGTGGAGCTTGAAGTCCCTTTAATAGACAGACCCTCTAAAGCTAGCCAGACTAGTGCTGCGGTGGTGGGAATGACCTCAAGTCCCCTCATATGGAGATACTGCAGCGGCTCTGGCCAGTGGGAACCCCCACCCCCACCCAAACCCTGCTGATACCACAACCCCTACCCTCCGGGTAGAAGCAGCTGCCACACCAGACACCTGGCTGTTTCTCTCTGTTTGCCTACTGCTCTACTTCTCCCCATCGGTTGCATGGCCCTCGTCCACCAGGTACTGACGTCCAAGGCTAGAGCTTGAGCTGAGCCTGCAAAGGTAAAGCCAGTGCTTCCCTGCAATTAGGGACTTGGCTTCAGGAGCTACCACCTGCTTCCCTGCCCGATGGGCTTGGCTGAGCCTCCCAGCTGCAGCCTGCTCTCCTCCCACAGAAGCCCCGCAGCCTAGGTGAAGCGGCCTCTCCTGGGGCAATGGCTGGGTTCTGAGCATGCAGAGCTTAGGAGTGGATCTTACTTTGCTCTTTTCAGTAGGTTTTGGGCTTGGCGCCTTGCTCAGAGGAAGCACAGCTGCATGTTTGTGAGATAACTGGGTGAATAAAGGAATGAATGAATAACTGCTGAAGTCTCACAAACAGTTTGTCTCTTGGGATCTGGTTTGCTTCAGGACAGGAAATCTCTACCAACATTTAAAGCCCCCCTCCCCTTCTTTGGGCCAACCACATGGGCATATTTCTCCAAGAAGATAATCCAGTCACTTTTCCTGGGAGTTTCCAATCACAAAATGGCTCAAGCTTGGGCAGTGATGCCGGATGGGGCACACGAATTATTCTGAACAACTCACAGCCTGGTCTTACACAAATAGTGACGTGGAGGGGGGTAATTTGGTTTTTTCTTCATTCCTGACTGTCTTCCCAACTGTTAGTGATTGAGTGATTCATTCATTGATTCGTGATTCACACAGTTACAGAACCAGCTCCAGCAGGTGCAAGCCATACAAAAAGACCAAGGTGAACTATAGCCTCGGGGAGCTTGTAGTCAGGCGGAAGTTAGTCTGTGTGTAAACCAATAGTGCAAAGTGCAGAGCGCCCTACTAGAGGGCGGAGGTCCAGTATAGTCCGGGAAGCTTGGAGAGGGGACCCTCCTGGGGTGTGGCTGCGAAGACTTCCAGGTAGAGGTGAGGTTTGACCTGAGTCGTATAGGCCAGGTGAAGGAGGGGGACCTGGTGACGTGGGAGGGAAGGGTGGGTGCCATCAGGAAGACAGTTTCTATCTGACAGGAGAAAATGAGAGCCCATAACCCATTCTTCTTGTCAGCAACTAATTCCCACTAAGGTGTTAATTGTTAATCAAGGAAAGTGTTAGCTGATGACAGCTTTAAGGTGTGACCCCTCCTTTAAGGACTGTCTGTTTTCAGTGCCTGCTCCTGTGCCTGCTTTGGAATCAAACAGACCTGGGTTCAAATTTTGTCTTGCTACTTGCAACCTTGAGCCAGTCACTTCGTTTTTGGAACCTTTGCTCTTTGCAAAATGGACTCAACAAGCTTCATCCCATAGTGGTGTTACATGGGCTAAACAAGATGCCATATGGAAAGAGCCTAGCTCAGAGCCAGCACAAAATAGCTGCTCAGAAATGTTGATTTTTATTCTCCTTCTCCAGAAGCAAAGCCTCTACCAACTGCTGTTTTCCTTGTAAGGCGAGTGAACAAGGGCAGACTTGCTGTGACACTTCTAAAAGGTCATCAGTCCTGAGCTCAATATCTATTGTCAACTGATCCTACCCAGAATCCCAGAGGAGAGAGCGATTTATCAGGCCAAGAAGTCCATATAGCAGGCTTGTTGGAAGGAAGCTGGCGATGGTGCTTGAATTGGGCAGACGGAGGGGGGAGGCGGATTAGCATTCATCGAGTGCCTCCTGCATGTTAAGCAGCAGCTAACCAGGTGCCAGGGATAGAAATGAAAAGCTTCTGCCCTCCAGGACTTTGCAATCAACTTGTACCCTCAGTTGCCAACCCGCCATCTTCCATTGTGGGGTGTGAAAGAGGGTGAAGGGGAAAAGACATATTTTTGCACTTCCAATGTGTCTGCTGGAACTCAGGACCCAGACTGATTTTCTGAGACCCCAGAAGACTTGGCTTCTCAGGCTGGCACTGCTACTGCCTTTCAACAAAGTTCTTCTGTATCCAGATCTCGAGGAGCAGTCAGGGTTGTCTGGCAGAATCTTCATAGAGCTGCACTTGGCTGGCAAGAGCCCAGCCCGTGGGGCAGGAAGAGAAGGGAAGGGAAACATCCTTCAGCACCCTGGGTGAGGCTGCAGAGCCAGGGAGCCCAGGGGGAGGGGAGATGTCTCACCCTTGAGCTAACTGAAGGCTTGCTTTGGCCAGCATCCCCCCTGGGATCACAGGCCCCAAGAATCTCGGCATCTTCATGAGGACCACGCAAATAGTTTGGGGTCCTGAAAAGATGGTCTCGTCTTTCCTTCATCTGCCACTCCCCAGGCATTTGGCTGAAAGTGTGCAAAGTGTGGTTAGATATTAAACATAAAGTACCAATTCCAAACAAGTGCTTTTTATGCATTTGACAAACATTTATTGAGCCTTACTTGACACCAAGCATATAAATAATTCATAGTCTCTGCTCTCAAGCTGGACAGCAGAAATCTGTCAAAGTATAATTTCCAAGAAATTAAAAACATGAGGATCTTACAGATATTGAATGAACGTGTGTCAAATATTTTATTGAACTCATTAATTAATGAGGGGATGAGATAATAAAGTTGGTTCAAAGAGCATTTGAGGAACTGGGATTTAAAAAGAAGAGCATACCAAAAAATAAATAAGTAAATAAAAATAAAAGACAAATTGGTTAATGTCCTACAGGGCTATAAAACTGGGGTTATCTTTCCTGCTGGACAGAAATCATTTGAATCTCTACCATCTCTACCAGACAAAAATCTACAAGTTAACATGTAACTTCACAGTCTGAGCCCTTAATTAATAATAGCAAATAACAAAGTAAAACTGCTCATTAGAAATATAATGTGAGCCACATGTGTAATTTCAAATTTTCTAGTATTTGTATTTAAAAAAGGAAAAAGAAAAAGATGATATTAATTTTAGTAAAATATATTTTATTTAACACAGTACATCCAAAATATTGTCTTTTGACATGTGGCACCATATTTCAAGTGCTCAACAGCCATATGTTGATAACACAGTTCTAGAGAATCTATGAGGGTCTATTAAACAAAGCTTTAATATGACATTAAAAGAACCCTCAGTCATCCTCTTGCCATCATCTAAATCTTAGATAATTTTTTTTGACATGTCTAAATAGGGCACTGTGACCTAGTTGTAGGGGCTATAGGAAAGGTGAGTCCAAGCTATGCCCCTTAAAAGCCTGATCAAGGCAGCTGAGTCAACATCTAGCTCAACCAATGCTCTGTTAAAGGCACATCAAGTGACGTGGAACACAAAATTCTGCTAGTGGGACAGGATGGGATAGAAAAGCCTTCAAAAGAATGAGTAGGTTTCACAAGCTGGACAAAGGAGGGAGGGGGGAGAGCACTTCTAGCAAAGGGTACAGTGCAGCCAAAATCCCAAAAGTGCACAAGCTCAAAGAACACCCATGCTTGAGTGTGGCTGGAGCACAGGGTGTATCAGGAGGAAGGAATGGGACTGAGAACTGAAAAGTAGCCTGGGACTAGTTAGCAAAGGGCCGTGGGAAACTGTGCTGAGGCAGCCCAACCTTAGCCACCAGGCAAGTGGGAGTCACCGAAGGGTTTTCAGAAAATGAGAAGAGCTTTCAAACAGATGTTAGCCCTGTGGCTGGTGGAGTCTTCTCCAACTCCCTGCCATCTCATCACCCCAGGTGAGAATGGAGATGAAGTTTGTGTCATGGAGGGAGCTGAAAATACTTTCTGGGCATCAGGCTACAGAGATGAAGCCCAAGCCCAGGTGAAGAAAGCACCGCTAAAGAGGCAAGGAGGTCAGGATGGAATAAGGATTCTCTGGGATCTGAGGACACTGGAGAGTCACAGGTTGCAAGATAACTTTTACGGATGGGTAATTTAGTAGCTGATTCCCTGGCAACTTTTGGGGCCAGGTTAGTATGAAGTAATAGAAATCTCAGCTTGGCATTAGCTCAGCCACTGTCCAAGTGAGGCAAGGAAGGGCAGTGGCTTGGACTGTTTTTATCTCCATTGCCTGGAAGGAGATAATAACGAGCTTTGGTTTCTTTTGCCCTTTACATCTGAAAAGCTCAAAGTAATTTAGGGGCATTCCTTAAGACGCTGGTCTCTAATTCCTGCAAGAGACAGGTCAGACAAGGTCAGGTAAAGCGGGGACAGGCACAGATAGTACAAAGAACAAGGAGGAACTCATTCTCTAAAACATCCCCCTAGATCCTTCCACCACATCAGTGTCAGAGAAGAAGAGCCTGACTTGCTTTACTTCTTATTCTACCTGAAGACAAAATAAGTCCACAGAACAAGCTTCTTTATACTGAGAGCCTCTGGCAGGAAGGAAGGGTGCAGGGAAGGAGAGATTTCAGGATGGCTGCAATCAGCTGTCTCTCGGTGGTGTGCGATTGGGACAGAGGCCGAAGGGGTCTTAAATCCGTTTCCTTATGGAGAGTTGTTTCTAAGTGGCCAGTCTGGAAAGTCAGTCGATTCTAGGGTCCTGTTTCCACTTGGGGTTATATAATTACCATGTGTAGGACTAACTACCCAGCCGAAACAGGTAAATTCTGATCTAATCTCTTTGGAGATAAGACTTTCTCTCGTCTCTGACACTTTTTGCCATGGACTGATCACCAGCAGGGGGGTTGTGTGAAAGCCTTCAGGTGACAGGGAGAGGAAGAAATGAGAAAACTGAAGTCCAGAGTAGTAGAGAGAACAGATTTTGAACATGGGGAATGGACCCAGGCCACCAGTTGTTCCCAGATGCATGGTTAGAAATGGACTCTACAAATTATCGAAAATTTGGTTAAAGCAAAAATCCAATCCGATGGCCAGCTGTGTTCCAAATATCAGGAATGGGTTCAGTTGCTTCTCCCCAACCTAAGCTGCTACCACTTAAGTTGAGACTTTCTGATTACTCAGCTCTCCCTCTTCCAGCCTCCACTGGGCCTAACCCTTTGGCCCAGCCCTTTCATGGAGAGGCCCTTGAATGGCCTGTGTTCTTTCTCTCCCCAATGGAGGTTTCCTTGAAGGTCCCTTCTACCTTATAAATTTGGACAGGGCCTTCATCCAGGAAAGAAGGAAGAGAGGAGGAAAGGAAATTAAGCTTTATGAAATGCCAGTTACTGAGCTAGTTGGGGTGCATGATCTCATTTGAGTCCTGTGAGAACCTGCTCAAGTGGCTAGTATTGGCTCCAATTTTACAAATGGGGAACTGCAGCTCAGCTGAGTCAAGTAAGATGCCAAAGATTGCACAGCCAGTGGCAAAAAAAGCCTCGAGTCCAGGCGCCCTAATTCTTGTACACATTCAGCCCCAAATTGAGCTAATCTGATCTCTGGAGAAAACAGTGATGGAGCGAGGCCTGCAAATGAAGAAGACTCCATAGCCTAGGCTGAAAAGTAGCTGCCAAGGACCACCTGTCGTTAGCTACCTTCATAGCCTATGCCCGCCCAACATCTGACTTCTGAACTCCTCTGAGGATCTGAAAGAAGCTCTGGATCCTCCCTCCAGAGAGTGTACATTCATCCACATATACATACAACCATACAACTTTGTCTGCAATTTTAGATGTTCATGAACCCTGAGAGTCAGCAAATTCTTGTTGAAGTTCAGCAGTCTCCGTAGGGGCTTAGGTTGGGAGAGAGAGTTTGGGAGAATGGAGGAAGGTAGAAAGCAAGTGCTATGGGAAGGGAGAAGAAGGAAAAAAGGGGCAGTTGGCAGGGAGCCAGTCCATGGCAGGGCCTCAGGTGGCATGGGCACCTCCAAGGTGAAGTTTGCTGACATCACATGAGATCGTCAAAAGGGGTTGATAGAGCTCTGAGGAGCTGGGAGAAGCAGACCCACCCCAGAACTGGCTTTTGATTTAATAAGACAAGTGGTATTCAGTCACACAGCTCACACATTCCTGCTAAATCTCCATTTGGAAAGTGGATTAAGATCCCTTCCCCTGAAACCAGCAGTATCCACAGTTAGCATAAAAACCCAGAGTGGTCTTGATCTCAAAGTAACCCAAACCTCCTGTCTGCCAAGCATGGGGTGGCGTCGGGCTAACCCAGCCACCAAGACAGCCTGTTAAAAATAATGATTATGTAAAGAAAACATCCCCAGGAAAAGAACTCCAGCTAATCTGTGCTGCACTGGAATAAACACCTCCTGTTCTGACCTACCTTTGAGGTGAAATGATCAGTTCCTCCTTGAATTGCTCCACCAGTTCTGTTCGTTTACGTGTTGGCTCAGCAGGCACCCAAACAGAGCGTTTTGGGTTTGCCCAGCTGTTCTATTTCCAGCCTGTTCAGTTCATCTTAGGTCCCACGGCCTCTGCCACAATGGGACCTTGTCTCTCCTCCTCCTTCTCTTCCCCTCCCTTGGCCTGCTCCTCCTTTCTCTCTCTCCCTCCCCACCAAGTCCTCTATCTTCTACTTTCCCTCCTCCCCTTCTCCCCTTCCCTTCTTCCCCTTCCTCCTCCTCCTCTGTTTTCCCTCTCCTGTTGCTTCTTCTCTTTTTCTTCCAAGATTCCTGCTTTCTCTCTTCTCGCTGCCTCCTTGGCTTCTACTGCCGGGGGCACATGGGTGTGTGTGGAAAAAAAAACGTGGTGGCAGCTCCCACCCCAGGACGTTGGGGGAGGGAGAAGGTGTGGAAGGTGGGCAGAGGCACCCTCAAGCACAGGTGGTGGCTTAGGGAGCCAGCAGCCTCGTGGGTTTCTCTCTGACTTCTCCCTGCTTTGGGAAGCAAGCACACAAGTATCGCTGTTTCCAGTCAGGGGTAGGGAAATGGCCTTGAGGATTCATGCCCCCAGGCCCTGCCTCACACTGGGCACTACCCCATCCTCGTCATGCCACAGGGAGTGGCGCCAGACAGCATTTCTGGGAAAGGGTTTTTGGTGCTTTCTGTTGGGGAAGTCACACCTGCCAACCCCCACGCCACACCCCAAGACTCTTTCTCCAAGTGTAAATGGCGAAGGTCTCCCACATGCCCTGAGCACCATTCACGTGCGAGGGCTGGCTAGCTGTAGCACTTTCTACCTCTGTTTATTCCTCTCAGCAAAACCTGCAGGAGACATATTATTATCCTCCTTTCACAGATGAGAAACCATGCTCAGAGAGGTTAAGTCATTTGTCCAAGGCCACACAGCTCATTAGTGGTAACGCCGGTGGCAGCCCGAATGCCAGCTGTCTGTGGGCAATGGGTGGTGAATGAATGGCAGTGGTGGTGGTGGTGCTGGTGCTGGGGAGCCAGCTCCCACTGGTGGTATATCTAGCCAGGGAGCCAGTGGTGCATAGGGGCCAGAGCCAGGCTGAATGTGTTCAGGCCAAAATCGGACAGTGAAATTTCCATCAAGTTACTTGGTTTCCTCGTCTGTAAAATGGGAGAGATAAAAGGGGCCTTTACCCCCCAGCGTTTTTCCTGAGAATTAACCCGCATCGCATCGAGGGTTTAGAATAGTGCTTGGCCTATCTTAAACACTTAATAAATACCAGCCATTGTTATTTCCAGAGGCACCTGCTCTCAGTTCTGGAGTAATACGCAGTCCTCTAGAGAAGACTGGAATGATGACCCTTCACCTCAGGTAGTGCTTTAGGGGTTCCAGAGTATCCCTCCATCCATCTTCACATTGAATCTTCACACTGCCTTGGATGAGGGCGGGGGAGGTTTTATTCCCATTTTACAGATGTGGAACCTGAAGTCTAGTCATATTAGGGGCCTGGCTTGGAGCCCTGTGGAGATAAGCCTTTCCAGCCTCTCTCTCTCTACATTCCACTTATGTAACTTGAATTTTGCCCCAGAGCACAAACTTGGGTGACCAGACTAGCACTTGGAGAGTTGGGGAGGGTGTGAGGCTCAGAAAAGCACACGCTTAATGAAGATTGAGAAGAAGGAAGATGGCCTGGACAAGTTTTGAGACCCAGACAGATTGGCTGGGATGACAGGTGTGAACAACAGAAGTCAGCACTGGGCAACCAACTCATTCACTCTTGATTCATTCATTCCTTCTTTTCTTCATTCACTATTGAACTCCTGAGCACCAAGTGGAGGCTGGAGATGAAAGCATTAATAAGTGAAGCATCCATAAATCAGTAAACAAGCAACAAACACTCAATGAGGTAAGTGTACAAAGCTGCACATGGGGTACAAGGGGCTGTGAGAACATCAAGGAAGGATGGAGGAATTCCACCTGGGAGAATCTAGGAAGGCTTCTCAGAGCAGGTGACAGTTGAACAGTCCTTGAGGGATGAGTAAGAGTTTGCCAGGCAGAGTACTCAATACTGGAATGTGGAAGGGGACAAAGAGAGAGGGAAGACTCTTCCAGACAGAGGCAACACCTGCTGCATATCACTTCTTATTTCCCTTTTGTGCTCCATTTGCTTTTTCATTAATGACAGTCAGGCCAGAATTTCTTGTGAGCCCTGGCCTCTAATTTGAGCCATACAAGAAAGCTCCTGCTTTCTTCTTCCCCTGAACAAAAAATTTATCTACTCTGCTTGTAGCGCTCTGGTGCTAGGATTTTCTGTAACAGAACAAAGTTCTCTCTCCATACACTGAGAGGTCTAACAATCCTATCTCCTGAGAAATAAAATATACACAAAACACAATTCATACTAGAGTGTGGGTGACTGACATAAGATGCTTTCCTGTGTATAGAAGCGTGTGTATGTTTGGGAGGCAGTAAAGGAGTAGTTGTTAGTGAGAGCTCTCTGGCTGGGGTGGGGAAGAACCCAGGAAGAGAGACGGACAGTGCTACAGGGCAACTCTCCAGGCCTGTCCGGTGCTGTCCACCTTGTCCCAGCCCAGTGCTGAGGCCCAGAGGGAGAGTGGTAACACTGGAACCTTCTCACCTCCCCCTACCCACACTGCTCCATCCTCAGGCTCCCCAAGACCTGGTTGCCACCTTCAGTGGGGTCCTGGGAGACCTGAGGTCCCTGATGGACTTGTCAGGAGTACAAACAGTGTTGTCCCCTAAGGGGAGGAGAGGTCCTGGGGCACGAGGCTGGATGGTGCTGGGATGTTGGGTGAGAGGGCTGCTCCTGACTTCTGTTCTGTGCTGTGGCTGCCCATTGCACTGAGAGCACAGCACGGTAGACTGGCCATCAGGCTGACCGGCCAGCAGGCACGGGAGGGTTAGGACTCCGGAAGCAGCTTCTCTGCGGTGGCAGTGTAATAGTGATGGCAGTGGCAGTGGCACAAGTCTGCTCTCCATAGCAACTGGGGAGCTGCCATCCCAGGGAGGGCCACCGTGGCAACTGCTACCCAGGAAACAGCCCCACTGGGCCTCCCGGCCTCCTGGGCTTGCCCGTTGGTGTTCCCGAGGGGCAGCTAGCTGGGCCTGGGCCATCTCATCTCTGAGCCCTCCCTCTGGGGCCAAGGGCTGAGGGCAGGGTGGCGAGTCTCTGGCTTTTTCTTTTGCTTGTTTGCTCTGAACCTTTGGTCACTGATATTAAATTTGAAGTTAATTGTCCTTGGACTGGGGCCTAAATATCAGGAATGGAGGGAAGGATCGTAAAGAGGGGGCGTCCCTAGGGACATTAGGAATGGAGTTGTGCCATAAAATAAGGAAACTCCCACTCTGGCCCCTACAGAGATCTCAGGGCAGCCCTGCCCCAGGGGTCCCAGGGACTGAGCCTGGGTGTCAGTGGCGGGCTGGGGTGGCCCCTCTGCCCCACCCTAAGGCCTGGGCAGTTCAGGAGAGAATGGGTGGGGGTGGAGGAGTGGATGGGAGGACTGGGCCAGGCTTTCCCTCCCTCTTGCCCACTTCCCTCCCTCCTTCTTCCTCTCTATCATACCTTCCTCTTCTCCCTGTCCTTTCTCGTTTCTTCCTTTTCCATCCCATTCTTCATTCATTCAACAAACATTTCTCTAAGCACGGCCTGCACATGGTGCCCTGGGCCCTGCAGGGAGAGCCGAGCTGAATCAGCCCCCTTGAGTAGCTCGCAGTCCAGGGAGGAGGAATTTCACAAGGACCAAAATATACCAGGTAGAAAAGGGTAAGTACTGAAAGAGCGATGGGAACTCTCCTCTCAGCCTCGCTCTCAGCCTTCCTCGTTATTCTGACAGTTTCTCTGGGAGGAAATGCATAATGTAAAGAGAATAGCTTTCACATTATTCCCCACGGACTCCCAGGAAAGCCCTAGAAGTGAGGTGCAAACGCCAGCTGGAGACAGAGCTTGGGAGGGATAAGAGGGGATGGAGTTCAGCAGCTACTTAAGCCAGGCCCATCTCTTGCCCATTCATTCGTTCATAAAATATTTATCGAGCCCCTAGCACTGTGCTAGGCCCTAGGAACATATTTAGGCCCTAGTCCAAGTGTTTAGTCAGGGAGGCAGGCAATAAACAAGTAAGCACATTTATAATTACATAAAGTGGTAAGTACCACAAAGAAATGGGACTGGCCATGGTGACAGAAATTAACAGAGGGGTTGGGATGGTGAGGGATGGTCTTGCTGAGGAAGTGGCCCCTGAGGCCCGGCCTGAAGGGTGAGAAGAGCTCAGCCCTGTGGAGGAATTGGGGGTGGAGCGGGCACAGGTAAAAACGTCGGTGTGAGGGAACAGCGTGCACAAAAACACTGGAGGGGAAAGAGACTCTTGTGAGTGGGATAAGCTGAAGGGGAAGGAGTTGTTGGTTTGCAGGGGCTGAGGGAAGAGAGGCATGAAGGAATTTGCAGGGACAGGAAAAGGCCGGGAAGCAGGGTCTGGAGAGCCTCCTCAGGAGTTTGGATTTTATTAGCAATGCAGTGGGAATCCAGCCACAGCGGGTTTTAAGCAGGGGGTAATGTGATCAGGTTTCCGTTTTAAGAAGCTCTCTTTGGCCGCTGGGTGGATGGTAGAGGACAGAAGGGACACGGGGAGAGCAGAGAGAGAGGGACAGAGCCGAATCGTGGTGGTGGAGTGACGGGAGAGGGCAATAGAAGTACTCGAAATATATTTCAGAGCTAGAAATGATGGAACTCGCCCCACATTGTGGGGCAAGAGAGATGACTTTTCTTTTTCTGTCTACTGTTCTGTTTTGTTTTTGTCTTTCTTCCCCATTAGTGTGTAAGCTTCACGAGGGCAGGGATCCTGTCTTGTTGGCTGTTGTTTCCCCAGCAAAGAGCACAGAGCCTGGCCCTTGTAGGCATTTACTAAAGATTCATCATATGACAAATGAGTGAGGGAATAAATGAATGAGAGAAGGTGGCATTAATAATGACACCACGTTTCTGGCTCGGCCTCAGGCCGGATGGTGGTAGCACACTGAGAGGGAACAGCCAGGCAGGCACAAGTCCAATGTCAGGGAAACAGTCGAGATGCCTGTGGAGGTGTCAAGCAGGCCATTATGTGAGCATGGAGAGCTGAGAAGGGGGTTTGTCTGGCTCACTGTTGTACACCCAGCAGGTAGAGCAGTGCCTGGAATATAGACAAGTTTCCATTTGTGTTTATTGAATGAATGAACAAATGAATGAACAGAATTGAGAATGTCACCAGCACCTGGAAGGTGGAGGGGGTCACCTAGGGACGAGTGTGTGGAGAAAGGAAGGGGCCCTCCCCTCCCTTCCTGCAAGCATTACTGATTAAGGAAACAGGGGTCCTAACTCCTGTTAGAGCCCTGCTGTTCCAGAATGCTGGTACTGAGTGGCCCTCAGTAAATGCTTGCTGACCCCAGCCCTTCCCAGGGTTCCCTGGAGAAGCAAGAATATACAGGGGGCCTGGGTCTCATAGCCATGTGGGGAAAGAAAGGAGAGGCTTCCAGCACCAACATCAGAAGGCCTCTGACATCTCTGACCTGGAACCATGACCCTCCCCCAGTCCCTCTGCTCAGCCTGTGGTCAGGGAGAAATGGGTCCCTGGAGTCCCTGGCAGCCCTTCCTGGACACTGGGGCATGTGTGTGGTCACCACAGTCCCAGGTGACTGAGCCGGCTCGCGTGCCACCTGCTGTGTGGGTACCAGTGTGCACAGATAAGGGCTCGGAGCTGGGGAAGGAAAGAAGGTGCAGTAACGCCCCAGGGGCTCCGGAAGAGTGAGAACCGGATGCACATAGTCAAGCCAAGCCCAGGACATCGCTCCACCCTAGATGCTCCCCAAATGCGGTCTCTTTGCCCTGGTGCACACCCCGATGGGCTGGGAATAGGCAGGGAGCAGGGTGAGGACTGGAGATGTGGTGAGGTCTCACCTGGCAAACGTCTGCAGGAAATTCCACTCTAGAGTTACGGAATTTGAGGAAAGGGACATCGGGAAAAGAGTTCTCAGGAAATGTTAGAAATGGCTGAGCAGAAACTCTTCCCACAAACCTCTGGCACGTGACCATCCTGCGTCTTTCCAAACACTTCCAAGCATGGAACTTCACTACCCCAGAGGGCAGCCCGTTCCTATCTGGTGGTTTTATTAGACGGTGTCTCTTTTTCAAAGGCCTGGAAAGACCCACACCAGACTGTTGACAGTGTTGCCTCTGGGGAGGGGAGTGGGATCGAGGAGGGGGCACGTGATGATGGTTTCCCTGATGACTTGGTTTGGGATGCTTCCCGTTACCTTGTATTACATTTGTAACAGTAAGGAGAACAACAAAAAGTAAGGTTTTTCTTTATTGGAACTCAATCTGCCTTTACAGGATTTCCCCCTATTGCTCCCAGAGCTGCTCTCTGGAATCTGAGAAGAAGCTGAGCCCAGTTCCCTAGAGATGCCCTTCAAATACTGAAGGTGGGGACCATGTTTCCACTGGGTCTTCTCCAGGCGGAGCTGCTTCTTGTGCGTCCTGGTTTCCAGACCTGTACCCATCCCATCACCGCCTTGGACATAATCCAATTCTCTGTGTCAGAGCATAAAACTTCAGGGGGCGGGGCTGTCCCAGAGGGAAGGACCAATCACACTCTGAGCTGGATGTTACCTCTTGTTTAATTAATGAAGCCTGAGAAACAGCTCTTCCCTTTTATGTGTGTGTAGGGGAGGGTGAGAGGGCATGGTTAAATCATATACTTCCCCACACCTTCATTTTCTTATCTGTAAAAGGGGGAAACAATACTTTGCTATGAGGGTCAACTGAGATTAAGGGAATAAAAAACACTGAGAGCACAAATCTCTACACAAGATATTATGACTCACGAGCCCATTCAGTTAGATGGCCGCCGAGCACTGGGCTCAGAGTCAAGACTCCTTGGGTTCAAACCCAGCTTTGCCATTTCTTGGCTGTGTGACCTTGGAAAAATGACAACACTTATGTGCTGTAGTTTTTTCATCAGTAAAACAAGGATAATGATAAAACCAATTTCAGAATTTATTTTTTATGTGCATTAAATGTACTGCCTAGCCCTTAATAAAATGTTGGTTGTTTGGTATTATCATCCCTACTCTTACTCCTTCAAGGTAGATGAAAGCTTTACTGAAATGAAGCTCATCCTTAGCACCTATTTTGAAAAGTGAGGACATCAAACCAAACTGGTCATCTGTTATTGGGGTGAGTTTCTGCACCATATCCCCACCACCACCAATACCTGCAAGCAATAATTTATGTGCTAGGCTGTGTGATAAGGCCTTTATAGGAACTGCTTCATTTAATTCTCCTAACGGCTCAATGAGGTAAATATAATTACTCCCATTTTACATATTAGCAAACAGGTTCAGACAGGTTAAGCAACTTGCCCACAGTCACATGACTTGGAAGTGCTGGAGCCAGGACTCAAACCCAGGTCTGTCTGACTCCAAAAGTCCATCTTGATCACACAGTGTCTGGTCTTTTAGCCAGTTCCCTCATTTGGGCTGAACTCCAGCTTCTAGGGGACTGGAGGAAGCCACAGCATTTTCTTCCTTGACAGCATGGCCTGCTGTTTCTTTGAGGGTGAGATTCTACTTCTCTTACTGAACTC
The DNA here is from genome assembly GCF_015220235.1 of Choloepus didactylus. Classification (NCBI taxonomy): domain Eukaryota; kingdom Metazoa; phylum Chordata; class Mammalia; order Pilosa; family Megalonychidae; genus Choloepus; species Choloepus didactylus. The sequence goes on from NC_051308.1 coordinate 130,795,568, forward strand.
TCTGCCCTCCTGCATGCTGCCTCTCTCCCCTGCCATGGGCCCGCAGGTGTCACCCAGGACCCCCACTACATCCCCTCAGGTTCCCTCAGGACCACCCTGACATCTGGTATCCCTGGGCTGCTTGCTGGGTTCTCAGCCCAACTGTGAAATGATTCCACATTGATCGACCAAAAGAAAAAAAAAAAAACAGCCCTCCTGGACGTGGGCCCTGATGCATAATATCATTACGGAGCCGGCAGTGCATCCCATCCCATTATCGCCCGGCCAAGCTGCTCCGGGCCGAGCCTGGCTGCAAATGGCTTTCTTCTGTCTGAGGGGGGCCACAGCCCCAACTTGCCCTCCATTGCCGGTGAAGAGATTTTATCTTTAATTGACAACTGGCTGCCTGCCAGTGCCTGGCCGCAGCTGTCCCAGGCCTGGTTTCCTCTCAGGCTGCAGGGGTAGGCTTGCCCCTTGCTTCTTCCCTCCCCTCAGCTCTGCCGGCCCCACCCAGCTGCTCCTCAAGTGTGCTCATGTCCTTTCTTGGTGGGACTGTACATGGAGCTCTCAAAAGTCAGGGGAGAAAAGCACGCGACCTACAGGAAGAGGGTTGGGGAGGGAACTGACATTCACTGTGCACCTACTGGATGTCACACGGGCTGGCACGGGGCCAGTGCTCTAGACGCTCACTGTCTCTGAAATAGGCGCTCTCAATATCCCCATTTTACAGACATGGAGACTGAGGGTTGGTGAGTCACCCTAGGTTACCAGCTAGAAAGTGGCAGATCAAGACTTCAGAACTCTTAAGTTTATGACTGGAGACAAGCAAGAGAAAGGGGAGACGAACATGTACCCGGGACAGGCAACATAATTTGTGGGGCCCAATGCAAAGGACCATGCAGGGTCCCTAGTCCCAACAGTATTTAGAATTTCAAGACGACGACAGCTAAGTGTTAAACCCAGAGCGGGGCCTCCCGAGTGACTGTACAGGTTGCACATCTGTGAAGTCACCTGGTGTATATCCCTCCATGAGTGTGAGGGCTAATGACAGTGAGGGTCGGGGGCCACATCTGACCATCACTTTCCACCACCCCTATCCTATCAAGGCCTATCTCTAAGTGGTCCCCGGTCCTGCCACCTGCCACCCAATTGGCCTTGCTTTGTCAGTCACGTCGTCAGTGCAATGACTTTGGCCTCCCGGGGGCCTAGGCCCACATAGACTGCAGCAATTTCCTGGAGGAGGGGAGGACCCCTGAAGAAACAAGCAGGGGTACAGTGGAATTCTTTAAATGGAGAATAACAGTTTCTTCCTCCATGTTACGAGGCAGGCCAGGTGGAGCAGTGGAGCGCCGGGACACTGCCTGGGAGTCAGGAGCCCTGGGGTTATATAGTCCTCTGTGTGTGACCTTGGGCAAATCGCTGTCCCTCTCTGGGCCTAAGTTTTCTTAGCTCTGAAGTGCAGGGGCTGGGCTGCATCTGTGATCCCCGGTGGGGGAGGAAGTTAGCGGGATCATGCTGCAGTGTTATGATCTGTGTGTGTTGCATTCCTCAGGTGTTGGGGTTGGAAGCCCGGGGAGGTCCCCGCAGATTCAGATCCAGAAAGCAGAGGCGGAAGCAGTCACTCACACAGCGGGAGCAGCAAGATGGCTCCAGATGTCTTTATTGGGACTCGAGCACAGCATGACAGTCAAAGGCATGCAGACAGGGCAGCGGGGCCCAGCCGAGTGATGCCTCAGACACACACAAAGGGACAGCTTCAGAGAAGGACTGACCAACACCACGGAGGGCTGGGGAGGGCTGGGGTGAGGAGGGAGGACCGAGGGAGGGGCAGAGGCCAAGGCCGAAGGGGTCACCTGGCCTCTGCTATTGCACGCATCCTCTGGCCACTGGCCAGGAAGTACAGTATTGCAACTGGTCTCCTCTCGCCCGAGGCTTCCCCTTCTCAGACCCCTGAGCCAGATGGACAGACAGACCCCTTCCCTGCCTGTCTGCTCAGCAGCATCTTTGAAAACAAACAGACGAAGGAGACAGAAAAAAATGAAAGAGTAAGACATATTGACCCCTCAGTCAAGAACACAGGTAGGGGGTGGAGGAAGGAGTGGAGGAGGCTGCAGAGGAGCCCCCTGGATGCCCCCTGCAACTGGGGCATGGGATGGGAGGTAGAATGCCACTTGGGTGGAGCAGTGACCCTGGCCCTGAACGGCCACCTGCTGAAAGAGGAAACACCCTCAAGAGGGAGAGTCCAGTCTGGGACCACTCAGCTGGACTGGCAGTTCCCAAGTGTGCTCCTCCTGGGACATTCCAGACACGTGTTCAGCAGAATCAACCGAGGAATCGGGGAACGGAAAGGGGGTGGGAGCCTGGGGGGCAGGGCAGGGGCATGGGGAGACATAGCCTAACAAAGAAGACAGATCACCAATAGCACGTGCACTACACACAGAGTATAGTATGCATGAATATAGATACTATATGTGCATATATATTTCTTCAATGTACAGCAAAAACAGAACATCAGACCCAGATGGCTCCGGGCCCCAACGGTAGCATGGGAGGTTTCCCATCAGTCCTGTGCAAACAAGGATATCTGAGTCTTTCCCAGCGAGATCCTTGCCTGGGTTCCAGAGTTTCCCTAAGCCTCTGGCTTTCTGTCTGTCTGCCTGTCTCTCTTGCGTTGGTGCTGCTTTAAGAGAGGGTGAGGACTTCAGCTTGGGCATAGTTGGACGAGAGGGCGTCTTGGCAGGTCTCTGTGTTTAAAGAGCACAGGTGTGAGACACTGGGACGCACGCTTTCGGCTCAACATTGCCTTCTAGGGGGCAAGGAGTTCAGCAAAAGAAAGGGAGAAACAAAGAAGGAGATGTTAGAAGGAAGCCGGTTTCTGACCCACAGGCTGTGGGCTGGGGAACATGCCAGGAGCAGAGCTGGAAGGCAAGGGGAACCCAGGGCTGAGAGGCCAGGGAAGAGCAGGGATGGGTCAGGGAATGCGGTGAGCCCCTTTGGCACCCCTCTACCCTCCCAGCTCTGGCCGTGTTGACTCAAAGGTGAGGTTACAACTCATCTCCCATACCTGCTCAGGTAAGGAGCCCAGGAACCAGTAGCCCCCAGGTCTTCAATGCTCCAGTGCAGTGGGGGAAAGCCCCAGCTCTGCAGCCTGCATGGAGGCAGTGGGAGGTTCCTTTGGCCCACAGTTTTCCTGTGCCCACGGTTCATCACCCAGCCTACTGCCTGCCCTACTTGAGCTCTTGTTCCAATAGCTCCATCTGCCATCACCACCCCAGGTTGCTGTTGAAGAGGCCTTTGTGCCCAAGAAAGCTCTATTATACTACCATGCCATGACCCCTTCCTCATGCTGGGAGGTGGACGCTGAAGGGGAAGGTTGGGGAGGATGCACCTGTCTAGGAGAGAAGGCCAGAAGGACCCCATCTTGTTGAGAAACCCAACCCGTCATGAGCCCTTATTGGCATCCCATCCTTATCCTGGGATGACAATGGCCGAGGGCCTCTCTTCCCTACCTTCCCAGTTGGAGTACAGCTAGGGTAGGGGGGAGAAGGCTGCTGTCCCAGAGTTGGGTAAATAGGGTGGGTGGGAGGTCCAGCCCCCTCCAGGTCAGTGCTAGGACAGCCCTTCCAGCTATTAGGTTTTATGGTCCAGGGCCAGGCCACTTATAAAAGTGGGGGTCAGAGATTTGGCATCTAGGCTCCACAGCTTCTGTCCTGGGCTACCTGGCCATCCTGAAGCACCTCTATCACTTTTCTAGAGAAAGGGGGTTCTCATCTTGGAGTGACCCTGTTTCCACCACAGGAGGCCCTCTGTGGATCCTCACCACCTTAAAGACAGCCCTTTGGCTCACCTGGATCCTGGGCCTCTGAGTATGATCCTGGAGGAAATCAGAGAGGCCCAACACTCTTTAGAACCCCATTTCTGAAGATAAGCAGAGAGAGAGCTGTGGTATTGCCCTGTTCTCCCAGCCCCGGCCTTTCTGCTTAACTTTAGCAATACCCAGATACTGCTCCCAACTCACTAGAGGAAGGGAAAGTGCTACTGGGCCTCCCTGTGAGCACCCAAGTTCTAAGGGGCACTGGTGAGAACACCTGGGCTCCCGAGGGGTCTTGGATGGGTGTGGCATGAGGCAGGAGGAGAGTCAAGGAAAGCTGTGAGGTGACTAGGGGAGCACAAAGCCCACTCTTTCTGCCTTCTTCAGGGGTTTCCAGGCCCTCTCCATCCTCAGGGGCCTCTGAGAGTTGGGGAGGGGTGTTCCCAGGAATCTCACTCTGGAATGTGCTTATGTGACCCTCCAGTAGGGAGCTGGGGACACAGGTGCTGGAGGGTGATATTACCTGGCCAGGGCAGAGATGACTCTCCTCCCCCATGAAGCTCTCTGGAAGGGCAGCCCCACCCAGCCCCAGAGGGGCTTCCTGGAGCCCAGGCCCTTGGGCTGGTCCACGGTTTCCCCTCAGGCTCCTGCCCAGTGCCACAGGCCCCCTCCCCTTTGGTTCCACCTCACAGCCCCTCCCTTCAGAAGCCTTGGGACAGAGAGGTGGCCTCCAGGGTGGTCAATATTCATGGTAGATTGGAAAGTAAGGTTAAGAACTGCTTCTTCCTTGCACTGTGGGAGGGGACTGAGCTCCCCCCAGCTGTGGGGGAAGGCTTCTAGCCAAATTAATGGGTGCAGGTCCAAGTCAGATCCAAGGAAAGGCAGACTGCGCTCTCAGATTATGGGTAGGGTAGTGGTGGTGATGGTGGTGAGCTTTCTCCTAAGGAGGAATGCCTGAGGCCTGAGTGTGTCTGAGGCCGTGCAGGCAGCCTTTGGTTCAGGCAGCGCTTGTTGCACAGCAGGGGCTCTGGAAACACCAAGACTCACTTTGCCCTTTCCCAGGCCCCTGGGAAGCCCTGGAGATTCTGAGAGGTGGCTGGGGGCAGATAACCCTGCTCGACTCTCCCATTAGCTGGGTCCTGTCTCTCTCCCTATAAAAGCCAGAGCCAGTAGGGAGAATAGGAGCCCCTCTCCCTAAGGCACTGGGGGCTCCAGCCTGGCACCACCACATCATGTCGCCCAGGGACATCTGCGCCCACCATAGGGGTGCCGTGAGCATGCCCGTCCCCGTAGGAGGGAGAGGAGGGAAGAGGCGGTGGGTGCCGTGGAAACTTGGGCTCCTGACAACTTGAGGGCTGCCACAGAAATAGTCGCCTCGGCTTCCTGAACCAGAAAGGCAATGAGGAGAAAACAGCTGTGGCACTCACGCTGAACTGGACACCTGGGTCACCATGGCTCTGTCAGGGTCCAGACTTCCGGTGCCAGGGAGCCCTGTGGGGCCAGGCCTGGACCTCTCCTCATGAAGGAGATGAGCTCTCGTGGCTGGTTGTGAGGGGAGAGGCTGCCCGGATCAGGGCTTTCCTCTCCGTTAAAGGGACCCATCCCCTGCTGAAGGGAGGTCACGTGGATGTCCCTGTATCCTTCTCAACTCTTAGGGGCCAATCCACTCTGAGAGCAAGTGGCAGGCAGATCCCACAGACTGTAGCAGGCCTGAGGCATCTATTTACCATCGTGAACAGACGTTTCTAGAAGGGGCCTTCCCATGTCTGCCCAGGGCTGAGGGAAGTGCTGAAACGGGGATGCCTGTGGCACAGGTTTTGCTACCCTGCCCCTCCCTTGCGCCATGAGATAATCTGGCCCTCTCTGCCCTTTACGGGTGGCCCCCAGATTTCCGGCCTCCTGTAGAGCCCCAAATGCTGTCTTCCGCTGCCTATCTTTGCCCACCCTTGAAGGAGTAGATATGGACTTTACTTAGTCATTCCCTCTACAAAGTTGCATAATCTGACTCTAAAAATTGCTAGGCACACGGCTCTGCTGTCAGGTCTGATTCCCATCAGGTGAAACAGGAAGTGTCTTGGCTGAGAACCCATCCTCAGGTGGAGGAGGGCCTGCAAGAGCCTTGCTGGGTGCCAGTGCTGGGGGAGGGGGCTCCGAGCGGCCAGCTGGCTGGGCCAGACTGAGCCCCAGGGCTCCCCGCGAGCGGCAGGGTGTCTGTGCAGGAGCAGGTGGGGGCAGGACCGCTTGCGTCTCCAGACTTTCCCTCAGCTGCCCCTGCCCAAGGTGTACTCCTGCTCCCTCAGTGACTCACAAACCTGTTGTGCTCCCGGGCTCGTTAGGTAAATGAATACACTTAATTATAGAAATTAGATGAGTCTCCGCTTCTGGCAGGAATACAGAGCACAGAGGCTGGGTGGGAGTGGCAGGTGACTCAGAGGCAGGGCTAGGAGTTTGTGGGGGGCGGGAGAGGGAAGAAAAACTGTCGCGGAAGCAAAGGAAGCAGCGTGGAGAGAGATGGCTGGGGCTGGGGAGCGCAGATGGGCTCCCAGGTGCTGCCGCTGGGCATCGCCCGCTGAATCTGGGTGAAGGACCCCCTCCATGAAGTGGGCAGCCCCCACCCACGGCTTGAGCCAATCCTGGGGCTATGACTCTGGGGGCCCCCACCTGTGCCCCAGGCCAGTGACAGAAAACCATCAGGCCTCTGTTCCCAGGCAGCACTGCCTGAGTGCACTGCCAGTCTACATGCCCCGCTCTGCTCAGAAGAGCCAAGCCCCCTTACACCAGCAGGGGATGTCCCACATGGTGGCCTTGTTCCTTGCTGGTCTGGGTGTGGGACGGACAGACAGACAGACAGAGACATTCCACTGTAGGCTCTTTGGGGACCATTTAAAGGCCACACAGGATGGAAATGCATTTGCTGTGATTAAAAACCGTTACCCAGGCCTGGCTCCCCAGCACAGCTCCCCAGCCCTGCTGCCCGTGTCCTACCATGGACATGCCTGCCCAGAGAGGCTGGCCCCAGTGGGACCCAGAGAAGGAGGCAGGGCCTGGGGGGGTGGGGTCCTGGGCATGCCAGCACCTGTGGCCCAGGAAGGGGATGGTGGTGGGTGGTAGGGTAGAAGCCCTGGGAATGATCTCCCCCTTGCTCTCAAGCTCCAGAGAGGAAGGTTTGGGGGAGCTGGGTGCTGTGCAGGAGAGGCCCAGGGGCCTGGCTGTCTGCCCCCCGCTGCTCCCTGCAGGGCTCAGGGCTGTGGGCAATGCTGAGCCCAAGGAAGAATGAACCCCGGGAGGGCAGGAGCCGAGAGAGGGCAGGTGAGTGCAGCAGAGGGTGCAGCTAAGGGGCGGAGTGTCCGGGGGGTGGGCTGGTGAGAGGGTGGAAGGGGTGGGAGAGCAGGAGCTTTCTCGGAGGGTAGGGCGAGCTGTATCGCGATGCCAGCGGAGACAGCCCAAGACCGGTTCCAGCCGCTCCGGCTATGTTGTTTAGACTCCGGGACTTTTCACAGCCTTGGTGAAGAAAAGGCACATGGGTCAGAGGGGCGTGGCTTCTGGCCAGAGTGCTCCACGGGATCCATCCAGGCTCCAGGGAACCCTGCAGGGCCGGCGGCCCCAGGCTGGGTGGAAGGGTTTGGATCTTCTAGGGAAGGCTCTCTGACTCTGACGCTCCCTGGCCTCAGGTCACCTGGGCTCTTGAGGACAAACTCCAGGTCCCCCAACCAGCTGACCTTTGCCCTGTCCTTGTCCCCAGGTGAGTTCCCCTCCAGCTCCTCCATGCCCAACTGCAGGGAGACCCCACAGCCTGCAGCACCTGCCTTCTTCAACCCTGGGAAGCCCTATTTATCACTGCCACCTTCTTTCCAGAGAGTTTACACTCTGACATATGGGTGGTGACAGGGGTCTGCACCGGTGGCTGTAGAAGGCCTGGGCTCACTTCCTCTTAAATGTAGCCTGAGTGCAGAGAGTGGCATGGTAGGGAGTGGGGCAAATTGTTGAATGCGCACTGGGAGTTTGGCGATGCTAATTGCCATGCTTGCTTAGCAGGGCCTGTTTCCCAGCAACCCACCTGTTCCCTCTTGAAGGTCACTCTAATTGGCTGAGCTACATGCTTGTTGCCAAGAAGCAGTGTGGAGGCATCTTGAAACTAGAGCAGCCGGGCCCCACAGGCACCCCAGAGAGAGCTGCTGGTGGGACGCAGGCTCTCCTGCCCCATGCACGCCCACGTGTAAACCCTCTTCCCCAGGTGCAACCTGCTCCTCAATAAGTAACTGTCCCTCCTCCGACTTGCACCCTCATAGTCTCTTCCACATCTCTCCTTCCCCCGAGCCCCCTCACAGCACACAGGGATGAAAGCAGGGATTCTTGGCAGCCAGACTGTTTCCTCAAGTTCCTGCACGGCGGATGGAGTCCCAATGCCCCATATTCCAGGCCCTTCACTTAGCATGTCCCAGCCAGAGCAAGGCTCTGGGTCTGAATGAGGACACAGCAGAAGCCATGAACATTGTGGAGCAGGAGAGAAGGACCCACCAGAGCGTGAGGACTGGGGGACAGAGGCCAGGTAAGTTACGAGAGGAGCACAGGTGAAGGTCTAAGTGGTCTGTACAAACTCCATCTGTTGCAGCCATTGAGCTGGGGCTTCTGGACCACCTCCTTCCAGGTGCCAGACCACAGCTCCTACTTCTGTAACCCAGCAGGACATGTGCCCAGCAAAGCTGGACACACCCCTCTCAGGGCCTGGTTAGGGTCAGGCCAGCCTGGAGATGGTGGGAACAGTGGTGCTGAGGAGGCTGCACGGGCTAGGCAGGCATGGGTACAACCTTGGAAAGCAGAGGCATCATGGGCAATCCCTGCAGCAGCTGCCATCCTCGCCTCACTCGATGTAAAGTGGCTGAACGGGCCCAGCCTTGGTCTGGGAGATTTGGGGACAATGGGAGGTGTAGGGTATCCTAACCAGCTTCAGTAATGGGATATGGCCCAAAGAGGGCTGGTGAAGAAGTGGTCAGAGAACTGGAAAAGAGATCTTGTTTGGGGGAGAGTCAGGGTTTGTCCTGGGACTAGGTGGGATGCTGGGAGAGGTTAGATCACCAGGACAGGGCCCGAAAGATAAAAAAGTGATTGGGAACTGAGCAGAAGCGAGTGCCTGGTCCGGAGACCCCTGACTCTTGGCCACCACTGGCTCTCAACCATCCTTGGATATTTCTGCCTCACTCTTTCAGGCCAGGAGTCCCTAGCTCCACCACTCAACTGCTGCCTGTCCCCTGCCACTGGCTTGGGGCCTGGTGATGGAATTCCAGCTTTCTCCAACAGGCAAGAAATGGGCTGCTCACTTAAACTTCAAATTCTGTGCTGCTTCAGATGGGACCCGCCCTCCCGGCCCACCCCCACGCCCTGGTCACTTTCTGCTCTGCCTCAAGAGGGAAGTCCCGTCAAAGGTGCTTGCAGACTGGGCAGGGACCCCAGTGCAGGATGGGAGGGGGTGGGACTGTGAAACATCTGCCATGCCAGGCTGCTCTGAAGCTCTCGCACAGGACTCCTGTCTGCATTTCCTGGGGCAGCTTGCTTAGGGGAAGCCTTAGCTGCATTTAAGGGAAGCCAAAGGACGGGCAGGTAGTGACCCAGCTGAGCCAGGTCTGGAAGTAGCCGCAGCACCAACCAGAGGGAGAGAATGCCAAGGAAGGCAATAAAAATAGAAGTGAGGGGCAGGGGCCCCTGTTCTTGTATCTCCCCACCTTCTAGCGCTGTCTTCCCAAGCTCTTCCCTGGGGGCACACAGGATGGGTGGAGAGAGCTCTGCATACCTTTTAGAGAGACTGGAGGCCTTTCTAATCCAGGGACTGGGAAATCAGGGCACCCATCCTAAAAGCAGGAGCGTGTCCAAGGAAGAGGAGACGGCGGCCATGGCCTCAGGGGAGGAGGGGACCTCAAGCCCTGTGGGGGAGACTGGGGAGACTTGGCTGTGCGGGGGCTCTCCACCTGCCCAGTCCGGGGAGCCATACCTTTCTGGACCCTGCCGTCGGCACAGGCATAGTCCCCGGCGCTGAGCAGGAAGCAGGCAGCTGCCTTCTTGTTTCTGTCTCGCGTGCCTGAGCGACGCAGGGGCCGGCGCTCCTCGGGGGTGGGGGCAGAGGCCAGGGGCTGGGTGAGGCCAGCTCCCTCCTCATCCGACAGCACCGCACTGGCGTCCCCGTTCTGCTTGGAGTCTGAGTGGAGCAGACAGAAAGGAGGCTGGGTGAGAGGCTCCTTGAGCTCTCAGATCCCTGACCCAGTGGGTCACTTCCCCAACCCTAGGAAGTGGGCTTATGTCTCCCAGGAGGGAATGTCACCAAACCAGGGAGGAGGCCCAATCCTGTGGCAGGGGCAGGATGCTGTGCTTAGTCTGAAGGCCAGCCACCCTCCCAGCCTCAGCCTGGGGTCTTTCCTGGGGGTGGAGTTACAGCCCAGATTCCCTGTGGCAGGGACTTCCTAAATCTGCTGGCTGAGGGCTGCTCTGTGAGATCAGCCCCGGGCAGGCAGCAGAGTCTGCTGCTCCTTGGGTCTGGCACAGGCTGACATCTGGATGAGTTTGCATTCCTCTGGAGAACACCCAGCTTGTTGGTGGAGGGAGGCAATGCCAGGGTTAAACCTATAAAGTAGCTTTCATGACTCTATTTCTCTCTTTGGGCAAACTGAAAGCAGTTATTCTCATTCACCAGGCATCTAGGCCACAGTCCAGTGCTGGAAGAATTTAAAGCCCTCTGCTCTCAGGGCTCACTTGTACCTGGGGAGGACATTCTGGGGAAGAGGCTCTGATTTCAGCTTCCCCACTGTGGGATTCTAGCCTCAACCTCTATCTCATTTGCAGCAGTACAGGTGAAGCTGGGCCCTTTGGATCTGGAGAAGGGGGGTTGCTTAGTCTGGAGGCAGTGGCCCAGCAGTCAGGGTCAGGCCAAGGGCAATGCAGGGCCAGCCGAGAGACTTCTTGACGTTAGGATTTCTTCTGAGCCCTGAATGGGCCTCAGAGTACAGCTGAAATGCCCTGGGGCACTGGGCTGGGAGATTTATAATCAGGGATGGGGAAGGGGGTAGCATTTTGGTGGGAGAAAAGAGAGGAGCCTATGGGTGCTGCTCTATCAAGGTCTTGGAAGGCCCAGGCCCCCTCTCATAAGCTCAGGGAATGAATGGGCATCAGCATCTGCTGTGGACACACGCCATCAGGCCACGTGAGTGAACCGAGTCAGGCACCTCCTCCTGAGGACTCGTCCCACTGGGCCCCCAGAGCCTGGCCAGGAGCTGCCAGCCTTAGTGTCCTGGCCCCACCCACAGTCCCCCATGGCCTGGCACCCAATGGCTCCCCACATCAGGATCCCAAAGCCTTCTCTGGGATCCCATCCCATACCTAACAGTCAGGATATCCTTCCCGTTCTCCAGCCTCTGTCTTGCTGTGGGTTAAGCTGACTTCCTCACCCCCTCTCCTGACTTGGGTAGAGGCGTGCTTTCCCAGGCTGACTTCCCCATCCCCCAGGCCCTCTCTTCCTGGATGCAGATGCCAGTTTCTTCCCCCTTCCTACCCTTCCCTTTCCAATGCTCTCTGGGCCACTCCAACCTCAGTTTCCTTCTATCCCGTGTCAAACCCCAAGCCCAGGACTCCAATCTAGCTTGTGCCGAACAGAAGGCATCCTCCCACTGCTGTTACGTTATCACATTTATTAGGCCAAGAGACACCAGATTCTAATGTTTGGAAAGAAGTGATTCATGTGTTGATGCACCTAGGAAGAACAGCTGTCCTGCTTTTCAGCTAATAATGACAGCGCCTGACATTTGTAAAGTGGTTCTAAGCTTCTCAAAGTGCTCTGATATCTATCGTGCTTTTGGGTCTTATCAAAGTCTTGGGGCAAAAGCCCCATTTTTACAGGTGAGGAAACTGCACCCTGAGATGGCGAGTGACTGGCCTCAGGGCACAGGGCACAGTGGCCAGGAAGGAATTAGAAACCAGGGCTGCTAACTGACAGCCCCAAGCAGCATCCATCAGAGCCCAAACTGGGTGTTCTACCCACTCTCCAGACCCTGAGGTTCAGGACGCTGTCAGAACCAGAGGGTGGAGAAATCAGACTTCAATACTTTGTCCTCATAAAGGGACGTCTAAAGCTGAGGGAAATCCTAAACCACAAAGCACAATCCCAGATTTCAGGGGCTAAGGTTCATCTGGGGATCCCCTCAGGTCGTGGATGGGAGGGGGCCTGCCTTCCCAACCCCCACCCACTCCCTGAGCTCACCTGCCCGTTTCCTCTCGACTGTACCCTCTTCTGGGTTAGGGGGGCTGGTATCGCTGTAGGTGCTGTCCCGGGGCGAGGTCTCCTCGGACTTGCAGTAAATGGGCGACTCAAGCTGGGGCGGCCGAGGCACGTGCTTCTTCCGTTTCTTGGGCAGCTTCTGCTTGGCCATGGCCAGGGAGTAGTACATGCCGAAGTTGTTGACAATGACCGGCACGGGCATGGCGATGGTGAGCACGCCCGCCAGGGCACACAGCGCCCCCACCAGCATGCCCGACCACGTCTTGGGGTACATGTCCCCGTAGCCCAGCGTCGTCATGGTGACCACAGCCCACCAGAAGCCGATGGGGATGTTCTTGAAGTCGGTGTGGTCGTTGCCCCGCGGGTCCGAGGGTCTGGCGCCGATGCGCTCGGCGTAGTAGATCATGGTGGCGAAGATGAGCACGCCCAGGGCCAGGAAGATGATGAGCAGCAGGAACTCGTTGGTGCTGGCCCGCAGCGTGTGGCCCAGCACGCGCAGCCCCACGAAGTGGCGCGTGAGCTTGAAGATGCGCAGGATGCGCACGAAGCGCACCACGCGCAGGAAGCCCAGCACGTCGCGGGCGGCCTTGGAGGACAGACCGCTCAGCCCCACCTCCAGGTAGAAGGGCAGGATGGCCACGAAGTCGATGATGTTGAGCAGGTTCTTGACGAAGTCCAGCGTGTCGGGGCAGCACACGATGCGCACCAGGAACTCCAGCGTGAACCACAGCACGCACACGCCCTCAATGTACGTCAGGATGGGCTCCGTCTCCACCTCCCGCCGGAAGCGCACGCTGGTGATGTTCCCCACCCGGTGGATCTCCGTCACATTGCGGTCGATGTTGAAGGCCTCGTGGGTCTCCAAGCAGAAGGTGGTGATGGAGACCATGATGAAGAAGAGGGAGGTGAAGGCTACCACCTGCAGGTAGGACAGGGAAGAGGGGCATGGCTGTTAGAGCTAGGCCCACCTGGGGACAGGGACCTCTGCTTGTGGTCACCGGGCAGCCTGCTATGATGGTGGGAGCTGGGATTCAGGCATAGAGGGGCTGGAGTCCCCTCCACAGGGGGGCTTTATCTATCTGCATGGGTGTTTTAAGGCAATGCCTCCCAATCTTTTTCACTGTCACCTGCACAGAAGAGGATCGAAGCTGCTCCTGGCTGGAAATGACTGGTCAGGGAAGTACAGCTGCCCAGCCCTGCCTACAATAACTCTGCCCATCTCATCCATGCTTTGAGGCTTGTCAAACTGCAATGGGCATCTAAATCAACTGGGAATCTTGTTAAAAGGTTATATGGTTCAGGAGGTCTAGGGCAGGGCCTGAGAGTCTGCATTTCAAGCTCTTTGTGAGGCTGCCTGTCCACACACTCTACTTGGAGTAACCAGGCTTGAAGGCAGAGTGGTTCTCAAGGTGAGGCCCCAAGACCACCAGCACCTGCAGCATCTGGGAACAGGTTAGCAATGTAAATTCTCAGGCACAACCTGAACCTACTGCATGAGAACCTCTGGGAGTGGGGCTCAGCAAACCTTCCAGGGAATTAGAGTTTGAGTCCACTGCTCTCAGGGATATGCCCAGCAGCAGGGGGCTGGAAGGACTGAACCTGGGCCTCTTTCTGCCTGCCGAGCCAGCCGCAACCCCCTTCCTGAAGCCACAAGCCCCAGACCCTCTCTCCTGCCTCTCACACCGGGATGTCCCCACTGACCACCCCACAGAGGAAGTCTCTGAAGGAAGACAACATATGCTTGTGGCAGGAAACAGGGTGGTCTGCCCAGAACGATCAGCCCTGCTCCTTCCCACGAACTGATATTTCCTGGGCCGTGAGCTCCAAACTAAAACAAACTGCACCCACTGGGATCAGAGAGTGGCAGTGATCGAACCTGACAGCGTCTGGGCTCTCGGCAAGAATGATGACAGCAGTGCTCGGCAGAGGAACCGCTGGGTTTAAGTGTCCAATCGTTATGAATGGCGATGAAATGCACGTGTAATAACACCAATTACGGAGTCTTCATCTGTTATTCACACAAAGCCATTCACCACTGTCAGGACACCCGTTGCCAGGGTCCGCTCCCATGCCTCCTGCAGCTGCCTGCCCTGCTTGGTGAGTGGGGGTGGGCATCTTCCCCGAGCAGAGGAGTGGGCCCAAATGGGTGGGTGAGGGAGGCCCATGGCCCCACACCCACTCGGCAACCCCCAAGCTGCCCCACTCCAATTTCCACGTGCTGTGGCCTTGCCCCTTCCTTGATCAGTGAGGAGCCAGGCCAGCCTCTCAGGGATGTTTTCCTCATCACACACTGAGACTCCCATTTGCACTCTAACCTGGATGGGTTGATCAGAACCAGCACAGGGTGGGGTGGGGAAGCAGACCACAGAAATACTTTCCACACTTTACAACTTGGCCTCAAGCTTCTCCTGCCTGCTTTTGCCCATGAAGGTAAATTTCAAGTTTCTTTTCTGGCCTCATTTTTCCTCCCCTGAGAAATGGGCTGCCAAGACAATACAGGGGTTAGACAAGGGGCTCCAGCCTGTGGGCTCTCCAGGGCCATCCAAAGGTGAGCTGGTGAAGGTGCCTGCCTGGGGGTGGGGTGGGGATGTTGGGAATCCAGAGTTCCGGCCCCTCTCCTAAACCTCCCCACCCCAGAAGCGGAGGCAGCTCCCGGGGGTCAGGGTAAGGGGTGGGGACAGCATATCCCAGCTCCATCCTGAAGCCTGGGAAGCCAGAGCCTTCTCTCTCTGTCGGAAGAAAAGTTAGCCAGGAGAGTTGGCCCACCTGGGAGCCGAAGCGTGAAGTTAATTAGCGATTTGGAAAAACAAGTTCAGGAAGGGCTGCCAAGGGCTGAGCACAGGGCGCAGGGAGGGAGAGGGAGGGCAGTGCCAGCCCCGGCCCCTCTCTGGGAAGGGCCAAGGAACCTTCCTCAGCTGCCACCGTCCAAGGATTCTTCCTGCAGCTGGCAAGAGAATCAGGCCCAGGGGAGACCAACCACGCCTCCTGGCTCAGGAAACCATGTCCTGCATTCCTGCAGGGGCCACTCACCTTTGCTTTTTTTGTTTTTTAAACACAGAACTGCCCCATCAGTTTGCATCTATCCACCCCTCCAGCCCCCGCCCTCTGAGAAGATGGGGGCTGGTGATGAGTAGCCCAGTGTGTCCATTTCTCGGGGGAAATGGAGGCACAAGAGAGGAGATGAATGACTGGGGATCAGAGTCTGGATCTCCCGACTCACACTCAGAGAGTCTGACCCAACAAGGGGGGAATCTGCTTGTCCTTTCGTGAAACCTGGCAGGACCTCAGTCTTCCCTGAGACCTCCCCGGACTGGGCAGCAGGTGCCGGGCAGACCCCAGGAAGCCCCCACTCCCCGAGGAGACACAGCCAGGTGCCTGGGCTCTGGCACTTGCTCCAAGGTTAGAGGTTAGAGGTCTCCCCCTTCAGGGCCCAGATTATTCCTTTGTCCCCTAAGTAATTTCCCAAACTGAATCATAAGCGGTTGTAAGTGGTTGGCCCTGCTTGCAATCAGTGGCTTTCACCAGGCCTTCTCCTCTGGGGACTGGAATGCAGCTTTCTTTTCCACACCTCCTTGAGCAGGGGGCTTCCCTGGACAGAAAGGAGCCTGGAGGGGGTGGGGTATGGGGGAGTATGGGGGAAGTGCTACAGCACCACCACCCTGCTTAGAGCTCAAAACCCCAATCTGAGCCTCCTATCTGGCCTGTACTGGGCCATCCTATAGTGCTGGCAGCATGCATCTGAGCCTCCCTCCCTTCAGCCCCTGCGCTGCCAGACGTGGGGCTGGATGGCCTCAGGGGAGCCAAGACTGAGGGGCAAAGGAGGCTAAAGAGCCAGGGCTAGAAGCCTTGGCCCTGGGGTCAGACGGCCCGGGCTCCAAATGCTGGCCCCGCTGCTCAACCAGATAAAGTGTACACTCTGTGCCTGTTTCCTCACTATAAAATGGGATCCACCTTGTAATATTGTAGGATTGAGCTTCTCCATGGCAAGTGCCTGGCACACAGTAAGTGCTCAATAAAGGGCAGTTCTCACAGATGTGACAGCATGGAGGTGTGAGGGGTCTCCACGGACCCTGCATTGCAGTTTCTGAAGGCGAGTTAAGAGCTGGAGCCAAGAATATCACAGATCCTGGCTTTTTAGAACTAAGAGACAGTTGGGAGGTCATGCAGTTTAACTCCCTTCCTGCTGTTTGACAAATGAAAAACCTGGGGCCCAGGGAGAAGGGACTTGCCCTGGTTCCCCTGGCCCGAGCAGTGAGGGCTGACGCAGTCGGTACTTTCCACTGCATGAGGACACAGATCATGGATGCTGCTGGAAGTCAAAGCTGCCCAAGCAGGGAACTGGCTGTGTGAACCAGCTCTTCCCAGCAGCAGCTCCTCTCCTGTCTGCTGGGAGGATGCAGAAGGGGCTCACGGCCCTGGACAGGGGGGCTTCCAGCCTGTGTGCAGGAGAGTGCCCTCAGAGCTTCCTGCTTCCCCCAGACCTCTCAGACACCTGCTGGCTGGCTGTGTCCTGTTGGGTCCAGCATGCAAGGGGAGCGTCCCCCCAATCCCCAAAGGCCCAGATGTTTCAGCTGTGGTACCAGACTCCTCCAGGAGCCCCATCCTCCCCATCCTAGGACAGTCAGTGGGGGAAGTATGAAGTCACACAGTCCTGGGTTCAAGCTGGGCTCTGCTCCTTACAGCCTGTGAGATCCTGGGTAGTTATTTAACCTCTCCGAGCCTTGGGATCCTTGTTTGTATGATATGGGGAATCAAGTACCTACTATGTGCCAGGCACTGTTCTGGGTGCTGGGGAACAGCAGGAAACAGAAGAGAAAAACATCCTTGCCCCTTGGACCTTACATTCAAACGGGGGGAGACTGTGAACCAAAAAGTATAGTTCATAGTACACCGGATGGTATAAGTGTTAGGGAGAAAAATAAAAAGGAAAGGGGGAAAAGGAATGTGAGGGTAGGGGAGCTATTTCAATAGGGGGTCAGGCAAGGCCTCAAGACCAAGGTGACATCTGAGCGAGGCCTGAAGGGAGTGAGGGGCCAAGTCCTCAGGAAAGAGTGAGAGACAGAGGGGACGGACAGTGCAAAGGCCCTGAGGTTGGCACACGCTTGGAGTGTCTGAGGGGATGAAAGTAGCACCTACCCTGTAGGGTAGCTTTGAGGATTAAATGAAATCATATTTGTAAAACTCAGCACAGAGCCTGTAGTGTCTCAGGAATCTGGCACAGGCTAGCTGGAGGGGAGAGGTGACAGACACCAGTCGTTGGGAACTGAATACAATCCGCAGAGGTAGGAGGGTGGGGTGGGAGTAGCCAAAGGAAGAATGGCCAGGAAGACAGATGGACGGATAAACAGAGGGAGACTTGGGTACAAAAACCTAACCTACATTAAGGATGAAGTGTAGGAGAAGGGAAAACTCAGTTCATGGGCCAAAAACACTTGCAGAGGAAGATCTGTGGGGACGGGGTGAGGGGCTTCCTGGGAAACAAGAGCCTCGTGCCCAGGCTGTGCTAGAAAGGGAGTGGGTGCAGCCCTTGGGAGTAAGAGCTAGGATCTCCAAGCTGTCCCGGGCTCCTGGGTGAGGGCCTGCACTGTGAAGTCCGGATCCCAGCCGATGGACCCCCGCACCTCCTCACTGTGGGATCCCCTAGGGAACAGAATCTGGCTCCTTTCATCCTGAGCCAGGACCCTCTGGCTGCAGTCTAGAGCCAGCCTCTACCTATGCCCACCCACCAGGAGCTTCTCAAAGAAGTTGTGCTGCCCAGAATGGATGAGTCCCAGGCCTAGAAGGAATTAAGTCCAGCCGAGATTGCTGGCCAAGAACCTAACAATGCAGCCGAATGCAATTCCTGGTTATTGCCTATCCATGTCCCATGGAGACCTCTCTGCTTGGAATGGACCCCTGGCTAGGAAATTCCCCTTCCCTAACTCTGCATGGCTTAGCACTACCCACATTGAGTATTCATTTCTTTGTATCTATATTTATTTATTTATAACCTGCCTCCTTACAAAATTATTTACGGGAGCTAAGTCACTCTCATCTGGCAAGGCCCACCCAGCTCAACTTCTACTTCCTAGCTGAAGCCTCCCGTACACTCCCCAACCCCATACCACGCAGAGCTGGGATGTGCCGCTTCCTCCTCTCACAGCCTATTCAACTTTATTTTTTACGACTACTATGACACCTCTTATGATCCATCTCGTGTTATCATTACATTTCTTGTCACCTAATTCCCCCCAAGTGCTCTCCATTCCATCGGAACGGGGCTCTTTTCAGGAGCTGAGACCACCTCTGACTCATCTTTATATTTCTAGAACCCAGCAGGGTGTCTGGCATGTAGTAAGTGCTCAATAAATGTTTTCTGAATGACTGGAGCCAAGGTGTCTGTGTCTCTCCCGGGCCTGGGGAGCCTGCCACACGGAAAGGTCATCCGACCCTCAGACTGGCACTAGAGGTGACAAAGGTATGCTCAGGAACACCCTTGGACACCCCTGCTGCTCTCCGGGGTGGGCCTAGCCCACTCCTGACTGGAACAGCGGTCCTGGTAGGCTGGTTGTGTCCAGTGGACAAGGACGGCCCAGGTGGCCTGGTGGCCTGATGTCCGGCATCCCAGGCTGACACTGCCCTGATTCAGAGGTGAGGGGCTCAGGGGCTCCCTATTCCCAAGGCCCAGCTGCCTGACTCTGCTCCTGCCTGCTCTTCCCCCCACTTTCCAAAATAGCCCAAGTTTATTTTCTCCCCCACCCCACCCCACCCCAAACAGTGACAAACAGAAACACCTCATCATCCAGAGACAAGATGTTCAGAGGCAAATGTTGGTCTGTTCAGAACAGGAGAGAAAAACACAAAACAAACAGAGGAGGAGCCTGGGAGGTTGCCTCGGGGGCAGGGTCTGCGTTGGAGGAGGTGGGGGGCTATGGCCATGTCTGACACCCACTCCTCCTCCTCAGAAAGGAGGCAGAGGGGCTACTATGCCAGAGGGCACAGCATCAGCCAGCCCAGGCCTCACTGCAAAGCCAGGTGTGGTCCCGAAGGCTCGGCAAGTCTCCAAGGCAATGCTGGGCCCGGGGAAGCAGGGCCTGCAGAACGGGGCGGCGGGAACAGAGATCCCATCTCTTTCCTAGAAGGCCTAGGTTTCATTCCTCTGCCGGCAGGCACAGAAAACAGGCCTCCCTTCCTAACCAAGACTCCTTTTCTTTTATTTCCTTTGAAAGTCCACAGTGAGGGGGAAAAAAAAAAAAAAAGAAAGAGACAGAGCTCAGACTTGAGCAATTCTAGGGAGTGAGGAGTCAGAGAGCTTAGGTGCCCTCCAAGCCTTCCTGAAGCCAGAGATGCTCCACGGGAAGGAGGTGGCTGAGGCACAGGGTCGCGGTGGCATAGAACTGGAGCCACAGACTTAGGTCTGGGTTTGGATCCTAGCTCTACCACCAGCTGCATGACCTTGAGTGAGCCTCTCTGGAGAACCTGTTTCCTTATCTGTAAGTTGAGGTTAATAATCCCTGCCTCACCTGGGCCCAATGAGATATCAGAAGAAAGCACAGGTCACAGCACCCAACACATAGTGGATTGTTAATAAATATTAAAGCCTGGTTCTAGCTGTAGCCCCGGAGTGGTAGGGATGCTATAGGTCACCTCCTTTACTCAGAAAGGAAAGATTATAGGAAAAAAACAAGAACTGACTTTGTCAAAGGAGAAAGGCTATAATACTTAATCAGGCCGCTAACTGACTTAAAGTCAGTCCAGCCCCTCAGGCCTGGGAGACTGAGGGCAAGGGGGCGGGGAGTGTCCCAGGGTCCCCATTCACCGGGCTCTCCTGCCCACCTTCAGAAAAGGAGGAAGGCACCATTGTATACTTTGGACACTGTTGAAAGCCCCACTGACCCCCTCAGGCTGGGAAGGCACCCTGGCTGTTGGTGAGGCCCCACTGGGCCTGGAGCCACGGGCAGTAGCCTGCACCCCCGTGACTGCCCCCAAGAGCAGGCTGCAGAAAGAGACCACAGAAGCAGCTGCCCACTGGCCCAGCCACAGTGAAGGAGCAGGGGTGAACACCCCAGGCCAGGGGCCTATCTGGAGGGGAAGGGCTCTGCGGGCCAGGCTGGTAGCTAGGCAACAGGCTCCTCTAATCAGCTCAGTTCACTTTCCGTTTGTGTCTATTTTGCTCCCGTCATAACACACTGCTCAAATGACTGGGCGGCTGGGTGCAAAGAGATGCCTCCGGGCAGGGCACTGCTCCTCTGCCCTGATTTGCCCTCTGGAGCACCCCACGCCCACCACTCTGCAGGCGCAGGCCCTGTCTAGGGAGGTAGAGGCTCAGGGAGGAGGTGATGGGGTTAGGGGCTTATGCATACCCACCAGGGAGCAGGGCTGAGGCAGCAAGGGGCAATAGTTCTGGCTTGGGGTAAGTGGAAGAGGAGGCCTCAGCCCTAAACCCCCTGCACAGCACTGCTCCCCCAAGCCTGGAGGCAGAACAGATGAAATACCCCTTTCTGATGTCCTCATCTGCCCTGGGTTTCCTAATGTCAGACCCAGGAGGTACAGAACCTCAGAACACCTCCCAGCCAGAGCAAGGAGCAAGCCTTTTCTCCACTTCAAGAAACAGCCCAGTTCAGTGGAAAGAGCATGTTGTCATCAGAAGAACAAGGGCTTGGGCGTCAAGGAGCACTGGCTTTGATTCTAGCCCGGCCACCATCTAGCTGGGTGATCTTGGGCAAATGGTCTACCCTCTCACAGCTTCAGTTTCCTAATCTGTTAAATGGGGATAACACCCTCCTTCTAAATTTACTGAGAGGACTAGAGATTAAAGTACACAAAAAAGTACTTGCACGGGGTGCTCAATAAATAGCAGTTATTTCTAACTAATTTTTTAAAATAACATATTCCCACTTGTGCATTCCATGAACAGCTGCAGGGCTCTTTGCCTGTACCCCTTATAAGTTGGCAAGCCCTCTTTTGGCCCGTGTGCCACTCAACGAACCAAGCAGCTATTCACATCGGTAGGAATAACCAGAAAGTTGAAACTAGGGGTGGTTTGCTGGCTCTGCTACTAGTTATGCATCTTTGGCACGACACTGAATTTCTCTGAATCCTGGTGTCCTCACTTCTTAAATGGGAGGAATTAACCCCGCCTTCTCCCAAACTTCAGACCTCAACTGGAATGCCCTTGTTGACGTGATTCTACCTCAAATGGAGGAAATATCTTGGGCTTTGGAGGACAAGGGGCAAACCAGGCTCACTCAAAAAGCTTCCTAGCAGGCTCTCTCTGCTGTAAGTGGAGCAGAAAATAAACTCATTGATGGTATAGTCCCTTGGAATCCCAGAGGGAAGAACCAGAACAGATGAAAACCCCCCAAAGACCCCAGAAGGCTCAGAAATAAGGCCTCACTCCTCTAACTACCTCTTCTCATTCCTGCCTCCCTGGCTTGTCCCCTTTCCCCTCCTCTATCAAGCTAAATATGCCTCCTCCTAGCTTTCAAGGATTCTGAATTATCTGTGCTAATCTCTCTCCCCTGATGCAAGTAACCAAGAGCTGGCACTAGCAGGGTTGATGATATGCATAAGAAGCCCATAGCACTCACACCAGACACAGGCCACGGATGTTATCTTGCCCTTACCTTTTGAATTGGTCTCAGGACTACAAGGAAAGAAACAAAGGCGGCTGACCCTGACTTCGCTCTCAGACCTAAAAAAGGTCCGTCTTCCAGTGGCTGCTCTGGGCCACCTGCAGCCCCAGCCTGGTATGCCACAGCCCCTTAGACCTCTTTCTTTCTCTTCTAGGCAGCAGATGCAAATGCCCTGGTCTAGCATTTTTGCCAGCCTGGCCCCTCCTTGCAGCCTCACTCCCCGATCTCCCCTCCCCTGGGAGGGGAAGTGGAACTTTTCCTTCCATGACTGGGTTGAGGCCCAGTACCAGAGGTGTTGGGGAGGATGGCAGAGCTCTGAGACTCATTACTGTGACAGCTTGGGATGCCAGATGTCGTCCCCAGACTCAACAAATCATGTTGCGCTTTTCTGTTGTTGCTCGGTCCAGTTAAGACCCCAGCCAGGCCTCAGACTGCTGGCCATGAGATCAGACACCGGCTCTCAGGGGTTGCTTTTTAAAGAACCCAAAGACATCCTACCAGGTTGCTTTTAGCTGCCTAAGCATAATGGGGTGAGTGTCTCTCCCCCTACCCCCTTCAATGTAAAGGGGTTAAGGGAAACTGGATTGACCTGCGGGTATGTGGTGTGGGGGGTGGGGAGCAACAAACGTGGGATCATCACCAGGCAGCCTATGGCTTGCCACTGACCATGAGAGCCCAAAGGGCCCAGAACACTAGACCCTTCCTGTTTAAGCCTCCCCTTACCCTAGCTGCACAGTCTCGGGTGTGCAGGAGCCTTGGGAGCACGGCATGGGACAGGCATCTTGACTTATATCCATGGAAGGAAGAAGGCCTCTCCTAAACCTGGACCAGAGGCCTGGGTTCTGGTCCCAACTCTACCTCTGACGAGCTCAAAATATGGAAGCCTGTGTCCACCCCTCTAAACTGATAGTTTGTAGCACACTGGGAAAATGTAAATGAGGTGACCCATATGGAAGCATCTAGCACAATGCCTGCCCGGCAGAATGCCTAATCCCACTCCTCAAGAACTGCAGCTCTGTGGTGGAGTGGGGGGCCCTTGGAGGTAGGGGGCCTGTGCAGATCAGAGGAGGGGGTGGAAGAGCTGGGCTAAGGGCACCCCACTCACTGGGAGGGGATGCCACAAAGGACACAGATGGGATTAGGTGCAAGTAGTCAGTCAGTGTGTGCAATCTCTTGACGGAAGTGTGCAGGGGAGAGGGTGGGAGTGCGTAATTCCCCTGTGGGCCCATGGAAGGGAGGGGAATTGGAGGGAGAAGGGAACACTCCGCGGGGGTGGGTGGGGGTGTAAGTCACAGTCTCAGTTCCCTCTCCCTACCCACTACCGCCACCAGGCACCCCTTACAAACCGGAAAGGGGGTGACCTGGGATCCTGCCACTCACCCTGGCCGCCCGGGAGGAGTAGGGATCCTCGAAGAGCGCCCACATGCGGGGTTGCCAGCCGCGGCAGCCCCCGGGCCCGCCGCCGGGGCCCGCGCCGCCCTCGTGGGGGCCCAGGCGCTGCAGGGCCAGCTCTCTCTCACCGTCACCGGCCTCGTCGCTGGGCCCCGCGCCGCCGCCGCCACCTCCGTCCGGGCTCTCGAAGATGTCGAGCGCTTCCTCGGCATCGCGATGTTGTCGATAGGTCATCCAGCAGCAGGGCTCCACGTCGGTCTCGTCGATGCCCCAGAAAGTGAGCTCCTCCTCGAAGAGAGGCCCGCATACGTCGGCCGGGCAGTGCAGCTTGCCCGTACGGTAGTAGTTGAGCACGTAGGCGAAGACGCCCGGGTGCCGGTCGAAGAAAAACTCACAGCCCCCGCCGCCGCTGCTGCCGCTGCTACCCGCGCCGCCGCCATCGGACTCGGGCCGGCCCCCGCCGTCGGGATCGGCCAGCCAGGCGAGGCGGGTGCCCGGTAGGGTGCGCAGGGTGCTGCGGTAGGTCTCATGTCGCGTGCCGCCCACGTTGATGATGACCTTCTCCGACGCCTCGCCCTTGGCCATCTCCTCCTTCAGACATGTTTTGGACGGAGGCTTGTTCCCCGACTTGCGCCCGCGGTAGGAGGAGACACACACCGAGCTGATCATAAGAAGCGCTGCGGGGGACGGCTTGGGGCGGCCGCTGCCCTCCAAACACCCTTCCCGAGGAGGCAGCGTCAGACCGGGGAGGGAGGAGACGAGGAGGAGGAGGAGGAGGAGGCGGTGGCGGCCCCCTCTGCGGCGTGGCCCAACCTCTGTGCCTCCCCCCCTGGGCGCGGAGCGGGAGGAGTTGGGTTTCTCGGGTGCACAGGTGGTTGGGGTTTGGGTAGGGCAGCACCGGGGAGGGCGGCAGGAGGAGGAAAGGAGAGCAGAGGACCCAAGCGAGGGTCCGGGAGAGTCAGGGGCAAGCACACACACGCTACTCCGCGAAGACGGGGCACACAGACGCTCGGGGCCAGGGACACGCCCCCCTTCAGTCCCCCGGAAACAAGGAAGCACACAGTCCGAGCTCGCTGCGAGGGTCCAGGGAGCGCGCGCGCTCACACTCACACGGGCCACCCTCCGGTCCCAGACTGCGCCGAGCCTCGGGAACGGCCGGCTTCCCCGCGGCGGCAGTAGCGCAGCAGCAACAAGTCCTCCGAGCGGCTGCCGAGGCCGAGGCGACGCTCTTACGGCAACCGGAGCTCCGCGGGCCCAGGCTGCGAGCGGTCAACACGAGGCGGAGGCGGCGGCGGCATGTGGCCTCTTCTCCCCATTCATAAATCCAGCGCAGGGTACGGATGGCGGGCGGGGCTGAGCAGAGCGCCGCGGACTGGCGGGAGGGCGGGGGCTGCGCAGGGCGAGCCGATGGCAGCAGGAGAAAAACAAGCGCGCCAGCAGGAGCAAGCCTCCGGTCCTGCGTCCGCGGCTCGGCAACTGGGAGCGGGACTGGGCTGGGCGCAGCGCTGCGGGGGCCGCGCTGGGGCCGCTCTGGGGCGGGGGGAGCCTCAGACGGGGCGTCCTGCGCGGCGCCGAGCTTAGGAGGCGGGGCCGCTCCCTGGAGCGGAGCTCTTGGCACTGGCGACGGAGTGCCTCCCGCGGCGGCCGAGCATCCAAGGACACCTGCAGGCTTCCCGGGCCGCCCCGAACGGGAGCCTCAGCGCAGCGCCCCGGCGCCGGGCTCTTGTGATCTGGCAGAGCTGGGAGCCACGCCATCCACGTGTCTGCCCATCTCCGGGCTGGGTGCCGGCCTTGGCTCGCGGCGGTGGGCGGGCGGGGAGGTTGCCTAAGGGATGGGACGCCTTGGTGGGCAGGGGCTCAGGGTCCCTCCGTCTCCCTCCGGCGATGGCTGCGGACGCCACGCTCCGGTGGCGCCTTTTCCTCCCTGCTCCGCCTCGCCCGGGCGCGCCCTCCGCGAGGCGGGGTGGGCGGGGCCCGGCACGGTGCCTGTCCGGTGCCCTGCAGGGCCCCGGCGGCCCAGCTACAGCCTTCCTCCACCGAGCCGAGATAAGCCGAGGCGCGTAACCCCCTCGCCGCCAGCGCCCAGCGCAGCGCGCCGCCCCTGCGCGCCTCCGCCACATCCCCTCCCGCGCCTCGCAGCTCGCCGCCCGCCTCCCGCCTCCCGCCTCCCGCCTCCCGCCTTCCCCGAGCCCGCAGCTCCTCCCACTGCAGCCGGGGTGACACCGAGGCGCTCCCGACCCCTGACCTCTAACCCGGGTTTCTCCTCCGGCCGCCCCTCCTTACTGCGCTTATCGCCCCCTCCCAGTCAAGCTGGTCACATTGTTGCTGTTTCACTGCGGCTGACTGGAGGCCAGGGAAGAGAGTGGGGAGACGGTGTCGCAAAGAGGAGGCTGAGACTGCCCTCTCCTGCTCCAGACACGATGTCGGGGCCTCGCGAACACCCCGCCGCCATTCTGCACTTTCACCGAGGCTTCGCGATGGAACACAGGACCGGACGGCCTTGCAGAGAAGCGGCTCCTCGTCTGCGTGGAAGGAAACCGGAGTCCTGGCTCTGTTCAACGAAAATTGTCTGTGGGAGTAGGGATGGAGGAGGTGACCCAGAAAGATCACTCTGTTAAAGACCCTTGCTCATCGCTGCCCTGGGGGGCACATAGGAGGTGCCCGTGACCTGCCCTGTTACCCTTTCCTGGTTTTGCCGTTATTTTTCTCATTGCAATTTGACTTTGCCTGTGTCTCAGTCTCCCTCTCTCACCCTGAGCCGGCACTGCGCTTTTTCATCTTGATGGCTCCCACAGTGCCGGCCTCTGAGAACCTGTTTGCTAAGTGATTGAGAAACTGCCATATCCAAAAAAAATTAGGCACCAACTGGACTTCTCTGGCTCTATTCCAAGAGGTATTTCCAGATTCATTTGTGTTTATTTGTTATTTGTTTTTAAATCCAGACCTCTTTTACATCTTTAAATGAAGCCTTCTTTTTCTTTTTTAAACAGCTTCAGGCAGCTTCCATGACAGTCTGGATGATGTAAGGAGAATTTTAAGGCACACATGCAAGGTGGTTAACACACCTGCCCTGGACACCTGTGCACCATCACTTTCCAGATCAGGCGGTACCTAGGTATACTGGGGAAAACAAGAGAAGGGACTGCATGTGCTGTGAGGAAAGGTTAAAAGCCCAGTGCAACTGAAAGGGATTCATGTAAGTAAAAGTCATCAATAATGAGGTCAGAAAATCAAAATGACAACGAATCCTGGATGATCCTTACTAAAATGCAGGGGAGGTGGGGATCATCCCCCAGCTGAAGCACATGTTTGCCGGCACTTGCTTTGTGCCAGTCCCCCCACCCCTCAGACCTGATGTCTGCATTTCAGAGTTTAGCTGGCTTTGAGTTTGCTGCAGCAAAAAAAGAAATATCCCAAATGTGACTGGGCAGAGAGGGCCCAGAACTGGCAAGAAGCTGCAGGGAGGAAGGAAGAATCACAGAGAGGATATTAAAGAATTGACTGTAATGAATACCTTTAAAGTATTATTTGGGCTTTGCCCTGGCAAACTCCTTTGGGAGTTACCTTTTTTCCATTCCTCTGGTTGGCAGGAATTCAGCCATTCCTTAAACTGGGAGAGAAGGGGGAGGGGTTGATGGCAGTGGGGTGAGAGAGGAGAAAAAAAACTTCACAGCATCTGCACTTGATTCATTTATTCCTTTGATAAATATTTCCTGAGTGCCTATTATGTGCCAGAAGCTGTTCCAGGGACTGGAAACGTATCAGCAAATAAAACAGACACCCCTCCCCCCAAATAAACCTCTGATCTCATGGAACTTCCATTCTACTGTGTATGTGGAGGAAAGTGATAAACATCTGGAGAGATGTGTGGGGGTTAAGTTCCCAGGAGAGAAGGAGGCCTGGAAGGGAGCTGAGAAAGCTGGGTGGGTGGGAGTGAGGGCACCCAGGAAGAGCAAAGGGCACAGTTTTGGAGAGGCAGCTGGGTGAGAGGACCCCTGGCTCAGCACACTGATCTGGTCCTGGAGAGGGAGCTCAGCCTCAGGCCAGAGGCCTCCAGAGAAGTCCTCGCTACTTGCTGTAGGTTTTATTTTTGAGCTCCGGGCTAACTGTTACTTGAGCCTTTCTGGAATTTTCTGGGGGTGGGGGTGGGGGTCGATGTGCTTCTGTTGGCATCACAGGGCTTGTCCTCATCAGTTCTCTGTGTATGAAGTCAGGATATTTCCCCAAAGCACAGAACTCAGCAAGGAGAGGAGAGCCCCCTGCCCAGCAGGCTTTGTGATGGCCTGTCCTGGGTGTATGTGTGCTGCCCCCTGTGGTGCTAGGAGACCCTGGCTCCAGCCCTCACCCTCAACTCTGGGATGTGTTAGGGGAGAAGAAAGGGGCCTGGGATAGCAACTGATTTTGAGCTTCCTGTCAATTCTAGGATCTCAGATGTCTCCCCCAGCCTAACACTCCATCTTGGGACTCTGCCTGCTCTCTCCCTTCTCCGTTCCTCCAAGATCTTGATAACTGACAGGTTTCAGCAAGACCATGAGGCAACCACAGTTGGAAATTCCTAATTCCCCAAGCTTCTTTCCCCCATGATCCCCTTTTCTCCATCCTCCATCCCTAGATGCCCCAGTTTCTTCTGGATGTCAAGGAAGAGCATCTGTCTGGGAGCCACGTCACACCAAGATGTCAGCCGTATGGCTTTCCCTCACGAGGAATAAGGGTGAGGCAAAAGAGTAGGAAGAGATGGTAATATTTGATCCCAGAGTGACGCTGCTGGGAGTTGTCAAGTCCCTGTAGCCTTACTAGAGCCCCCTGAATGAGGCCCTTGCTATCTGAGAACTCAAGTTGATCCTGGCAGCGAGGAGATCATAGAGCTTGAAATCAGTCATTTACCACCCCCTCCCCCAAACTCCAATGGGGGCTTTGTGCTGGGCTCAGCCTTGGGTGACAAGTCCCATCCAGCCTAGGATTGTGGCTGCCAAAGCAAGGTCCCATCCATGGATACTCAAGCCTCCCCCTTTTGGCATTCCAGCTCCTGCCAGGGACCGGCCCCTCCTCCTTCAGGTCCAAATCAAGGAGCTAGCATCTTTTCCCAGAATGCTCTGCTTCCCCCCAGCCCCGTTAATTGAATTGCTTTATCAGATCATCATTGGGGTGGGGGGGGTGACAATGCCTTTCCCCTCAGGGAGGGCAGAGAGGAAGGAGGGCCAGTGAAGGCTGAAAGCCTCTGGTTTATCAGTTCATTTTGTCTTGCCCCTCACACCCAACTCCATGCAGCCTGCAGAGACTAGCAGGCTCCAAATTACACACCCAGAGCTGTTCCAGGAGGGATCTGGGGAGACCTCAGGCTCAGCGGAGAGCCCTTAGGGAGACAGGTCTTGTGGAGGTTGACTGGAGTGGCTCTGCCCATGGGCTGAAGGCACGGATGGGGTTGCTGTGAAAACCCCAGAGAAAGGTATATTTGAGGCTCTTGACAGTTCCCAGGATGACCTTTGCTGGCCCAGATTTTGGGGTAAGGAACCAGAAGGGCACAGGCCATAAGCTTGGGCCAGGCCAGGACTCAGGGTCTCCTAAACCAGGACTTGAAGTCAGCGATGGGGCTGAAAGGGACCTGGGTGCCAGCTCAAAGGCACATTCCCCTTGAGGGATTTCAAGTCTAAGAAGCAGCAGTGAACTCGGGGGTTAGAACAAGGGCAGGGAATGATGTGGGGGCCCACGTGGCCTCCTCACATGGAAAAGTCTTCCTGGGAATCACAGGGCCAACTGAGTGGACCCAGAACCCTTGTTGGACAAGGCTGGGACCCAGCCTAGGTCCAGAGAGCCCGCCCCCACCCCACACCCCACATGGTAGCTCTGAGCCCAGTTGGCAAGACACCTTGGCACTCGGCATTTCTCCATCTAGAAAAGTACAGACTCCTCCACCTGGGCTAAATTCCAGTCAAACTGGCTCATTCCATTAGGGTAGTTGATTAGTCCTGAGAGGTCCGGTCCCCTCCACCAGTGTCCTGGGGAGAGGGGAAGGAAGCAGCTGTCAGGAGAGGCAGTCCAAACTCTGGCTCCTCTTTGTTGTCTGTGAAGCCCAGGGAGCCATCTGTGCTCAGGTCAGCCCTGGGCAGCAAGGAGAAGCCCAGGGCCTGGCCAGTTCTGACCCTGGCAGCCAGAGGGTGGACTGCCACTGCATCTTTCTATTCAGCAGCTGGTGCTTGCCTGGCATAATCTTAATAATGGTTTGTTTGCAGGCGAGTAACAGATACAGCCTGCTGCCCATCTCCCAGGTTTCTTCTTAACTAAGACTGTGTCAGTTAAGCACCCGGCAGTTTGCCTGTCACCCACTGGGTTTGCCAGTGGGTGGGTCATTCCAAATCAGATTGTGCCTACCTCTGCAAGGCAGGGACACCTGTCTGTTTCTTCTTGGCCTGTTCCCAGTGCTTAGCACTATCCGAGGCACACAGAAGATGCAATTCATGCTTGATGTATAGAATTAATGAAGTAGGTAGGGTAAGGATAGGAAAGGGTTGGAGCCCTTCCGATCAATACCTTGCTGTGTGGTAGAGGGAGCACTGGACTGGGAGTCAAACTAGGCTTTGGCCCCATTCTACCATTGCTTGGTTGAGAGAATTCTGAGTGGGTCTCTTCACCTTTCAATGCCACAGTTTCCCCATCTGTTTTATGAGGAGATTGGGCCAGCAAATCACTAAGGTATGTATTCTGGTTACTATTGCTGTGAAATAACTTACCCCCCAAATTTAGTGGGGTAAAAATACAACTGCCATTTCAGTTTGCTCAGTTGAGTTTGCTGATTTTGTGGGTCAGAAGTTAGGAAGGACTCATCCGGATAGTTCTTTATTAGGGTCTCTCATGCAGCTGCACTCAGATGTCACCTGGGGCTGCTGTCCCCCAAAGCTCAGCTGAGCTCAACGTTCAAGATGGCACGTTCATATGGCCAGCAGGTGGCGCTGGCTGGCAGCCAGGAGCTTGGCTGAAGCTGTCAAACGAAGCACCTACATGGCAGGCTCAGGATAGTTGCATTTCTTACATGGCAGCTGGTTTCCCTCCAAACCAGGATCCCAAGAACACCGACGGAAGTGGCATGGTCTTTTCTAATCTAGCCTCAGAAGCCATATAGCATCACTTCCACCAGAGTCGATTGGTCAAAGGAGGTACTTGCCCACCCAGATTCACAGGGAGGGGCATATACTCAGCTTCTTCATGGGAGAGTGTTAAAGAATCACAGGTCCTGTTTTTGAACCACCACATCACTGCAGTCTGTGGGGTCCTTCAGCTCTGGCCCAAGCCCCTGTGGCTGAAGCTGGATAAAGGTTTGCATCAGATGTGGGTGTTTGTTGGAGGAACGGGACAATGTACGGAATCAGTGAGCTCACCCCAGCCCCCCGGCTCTGGGTCCCCGCTTCTCTGCAAACAGTGCCTTCTCTTTCCTCCTTCCTTGGGTTTTTCAGGGTTTTAGGCCAAAACCATCTGGGAGACAGCCTCATTGCACTGGTGATGGGGACCCCAGAATGAGGCAGACTCCATAGCCTCACCCAGGGTTGCAAGAAGAAAGGAATCTAATAATTAATGGGTGCCTATTGCATTCCAGCATGAAATGCATTCTGTACTGTTTTCCAACATATATTCCAGATGGAGTTTGTTTATTCTCCACAAAAACTCTGTAAGGAAGAGAATCGATTGCCATTGCCCTTTTACAGATTAGAAAATGGAGGTTTGGAGGGTTGAGGGACTTGCCCAAGGTTGTCCCGTTTATGACAGAGCCATGGGCCTGCCCTGGGCAAACATGAGGTAGAAGAAGCTCTCTCTTGTTCTCCCACTTGCCCTTCTCCTCTCCCTCCCTGTCTGCTCCCTTAACCCAGGGCACAAAGTTAGACGCTTACCTCCCCAGAAGAACTCACCTGTTCTGTGTCCCAGTTCTGTGTCTGTTGGCTGGATGTGCCCTCAGGAGAAAGCAGTTTCCATTTGGGTGCCAATGACTGACAATAGATCCCCAACACTGTGGGGTAGCCCATTACCTGGGTAGTCACAAATTCTTTGACACCTCTCCCATTGACAAGTAGGATCTCTGCACCCTCCCCTACATTCTAGGCCGGCGCCGTGACCCATAGAATACGGTGGTAGTGAGACTGTGCCATTTCAGCTTCCACCTCTGTCTCTTGGGACAATCTTTCTGGACACTCTGAGCTGTCGTGTGAGAAGTCTGGCCATCCAAAGATCAACTGTGCTGGAGAGACCAGTTGTGGACACTCTTGAGTGACAGTCCAGCTGAGCCCAGCCTTCCAGCCAGCCCCACTCAGGGGCCAGACATTTGAATGACGTGAATGAAACTCACCTGCCAGTCAACTGTTACTGAGTGACCTCAGTTGCCACTAGAAGAGACGTTCAGAGAAGCCCTGCCTGAATTCCTCACCCACAGAACCCTGAAATATAATAAAATGGTTGTTCTAAGCTGCTAAATTTGGTGGTAATTTGATATGCAGCAATAGATGACTGGAGCAACACGTATTATCTCCTGCAATCCATTCATTACTTCTGCTTCACAGACTAGGAAATTTAAGCTCAGAGGGACTCCTAGGAAGCACAAGGTGGAGCTGGCATTTGAACTTGGGAAGTCTGACCCCAGAGATCCCTGGACCCAGCCCCTTGCTATACTGCCCTCTCGTGGGTCTGCATGCCCCTCCTGCAGGAGGGTTGGCACTCCAACCAGAAACACTACCTTCTACTAATGGAGTGAATGAATTTATAAGGAGCGATGTCTCTAGCACTGGGACATTATTCTGACTGAGATGGGGAGACTTGGAGACAGGGCTCAGGGCTCCTCCAGCCACAAAACTCAGGACTGTGGGGGCTGATTTATTTATTTTCTGTTCCCATAGCTGGCATGGAGCCTGTCCACGGTGGGTGCTTAATAAATGTTTGTTCAATGAATATAATCCACAAAGGAATACGTGATGTTGTGGGAGAGGAGGGGAAACACGCTGGTATCTGGAGAGAAAGGTTTTCCTGCCATCTGGTGGCTGTTCTTGGAACAACACTTTCCTCTCTGGCGGGAGATGAAAATGGAAGGTTCCTTTGAGAACCTTGGCTATGTGTGTGTGTGTTGGAGATCAAGCTGCATCATTTCATACTGGATGGGGTGGGAAGCAGGACTTCTCGCCTCTTCCAGTGTCTGGGCTCCTTGAGGATGTGGCAGGAAGAGCAGCTCTACCCCTACTCCCCAACTCTACACTACCCCCACTCCGCCACCTAATAAATAAATGCTTGGGATTGAAATTTGAGCAAATAGGTTATATCTAATCCTATATTTCATCCTTATCTTCTGTTTAAGTTTGGAGAAGGGAGAGCTCCCCTTAAGAGAGGGGCAGCTTCTCAGAGCTTACAGCATGGCCTGCTTCCCATGAACCCACCTCCCAGCACTCCCAGTCCCCTGCTGCCCCCTCTTCATTCCCAGCCCCCAAGCATGCCCTTCCTTGAGATGGGCCTCAAAGCCCCGCACTTTAGCAGAGCTGAGAGGTAGACCTCTTCCCTGCAAGAAGGCCAGGTGGGATTTTCCCCTGCAGGGTTCTGGAAGAGGACTCTGCATCCTCACATCAGTCTGAGCCTCACTTTCCTCACCTGGATGTGGACAGCAAAGTCTCTCTCTCAGAGAATTGTTGCAAAGACCACATAGTAGATGCGTGGAGGACGTGGAACTCAGGAAGGCCCACTAGAGGCGTGTACGTTGCTAATCCCTGGGATAATTCTTAGGAATATTAATGCACGTTCCCGCGCACCCTCCCCTCACTCCTCACGCATTCCACCAGCACCCACAACTCCCACAGCAGCCCTCTCTGACTCTTACCCCAAAGCTTCCCTCAGGCTCTCTGGCTCCCCACCCCCACCCCCACCCCCCAATCCCAGGGGCAGGTAAGAAAAGCAAGAGGGCACTGGTAAGAACAGACACTTTATTTTACACCATGGTTGGGGAGAATAGAGAGGAAGGAGGGGCTCGGAGGGGTGACAGTGCCACGTCCCCTCCCCTGGGCTGAGTGATCCTGACCCCAGGCTCTCACCAGCCATGGGACACACAGCCTCGAACTGGCCGAGCTTGTGCCAGAACTCAAAGTGACTGCTTGGTGCGTGCGCATGGGTCTGTACAAAGCAGGGCCTTGGGTGAGAAGGGGCAGCAGAACCCCATGTTTCAGGGCCTGGTGGAAGGAACTGGGGATGCTCAGGGAGTTGGGGTTCATCCCAACCAGTTTCTCTTCTCTTTCCCACAGTAGGATGTGCTCTGCTGGGCAGGGGGAGGGGGCGTGCCTATGAAGAAGGGCGAAGGGCAGCCCTGTGCCCTGTAATACTGCAGGACTGTGAGGGGCCCAGGACCAAGCTGCTTCCAGGCCCCCGTCTCACTCCCTACGGAAGGCAGGTGACCCAGGAGGCCTTCTCCAGGCCCTAGGAAAGCAGCATCCCCTGCAGATTTATTGCTGGAGGGCAGAAGCATCCTCACTGGCACCCAATTGCGTGCCCACCTGTCCACCCCACCTCCAACACGCGTCTGGGCCTTGGGCTTCAGGTTGCCTCAGTGGAGAGGGCAGAAGGCTCCCTGAGCTAGAAGCTGGTGATTGGTGCTGCAGGGAGGGCAAGGGCAGGGGTCAAGGGGACTCTTTCACTCATACCCCCGCCCAGCCCCCACCCCAGTGACTCACAGCCATGGAGTCCACTCTGTCTCCCAGTTGGTGCTGCACCTACAGTTCTGAGGCCAGCGGGGATGGGGACCCTGTGCAGGGACTTGGGGACCGGCCCCTCTCTGGCCACCTCCTGCTCCCTGGGGAATCTGGAGCTGCATTTCACCTCATCAGGTGGCCCCACGTGCCCCTGAAACCCTCTGGCCTCGCCCGACTCCCAGCTCCCCTGAGGAGTGTCTGCAGCAGAGTAGAGGGGGCAGCTGCTACTTTCTGGACAGTCAGGACTATCTCGAGGACAAAGCAGGGGCAGAGGCACTGCAAGCTGCCCTCTCGGGGTCTCACCATCTTAAGAAACCCATTCCTTTTCCTGCAGATGAAGAGCTTGTGCCTCCAGTGGGAACAGCGAGGGGTTGATGGGAAAAGAGATTTGGGGGATTTTTTTTTTTAACCCCAAGGGCCCTCCTTCCCTGTTTCTGGCAAGCCCAGTAGCATGAAGGTGATGAGTCACCGGTGAGAAACACACTCCTTTCCCCACGGCAGGGGGCTTCCTGAAGGACCCCACTCTGAGGCCGAGCGTAATGCAGTGGAGAGCAGGAGGGAGAGGCAGGTGGAGGGCAGAGTGGTCTTCAGGGATGAGGTGAACACTGGGAATCACAGATCAGCACCCTGCACATGCCCACACCCACCATACGCACACACACACACGCACACACACCGAGCTCTGGGCCCTACGTCTAACACACGGCAATGACACAGCCGGGACGGGGCACGGCCGACAGCAAGAGGCTACGAGCACTGCTGAGCCCACGGAAATCAAGCAGGCGGCCCCAGCTCAGCCCCCTCCCGCAGGCTGGAGGGCTGGGGCTGGCCCAGCCGCACGCTACAAAATTAAAAATATATCAAATATACAATGAAAATAGATCTGTACAGCACTGAGGATGAAAATAGTCCACCAGCCACGATATAATATTGGGTTTGTCATTTAACAGCATTTACACCCACATGTACAGATTGAATATACAATAGAAATAGAATATATAGAAGAGTATATATAGTAGAGTGTCTCTCCTGGGGCCTTGCTTTCCCTGTTGCTAATTCTGCTTGGGACTCGGCATGGGGCCAGGCGGGAGGTGTTGCCAGGTGAGGGGGCCTGAGGTTGTGCCCCCAAAGGCTCATCTCTCTGGGGAAATGTGAATATTCCTCTACACCCAAACACCCAGGAAGGACAGGCAGGCTGGGAGGGCTAGGAAAGATGGGAAGGTGTGGGGAAGAGGTGAGTAAGGGAGATGGCGGGGGGAGGGGGGAGGACAGAAGAGGAGCTGGATAAGGGTGGAGATGGGGGGAGGACCAAAGGGTGAAGGAGGGGACCCTGGGCCTGTCCTGTCCCTCCAGTTGCTGAGAGCAGTCAGAGCTACAGGCACCAACAGTGACTCGGGACCCTCCAGGGTCCTGCCCTGCACATGGCTCTCATGGATGGAGAGGTTTGCTGTCTCAGCCAGTCCTCCATCCATTCATCCACCCATCCATCCATCCATTTATCCATTCATCCACCCTTCCTTCCCTCCCTCCCTCCTTCCTTCCTTCATCCTTCCTTCCTTCCATATATCCATCCACCATTCCTTCCATCCATCCTTCTTTCCTTCCATCCATCCATCCTTCCATCTGTCTGTCCACTGCCTGTCCACCCACCCTTCCGTCCATCCATTCATCCCCCATTCCATCCATCTTTCCATCCATCCACACTTCCATCCATCCATCCATCCATCCGGTCACTCAGCAGACATTTATTCTCCAGTTAGGCTCTGCATCCTCTGAGCCTGCTCTCTAAGGGCAGTCCTCCTTCCAGGACAGGCCCTGAAGGTCAGAGCAGGTAGGGTTGCTGCCTGAGGGCTGCACCCTCCTGGGAGGGCTGAGCCTCAGGACAGGGGCTGGGCCTTCCCCCTCAGCAGCCTCTGCTGTCCACAGCACTGCCAGTGGGGACTCCCACCAAGGACCTGGGGGGCTTGGGCGAGAATTCCAAGGTGTCTGCACATGGTGAGCATACTGAGTGCCTGGGCTTGTGTGACAGGGAGAGTGGTGGCAGCCCAAAAGGGCAGTGAAGTTATCTGTCTTTCTCCCAGGCTCAAGGCTTCCTGGGTGTGAGCCCCTGAATTCCAGGGACCCCTGTTACAGGGGAGAAGCTGCCACTAAAGAGAAAGTCTGGCCCCAGGTGAAGGGAAAGGGAGTGTGCTTCACGATTGTGCTCCAAACCATCTAAATTGTGCTGTGACCAATATAATTGTGCTCTGGAAATCTCTCCTTGCGCTGTCCCATTCTCTCTCAAGGAAACCACCGTCCTAGGCTCCAGGCTGGCTGGGGACCGGGGGGTGGGAGGTTACAGCTAAGCTGTAATTGAGATCGGGAAGGGGTCTGCGCCCAGACCCTGCCCTCCCAGGCCAGGATGCAGGAGCACACCCCACCTACCCCAGGCAGGGGCCAGAGCACTGCAGATTCCACCCCGGATCCTGGGGCTGAGGACAGCCTCGCTCCCACCCCAATGGTTGGCAAGGTTCATGCTCAAAACAGAAAGTTCCATCCACCCACACAAACTGAGTCCAAGCCTGAGTCCTGGCACCCCCATCCCCACCTCCAGCCTTAAATCAGGCAGCCTTCTGGCCCAGGAGCAGCCCTGTAAGGGCTTGGCAGGATGGTGAGCTCTGCTCTCAGGACACCAGCACCTGGCAGGACAGGGAGAGGCCCAAGCCCTCAGAACTGCAGGTGGCAGGTTTCGGGAAGAGCAGGAGAGTGGAGTGACCCTTAAGTGGCCACTTGGAATCTTCCCTGCGCTGGGATTCAGGACTTCTGGATTGTTCTGGTTATTTGGCTAGAATTTGGTGAGAGGATCTCAGAAGGTTAGGTGGGTCAGGGGCTGGACTGGAGGGCAGAGCCACTCCCAGCCCCTACTCAGGTCTAGGGAGCAGAAGTCAGCTGGCACTGGGTTGGGGGCTGTGGCAGGACAGACCCTCTCTCCTTGGGCAGAAGGCCTGGGGGCCACTGTGGAGAGAGAGGCCAGGCCGGGACTAGTGGTCAGGTCGGGCCTGGGGGCAGAGCGGGCAGGGTGGGACAGTAGTCACAGCTCTGACTCAGGGGTGCTGGCCAGGAGGTAGCCACTCCCGTAGCGTCCATTGGGGTTGCTGTTGGTCTCCAGGGGCGACGTGCTGCCAGGCCCCAGGTAGGAGCGGTGAGTGGGCATGGGGGAGGGCGCCTCGCTGGGCACCTTGCTGAGGATGAAGCGGGTCTCGTCGTTCTCCTCCAGGTTGGAGATGTCCTTCATCATGCGGCCCTTCTTGTAGGACACGGAGAGGGTGTTGGAGCCATCGGAGAGCAGGTGGAAGTGCCGCAGGACAAAGACCACGGGGATGGGCAGGATGGCCACGGCAATGAGGGTGATGAGGATGGCCATGGCCCAGTTGGGGAAATACAGGTAGCGCTCGGCAGCCTGGGGGTGGGTGGGAGGCGGGGTGGGGTGGGGGTGAGGGCTGCTGCTGGACACTGTGACAGCCCTCACCTTCCCAGGACCTCCAGGACAGCCTCTTCCTGCCCTCGCCTGTTGCCTTCCTCCTCCCTCCCCATCCGCCACCCTGGCCAGGCACCAGCAGAGATGAGAGCCATCCAGGATGGCTACTTGAGTTAGCCGGTCATGCTGGTCAGGAGCCTGAGCCTGTCTGGGTCTCAGTTTCTACACCTGTAAAATGGATAAGTAATTGCATCCCCCAGACAAGGAGAGAGAATAAGGGATAGAAAGACTGGGCAAGTGTGTTAACCTTTCTGAGCCTCAGTTTCCCCATTTATGCTATAGGAATAATGCCTTCCCCTATCTTTGGGTTCTAGTAAAGAATACATGTTAGGTGTGTGAAGCCCCTGGCAGCTCCTAGAGCCTGACAGCTGCCTTCCAAAGGTTTATCCCTATTGCCTGTTGCATTAAAGGTTTGTAGAGACGTAAATGTCCCTGGGGTTTGCTGGGGGGGGGGGGGCACCTCTCACCTCCTCCTTGATCCAAGCGCTGTAGCCAGGAGGCGTGACCCCCAGCTGGATGATGCTGGCTGTGGTGAGCACGGCCATGCACAGGGGAGACACGAACTTCCACATGTAGAAATAGAAGCGGTAGGGCCGGAAGCCCAGCATCTCAGTCAGCTCCTGCATGAACCTGCCAGGCGCAGCACAGGCCCCGCGTTGGCGCCCCCACTGCACCTCCCACTCCCCTCCCAGCCACCTGCTCCAGGGAGCCTGCAGTCCTGCAGCCACCCTCCCTTCTGGGCTCTGATGTTGTCCTCTACCCTTCTCTGTTCCACCCCACCCAGGGATAGGATGCAGCTGCTGGGACACGCCCTGGACAGGACCGAAAGGGCTTCAGCATTCCCTGGGAGCCCAGCCCCACTCACGCTGGCCCAGCGCCAATGAGGCCATGGAGCCGGACGCCCTCTGCTGGGGAGAGGGGGAACTGCGCTTGTCTAGTGTCCTAAGCCTGCCTTGCTCAGCTCAGGGGTTTTTAACCACACAGTCTGCGGGTGGAGTTCTCGGAGGCGGGCAGTCTGTGCACTTGAATAGCATTAATTATTTTCTTTTTTCACTTTGCCAATCTCTAACTGAAATCTAGTATTTCTTCCTATTATGAATGCAAACAACAAACCACAGTAGTGTTAACAGTACCTGTGACTTTGTCACCACTAGATTAAATACACGTATTTTCACATCACATAACAGTGGTTGGAGATACCTAGAAACATCCTTTATGCTCATCACTACTTAAAAATTATACGTCCACTGCTAAATATTGAAATTCAATGCTTTAAAAATAAAGCACATGTACATTACATTATTTAGACAGTAGTTCTGCTCTTTTTCAATATAATTAGTTTCCTATATTAGCCTAGATATTTTATTCATTTAAAAATAGTATTCAGAGAAGGGGGACGGGGGCTTCACCGGACTGCCAAAAGCACTGGCACAAAAAGGAGTGAGAGCCCCTTCTAGCAGCGTCTTCCCTTCCTGGCCCACGGGGGAGGAGGAAACAGGATGTGCCCTTTCTTATCACTCCCTGTCCCCTCCTGCACCCTCCTAGGAGGCAGACGGCCGTAGCAGGGCCCCTGGGAGAGAGTGCCAATTCTAACACCAGGTCCAGGCGTGGGTGTGTGTGCGTGGGTGTGTGTGTGCGCCACACTGAGTGGGGTAGTGGAGGCCTCGGGGGGTTGCTGAGGACAAGAACAGCACGGCCACAGCCAGGGATGAGTAGGAGGGACCTAGGGCTGGGGCTTCCTGGGACACTGATTTGTTCTGAAATGAGGAACAGCAGTGACAGTGGGCCTGCCTCAGGCCCAGGCCATTAGACCCAACTGGTTCTTAGTGCCAAGTCCTCTCCCTTTGCCCAACCCCAATCTTAGGGCTGCAGCCACACTTCATCAGATTAATCTGGTTGTCCCCTATCTAGAGCACCTTAAAGTTGTGTTTCAGGCAGCCAAAGTCTACAAGCTCTGTGAGGGCAGGATCTCTTACGGAACCACAAAGGACTTAACAGACTGAACAGAATTCTGAAGCCGAGCCATTGCCCAGGAAAGGGACTGCAGTCTCAAAGGCAGTCTCAGGTCATACCAGGACCCTGAATCTGACCCCAGGAGGCCCGGTATCTCAGCCTGCCTCTGCCTCTCACTGCTCCTGGCTGTGTGACCTCAGGCAGGTCGTGTCCTCACTGAGCCTCAGTTTCCCTCACTGAGTAAAAGGACATTTCAGCTCTGACATTCTGGCTCTATGATCTGCACCACGCACAAGCAACCCTGGAAACACAGGATGCTCCGGGGAATCATGGAGGGACAGACCCCTCTCGCTCTCCACTGCCCCTTGCCCCTGATGCCCCTTACTTCTTGGTCCCATAGATCCAGGCCACGGCGATGTTCTCGAGGATTACGATGACCGTGAGTGGCAGGGTGGCCGAGTAGTCATCAAACATGGTGACAAAGTAGTTTCCGGAGCGCTGGACGAACAACAGCCCCACGAAGAATGCAAAGACACAGCAGCCCACTACAGAGAGCCGGGAGGCCAGTGTGGGGGCAAAGGTGCAGGGTGGGTGGGGCCCGGGGGGGTCTTCCCATCACACCCCACCCTCCAGCAGGCCCCAGCCCTGGACGAGGGTTCCAGACACTGGGACTCTTGGCTCCCACGTTACTAGACGGTGAGCACCTTGACAAAGGCATCATCGCTCATTTTTCCTCCCATGCCCACTGCCCCTGGCCTAGCACCTGGTTGGTTCATAGTGGGGAGTCCATTTGACTGATGGCATTTGATTTAAATGATTAACCTGATTGTCCCATGAGTCTTTTCCTCCACCTCAGTTTCCCCACCTGAGAATAGCGAGATACTCTGTTCTGGAGATGTAGGTGAGAGGTAGCCCTGTATGGAGCCCAGAGCAACTCAGCAGGGGCAGGGAGTTGGTGGTGGTGGAGGGGATTGTGGATATACCCCAGGACAGGGAGTGATGGAGATGAGACAGCATGCAAGGCCGGTGCTGAGGGACACTGCCCAAGAAGACGTTTAGGCCTTTGGGGAAAGGGGCAAATGAACCCAAGAGAGAGGCCCATCTCTTCTCTCCTCCAAACAACCACTTCTCTTTCCGGCTCATGAGCACTCTTTTCCGGGTGGCAGAGCCAAGCCCCCGGCTGGGTCCCGGGGTGGGGCAGGGCTGGAGCCTGCTGGATATGGAGGCACAGATGACTCCACCAGCACCCCATCTCTCTGAAGTCAGAGCCAGAACCTGACGGCTGGCCGGGTGGGGCCGTGGGGTGGAGTTACCTGTGAACATCTCCTTGGGCACCTTGAAGGTGTCGATGATGGGCGTGGTGATGCCCGCCATGGTCCCGATCATGCTGCCCAGGCCCAGGTTGATGAGCATCAGGAAGAACATGACAGACCAGAAGGGCGAGGCGGGGAAGTGCGTCATGGCCTCGGTGAAGGCGATGAAGGCCAGGCCTGTGCCCTGCACGGACTGCGGGTGGGGGCGGAGAGGGGGTGCAGTCAGGGCCGGCCCCCCAACCCCACCCAACCCAAGGGACCCCCTGCTTCCTTCTCTCTCCCCTCTGGAGCTTTAGGAGTGACCATTCCCTCTTTCATAGGGATCCCCACTCCACCTATTAGCTCCTCACCTATTAGGTAAATGAATGACTCCCCATCAGTTTCCCAAGGCCGCCTCTTAAGCCCCAGAATCCCCTAAGGGAAGAGTCAAAACAGCAGTTCAGTGGTTCACCTGTGGACCTGGAATCGACAGTTTTCACAAGGACCCCAGGTGACCCCGACGCAGAGGCTCACGGTTAGAAGCACGCCCGGGCAAGACCCTCCTCCTCTAAAGGAGCCTTCCCCAACGGCTCCCGCCAGCTCCCAGCTCTGAACTTCCGAACCGTAAAGCTGTGGTCTCAGCCGGGGCTGCCCAGTGGACCACGGGGTGGCCCTTACAAGCACCCGGGCCTGGGGTTCACCCCAGAGGCAATGACTCATCTGGTCTGGGGCGAAGCCTGGCTGTCAAGGTCTATAAAGCCCCCAGGGGATTCCAGAACCACCTCTTTACTGCATGGGCCCTTGCTCAAGGGGCAACTGAGCCTGCACCGCTGGAGAACATCACTCATGCACTGTCCTGTAATGCCTGGTGACGGGGAGGGAGTGCCTCCCCCAGCTGGGAGGGCGGTGATTCTTGCCACCTGGATGCTAGGGAGGTGGCACTGCATGAAAAAACTGCTGCAATCCCAGTTCTATTCAGGGCACCGGGCCACACCCATCAGAATAGAAACGGGAGGTCCCTTATGCTGCCAGGACCCTGGGAGAAACCAGGACCCAAAGTGGGTCCTTTTCTTCCTGACCACATGGGAAGGGGTCATGGGTCCAGCTCCCTCAGCATCAGGTCTGTGCTGGTCAGATGGAGGGGGACAGCTAATGTGGAGGTAAGAGCT
Organism: Choloepus didactylus; assembly: GCF_015220235.1. Lineage (NCBI taxonomy): Eukaryota > Metazoa > Chordata > Mammalia > Pilosa > Megalonychidae > Choloepus > Choloepus didactylus. The sequence continues at coordinate 130,837,258 of NC_051308.1, forward strand.
CAGGGAAAGCAGTACCCACTGGCCCCACAAAGAAGGGTGAGCTTGGCCCAGGCTGAGGGGCACTAGCCCTGCCCATGCCAGGCTGAGGCTCCTGCCGGGGAGCTCACTTGTTGTCACCCTTTCCATCGGAACAGTCATTTGAAAGTTACAAACTGAGCAAATGGGAAGAGAAGGAAAGTGTTCAAACTTGGGCCTGAGCATCAATGGCAAACGCTAATTTAAACACCACTTCTACGTTCCCCATGTCCGAGGCGCTGTTCCAAGTCCACCACGTATGGCAGGGACCACACACAGGAAACCCATTCGTCAGGGTCAAAGTCCTCCCTGACAGCTACTGGTGATATCTTGGGTACCTGCCTGCTTGCCTCATCTAGACACAAGCCTACCTAAGGTCAGGGGCTTTACTAGGTAAGTGAGTGACTCCCCGTCAGTTTCCTAAGGCTGGCTTTTAAGCCCCAGCCCCCATGGCCTGCCTTTGGGTTCTGCACTTCCATGGCTGCCTCTCTGCCAGCCCCCCCAAGTCGTACCTTGTCCAGCTCATCCTCCAGAAGGCAGGGATTGAGGCCTAGGGCTGAGAAATGACCCTCCTTCACGGTCTTGATGACATTGTACATCTCTGTGTAATCCTTGGTGGTCAGGTGGGAGAAGTTGACATGGGGTGGGATGAGGTCCCGGCTCAGGACATTGGTGTTGAGATACCCCAGAATCTTCTCGGCATTCCTGCAGCATGAGGGGCAGGGAAGGATCGGGTAAGAGGTCGGTGGTGTGGTGAGGGGTGAGATCCTAGAGGCTCCTCCCAGACCCCCAGAACCTCAAGTGGCCATCAACAGAGACATCTTGGAAACCTGTCCCTGAGGTCCAGGGCTGGGGAAAAGAGAGGGTTCCTCTGATCTCTGCTCCACAATCCAGGGTGCGGGGGGACCTCTTCCACCCCCCGCCCACCTGCCTGCTCCTGGGGACACAAGGAAGGACTGGAGGAAAGACGCCACCTACTCGACCACACACTTCTCATTCATGATGTTGGCCTTGAAGCCCAGCACGGCAAACACCACGAGCGTGGCCAGCACCGAGGTGAAGAAGTTGATGAAGGACACGAGGGCGGCATCGAAGTGGCAGTTGTTGTCCTGCTTGTTGTAGCTGGAGAAGGCGATGACGCCGCCGAAGCCCAGCCCCAGGGCAAAGAAGACCTGCGTGGCTGCCTCCCGCCACACCTGGGGGTCCAGCATCTTGTCCAGCTGTGTGGAGGGCCGGGGCAAAGGGAAGAAACGAGACCCAGAGGTGAGCGTTTTCTCTGTGTGCGTGGGGTTCCCTCCACACTCCCTTTCCTCAGCCTCAGCAGCACCTAGTGGTACCTTGAGCAATTCACCTAACCCCCCTGAGCCTCAATTTCCCCATCTGTAAAACCTGGATGACAAGAGTATCGACTTCAGAGGATTGCTGTGAGTCCCAAGGAAGATAACATAAATGCTAAGTGCTTACATAGTAAGTTCTCAGTTAGTTTTAACTGCTATCATTGCCTTACCACGGAGCTATTACATTCTAAGGAATGTCAGCAGGGCCATCACATATGGTTGTGTAATACACAACTCTCGGGGGTGCCACTCGCTTAGACCATAGTGTGATTAGTGATTCCTGTAGTCGTACAGTGTACAGCCTGCACAACAGTACAAGAGAACTGAGAACACTGATGTCTCACCTCAAACCATGAAAAAAGATATCAGCATCTTTCTCCTGCCTACCAAATCTTCCATTTCCCAGGGAAAAAAAGAAGGAAAAAAAAAAAAGGCCCAACATTCATCCATATGGATCCACATCTTCCAGGACTCAGAAAACCTTCCCACCCCAGATACTTCCCGGAGAGGGGCAGACCCTGCCAAATGCTGCATCTGCCCTCGGCCCTGAAGGCAGCCTGAACCACAACGGCATGTGGACGGCACGGGGCAATCTCCACAGTGTTCCCACATCCATTTCCCTTTTACTGTTTCTTCCTTGAGGCAGGAACCAAGGCTTGGACCAAACACGGAACTTTTGAGTCAGACAGACCCAGCTCTAAATCCCAATTCCCATTTGTTAACAGCTGGGAAGCCTTGGGCAAGTGACCATGCCTCGGTTTTTCCATCTGAAATATGGGAGTAATGGTAGAATCTCCCTCCCAGGACTGCTGCTTGTGTGCAGCCACAAGCAATGCTTGACACATAGTAGGCATTTAACCCTGACAAACTGCAGCTGACCTAGGCGGGGCAGGGTTCTGAGAGACAGACAGGGTTCCACGTTTTGAAAACAAAAATTGAGAACCCAAAGGTAAAATGACTTGCTCAGAGTAACAAAGCTAGTCACTAGGGGAAGAAGAGTCACACTAAAAAGCAGATCTTCCGAGGCTGGGCCGGGGTGCCCTCCTCACACCATCTCCTGGCTCAGCTGGCCTGGTCACTCTCCTCTTCACAGCACTTTCCCTCCGGGTCTCTGCTGCTGAGGTGGACCCAAGTGACCGCACTCCAGACAGATGAGAGAGGCAAGGAGCGAGTTAGAGAATCTGCTAATATTTTATAGCCCTAAAACCCAGGAGAGAGGCCCACCTGCCTACCAGTTCAGCAGCTTCCTAGACATGTATTAGCAACTGGAGTCACCCCAGCAGCTGAGGAGGTGTGGGCAAACAAGGAGGGCTGGGGGAGCAGAGGGACTGGGGGAAGGCACCCCCCTGCTAAGGAGGAAGAAGAGGGTGTGATGCGATAGCCTTTAGGTTCCAGAGAGAGAGAGAGAGATGGAAGGACAGGAGGAGGGGGTGCCACAAATAGATATGCACAAATGAAAAGTCCAATTGAATGCCTGGTTAGTGAATATGTGTGCTCCAGGGTCCAGGGAAGGCTAAGCTCCCCTCCCCACCCCACCCCGCCAAACAGGTAACACTATCTTTGGTCCATCTGGAAAGTCCAGATCCCAGACTCTTAAAGAGCTAAGAGCCCCTTGGTATCCATGAGAAGGTAATCCCCTCCGCACTGACTCTACCCCTCGGTGCGCGCAGGAGCTGTGATGTGTTACAGCCCCTGTGCAGTCATCACGTGCCCCCACTCACCATCAAACACTGAGCACCTGCTGTGGGCTGAGCCCAGTGCCAAGTGGTGGAGATACAATGGGGAGCAGAAGCAGGCAAGGCCCCAGCTCCCATGGCTGGAGAGATGGACCCTGGTCAAATGATCCCACAAACAGAAGATAAACTGCAAATGTGATCAGGAAAGGAAGACACCCAATGCTGAGAGCCTGGAATGGGGTTCTGACCCAGTCAGGAGGCCCAGCAAGGCTTCTCAGAGGAAGGGATTCTTGAACTGACACCTGAAAGATGATGAAAGCCAGGTTGAGGGGAGGGAAAAGTATGTCAGGCAGAGGGAACAGTGTACACAGAGGCCCCGAGGTGGCACAGAGGATGGTGAGTAGAGGAAAGTGGAAACAGGCCAGGATGGACAAAAAGTGAGGACCAGGCAGAAAGGGCACAGGGGAGGCTGGGAGAGTCAGAGGAGGCAGATCGCAGAGTTTTCAAGGATCCTGGTCTTGATCCTAAGAAAAAACAAGGAGACCACTAAGGGGTTTGAAAAAGGGGGAAGCATACAGATGTAAATTCCCAAAAGAAACAGAGTGGATGCAGTAGACCTACTAGGAAGCTCTTTTGGGATCCAAGTGGGAGACGATGGTGGATTTGCTTAGGGTTGGGTTGGTACAGATGGAGAGACTTTAGCAGGGAAAATCAAGATGACCTCATGATGTAGCAATGGGAGGGGCCAGAGAGGGGGTGCCAAGGTGACCACCGTGTTTCTGGCCTGCCCACCTGAGTGGCTGGAAATGGAAATGGTGGAAGGGGAGCAGGTTTGGGGGAGGGGTTTGGGGCAGGGAAGACTGAGACTTTTTATTCTAGAAACGTTGAGTTTAATGTGCTTTTAACAAATTTAAGAGATGTCAAGTAGGCAGATTGGATAAATGCGCTTGGAGTTCAGAGCAGAGAGCTGAGCTAGAACTGTAGTTTGATAGTAGCCTGGGTTGGGAGAAACTGAAGCTGGGGCTGTGGGTGTGGAGTGAGGAGAGGCAAGAGCCCGGGAAGTCAAGATCTCTGAGGTTTAATGTAGGGAAGGGGGTGAGGACCCTAGGAGGGAGCAAGGAAGGAGTAGCAGTGGAGCAGGAGGAAAACCAAGAGAGGGCTGGGTCTCAGAGCCCAGGGACCGAGAACCTGTGGGGAAGAAGGAGCATGCAAATGCCTAGTGGAAGATGCCACTGGAGGGAATTAGCAGCAAGGAGTTGTTTAGGGGAGTGAAGGGGCCAGAAGCCAGGTGGGAGGGAAGCGAGGAGAGGAGCAGAGAGGAGGAAGTGGAGACAGTGGAGACAAACAACCCCCTGGAGAAGCCAGTCCTGGAACAGGAGAGGCCGGGGTGGCAGCAGGAGAAGGCCTGAAGACAATGAAGCGTTCCTTTTATAATTGGTTGTCTTGTTTTGGGTTTTGATGGAGTGACTTGACCATATTTAAAAGCTGATGGAGAGCCAGGCTATAGAGGCGGGGGAAGGGGGATTTCCTCCACAGGAGACCCCTGGGCTCCTCATTTGAAAGAGGAGGAGGAGGAGGCCAGGATGGGGCAGCTACAGGCAGGTGTGTGCATTGCTTTCTGTAGTCTGGGAGAGTTTATATCTTGGTGTTTTCTCCGCAAAGCAGGAGGTGAAGTTGTCTGCTAGGAGTTAGATGTGCTGGGAGGGGAGGTCAGGGGGTTCAGACTGGTGCAAAAGGTTTATGAAATGATCATGGTGGAGCACAGGAGTGCAACATGACTGGAGAAACAGCGTAGGCTTGTCTGGCACCGTGGAGGGCTCACTGAGTTTGCACCAGGTGGAGGCCTGGTTTTTAAAACCAAGATGAAACGTTATCTGCTTTACAAAAGTAAAACAGGCCCACATTTCCTTATCTAGAAGCCCTGGGGCCAGATGGGTTCTGGAAATCAGGACTGTCTAGAAATTTTTATTTTAGGAAGGTAATATGGTGCATAAGCCACATAATTATATAACACCCCTAGTGGGGTCTGGGGCAGCACCTTGTAATCAAACACATTAGTATTTCTACAGCAGAATGTATGAATATTCACATCAAGTGAATCAATAAAGACTATAAATAGCCCCACATCTGTTCAGGTCATTTTGCAGCCAAGTGAGTTTTGGGGGAAAATAAACAAGAAACTTGTTTTTCCAAGCTATTTGGATTTTGGCATCGTGGATAAGGAAACACAGACCTGTGTGTGCTCCTAATAGAAATTTGGAGTTTAAAGAAAACAAAAGAAAATAATTACAGTCCCACTGGAAGAGGTCTTTAGTAATTCCTCAATGGGGGATGGGAATGGGGATGGGGATGGGAGGTGGGTTAAATGATCATCACAGAAGGCTCCAGAAATGGGCAGAGGCATTACTTATGCCTGGAAGGCATGCTGGCACTCACCATTCACTGGTATTCAAAAATGTCTATTTTGATAGTTCTACTAATCAGCAGGAAGCAGGGCACTTCCCTCAGGCTAGAAACCCAGACCTCATGGGTGGGCTCTTGGCAATTTGGTGAGGTCCAACTAGGAAAGAGAGACATGGTAGAGAGGGCAGGCTGAGAAGGACACAGCTCTGGTCATGCCCCTTACATGCTGAAAAGTCTCTAATGGTATTTTTTTGGAAAAAAAAAATCAATTCCTTTAGTGGCCTACGAGGTCCTTCATGAGTGATTCCAATTTTTTTCCCACTTCTTTATGTTCCAAATATTCCAAATGTAGTGAACTTACTACTCTTCTAAAGCACACTGGTCTTTCATACCCCTGGCCTTTGCCCAAGCTGTTCCCTCTTCTGGAATTCCCTTCCTCCTACTCACTTTCTGAAGAAAAAACCCAGCACAAACATCACCTCCTCTTTGAAGATTTCCCTGACTGCTTCTGGCAAAGCTAGCTAGTTACTTCCTCTTTGGGCTCTCACAGCTCTTGTCAATACCTGCATTATGGGTTGTCTCACAGCTCTCGTCAATACCTGCATTATGGGTTGTCCTTTGGGCTCTCACAGCTCTCGTCAATACCTGCATTATGGGTCCCACCTCTGTTCATCTTTGCATGAACACAGGGAAGAGTGGGGAGCGAGACAGACAGACAGACAAAGGCTGACCTGTGTCTTCGATGTTGTGAGCTGAATGGGAAGGACCTGTGAAATTGCACTAGCCTTTGTGGGCTAAAATGTGGTCTCCTAGGACAAGATCCTGAGGGCTTTAAACTTCTACTTTCTAAAACATGACCGTTTTAATGCAGATCTGGTCTTCCCTTCTCTCTCCTCTGTCTTCCTTCCTTCCTTCTTTTTCCTTTAATGTCATTTTATTGAGATTTATTCACACACCATGCAAACCATCCCAAGTATACAATCAATGGCTCACAGTATCATCACATCCTTCCTTCCTTTTTACGATCATTTCCTTTCTCATCTACGTGACTCATTACTGCAGTTTTTACCGAAATGCACAGATCATTTGTGAGATCAGAATGCATTCCATCATCAGGATTGTCACCACTCCCTAACCCTAAATTCCTGGGCCAGTTACTGTTCAAGGCCAAATTTCACAGATGGAAGCCCCTACCCCGGGAGGACACCACGACTGCAAACTGCACAATCCAGCTGGCTGGCCCTGTGGCTTGTGGGAGTTCTCAGAGGACAGGGCAGGGTTGCTTATATGCAGGGATTTGGGATAGAAACAAAAATTGTGGGATCTTTTTTTTCTGTTTTTAAAGATTTTATCTATTTCCTGTTCCTTTCCCATTTTTAAAAATCATGGAATATATACTATGAAAATGTACAAAGTAGAGAGGGTGGTGTCATGAACCTCCATGTATCCATCACCCAGATCCAACAATTGTCAACACACGGCCGATCTTGATTCCTCTATGTCCCCACCCATTCTCCCCTCGATTATTTTGAAACAAATTGATGGATCCAACCCTGCCATTGACAAAGACCCCAGGGAGGCACCTGAGAGTGCCAAAGCTTGATGGGCCTTTGAGAAGACCCTGTGTGACTGGCCCCTGGGCATTCACCTTGGAGGGGCACTCTTGGTGATGGAGGAAATGACCACAGATGCCCTACGTTGGACCGGGGGGTAAACTGAGTCAGACACCTTCCATACTTAAAAGGACTCTCTCCAGGATTCCTCAGGTGATGGTGTATACTTTCAACAAGCTCCCAGTCTTAGTGTCAAAAGAGAATGAACCCATGGCCAGACCTCAGGAAGCCCAGTGTCCCTTTCAGACATCAAGACGTGACTGCAAGAAGAGAGAAAAGTAATCGGCTTTCCCCCACTGAAGATAAGACTCACACCGTCCTCGTCCTCAGGGTGCCTGCTCTGAAACAGAGCCATGAGGGCTCCCTGCCATTTCCTTGGCACAATGGCTGAGTCACTTCCTCACGCAGAGGAACAAGGTGTTTCACAGCATTTGACGCACCAGTATGAAGATGCTTTCTGAATTGAGAAGCAGCGGCTGAACCCCTTGCCTGAGCTGGTGCATTACAGGAGCCCACGCCCTTGCTTCTCAGCCCTACTGCAGCACCTGCTAGAGTAGGGCTAGAGCCAGACAGGGCCACGAGACACCAGATGGCACTGGAGCGCCAGGTTCCCACTGCCCGAGAACAGTGTCACCTTCACAAGGGACTAGGATAATAATAGCTGATGCGCATCATGCGCTCCCCACTCGCCGGAAGCAGTTTCACGTGCAATCCTGATAATTCTGGGAAGAAGGAGCCACTGCTCACCCCTCCCTGCAGCAGAGGAAACTGAGGTCCCCGGGAGGCCAGTTGACATGCCCACCTGACCACTGAGTGATGAGCTGGGATCTGGACCAGATCATCTGGCCCCAGGGACACCCCGCCCCCCCACCTCTGGTCCCAAGGCCAGGCTGCCTTCATCACCCAGCTGTTAAGCCCTTCCTTTAATTGTGGAAGTTAGGACGTTTCACCCCTCATCGCCACACTTGGTCCTTTGGGACTCTCTTTTCCAGGAGTCCACACACCCCCTTGATCCTGGTGCCACTGTGGTTCCCAGGTCAGACTGTTCACCAGACCCCAGAGGCAGCAAAGCGGAAGGCAGATGCCCGAAGCCACTGACAGCGCAGCTTGTGCTGGACCCACTCCCAGCAGACTGGTGTGTTTTTTATTTTGATTGATTGTAGGTAACAAGTTACAGGGTTTAAAATTCAAAAGACACAAGAAGGTACACCTTGAGCTCTCTTTTCCTCACCCCTGTGTCCTGAATACCCAGTTCCACTTCTCCAGAGGTAGCCAGGATATCAGTTTATTATGTACCCTTCCAGTGATATTTTAGGTGTGTAGCAGCAACAGATATATGTACACACACATATGCACACCCATATGTGTGTGTATGTGCATATATTCCTCCCCCTTTTTTTCTCCCTGTGCACGGGGCTCTCCATGTTCCCAGTACCATTGCCCCTGTCCCAGCCTCAATGCTTTCTCAGTGTGCTGAGTTGAGAGCCCACAGGGTTCCACCTGCTGTTGGCAAGCTGCCCCTCTGCTTTTGCCCACTCACAGCCTCGTCCCTACTGTCCCACCTAACAGACCACCAGGCCTGACCCTCATGTCCCAGGTCCCTGTTGACCTGCTGCAAGAGGTCCTCAGCTCTCCAGTCATCCCTCTCCATCAGGACTTCATCCCCAGAAGTCTCTCCCCGGCTCTGGCTCAAGCCTCGGCCCCTCCCTCAGTGTCTGCCCCCTGCCACTGGGCCCCTGGAACTCACAGCCCGTCATCAGCAGAAACCCCACCCCACTCCCCATACCCACAACCTCTTCTCTAGACATTTCCTTTACCTTATTGCTCAAACTCAGTGGTTCTCAAGCCTAGCTGCACAGGAGACTCACCTAGGGGGCGTTAAAAAATACTAACACCCAGACGCCACCCCCAGAGGTTGGGATTTAGTCAGTCTGACGGATCAGTTCTGATTAGTCAGGGGTGGGCCTGAGTATGGGTATTTTTCCTTTGTTTTTAAAGCTCCCCACGTGACCTGATGAGCAGGAGCACCGGGAGACGCCTCCCCAGCCCAGGACACTGCTTCCCCTGCAGCCCTCTCAAGGGTTGGCAGTTTTCTCCACATCCCTGGTACCATTGGGCCTGGAGGGGGACAGGGTGCTGCTGGTTCCTCTGGCCATGCTCCCGCATTCCTTGAACACTTTATCAACTGTGTACTGTATCTTTTTCCAGCACTACTTACAGTCATTATTCTGAGTGATCTCAATCCACACAGATGTCCCTTCCAACAACTTGGCCTCTCAGTTCCTTGACCTCCTCCCTTCTGCTCAGCTTATCCTTCATCCCACCTCAGCCGCCCACTCCTTCATTCATGCCACAGCCTTTGCCAGAACTAAGAGTTGTGCTCCGACTATAACCTCGGTGTTAAGCCCCCCACACTCCAAAGCACCACCCCCTGTCTTTCTAGCTTGCTCCCTCTAGTGTTTTCACTCCAATAATTCTTCATCCCCACTGGAACCTCCAATCCTTTCACCTACCTCCACTTCACTGCCCCTCACCCCCTTCATATCCTAACTTCCCTTCTTAACCAGGTTAAGGTCAGTGTCCATCATGTTAGTCATTTCCTCGCTTATACTCTCAACTCCCCTGCCTGTTTCTCTCCATTGCAACTGCCTAATAAATTCCCAACTCTAGTGAATTCAAATCCTCCATCTGCTTTCGGCTTGCAGCTAAATGTAGCTGGAGAAATTGCACAACATAGAGTTCGGGACTTTGGACAAGTGGGACTTTGGACAAGCTAGCCAACCTCTCCGTGCTTCAGTTTCCCCATCTGTAAAACAGTGACAATAATGATTCCTACTCCTAGGAGAGCAATTTAGCCAACATTTGGTAAAACTGAAGACATGCTTACTCCTTGATTCAACAGTTCCACCTCTATACATATATACCCTAGAGAAATGTGTGCACGTGAAGACCTGTGCAAGAATGTTTATTGTAGCATAATTATCAATGGTTAAAAACTGTAAACAACTTAAATGACTATTAACTTTAGAAGGGATAAACAAATTTCAGTTTAGTCCTACAATGGAATACTATACAGCAGTGAAAATGGGTGCACCAGAGTTATATATATCAATATGGATAGATCTAAAAAAAAAGTGTTGAGTAAAAATAAAAGCAAGTCACAGAAGGATATGTATAGTGTGATGACATTTATAGAAAGTTTAAAAGTGTGTGCAAACGAAGTCTATTGTTTATGGGGACAAGTGTCTATACTACAAATTTTTTTAAAATGCAAGAGCAGTATAAACATTTAGAATAGTGGCTATCTTTGAGGATGTCTTTGGGGTCAGAGCTTTATGCCTGACATATTTCATAATTAATAAGACATTTCAAAGAGCATCTGAATCAAATGGAGAGCAGTTTGCATATGCCGAGGACCAGCAGCCAGTCCCAGTGAATCTATAACCACTAGTTCCTGGAGTTACATGCCAGGGACTTTCAGTGCCATCAAGCAACCCATTTGGAGGCCCTTGTGAATCTCCATGTTTGTGAACATCACCAGAGCATAGAATTTCCTCATAAAGTTCAGTAAAGTATAACCAGGTCAAGTGAATGCATTAAATAAATCATGATTCTAGAAATACAGTTGAAGTAATTCATAAAAGCAGTTGGCTTTCTTCTCACAGCCCTTTTTGCCCCAAAGAGACCAGATTTGCATTTTTTTCTTCCTTTGTTAGATATCACATGTTCATAATAACTGGACAGCTAGCCCCACGGCTCAGTTTCACATTCAAGCCTCAAGAAATCACTAAGTGCTTCGTAAAAGGGACCTTTATGTGGCTGCTCATGCAGAAAGCTCAGATATTACTCTCAAGAACGCCTGCACTGTCTGATGACTACGGATTAGTTTGTGCCCTGGCCATTGCTACCACCCCCAGATCAGGAGCCTGTTCATAGCAGTCAGGAGGGAGAGGGGGTGTTAAACCCCAGGAGATTTATATTCTTCTCCCTGCATCCTGGATCACCTTTCCTTGTAAGTGTCCGTGTGTGTGTGTGTGTGTGTGTGTGTGTGTGTGTGTCCATGAGCAAGTGTGCAAGCTGGCACTAGTGACCAGCCTTCAAGCTGGCCTGGCCAGGTTCTGACCCTGTGCCGTGGACTGGAGTCTCTCCAGGCCCCCGCTGGCTGCTGGCTGACCAGGTGGCATTTGAGGCTGGACTTCCCAGACCGAACAGCTGGGGTCACTAATGCACGTGGCTCGGGCAACTTGAAGGGCATGTCGCTCTGCATTGGAAATTCTCTTATTCCTCAATGGATTGGCTCATGTCAGTTGTGTCCAGCTGTGGTCTAAAGGGTCATAGAGAGGCAAGGCCACGTGGTGGAGAAAGACCACCTTTGGGAAACCCAGGGCTACATCTTCTCAACGGCTCTGCCTCTGCTACCACCTTTATGAAATGTGAACAGTGCTCTTGCTCTGTTTCTTACTGGGCTATTGAGAAGATCAAATGAGAGTAGATATGAATGGGTTTGATAAGGTTAAAATCACTATGCATGGGATTATCTTTAATAAAATAGTAACCTTGTTCTGTTTATTGGGGTATATACTGGGATTCCTCGGGGCATAGGAAGGCTTTCATTTCTTAGGCATCAGCTCAGTTCCTGCTGTCATGGATCCATCCATTGAAACTGCCCCCAGCCAAGTCTGACTTCCACCACTGCCCCAAGCATGTCCACATGTCCCCACCTCCATACCCTTGCTCCCGTGGTTCCCTATGACTGCAATGTCTTATTGCCACTCACTGACACCATACCTGCTCTCTAAGACTCATTTCAGATGTCACCTCCTCCCTGAAGCTTTTACGGAGTTCATCCAAAATGATGTGATCTCCTGCTCCTGGGAACCTTGAGGGCAGGGCCCAGGCTCCTTCCCCAGTGCACCCCTCTAGGGCCTGACATGACACCTGATACACAGCAGGTGCTGCTCAGTGCTCATTAAATTGCATGAACCCGACAAGGCCCAGTGGAGCAGCTGGTGTTCCCCGGCATGTGGGAGCCTCAGACCCTTACCTTGGGAGTGAACATGTGTAGGATACCATCGACAGCCCCTCGCAGCAGCAGCCCCCGGACCAGGAAGCAGGCCAGCACCACGTAGGGGAAGAGGGAGCTGAAATACATCACCTGCAGAGAGGACAGGGACACCCCGTGGGGCAGAGCCTGTTCTCTAGCTGGTGCCCCTGCCCCATGTTGCTGCCCACCTCCCACACTCTTAGCTAGGGCACACGAGCCTCCTCTGATGGCAGCAGGAAGCAGAGTCACCCTGGCACCCCTGGGCACAGGGCCAAACCCACCGCACGTCTGGCTTTGGGCCACGGCAGAGGCAGGAGGAGGGACAAGCTGGAGTTAGCCTGAGCTCTGTCTGGGGCCTGTTTTCTCCTTTCAGGGGCTGGCAGGGCTGGGCCAGCAGCCCCCCAGGGGCAGCCACGGGGACAAGGGAACCCTCTGCTCTCCCCTCCTGTTTTACTATGTCTCCTGCTTGCTCTTCTTCCCCTGCTTCCAGCAGGTCCCCGTAGGGATCTCCCGTTCTTAGAGCTCCTTTGACAGAAGACATCCAGGAGGTTACAGACACGGCTCCCAAGCTTAAGTCAGGAAGAGATACTCAGATCCTCATGTCTGGTGATTATAACCGCATGCTCTTTTCCAGCAGGGACCATATGTGCTTCATGCACATTTCTATATCCCCACGTGCCTGGTACAGAGACTCACACAGAGGAGATTCTAAGAAAATGCTTTCAGCCTTGAAACAAATCAGCAGGAGGGCTGTTTGGACAGGAGTGTACGAAGGAGAGAGCACGCATGTGCCTGAGTTCTGATCCTGGCTCTACCATGCATCAACCGTGCAACCTTGGCCTAATTACTTAACTTTGACATGCCTCCATTTCCTCCCCTATAAAATGGGTATAATTCCTAACTCATGAGGTTTTTGTGGACCAAATGCATTCATATATGTGGCAGTGCTTGCTAAGTGCCTTGAGGTGTCAGCTACTACTTTGGCTTTTGGAGAGAGAGGAGGGAAGGTGGACCACTCTACCTTTCTAGGGCTTAGCTTCCTTGCACATCAAGTCAGGTAAAGAACTATGGAGCCTCAAACAAAAAGCCAGGGTTCTAGTGCCAGCTCTGAGACTCATTGGATGTACGATCTCAGACAAGCTGCTCCCTTCTCCCTGGGCCTCAGTTTACTCATCTATAAAATGAGTGTATTAAATCCTTTCCAATCCTGGCAGTCCATGAATACTGACATGTGACGCAGAAGAAGGGGCCATTATTTAAAAGAGATCTGAGCTGCTGGCAAAAGGGGCCTGGCTGGTCTGCATCCTCAGAGATGGGTCTAGAGACATCTTCAGAGGCTTCCAAAGAGCCCTTCACTCACAGCACCCACGTTTGCAAAGAGCCCTTTAGTTGTAGCCATGGGGAGCTGCTGGGTTTTTACCAAAAATTGCTCAGAGCAGGCTCTTCTCAGGCTTTTGCTTGGGGACTTGAGGGACAGGGTCTAGACAGATGTCCCTGGGTCAACACTTCTAGATCTCCTTCTCCTGAATGTTTGCAGAGGAGGCCTGAGTTATCTGGGTGTGGAGGCAGCTGGGGTCAGACAGTGAGGTCCCAGCAAGTCCACCTCTGGTCCACTCCTGGTGAGCTGACCCCTGGTACAATCCTGCAGCAGAAATGCTCCCACCCCCTCCTCTGGGGGCCTGCGCCATCATCCCTAGCCGCTCCAGGGTCTGACCCCACCCGAGGGACCCAGAATTCCCAGTCCTCAGCCCTCCCCGCCTCTCTGCCGCCCCCACCTGGATCTGGGTGCCCCCATCACTCACCTTCCCTGAGGACTGGATGCCCTTGACGACAGCCATCCCCACGATGCTCCAGGCCATGAGGAGGCACAGAGTCATCTTCCAGTTGAGGCCCCCACTCTCCGAGATGGAGCTGGAGATGTCCAAGGCCTCTCGGTACCAGAAGTAGGTCGTGGCTGAGCTCTTTTCACATTCTGCCTCCACCACTGAAACCGCAGCCCAGGCCGCAGGGCCTCAGTGGTGGGGTCGGTGGGGCTACCTCCTCAGCTGGACCACCACCCAGGGCAGCAGGGGGTGAGGGGGTGGCTGTGCTCATCCTGGGTTGGCTGGGGTCTGGCAGACACCGAGGATGCCTGGGCACTTGAGGGGGCCACCCTGACACCCAAGCCAACCTCCTGCCCATGTCTCTCCAAAGAGGGCAGGAAGGGTGAGGCTGAATTGGCCTAAAGTCGCTTGGGAAAGGGCCTGAGCTGGGAGCTGGAGACCTGGATTCTCACCCAGATCTTCAGTTAAATGGGCATGACCCTGAGAAAGGGACTTCTGGGCCTCAGTTTTCCCATCTGTGAGATGGGATAATCATCCCATTCTTTAAAGGACTGGAAGGCAAATTAAGGCTGCTCCCAGAAAGAGCAGTGTTAGAGTAACACAGGGTAGTTGATGACAATTAAACAGAAGTCTCAATTTCCAGCACTTTACCTATACTTGTTATTTTATTCAGTTCCTGTGGGTCAGGCCAGCAAGAGATCATCTACACCAGGAAAGGGGAAATGAGGATCAGAGAGGTTAAGGAACATATCCAAGGTGGCATAGCAGGTCCACGAAAGCCCAAATCTGTGCCCTAGGCCTCTTCAGCTCCTTGCTGGGACAGGGCTGACTGGGGTCCCCAGCAGGGCTCCCTCAGGGGTCCCGTACTTGCCTGCGACAGTCCCGTTCCTGATAACAGGACATTCACTCCAAGGCAGTGGGTACTGGAAGGACTTGAAGAAATAGAAGATGCTCCACCCAATGATCACATTATAGTACAGCCCGACAAAGAGACAGACCTGAGGGTGAGGGCCATGGGCGGGTCAAGGGGGCTGCAGGCAACTCCACCCCTACCTCAGACCCCCAAGGCCCAGTGCGGTGATAGCAAGACAAAGAAGGTGGGGGCTGAGATGTGGGAGCCGAGGGCTCCCCCTATTCCTCCAGTCATCTGGTATTCAGGGAGTCTATGAAAGAATTTTTCAGATATTAAATTCTTTTAAGCAACAAAATCTTACAGTGTTAATCCTTTCCAGTTTGAAATTCTTCTAAGATGCTTGAAGCACTTCTCTATCATTTCCTGATGATTCACGAACATAATTACAGAGGTGCCCGCTGGGGCTATGGAGGCACGCACAGCTTTTGCCCCCAGGGTAAGTAAATGGCCCCCCAACTGGGGTGCTTTTTGAGATTCTGTGGGTATTTATTGGTTTCCTATGTCTTTCTTTCTCTCAGGATATTACTCTCTCTTACCATTCTCATTTCTTTCTTCTAAGCTGCTGTAGGCTTGGAAACAAGGGAACTATCCCTGGTAGAACTTTTATTTAAAGTAGGAGTGCACGGACTCTGATGGAAGGTCCAAGGGGTTTCTCTGAAAGCAATACTTTCAGGCGCAGGGATGTGCTGATATCCAATCTGCATATTAGAGGTCCCTTCCATCTCTAGGGGTCTGGCCATATTACATACCAGGGGGACTGCTGGTTAGTGTGAGGGTTAAGGGCTGAGGGCTGCCACCTCTGCACACAGATGACATGAGCTATTCCAGCACACCTTATGGGGAGATCACACACACACACACACACACACACACACACACACACACGGACACATGCTGCCAGACTCAGCAGAGTGTGTTGCATCCAGCTTTGTTAACCTGTGCAGAGGTGATGCTCGGCGTGAGGGCAGGGGGCTACCCAGACCCTCTTGCAAATTCTGTCTGAGGCAGGTTTGGGCTGGCCCTGCTGCCAGGGCTGACAATTCTCAGTGTCTTTCAGAAGCAGAGTGCAGGTGTTGTCCAGGTGAGAGCACGGGCATTGGCTGGCTTTGCTCTGAGGGAAGCTTAGTTTGCTCCCCTAGAGCTCTGAGCAGGGCCTCGCCTACAGCCTCCTGCACGAGCCTGGAGCTTGCTCCCCAGCAAGGCCCAGGGGGTATCCCTGATCCTACAGCTCCCAGTCCCCCAATCCTACAGCTCCCAGCCTCACCCCCCCTGGGTCAGCACAAGGTCTCCGCCTGAGTCCTTGGCCCAGAGAAATGGCAAGGAGACCCTGAGCCCCAAGACCGAGCTGCCTTTTCCTGCTCTTTCTACTTATCCAGTTAAAATGTACTTTAACCAAAGAAAAAGGAAGGGCCTCTCCTCCTAGGGAGCTGATGGGCTGGTAAGCATCTGGGATGGTCCGTATGCCCCCAGAGAACTCTGCCTGAGACGTCCCAGGTACTCCCATGAGAATGTGCCCAAGATTTTCCTGCCCAGCACCAATTTCAAATATCATGTCCTGTTTCGGGTGGTGCAAAGCAGCTTCCAGTTTAGGAAACAGGGTGACTGAGGTCCTGAGACACCAGCTGGAAGCATTTCTCCCATCAAGGGTCCCCCCTGCCCCAGCACACGGCCCAGGTCTGTAAACCCAGGGACACCCTCCCCAGCAGCCCTTCTGCCCCCGACTCACTATGCAGCTGGAGAAGCCGATGCCGCCCAGGCGGGGGCACACGTAGTGCCACACGCCGATGCTGCCGCGGCGGATCCTCTGGCCCACCGCCAGCTCCAGGAAGAAGAGTGGGATCCCGATGATGATGAGCAGCACCAGGTAGGGCACCAGGTAGGCACCTATGGGAGAGAGCATGGTGTCGGGGGTGGGGGTGAGGTACGGCAGCAGGGCAACGGAAGGGGCGGCAGCAGCATCCTGCAGTCACAGCCACATCTCTGACCATCCTCAGAACCCCCAGTCCTTGCACCCCGCCATGAATGCCCAGGCTCATACGCGTGACTGGCCAAACCCCTGTCCCCACAGACCCTCCTGCTCCCCTTTGGTTCCCCTGACCCAAAACGCTAAGGGAGGACTCCAAATGGATGTCAAAGCCTCCCTCACCCAAAGTTAGACTCAGAGACAGACAGACACAGCGCACACCACATGGCCTCCCTGGAATCCACATGTCAAGCCCCACATGGGCAGGCACACTCACCTCATGACACACCCTGGGGACTCCTGCTCCAACCCCTCTCACCCACAGAGAGGCAGACCCAGTGGGTGGGGTCCCTACTGACTTGCCCCCCAGAGGCACAGCCTTCCCTGTGTCTGAACCAGATACTGACACAGCACACTGGGCACTCCAAGGAAGTGGAGCTTGGAAGCTCTCCAGGGACAGAGGGTCTGACCAGAATCGTCATTAATCTGCAGCTAATTGGGAGGAACGGGAGAGAAATTAGCAGCTCAGGAAACCGTGACCAGGAGGATCATAAAAGATAGAATGGATCTCGCTAAGGATTCCAGATGATAAATTAATTCTCGCAGTCCTGGGCCTCACTGCAGACACAATCTCGATTCCAAGTGACAGGACATTTAGCAGAAGAATTAAAACCAGGTCTGGACACAGGCGAGTGCTCCTCGCCGAGAGCGGGCCAACAAGAGCCTGGTCCAGTTAGCAATGCTGATAGCACAGTCCTGCTCGGCTGTCAAACACTGTCGGGCAGCGCCAGTCGCCAGGGTCCTGACCGGGCACCCAGCACCCCAAGACCAAGCCTCACAAACACGGAATCTCCAGGAGACCCCCAGCCACACTGCACTTTCCCCCACAATATCGCATCCCTCATGTTCCCCAAATGGGTTCCCCAGTCTGCCAATGAGCTATAGGGGTCGGGCATCTCCTGGGCATTTGTCATCAGTCAACTGTTTATTGTGGGTCTACCCCGTGCTGAGCACGTGCAGTGGAGTAACAGAGGCACCAACGCTATCCCAGGAGAGTGGGACATTCAAATGCACATGAGTAATGTCAACACACACACACACACACACACACACACACACAGGCTAGTCACACACCTTGTGCTGAGGAACATAGTAAAGGAGAGGTCGGGGTTTGATGTTGCTAATCAGGAAAGGCTTCCAGTTGGAAGCAACCCACACAGCCTCACCCAACAGCATGTAATTCACTAAGCACAGACACACTCATGCATACACATACATCAGCTGATCAGTTCAACACATCAGCATGTGTTGACGAAAGGAGGGAGGGCCTGAAGGACTTGAAGGACCTGAAGGACCACGTGCTTAGACCCCTGGTTCTATCTGTAACTCAGTCTCTTGGTCTCGGGCATGGGGAAATGGAAGAGAAGAGAAGAGAAGCAATGTGCTGCAGGAAGGCAGAGGGACACAGCTTCACTGGTTTCATGTTTCACCCTCATGACCTTGGATGGGGCAAGACAGGCAGAGAGACAGGCTCTAGGATGTCAGTGAAGTAGGCTGGCATCCTCGATGGATGCTTCTTTCCTCTCCCATAGAATCGGGGAAAAGTGTCCAGGTAAATGCTGGCTGAAGAGCAATCCTGCAGCAAAGTCTGGCCACTTGCCCCTCAGGACTCATCTGTGCCGTCAGGCCCAGGGTGCTGGCTTAGCAGCAGGTCCCTGCCCTGAGGCCTGGCCACCCAGAGTGCTCAGGGGGCTGCCGTCTGGGTGGGCAGAGATTTTGGTTAACCAGACAGAGGTGCTTTTCCATATCAACCCTTGCAGCCTCTTCCAGCCTAGAAAAGACAATGCGGAGATGCAGTGGCTGTCCTTTGATGTTTTGGTGGCTTCTGGGAGCCTCAGGTCACCACTCTGCACAGCTGGGAGCACTTGTTCAGGGCTGCACGAAATCGAGCAGCACAGGGCAACAGCGAGGTGGATTCCAAGATCTCTGCAGCCCCTTCGATCTCTAAGAGTCAGTGCCTTTGCTTACACCCTGAGCCCCTGGCAATGCCCAAGCTTATTCCCGGGGTTTAGAAGACCACCTTGATTTCAGCCTGCAGAGATGCGTGCTGAGTTGGGGGTAAGATCCAGGCCCTGCAGTCAGACCTTCTGGGCCCGAATCCCAGCTCTGCATAACTGTGGGAAAATGACTTGACCTCTTGCTGCTGCTGTTTTCCCATTCATATGAGGAGGATGAACACATGAGCTAGAACCAAATATTACTAATATTTGACCATTTTGACTTTCAAAAATGACCACTTTCTATGGTCTGACCCTACACCTAATGCACAGGGTTGGTGTGAGAATTAAATGTTGCCTACAATATGAACTTCATAAACATTTGCTCTTTTCTCATAAAAATAAACAGAAAAAAATGCAAACTAAGAAGATGCAGAATAAAGAGACTGTCAGCATCTTTCAGAGCTAAGCAGAGTTCTAGAGGTTAGATCCAGAGGTAAAAAGTTTTACCGGGCCACCCATGGCCCGAAACCACAGAGCACCATCTCTCAGATCAAACAGCAGTCTCTTTCCTGTGATAATGTGCCTCCTTCCAAAAAAATATTTAAGATGACTTACTATAAAATCCAGAAAATCCAGGACAGTTAAAGGTAGGGATAAAAAGGGATTCCAGAAACCTGAGTGGATTACAGACCACAGAATCCCAAGATCTGACAATGCTTTTCTTCTGGTTTTGATGCGTGGTGCCATGGCACAATGGGCAAACTTCGGCAAGAACGTTGTGTGTGTGTCTTGTGTGAGATGGACAGAGGGACTCTTTAATTTAGCACTGAGTACTTGGGCAGCACTGATCATCTAAGCCAGAAAGGACAAGGTTAGAGGTTCCCAGCTACAGTCCCCAAATGCCATGGATCCTTCAAAGTCATTTTGGGTGCCTCCAAGGTATTCTCAGCATCTCACAGAACATAAAGGAAATCACGCACTTATATTTGTATTTTTCCTTTGGTCTAGACTTATATCAACTCCGAGACCTGGCCTGAAGCTCTGATTGGCAGTTGTTTGTTGGAAAAAAGGGTCTTTAAAAGCAAGGAGAACATGTGGTGACTATAACATGCTACAGTGGAAAGACGGAAGCCTCTAGCGCCACTCACTGGTGGGAGGCTCACACAGTCATTCTCACCCCTGCCCTTCACTAGAACTGGAAAGGCAGAGAAGTTCCCCAGCCAGACTTTGCTGTTTGAACCAGGGAGAGCCTTCCTCCTGGGGAGGCAGGGAGTGTCCCTGAGGGAAGCATCATCTCTGGGGAGAGGCTCCATGGGGAGAGAAGGAAGGAGCCAGGTTAAAATCCCTGCAAATCTGTGGCTGCCATGAGGCTGGAGAGCGGCAACCCCAGGGCACAGGGATTCAGGGACAAGAAATCTCTCTGCTGGCTCAAATTACTTTCCCAGGACCAGAGTTCTGGGCTTGGGAACATCATGGTTTTCAGCCTGTTGCTTTTCTTTGTTTATTTTCAGTTAGTCTTCTCCAGACTTCAGAGTAAGTTTCTTGCCTCTGGAAAATTCCAGTCTGTCTCAGAAATGATGAGGGGACAAGGCCTGGGGACTTCTACTCACTCTGGAGAATGGAAGTGGTGGTGGGGGTTAAATACCAAAGGCAAGATCCTCAAGGGAGATTAAGACACAGCAGGCAGCTGAGGGACCCTCCCACCTGGGAGGCAGTAGGTGCGGTGGTAAAGTCCTCAGGTTTGAATCCTGACTTTATCACTAGCTGTGTGGCCTCAAGCAAGTTACCTAAACTCTCTGTGCCTCAGTTTTGCTAAAAAATGCCCAAATGTATCAGCAATTACATGTAGTCCAACCTAATATCCATCAAGTGCTTAGAACAGTATCTGGTACACAGTAAGCATTCAATACTCTTAACTAGGTGTCAGATTCTGTGCTGAGCATTTTACATGTAAAGCTCATTTAAACCTCCCAGCTATCCTGCGAGGTGGGAACTACCATTATTCCCATTTTACAGAGGAGCAACAGAGAAGTTAAATGACTTGTACAAGGTCCCAGAGCTGCCTGACCGGGCTGGGATCTGAAGCCAGGCAGCATGGGGTCAGAGGTCACGTGTTACCAGCGTGCTTTACAACCCCTGAAGAGCTATTAACCATGGTTTCAGCCGTTCCTGCGGAGTCTCACTCCGGAATCCTGAGCTCCAACCCACTGGGGCTCCAGTTCCGCCTCAGCAAGGGGATGTTCCGTTTTACCCCTCAGCCCAGCCCACTTGCAGGGCACCCCCAGGACAGGAAGGGCTGCCTCTTACCGCCTCCATTTTTCTGGCACAGGTAGGGGAACCTCCAGATGTTGCCGAGGCCCACGGAGAAACCGATTTGGGCCAGGATGTACTGCAGCTTGCTGTTCCAGGCTGGCCGGTCCTCCACATCCAGCTCCTCCTCCGCTGCCTTCTGCTTGCCTCCTGCCTCACCAGCCACATTCAGGACACTCTGCTTGTAGTCCACGGGCTCCTCGAGGGCCAGCAGGTCGGCCACCGACTCGGTGACATGCTCGCTGCTGTGCTCGCGCTGGGTCACCTTGCTGTTCTTCGGCATTGGTGCCACCTGGGCGGCACGGCCCTGCTCCTGGGCACACAGAGAAGGTGGGGTTCAGCAGCTGTCAGCTCCTTCTCATCCAGGGACCTGTGAGACCAGGCAAGCAGGTGAGGATTAGCTGGCTGCGGCAGTGAGGTGGGGAGCCAAAGTGGATGCAAACGAAATCAACACCCATCACACACTCTGAGCTTGGTCAGCAGCCCAGGTGAATTTCAGGTCACTTTTCATCCTTATTGAGCCTGTTTTCCTTCCCCCCCATCTGAGGAGCTCCAGGTCTACCAACTCAGTTTTCCCATTGGCCTTGCCTAAACATCATTAGAAAGGTAAATGTAAAGGGACAAAATAAGCAAAACCACACACCAGACCCAAAAGGGTCATCCATGACATTGCTCCTTTTCAAAATTGCAGATCCTAGAGTGTTCAAGACCCTTTGGGGTCACCAAGGTTGTTGCCAAGACCCAGCCCTCTTGTGATGTATTTAACCAAACCCATCTTAGGTTACTTAACAAGGCAAGACCCAGAAAAGCCAGTATCTGCCTTCTCTAGCATCTTTCGACTCAAAATGCAGTCCGTGGACCAGAAGCATCACCAAGGGCTTGTCAGAAATGAAGGTCTCAGGCCCACCCCAGACCCGTGAATCATTCTTTGCATTTTTATAGGATGCTAGGTGATTCAAAGGCACATTAATGTTTGCAAAGAAAAACCCTGGACGCCTCATCTTGGGGCCCCTGGAAACCAGCTCCTTCAGCCCCTTCATTCCCCAGAAAGGAGCAAGCTGACCAGGCTCAGCTAGATTCTGGCACCAGAGCCCTAAAAATGTTTGCTGGGTGCCAACAAATCCTGGGGCATCACTCAGCACTGACATTATCTGAGAGCCACTGCAGCCAAAAGCTGGTTCTCTATCCTTCAGCAACAGCTTTACAGCAGATAATGTCTGTACAACACAGGCGGGGGAAGCAAAACCCTCCCCTGCTGTTTTCATTCCTCATTTGTCTTTCATGCTTCTTCTTAAAGAAAGAGAGCACTCCGAATGTGAATTCTTTGAAGAATCCCAACATTCTGCTATGTTTCAAGGCACCTCCTCATTAAGGGGAGGTTGGAGTATTTAAAATTAAACACACACACATCCTGGCCTGCAGTTGCCCTGCATCTTTCTAGGGATGTAAATTACCCAGCTCTGTAATTACTTTATTAAAGGAACTAACTGTCTCTGCAAGACGTGCTCCCTGTTTGTTCTCCTCGGATGCACCACCTGAATGGCACACGCAAGGTTGCTGAGCAGCAGAAGGGCTGTGGCTGGCTGACTCCAGCAAAGACCCACCCTTGGAGAGAAGCTGGCCAGCCAGATCCTGTTACCTATGCCTGGCAGATGCAGACGGCTGTCCATAACGATCCGTGGGGTTAGCCAGCCCTCTCCAACCCTGGCCTGGGACCCCATCAGTGGCTGACACCTCCCTGCCCTCCTCACCCAAGTGGGACGAGTCTTTGGTGACTGCCCACTGCCACCCCAGGAACAGACAGGGTCTTGAGCTTTGGGGTGAGTGACTGGGACAGACCCATCCTAAAAGACTTCAGAATTCCCCCTAAGACACACAGCTGTCTGCTGGGACTCCACTTCATCACCCTGCTGGCCTGAGTCAGGGCACAAAAAGCCAGAGGACTGCTGGCTCCTCCCCCAGAGCTGAGGTAGTTTCCCAGGCAGCCAGGGTTAGTGGCTATGGGCATAGGCTCCAGCCTGAATTTAAGCCTGACTCTGCCACTTACCAACAGGGTGACTTAGGAAAATTACTTAACCTCTCTTTCCTTTCATGTTAAGCAAGGAAGATAAGAACGTCTACTTCCTGGGTTATTGTGGGTATTAAAGAAGTTACTAAATTCTTACAGTGGAATATTATACAGCCACAAAAAGGAATGGTGTTACTGACACATGCTGCAACTTGGACGAAACTTGAACAAGTTATACTTAGTGAAAGAAGCCAACACAAAAAATCACATATTATCTAACTTCTTTTATATGAAATGTACAGAATAGGCCAATCCATAGAGACAGAAAGCAGATGGGTGGTTCCCAGTGGGTAGGGGTAGCAAACGACAGGGGGGTGAGGGCTGGCATCTTCCCTTACAGCTTATGTCAAGAGCTTTTTATTAAGAACAAGAGGGGAGAAGGCTCAGTCCTCCCACCAGAGACTGCAATCACCATGGCACCTCGACTCAGGGCCTCTCTCCAGCTACTGTGCCTGCAGCAGGACTTGATCAGGACCATGTGCAATGCATTAGGCAGGATTTACTATTCATCACACCACACCTGGAGAGGACCAAGGGGGATTCCCACGAGTCTGCAGAATTTATTTTGAGGCTGACCCAGCAGAGCACGTCTGCCTATAAATAGCCTGGTGAATAGAAAGTCTGGTCACCAGCAGGAGAAAGGGCTGGGGGGTAGGGTGGGGGGAATCATCACTTTCCACTAGGAAAACTGAAGGACAAAATTAGCACATTCTGGTAAAACCAGAGAAGGATGCCCATGGCAGCCACAGGGCATCACCTCAATATGAGCTACTTCTCAAGGCTTCTCCAAGGTGCCATGAGTGTCCTGCACAGCAGGATGGGAGCCCCGGGTGCCGCCATGCCATTAGGGTTTGCAGGATGCAAAGTGCTGATAAGAACCTGCAAGCCAGTGCACTGGGCTGAAACAACCCAGGACCGGGGGTTGTTGGAAACCTCCAGGCCCAATGAATATATTCAGGTATCAGCAAAGTCAGACTCTTCAAATATTAAAGCCTGAGGGACCTCAGCAATTGCCTGATTCAATGCTCCCCATTGATATATGAGGAAACCAAGGCCTAGAGAGAGGATGTGAATTGCTCACAGCACCCAGGTCCTTTTGACTCCCGGGCCAGAGTGTCCCCTGGGAAGGCCCACCCACCGGGCCAGACTCAGCCGTGGGCGTACAGGAAGAGGCTGGCAGGTGTGGGGGTGGAGGGCATGGGCCCTGAAGCCAGACAGGCCTAGGTTTGAGAGATCCCATTCATTCATTCACTCGTTCATTCAACAAACATTCACCAAGTGTCTCCCGTGCACCAGGCAGTCAGCAGGCAATGTGACTCCTCTGGAGGAGATTAGATTTTTAGTAGAAGGGCCAGAAACTAAAGAAATAAATATATAATATAATGACCAGTGGGGATGCACACTGCAAGGAAAAACAGCACAGGGTGAGGTGCGGTGCAAGCTGGTGGGCTATTTTCATGGTTTGGGGAGAGGGGGTGGGTGGTCAGGAAAGGCATCTCTGAGGAGGTGAGGGCTGAGCAGAAGCCTGAGTGGCAGGGCAAGGGGTCCAGAGAGACGTGGAGGGTGAGTGGTGGCAGAGAGAACAGCAGCTCCAAAGCTCCTCACAGGAAAGCAATACTGGTGGGTTCCAGACACAGCCCAGTGGCCACAGCAGCCACCGTGGTGGCCGTATGGTGGGCAAGGGGCAGGGTGGGGAGGGAGGAGGGCGAGCCAGTGGGCCTGGCAGGTGCAGAAAGGACTCCGGCTGGCACACCGAGTAAGCAGGCAGCCATGTGCCAGCTGTACGCTCTTGGACAGGGCACTTTCATTCTGTGACCTCCAGTCTTCTCGTGGGTTCAAAGGGTCTATTTAATACTGACAGTTCCCGCCTAAATGAATGAAGTGCCTAGTCCAGAGCCAGGCACGCAGGAAGGACCCAAATGTAAGCTGGAGGGAAGCCTTGCATTATTTACCTTCATACATTTAAAAATATACGTCCCAATAAATCCCCTGTTGCTCCTCAGGAAGGACCAAAGTGAGTTTGCAGTGGAGTGGGGGGTGGAGGGCTGGAAGGAGCAATTTGCAACACCCTACGACACCCAGCGCCACTCACCACACCGCAGCAACACAGGAAGCCAGGGAAAGGCAACACTGCCCCAGGTCTTGTGTCCAGAAGATTAGCAATATCATCATGGATAAAAACAGTGCTTTGTATTAAAGGTTCAGCAGTATGACCATTAATAAAAACAAAAGTTTGAAATGGTCTAACACCACTCTTTATATACTTTACTGCTACAGGATGGTGACTCCGCTCAGGAGTCAGGTCACCTGGGTTCAAATCCCAACTGCCTGCCTTGGGCAAGTTTCTTAACCCCACTGAGCTTCAGCGTCCTTGTCAGTAAAAGGAGGGTCATAACCGGGTCTGCCTTGTAACATTGGGAGGAGGAAATTTGTATGGTTCTTATAATGGTGCCCGGCACCCAGGAAGCACTCACAGATGCTGCCTCTTCCACTGATCTCATTTGGTTCATACTGCAGCCCAGGGGCCATCACCCCGTGTCACAGATGAGACCCTGGGAAGCACAGAGCATGGCCCATGTCACACAGCGGTCAGCACCCAGGTCCCCTGACTCCTGTGTTCACTCCACTCTCCAGGATGAAAGGTTCTTTAAGGGGAGCAGCGGCAGTGACTCGGATCTACCCACCCACCCAGGCACCCTCACCTCCACAGTCTGAGTCCACATGTTGGCAAAAGGTCAGCTTCCAGACCAGGGCATGGGAGCCCGATGTGTACCCAGTCAACGATGCTGAAGCATCGCCCAGGACAAGCACGGAGGTCAGAGAAGCACCAGGGAGAAGGCTCCTCTCTGCCCCTGCCGTTGTGTGCCATGGCACCAGCCAGGGCCCAGGCATCAGGAGGCTGCTGGCTGCTCATCCTGGCCAAGCACCCACCAACTGTGCAAACTGGCGCCACTGCTTTACCCTCCCTGGGCCTCAGTTTCCCTGTGTGTAAAATGGGTTGATCTGGATCATCTCTACGGCCCCCTTCAGCTCCAGCATATATCCAGAAAGCACCTCTCCCAGATGTGTGTTTGAACAAAGTGCAACCTGCCCTGGGCTCCAGGTGCAACGGGTTCTGACGCCTGTCTGTCCTGCCACCCTCTATCTCAGGGCCCTTTGTGGGACTGTGTTGACAGCCAGCCCCGCCATACTATAATTATACCCCTGTAGTAACTAGGGTGGGTTGTAAAGTTGCTTTCATGAGCAGCACATCAGATGATTAAGTTCCATGGTGCTCTCTGAAAGGAATGCCTCAATTACTTAAAGCACAATTCGAGGGGGCTCGAGTGCTGAGAAAGCCCTCAGTGCCAGATCTGTCACTTAGCAACCAGTGCAGCTTACGACTCAGAATAGCACAGATGACAGAAACAGGACTGAGCGAGTGAACTGCAAATTTTCTTAAAAGGAGAAAAAAAATAGTGCAACTAGGAGGCAGACAGGTAAAAATATCTCCTGCCAGAGGGCTTATGGCTCCACAAACAATTTCCAAGCACAGCCCTTGGCAGTCAGCTCAAGGGGGTGGCGGGTGGCTGCTTGTCCTGCGACCAGGGCCAAGCCCGGAGCCCAGGGACGGGAAGAGGGCCTCTTCTGGAACACTGAGGTCAGGCTGACCCCTGCACTTGTCTCCTGGGGCTGGGGTGTCTCTTGCTCAGCCCCCAGGAGGGACCCAATGTTGGCAGCTGCTACCCGAAAGCCTTGTGTTGTTTGCCTTTACAGATTTAAAAATATCTAAGTCCCCAGAGGTATTTTTGGCCACACATATCCCCTTTTCCTCCTCAGGAAGGGCCAGAGTGAGTTTGCAGTGTGGGGGGTGGGGGTTGAGGGGAACGAAAGCATTTTGCAATACCACCACCTCAGAAATGTACCACAGAGATGTTGCACAGGTGACTCAGGGGACAAACCGGAATCATTTGTTTTCTAAGTCAGACTCCCAGGGGGAGCCGAGCGGAGGAGCCGCCATCTTGGGGAAAGCAGGCAGCAACGTGACAACAGACCCAAAGCACCCACTTGGCGGAGCCCACGGGTGTACCCAGCTTTGCTACCCTCAGATCCCGTTACGTAGGCCTGGAAACAATGCTGTAACGACAACACATATTCTTAAATACAAGCCAGAACAATGGGAAGCCTTGAAGAGCCACCAGAAAAGGAGGGCAGGGCGAGAAAGCCCAGCTCCCCAGGCCTCAAGCCAAGGTCCGGTTCCAGAACATCTGGTGGTGGGAAGGAACAGTGGCCAGGTCGCTTTCCTTCAGAGAATGCCCAGCTGCTTCCATGTGACAAGAAGTTGTGGCCCAAACAGCTCTCCTGATTACCTCAGAGCCTCTGCGTTTCCTCTGAGCCCCAAACAGGTCAGACTGTTATCAAAGACACAAACTAGCCTCCAAATTATTTTAAATTGTTTTATTGAAGAAGCCTCTGACAGATAAGAACCACAGCACCATTCTTTTTTTTTCCTAACTGAAAATAAATTAAATTATAAAAAAGTGAGCGAGAAAGAAAGAGAAAATTCACAGAAAACTTTGATCAGAAGAAAGGTGCCAAGATGCAGAGAAAGAGAAACACAATATATGAGGAACAAAAGGCTCGGAGGGAGGGACAAAGACCAGGGCTGATCGGGGCTGCTCAAGGCTGGGCACCCCACTCACTCCCTGCTCTCAAATCTCTGGGCGGCAACGTGCTTGACCGCTCTCTCCTCCACCCCACATTCAAACGTCACAAAGTCCTGTTAGTGTGTTCCGATCTGGCTCCCCCTTCCCACCTCCTCCTGCTCGAGTGCAGGCCTTTATTCTCTGTCTCGACAACTGCACCCAATATCCACCTGACTGTCCCCCTAGACCATCCTTCACATTTGCCTTCAGAGGCGTCTGCTTGAGAAACCACACGGCTCTGCTCCCTCACTGCCTACTGACGAGCCCACGGCTCTTTCCACGGCATTTGAGGTTCCTCCACTGAGCCCCCTAGTCCTCCCCAGCCTCAACTTCCACTTCTTCCCCAGCCAACTCACCACACCCTCTGCTTACATCCCCGCCCCCTCCTCCACCTCCAGAGACTCTTCTGGGATTTCAAGGTCCCCTGCCCGCCTCTGGGACATCTTCCGTGATCCTCTGGGTGGATCAGGTTCCCCTTCTAAGCATGCTCCTTTGAAATACTATTTAACACTTTTACCATTTGCCTTTCTGGTATAACTTGTTGTTTACATGCCTGGTACGTGCCTTTTCTAAACAAGAAGCTCCTTGAGGGCAGGAACCAAGGTGCATTCATCTTTGTATCCACCCTCTGCAGCCTGCTGCACAGCCAGTGCCTGGCAAACACTGGTTACTCCAAATTTCTATGGACTGAGTGTGGAATTTACAGATGTTCTGTGGTCCTTCCCTTTCCACCTCTGAGAACAACCAGCTTCCAATGTTTAAATCCTAACTGCTGCCTTAGCCTTTGAAACAAAGAGGTGGAGGAGGGGGTTGGGGGAGCTAACAGATCTGATGAGAGAGGCCTTAAGCCCATTTGACATCTGCACGTCCCGCAAGAGGGCTCTAATGGAGAACAGCCCTGCAGCACGTGCGGGGAGGACGCGAGCACTTGGAAGCCAGCTTTCTGTTCCTTATTCATCTGTAAAACAGGCAACACAGCTTACCTACTAACTGCATCTGGTTACCACGAGGATCAAAGGAGAAAGAGAAAAGAAAGATTACTTAGATGTTAAATAGAGTGGTAATTTTCTGACTTCATTTCACAGGTTTGTCGGGTTTGTGTTTTACTCTCCCGTCCATGTCTCAATTCTTTGCCTCTACAAGACCAAACTCTGGTGTCTTACCATTACATGTGCTCAATAAAAACAATATGAATGAAATGAACGAATGAATGAAATTAGTGAATTTTGAAACAACCTCCCTGAAAAAATTGTCTAGTGTCTGCTATATTTTCCCAGCTCCAAAATTTTCCCATTTTCTGACACAATATTCTGATACAAGGACATTTCATGTTCCAAGGATGCCCCAAGTGACATTTCAAAAGCTAAGCTAAACTAGGAAGACTGGCCATCGCTCACTGACTTCATGCCTCCTGTAAAGGAGCCACTATTTGTGCCTCGCTGTCACCACTTTGTAGACAAGAGCCACCCTCACTCCAGAGAATAAACTTTGGAAGGGGCACAGTGCTGGCACAGAGCATTCCACGGGACTGCAAGGACCATTCCAAACAACAAATCAGGCAAGGGAGGCAACGGGATCTTCTGCAGCCCACCCGCCTTCCTCTTGCATTTGCAAGTGTGTTCTCTGCAGTCGATATTTTGTTTTCTTAGTCAAGAGGAAGGAGAAGTAGGAAAGGGGGCAGATGGTCCAGAGGGGGAGGAACTGGCACTGGGAAATGTGGATGGAACCAGTGCAAACAGAATTATCAGGCTCCATTTTACCCTTTCACGTGAGGGGAAAATGCAGGCTCGGCGGGTGGGTGAGCGGGAGCAGCGCCAGGGCCACCCCACGGTGCCTTCTCCCTTGACTAGAATTTAGGTGCTGAGGGATCTCCTGGGCGAACTTCTAAAGGCAGGGTGGGACACAGAAATAACAACAGCAACCAGACAACACTTCTTGAGCACATACTCTGGGCAGCTGTTGTGCTGAGTGTCTTACATCCATTAAGTCCTTTTACTATGCACTGATGATTATGCAAGGCAGGCACCACTATTATTCCCATTTGACAAGAAATAGAGGCTGAGGGATTAATTACCCATATCTCATTGAAGTTAAGATGCTTTGATGCTGCACTTTCTTGAACTTGAAGTGTCCACAGAAGGTTTTCCCACAATTAGACCACCACTGAGCCCTGACCGACAGTTATTGGGAGATGCCACAAACTACATGTCATGTCCTGATTTTAAGGTGTTACAATGTGCAAAAGATGCACTTTGGAATCAATGAGATAAGGTAACTCGTCCATAGTTACACAGGCAAAAAGTGGAGGCAACTGGATCTGCACCAACATAGTCTAACTCTGGAACCCTGCCTCTTAACCACAATACTATTGTAGAAAGATCGTGGGCTTTGAAGCCAGAAAAACCTGAATTTGAGTCCTGCTCTGCCACTTACTATACGTGTTTGGAAAAGTACACAACCTCTCTTGAGTTTCAGTTTCTGGACCTGAAAGGATGGGGATGAAGGTTCATATCTTCTGGGGTTTTCATGAGGATTATACATGAGTTAACAGAGCACTGTGCTCAACCCAGGCCAGGCCCACAGGGGACACTCCATAAGCCAGAGCCAGTTGCCCTGTGGATACCCTGAGAAAGCATTCATGGCAGAGGGAAAAGAAAGTGCAAAGGCCTTGAGGCAAGACCAGAAAGAAGGGCCACGTGGCTAAAGAATCCCAAGCAAAGAAAGGGTGGGAGGTGCTGAGAGAAGAAGATAGCTAGAAACCAGTTTGGGCAGGCCTCATATGCCATGGACAAGAGTTTGGGTTTTATTTCAAGGCCAGTAGGAAACTGTTGGAGGTTTTGGAGCAGGGGAGTGATGTGACCCCATTGTTTTAAAAGGGATCCCTAGCTGCCTGTAAGGCAACGAGTGAGGAGTGAGGAAGCAGGGAGGGTAGGTAAAAGATGGAGGTGACCTGGCTCAGGCTACTGGAGTAAATTTAGGTTTCAAAGGGAGAGGGATTTGGAGGGCCACCAGATGCCAACTGACACACCAGCTCCCGGACAAGTAGGGGACAAATGTGACTCTCCCAATTTGGAAAAAGGAAACTTAAAAAAATCTGACATGAAAATATAAAGTCTACAAGCGATGAGCAAAGGTGTCACCCCGTTCTTTCTTCATTCATGGGTGGCCCACAGTGGTGATAGACAAGTCCTCATAGCATCTGTCCAAATCCTCTGACCTCGATGTTTTAACACAACTATTTTCTCTTGACTTGGAGAGAAGCAGAAGGAACCAAGGGTGTCCAATTACCTGAGTTGCCCAACAGACTGCTGAAAACACTTGAAGGAATAGTGATCAGAAACCCTTAATTACAGTCCCAACATGATGTCTATTTTCTGAGAATAAAAAGATCTGTGTCTCTGTCCTCAGCAGCCTTCAGTGCAGCAAAGCCCTCCTCTCAGTGACAAGATGCAGGTCAATCGAGATCAAAGGGAAGGGGCCTACTATGTCTGGGAACCTATATATATGTTATTTATCCTCCCAACAACTGGAACAAAGTGTAATTCTCATTTCACAGACAAGGAAACTAGGCTAAGAGAAGAAAATCATCATGGACAAGATGAACCAACCATTAAATAGAAGAGTGGAGATTCAAACTGTCATTTACCAAACCCGGCAGCCCATATTTTTTCCAATGTACTGGTGCTTTCCAATCATTTTCATGCCATCACACACACAGAAGTAATACTGTTATGGCACACTGGGATAAATGGATAAGGTTCTACCACCCTTGGCCACTCCAGAATACTCCAAGGGATGAGGGCATCATTATCTCTGGGCCACATGCTACCCTATGTGGCACTAGTTGGGAGGTTCTGCAATGTACTGTGCTGCCTTTCCAAATGCTTTATCTAAATCCGATGCAGGAAGTCGACAGTGGAACAAGTCCATTTGCTATCATTTCTCCCTGAGGCCAGGAGCTTCCCCACTTGGCCAGTCCTTTCCCAAAGTTATGCAATGTTGAGGACTGGTCAAGGAGATTCCTTCCAGCTATTCTAAAGGAGTCTCCAAATTTCTAGCAGATCCAGAGCCTCAGTGGTGTGCCAGGACCATGGACAGCGCTCACTAGACCATTCCGGGGAACCAGTGCTAGGCTGCCAATAAGCATTGGAGCACATGCCCATCTTCCTTTAGAGCCTGGGAAGAGAAGGTCTACACCCTTAACGAATCCTCTCACCTGGTAGCATGGCATCTGCTAGCACCACCACATCACATGCTAGGTAGCTTTACCAAACAGCACTCCTGCTCTGTGTACAGCTGGCATGAGATTTTAAACCCCAGGAGCCCAGGAGTCTTATAATTAAAGAGAAAGTTCAACCAGCAGGATTTTGGGGTGTGGACCAATGAATTCTATTTGCAAGTGAAAGGTGGGAAATTAGTGGCGCAGAGAATCCAGAAGCAATTCTAATCAAACCAGTAATTGGAAATGATGGAGTAGGGCGAGAGGCAACTTGTTATCTTCAAATGAACTGCTGCATAGGCTCTGGAAGGCAGAGTGGCAGTTCAGTGTGACAACTGCAGCCGCTGAGATGACCCCAGGGCCTGGAAGCTGTAGATTCACTTCTCTGCCTCAGCCCCACTCCACAAGAGGTCACAGAGCAAACAGGGCTTTTAGCCCGAACCCTATTTAGGCTGCTTCAAATTGGGGATACAGGCTACCTCAGATTTACCTGACCCAGGATTATTCTCTTAACAAAACACACCTGGTTCTGAAAATTTTCTTTTCTTCTGAACATGAGAATGATTTAGCACAGTAATTCATATTGCATCTGCATTTATGTTCTCCCATGTGAGGCTTTTTTTTTTCCATACACAGTGAATATCTATGTGTTATAAATAACTGGATTTACCTATAGATGAGCAAAGTTTTAATAAAAAATTGATTACTCACAGGAGGGGAGAGGAAAATTATCAAATGACTGTCTCCTTTATAAAATGGCTGCCTGTGGAGCAAGGGCTCCTGGGAAGTCCTCCCTGTCTGGCTGGGGGTGGGACAGTATTGATGTTTCTAGTCCAGGTATCCAGCCTTATTTACAGGAACATCCTGCTGAGCTCTCAGGTGGTTTGGAGAAGGCACGAACAATATGGGCCTGTTCCTCCTGGAATGGTGATTTCTCAGAGAGAGAAGAGACAGAGAAGCAGGAGGAATCAGATGCCGGGTTTCCCAGAATAGCCAAGGATGCAAGTGGCAGAGGCCCAGGGGTGAGGAGAGTGGGCTCTCTGTGGGACAAGCCCGGGAAGCAAGCAGTGTCCCTTCGAGCAGCCCAATGCCAGCAGCTGCTGTCAGTAACCTTAGAGTATTAGCAGTTTTGCTCTGGGGGGTCTGGACCTCATCAGAAACCACTGCCAATCCTTGGCACATGCTCTCCAGCAGAGAAACCTGACACACCAGGGCTCCCATCAGTGGCTGGTCGGCCTTGAATCTGCAGATGCAGAAATTCTCGGGGCAGCATCCAGCCTGCTTCTGGCTCTTTCCTCGTGCTCCAGGCACTGAGTCCCTGACTTGGACAAACTTTAAGGGAATGAAGTAGAGGGTGGCAGAGGTCAGAGAGAGAAAAGACAGGAACAGGACAATGAAGCACCAAGATGTAGCCTGGGAACTTATTCTGGATTTCTACCCACCTGGAGCCACGTACCATATTCTCCAAGCCCTGGAAGTTTGGGCATGTTCTCTACCAATTTCCCATTGATAGGGGCTCATCTCTTCCTTTCTCAGGGTGCTTCTTAAAGAAATGGTCCTTAGGGCTTCCACAACTTCATTCGGGCAAATGCCTGGGTTGCCAGCAAACATATATTAAGAACTTATGGAGACATGTGATGCAGTGGTTAAGAGCATGAATTTTGGTATCTGACAAACCTGAGTTCAAATTCTCGGGTTGCCACTTACTACCTGTGTGACCTTGAGCAAACTGTTTAGCCTCTCTGAACTTCAAGTTGCACATCTAAAAACCACTGATAGCAATATCTGTCTCCTGGGACTGTAGTGAAGATTAAAAGAGATGGTGTGTAAATAAAGCACTTAGCACAGCTTAGAAGCCTCAAAAAAAAAAAAAAAAAAAGTGGATATTATCACTATGTGCCAAGCAGTGTGAGTTACTGGAATCCAGAGCTGCACCCGCTCCTCCTAAAAGCACCTAAAGTAGCATTTCCCAACAGATTACTGTCCCACCTAAGTTCAGGATAATACTTAGCAATCAACTCTACCCATGAACTGTGCTTCTGACCTCTGGCAGCCTGGGACACCAATTGGAGGAGGCTGATGTAAATGGCTGATGCTACAGATGTTTGGTTATGAAGACTTCTTACAGATCAGACTGGAAGCAGCAGATAACTCAGACTAATTCTAGGACAGAAGCTTGAATCCATCTTCCCCTTAAACTGTTCTGCTGCTTATCTTTGTGGCTTTAAAGGGATTAATGATGAATTGTCCTGCTGTGGCAACCTGTATGGAAACATGAGGGAAGGGAGGGTGCAGAGGCAGAAGGAAATTGTTTCCCAGGAATCCTCTTTTCTGTCCCCATCATCCTTGAAATTTACCTCCAGATCCAATGGGGAGGACAGTAATTCCAGGATGAATGCACACCTTACACACACACACACACATGCACACTTCTAACAGCAGACTGGTATTCCCTGGGTCAGCATGGCCTTTTTCTTGCTATATTGGGGATCCTCTGATATCCTTCACTCTTGAGGTACACACATCTTCAGGGAGCAAGGGACCCAGAATCCTTCAGGAAAAGGCTGGAGACACATGCCTCTTCAGCCCTGCCACTCCTGGATGGTCTTGCAGCTACCAACTCCATCTATGGGAAGTGGGATAGACCTATTTAAAGGGCAGAGACCCCTGAAGGCCACCGAGTAAGTGCTACACAGCTAGGGACCAGGTGATGGTCATGAACAATCCCAAAGAGTCAAGGTTTGTCCTGGAGCCTCACCCTGGAGACTTCACAGCAGCTAAAGGCACCTGGCAGATGCTGCATAACTCTGTCCCCACTTCCACCCCTCCAATGGCCCTGCTCTTACTCAGGCTTCCCCATTCAAGGTCTTCCAGGGGAGACTTCAGGGTTGGAAATAGGTCAGCTTGAAGCAGAGTGACTGGTCCTTCTTAATCACATGAGAAGCCCAGCCACTTCCATTTGTCTCCACATCCCCTCTCATACTCAGGAGCAGGAGCAGGGAGAGAAAGAATCACTTCCAGTTAAGGCTCCTCAGGGAAGAGGCAGATAACACATTGAGTACCTGCTATGTGTCCAGCACTGGGCTCAAAATAAGCCCATGGAGAAAGTACTGTAGGCATCCCGTTTTACTGAGAAACAGAAAACTGAGGCTCTGAAAGTGAACGGCTTGTCCAAGATCATCCCACTGGCACCTGGCAGAGCCCTGGGCCCAGAACTGACTGCAATCACAGCTCACCTCCTCCCACCCCCAGCCTCCCTCAACCCAGCCCTGCTCATCTTCCCTGTGTGGTCAGAGCCCCAGGACCCTTGCCCAGCAGCCAAGCAGCCTGAGTTCTGCTTAGCTTACTCTGAGGACTCGCTCACCCCTGGCCAATGGCCCCCAAACACTTGGGGCATGGACCACTGCTGCTCACGAATCCTGTTAAACAACTCTATTCAACTCACAAACAGCTGACACACAACTCTGCATGTGACTCAGGGCAAACAAACTCACTCCAATCAGAGCTGGTGGGCACGATTTGCCTCCTGCACTGAGTCACCCTCCGGGCTGAGCTGCAGGGATTCTCTGAAACTAAACCACCTACTTAGCCACAGCTGCTCCGTTAGAGAAAAAGCCAGCGGAGGAAGGGGAGCCTCTGACCGTCCCCGTGGATGGGCCCCAGCCAAGGACAACCAGGTGTGACCGCAAAGCCCTTCCGGCCCAAGGGATGGGTCCACCTCCCAGGGCCCTGAGATAATGTAAGGACAGCATGAGCCACAAGAGGCCTCCACTGTTGAGCTGAACACACTGACCTTGTTCTCCTGACATCAGTCAGCAAGCACCGCACAGCCAAACTCAGGCCCTTCACTAAAGTTTTGGTTGAATATTTTTAGAGCCATTACAGCATTTTCTTCCTTCCTAGAAGTCCCTGTAAACAAGGGCAGTGTCCTCAAAAGAATCTACCCTTCTCTATACCACTCCTCCATCTCCCTAACCCAACTTCAGCATGCCTCGTGTCACACCTGAATTGCCACAAAGGTAGCTCTGGTTAGAAATTTCCTAATCCAAAGGGCCCATTAAAATACTTCTCTAAATATGAAAGGAGAAAGAAAATTAAATTTAAAAACAAACAAAAACACCCGAAAGCGACTCGGTCCTGTAAGGTGAGTGGCCTCGGGATTTAAAAACACTTGGAGGCCGGACACGGCTGTCCCGGTCTAAGAAATAAACATAAGGTTCCTTCCAAGGCGGCTGCGCCCGTGGGCGAGAGGCCCTCGCTAGAGTACTGGGACCATCGCTTCAGATCGCGGCGCGTAGGTACAAATGTGGCCGAGAGGCCTTTCCGCCGACTGCGCCCGCTCCAGAGCGGCACCCCACGCACGTCCCCCAGCCTCCGCCCCTCGGTTCCCAGATGCGCTTCCCTCGAGGGAGGAAGGACTCCCGCTCCCTCGGAATTCAGCGAGGACTAGTTCCAGGACTGGTAATTAAACCCTCCTCTCGGGTGTGAGCGCTCTGTTCTCCTGCCAATGTTACTGTCAAGGTCACGGGCCTGAGGCCGAGCGGCTAGGGCTGGGGTCTCCCGCCGCGCGGGAACCTCCGCGCGAGAACTGCGCCCTGGGAGCGCAGTTCCGGGCGGCGGGACCCGCCGGGCCTCCTCCCTGGTCCCCCTCCTCGGTCCACCTCCCCTGTGCTCCACAGGCGCTCCCTCTGCAGCCCAGCCAGACTATCTCCGGAGTTCTCGGGCCCTCCTGAGCTCCGGAACGCGAAGCCCCATGCCCGACGGTGCACGCTGCGCTGAGCACCACCGCTGCGCCAGAGGAGCGCGGGCTCGCGGGCTCGCGGGCTCCCGTGCTCCGTCGCCAGGCAACGGCGGCTCGAGCTGCTGGAGGAACCCAGGGTCGGCGCAGGACCCGGCGGATACGGGGCTGCGCCTCCTCGCACCTCGGCCCTTAGGCCGGGGCCGGACCAGGCAAAGTTGCGATGGCTTGCCGGGTAAGGCCGGGCGGGGCGCGGCCGGCGACTCACCTGTCCCGCGTGGACCGTCGCGCGGATTCAGCCCCTGCACTCTCGCGGAGGAGCTGCAGTCCCCGACGGGTCGCCGGCGCACAGCCCTTCCTTGTGGTAACCGGAGTCCGGCGTTGACAGGCCCCCGCCGGGTCTGGGGGGTGGGAGCGCGCGACCTGCGCGCCAGCGCACGCGACTCCGCTCGCTCCTTGCTCGCTCCCGCGCCTCGGGTCCTGGCTCGGCTCCCGCCCGCCACGCGCTCAGGCCCCGGGGGGAGCGGCCCGGGGGCCCAGGTCCCGCGGCGGAGGGAGCAGGTTGGGCTGCAGTCGCTGGTGTCCAGTGCCGCCCTCCCCGCGTCCTGGCCGCGCCAGCTCTGCGGAGCGGAACGGAGCTGGGCGGAGCGCGGCGCGCACTGTTCCCTCGCTTTCGGAGAGGCCACCCAGGCGCCGGGGCGCCGTGACGCAGGCTTGACTCACGCACGGACCCGCGTCAATGCGAGGCTTTGGAGCCGCGAGCGAGGCTCTGATGGCCGACGCAGGCAGACGGGGTGGGCAGAGAGCAGGAGACGGGAAAACCTAGGGAGCAGTCTCTTGAGGCCAGTGGGCAGGTAACCTAGACCTTGGGGCCCTTACCAAGGCCTCTGCCCTAGGAGGGGAATGGGGCCCCAAAAGCCAAAGCCCTCTTGATCCCTGGGCCTCACTTTCTTCACCTTTTCAGACCCACCGACTTCAGCCCTCCTTTATGAATTCAGTCCTACGCGAAGCGGTTACTCCCCCTGCTTTAGCCGTTTTCTCCATTATGCCTCTGTTCATTCTGTTCCCCTCACCTGGAATGCCTTTTCTGCCCCACCTATACATTTACCACTCCATGATACTATTCTGCAAGAACATTCATTCCCTGTACAAGTCGATTCTTCAAAACATGACGCATCGGTTGAGTTCCTACTGTATGGCAGGGGTTAAAGGAGCTGAGAGGTTCACAGAGATGAGGTCCAGAACCTCTAGAAGAAGCAGAGTGGGGCTTACCCAGGTATCCAGCCTACAAGGCAGGAGGACTTAATGAATTCTGCAAGATGAGCAAAGTGGAAGACAGCAAAGGGAGAGGGAAGGTCTGACTGGACTCTGGGCAGGCCTCATGGATAAGGTGAGAGAGGACTTTCACAGAGAGAGGGTGGGAAGGGCAGCCCCAGCGGAAGGACAGCATGACAAGGGCACAGATGCAAAAGAGTGGACAAGGTGTGCAGGGGGGATGGTTGTCTGAGCCGTAGCAGGGGTGAGGGTGATGGGAGGTGAAGTTAGGGAGACGAGAGCCATCCTGCCGGGGCCTTGGAGGACTATTTGGGAGTCTGGAATGAATTATCTCTGCTCTAGGGGACGCTGAGGGGAACTTTGGCACCAGAAGCAGGTGTTTGGGAGGGGTGGGAGGTAGAGGCTGTCTCAGCTGTCCTAGTGAAAGGTGATGAAGGACACTGTCAAGAACTCCGAAAGGTCTGAGATTTTAGCCTGCCTCAAAACTACCTTCAACACACATAAGTAAGAAATGAACTCAACATCTTCTGCCTCAGTCTTGTTCCTCCTCAGGTGCTCTCTGGCTCCAGGAACTTTGACCCAGCTGGAAACCCAATAATCATCCTTGAGACCTCCCGCTTCCTTATTCTTCATGCAATCTATTACTAAATTCTGAAGATTTTACCTCCTTCTGGCCACTTCTCTTTACTTCTTCTGTCACCACCCTAGTCCAAACCGTAATAGTCATTTGGCTGCATAACTCTCACAATATCCACCTGGCTCCAACTCCAATCTCGCCCCCTTTTCTCCATACAGCAGCCAGAGTGATCTTTTAGCAGTACAAATTTGGTCATGCCCTTCTCAAGCCTGCAGTCACAACGGCCTCCTGATGGGGGGTTTTGCCCACATGTTTATCATGTCCCACAAGGCCCTTCCACGTCTCTAGCCTCATTTCACACCACTCTCCCCATAGCCTTCCCTGTAGCCCGCTAGCTATACTGACCTTTCCTCAGCTCTTCCAACTCACCCACTCCTTCATGACTCAGGTGCCTGCCCATATGCCTGGAATCCTTTAAGTCCCCTTCTCTTCCCTCTCTCCCTTCCCACTCACCCAACAAGAGCTCAGCTGAGCCCCAGATTTTTCAAAGTTGCCCCTCTTGACCATGCAGAAGAATTAGGTCCACCTCCCAGGTGGACATTTTTTCTCCTTTGTAGCCATTGTCAGATTGTAACTAAGTCCTTAATGGTGTGACTTGCTGCTAAGGGGCAGTCTCCCTGGCTGACCTGGGAGCCCCACAAGGGCAGAGACCTTCCCTGTCCTCAGGACACAGGAGGCTCTCCATAAATATGTCTTGAATGAATAGATTAACGGTGGTTAGAAATTCAGGTAAAGAGCCTAGGAAAGAGGGCTGGAGACACAGACTTGGAAGGTATGGCTATAAAGAGGGCAGTTGGAGCAGTGGGGAAAGATGAGACTTCCAGAGGAAGTTTGTGTAGAAGATGATCAAGAGAGTAGAAACTTGGTGGGAAGGACTTTCTTCTAAGGGGCAGGAGGAGCAAGAAGAGTCAGGAAAGGACACACAGAGGAACAGGCAGGAGGTGAGAGGACGATGAGTATCACAGAAGAAAGAGAATTTCAGGAAGGAAAAGGCAATCTATTGTGCCAAAATCAGCAGAATTAAAGAAAGTGAAGCCTGGGAGGGGCCCTTGATGAGAGCCCTTGTGGGGTGATGGGCGTGAAGCCACATTGAAAGCACTGAGATGGACATGGGAAGGAAGTCTTCCGCCATGAAGTCTCCTCGAAAAGGAAGTGTTCAATGACTGTCCCTCCTCTGAGCCTCTCGAGCACTGATTCTTCCTCTTTCATGGCAATCCCATATTACTAATGGGGTTTAGAGTGGAAATAATCTATTCAAGTCATATAGTTGGTCCAAAGTCCTTGCTCTCAGTTTTGCCATTTAGGGTCTTATAATATCGGTCCTTCAATATATTGTGGCTTGCCTCCTGTGTTGGTTTGAATCTATTATATACCCCAGAAAATCCATGTTGTTTTAATCCAGTCTTGTGGGGGCAGACCTATTGTGGGTGGGACTTTTTGATTAGATTGTTTCCATGGAGATGTGACCCCACCCATTCAAGGTGGGTCTCAATCACCTTCACTGGCATCCTCTATGAGAGAATAAAAGGCAGAGACATCTTGAAAAGCGTACAGAGATGCTTAGACAGAAACACCCCAGGGGAAGCTAAGAGAGAAGCTAAAATATGTAATCCAGAGTTTGCCCCTGGGAGAAGCTAAGACAGAAGCCCAGAGACATTTTAGAGAAAGCCATTTTGAAACCAGAGCCCAGAAAAAGGACTAGCAGACATCACCATGTGCCTTCCCATGTGACAGAGGAAGCCCAGATGCCATCAGCCTTTCTTCAGAGGAGATGTCATCTTGTTGATGCCTGAATTGGAACATTTTCATGGCCTTACGACTGTAAATTTGTGAACTAATAACCCCCCATTTCAAAAGCCAATCCATTTTTGGTATATTGCATTTTGGCAGCTTTGGCAAACCAGAACACATCCCAAATTAGAGTGTGACTGCTGGCAGGGCAGGGACTGTTTCTTATTTGTCTTGGCTCGCCTGATATCCCTAGCACAGTGACTGACTGGCACACAGGAGGTACCCAGCGCAACTGAGGTCCAACTCCAAAACCTGATCCATTCTTCTCAATTCTGTTTCTGCTCAAAAGAGGAGATGTGTTTGCTGGCTACCTCTCCTCCCCAGCTTACCCTTTCACCCAAGTCTGCCTCCCTGAAAAGAAAGACACTGGATGATGTTCCTAATTTTTTTTTTTTCTCTCTCTCTCTACATGAACCTAAGGGGCACCACTCCTGGACATGTTGAATAGTAAGATGTAGGAGAAAGTGTTGACACAGGCCTGCAACTCGAGTTGCCATTCACCTAAGTTGTGTTTGTATTTCTGAGTATCTTTAACACGCAGATACTAAGATACGACTTCCCCTTTGCTCTGAGTGGCACAATTATTAGAGTTGCCCCAGTGTGGATGTTTTAAAACATGGCCCCAAATTCTTTGATGATGCTCCCTTCAAGAGGTGAGGTCTGTCCCCCATCCCCTTGAATTTGGGCTCTGTGCCTGCTTGAATAAGAGAATTTGTGCCTCTCTCTAGAACCAGGCCATAAGAAAACAGTAACTTCCATCATCTCTCTCTCTCTCTCGAGATGCTTGCTCTTAGAACCTGACCACCATTCTGTGAGGAAGCTCAAGCAGCCCACAGAGGGGTCCACGAGGAGAGGAACTGAGGTCCCCAGCCCGCAAACCTGGCTAC
The DNA here is from genome assembly GCF_015220235.1 of Choloepus didactylus. Lineage (NCBI taxonomy): Eukaryota > Metazoa > Chordata > Mammalia > Pilosa > Megalonychidae > Choloepus > Choloepus didactylus. The sequence goes on from NC_051308.1 coordinate 130,878,655, forward strand.
ACTCCTGACTGACAGCCAGCACTGACTTGCCAGCTGTGGGAGCAAGTCATCTTGGAAGCAGTTTCTCCAGCTGCCAGATTCCTCTCGAGGCCATCCAGCTGACACTGTGTGGAGCCGAGACAAACCACCCAGCTGAGCCTTTCCTGAATACCTGACCCACAGAAGCTGTAAGAGAGAGAAAAAAAAAATTGTGGTTTTAAGCCACTAAGTTTGGGGGGTGATTTGTTAAGTTGTGATAAATAACCAGAATAGCTGGTGTCATCGTTGAAGTATGGAGGCAGTAAAAAGAGTCAGTGAACACTCATTCTTTACCTGCTACTCTCATACTGTTCTGATTTGCTAGAGCTGCCATCACTGGAGAAATGGCTATGGCATCCAGAACACCCCTATCAGCTGGGAAGGCATGTGGCTGGCATCTGCTGGTCCTTTGCTCCCAGGTTGTGTTTCAAAATGGCTTTCTCCAAAATGCCTCTGGGTTTCTCTTAGCTCCTCTCTCTCAATTCCTGTGAGTTCTTGCTTCTTTCTCCCAGGATGTTTCTCTCTAAATGTCTGGGGGTCCTCTCTTAGCTTCTCCAGGGCAAACTCGGCTTCATCTCTTAGCTTAGCATCTCCAAACATCCTTCTGTCTGCATCTCCAAGTGTCTCCAAGTGTCAGCGTCTGTGTCAGCTCTTAGCTTCTCTCCAAATGTCTCTCTCAGCTTCTCTTGGGGCATTTTGTCTTCTCTGCTCTCTGTGTGAGCTCCTTTTAAAGGACCCCAGTGATCTAATTAAGACCCACCCTGAATGGGCGTGGTCCATACCTTCATGAAAATAATTCAGTCAGAGATCCACCCTAATCAACAAACTAATCAGTCTGCCCCCACAAAATTCCATTAAAGAATATGGCTTTTCTGGGGGACATAATATTTCCAAACCAGCACACACACTTTTGAGAATTCCCTTATGCTTTGGAAGCAGTAAATGGAGCCTCTTCCCATAGCCATCAGAGGAAACCCATTTTCCCAGATTTATGATGTTAGATAGGGAAAGTGGATGAGCAAATCCCACTCAACCAGTGTTCAAATCCAAAACACAGCTAATAAGAAAGGCCCCAACAACCCTTGTTACTGGATAAGTGCATCTCTGGAGTAAATGCTGGGTTTATTGTGTCATTTCTTAGGATAAAGCAAATCCCTGTGGGGATGTGGAATTCTACCTGAAGGAAGAGGCAAGTGTCAGTGAAATTCCCCTGGGGAAGAGGAAGCTGGAAGTTAAAGCAAGGGCTCAGTCTTTTTCTAGGCGTAGCCCACACCCGGGGCCCTTTTGCTTCCTCAGTACCCTTTCCTTGCCTGTCGCCAACATCCCTAATAAGTTGGGGTTGTCTATTCCAACGAGCCCCTACTTGGCTTCATCATCTCACCAAGCAGGTGGACTTGGCAAAAGAGGGGAAACATATTTGCCATCCTAGTTAGAAAATGAGGAGACGTGATGAGAGTTGCAAGGCACAGTAGTGGCACAGTCAGCGTGTGGTTAAAGACTTGGCCCCTGGAGTCCAGGCGCTAAGGTTGTGAGGATGAAGATGATGAAGAAGAAGATGATGATAGCAATGGCAACATAGTGAGGGACTGGGCCAGGATCTTCAGACCTGTTACATGTTGAATTAATTATGTTCCCCAAGAAGATATGTTGAAGTTCTAATCTCCTCAGGATATGAACTTATTTGGAAATAGAGTCATTACAGATGGAATTAGGCAAGTTAAAGTGAGGTCATACTGGAGGAGGGTGGGCCCTGAATCCAATATGACTGCTGTCCTGGGGAAGGACAAGAGGCCAGGAGATGCAGAACAGACACCAGGAAGAAAGCCATGTGACAACGGAAGCAGAGATTGAAGCCCAAGGATTGTTGACAAACCATCATTAGCCAGGCAGAGGCAAGGAGGAATCACCCCTATAGATTTTGTACTTCTAGCCTCCAGAACCATGAGACCATAAATTTCTGTTGTTTTAAGCCATTCAGTTTGTGGTACTTGTTGCAGCAGCCCTAGGAGACTAAAACAAGGCTCAAAGCTGTTTCTCCTGCGCTCCTGTGCAGATGGAACAGAACCTTGCATCCAGGGAGAGAGATCCACCTTGGAAACCAGGCTGTCCAGATGGTCACCTGTCCCAACTTGAGCCATGTGTGAAGGAGGGAGCAGTGAAAACCCGAAAGGAGAAGGGGACTGGCCTGGGCAAAGTCAGGGCAGAAAGAGCAGCTGTCTCTCCTCACCTTGCCCAACTGGTGGCAGCCTTGAGGATGGCAGCCCTTCCCGTGCAGCTCCAAGCCTGCGTCTGCTATGCAATGCCTTGGTTTTCAAATCCAGCTAAAGATATATGGGGAAACCTGCTCTATAACAGGCACTGTGCTAGTCTCACCTTATGTCAGAATTCAGAGGAAAGGTTTATGCAATTGGCCACAGGCAACTTGGAAGGTGTTGAGGAGCTAAACAACTTTCCTCTAGATAGCGTTTTGGAGTGTGGGTCCTACAAGACCAGAACCTCATTAAAGCCCCAGAGCAGCCCCACAGGTGAGAAGATAATGACCTTCATCCGGGTATAAGAGAAAGCAGGGAAGAAAAGGGACTTCCTTTTCAAGGTTCAGTTCAATTCAACTCTGCTCTGAGTATTATGTTGCTTAGAAGGTGTTCTAGTTTGCTAATGCTGCTGGAATGCAAAACACCAGAAATGGACTGGCTTTTATAAAGGGGGTTTATTTGGTTACACAGTTACAGTCTTAAGGCCACAAAGTGTCCATCAACAAAGGGTACCTTCACTGGAGAAAGGCCATTAGCATCCGGAAACCCTTTGTTAGCTGCAAAGGCATGTGGCTGGCATCTGCTTGCTTCCAGGTTGTGTTTCAAAATGGCGTTCTCCAAAATGTCTGATCAGCTTCCAACGGCCATCTTCAAAATGTCTGTCTCAGCTCCAGCTCCCTGTGAGCTCCTTCTGTCTGAGCTTATATAGTGCACCAGTAAACTAAACAATGCCCACGCTGAATGGGCGGGTCCACACCTCCATGGAAATTATCCAGTCAGAGTTATCACCCACAGTCGGGTGGGTCACATCTCCATGGACACTGAACCAATAGGTTCCAACCCAATCCACACTAATACGTCTGCCCCCACAAGAATGCATTCAAGAATACAGCTTTTTCTGGGGGACATAAATATACAAACCAGCACAGAAAGAAATAGGATTCTCTTTTTCTATACATTCACCCTTTTTTTTTTCTTTTTTGGTCAAGTAAGAATCTTTATAGAAACAGCACAGGTGAGTTCAGTACCTTTCATGTTTCTTTTTCGGGTTTTTTCTCAAAAACCACCATTTGCAGTTCCGTCAGAGATCTAGTCACGTCCCTCGAGACTTAAAACCCTTTCCCATGACTGCTTCTTATCCTTGGGGTGCCCTGGCAGAGTGCTCCTGCCATTGCTATCTTCTCTTACCTTGGGGCTATCCCCCACCCACCCTCCCCACCTCTCCTGCCTCATCCCACCTTCACCCGCAGGATGGAGGCAGCAGAAGCCCCCCAAGCAAGTCCAGCCTGTTGAAGCTCCTGCAACTTTGACCTTGCAATTCCCCTTGCCTAGCGAAACACCTCTTCTTTCAGTCTAGGCTCCCCTCGCTTCTCCTCAGGAAGCCTTCCCTGACTCCCCACCACGCCCTTTACCCAGAAAGCTGCCACCCCTCTTTAGGCTGTCGCAACACCTGATGGCATTACAACTGGAACTGTGTGTTTAACTGCCAGTCTGTCTCCCAGGTTGGAGGCACACAGAGAAAGGAGTAGAAGAAGGTGTTCATTCCCGCCCAGGACCTAGCTGGCATGCAGTCGCTTTTAATAAACGGATGCCAACCTCCCAGGGGGGCTCTCACACCTACTAAAGGATTCTTTTTTGGGTTTGCCTGGTCAACATTTTTATCACCTGCTTGAAATCATAAAAGGTAGATATAAAAATGCAGATTTTAAAAAGCTGGGCAAGATACCCAATGTGAGTGCTGAAAACAAAATATACCAATAAAGGCCAATATTAGGCTAAAAAAATCAGTTGGATAAGTTCAGGAGGGAGAAAAGTGGTCATTTTGTCAGTTTATATGAAAAAAAAAACCTGGATTTTTAGTTTATTTCAAACTAAAAAATGAGGCAACAATGTGAAAAGACTGCTGAAACAGTTAATTTTGACGCACACTGATGAAATTATAGTTTTCAGATGAAGAATGGATTACTGTCCGGAGCAAATGTGTCACTGTAAAGAAATAGAAAGCAAGCAGGAACAAGCTGGTGAAGGAATTCACCATATCCCAGGCCTTATAGACTCAGTGGGCTGTTTTAGAAGTTGTGGATTGAGAAGAAAAGTAGGAGATGAAGCCAGAAGGCTAGTTTGATCTTCTAATGTGGAGGCCTAGAAAGCCTCTACTTAAGTTGGAAGATAAATAGGGAGCCACTGAAAGTTTTAGAGCACAACGGTGACGTTATGTGGATGATTTCCTGTGTAGGCTTAAGTGGAAGGTAGCAACCCCAGAGCCTTTCAGAAGCACCCAGTGTCCCTACTGCTTGAGAGGAGACCCCGATTTCTACTCCCCAAACCCCCATCAGAGTAGCTTCAAATGATAACCTTTATTCCTGACCTTGACACCTGCCTCAGTCTGTAAAGTGGAAGCCTCATTTCGGGGCCTGAGAGGGATTCCTGCACCCCAGTGGTGAGCAGGATTGGGGAAGGTAGAGGAGAAATAAGAAGGAAAGTGGAGAGAGAGGAGAGGAAGGGAGGGGGGAGGGGAGGGGAGAGGGAGGGGGAAGGGAAGGGGAGGGGGGAGGGGAGCAGAGGGGGAGGGGAGAGGAGGGGAGGGGGAGGGAGAAAGGTGGCGAAGAGGGCCCAGGGCCTGGAAGACCAGTGGGGCCTCCAGTTCTGTCCTGCGGCCATCACCTCTCCTTCCGCTGTGACTCAGGCGCGCCTCCTAACCGCTTTGTTCCGCATCTCCCCAGGCAACGCAAGGCTGTCATGTGTGACGCTGGAGGAAATGAATGGACAGCTCTTCGCGGGAACAAGAAGTTCCACGCAAAGGTAGGTCAGACCCCGTTGTCCAGACTCCAAAGGCAGCCCCGATTCTTCTGCTTATTGGAATTTGGTGGCATCGATGTTGTCACTGGACAACCTGACCTATTGCGTAGAGAACCTATTGAACAGTGCAGGGTTGCCCCAAGTGAGACACACCTGGCTATGAATATCCAGAATAAGAACCAAATCAGACTCTATGAATGAGTGATCCTAAGAGACCCTTCTTTTTTTACCTGTCTTTTTCTAGGACTGGATGATATATCTAGTCAGATAAACTAAGGCTCTGATCTTGGCACTCCCTTGCTGGGCAACCTTTGACAAATCCATTAACATCCCTGGACTTCCGATTCTTTAGAAAATGGAAATAATAATCCATTTCCTAACTTCATGGGGTTGTTGTAAGGATTAAATTAGATAAAACCTTATATAAACATATGGCAGTATTATCACCATTGCTATTAGCAGTAACTAAGGAGATGTGCCAGGCACTACGCTAAGTGTTTTACATTAACTCAGTGAGTCATTAAATAGCCATCTTACTCTGGGGCTTTTAAAATATAATGTGTATTCTTCCCCCAAAGGCTGAAAGCTTCATTTTTAAAATAATTTACAACTAAAACACTTAAACAATAAGATAATTCAGTAACATGGTTGGATGCAATATTAAAATATTAAAAAAAATACTCTTCAGATATACAACAGCAGTAAAAAGAAATGAGAAATGCTTCTGTTACAATAGCAACAACAGAGAAAAATACTTAGGAAGAAACGTAAAAAGATAGGTAGAAAATACTGACCTGAAGAAAGCTTCCTAATGCTACTGAGAGACCCCAGAGAAGGTTTGAATATAGAAAAACGACATAGTCTTAGATTGGAAGACAAACTATAGTAAAGATGTTCATTGTCTCTAAATTACTCTATCATTTTAACATGATCCCAAGGAAACTAATTTTTTTTCTTTTTGACCAGATAAGCTGAGTCTGTGGTTCATATGGAAAAAGAAAAAAGAATAGCCAGGAAAATTATGCAAAGGGAAAGTAGTGGATATGACGTGAGAAAGTAGCCTACCTGACAGTAAAGTATATTATAGAGATACAAGTCTAAACTAACGTGGTCCCAGCCATGAGAAATAAATGAGTCAGAATGCAAAGTCCAAAATTAAACCCAAACAGTCCTTCAGAAGAGGATAAAGATTCTATTTCAAATGAGTAGAGGAAAGATGGATTTTTAATAAATATATCGGGTCAGCCATCTGAAAAAAATTAATTTGAATCCTTACCAATATAAATTTTAGATGTACCAAGATAAATAAATGTAAACAATTAAGCCAAAGGAATGTGTCTATAGTAGCACTCAGAAGGATATTTATAGCCTTAAATAGATATATTAGAAAAGAAAAAAGGCTGAAGATCCATAAGCCAAGCAACCATCTCAGAAAGTTAAGGGGAAAAAAACTACAAAATAAAACCAAAGAAAATAGAAGGAAGAAAATAATAAAGACGATGTAGAAATTAATGAAATAGGAAAGCAAACATACAAGATCATTGAAGTCAGAAGTTTGTCCTTTGAAAAGTCTAATAATTTTTCAATGAAACCATAGAAGTACTAAACTGAAACATGGAAAATTTGGTACAGTGTTTGTACATTGTACAAAACATGTACAATTTTGGGTGAGGGAGACCTTTCTAAGCACGGTACAATCACTGGCACTTTCCTTCCCCCATCCTGCTTTATGGTTCTCCAAACTGCTTATCACCATCTGGCATTTGACACACTGAACTGTTTGTCCTCTTCTCCTAACTAGATGGACGCTGTATCCCTCTTGCTCAGCACAGTCCTGGTACATAGTAGGTGTTCATAAATATTTGTTGAATGTCTGTTTTTAAAAGGGGGTGTATTTCTTTAATACATAAAGCGTTCATAAAAATCAGTGAGGAAAAGAAAAGGCTATGAATTGGAAGTTCACAGAAAAGGAAATACAAGTGGCTCTTAACATATGAAAAGATGTTCGATTTCATTCATAATAGGAGAAATGAAAATTGCAAAAATAATGGGATACCATTTTTCACCTGTTAGTTTAAGAAATAATTAAAAATTTAAAAAAATGTTGATAATACACATACTGATGGGAGAAGAGTTAAATTGTACAATTTCTGTGGAAAATAATTATGCTGTATGTATCAAAATGACAAAAGCACACATCCACTGACAATTAGGCCATATCTATCAAAATTATGAAAACACATGTGCAAAATGACATTTGTTTAAAGACACCTTTTGCCGCAGTGTTTGCAAAAGAAAAAAAATGGAAATGATTTGAATGTCTATCAACACGGGAACATTTAAATAATTTATGATGCATTCATGCACTGAAATTCTTTGCAGCCACTAGAATGAACAAGTCTGCTCTATGTGTTCTGATTTAGACAAGTCTCTGAGATGTATTATTAAATGGAAAAACGATGCCGAAGAGTGTGTAGAGAACATGACCATTTGTATATCTTACACGTACTTATAGAGGCATAGAACATTTCTGGAATGACACATAAGAATCTGGTAACATTTCTTGTCTCCAGGTTGAGGGCTTGGGTAGCTGGGGGCAGGGCATGGGAAAACTATTTAGCTTTCCTTGCATGACTTTCGAATTTTGTACCACATGTCTATACTACGTGTATTCAATATATCACTATGTGTTTCTATATGAATATGACATCCCTGGAACGGGAAACTCTTGAAACCAGCCACAGTGATTTCCTCTGCAGAAGGGGCAGGATCGGAGGGAGTGGGACTAGAGGGCACTGGGGAGGGAAGCTTTGTACGGAATGCCTTTCTCCTTGCTCCTCCTGACTGCCCCTTTCTGATGCTCTCCCCTCCACCCCTACCTCCCTTCCCACCCCTGAATTCAGGCACACTTTCCGCTACTCTTTACTGCAGAAGAGTGGGAAGATCATGGACTTTGCAATCAGACATATCTGGGTTCTCATTCTGACGTCGAGCTTCCTGGTCCTCGTGTGTAGAAAGGGGATAAGAGCAGTATCTATGTCCTAGGGCGCGGCGAGCATAAAACAAGATAACATATTTAAAGTGCTGCTCAATAAATGCTGCTTATGGTTAGCATTAACTTTCTTCTCTGGAACTTGGCTATTTGCCAATGAAGGGCCAGGGTGACTGCATCCTTCCACGGTGCTCAGACGTATAATCCCTCCAAACCGTCTTACGGAAGAGAGGAGTGGCAAAGACCTTGAGTAACAGCAGTGTCATCTTTACTGAGAGCAGCAAGGAGCGTCCTCCTGTTTGCACAGGGTGGGGAGTGAAGGAGGGTCTACCCTCCTGCCTCCACGCCCAGCACCCTGGAACCCCAAGCTCCCAGCCTAGAAGCCTCGTGCAATGTAAACAATAACGGGGGCGGCTGGAGCGGGGCAGAGAGGACCATGCCAGAAGGAGACAATAGGAAGTGGAGGGGGGCCTGGGCAACAGGCTTGGGGAGAGAATCAGATGCAAAATTCGCTTCGCCCCAGGGACAGCAATGCAGGGGTTCAGAACCAGAGACAAATATAGACCCATTTCCATAAAGGCACCAGCCGCTTGCTTCTATAAATACCTCAGCCAGTTTTCCGGGGTTCTCATGTGACTTCGATGCCTACCTCGTCTGCGGGGATCCGTCGCCATGGTGACCGGGCCATGTGACCAGCCACTCTTCATTCATAGCAGGTTGCAGCCATGGATGGGGGTGGGGCGGTGAGAGGGGGCCGGAGGGAGGACCAGGAGAGGGAGATGGGGATGAACAATGAATAAAGATAAAGTTTCCAGCCTTGGGGGAGACTGCAGAGCTCCAACTTTACTGCAAGGATGCTCTGACAGAATTATTGATCTCCCCAGGATGGCTGTCAGGGGAGGAACATTTTTATTTGAAAGGCAGTAGACATTCGTGTCCTTGAGTCAGAGAATCAGAGGTCCAGAGCTGGAAGGCACCTTATAGTCCTCTGGGCCACCACCTTCGTTGTACAGGTGAAGAGAACGAGGCCCAGAAAGGTGGGATGACTTGTCCAAGGCCACATGACAAGTCAGTTGCAAAACTGGGGCAAGCACCAGGCTGTGTGTCATTAGCTAACTCCTCGACATCTAATTAGTACTCAGCTCTGGGCCTGGGGCTGGGAGTGGGGTTGGGGATGAGGGAGTTGAGGGGCCACAGAGATACAAGTGCTGTTCTGGTCAATGGGGCTTCAGGGACCTTTATTCTCATGTTTTCCCACTTGGCTGGAGAAATAGGTTCTTCAGGGGAGGTGAAAGCAGAGCTCATTTAGTCTGTGCCAAGACTCAGCCTTAACCCCGTGGCTGGTAAGTGTGTATAGAGTGACTAAGAAATCATGCAAAGTCCTAGGGTGTCGGGCAAAGCCAGATGCAATCTTTGGTACTCTGTGGAAATCTCTTTTTGATCAGGATCTGCCCCCATCCAGCCAAACCCTTCAGACATCACCAAATCCTGTACCCTTCCTTGCTTGGTGCTGGGGATAAGATGAAGAGGCAGGAAAAGAACACTTCCTGCCCTCACGATGCTGCCATGCCTCAGTCCGTATGAATAAGCCAATAGAAGAGCATCTGGTTAACTAACAAGCTGTGCTCCAGTGAAGGGTCTAGGGTCTAGAAGCAGGGCAGGCCACAGAAGTAGGGAGGGCTTCCAGGGGAAGGTGAGGAGAAGGAGGTAGCTTGCAGGAGCATCCTCGGGGATGCTCGCAGTGGGAAAGGACCCAAGTGAGCAGAGTGGGGAGACCCGTGGGTCCGACTGCAGTGGGCTGAGGAAATGTTGGCCAACCTCAGACCAGGATGGCTGCTGTCTGCCACATGGCCGATTCGTACTGTCAATCAGGTGGGCTTAAGCAGCTGGCAGCAGCGGGTCCAACAGTGGGGGGAGATGGATTCAGAAGAGAAAAAGAAAGACTTGCGTTGAAAGGTTTATGACTGAAGGAGGCAGAGTGCTTCAGCATCGGTTGTCGGCTCTGTCACACCTGGCCTTGGGACAGATGTCCAGCAGCTTCCATGGAGGTGGTTAAAATCCACAGTGCTGGAGCCTCGTATCAGCTGCAGTGGCCCCAGGACAAGGCTCTGCTCCCTCATTCTTCCCTCACACAGTCTTGACGGAGCCTAGGGATGAGGGCATGAAGCTGAGGGCAGAGCTCCCCACCGGCCCCCACGCCACCGTCTGTGCACCGGCCAAATAAACTGACAAAAACTTGCCTCTCCCCAACCCTGAAGGGTAGCAGAGCATTTATGCCCAATGAGGGAGACTGGGGTCAGCCACGTGAGTACTGCACCTCCTCGGTTCTTCCTCAATGCTCCCTCGATGCTCCACAACCAGCTGAATGCCCACGTTGAGTGTGTGTGTGCGTGTGTGGGCATTTCTTTTACCAAAACAGTAAGCTGCTGATGTCCAGAGACAATGCCAAACCTCGGTGTACAAACCCCTCCTCTAGCAGGGGCCGTTGAATGGAAGCACAAGCTCATTCAGGGTGGGTCTGGAAGGGATTGGCTTTGGAAACTGAATCCTGGCTCTGTCACTTACTTCTGTGCCTTGTGGAGCTTATTTAGTCTCTGTGAGCCTCCGTTGCTGATCTATAAAAGGATATATTGTCATCTACCTTGAAGAGCAGTTATAAAAATTAGAGATAATGTTTCCAAAGTGTCTGGCATGTAGAAAGTGATGTTCTAAAGGCAGTCGCTTCTGTTATGGTGGGTGGATGAATGGAAAGCACTTCCATGCAGATTCCCCCAACTTCTATGCTCATTTGCCCTTGAGTCTTCCCATTAGCACCTTCCTGTGCCTAGAAGGACCTCCCACTCAGCTCCAGTCATCCAAAGCCTTTCTATCCTTCGAAGCTCTGTTTGAGTATCACCTCCTCCCTCCTGTCTTCCCTGATCACCTCCAACCCACAGGGCTGTTCCTCCAGTAAACTCTGCCAACACTTATTACTGGCCATACTATCATCCTTCAGGACACTGTACACCTGCCTTTAATAGCAATAACACCACAAAAGCTATCCTTCCAGAACACCATTTACTGTGCTAAAAACCTAACGTATGTGAGACTTAGAGAAAGAAGGTAAGTGACTTGTCCATGGTTACCGAGCTAAAAAGTGGTGAAGGTGGGAGATAAACCCAAATCCATGGGTCCCACGGCTTGTACATGTTGCATGCCACTCTTCTGCGTCGTTACTGTTAATTATACTCTCACCTGACCATCTTGACTCTCTGCAGCTACATTAAAAGCCAGCACAGTGTGAAGGGAAAAATACAGGCCTCGGGGTCAGCCAGACCTGGGTTTAAAGAGCAACTTTGCCACTGACTAGGTGGGTGAACTTGTGCACATCCTTAACCTCTCCAAGTCTGAGTGACCTCATCCAGAGTTGTCAGAGGTGGGGGGTGGGAGGGGTTGTAGAGGTATGATAAATAGAATGCCATGGCATGCGGTGATGGGCTGTCTTATAATCACTCACTCTTCCTGTTTTCTCGCCAGTGTCCAGCCCAGGGCTGGGCATGGAATGAAAGCACTACCACAACTACTGAGCACACACCAGGCACCAGCACCATTCTAAGGGCTTCTGTGCATCCTTTCATTATACCTCCTACAACAACACTAGGAGGTAGATACTGTTACTATCCCCATTTTACAAAACCAAAGCTTAAAGAAGTTGAGAAACTTGCCCAATATTATGTAATGAAGCAGCAGAGTGGGGATTTGACCCCAGACCCACCTGGTCCCAAAGCGCAGGCTCTCAACCATGCTACCATGCTGCCTCTCTACAAAGTACGCAGCGTGTGATTCCGCCTCTGTTTTTCTCGTGAGATAGTTCAGAAAGGAATCACAAATTCCATTTCACAGATGGGGAAGTAGAAGCTTGAGGCTATGAAGCGACTCCCCCAAGGTCACAGCTGGTGGCAGAGTCAGCTCTAGAACTCGGGGCTCTTAAACCCAGTGCTCCACTCTCGCCCTTGCTCCCTGCTGCCTGTGGCTAAGATTCTTGAGATGGAGGTGCCTGGGATTCTGGGACCTGGCCAGGAAGTTGGCCACAGGCCTCAGCCAGGGCCCAGGAAGCCTCCAAGCATGGAGGAATTTGCTTTGAAGACAAAGGATGACTCCTGGGAGAAGAGTTGTTCCTATTTCTGCTCCAGACAAATGTGAGGCTGCCGCAAATTCCGTGATAAATCTTTTTGCTAAAGATGATGCATCACTTTGGGCTGGTTATATGCAGAGAGTCTTTGGACATTATACAAGTCAATTACTGAGACCAAGTTTTCAGCACTGAGCAAAGATATTTTCATCGAATGGCTGAAACTGAGCCAGAGCCTCCCAGGGATCTGGCTGGGAAACTTCCACTTCGTGTTTAATGCCAGGGGTGACTATACAGTGGTGAGACCTGCCCCAGGGGCCCTGTGGCAAAAACATCCCACTCCCATTACTCACCTCCATTCTATGTTTGCCCCTGAGGTCACTGCAAGGCATGGGCCAGCTAGGATTATTCTACCCATTTTGCACTCCCCAGTCTAACATGTCCTCACTCTCAAATGCCTGGATTTGGGGAACTAAGATTCCATCCCAGACCAAACCCCAAGTACAGATCTGTAACAGGGGCTTGTTTCCCCCACTCCCAAGTCTCAGAAGCACTTAATCTGTACTCTGGGGACCTCCTTACCTAAGCCCCCAATGCATCTGGGTGATCCTGCCTACCTCCCAAAGCCCCTTGGGCAACACAACTTGCTGAGGCCATCCCTGGGAACTGCTCCAGGCCAGCAAATCCAGCCTCCGCTCCATTCCTCTAAAACTATGTGAGAAACACATGGCTGGTCCTCCTGATCCAAGAGATTTTAAATCTAATATATTTTTTACCCCAAGACAGTCCTCTTCTGGCCCAGGTGTGGCCTTCAGTGTTTTAGATCAGGGGTTTGAGGTCCTGTTAAAAACACTGGCTAGGGAGCTGTGGGCTTCACCTCCTTGCTGTGTGACTTTGGGCAGGTCCTTAACATCTCTGGGCCCCAATATCCTCACCTGAAAATGTGGCGAGTGGTTCTTCCTTGATCCAAAATGCTAAGATTCATTCTCTGGGAATTCCAAGAAAGCAGTTGTAGGTGGCGGGAGCCTAAGATGAGGGGGTTGGGAGTAACAAGAAAAGGGGAGGTGAGAGACTAAATGCAAGGGCAGGAGTTCGAATTACATAGAGCTTGAATATTGTGCTAAAAAGCAGGGATTTTACTTTGAAGATAATGGAGAACCATGGAGAAAATTTTACCATGGGACTAGAGTTCCCAGATTTAGCAACTAAAAATACCAGATGTCCAGTTAAATTTGAATTTGAACTGGGCAGCCTGTATTTTATCTGGCAACCCTACATGGGAGTGATAGAGAAAGCATTCTGGCCGCTGAGTGGAAAATGTATTGGTGGGGACAAATCTGGAAGCAGGGAGACCATCTAGGAGGTTATTACATACTCCAGGCAATAATTACAAAAGCTAATATTTATCAAACGTGTGTGTGTGTGTGTGTGTGTGTGTGTGTGTGTGTGTGTGTGTGTGTGTGCTGCAAGGCAGCATTATAAGTACTTTATGTGTAAAAATTCATTTCTCATAGTGAATTCTTCTCTAGTGTCATCCCTGTTTTACAGATGAGGAAACTAGAGCACAGAGAGGTTAAGTAATTTGCCCCAGGTCACATAGCTAATTAGAGGCAGATCTGCGATCTGAGTCCAGAGCCCATGTTGCATAACTACCAGGCAGTATTGCCATGAACCCCTGGACTCGGGCCATGCACTGGGAACTGGGCAACCACCAGGAACCATTTTCAAGCTCCAACCTCTGGAGTAGAAGTTGGGATACTGACAGGTAGAGAACGGAGACTCCAGAATCAGGTTGTTTCATAGTGACACTCGCATTTTCAGATCACTTGATACTTTTCAGAGCAGGAAGAGAGAGTGGTAAGAAGGAGACCTAGCACTTTCTGAGCATCTACCAGACTTCAGGCATGGTGTACAGAGCTTTATGTCCATTATCCTGCTTAATCCCCTCCACTACCCAGTGAGATAGGTATCAGATTTACTCTGGGAGACTGCAGGATTTTAAGCCAGGGGCGAGCTGGAGTGGGGTGAGGTGGGGGACAAGGAGACCAGTCAGGTGGCCAATGAGCTAGCCAGGGCTAGGCAGGGGAGGTGGGGGAGGCCCAGAGCAGTGGCCGTGGCTGTGGGGACACAGTGGAAGGCAGCAATCCTCAAGGTATTTAGGTAGCACAACAGGACGTGGTGGTTGAGACTGGATGTGGGTGAGGTTAAGGAAGGGGTGTAGGAGGATTCGTGAGTTTCTGGCTGTGGATGGATGAGCACAACAGTATTAGCTGGGGAGAAGGTTTGAGATGATGAGTGGCATGGGGATCTGGGCCCCAACTGTAGGGGGCTGGAGAGAAAATGAGCTCAGTGCAGGACTTGCTAATAATACTGGGTACAGAGAAAAATGAAGGTCCAATCAAGGTCCAGAGAGGTTAAGAAGTGACCCTTGGTGTTAGGGCACCTACTACAGAGAGTCTCTTGACTGACACACTCTCTGGATTGTATCTGGGGTACCTCACCCAGACAGAGCCCTGATCTGGGTTCAGAGGTGGGATGAGGATGGAGACAACCAAAACACAAGCCGTGGTCAGTATTTTGGGGCCACTGTTTGGTGCAGGTTCAGGTGCACCCAGGCACAGCTCTGAGAGCAGATCCCGCCTCTGCGACTTTGACACAAGAGCCCAAGGCAGAGCAGGGCTGAGTTTCAGATGCTGGGAGCCAAGAACAGTCTCTGTACAACAGGTTTTCTCCATCTGTGAAAAGAGAACAATATCCCCAGCAAAGTTGTTTGGAGGAATAAATGAGAAAAAGAAATGGGAAAGTGATGCACGGTACTAATGTAATCTGTGATTGAGTTTTTGCCTTTTTCTGCCTCTGCCACGTTCCTCTTCCCTTTACATCCTTGCTCCCATTTCCCTCCCCTCCCAACCCTCCTCTGCCCTCCCCACTCCTGCTCTTCGTTTTAGGCCTGGGGACACAGCTTGTCCCACAGAGTGTCTGTGGTTAAGCAGCCTAGAGACAAACGTGCTCACGGCACACCTCAGCCAGCCCGGTTCCCCCCGCCTGCCTCCTGCTTTCCGCCTCCCGTGCTGCATCCTGAACCACCCCCTCCCTCACGTCCCACGCACATGCCACGCAGGACTCCCCAGCACAGGCGGGACCGGCTCACCTGGACTTCTCTCCAGCCGACGGCCCCTCCCACTCTCACAGCCACCCGGCCCTCCTGGGGGCAGAGCCCGCCCCCACCCCTCCTCCTGTTGCCCAGGGAGTGGCCGGATCTGGCAACAGGGACCGCATGAGAGACCCAAGGGGATGGTGGGGAGGCTCCTGGAAATGTACAAAACCGATCCCCAGGGACTGAGCGCGAGCCTGACGTCAAACCGAGGCTGAAAATACAGTCTGGAAAGTCACGCGGCACCGTGAAAAATGAGCCGGTTTCGGCAGCTAGAGAGACGGGGAGCGGGGGAAGGGACAGAAATCCGGGCTCTTTAGCGGTCGGTCTCCAAACCGCAGGGGCAGCTGCCAGTGCCTCCAGAGTGCCTGCTGAGAGGTCTCGGGGGTCCCTGATGCCCCCATTCAGGAGTTCCCTTGGCCAGGACTCCTGCAACCCAGACCCTCTGAGAGCAGCCAGTGCGTTGAGAACCGAGGGGCACAAAGTGGGGCTGGGGGGAACTTCAGGTTTTTCACAGCTGGCCCAGCGCCCCCTTTCTCACCCCTACCCCTGCTCCCTGCCAAGGCACAGTGTGTTGGGGGTACATCTTCCCAAACCACACCACAAGTGTGGGGAGAGCCCAGGGCTTAATGGCTCTGTGTGAGGGTCAAGGTCCCCCAGGGCACTAAGCTCTCCACATCCTGGCTATGCTGTGCAGCCTCCCTTCCTGTCACATTTTCTCCACTCACTCAGCCCACAAGTACCTATTAGTCCCCCCTAATAGGGGAAACTGAGGCCCAGAGCTGTTGGATGGCTGGGCACCTGCCCTACAGGCAGACCCTGCCGGGAGGCCCTGGACTTTCCTCCAGCTCTTAGAAGCCCAAGTGCCCACCTCCAGCTGGTGTGCAAGGAGCAGAGGAGCCCCTTCCACGAGGGCTGGTCTTCAGGATCAGGGTTTTCAGGGACAACCAGCACTTTGGGGCCTTCAGGGCCAGACAATGTCAAAGCCAGTTGTCCCCACCTGGAATTAAAGCAATCTCAGGGAAACGGATGGGGATCCCTCAAATTGTCCGAGGTTATGTCTTCACCACCATGGGGCAATAGAATCAAGAGGGAATTTAAGCTGTTTGGGGATACAAAGAACATTTTATTTACCTTACACTTGAGTTTGAGATTGAGATTCTTCCTCTACACACTTTCATATCGCTGTATGTTATATGTGATATTCCCTCTTTCTGGCCTGCCCTTCCAGCCTCTCTTTTTAACACCTCAGCTCCAGGATTATGCACTCCCTACACCGCCACTCCGGGACCACAGCCTGTCCAGAATAAGCTGGAGGAAGCTTTCCTGTATGTCAGTCCCTGCTTACACTGCATCTCGGTGTGTCACAGACATGTCTGTCTCCTCCTGCAGGGTCTTCCAGGGAAAAGGCCCCTTGCCTAGCTCCACAACCTCTGGGTTTAGCTCTATCCAGCCCTAAGGGAGGCTTGGGTCACATTCATGAAATCTAATCATCAGCCTTTCAAAGACCCTAAACAGTCAACAGAGGGCAGTATCCCTGGGCTGGGAGGCAGAGGCGTCATCAGACCCCACTTCTCTGGCCATCGGTCCACGAAGCCCTGGATCATGGGGCTCTGACCCTCCAGCAGTGGGCAGCAGTACCATGTGAGTGGGACCATCCTTCTTATCCAGATGGTTAAGTGTGGGGTCAAGTCAGGGCAGCTGAGACATTGTGTGGAAACCTTAGTCAGAGCAGGTCACACTCAGCTCAAAATCCTGTCCCAGGTCCCCATCTCACTTGGGGTAAAAGTCAGAGTCTTTAGCATGACCCACCAAGCCCTATGTCATCTGGTCCCCATTATCTCTCAGTCTGCCACCTGCTTCCTGGTCCAGTCACAGGAGGCCTCCTTGCACATTCCCACCTCATGGCCTTTGCACCTGCTGTCTCCCGGATAGCCTCATAGCTCACTTCTTTCAGGTTATTGTGCAAATGTCATCCTGTAGAGACGTCATCCCTAACCACCTTTCATGAAATCACACACACGTGTGTGCACACACGTTCTCATGCACACACGTATGCACACACATGCTTGCACATACATGCATACATGCATGCACACATCCTCACACACTCCGATTCCCTCTTTCTGGCTTTTTGTCCTTATCATTTATCACCAGCTGAGATCTATATATTTTTACTTATCTGTTTATTATTTCTTTCCCCCACCAGAATGTAAGTCAGTGAGGTTGGTAGTTTTGTCTGTTTGGTGTTCATTCTTCTTCTAGCTGATTCACACTCCCCATTTAATATCCTATGACTTAAATTCTGAAATGTAAAGTCAACCAATATTAACACATCTTATGTTAGATGATAAAGGAATGAGAGAGGGAAAGAAGACAAAAATATTTGCTTAATGGAAATACAGACATGTACATATATACACACACCCAGACAGACATATTCATCTCAAGATAAGGAAGAAACAGTCTTCATTTCTGCAACTGGTCACTGGTTTTTATAATTACCTTCCTCCACTCCCCAGCCCCTTTGCCTTCAGCAAGCACTGCAACTGGTTGTAGTCCTCACCTGGAGAGGGGTGTGTGTCTGTCACATAGGCCCTCAAACAGTATGTATTGATTCAGTAAGGAAGAGGCTGGTCTACACATATCATAGGAAAAGTCAGGAGCCAGTCTTCAATTTGTATAGGCAGCCAGAATAGATAAACCAAGAAAAGTTAAAAAAAATTTACTCCCAAGATAACTATGCAATCTATCACCCAGATCAGAGAATGTGCTCTTGTCAGTTTTGCATTTCCGGAGGTGCTATGTAGACCCAATCAGGAAGCAATCACTCTGGCTGCTGCTAAAGAACCACCTGTATCAGTTCCCCCACCATTGAGGTAGGCTGGGGTGCTTGGATGGTTCTCCGAGGGTTGGGTGAATGGAAAGGCTTAGAAACGGAGAGTTAGCCAGCAGAGGAAAGTGGAAGGCAGTTCCTTGTGCCCTTGCAGACTCCCTCCTCTGCACCTCCCTCTGGACAGCAATTTCCAGTGCCCTTCCTGGAGCCCCTAACAAGGCCCAGGGGAATTGGGGACCTCCACCGGGGGTTCCTGCCTGTGCCCTGAGAGCACGCCATGCTTCCTGCAGGCCCAGAGCTCCGATGACGTCTGCAGAGTATTCTCCTGAAGGCTGTCAGCAGAGTATTGCTTAGGGCAACCGGGCCCAGCCGGGAGAGCCAATTCCCAACTGCTGCTCTCTCCAGGTCCAGCATTAACCCTCGTCCAGCCGTACCTCCTGAGAGTCATCTCTGGACTAGAAAGTGGGAAAGGATGTGCTTGATCACTATTTGGTCCCCGTCCCCAGCAGTGCCTGGCCAATGAGAGGCACTCAGCACAGACACGCTGAACAGTTGGAGAGACACCCAGCCCAACAGGCAGTGCGGCTCTGCTGCCACTTATCAGCTGAGTGGTCTGGAGTAAGTCACCAAGTTCTCTGAGTCTCTAATTCCTTATCTGAAGAGCGGGGATAATGATACCGTCTCAGCCACTGTTTAAATGCCTTAATGTGACCCGGTGTTTACTACCAGGCCAGCAGGTGGCAGGAACTCCACAAAAGCTGCAGATGTGGTGGACAGAGGCAGGGCTCGCCTTACCACAGGCTGCATGTCTCCCTGGTACCAAGGGGGCCTCTTCCACCAAATGCCTCCCTCCTGGTTTGCCGAGGCCTTCCACAATGCTGTGTGGCCTAGGAGGAGCACCCTGAGCCAGTCAGGTTTCAACCAGAGACAGAACTAGTAGACGATATAAACGGATTTATTGCCAGGAATTGGCTTGCATGATTGTGGAGGCTGGCTAAGCAGGTTCAAAATCCGTAAGTCAGGCAGTCAGGAAGGGAAGGTGCTGGGCAGGCAGGGCCCCAGGCACGGGCCGAAGCTGTTGGCCACACACCTGTCTCTCTCTCTCTCAGGGAAGTCCTAAGCCTTCACTTAAAGAGCTTTTGTTTTAGCTTCCTAGGCTGCTTAAAGTAGATATCATGAAATAGGCTGACTTAAACAATGGAAATTTATTAGTTTACAGTTGAGGCTGAGAAAATGTCCAATCAAGGCATCATCGAGGTGATGCTTTCTTCCTGAAGACTGGCTGCTGGTGATCCTTGGCTACTCTGCCACATGCTAAGGGATATGGATGGCATTGGCTGCCTCTCCCTTCTCTTCCAGGTTTCACTGCTTTCAGCTTCATGCTTCCAGGGCATTCTCTCTCTCCTTCTCTTTGTATTCATTCCATTTATATAGGACTCCAGTAATAGGATTAAGTCTCATCCTGAATGAGACACCTTAATCTTGTTAAAAGACCATACTTACAGTTTACACCCACAGGAATGGATTAACTTTAAGAACATGCCTTTCTGGGGTACATACAGCTTCAAACCACCACAGCTTCCAACTGATTAAGTCAGGCCACCCAGGTTAATCTCCCTAATTTAAAGTCAAGTGATTAGGTAC
The DNA here is from genome assembly GCF_015220235.1 of Choloepus didactylus. Lineage (NCBI taxonomy): Eukaryota > Metazoa > Chordata > Mammalia > Pilosa > Megalonychidae > Choloepus > Choloepus didactylus. The sequence goes on from NC_051308.1 coordinate 130,898,461, forward strand.
TTTAATCACATCCACAAAATCCCTTTACAGCAGCACTTAGATTAGTGTTTGATTGAATAACTGGGAAAAGGTGTGTATATGCTACAAAATGGCTGCTGCATCATTTCTGTCCTCCAGCTTTCATGAGAGACATCCAGAAGCATAGCAGAAAGGGAGTTCTGGGGAATGTAATTTAGCCAGCCAAGCTGGCACACCACAAAGCCATCACATAACACCTTGACTTAAATCTGCATAAGGTGCCATAGTCCCTCCTCATGTCAGGTTACAGTTGCAGTTTACAAAGAGCATCTGAATTCCAATATCTCACTTATTCCTCCTGACAGCTCTTTGAACAGAATTTAATGTCTCATTTTACTGGCAACTTACCCACCCTCATGCACAGCTGGTACAGCTAGTATGTAGCAGAGCTGGAATTGAACCTGCATTTACCTGAGTTTGATAAAGGGAGGTGGAGGGGAGAAGAGCATTGTTTGCTGACTGTGTTATGCAGGTTTCCAAGGCAATCTTTGCCTAATTGTGGTTTTGTGGATGATCTCCCCTCTGGATGATAACAAGATAAGGCATCATGGGTACGGGATTCTGTTCTCCAACGTATAGTGTAAATAAAAGGTCACATTTCTTTCTCCAGATCAACTATAATCTGCTTCAACTCTCCATCCTATCAGTCCAGAGGGAAATTCGATTGGCTGTTATTGGAGCTTCCTTGCCACCATCCATAAGAGGCAAACAAGGATTCTGGGGGCTCTCACATTTCAGAACATGCAGGGACAGGCCCACTGGTCTCTTGGCACAATGTTCACCCAGATATGCTAACAGCCCTGAAGAGTGGTAGGTCTCCTGTCTCTGGGCCAATTTGGGGCAAAGGTCTTTGCTGAGGGTCAGCCTTCTCATGATGCCCTGCAGCTCTTGCTCTGAGGTCCTGCCTCATCCCTGGTGTACCAGTCCCAGTTGTTGTGGGACTCCCCAACCCTTCCCCTTTAGCCTGCTTTGCTTCACTACCACCACCTCCTCCTACAAGACAACCCAGAATAATTGCGCTGGTTTGAAACTGTTACAGACCCCAGAGGAGCCATGATCTTTTAACCCAATCTTGTTGGATGAAATATTTTGATTGAGGGTTTCCATGGAGATGTAATTCACCCAAATGTGGGTAGACCTTTGATTAAATTATTTTTGTGGAGGTGTGGACCCCACCCAATTAGGGTGGGTCTTGATTAGTTCACTGGTGTACTTAAGAGAACTCAGGAGCCAACACAGAGGTTGACGCTCGGAGGTGTTTGGAGATGCCAAGCTAAGAGACGAAGCCCAGAGTTTGCCCCAGAGAAGCTAAGAGAGGACCCCCAGATGCTTAGAGAGAAAGGCCCAGGAGGAAGAAGCAAGGATGCACAGAGGCTGAGAGGAGCTAAGACAGACACCCAAAAGCATTTTGGAGAAAGCCATTTTGAAACACAACTCAGGACAAAGGACCAACAGACACCATCCATGTGCCTTCCCAGCTTACAGAGGTGTTCCGGAAGCCATTGGCCTTTCTTCAGTGAAGGTATCTTCTTCTTGATGCCTTAGTTTTAACACGTTTATGGCCTTATAACTTTAAATTTGTAACCAAATAAACCCCCTTTATCAAAGCCAATCCATTTCTGGTATTTTGCATAATGGTAGCATTAGCACTGGAACAATAACCCCCCTCAATGAGCCCAGGATTTTGCAAAGCAAAAGCCAAGAAAGTGTGAAAGTGGTCTTCTGGGCACCTCACAATTGCTGCTTTGGGCCTTGTCACCCCAAACAATAGCAAAAATGATAACAGTTACTGAACAGTTACTATATTCTAAGCACTTCACTTGTGTTAACTCATTTAATCCTGTGAATAAAACCCCTAAGGTAGATACTATTAATATTAGCCCTTGTCCACAGGAGAAAACAGAAGGTTGAAGTAGCATGTCCAAGGTCAGTCCAGTTCACAAGTGGCTCCCGGCCTTCTGACCCCAAGTTCCAGGTTCTAATAAAAACCTGGAGTAAGACAAAGTTGCACAAAGGCCTGGCTGCTCTCTCCGGATGGAGGAAGGATGATTGACTATAAAAGCAAGATCAAGTCACAGACTAAAATTGCGGTAAGTTATCCCACCCACGTGGATGAGGAATGGGACAGGAAAGAAAAGGTTTTGGACACCGGCTCTATGACTTTGGGCAAGTCACGTAACCTCTTTGCATTTCCATCTCCTCGAGTGTAACATGGGCATGACAATCCCAACCTTTCAAGCTTGCTGAGAAGATCAAAAGAAAAAATGTATGCGAGAGGCCTTTGTAAACTCTACGTGGATGTCACATTAAGGACATGGGACAGAAGGTCTCCCTCACCAACTCCTGGACTTAATGCTTCAGCCTTGGCTGAATTGGTTGGTAGGTTTAAGTTTCTTTTAATCTATGGATTCCTCGCTGTCTTTCTTCCTCTTTTTCCCTGGCAATTCATTTGTTGAAGAAACTAGGTCATTTGTTCCATAAAATGTGTCACAATGCAACCCCCCTCTACCTTGTTGGTAAACTAAAATCTACATTTCCAAGACTCCCTTTCAGCTAAGGTTTCAGCAGAACCTGGCTCCTCCCAATCAGAGTCACTTGAGGGTGGAGTGAGTCACCTGAGAGCAGCTCCACAGCACGGTGCTGGTGGCATTAGGGTCCTGTGGTGGGGTCCCCAGGACCTGGTCCCTAACATTATGGGTGCCAAGCAGCAGGTGGTCTACTGTGGGCTCTCAGCACAGCCATCCCATGGTGTTTCTGGGCGCTCCTCCTGGGTGCTCCTCACTAAGTGTCCACACCTGTTTCCTTGGCCCTTTCAGGAATCCTGTAAACCACCCATCTCCCTGCAATAAATCTCTTTATCTGTGAACTGGCTGGATGGACTCTGTTCACTGCAATAGAGATCTGTGTGGAGAGAGGGGGTTATAAGAATAAGCCCTCATTCTGTGTAGCACTTTAGAGTTTGCAAACCATTTTCACATACATCATTTCATCAGGTCAGAGAGGCCGAGGGATCATCCCAGAGCTTCACAGTTAGGAAGGATCAGCCAAGACTCAATTACAAGTCTGCAGATTCCAGGTCTAACACTGTTCTCTCTCTCACCACCCTGCTGCTGAGGGCACGGGGAATAAGGCAGCACAGACAGACGCAGAGGCGGGAGACTCTTCACCCTGCTGAGGATGAGTATGCATCTTCCTCAAACGTCCCTGCACAGGGATGTCAGCTCCGGGGCTGTTTATACAAAGCCTGGGGTCTGAGGGCCCGATGCGTCTCTCCTTTCAGCCAGGCTGTGCTGGAGGGACAGGGCGACAGTGGGTCAGGAAAAGACAGCGACCCAGGCTGGCACCATCTTTGCAGCTCTATCACCAAAGCCCCTCCAGAGTCCCTGTTCTAGTTGATGGCTGTGGGGGGAGGCAGGAGGGATGCACTTGGAGTTGGTCAGGAAAATAAAGAGGAAGGGGCTCAGGGGCAATTTGGGGGCACTGGGGCTTCCTTCAGTGCATCATCGTTCAAGTTTAAGTGGCAGCAGTGGCCTGAGGTTATCTGGATGAGAGGAGACCAGCAGGGGGTGGAGAGACCAGCCTCCACCCTGTCCTGTCTGATGGACAGTGGCTTTGATCCTCGGGTCTGAGGCCCATAAATAATGTCCCGGCTCGGGTGCCCTGGGACTTCTCCAAGGGCAGCTGACTGACAAGGCAGACTCGGTGGAGCAGACCTGGCCCCACTGCAGTCAGCCGTGATGGGTTTACAGCCAGCCAGCCGACAGTAGTTAGCTCAGATTTATCACCCTCCATGAGGGCAGAGGGAGCCACTAAAGGCTGCCCGGGCGCCCTTAAATCACCATGATGGGGAATGCTGTTGGAGGGAGATGAGGGGCAGGTAGGTGGGACCATCCTGGGGGCTGGGCCTTCCAGCCAGCTTGGCTCCTCAAATTACAGCCATTTCCAGAGGGGGGTTTACAGCCCCGAAGCTCAGTGGGGCCAACTAGCCTCCCCAGCGTGGAGCCAGGATGGACCCCGGGAGCTGGGCCAAGAGAATGAGGGTGCCCTGAGCGCCTGCTAGGCTGGCCCAGGCAAAGCCATGGTAGGAAGTGCGGGGACCCTGCACCCCAAACTGCTGGCTGCTGCAGCTGTGAGGGACAGCTTGCTCAGATTCCCCCAAAGCAGTGCAGCCGATGCTGCTCTGTCCCTGTCTGGGCAGTTCTACCTCCCTGCCCCTATGTCCATCTGCGAGCAAGGCTGTTTGTGGCAAGTGTGTGTGTGTGCAGGTGTCTATGCCCTTACTCTGCCTGTGTTCAATGTCTGCACACAGGTGCATGCATGCAGTGAGACAATTTCTCATTGTACTCAAGCACTGGGCTGGCAAGCTGTGCCTATGAATTAGTTTCGTACGTGTGAGCAGGTGGCGTGGAGGGTCAGGAACGTATTCAAAAGGTAGTGGGTGCCAGGTCCCTGTCCAGGCCTGCCCGCTGGGTGAATCTGGGTAAGTAAAAGAGAAAGAGGGCACAGAGGAGGATTGGGAGAAAAGCCAGTATTTTTGTTGTTGAATAGGTGGGTGACTACTGACGACCGAAAGGAGAAAAGGGAAAGGCAGGGCTTGGGTGGAAAGAGACATGAGGTACAGAGAGAGAAAGAGCCCAAAGGAAGCACCCAGATGTCCATTCAGTGAAGCCAAATCGGTCCCAAACATGGTCAGAGAGAACAGGAGGTAGAGATGAGGTAAAAGAAGAAAAGCCGAAGGAAGAAGGAGAGAAAGGTGACTCAGAGGGGCAGAAGGCGAGGAGGCCAGCAGGAAGCACCATCTGCTCCAGAGGGCGACAGGCCTCAGCTGTGCAGCTGTTGCCATCTCGGCCGCCTCCACGAGTGACAGCTGACTCAGCAGCAGGACCCCAGCCCAGGCCAGGCTGCCCTCTGGCCAGACCCCTGCCACAAGCCGGCAGCCACCCTACCCTAACTTCAGGATGCAGGGAGAGTGAGCCAGGCTCAGGCAGGGATTCAAATGGAGACATTCCACCTGGGGGAGTTCATACAAAGAAGGGAGGCTGTATCAGCCAAGGTTCTCCAGAGAAACAACCAACAAAATGTGTGTGTGTGTGTGTTTGTGTTTGCTTTTGTGTGTGTGTGTGTGTGTGAAAGAAATTTTTTTTAAAGAATTAGTCTCCATGATTGGGGGAGCTGGTAGGTTTGTGATCTGCAGGGCAGGCTGGCAGGCTGGAGAATCAGACAAAAATTGATATAGTGGTCTTGAAGCAGAATTTCTTCTGGAAACCTCAGGTCTTAGTGCTTTAAGTCCTGCAACTGATTGGATGAGGCACACACATTAGCAAGAGTAATCTCCTTTACTGAAAGTCATCTTAAAGTTTACTAAGCATATCTACAAAATAGCTTCACAGCAACATCTAGGGTTGTGCTTGACCAAACAACTGGGCACCACACCCTAGCCAAGCTGACACATAAAACAAACCATCACATGTTCTCTGCCGTTGGACATACATGGGCTGATGTGCCTGCGCAGGGCACCCAATGTACAAATGTGTGCACACATGTGTCATCTGCATGTGCCTGGAGATCTCTTTACATAACCTCATGAACACTCCCATCCTGGTCCTAGGCTATGTCATTGAAGATATCAAAGTTGGTCCAGGCCACTTCTTCCCACAGCCTAGCTGTTCCTGGGTGAGCAGTGTGGGCAGGGCTTGGCTCCACTGTCCTCACATTTGCTGTGTGGGATCTTCCAGCTGGACTACCTGGGCCAGGCTGGGCTGGGTCAGCAGGGCTCCAGCAGCCTCAGTCCAGAAAGGCAAGGTCTGGACCCAATACTGTAAGCAGCATGGGGCCTGAAGCTCCCTTCTGCAAACCTGGTTCCGCCACTGTAGACCCCATTCTGTGTCTGGGAGGGGGTGTCCATGTGTCCATGGATGTGTCTGGTGTCCCTACATCTCTGGTTGTGCATGAGATACCCAGGTTCTGTGTGTGCTGAGCCCAAGTGGCAGTTTCTCCAGATGTGACATGTGGAGCTCTGGTATCAGAAAAAGTTCCTCAAGTGTCCCCCAATTGCCTCCCTGCCCACCCTTCACCAGCTCAGGTGCTACCTCCTCCAGGAAGCCTCCCTGAGACTCAACTGGGCAGGATTACTCTCTCATCTGTGCTCCCATACTTTATTATCAATGATTTCATTGATAAATTCATCATTTATTATCAATGATTTCATGATACAAAAAACTATGACATAATGAACCCCCAGACTCTGAGGAGGCCTCTATGATTCTCTTTGTATAATCCCTTCTCTTTGCATGTGGGTGGGGCCTGTGACTTGCTTTAAACCAATAGAATATGGCAAAGGTGATAGGGTACCACATCGATGATTACATCGTTTATGACTTCATCTTGTTAGCAGACCCTTGCAGGTTTGATGAAGTAAGTAGCCATTTTGGAAAAGCCCATCTGGCAGGGAACTGTGGGCACTCAGGTAGCTGAGGGCAGCTTCCAACTCTATCAAGAAGCTGGCCCTGTCAGTCCTTGACCTCAAGGAAACAAATTCTGCCCACAGCCACCTGAGTGAGCTAAAAGCTGTCTCTTCCTCAGTCCAGCCTCCAGATGAGAACACAGTCCAACCAACGTCTTGACTGCAGCCTTTTGAGACCCTAAGCAGAGGACCTGCTGAAACTGTAAGACAATAAAGGTGTGTTGTTTTAAGTTGCTAATTATTTTAAGCTACTAAGTGTGTAGTAATTTGTTTCACACAGTAGAAAACTAGTACCCTCATGTCCACCATCTAATAATAAACTTTACGGTACAATTGCAGACCTGTGAACCTCTCCTTGACTGCATTTCCCTTCCCACCAAACATTTCATGCTTTCCTTTGCATGCATCTCCAAACAATCTCTGTGGTGTGGTTTGGGTACGATGCCAAGCTTCATATATCCTTTAAAAAACATGCTGCTTCATAGCAATCCATCCTGACCATTTCCCCACTGTCAGTAGATGTCCATCCCACATGTGTTTTCCATGGCTGTATGAGGGCCGGTCCCTGTTGCTTTGTCCCAGCCTTGGGCAACAGCAGTTCATGTCTGTGACTCCATGTCATCACAGAACCTTTGCATTAGACAGCCAGCCTTCTCTTTTTCTATTTGGCAAATGAGGGGTCTCTGCTCTAGAGATATGAAGTGACTTGCCCAAGGCCATGGCATTAGCTAATGGGAGAGCAGAGGCTGGGACCTGGGTCTACACCCGGTGCAGGCTTCCCACCCAGGACCTCTGCCTATCAGCCCACGCTCTGTTCGGGGGTCAACCTGATCACTCCCTTTCACACAGGGCATTTTTGTCAAGTTAGTCCTAATGTGAAGTCCTGCACTGAGTGGTTCTGGCCTTTCATTTGCAGTGATTCTCCCACTAACAAGGCACCCCCAAAAGATGAAGATTTCAACAGTTTTATAACTGAGCCCAGTAGAGCTGACTGCATTTACCATGGTCTGTTGACTTGTTCTTTTTGCAGAAGCAAAGTTGTGTTCAAGCTAGTTAAGTTTAAGATACGGAAATTGAAGCTGAGATTCTGTCCCAGCCGCCTGTCAAGCCTCCCTGGGCACATGCAGGTGCCCAGAGCCCTCCCATCCTGGACACCTCTAGATAGGCAGCTCAACTTGTCTGCCACTTTCTGGGGAAGCACAGCCTTGCCTTCCACTTCCTTCAGTCCAAGGCCACCACATGTCCTTCTTCCCCAGGTCAAAGAGCTGTCAGGTTTATATGATAACTAAACTCTCACTTACTCCTGAACAAAGGGGAGGAGAGGAGAGGGGAGGTGCAGGGAGCAGAAGGGGGTGAGGGGAGACTAGGGGAAGTGGGGTCATGGGTCTTTGGGCTCACTTCTAAAATCAGGTATCCACGCTCTCTGGGGCCTAAAACATCATAAGCCTCCTCCTTCTTTAACAGCTGCAAGAACTGTAATCCTGACAGACCATTCAGGATTATGAGTAAAAGCACATAGCTACCCACCAAGCGCATCAAATGCAGGCAGCGATGGGAGGTAAGGGGCTTTCCCCATGCCCCTTTGCTGCATGTGCCACAAGGGACGGCAGAGGGCACGCTTCTCTTTAAACTGCCTTCTCGGGAGAAAGGGCTCTCCTCTACAAGCCTAAATCCATAGCATGATGCTGGCACAGAATAAGAGGACCATAGATGTGCATTAATCAAAGAATAAAGGACTGGTGAATAACTAACACATGTACCTGTTCCATCAGGAAGACTATTTTGCCAGGAACCAGATGACTGAGGGGTGTTGGCTTGCAGGTGAAGCAGGAAGGAGCTAGGACGTGGAACCAGATTTCCCTGTGGATTGGAGTGCAAAGCGGCACACCTGGACACAGTGGCTATCCCGAGAGGCCTCCTACTAGAGCACGGTTGTTACCCATAGGGATGTGTATGTCCTTTCATGGTAGGGAGAGGTGCTGTGGGCAATGAAGGGGAAGAGCTCAAGGCTGCAGTTTAGAAAGAAGAGTCCTCCAGCTCCCTGACTTCCGTCAGCCCTCTAGTGGTGACAACAGAGAAGGACCCAGGAAACCTTCAGCTGCTTCGCTGGCACTGGTTTAAGTTTGAAATAAGGTGAAACAGTGACACTGGGCACGGTAAAGGATCCCTGCTGCAAACAGCCCAAGAGCTAGAGCTTCACACACAGGTTAGGATTCTAATCCATCTCTAGAATTATTCGGGGCTGCTCTTGCCCCCAGCCTTTCAATATACACCCCCCACCCCACCTGCTGTTTCCTGATACCTATAAATTCATCCATTAGGGGACAGGGCATGGCATTGAGAAAAACAGCTTTTGTGGGGAGGGGCAAGGGCAGAAACGCCCTTGGGAAGAGGGCAGTTGGCAGTGGGAGGCACACCAGGGGCCTGGAAGGGCTGTCCACCTCCTCTGCAGCGATGGGGCCAGATGCAATGGCCTGCGTCACCTGGCCAGCATCTTAGCCAGCCCTGACACTTCCACTAACAAGAGAGAAAATAAACACTTCCTCCATCCTTCAGGCCAGCTTCTTTCAGCAAAAGAAATAAAATGGCCCACTTATTTTTATCACTCTCAGATTTCCTGGGAAATGGGCTATTAGTTCCCCTAATGTAAAGACAATAGGCTCAACCCCCTTGGCAAATGGCTCGGCTCCAGCACAAACACCTCTCAGAGCTGTCAGGAGGCCTGGCCTGCTGAGGATGAGGGACCAGACCCAGAGGGGAGGCTCCCTGTCCCCACCCTGCGAGTGCTGGCCCAGCCACCCCATGCTGAGTCCATGGTTCCCAGGGAGACGCCACTGGGGACAGGGGATGGGGCATCAGTAAAGGAGATGGGCCATGAGTTGGAAGGAGGGTGTCTCTGGCTCTGGGGTCCACCTCTGCCTCTGCCAATGATCCTACCCCTGGAATTCATTCCTCCCCATTGTGTGATCTTCATGAGCAACCTTCACGAGAACCTGTGAGGCAAGTGGCTCTAATGATAATTACCCCATTAAACAGGTGGAAAACCTGAGCATCTGACTGGTGACTTGAGCTACCCAAGGTCACCTTGGCCGGAGCTAGGACTGGACTCCACACACCATGGAAGGAATGCTTCCCAGGGAAGAGGCCCTGCTCCTGGCTTTCAAGATGCCCCCTTCCCCATCCCCCTCACCCAGACAGTTACTGCATTAATGGCACCCAGGGGCTTCGGGGCGAAGGGAGGGATCAGGGCTCTCAGCAAGCACCCTCATCCCCTCTCTCCCCATACACAGAGTACTGGGCAAGGGCCACTCCCTTCACACCAAGAATAGAGGAAAGGGCTTGGCTTCCCCCCACCCCCAGCCTGCAGGGGACCCATCTCTCTGCTGAGCCCACAGCCCTGAGAGGTTGTGGCTACCACCTGCACGTTTAGTCACACAGGCTGTTCTCCGGTTTAATGTCATTTTACTTCTCACGTTTGTGCCTTGTCTCTCCATCCAGGCTGTATTCTCTGAGGGCAAGGTTCCCAACGGATGGCACTTTTTCTCTCCCAGGGAGACTTGCACTGTGCTGGGCAAGTAACAGGTGCTCAGTGGCGACACTGACTGATCAGACCTGGAGTGTGGGACATGGCTCTGTTCTCCCTGGCCGCAGTGGCCTCTTTTTCTGCCTGAGCCTCAGTCTCCTGCTATTCCTGGACCATGTCTGTCTCCCTAGCTCTGGGCCTGGCACACATGGCTGCTCTCCTCCCACTCCTACCTCTGCTGTCCTTGTCCCTTAAGCCCTGGAAGCCCAAGCAGCAGAAAGCAGGGAAGCCTCACTCAGAGTGCAGGGCAGCCACCCAGCATTCCTCCTTTACTGGCTGGCAGGGGCCTGGGGTCAGGGACCTGGGGATGGGGGAAAAGAACTCACAATATCTCTCTATTCCAAAGGACAAAGAGGGTCTGTCTAGAGTCAGGGAGACTCATGCCCAGGAGGTTGCTGGGTGTACTTGGACAAAGCTGCCCAGCTCAGAAGGGGATGCAGCCCTTGATGGTCCCCTTGGGCTGCCCATGGTGAGGGGGGGCAGTTAGAGTCCCTTCTAGGGGATGACAATAGGGGTGAAATCATTCTGCATTTCAGAGGGGAGACCTCAGGCCCAAGAGGGGACAAGGGTGTCCAAAACACCTCCGGCTGCTTTGAAGTTTCAAAAAAGGGGTGAGGTGAGGATAGGTCTACATCAGCAGGAACTAGTGGAAAAAGTCACCAGGGAATGGTAAGGACGAGGCTGGGAGAATTTGAGCAAATGGGTAGGACGGGCCAGTTTATTGATCAGCCTTTTCCTCGTCCTTCATATCACGTGGCCTCTGAGGCCAGGGCCACGGGCTCCCTCTCTCTGGGCTTGTCTTGCTTCTCCTCTGCCAGCTGTTTCCGTGCCAGCTGCTCCAGGTCCTCCAGGCTCAACCTCTGCACCTGCTTCTTGTGCTCCTGCCTCAGCTCCTGCAGCACTGCCTGGGCATCCTGTGGCTGGAAGTGCTTGGACAGGATCTGGCCCAGCTGATGCCACAGGGTCTGGCGCTGGGGCGGGAGCTGGGCCTGGGGGCCTTCCTCTGGTGCTGTCTTCTCCAGGGGCCGCATGATGACACTGATGGAGGCATTGGGCCCGATGCGGTAGTCGGAGAGGCACTTGTCATCGGCCAGCAGCTGGCCACGGAAAAGGAGGTGCTGCTGCTCCTCAGGCACCTGCAGCTGCTTCGACACCAGCTTCTTCAGCGTGGCGACGCTCTCCTTCCCCGACACCTTCAGGCTGCATCTCTGACCCAGGAGCAGCTTGACTGTGAGGAACATTAGGGCCGGGAGTGGAATCAGGAGGGACCCATTCTTTGGGGGCTGTCCTGAGGATTGAAGGGCCCTGCAGGAGAAGCTGGCTTCTCCCTATAAATAGGAGCCTGGGCGTCCCAGAGGCCAAGGGCCCAGCCCAGGTGGACAGCCATTGGCCAATGCACAGTGACGTCACAATGCTGCAGGCAGGCTCATTGCAGGAGCCTAACTTTAGGGAAGGCAGAGGGGCATTTTGGAAACAGAGCATCCTTCTTCCACGAGAGGAGAAAGGAGGGGAGGAGAGCAAAAAGGAAGGCCAGGAAAGAAAATGTGCGGTGGGAGAAAGGAGTGTGGGGTTAGGGAAAGGGAGGGCCTGAGGGACTGGAAACAAAGGCAACATGTTATGGGAACACATGGATTCCTTTAACACAGAGGTATTCAGTGCTTCTCTGTGCCAGACTCATATCAGCCCAGGAGGATACAGTCGCATCAAAATGGATACATTCTGCCCTCCGGAAGCTTTCAGTCTCTTGGGGTAACATTTCTGTCAAGCGCTTTGCAAGCAATCTCCTATTGGAAATTCCAGAAGCAGAACATGAGACAGGATCTGAGTACAAGTATTTAGTTGGGATGTGATTCCTGGAAGCACGAGAAGGGGAGGGAGGGAGGGAGACGGAGGGAGGCAAGGAAGGGAGCCCAGCCTGCAGTAATGAGCAGGTGACCCTGGTGGGAACAGCTGGGGTTCCCTCTCGCTGGGGACCTCTGGGGGCTGCACAGAATCTGCCTCAGAGTCGGACCACCTGAGAGGCAAGGAAGCTGGGACATTTATGCCCCAACTTGGTTAAGAGGGGTACTGACTCCTTGGCACTTCTGGCCTGCGTGTGGGTGGAGTGTGCGCCAGCGACCAGAGAAAACCCCTGCATAGAAATTTAGAGGGGCTTGCAGTGCAAAGCCATCAGGTCTTCAGGAACATGAGTACCACGGGGTGGGCTGGGCCGCCAACAACATCTGCTTCACACGCATTGCCTTATTCAAGCCTCACAACTCTATGAGGCAAGTATGTTCCCACTTATCAGAGGAGAAAATGGAGGCTCAGCTGAATCGTACAGCAAGTAGGTGGTACAGCTTGTGTCTTTACCATTACATTGCCTCTTTTCTTTCAAATAAATTTTATTGTGGTAACATATATATATACATAAAACATAAAAATTTGCCATTTTAACTATTTTTAAGTGTACAATTCAGTGGCATTAATTGTAATTACGATGTTGCACTACCATCACCACCATTCATTACCAAGACTTTTTCATTGCCCCAAACAGAAACTCTGCACCCATTAAGCAATAACTACCCATTCTTTCCTCCCCACTAGCCCCTGGTAACCTCTAATCTATTTTCTGTCTCAATGAATTTGCTTATTCTAGATATTTCATGTAAGTGGAATCATGCAATATTTGCCATTTTGTGTCTGGCTTATTTCACTAAACATGATGTCTTCAAGGTTCATCCATGTTGTAGCATATATCAGAATTTCATTCGTTTTTACAGCTGAATAATATTCCATTGTATGGACATACCATATTTCATTTATCCATTCATCTGTTGATGGACATTTGGGTTGTTTCCACCTTTTGGCTATTGGGAATAACAGTGCTATGAACATTGGTGTACACATATCTGAGTCCCGGTTTTCAACTCTTTCGGGCATACACCTAGGAATGGAATTGCTGGGTCACATGGTAATTCTATATTTAACTTTCTGAGAAACCACCAAACTTATCCACAGTGGTTGCTTATATTGCCTCTTGAAACAAACATTTGTTCAGTGTCTTCTGTGTGCCAGGCACTACCAGGCACCCAGAGTTTAGAGAGGAATAAGGAAGGAAGCACTTATGGGGCCTCCACCGTGTCAGGAATTTCTGTTCCATTGGCATTTTTCAGTTCAGTTTTTTGAAGGTCTCCTTGGTCAAGCCCTTTACATATGTTGTCATTTAATGCAGTGAGGAAGGTACTGTTACCTCAGTTTAGAAATGAGCAAGCTTGGAGAAGACTGGGCTGACGTCCCACAGCTGGTGGGATGATTTTGTCAAGGACCCCTCAACACTCCCCAGCTTTGTATGCTTGACTGCTGCGTTCAGCAGGCACCCCGCCTCTTCCTCTCACCCTTCCTCTCCCGCCTATCTCCCTGCACCTCCTTTCTTTTCCCACTGGCCTGAACCCTAGAGTTCACCTGAATGCCATTGTCAAAGATATTCTCAGACTTTCCAGCCCTCACCCTTCCACGACTCTCAGCCCTGACCCCTATCCCAGGGTCTCTCCAACTTCCACCCCTTTCTTCTGGCTCTGGCAGCCGAGTGCAGCTGAAGAAAACACCCATAGGTGCCACGAACTCAGCTGACCCTCAACTAGCCCAAATTCTGATCCATAGAGATATTAAAGCTCTCAAGCAGGAATTCCCCCACCTCCCGTCCCTTTCCCAGCTACCAGATGAGCCCCAGTCCAGCTGCCCTTTTCCTTACCAGATGAGCCCTCAATTTTTTTCCATTTTTCCTTGGAAACTTCTCCTAAATCCTCTCCCTTCTCTTCTTTCCTAGTGACCCCAGCCCAGTTCAAGCTCTCACCTCCCTCCAGACCTTGGTTTTGGACTCATAGTTCATCATCTTCTTCCAGTTCATGCCACAGCCAAAGGGATCTTCCTAAAATATGTATGGTCACATCACTCTGCTGAATAATATTATCCGGTTTAATCCCCTTTGATTTGCTTGTCCTCTTGAACTTGTCCAACGCAGCCTTCAAAACGCTGGTTAAAAATCACCTCCTCCATGAAGCCTTCCCTGCTTTCTGCAGTCCTGGGCAGAGATAATCTCACCTCCCTCTGTGCAACCATTACTCCCCTTGAACACACCCACACTAATGCACCTCACATAGGGCTGTGTGTTCCCCAGCAACTATCAGAGACAGGGACTGACTCTTACCTGTCTGTATCCCTCACCTCCAGCACACAGGGCCTGGTACACAGAAAGTCTCAAATACATGTTTTTTGAATGAAGAAAATAAAATTTAGACATGCTGAGATGTGTAGGAGGATGCAGGGTTCTGTGCTGCAGGCTGTGGAAACATATAAACCTGTCTGCTGCCCTCACCCTCCTCCCACCTCCTCCCCTGGAGAGATGAAGATCCAAAATTACATAAAAAATAAACCAGAAAGTGATTCCTGTCTTTACCAAAGGATCTTCTATAGTATTTCTTTAAATAGCCAACTCCCTTGGTGCATTTGAAATAAGATAGAATTTGCAGATGTGCATACATGGGAGCTGTGGAGTCCATGATGGTGTGCATCTGGGCAGAGGGAGTGGAGGGATGGAAGAGGCTTCTCCTGGGCCATTTGGGAGCAGAAAGGACCCTGTGGTGGACAGACTGGGAGAGACAGGACTAGAGCACACTGTGGGAGACACCCAGGGCAGGGCTAATCCAGGAAGGCTTCCCGGAGGGCTGAGGTTTGAAGGGCATTTTCTGCAGGAGACAAAAAGAAAGTGACATCGGGAAGAGTGCAGCCTGCAATCTCTCTCCCAGGCTATGGGACTCCTGGGAAAGTCCAGAGTTCTGAGCACAGAGGAATGCAAGAAACAGCCTCTTGCCTCTAGCCTGTCCTCCTCAGACCCGTCTACTGACCAGGTGCTGCCCGGAACACTGGAGCCACTGGGAAGGTGCATTGGGCCTGGGCTTCTAGAAGCAAGTGAGAGCAATAGTTTGGGCTCCGCCTCTCCAAGGCCACTGGCCACTTGCTAGGAACTTTGAGGGCCACAGCTGCAGGGTCACACTTCCCAAATCAGGCCACCTGGTCTACAGAGTACCAGTGTGCTAACGGGCCATGAGGAAAGAAGCTTCAGAATTAGGGGTGTCCCAGGAAGCTAAGAGAGATGGTCACCACCCAGTGTCCCCTGTGCCCTGGAGCTCTGGTTGCCCTCCCCAGACAGGACAGTGGGGGGCACCTTGCTGGGTCCTGAAATCACATTTGGAGCCTGGAAATTTCATAATTTTGCCCATGTAATTGCTTGTCTTAATTACACAATTAGCATGAGAAAATGTAATTGTGTAATCAGAGCATGCAATCAGACAATGATTGCCATAATTAAGGGGGAAGATTAGAGGGAATGAGTGGGTTTTATGACTTGAGGGAAAGGAAGGAGTGTGTACAGAGAGAACACCGGACAGTTGTGGGCTCAGACCCGTCTTGCAGACAGCTACAAATGCAATTAGTGTCACTTGGAAACAAGCACAATGACTTGGCAGGGAGGTGGGGGTAGGGCTGGGTGCTTCAGGACAAATCTGTGATCATCTAGGTACACCCAGAGCTGTTCAAACTAATTCCCGAATGGGCTTTTTGGACATCAGACACCAAGGATTTGAGAGCCATGGGATAAAAAACAAGGGTCCAGCTCAGCCTGGAGACCTTACCTTGAGCAAGCCTATTCCTTGATTCTCATCTTCCAACTCTTTGTAAAATGGGAGTGCAATTACTGCCCAGCCTCTGTCCCAGGTTTGCTGTGAGGGTCAAACGTGGCGGTTCATGCTCCTTGGGCCCCAGCACAGGGTCTGAACCCAGAGCATTCAATATGTATTTTCCTGAATGTATAAATCTCAAGGGCACCTCAATGTGAGCTTGTATTAACTGTCATCCCTACACCATCAGGGAACAGTGTGCCTAGAAACGTGACCAAAATGTGATTGCCCAAGGCCTGGGGTGCGTCCCCGCTGCTTACACAGATGGTGGCTGCAGTCTCCTCAGACCTGGCCAGCCCAGGGAAGGAAGGAAACGGAGAGGCAGAGGCCAGACGATTGCTGACAGCAGAGGGGACTCCGCGCTGTGCAGAGTTTATGACCATTCCCCGGGGCTGCATGAAAGATCCATCAAAAAGATAAGTCATGACCTCTGCCCACCTCACTCACCAGGCAAGTTATCAAGTTATTACACTTTAATAATGGCAGGCTGGCCTTCCCAAGGAGGCTGGGGCAGGGCCCGGGGCCTGGGGAGAGACAGGCACTTGGAGAGAGAGAGCAGAGACACAGACAGCGGCAGGGACATGAGGATAGAGGGAGACAGATGTAGCCACAACACAGGAGGTGCTTAGGAACTCCGGAGGGGAGGTAGGGGTGGGGTGGGGTGGGGGAGTTGCAGGGCAGAGGAGCAGCGGGCAAGGCACCAGGAAAGGGGTATGAGGGGACGTTTGTGCCTGGAAAGAAAAGAGAGGGAGAGGAAGGAGCAGGAAGGAATAATTATTGCAAAAAAAAGTACACTATATACCTCTGCATGCCTCACCTCTGAGAACTGCATCCCTGTTCCCCTCTTCTTAGGGTCTGGAAATGGTTCATGGGAAAACTGCAGCAGAGAAAGTGAAGTCTAAGAATCTGTGCACCCAATTATATGATGATACTGTTAATAATATTCTGGATGATTGTATGGTATGTGAAGATATTTCAATTTAAAAAAAAGTAAATGAAGGGGGAGGAAGGGTATGGGAAACTTTGAGTGTTCTTTTTACTTTTATTTTTATTTTTATTCTTATTTTCATTTTTATTTTTTATATTTGGAGTGATGAAAATGTTCAAAAATTGATTGTGGTGTTGAATGCACAACTATATGATGAAACTGAACAACTGTTGTACACTTTGGTTGATTGTATGGTATGTGAATATATTTCAATAAAATTACATTTAAAATAAAAGAATCTGTGCATCGACAGAGGGGCTGAGAGTCTGAAGCACTCTCAGACTCTAAGCACACCCTGGCTCCTCCACCGTTCAAGATCCAACTTCATTTCCTAGCATGATGTGCTCTGCAGGCTGCTGTAGGGCAGAAGGCTGACTGGCAATGTTGGAGTGGACACTGGGCGAATTCCCAGACACAGGGCCCTTGGCAAGGGCTACCTGCCGTCCCATCTAGCTTGTAGCCATCACCAGGGACACCCCCCACTCCTGCACACCCCTCTTAGGAGCTCAGGACATGCCTTTAGTACAGGTGACCCCTCCCTGCCCCTCAGCCTCTGGCTGGCACTGGCTATCTCAGCAGCTGCACCAAAGTGGACCTCTTCAGTGGGGACCCCAAAATCTCCCCCTCCATGGACCCTGGGAGCTGAGGCTGTGGCGGGTGGACCTAAGCCTGGGGGCAGCAAGGCTGATGGAGCTGGAGCAGAAGGAAGGCAGCAGGAACCAGGATACGAGTTTGCAGTCCCAGCCCTGCCCTCACTTCAGGCCTTGGTCCTTGTACCAGGCAACCCCAAAGTCCTGCCGTCCTGGAACCCTGGGGAAACCAGACACTGGTTGGGGGCAGCTCAGAAGCCCCGCCCAGAGCCCATGCGGGATTCCCACCTTCTGGAAACCCGCATGGGGCTGCAGCTGCTGTGACCACTAGATGTCACTGGCGGTCTCTCCGGCAGGCCCCAGCTGCAGACACCAACCTCGCTGGCCTGGGCCTGCGTCCCCAAGGGGCCTGAGCGCAGAGGACAGACCCCGGTCCAGGCTCGTCTTCTGGAGACGAGCGCCCAGCTCCCCCAGAGTCATTCCTGGGCCTGCGCCTCATGGACCACGCTGCAGGCAGCCAGAGAGGGACGTAGGGACCCACCCTGAGCTGGGTGCTGTGCCGGGTGCAGAGGCAGGAACAGAGGAGAGGGATCCACATCCCTGCCCCCTCCCCAACAACGCCTCCGCCTGTGAGATACATATTCATTATCTCGTCACTTCAGCATCAGCTTTACCTTGGAGGGGAAGGAAGTCCTGACTCAACTGGAGGTAGGGCCAGGTCAGAGCAGCCTCACCTGAGAGGAGGAGGAGGAGTTGCCCCAATGAAGAAGGCAGGAAAGGTATCCCGACTGGAAACCCAGCACAGGCAAAGACTGTGGAAGAGCGTGGGAATCAGGCAACCAGGAGAGAATGGGTGCAGTTGGAGTGTGGGGTAGGAGCGGGGTGAGAGATGAGGCTGAAGGGTGAGCTGGCAGGTGCCAATCACCTCCATAGAGCTGTTCTCCACCGGGGGCCAAAACTTCTCTGAGTTAAACACATCACATCCTAAATCCCTGCAGTGCACAGCCATAGAATCCCAACAGAGCACCCACAACCACTGCTGTTACGCACCTGCCTGCACGCACACTCGGCCAGCCTAAGCTGGAAGCAGCAAAGGGGCCTTCTTTCTCACACTGCCTCTGAGCTCTTCCAGGGCCGTAGAAATTGTGGGAGACCACACCCCAGCAGCTACGCTGCCAAGAGGTGAGCACCTTCCTCCTTCAATGCCTGCTCTGGGAGCCTTGAAGGAGACACTGCCCCAGGGTTGGCTGGTTGCCCGTCATCTCAGTTAGGGATGCTCCAGTTATGATCAACATGGGGGCATCCCCTTGGCCCTGCTGCCTTCTGGGCTGTGTGACTTTGGCTGCTAAGAAATAGTCTGCCTTAGCCTGTAGCCGGGTTATTGTGACCATACATTTAGACTCTAAATGTACTAAACATACTCTTTATTTTAGATATTATAGATCTCAGGAACTGTAAATCAGCAAGACATGTCCTTGGCAAAGGCAGTGTCATTAATCACTGGGGAATAGAAGAAGGCTTCCATTGCCTGGGCCCAGAGTGGCTTATTCTTTCATGCATCCATGCTTACATTCCACAAATAATCCTTGCATACTAAATATATGCCAGGCATTTGTACTAGACCGTGGGAAATAATCTCAGCTCTGCACATTTACCAGGAACAAGAGAGAGTGCTCAGACTGGAATCGGACTTGGCAGGTAGCAGAGGGGCCGGTGACACAAGGAAAGAAGCAGTTTTCTTCAGTCATGGAAAAAGGGATAGATGTGAGAAGATCTGGGGAGAGAACTTGGACAGAACCAGCCTTAATGACCCAGTTCGTCCATGACTTTCAGGGCAGGATGGAGGGGCTAACTATGAAAATCCTTCTTCCAGGCCAAATTTAAAAAGTCCTCCAAGAGGCTGTGCGGGGCACCTGCACAATAGTGTTAGAGGCCTGGGGAGGAATCTTAGGGGCCAAACAGGGAACTGCCTTCCTCACTCGCGTCCAGGGGTGGGGAGAGCCGGAGGGCCCAGGTGATTGCAGCTGGGAGCTAATAAACCAGGAAAAGCGAGCCAATATGGGGCAGATTCCAGTTCCATTAGGATCAGTGCTCTTTAACTCATCATGTGTTACTCCATTTCTTGGGTATTATTTCCCTCTTAGTTTCCTTAGAAAGTGCTTCCTGAAAAGTCTATGATCTTGTTTTGGTTGAAACCGTAAGAAGAAAGATTTATTCACATCTAAAAAGGATTTATAGACCCATAGATTTATGGCCCATCTCCTGGGTCAGGTGGAATGGAGGCAGCTACAGAGACCCAGCTGAGGCCCAGCTTATCCTGAGGACGTGGCGTTGACCGTGCCACGCTGGGAGCAGCTCTGACGAATGCCCTCTTTCTCCAGGGATGGTTGTTCCCTTGCAAAGCTGTGTTGTCAACCAGAGTAGCAGAAAGCCTCCACTGTCCAGCAAAGATAAAACATGAGGCATTAAAGATGAAGGCAATCAATATCCAGACTATATAAAGAACTCATGCAACTCAAAAACAAAAAAACCAAACAACCCAATTTAAAAATGTGCATAGGACTTGAATAGAATTTTCTCCAAAAAAGATATATGAATGGTCAATAAGCACATGAAAAGATGCTCAACATCATTAGTCATTAGGGAAATGCAAATCAATACCACAATAAGGCACCTAGTTCATACCCTTTAGAATGGCTATTACTTAAAAAACAAATGTTGGAGAGGCTATGGAGAAACATAAACCTTCATACATTGCTGGTAGGAATGTAAAATGGTGCAACTGCTGGGGAATACAGTTTAGCAGCTCCTCAGAAAGTTCAACATAGAATTATCACATGACCCAGCAAAGCCACTTCTAGGTATATATCCCAAAGAATTGAAAGAAAGGATTTGAACAGATATTTGTATGCCACTGTTCATAGCAGCATTATTCACAACAGCTGAAAGGTGGAAGCAACCCAAGTATTCGTCATCAGATGAACGGATAAACAAAATGTAGTGTATGCATACAATGGAATATTTATTCAGCCATAAAATGAATGAAGCTCTGATGCATGCTACAAGGATGAACCTTGAAAATATTATGCTAAGTGAAATAAGGCAGACACAAAAGGTCAAATATTGTAGGACTCCACTTATATGAAGTACCTAGAATAGGTAAATTCTTAGAGACAAAGTCAAACAGAGCTTACCAGGGGTTGGGGGAGGGTAGGAAAGAATGGGGAATGTGCCGGTTTCAATGTATTATGTCCCCCCAAATGCCATTATCTTTGATGTAATATTGTGTGGGCAGACATATCAGTGTTGATTAGATTGTAATTCTTTGAGTGTTTCCATGGAGATGCACCCCACCCAACTGTGGGTGATGACTCTGATTAGATCATTTCCATGGAGGCATGACCCCGCCCATTCAGTGTGGGCCTTGATTAGTTCACTGGAGCACTATATAAGCTCAGACAGAAGGAGCGAGCTTGCTACAGGCAAGAGGGACACTTTGAAGAATGCACAGGAGCTGAGAGAGGAGCTACAGATGAGAGACAGTTTGAAGATGGCCATTGAAAGCATACTCTTGCTCTGGAGAAGCTAAGAGAGGACAAATGCCCCAAGAGCAATTGAGAGTGACATTTTGAAGAGGAGCTATGGCCTAGAGAGGAATGTCCTGGGAGAAAGCCATTTTTGAAACCAGAATTTGGATCAGACACCAGCCACAGGCCTTCCCAGCTAACTGAGGTTTTCCAGACGCCACTGGCCATCCTCCAGTGAAGGTACCTGATTATCGATGTGTTACCTTGGACACTTTATGGCCTTAAGTCTGTAACTGTGTAACCAAATAAACCCTCTTTTATAAAAGCCAATCCATTTCTGGTGTTTTGCATTCCGGCAGCATTAGCAAACTGGAACAGGGAGTTTTTGCTTAATGGGTGCAGAGTTTCTATTTGGGATGATGAAAACATTCCGGAAATAATGGTGATGGTTGCCCAAAATTGTGAATACACTTAATGCCACGGAATTTTACACTTATGAATGGTTAAAATGGCAAATTTTAAGCTATGCATATTTACTACAATTTTTAAAACCTTAAAAAAAAAAAAAACAAAGACACGAAGGCTGAGTCAGTGCCTTCAGGGCTCTGCCCTGAACCTTGCTGATTTTGCAAGTCCCCAATTGGGTCTGGGTGGAGAAGCCCGTGGCCACTCTAAAGATGCTGTCACATTGATTCAGCAGGACTGAAGAGACCTGTTGCTCCTAGAGTGAGCAGTGTGGAGAGATGCAAAGGCTGATTGTTCAACAGGGCAGCTTGCATCATCCTTTCAGCCTGGCTGTTGGCCTCAGGGTACAAAGGCCAGTCCTTGGATGTGATTCTTTCCACAAGCTCCTTTCTCTCAGTTGAGGTAAGGACAGGCTCCTGCCAGGGGAGATGGTATCTAACAAGTCACATGACTTTGCCGCAAAGGATGCTGGGAACAAAATGGAGGTTCAGAGGGACAGGAGAGAAGACAGCTGGGAACAGTCAGGGTGAGGCTGGGCTTGGGAGGACCGAGCTACCTGTGAGGCAGGCCTCTGTCGGGAAAAGAGGGACCGAATTGTAGCCGAATAAGGGAAGTAGGAGACTTGGATTTGATTTGGGCTTGGCTAATCCCAAGGGGGTGCAGTTGGCAGGGGGTGGTGGGAGGGCATATGTCGGGACGGACAGTTCCTTATTGGTGTAGTGTTTGACTTCCTGCTCTATCAGCTGGTAGCACTAACCTCATGCAGCCTGTCGGGAGAAGAGGATGGAGCCAAAACAAGAGGGAATAAATTCTAATTCAACCAACAACTGATTGGATGTTCCTGGGAGCAGCAAATGTCAACCAATGGAAAAACCTGGGCCCAATCAGGGGCTGCCTCAGTCTCAGGAGACTATCATTGTTCCTTCAACTGAGTCATGCCAGGTGAGCAGCTGCTGAACTGACAGTCTGAAATCCCAGCTGACGGCCATTCCAGGGCTCAAGAGCCTCTGCCTTGCTCTGCCTCCTTAGCCTGTGGAATATCATTACTGGACTGACTACCTTTTGAACTCCTGGGACGCACAGATAAGTCAACACATTATGTTCACTACCTGGGACCCAATTAAGAATTAAGTGTCTGGAGAAGGGCGGGTCTCATGGTCAGACAGGAAACACAGAGCATCAGGGACCAGCCTGATGCTGGCAGGAGTGGGATGTGGAGTCTTTGCCCTGGAAAAAGTCTAGGGAGCTGTGAGCCAGGTGTCAGTCCTGCCCCTCCCTTGACCTTTCTAAAATACTGCCTCTCACCCCTCCGTAGGGGCACCAGGATTTAGGGTTCATCCCGCAGTCATTTCCTAAAAATTTTCCTATTTCCGGTTGACCTCAGTGGATTGGGAGAACTCTCTTCC
Source organism: Choloepus didactylus (assembly GCF_015220235.1). Classification (NCBI taxonomy): domain Eukaryota; kingdom Metazoa; phylum Chordata; class Mammalia; order Pilosa; family Megalonychidae; genus Choloepus; species Choloepus didactylus. The sequence continues at coordinate 130,921,218 of NC_051308.1, forward strand.
AGTCTTCTCTCAAGATATGTCCAGGAAAGGGGCTTATTGTGGGGAAACGGGAAAGCCTTCAGGGATGGAGGCAATGCCTGGAAAGTTTTCTCTCCTGGGGTTGAGGCCCACGCAGTCTCACGCTTGGCATCTCTGCTCCCCTCCACATGGCTGCCCTGTCCCCCTCTCTGGCTGGATGACTTCCTTGGCTTCCCCATCATCGCTGCTCCCCCATGGCCCGTCGTGGCCACCAGGGTCCTGGGTGACCCCTGCACTTCGGCTCCTATGGCTCACTGCCTCAGTCGCATCTAGTTCCTCAGTTCTTATTCCTTTAAGAGAGGTGACCTGAGTGGCTCAGCTTATCTTTTAGTGCCAGATCTCTGATCAGTTTATGAATGGGCTACTTAGGGAGAGGTTGCCAGATTTATCAAATAAAAAGACAGGGTACCCAATTAAATTTGAATTTCAAATATGTATATATTTAGTATATGTATGTTCCATGCAAGTTTTGTCAGTCTCCTTTTGAAGGGGGTGTGGGTGGGCTGGGTTTGCACAAGCAGCACCAATTCCAGCACCACGTGCCAAGCCCTGCACGTGCTTACTAGGTGAAATTCAGAAAATACAGGAAACAGAATATTAAAGCAACCCTAATCCCACACCTGGATGTAGCCATTAAATATTTATGATCTTTCAGGTTTTTATCTATGAATTCAAATGCATGCCTTTTTCCAGAAGTTAGATTATCCTGCATTCATTCATTCAAAAAAATATTTATTGGGCTCTGTCTGTGTGCCAGGCCCTCTTCTAGGCTATGACAAAACAAAGTCCCTGATCTCACTAGTGATCACATCCTATTTTCACAGCATAGCACAAATCACGTAGTATTTGTGATGATTATATAATATTCAACATGCAATGAATGTGACAAGAATATAACTGGTATTTTATTGAAGTATTGCTACTTTCCAGGCACTGTGCTAAGCACCAATTGCATTTATCTCATTCAATGTACCATCATTATTTAACCAATCTGCTATTTTTGGTTATTTTGGTTGACTTTCCAATCACCCATATTTCATAGATGACACATCAACACTCTTAACCCATCTTGTGTCTTCCAAATGCAAGTTTTCATAAGGTATTTCATGAACATTTTGGCCTCTCAGCAAAGAGTTCTATTTCAGTTGTGTTGGTCTCTGCAATTATTTGGCTATTTTATTGCATTTTGCCCATGCTATATTATTGTGTGCATGAAAAATAGAAAAATAAAAGTGCTGATGCAGTGATGAGGCGTAAATCTTATAAATTAAATAAAGTTGGGACAAAGATGGAAATCATCAGACTTGCCCAGGTGGCAAAGCTCCTGGCCAAAGCCAGTGGACTAGGACCTGGGATCAGACGCCCCTCTGCCTCAGTTTCCCCTGGAGGTGTTGGGAGGCTGAGTCAGAGGCCCTCATGGGACCCATGATTCTAGAACTTGTCCCTAATGGAGCCCAGAAAGGCAGAGAGATGGGACAGAGGCCAAGTGACAGAGACAAGAACAGGGAAAGAGACAAAGTAAAAAGAGAAAGAGGGAGATGGAAAGATGGAGAGACTTCTCTTGAGATCTCATTCCGACACCCGACAGACATTATCTAGGAGACCCTGTGTTCGGTTGTGAAGGAACAGAACAAAATCAACATGTGTGGATTGCTGGAAACATATAATTGTGTCTATAAAGGAAAGTGCAACTGGAGATTTTTATGTTATTTTTCATTTTTCACTCTCTGAAAATGTTCTCCTTGCTCATATGCAAACCTCTCTCTTGCTTATAACGTGTTAAACGTTCAACAATCCACCTCCTTGTCAGGTAAATTGAAAGTGGAGAAGGCTTTACAAAGATTCTGTAGGACTTCTTTCCACCAAACAACTTATCCTTCCTTGGAGCTCCAAATGCCTCCATCCCTGTCCTTGGCTCCACGAGGACAGATTGCTTTTGACCCAGAGTGAATTCATTCTCAGCCTGCCTGATGAAGGAGCTGAGGATCCTGCTTGTGCAGCACTTTGCTCGCTAGTTGTCATCCCTGTCCTTGTCCCTGTCCCCACCCTTCCTGTCTCTTTTCCTTCCCACCCAGCAGAATCCAAGACCTCAGATTTAGCAACTGCTGGCTCAAGGTCATCTTTGGCATTTGCAATTGGCCTGGACACAAAGTGCTGAAAAGAGGCCTGGGAGGCAGAGGGCCAGAAGTCAGGGGACAGGCAGGCCTGGCTGTGTAGAGGCTGAGACCCAATCCTGCAGCCTGTGCTCTGGACACCAGCTGCCAGGCAGGACAGCAGCTGCCCATCAGATGCCAATCTGTTAGGAGTGAGTGGTGCATCTGCAGTGACCGCCCTGGGGCCAGGAAGCAGGGTGGGAGAGGCATGTGATGTGACCCCAGGCTCACCAGATGTTAACCAGGAGACTGTGTGTTTGCTTGGAGCCCAGATGGGAAGAGGAGGCCTCCAGCCTGGACAGAGGTGGTGAAATGGAAAACAGCCCCTAGCCCTGGGTCCTGCCTCAGCTTATGTGCTGGGCACCGGGTCTTCAGTCCTGGGACAAAGGCTGGCAAAGCAGAGGTCATGACCAGTCTGGGTTCTTTGCCAGATGAGAATCAGTGGCCCAGAGGAAGAGTGGGAGCTGCTGGGAATCACGTGAGTTGGCAGATAGGCTCTTCTCTCCCACCTGCTTCAGGGATCACAGAGTGCAGGAATCTCCCAAACTGAAACGAAAGGCACAGTACCCCAACTCAAGCTCCCACTTACACCTGACGTCTCCCCACCTCCCTTCCAGGACATGGCAAGGCCTGAATGTGGAAGGATTTAGGGTAACATTTATGGAGAAATTTCTGATATGAGGCTGGGGATGCTGCTTCCTGCAAACCACTAGCAATAAAGAGGATGAACCTTGTTTAATTGAATCCGATCAGATGCAAGATTAGATGGAAGCAGGGGGATGGACAAGATGGCCTTGACAAACCACCTTGGTGAACTCAAGCAGGGGCGGCTGGACAGAAAGTACCCTCCTCTCTTGTCTACCAGAGCTCACACTAAGGCGACTGAGATGAGATTATCAGGTTCCAATCAATAGAAGAGGTGATCAGCCTAGACTGGGGACCCCTGAGTTGTAGAATCATAGCTTTTCAGAGGGAAAGAGGAACTGAAAGATCAAGACCCACCACCCCATCAAGAAACTGGAACCCAGAGAGGTTAACTTGCTGATTTCAGGCCTACGAGGGAGGGACCCCGAGGAAGAAAGCCTCCCTAAAGTGAAGGGAGTGAGGCAGGATGGCCCGGGGGAGCTGGGCATGGGGAGTGGTCCCCAAGGCCCCAGCCAAGGTTCTGGGCCCCAGATGAAGAGGGAATTGCTGGTTCCTCCTGCAGGGGTGTAGTCAGTCACCCCATAAAAGTTTATTTTTATACATGTCTGATCTATTTCACATCCTCTCAGTTATTTTGACACATATACAGGAAATGTAATTCTCCCCCATATGGCAGTGTTTGGTTGGCCAGACCTGGGGAAACTCAATAGGGTCACAGAGGAGCAGAGGGGAGTTGCGGTATCAGGAAAGAATGCCAGAGAGCTGAGGCCACGATGGACACCGCGGGCCAGCAGGCTGGGGACAGAGGTCACGGTGTGGTCAGCTCTGAAATCCTCCTGCCAGGGTACAGAGCCCCCAGGGCCCCACCCTAGGGGGCTGAGTGTGGTTGCACTCCAGGAGGGATGGGCCAAGGGCGAAGCAAGTATGGAGGAGGGTGACAATGGCAGCTGAAGGGATAGGAAAAGACAAAGAAGAGATGCCAGGCCTGAGAGACAAAGAACGTCAGCAAAGGAGTGGCATCCTGGCATCCTGATGTCCTGGAATGAGATTAGGAGACTGACAGGGACAGGGAGACAGCTCTGGAATCTTCTGTAACCTTCCCCAAACTTTCCTGTGCCTCAATTTCCCTGTTTATAAACTGCGGTTGATATTACCCAAGAGTCAGGGAGAATTAGAGGAGAGCAGGCATGTGCTTTTCCTAGAAAGGGCCTGATAAAGATGGAGGCCTTGGCGAGTGCTGGTTCTCTCTCTCCTTAACTGTAAATGGGGGGGATACGAGCATCTCCCACATAGGAGCAGGGAAGGATGAAATGGGACAACGTATGTGAATCATTTGCATGGCAGGCAGCCAGTGATTTTGGTTCGTTCCTTCAGTTCTGGTCAACCAGCTCCACTCTCACAGAACAGAGGGAGAGAGACCCAGTGGCTCTTTTAAACGACCCTGGAAGGGCATAAGCACAGGGAGCTGTAGGAGAACAGGGAAGGGGCAACTTCCTTCCTCCACATGAGACAGGGAGGGTCCCCCTCGACGCCGATTTACCGAGCCCACCTCTCCCAGAGAGAAAAATAAACCGGTGTAGCTCATCAGTCCAAGAGGGAGTGGGCTGGAAAAATGGCATTCACCTGTTTTGTAGCAGTAGTAGTTGTTGCTGTTAAGTTTAAAGTCAGGGACACTGCATTCACTTAGTGCCACGGGAAGGCAGGTTGATGATGGGCATCCCTAATCCGTGGGGTTGGGAAGGGGGCCGGTCCCTCAGGGCTGGCATCAGACACAGGCCATGGTTACGCGTGGCAGCGGAGACATCTCTCCTAGAGATTCTTCAATTCCTACACGTTTAAAAACCACACTGGCAGTCTAGCCTCAGCCTCGTGAGAAGGCTCCCTTCTGCCTCCAGGGTCGTGCCCCCGCCCCCAGCCATGGAGGCTGCTGGCCTGGAAGGGGTCACTGCCTTGGTCACTGACTGCCTCTGGGGACTGGCTCAGGGCCGCAAAGCATCTACGAGGAGCCTCACAGTCCCTGCCTGGTAAATGGAGTGTGACAGCCAAGAAGTGGCTGAGCCCTCCCCGTCTGCCCCTTTCCTCCCAGGCCCCAGAGCTCTGTAAAGCCCACTGAGTGTCAGGAGGAGGGGGCCGCACTTGGCCTCACCTCACCCCTCTGCCCCACGCGCCCTCCTTGTAAATCCTGGCGACACAACAGGAAGGCCCTTTAACTAGCACATAAAAGGGCTTTGGGCTTCTAAAGCCCCGCTCTGTGTTTATGGGGAGCCTGAGACTTTTACAGGCCATTTCCAGTCCCCCTGACCCTGCCCTAGTGATGCATCTTGGTCTCTAGCTGAGATGTGGGCCATGGTCACGTCCCATGGGATGGGGAAGGAGCCTGAGAGACCCCTGGACCCCAGAAGGCAAGGATGGCCAGGCAAAGCCAGGCTGACCACCCACCCGCCTTCTATGGGCCCGGGCAGTCTGCTAGGGGTCCTCTCTGATTTGCCCCTCTGTCCTTCAGGTGGGTACAAAATTTTTACTTGTCTACTTAGTGATTTGCAGCCACAGTAGCTGTAGGTCTTGGAAGGGGCCCAGCAACCAGGGGTAGTGAGGGTCCTGTCATAAGAAGTATGCAAGCCCTTTATGGAGGTAGTCAGTCAAGTGAGCTGATAGACCAGGATTCAAACAGTGGATCATTAGGGTTTCTTTTAGCCCTGGAAGTCTGTGAAGCCATGGATTCTAAGGATTTGGAAAAAAGAATTATTAAGCATCTCTACAATGGAGAACAAGGACTTTCCTCTTGGAAGAGCCCAGGGGGGTTCATCTTCACCTGGCCCCCCGATCCTTCCTGGTCCAGAGACCTCTCCCAGGCATCTGGGCTTGGGGTGGGGTGGGCACAGGGTGAGTGCAGCTCAGGCCTCCCATCCTGGACTGACCCAAGCCTTCCATGGAGGCAGAAGGAATGGGCCTGCTCACGGCCCCCTCCTGCCTGCAGACCAGCCGAGGGGAAGTCCTAGCCCCCCAGGCTCCCAAGGCAGACACAGGCCCCTCTCCAAGGTCCATCGCTGTCCCCTGCCCTTCCCTTCCCTCCCTTGACTCTCTTTTCTGCTCCAGCTCTTTCCTGGCCTACTTTTTTTTTTTTTTAAACCCAGTTTTTCTCTCCCTCCTCATTCTTCCCTTTTCATATTCTTTAGTCCCATTCTTAGTCTCTGGTTTCACCTTTTTCTCCTCCCCCTTTTCTGTTCTTTTTATTTCATCTCACCATCTTCCTCCCTCCTCTTTTATGGTCTCTTTTACCAATAAAATTACACAGTTTTAAGATTCAATAAACTCATACCATGCACAGTGATGGGAACCTTCATGTTTATTATTACATTTAAACCCTTCATTCTTTATTTTTTTTTAATTAAAATAATTTTACAAACCATTCTGCGAGGTTGGTTTGTTCCCATCGTACAGGCACAGAAACAGAGGCCCAGAGAACACAAGCAGGGTTTGCTTAAAATCACACAGCTATTCCATGATGAATCTCAGATTACTTCCACCTGCCTTCAGTAATAACAATAATAATCAAGACTCCATGTGGTATAACATAGTGAATCTTGTGGTGGACAATGTCCGTGATTAACTGTACAAATATTAGAAATTTATTTCATGAACTAGAACAAATGTATGACACTATAACTAGAAGTTAATAACAGGGATATATAGGGAAAAATGTGCCTATTGCAAATTATGTACTACAGTTAGTAATATTTTAACATTCTTTCATCAACAGTAACAAACGTACTATACCAATACTATGAGTCAATTATGGAGTGGGGAGGTTATGGGTGTGGGAAGATTTGAGTTCTCTTTTTAATTTTTATTTCTTTTCTGGAATAATGTAAATGTTCTAAAATTGAAAAAAATTGTGGTGATGAATGCACTATGTAATGGTATCGCAAACGATTGTACACTTTGGATGATTGTATGGTATATGAATAATCTCAATAAAACTGAATTAAAAAAAAAGCTATTGCACACCAAAAAAAAAAAGACTCCATGTAGCAGCAGAATAGAGTATAGCACATACTATATAGAGAAAGAATATTTAGTCCAGTCGACAGTCTAGTGCCAGATGCCCTTTTTGGTATTTGTGTTCTAGGCACACACAGGTCCACAACAATCCCATGAGGTAGGTAGTACCACTCTCCCCATTTTACAGATGTTGAAACAGAGGTGGAAAGCGATTAAATCACTTGCCCACGGTAGGTGGCAGAGCGTGAGTCAAGCCCAGGACCTCGGCTCCAGCCTCTGGATGCACCGTCACTGTGCTTTCCCGCTCCTCCACACTCTACCGCAGGTTGCCCCCTCCTTAGGAAATTCAGGGTGATGGAGGCACAGCCTCCAGTTCACACAGCAACAGGGTTCTCAGAGGCGTGTGAGCCTGGCCTGTGAGAGGAGAAGGCAAACGCAGCATGGCTCTGGGTGTCCTTGGGATCCCCAGGGTCAAGGTTGAGGAGAGATGTCGCGGGAAGGGGTCGGCCCAGACAAGAGGATCCTGTCTTGCTTCCAGACTGCAGAGAATAAAGGCCTCTATTTGGAGCCCCCGCCCCCCAGCTGGCTGCCCCAGGAAGGGCCTCTTGTCCCCACTTCTGAGAAGTCCCTGGAGGACTTGCCCTTCCTCCTGACCCCGCTGCCCCCTTCACCGGGCCTGGGAGTGGCCGCTGAGTCTTCCCCAGGGAGGGACCCATCATCTAGCGACAGTCATTACCCTGCTTGGACCCATGCCTCCCGTCCACTGCGGACTCCCTGGTGGGTACCTGGCTCTGTCTTTTCCCTCTGCCACGGAGAGGAATGTGCTCCTGTCATCTTATCCTCCTTCCCCGACCCTGGCCAGTGCAGAATTGGATTAAGAACAAAAATATGAGCTGTGTTTGTTTTAATCAGCTTCAAGACACGGGGGCTTTTAAAGGGAAGGCGAGCAGGCCGGAGCTGGCCCCGGGGCAGGCAGGCTGGGCGGTGATGCCAGGCCGGGTCAGCAACATGCTGAGCCAGGAGTGCATCTGCGGGTCAGATCCTGGGGCAGATAAGGGCTGCACAGGGGAAGATCTGGGGGGTTGGAGGGCTGGGGGCTGGGGCAGGAGGGGAAGGACATGAGTTTTCCCGGAGAAGCCACGGTTGCCTACAATTCCCGTTCTGGAGTGAGGCAGGAGGGGAGGTGATGTGGAAGAGCCAAAAGGGAGTAACTTTCCCAGGGAGGGCTTCCTCCTGGCCTTTGGAATGAGGAAGGAGGTCCTGCCAGGGGCTGTCACACAGCCAAGCAATGGGCTCTGGGCTCAGACTTCATGCCTTAGGGGACAGTTGCCAACATTAAGGAGAACATGCAGAACCATGTAGAAAATGGAGATGTCAGGAGAAAAATAACATCCCTGGGTGGATCTCAGGTTCGATGAAGACCCAGAGGCTGTGGGGTGCCAAGGAAGGGCTCTGAAACAGGAGTACCAACCCTACCACTTCACTGTGTGACCCCAGGAGCCACTGCCTCTCTAGCCTCAGTCTCCTCATCTGTAAGATGGAGTGATGGGCCATAATCTAGGTGTTCTGGGATACTGGGATACATAGCAACTTCATAAGGAGAAGCTCCTGTGGTCATATGACTGTGTACTTGCTCTGTTGTGGCCATGCTCACATTAGCCTGGTGAGCCAAGGAAGAGGGCCCAGAGAGGTACAGGGACCAGTCTGAGGTCACACAGCCAACGAGAGAAGAAGCTGGTACAAGTGCCTAAGTCTCAGGATATCTAGCCTAGAGCCACAACCTTGGGGGTTATATAGCCTTGGGCGAGTTCTCAAGTCAAAGCAACCAGATAGATGGAACCAATGATGTCAGAAAGTTGAGGACAGGCTCTCAGGGGCCCTTCCCAGAACCCTACTGCTCCTGGTCACCAGGCAATAGGAGAAGAGCTGGCTCAGCTCATGTTCCAACCTGACTCCAACACTTTGGGATGCCCTTTCCCCAGGGGGCTGAGGCTGACATTCTGGGTTAAGACCCCCACTAGGGCTCCTTAAGGACAGAACTGAGTCCTTAATTCAGGTCCACAGAAGGGTTTTGGTCCATGACGATGCTTTTATCAGTCTGGGTGAAGGAGAAAAATCATTAGCGAATTCTTTAGATGGTTACACTTGATATTAAAATCTGAAAAGGACGTCATTCACCTTCTGGTTTAAAATGTTCTTATTATGAAACATAAAAGTAAGACTTCTAGAAAGTCTATGCTTGGCAAAATAGAAATTCTCAAACCTGTGTCCATTCCTTCAATTGAAAGCAATTTCTTTTATTGGCCTATAAAATCCATAAGATTGGGAACAACTGTATTATTTTATTTGGCGCCTAAGGCACAGTCTGGGACTCTGCAAGCTATAAATATTTAATACATGCTTATCACAGATGAGCACCTGGGGTCAGCAGGGACTTGGTGTGGGAGATCTGGCCTCTAGAACCTCGAATGGCTGGGCAATCCTGAGCAAAGTATGACATCTTCAGCCTTAAGTTTCCTCTTCTGCAAAAGGAGGGGCAGGGTTACCAGACCGCTGAGATGAATTCCGACAGCAGCTTCCATGGCTGGAGGAAGGGCCACTCTGACCAGGGCAGGGCCAGCCACAGGCACAGCGCACACAGCTGTGCCCCAGCAGAAGACTCCTCAAGAGGGGAGGCTGGGAGTGCACTTATTCAGCCTGCCCCATTTGTGGGAAGTCCCAACGACAATAGCAACAACAACAAAGGGTCTGCAGGCCACGACAAAAGAGCTAAACTGGACATTAGCCAAGAATGGCCCACACCAACAGCTTGCTCTTGCTCGGAGGGCTGCCTCATCTGTATCTACAAATGGCTGTGTGCTCCATTGTCTGAAGCCTCTGGATGCAGCTCCCAGTCCCTCTAAGACTAGGATGAGCCAAGTTTCCTAGAGCCTTCTATCATGATTAAATTCATGTGAGAGTTTGTCTACGTTACGGTGTCCGGTTGTTTGGTCAAGCCAGCGCTGGCTTGATTGTTACTGTGAGGGTATTTCATGGATGGAATTGGATCTACAGTCAGTTGATTCCATCCATGTCTGATTGCATCTACAACCAACAAAGGAGATTGCCTTTAGCAATGAAGGGAATGTCCTCATCCAGTCAACTGCAAGTCTCAAAAGCCAGAACTGAGGATTTCAGTGGTCAGAAAGAAGAATTTCTATCTCTACTTCAGCCAGTCAGCTTCTCCTGGGGAATTCAACTGTACCTTTGTCAAAATTGCCAACTTGTGGCCTGCCCTTCAGAATTTGGACTTCCCAAGCCCCATGGTCATGTGAGCCAATTCCTATAACAAATCTCTTAATATTTATATGTATGTATTTATATAATATAAATATATTACTAGTATAAAACCTATTATAATAATGTGCGATATATACTGTCAGCTCTGCTTCTCTGGAGAACCCTGACTTACACACCTCTCCGCCAACCATGAGCATCACCCCATCTCTCCATCTCTCTCACTCTCTTTTTTATTGTGGTTACATATAGACAACATAAAATTTGTCATTTAAACCATTTTTCAAGTGTACAATTCAGTGGCATTAAGTTACATTCGCAATGCTGTGCTCCCATCACAGCCATCCATTTCCACGACTTTTTCATGACCTCAAACAGAAACTCTGCACCCGTCGAGCAGTAACTCCCCATTCTCTCCCTGACCCCTTGCCCCTGGTAACCTCTCATCTACTTTCTGTCTCAATGAATTTGCTTATTCTAGATATTTCTTAAAAGTGAAGTTATACAGTATCTGTGCTTTTGTGTCTGGCTTATTTCATTCAACATATCTTCAAGGTTCATCCATGTTGTCGCATGTATCAGAACTTCATCTCTTTTGACAGCTGAATAATATTCCTTTGCATGGATATACCACATTTTGTTCATTCATCTGTTAATGGACATTTGGGTTACTTCCATGTTTTGGCTATTGTGAATAACACTGCTTTGAACACTGATGTACAAGTACCTGAGTCCCTGCTTTCAACTCTTTGGGGTATATACCTAGAAGTAGCATTGCTGGGTCATATGGAAAATCCGTTTAACTTTCTGAGGAACAACCAAACCATTTTCCAGTAGCTGCACCATTTTACATTCCCGCCAGCATGCACAAGGGTTCCAATTTCTCCACATTCTCACCAACACTTGCTATTTTCCATGTTTTAGTAATGGCCATCCTAGTGGGTATGAAACCACTCAGCTCTTGGTCAAACTGATCTAATCCAGTACAGCACCTTGGCTCAGCACCTGTTTTGTGCTGAGGGCTGGGAACATAGGCATTATCCATGAAAACAGTGACTATGTAAATTTTGCGTAACTTAAATTTAGGATATATCTATTCATATATGTCTTCTGCCTTCAAGTCTGCTAAGAGGCAATTAGACTAAATAAAAGATTCTGTTTTGTGCACCGTTAAGTGTGCCATTGACAAATCTCCCAAGCTGTTGGCACATTATTATAGGGTGAATGCTTGGCCCAAAGCCAGCATTCTCTCCACTGCAGCCTTTAACTTACTCGATGATACGTATTTTCCAGTCTGATTTGCCCACTACACAATGGGTCCTCTGAGAAAAGAGGCTGCCCAGCATCCCGCCCAGCATGGGAGCAGGGTGCACCTTCAGATGCAAAAACAAAGAAAGGTGTTGGGAGGCGGAGGGAGGCATAACATAAAGATGATCAGTCTCCACTCTCAAACACTAACCAGTTCTTGGAAAGCAGCCCTGCTGACCCTGAGGGGGCTACAGGGGAGAGTGGAGGCCAGTCCTGGGAGAGCAGTCCTCCCTCAGGGGCGTTCTGGCTGTCAGAGGAGGTGGGTGCCCTCCACAGACCCAACAGCAAGGCCAAACCAGAGGTGTGTGGACATCTGGCCATTGATGGTGCCTGGGATGAAGACATCTCTCTGAGTGCTGGAGCTAGATGGGAACAGGGTGGGAGAGGGCTGAGTCCATTCTGCCCTCATGCCCCCGTCCCCCTGTCAGGAGGGAGGGTTGTGCCTGTGTGGTAGCAGCCACGTGTTTCTCAGGCATGCATGACTTTCCAGCCTCGGACTGGGGTGTGACTCAGGAAGGAGGATGTCTGTGCCAGGGTCCTCGGGTGCAGGGGGAGAGGGCAGAGCTGCCTCCATTTCGTGTGGAGGAGACAAGGGCGTGATGGGGGAGGGCTGGGTGGTCCCCCTGCCCCCTCGGCTGCTCAGTTCTGCACAGTCTCAGCCCCATTCCCCAGACACCGAGGGACACCCGCTGCTGACACCACGGAGTTGGGTTTCCCCTGGGCTGGCTCGGGCTCCTGTCACCAGGCCTGCCGGGAAATTGCTGCTGACACCTGAGGAAGGGCCCTGGAAGTAGGGGAGCCAGGGATTGGGAAGTCAGTGAGTTCTAAGCAGGCCCTAGATGAGGCCAGAGTGGGGAGATAGCCGCAGTCTGAGAGGATTCTGGCCATGCAGGGCTGTGGCCCTGAGGCTCCATCCTGGCCCTGCCCCTCCTAGGAGACTGGGGAGCCGTGGAGGTTGTGGCTAGCCTGGCTGGGTGGCGTGAGATGGAGGGGAAGGGGCAGCACACTCTGGGGGTCAAAGGACCCCCTCCACAGCTCACCCCAGGGCTGTACACATTTGCCCCTCAGCATCCCTCCAGGAGTAAAAGCTAAGGCTGTTTTCGTCTCACCTGGCCATGTGCACACTCAAGGGGTCCCCCACAAGCTTCAGCCTGGAGAGGGAGCATGTCCCACTCCTCACAGCCTTTCCCCGGCCCCTCTCTGTTCCACCCAGTCCCAGACAACTGTGTCCTCGTCCTGGGGCTGTACTCTGTCCACTTCTCTCTCTCCCTCATTCGCTCTCTCTCCCCTGCTGCCTCTCTCTCCTGTGCTGTAATTATTAAAACAAAAGCATGCCTTGGCCCCCAGGTGCGCCTGAGCATTTCAAAGACTTGGGGAGAAACTGGGGAGGGGACTGGGGAGAGCAGCGGGGTGGCGGAGGGATCCTGGGACTAGGAATTGAGATTCTCCCAACTGTGATTGCCCCCTGCCAGTTCTCTGCTGGGAACTGGGTGCCTGTGTATCTATGTGTCTGTGTCTGTGTGTGTGTTGGGGAGATGGGGGTGGAACGACCAGGGTCACAGAGCCCTTAGGTTCTCAAGGCTGGACCAACCCACTCGCAAAGAAACATCTGTGGCTTTTTCTCCCCAGTTCACTGCACGTGCCCTGCCCAGGCCAAAGCCCTCGGTCCTGCACTGGGACGTGCCCCCACCCCCCCACAGGAAGACAAGGAGGAGGGCCCAAGATGGAGGCAGGCCAGTGTGGGAGTAGAAAGAGTGGAAATGTGGGCAGGGGCCGGGGCTGCTGGGAGTGAGTGGGAGTGAGGGTGGTGATGGAGATGGGGCTGTGGGGGTGCAGCGTGGGGGTGCAGTGTGGGCCCAGCCAGGGACCCCAAGAAGGTGGTGGACAGTTCCAGCCACTTGCAGTCTCCACCCCAGACAAAGGAAGGAGTCCGTGGGCCTCCAGGGCAGGGTCATCCCCTGCAGATGTTCTATCAATTAACCAATCAACTCATCAGCAGGTGTTTTAAATACCTGCCACAGCCCCAACAAACATGCAGAATTGTCCCCAAACCGCTCACTTCCCCTCAACCGAGAGACTCAGGAAGGCACTTCAGAATCAGACTCTAAATTGCCGATTCCCAGATTGGCATTAACAGACCATGAAATTATATTTCAAAGTCCTTACTTTTCGTTTTATCAAGCAAGGGTATTGAAAAACAGGAAAAAAGAAATGTATTTTAACATTTAAAAAAAGAAGAGATTAAAATAAAAGGCAGTCCTTTCCCAAATCAATAAAGAGTGAGAGAGGTTACAATAGGGGCTCCTTTGGGGGGAACTGACTGAGGGGAGCACAAGGAGACCTGGGAGCGGGGCACGGCTCAAGTTCTAGTTCCAAATCTGGGGGGACGTAACAGACATAGAATCCCCTGAGCTGCCCACTTTGCTTATGTAAGTTACGCTTCGATGAAAAAGTAAATAGAGGTAGGATAGTCTGAAATTAAACTCAGTGTCTTTGGCAGCCACACTTCATGGATTCTAAAATGAGGCTAATAATTGTACTTATCTCAAAGAGATTTTGTGAGGATTAAGTGAGTCAATACGTGCAAAGCCCACCAAACAGTGTCTGGAGTGTAATATTTACTCAGTAAATGGTATTCGTTATCGTTACTATTATTCTTCCAAGATAATTTGGCTGTCCACTTTATATTGACATGTAAAAAGAGATTAAACAACTTCAAATAAAAATAATAAAACAGTTACATTTTATATGGATCACACTGTGTGCTCGTTTTCTTATACAAACTTATTCAGAGGCGTTATACTTGACCATTCATTATTCAAGAAATATTTATTAAATGCCGCTAGTTTCCAAGACTGTTTCAGACAGTGGGAATAAAGCAGCAAGTTAAACAAGACCCCCATCCTCCTGAATTTACATACTCATGTGGGAGATATGAGAATGCAAACAAATAAGCAAAGAAATACATAACACAATGTCAAGAGTAATGGGTGCTATGAAGAAAAATAAGCAGGGTAAGGGGCTAGAGAATAATGGGGGGAAGGGGCGGTCCCAGGTAGTCAGACTCCTCTCTAAGAAGGTGTCATTTCAGTAGAGACCTGAATAAAGTGCAGGACTGAGCCACGAGCCATGTGAGCATCAGGGAAGAGACAGCTCCAGGCAGAGGGAGTTGCAGATGCAAAGGCCCTGAGGTGAGAGGCAGCACTGGGGCAAGAGAAAGACATCACTGCGGCTGGAGCTGGCGGCAGAGCCTTTGTGAGGTGAGGAAGGATGGGTGAGTGGGGCCCAGATCAAGAAAAGGAGTTTGGATTTTATTCTGTGTGCCCTGAGAAGCAAGGGATGATACAGTCAGAGTTATAGCTTTAAATGCTCACTCTGGTTTTGGGGAGTAGGATAACAATGAGGAGCTCAGAGACCAGCTAGGAGGCATCTGGTCCAGACAAGGAGCTGTGGTGGGAACAGCAGAGGTGGGGAGAAGTCATTGGATGCCAGAAAGTTTTTGCAGGTGGAGCTGACAAGTCTTATGGATGGACTGGATCAGGGGTGTTGGGAAAAAGAAGGAGACAAGGGGACTTTTTATCCTGTGCAACGGGGTGGCAGTGCTTTAACTGAGATGGGGAGACATGGGAGAGAAGCAGGTCTGTGGGAGAAATCAAGAGGGCCGCTTTGTTAAGTTTGAGAAGCCTGTTAGACCTGCAGGTGGAGAGGACAAATGGACAGCCTAGAACTGGCAGGAGTGGGCAGTGCCAAAGACAAGATATAACTTGAGAATCAGCAGCAGCAGGAAGTAGCTCAAATGTCCTAGCTGCTCTCATGCTTGGGTTCTTCTCATAATCGTTGTGGAAAATTCCCTGTAGCTCTGCTGAGGGAAGTGGAAACAATTCTTCTAGGGTTATCTCGTTAAGGTCGAAATATTCTGGGCAACATCAGAAAGGTGAGACCAGCACCCCTTGTCTGCAGCCACTTGGTCAGTCTCCTCCCTGGGAGGCTGACGGTGCAGCTGCAGAGGGACAGATGTCCAACCACAGAGCTTCAGGAAAAGTGCACTGAGGGGTAAACTGAGAGAGACGCCCTGGGCCAGGGGCCGGGGAATAACTCCTCACAGATAGACCCAGGGCACTGAGTGCTCCTGGTGGAATTGAGATCATCTTAGATGGTGCCAGGAACACAGAGTAAGGAAAATTGCTCCTCTCCAATTCTCTTTCATATCCGATTACAATATGCCCTTTAAATAAGAGCTGCATCTGGTCACCAAAAGTGTGGTAATGAGTATTTAACCCCCCTCTAATACTTGCTACCATCTCTGTATAAGGAAAAGAGGGCCAAGCCTTAGACTCAAAGCCTTCCACAGGCAACTCTAGCCACATGTAATAACATAGCTAAGTTTTCATTTTATTTATTTTTATGGTTGCCCTCTGTTTAGGATAAGTGTCACCAGCATCCCCTTTATAATAAGGAGCTAAAGTTTCCTTTCAAAAGACATTCATGTCTATGTGGAGGAGGGGGTAGAGGGAGTGAATTAATTTAAAGAAAAATGACAATAGTATGTGTGGCACACAGATGTGGCCAAAATCATAAAGGTGCTATGCCAGTGACTAAAGTCTGGCTCTAAAAGATATTTAAAAAAAACGAAAAACAAAAAACAAGTACTGAGGTTCATATTCACACACAAAGCCCATCATCACCCAAACCACCCCAAAATCTAGGATGGGAACACCTCCTTTCCCTTCCATAACCCCCCGCAGGCCCCAGGTGCAAAACTTGCTTTCTTCAGTGCTGCTTTTGGTATTTGCTGTGACTGGATTTCTCCAAGGGGGGAAAATCCTCTGAATGTACAATTCTTACCATCTCAAGGCCAGAGCACTGATGATGTTACCAAGGGTATCTTCCAAAATGCTGCAACTTCGTGAGGTGCCTTCTTAATCAGCAAGAGACAACAGCAAGCGCTATTAAATAATAGCTGCATCTGATCACACTTCAAACTCACGGGAATGGAAGTTCTGGACAACAGCGTCCCTCAACAAGAAGGAGTGGGTCTCAGCAGACTCTGCCTGGAGCAGCACGTCCTGGGGGCCAGACCAGAGGAGTCTGCAAATATTAGGGTCCGCACACCCAGCGCTGCCTGACGGAGCTGGATGAGCAGGTCGGCGTGGGCTCCACAGGCCCAGCCAGAGAACAGAGCTCGGTTGGACCGAGGGAGGAAGAAATTCAGATGCAAGTCCTGGGTGGCCCTCCTGGGACCTGGCAGAAGCCCCCACACCCCTTCTCTGGAGACCTTTCGGCCCGGTGATGTTATCCCCCAAGGAGGAAGTGTGGATCCTGGGTTCTCAGCACCCCCAGCTGCAGCCAGGCTGAGGGAGGCACAGCTGTCTCGCCTGAGGCTGTGTCTCTTGCGAAGGAGAAACATCCGGCCAATTCCATCACGAGTGTCAGTCAAAATCCAGGGGAGGAACTGGTTAGCCCAGCCAGCCCTTGAGTGCTGGGAGCAGGCGCCGGCCGTCCTCTGCCTCCAGGGTCCAGCGGGCGGGAGGGGAGAGGCCCGTCTCCCGAGGGCTGCGGGCCCCACTCCTCTCCCACCTTCAGCCTTGGGCTGGCAGCCTGCACCCCAGGAGAGGTGCGGGGTCTCGCAGGACGTGACCCAGGATGTGGGGACCCACAGGCTCTGCAGAGAGATATGTGGAGGTGAAAGGGCAAACCTGTTTCTAGTCTCCTTATCAGGAATGGCCGAGTGAAAGGGAAATGGGCAGCCCCGGAGGTCAGGCTGGGGGGGTCACGGCTGGGGCAGGGCTGGGCCCTCGAGACCCAAGGGAAGGCCCTGCTGGGTAGGGAAGAAAGAGAAAGGAGAGGTGGAGGGGGGCCGGGGAGGGGAAGGTCCTGGGAGGAACCGGCTGTGCGGCCCGTTCCCAAGGAGAGGAGCAGCTAGGGTGACCAACTGTCCCCATTTCCCCGGGACCGAGGGGCTTCCCAGGATGTGGGACTTTCAGTTTTAAAACTCGGATGGTTGGTCCCTTAGGAGCAGCCCTGGTTAGGGGACTGCCAGAACCCACCCCATCCACCCACCAGGATACTGTCCTGGGCTCATTTGAATGCCTTACCTCTCCCCTCCCTCTATTCATTCAACAAATATTAATTAAATGCCTACTATGTACCGGGCCTGCAGCCAAGTACTGGGGGTTCAGTACTGAAAGGACAGCCACGCCTGTTGCCATCCCAGATTATTCATCCCACAAATCCCCAAAGCCTTACTCCCCTGCCACCTGCCCAACCAGCCCACCCCACCCTACACGGTCTCTGGGGCATGTTGCTGGAACTATCCCTCCCAGGGTGGAGATCGTGTCTAATTCACTGCTCTGCCTCCAATCACACTGAGCATGGGGCCCTGAGTAGGGCAGGAGCTTTATACATGGCTTTGGATTCAGGGGCTAAGGGATCCAGGGCAGGCTGGAGGTAATGTGCAAATGCTCACTGCCCCTCACCCACCCAACCACTGCAGGCGCATACACACTTGCACACAGGGACGCGCCTAGTCCCAGAGTACAGATACCCTGCTCCAGCCTGCTCCTCTCATCTGGGGAGTGGGAGGGAGAAATATGGCAGATCCCAGCCTAGGTCGGGGCTGAGATGGTCCCTGGGGAGGAAAAAGGAGCTGGCTTGTCCTCCCCAGCTGAGAGGTCTTGGCCTGGCACCTCAGCATCCCATACCCACAGGAGTCCTACATACAGGGAGCCCACAATAGCCAATGTACCCATGTGCTTCTCAGGGTATCTTGGAGCGGCAGAGCCAAGCCCAGGCTCCTGTGGTGCCGGCCCTTGTAGCTAGAGAGGCCAGCGGGCAGCCTGAGTGGGGCTATGGGGACAGAAGCACAGCAGAGATCTCTGGGGTGGTGGGCACAGGAAGAGGTTGGGGGCTTCAGCCACGACTAGGACAGACCCCTCTGCTCACTGAAGGAGTAGGAATTGTATCACCAAAATCTCCACAGGACTATAAGCTTCTTGAAGGCAGGGGCTGTGTATACTTAGAATACCCGGCAGGGCAGTGCTTAGAGTAGGCTCTCAGCACATTCGTGGGGTCCACAACACAATCAAGCCCGGCCCTCGGACAGCAGAGCCTCACGTTTCTGTCCTGCCCCCTGGTGGCGCTTTATCATATTGCAACTCGTCAAATATAACAATGGTGGTGGGGAGGGATTTCTGACTGTGGCTGTGGCTAGGACCCCTGGACATCTTTGGGATACGGTCTTGGGGAATCACCAAGATGGGGCCCCTGAGTATTCTGGGGACAGTGGAATCCAGCCTCTCCACACAGGGGGTGGGGGGAAACAGCCGGATGTGAGAAGATGATGCCAGAGAAACATTGGCAGCCTGAGTGACCAGGCACAAGCAGTGGCTTCAGTCTGCCCCACCTGGCCTGATGGACCCCCCACAGCCACAGACAGGTGAAGCACAGAGGGGGCTTTGGAATCACTGAGACCTGGGACTCTTTTAGAAATTGAAACTCAGGTGTCTAGAATCTGATATTAAGGCTTAATCATAGTCTTTGGTTTGCGACACATTCTCATGCTTTTATTTAGTTAACTATTTTTTCATAATGCATAAGCACCTGTCAACCACGGATTTCCTTCCAAAGGAAACTTCACATGGAACCCTGGTGCATAAAAAGTAGAACTGGTCCGGCTGAAATGGGGGTGGGAAACTGGCCCCTGCCTGCCTGGCCTCCCCTTTCACTGCCTCAGCAGCCCTGGGTAACCCTTTGGAATTCTGTAGAACAGTTCCCAGAAGGGCAGGGATCTGTCTCCTCCACTCACATGCCCCACACCCAGCAGGTGCCCTGTTTGGTGCTCCACATAAACAAGTGTTGAGTGAATTGATTTGAATGATAGAACCTTGATCCAACAACTACCAGAATCTGATTTGGAGAGGGGACACCAAAAAGTGTCTCTGTCCCCCAATGTCTCCCCCATAAGCCTGCCATAGTGCCTGACTTTCCCCCATCCATCACACATTCTAATTCTGCACATCCTTCAGAACCCACAGCAAGTGCTACCTCGTCCATGAAGATTTCCCAGATGTCCCCAGCCAGAGGCATCTTGCCTGTCTTTGAACGCTATGGCCACTTTATTACACCTCTCTCCTGCATTCACTCACTCAGCCTTCTGCCAAAGCTATTTGCATACACATCTCATTTCCTCAGCAGCGGAGACACTGCATGCTTTAAGGGCAGGTTTGATTGACTTGCACATCTATCTCTGTAGATATTCAATAAACATTTGAGGAAGAAGAAAAGGTCTCTTGATTCTTCTAAGAGAGCTGTGTCTCCATAAGGGCCTGTTAAAATTCTCCAGAAGGGCCACCTGGAATCAATCTGACCCACTAAGACTTCAGCATAGAATAGTTTATCGATGCCATAAAATGTCACCAAGCAGAGAGCATGGAAGGGAACCTAGGAGAGGGAAGTTTGGGTGGGAACATGGCATCTAGGGCCTCTCTGGTGCCAGTGCTGTACGCAAAGGACGGGTGCCTGGCCCTAAGAAAGATTCCAAAAGTGGCCGAGGAAGAGCTTAAGAGGTAAAACATGTGCAGAGAACTGCTAGAAAAAGGGTCCTGGGTCCTGGGTCCTGGGTCCTGGGTCCCATGCCTACTCCCAGTGCCTGGCAGGCTGGGACAGAGGGGACTGCTTCCCTTCTTCTCCCCCAGAACATCTGGGGCTGCATTAGACATAACGATCTGGTAAAGAAAATCGTTATGGAAATATGTACCCGTGAGATGTTATCAAAGGCGTCTTTAAAGTCCCCTTTCAGTCCCCAGTCTAGTGGAGGGGATTGGAAATTAGAAAACTGAGAGACGATTATAGGACCATCAAAGTGCCCGAAATTCAATCCAATCTGTAGGTTTAAAGATGGCTAGCAGACCCCCGTCCCAGCCCAGAAGGCTGCAACCCCACTGTTTAAAAAACCAAATCAACGGTATCACCAGATCCGGGTCTGGAGCAAACAAATGCGCCCGCAATGGCTTCCCTGGATTTCTCTTGCATTGGAGAAATCTGAGAAGCGAGGCGCCTGGCCCTGGGGAGGCTCCCAGCTTCCAGGGCTTCTAGCCCCCCACCCCACCCCCACCCCTCAGTCTGGGCTCAGGCTCTTTGTCTCTCCAAGCCTCTTGATGCTTTCTTCTTCCACATCTTTTTGTGTTAACCCTTTCTCCTTCCATCTGTGTCTCCTCTTGCCCTTCCATCTCTCTTTACATGTTTCTTTTTCTAATGGTATCCCCATCTCTCTCTCTCCCTCTCTCTCTCTCTCTCTCTCTCTCTCTCTCTCTCTCTCTCTCTCTCTCTCTCTCGATCACTCACTTTTCTTTTTCTCTCTCATTTCCCTTTCCTAAGCTGTCTTTTGTGAATTTCCACCTCTTTTTGGGTCTTTCAGCACTGTCATCTCTTTACATTTTGTGTTCTAATTTTCCTGCCCTTTTTCTGCTCCTGAATTTCCTGTAATTTCATACTATAAGGTGAACATCCTCTTTGGCTGGTTTACTTACCAGTGAGTTCTGGGTATCCAAACACACACGCTTATCTAGGAATAGTGCTAACGCCCCTCACCACAAACTGTCCTGCCAGGCTCGCCATTGTGCAATATAATTGTGCCAGCACAGATAGGCACACAAAGTAGACATGTGGTTTCACCTATGAGGCTCTGCAGACATGGAAATTTATGTCCAACCGGTGGAATGCTAGGGCACATAAAACGGACATACACAGAAAATGTCCGTTATTTACAATTCTTTTTTATGTGGAGTGAGAGGAGACGATAATTTTGCTACTAATAAAGATCTCTGTATTTATTCTCAAAATGTGCAGGTTTATGTCCATTCACATTTCTCGTGGCCGTAACTTCGAAGATTCTGTTACATGGTAGGTTCGTAAGTAGAAAAGAGCCGGTCGCACGTCTCATTGGAAACAGGGACTCAGGAAGTTTCACTCTGTCCTGCAAAACTCGTCAGTGACCAGGAGGGGTTGGAGGAAATCTTCATTTTGAGTAATTCACCTTAGAAGAATCGTTTCTGGAAGAGAATGGAAAACGCGCAGGAATGTTCCATCCAAGAGTGGAATTCAGGAAGGGCAGGAGAAGGCGAAAGCAGACGCACGACCCTTGCGGCGGGAGCCACGAAAAGGCACCAGGGCCGACGAACAGCCACGAAAAGGCAACCTACGGAATTAGAAAAATCAGCGCTGAGCGGCTCCCCATGGCCTGTGGCCCCGATGTGTCTCGGCCGCAAGTTGTCGCGGCGGGTTCGGAGCAGCCGACACCGTCCCCCTGGTCCTCCCGCCCGGAGTCCGTCGGGCAGTTGGGCCGTCGCGGGCCCCGTGCATCGCGCTCCCGGCTCGCGCGTTTCCTCCGCCCGGCGCCGCCTGCTCGGCTCCGCTCAGGCCAGGCCCCGCGCTGGCAACCTGCGGGTAGCTGTCAGTTTACCAGGCCCCAAGTTCACGGCGCAGCGTCCGTTCCACTCGCGTGCGCCGGGGCCTAATCTCAGGACTCGGGCTGCGACGTGAGCCTTCGGCCCCGGCTGGAGAGAAGAGCGCGCCCGCCGGCCCCGGCCTCGCTTCCCAAGGGCTCCCCAAACCGCGAGGCGCGTGGCCATCGGGAAGAAACTAAACGTCGGTTCCCTTTGATCTGATTTTATAGAGATTTGATGTTGGCATTAAACTTTGAGTGCTTTTATCAATTTCAATCTCTCTCTAGTTTCTATTTTAGGAGGGGTTTCCTATAGCCAGCGCCGCGAACAATCCCTGCGGGCAAGCAAGGGCGCGCAGGCGGGCACTGGGCACCGGGCAGCCGCCAGCAGGGCCGCACGAGGAAGGACGGCAGCGACGCTGGGTGCAGCTCCCTCGCTACATCCACACTCAACTCCCGCTGGTCCCGCATACTCCCCACTCCCGCTACCGGCGTCGCGGGCCGCCCTCTCCGCAAAGCCAGCGAGGGAGGCCGGTGCAAGGTTGCGGCGCGGCGGAGGGGAGAGGCGCGCAGAGGCGCGCTGTGCTGAGCCCGATAGGAGCTATGAGCCGCCGTTTCCTCACGGTGCCTGGTCTCTCCCTTGGCAGCCCCAGAACCCACGGCTGAGAGATTCAATTACTTTCAGGTGTGGACTACTTAATAAACTAAAAATATACGGAGTAAAGTTTTCAGGGTCCAATATCAAAACGGCAGATTTCGCGTTCATACAGAGGGGCTTGCCTAAAGCACCGTACAGTTTGTGTGTGTGTGTGTGTTTGAGCTGGGAGAAGGAAGTTCGGGAACCGAGTCCTCTTTTCCTAGTGATACTGCCATTCCTTGGGTGGGGAGAACCGGAGAGACTTTCTCTTTGTCCCTTTCTGTCTTTGTCTTTGACCCTTTCCATCTCTCTTCTTGGTACATCAAAACCGAATCAACCATCTTTGAATTGAACCATCTTTTATTGATGTCCTCGAGCCCAATCTGGAGACCCAGAGAGAACAGAAAGCCCTGTCTTTCTCCTCCTCCTCCCCCCACCTCGTTCTCTCCTCTCCATTCTTTTTTTCCATCATTCATTGCCCATCATCCTCTTGATCTGAGATTCCCAAACCTTGTTTTGCAACACTCCAGGGAGACTCCAATTATCTCTAGGGCTTTGTGAAATGCTCAAAATGAAATTAACTTTAATTAACTCTAATTATTTAACTGTAGGTTATGGACCCCAGACTGGGGAGGGAAGCAGAGCAGGCTGTTAGTGAATCAAACAAACCATCCCCGGGTGTCACAGTCCCCCCCAAATTGAAGAATGCCAGCTTTGAAATTTTCAGGAAAAGAAACCGGGGTTCCAAAAAGAAAAATCAAGTTCCCTGGAGGTCAGTGGCTTAGTTTGTAAGGTTTGGGGCCAGGGATTGAGTGTTGCCCTGGGCTTGCTCCCCTCCTCCCTTCCTCCCCTACTCCCCTTCTGCCAGCCGCCTCCATCCGTGCCTTTGGAGGAGGAAGGGAGTGGGTTTCTCCCTTCCTACCCCAACCCACACCCATTTAAAATCCATCAGTAAGGTTCAGTTTACACAAGACAAAGCAAACTGGTTCCTTCCCTGTTTACTAGGAAATTCAGGCCACAACAGAAGTCTGTCTGAATTTCCCAGAAATTTGGGTTATCCATAGTGGTTTTGCTTTTCTGCAAGAATTACTCACCCGAAAGTCTCAGAAGGCCCTTCACTCCTCTACGAAGGAGCTCTACGAAATTGCCCCTCTCCTGAGCTCTGCGAGGGAGCCCCCAGGAGTGACCAGATCTCCGTGGTGTAGGAAAACTTGCTCTCAAGGCATCTGACAAGGGCCCACATGTTTCCCGTACAGAGAACAAATCTGCCCCATTAAAGCGTTACTCTGTCGGGAAAAACATTGATGCAATATTGGAAACATGCTGGGCCTGCTGTGAGAGCCGGAAGGAGAGGCAGGAAGGAGAGGCAGGTCTTCTCAGGCAGGCAGCGAAGGCCAGTGGGCGAAACTAATCCTGCCACATCCACCCTCACTTGGCCTGGCAAATGGAAGGAGGGATTATTGACCAAAGCATCTAAACAAAGCGAGACTCTGGGACTGGTGAGCTGGTTAATACAGTTACAGAGAGAGCATCTGGGGACAGACAGGGGAAGATGGTGACTATAACTTGGGGCGGGGGGGGGGGGTGACCTGGCTAGCTGGGCTTGAGGCCAAGCTGGAAAGGAACCCCCAAGTCCACTTCCGAGAGCCTGAACTTTATAGCAAATAATTGCCCGGTTTGGCAGCAAGACTGCCAGTCAAATAGCTTATTAACAAATGGAAAATATATAAACACGTAACAGTTGCCTCCAAGAAAAAAATTTATTAAAATCCCCACCACCCTGTGTTATTTGCTAAATAAATAGCTGGGACCATATGGATCAGGGGGAAGGTGTCTGTGTCCTAATTAGATGTGTGCTCTTGGCAAAAGTTCCCTCCCTAGGCCTCTGTTTCCCCATTTCTAAATGAAGACTGGGGTGGGGGTGGGGAGCTAGATCAGTGGTTCTCAAACTTCAGAGAGCATCAAAAACACCTGGAAAATGTGTTAAAATGAAGATTGTTGGGCCCCACCCCTAGGGGTTCTGACTCAGTAGACTGAGGTGGGGCCTGATAATTTTCATTTATAACAGGTTCCCAGGTGATGCTGCTGCTGGCCTGAGGCTCCCAATTTGAGAATTTGGGGCCTAGATGATGTCTAACATTCTGTTCTGTCTCCATGTCCCTGTATTTCCCTGGTACCCTCTGGAGTGCCTAGAGACAGCTGATTTTGGACACCCAAGCTTGTCCCCTGCAGTCATCAATGCAGAATAAATCTTTCAGCTGGCCAACAGGGGCTGGTCACCCTGCCCACCAAGGGACTCCTGACCTCTCTGTGCAGGGAGGGCACATATTCTAGTTTAAATTATGTCCCGCACTGGCTGACTGGGGGGCCTGAATCCTCCAACTGTGGCTACCGTTGGTTTTCCTTTGTGCCAGGCAGGGCTGGGCCTAATCCTAACTAATTCCCAGGCAGGCCTGCGTGGAGAGGACTGCCTTCAAAGAGGGTTGGCAGCAGCCCAGGCTATGTATCTGGGCCTCACGATGTGGCCTGGTATCTGCAGAACACTCTCCCCAGTGCACGTGTACACACATGCGGGTGCACACACATACTCAAACACATGCACACACGTGCGCGTGCACACACTTCACCACACGCAGAGCCCCTGGTTGTCAGGAGGACTAGTTTTGCTTTGATGTACCTCTCGCTGCACATTGTTTCAGCTCTTCTGGAGTCACGGCCTTATTTATCTTCTTGGCATGGATTCTTAGAAGAATTCCATTCAGGCAGCAGCAAAATCACTCAGCTCCTCTGTTTTATGAAGTTTATCAAATGGCAAAATATCCAGTCTCTTTTGTCTTATGGATCCGGTGTGAATGTGCCTACAGAACTGCTTTTCCCCAGGCATCCTCCGGTCTGTGTGTGGTTATAGGAACCTTCCCCTGTGAGGACCCTGCAAAATCCAGGGCTTGCCTACTTCTCACTGCAAGGGAACCCCAAAACAGATGCAGGGCTTCAAGGTGTTTCCCAAATACAGACTCACGCACACATACTCTACATATGCACGTGCTGTGTTCACGCCCCACCAAAGGAGCCTCAGACTCCCACAGCAGACCAGCCTCCCTCTACACACCCACTCCAATCCCCAGGCCAGGCAGCGCTCCCACCCCAAAGGCAGGGGCTGCTTCTAAAACCATGGCTGTTATCTCAGTCTCAAAGCTTGCAGCCTTTATGGAGAGAGCCACCTCCCCTGCAGCGGAGGGCCTCAGGCGCTCCCCACCCCTTTAAAGGGACCAAGTGTTTCATAACCTCCACAGAGAGACTTGAAACAGCCAGAGGCCTGGTCTTCCTTCCCATCCTCCTCCCCAGGCATCCAGCTTCCCGGGAATCACAGCAACCCCACGGCCTGGGTTCTCCACCTCCAGCCCCTACCTGAGGCCTCAGCCAGGGCTCGTCCCCACTCAGCAGGGCGCACCGCCACACAGCACCTAGATGCCCAGTGACCTCACTGGGAGGCCCCAATCATGAGGATTCCTGAGCCCCAAAAGTCTACTCGGAGCCCTCCTCCCTTTTCCCTCTTCAGGAAGTCCCCAAAGTCCAGGAAGGAGCCTAGGGCTTTGCAGATGCCCTGGTTTGTAGTTTACAATGTGTCCTGGGGTGAAGGACCCCGATCTGGATGGAAATCTAGGTCAAAGGTCCAAGATGCCCCTGGAAGGCACATCCCTGTGCCCTGTTTCCTCTCCCTCCTATAGCTGCCAAACGTGATGTCACTGTGACCCCCTTACTCTGAGACGGCTATTGTCCATATCTGGCCATAAGTCCGGTCATTTCTTTCCACTAAATACCTCTTTCCTCTAACCATCCCCCTCCATTTCTTCTGCAGTGCTGCATTTCAGGTTCTCTGTACTGAGGGTGTCCCTCAGGAGTTTGCCTGCTATGACAGCCAAACACCCAGGGTACAGAGAAGACCAGGTCACACCTTGTCTCTTTCCAGAGTCTCCCCATCATCCTCAGGGCAGGCTGTGTGTGGTTACAGGAACGTCTCACTGCCCTGTGGGCTCGCCACCTGCCTGCCAGGTACCCTGTCATGCCCTTTTGGGTCCTCTTCTTAACTATCAGTACAGCCCCTCCTTCTGACCCCACATTCAGTGTTAGAACATTAGATTTCGAGCCAGGCAATTTGGGTTGGAATCCCAGCAGCACTTAGAAGTGGGGGAGTATGGGAAATTTTCTGAACCAGCCTATGGTTGCCAGCTTCCAAAATGGCCCCCAAGGAGCCTCACCTTGTGTAGAATATGGAAGAAGTAATGGAGTGTGAGTTCTGAGGTCATAAACAGACTTGCGGCTTCCACCGTGGTGCCTTGGACCATTTGCTCTGGGGGAAGCCGAATGCCAGGCTGTAAGGACACTTAAGCAGCCTGCACAGAGAGTAACTAAGCCTCCCATCAACAACCAACGCCAAGCTGCCAGCCGTGTGAGTGAGCCCCCTTGGAAATGAATCCTCCTGCCCAAGCCAGACCTTCAGGATTCCATAACCTTGGCTGGTATCTAACTTGGGGTTGTGAGAGACCTCATGCCAGAAATGCCTAGCCAGGCTGCTCCTGAATCCCTGACCAACAAAGGAATTGACTACTATTGTTTTAAGCTGCTAAATTTTGGGATGATTTGTTACATGGCATTAGATAACTAATACACCATCCAATCTCAGTTTCTTCTTTTGTAAAGTGGTTCCAGTTTGCTAAAGCGGCCAGAATGCAAAGTACCAGAAATGGATTGGATTTTGCAATAGGGGTTTGTTAGTTCACAGATTTACAGTTCTAAGGCCATGAAAACGTCCCAGTTAAGGCATCAATAGGATGATACCTTCTCTGAAGAAAGGCCAATGGCATATGGGGTTCCTCTGTCACATGGGGAGGCACATGACCAGAGTCTGCTGGGCCTCTCCCGGGGTTAGCTTCTCATTTCTGTTGCTTTCCCAAAATGTCTCTAGGTTTCTGTCTTAGCTTCTCTCTCTCAGCTCCTGTGCATCCTTGCTTGTTTCTCTCAGGGTATTTCTTTTCTTTTCTTTTTTTTGAAATCTCTCAGCCACTGAAACTTGATTTTGTTTCATGTCGCTTCCCCCCCTGCCTATTTTTTTAAATTCATTTTATTGAGATATATTCACATACCATGCAGTCATACAAAACAAATCATACATTCGATTGTTCACAGTACTATTACACAGTTGTGCATTCATCACCAAAATCAATTCCTGACACTTTCATTACCACACACAAAAAAATAACAAGAATAATAATTAAAGTGAAAAAGGGCAATTAAAGTAAAAAGAACTCTGGGTGCCTTTGTTTGTTTGTTTTTTCCAGGGTGTTTCTTGCTAAGCTTCTGGGGTCCTCTCTTAGTTTCAGGCAAACTCTGGGCTTCATCTCTTAGCACAGCATCTCCACCGTCTTTCTGTCCGCAACTCCAAGTGTATGGCTCTGTGTTGGTTCTGACTTCTCTCTCTCTCCCTGAGCTCTCTTACGGACTCCAGTAAACGAATTAAAACCCATCTTGAATGGGCAGGGTCACATCTCCATGGAAATAATCTAATAAAAAGGTCCCACCCACAATGGGTTTGCCCCTACAAGAGTGGATTAGAAAAACCTAGTTTTTTATGAGGCACATAATAGATTTAAACCAGCACAAATAGGAATATTAATATCAACTTTATAACATTGTGAAGATTAAATGAGATGGTGTTGGTTTGGTGCATTGTAGGTGCTCTGTAAATGGTGGACATACTCTTATTACCCATCCCACTACCCCTCCTTCTCTGGAGACCCAGAGGAAGCTGGGGAGAGGCCCTTCCAACCTCTCAGATCTTCACTTGCTCTCCTCTTCCAATGCGTGGACAGGACACTGGGCTGGAGCAGATGCATCTGAAGCATTGTGGGTCTTTCCAGAACTCTGGGATGGGTCCCACTCACATTTCCAAGGGTGCTCAATGGTGTGTGTTTTCATTTCCTTTAAAGGGCTCCAAATGTGATAATTACATACTTATTAGCCCTGTAAAATAACAAATCTGGAATCTACATTCTGGAACAAATGGATTAACTGCTGAAATGAGTTCAAGGGTTGCCCTGGCCAGCTTTCCCCGTAAGAGCCAAAGCACTGCTGCAAAAGCCCTTGCAATTGACCCTACCCAGCCCAGCTCATGCGTCTCCTCCAACCAGTCCATTCAACTCCCCACTGCATAGCTCCCAGCTGACGAATGTGCTTTCTTGTTGTGGTTGCTGTTGTTTTATTTTTCATGTTTTCTTAATGTCTGTTTGCTGAGTATGGGTCCTGGGTCTCCCCCTCAGAGGAGGGAGACTACCTAGGGCTGGAGCTTCCTCCTTCGTATCTCCCTCTAGTGAATCCAGTGCTCCAGGCAGTGCTTGGCAAACTATGGATCATGCCTGTGGGGCTGCCCCTCGCATCCTTCTCGTGGACATTTCCACCTTCATCTCTTTTCTTCCCACCCCCAACCAAACTCACCTCCCTGCCCCAGGCTCCAGCACCCTGGGGATCCCAATGGCTTCCTCTCTCACCTCTGGGCTTTTGTAGGGCTTTTCTCTCTGGAATGCCCTCTCCCCTGCCCTGCCATAGACCATCACCTGGCTGACTCCTTCTCAGCTTTCGGTATTCAGCCTGGAAGCACCTCATGATGAGCTGCGCCCCAGCCCAAGACTGGGACAGCCTCCCTTCTCACAGACCCCAGGCGCCCTGGGCTCTCTCGCCTGCAGCTTCACCCTAGGGTGCAAATACCTGCAGGTTTATATCCCTCCTGCTCCTCTGGAAAGTCCCGAGGGTAGGCAGTCCCCGTCTCTGGCTCTATTCTCCCTGTCCAGCCCCACTGTGGCTGGATCCATGGCAGGCATTCAACAAATGCTATGTGAATAAATGAAGGCATAAAAATTAATCAAAGTGTTAAAATTGCCAAGAAGTCTAAACTTGCCCTCTTCTGATTTATACCAAAGACACTAGCAGGCTTAGTCAAAAACTCCTTCACAAAATGACACGATCCATGACTGCACTTGCCCCAGAATCTATTTATCTCCACCAAAGGCAGACCTGAAGCCCAGTCAGACCTCAGGGCAGCCTCAGGCTCTCAGGACAGTGCCACATCTTAGGCACAGCCCCACCTTTTTCTTGTCCCCTACCCCCCTCCTAACCCTACCCCAGGGAGGTGAGCAGAGAGAAGGAACAGAAAAATACAGGTTCAGGGGGAAGTCAAGTGCAAGAAACATCTGTATAAACACTATCTCATTCAATTCCAGTAAAACCAGACTACTGGATCATTCCTTCCAATTTTCCAGTGGAGAAACTGAGGCACAGAGAGGTTAAGTAGTTTCCCAATGAAACAGATCAAATCAATGGAAGAAAAAACATAGCTCCCTCACCTCCCAGAAATTTCAGCTCAAACACAGACTGCAGCCTGGGTTGTTAGAATCACAGCCAAGGATTCCGGGTATACACAGTACAAAGCTTTTTTCTTTCTTTCTTTCTTTTGAATATCGTGGGTGAGGAGGTGCACCGGATCTTGAAGGTTTATTTACCATTCCTTAGCCTGACCTTCCAGGAAGAATGTCACTAATGAGAAACAATCTAGTTGGGCTCCCAAACCCAGAATTTTCATAGAGATCAATTAGGAATTTCAGAAAAAGGACAAGAAGAAGAAGAAAAAAAGCAACTGAATTTTTCCTGTCTGGAAGGAAGCTTTGTATATATCAAGCAAATCTCAGATCTGAGATTACATCTTTTCCTGTTGTCCCCCACCCCCCCGCTATTGGATATACACTGGGAGCAAAAGGAGAGCACTCATCTTCATGTGATGTAGGCTGAGGGCAATGGAAAATAGAAGGGACAGCTATAGTTGGGACTGATGCTTCTCTAATTAAAGAGCTAACCTTACAGTGGGGGCCAGGAGCCAAGAACTCTGCTCTCAAGACCAGGTTCCGTTCTAACTCACATCCAAACAACAGTTTTTTCATTGTGGTTGAGGCATTTCCATTCCAGCAAAGTGTAAGCTCCATGAAGGCAGGGGTCAGGCTTGCACTCTGCTCTATCGTGTTGCCAGCAAATGCCTGCACACAGTAGACTCTCCTATTAAATGAATGAATTGAACAATTAGCCAGTGTATAAAACTGTATCATTTCCATCTAAAAAGTAGCTTTTTCTGAGCAGGTAGAAAGCAATTAGTAAAGTTCTTTCACTATAGAACTTAGCTAGAATTATCCAGATCATGCTGTCAGCTCATCTCTCCTGTGGACAATGCATCAGTGACAAATGCTATTTTAATTCAACCAGTTATTAAACAGCACAGATGGTGAACTACCACATTCTCTTATAACTGTGCCTGCATCTGGCTGCAGCAGTAGTAAAACCTCTCAGGTGTTACATACTCTGGTTCATTTGGCCGAAACCACCCTCCCCACCTACCGTGCTGGCCGCTACAGCTGGGCGCAGCGAGCCTCAACAACCTGCCATCGTAATCACGAAGGCAGCGGGATTGCCCAGCTTCTGACCAACTCTGTCCCTGCACCGTTCTGGCCTCAACTTCCCTCTCAGTGAGAAGTTCCATCCTTCCCGCTGGAAAATGATGGTGCGTGTTGAACAACTTCAGCTCTGCTGTGTTAGCTGGGGAGGGACTGGGAGGTGGTCAGTGTGGGCGGTGTGACCATGGATCTGAGCATAAATTCCAGTTTTGTCACTAACTGGCTGTGCCATCTGGACAGACGT
Organism: Choloepus didactylus; assembly: GCF_015220235.1. Taxonomy (NCBI): domain Eukaryota; kingdom Metazoa; phylum Chordata; class Mammalia; order Pilosa; family Megalonychidae; genus Choloepus; species Choloepus didactylus. The sequence continues at coordinate 130,952,434 of NC_051308.1, forward strand.
CTCCCTAATCTGTCCTCAGTCTCTCTCTCTACCCAGTGGGGATAATAACTGTGCCTACTCCACGGGGTTGTCGTGAGGAGTAAATAAATCAATGTAGGTAGAATGCATTAGATAATGCCTGACCCCCGGTAAGCACCATGTGTGAGCCGTTGTTTTCGTCTGTAAAATAAGGGTCTGTGTGGTACTCCGTCATCTCCCAGCCCTCCTAGAAGGAAGAGTTAGAAACGCTGAGGTTACCCTTTCTGTGTTTCCTACATCCCAGAAGGTCACAAGAGCCTGCCCCATCAAACTCTTCCCAGACCATATATAGATAAAGATAAGAATTTGCACGAGTGGTTTAAAAGTGGGGCAGGAACGCCTCCTTTAAGTGCCCTCCCTGTCTTGCGTGGAAGGGCAACTCCATCTACTCAGCCAACTTGCATATAATCCGGGGCTTCCAGCCACCCCAGTTCTATTCGCAACACCATCTTATTGGGGGTTGGGGGGGTGGTGGTGAGAAAATGTCAGGAGGGCCACCTGGGCTGGGGAAGGGGTGCTGGTCCCTCTTTGCTGAGCCCTGGCCTCTCAGGCCCATTCAGTCTGGGGTGAGGAAGTTTCCACCAAATCAATGATGGAACCCAGAAATCTGAGCTGCTAGCTTCCGTTTCTGGAGATCGTAATAGTAACAGTCTCTTAAATTAACAAAGTGCATCACACCCATCCAAACACAAGTGCTTCTGAAATACCCCGCAGCCATGCATGTCACCCATTTTTATAATGAGGAAACTGAGGCTCAGAAAGGTTATCACCTGAGGCAAGAGACTTGGCATTTAAACCAGGCTGCTGGTTTTAACTATCGGTTACATTTTTCTGGCGTCACACTTGCATCCTCTACAGTAAGCTGCTTGATAACTATGTTGGATAGAACTGACACTAACATCCTCCTAAAAAGTCAACAATATCTAATCAACAACTATCGAGAAACCTGATTCAGGGAAAACGTGGCAACATAATTTTGTTGCCCAGAGCTGGAATTCACTGGATCCTGGGAGAATGTATACCCCTGGGGAGGACAGAGGGGAGACTTAATTCGAAGCTGAGCCTCCTTCTTGGCTGGAAATACCAGCCCCAGGTGCTCCCATCTCTCTGCCCAGTCAGCAATCTGCTATTGGGGGCCCAAAGGCCCTAATGCCTCCAATGTGGTGTTTAAACCAATAAGGCTTCAGAGAAGTTATGGTATGTTTAATAATGGCTTAATGACTCCTCCTGAGATGCAAGGCTTCTGGTTCCTGTTTGGCCTTGATTTACAGCCCAACTCAGGCTGAGGACAGCCAAGAAACCTCTTCTAAGCCCCCAGCGGAAGAAGGAGGTGTTCACACCAGGCCTCTTGGATTCCTTTAAAAACTGAGAATTCCAATGAAATACAAATGATGTTTGACTCCCCACCCCTTTTGGTAGTCTCTAGAAACCTTGAAAATCAAACGGGTCAACCCAGACCCAGGGCTCCTCACCCCCATAGGAAGTGGGCAGAGTCCTAGGGCCTCGATGTTTCTTCCCAGATCTTACATAGGGTGGGGTTTGTTTCTCTTTTCGGAAAGCCTAAGCTGCTTTCTGAAGACACGTAGGATTACTATGTGTCTTTTTGGCTGAGGAGACAGCTCTTAGGAGATGCAGTCCTACCCTGACGCTCCTCCTGGGGCGGCAGAGCCCCTCCCTTCCAGTGGATCCCAGGCACTTCCAGATCATTTGCCCACTGAAAGTCACTCTCTCCGTGCCTGCTGCTCAAGCAGAAATGTAACCCCCCTGCCAACTCTGTGACCTGCTCCAAAGGCTCCTCCACTGGGGCCCTGTTCAGGCCTGAGCTGCCCCCGCTCAGTCTCCCTTTCTGTTCCTGCCCTGCCTCTGCTTCTGAAACCCACCAGGAGTACAGAGAAACTGTTAGGGTTGACTGGGCCAACTTCCCCATCCACCTAAGAGAACACTAAGGGCTGATTCAAGCTCCCACAGCTAAGTAATGGTGGAGCCAGTGGAAGAACTCAAGGCCCCCGTTCCCAGCTCAGAGCTGTTTTCACACAACAGGACACTGCTCCAATGACTCCTTTCCCTGTGAGAAACAGGAGATCACTAAGGTGGGGCATCTCTGCTGGGGGCAACGTTTCTCCAGCTTCCCCCTGAGGCCGGCAAAGAGACTTCGGTAAAGTCAGTCTCAGCCCTGCCCCTGCTGCCACACAGCGCCTGGGCTCAGCCGCCTCTCCCCTTCCCCCCTCACACTCATTCCAGGCTAATGTCAGGAGACCAGGCCTAAAAGTGTTTGTTCAGAGTTGGAGGTGGGTATTTCTGTCCCCCAGCCCGCCTCACCCCTCTAGGGACAAGCGCCTCTAGGATCCAGCTGTGAGCATGGGATTCACCCGGACTGCGGAACAAAAGAGACCCCCGCCTCCCTGAGGGCCCTCTAGAGGAGGTGGCTTCCTTCCCCTCTCGCAGGCTGCCTGGATCCGGGACTCGGGGTGAATCAGGGGGCTCCCGGGCTCCCAGGGGTTAACACGCGCGGGGCCGTACGTGACGTGGATGGTTCCAGAATTAAGTCAGAGGCGCGCCCCCTCCCTTGCCCCCCGCCCCCCGCGACGCGCGCCGCTCCCGGGGGCTCTGCGCCCCCTCGCCCAGGTCCCTCCCCCTCGGCAGGCGCGCACAGGCCGCGCGGGCAGCCGAGCCCGGGAGCCCCGGCCGGCCTGTGCGCCCCGAGCCGGCATGGACCCCGAGCGCTGCGCGCCTTTCGGTGCGGGGCCCAGCCCCTACGCGGCCGCGGGGGACGAGTCTCCAGGCTCCCAGGGGACCCCCGCCGCCGCGCCTCACCTGCACCCCGCGCCGCCCCGCGGCCCGCGGCTGACCCGCTTTCCGACCTGCGGGCCCCTGGAGCCCTACCTCCCAGAGCCGGCCAAGCCGCCCGCCAAGTACCTGCAGGACCTCGGGCCCGGCCCGGCGCTCAACGGCGGCCACTTCTACGATGGCCCCGCGGAAGGTAACGCGCGGCGCGGGACGCGGGTCGTAGCGCAGCCTCGACCCTCTGTTCTTCTCGATTGGGGCCGGCCCGGGCCTTCTTGCTTCCCCGCTCGCCTACTTCTCAACTTTTGCCCCTCTCGCCGGCTCCCTAGGAAGCCGGATCGGTTTCCCGGGCCGGCGCTGGCCAGGCTGGGCACAGGCTAGCGTGGTGCCAGAGGCAGGGCCACCCCTACCCCCGGCGGCGGTAATGGGAGGCGGGAGGTCAAGGGAGGGTGGAGTAGCGAGGGTCCGGGGCCCAGTCGGTCTCGAAGGCGGCCGGGGCCCGGAAGGAGAGCTCGTGCCCGGCCGCAGTTGGGCTGAAACTGCCGCCGAACCAGAAGCCGCGCGGCCCGGGCGCCGGGGCCCTGGGCCGCACTCAGAGCTGGGCCGCGACGCGGAGAGAGAAGCCCGGCTTTTGTGTGTGGAGCCCGTTCTGGGCCCTGAAGCCGGGCACTCGACCTAGAGCAACCAGCCGGGCTCAGCAGAGGGCTGCGGCCTTGGTTTCCGCCAGCGTATCCCCCCAGGTCCCAGCCTCCGTGGGAAAGGCGCTGGCTGAGCGTTAGGACGCTTGGCGAGTGGCCGCGGCTGGTCCCGCAGTGTCGGGGCCATCTACATCCCGAAATAACTGTGTTCTTATTTCTCAGACTAACCTGGCCTTCCCGTCGTTATTCACGGTGGTGGCCGCCCTTCCTGCAGTCTTGACTTCCCCAAATTGGATCGCCACCGCTGGGCCGTCGGGAGCAGCCCTGGGAGGGCCTAACCCCATGGGCGCCTCCGGCTCCTGGGCCTAGGCTCCTGTGCGCCGAGGTCGGTCGGGCCGCGCCTTCTCCCGAGAGCGCGCCTGAACGCCGGGCCTGGCAGGCCGGTCCGCAGCCCCGCCGCCGCCCATTGCACCCGCTGGCCTGTAGAAGCTCCTGGCTCTCGTGGTCCGCTCCATCTGCGATGCCACATCCTGCAGCCTAAACCCACAGCTGTATTCTCCAAGAATCGCCCCAACCCCTCCTTCCCCACGCTGGCGCCTCCCGGCCTCCACGGAGTGCTCGGGCAGCTCCGGCCTTTGCCCAGCCGGGGCGGTCGGAATGTGTATGGGGAGGGCCGGGAGGTGTGGGGGGGTCAGCGGAGGAAATGAACGAGTCCGAGGAGCTTCGTGTCTGTGCCCTTTGAAAGAGGCTCGCCTGATAAAAACCACAGTTTGGACTTAATGAAAAGCAGTTGGTCTGGCTCCTCTGATCCCAGCCAGACGGCGAACACCGCCAGGGACAGGTACCCGGCCCGGTTTAGCGCCCGGCGTTGGGCAGGACCACGCCGGGGGCCCGCGTCCCAGCTGGTCGTGCCGGATCCCGCACGGACAGCCGGGGCGTCAGGACTCGCGCGGGGCGAACTGCGCAGAGCGCTGGAGCGGAACCAGCGGCCGGGAAGAACCGTCCGAACTCTGCGCCGACCGTGAGGGAGTCGTCGGCAACGATGTGCGGGAAAGAAAACCGGAGAATGTGAACCACCAGAAAAAAAGGAAAACAAAATGCAACCAAAAAGCAGATTTTGAGAACGGCTAGAATAAGAGGTAAATGGCAACAGGCAAAGTAGGCAGAACGGAAAACAATAAATGAACAAACGAAAAAACAAAGCAAGAAAGACGAAGATCGAACGAAGCGGGTAAATGGAGGAGAGAAGGGTCAAAGTGAGCGGGAGCAGACAAAACGAAAGGAAAAAAGGAATATCCTGAAAGAGTAGAAAAACAGCAAAATGAGAGCACGTGGGAGAAGAAAAATAACGATTCAAGTTGACCGGAGGACAGGCCAGACGAAAAGGAGGCGCGGCGGGTGCGAGCGGAGCCAGGGGTAGAGATCCCGGCCGCCATCCACCTCTCAGGTGCCCTGGCCGGAGCTCGGCGGGCGGGCAGGCGACCCGCGGTCCTGCCGCGGAGCCGCCCTCGGCGTGGTGCGCGGGCGGCCGAGCCGGGTTGCTGGGGAGAGGCGGCCCCGGGAGCCCGGGCCACGCAGTCCACTTGGAGGGCTTTTTAAATAACGGGGTCGGAGTATTTCCAGTTCAGACCAGTGAGCGCGCAGCTGCGCCCCATCTGCGGCGCGATCTTTTGCAGAGGCCGGGCAGTTGCGCGTGCGAAAGCCTGTCGCACCGCACTCCTTTCCTGCCCGCCGTCCGCCCTGCCTCGGACCGGCCCTTGGCCGAAAGCACCCAGTCCGGCTCTAGGGCCGGGCCGCGTCCTCGCTGTGCCAGATACCCTCGCGCCCTCCGTGCGTGGCAGCTCGGAGGCCCGGAGGAGCGCTCGGCCGGCCCTTCCTAACCCGCCGGGGCCGCTCAGAACCCGTCCCACGAGCTTGGCTTCCCAGCCTCAGACGCACTGTCCAGGAAGGGACTCCCGCTTAAGTTTTGCCCGCCGCCGCCGAGGCCGTGAGCCCGATGGCCATAGCGGCCCAAATCACCGAGCCGACCGCGGCCCTCCGAGGCGAGTCCCAAGTCATTGACGGCCAGCTGAGGCCTCTAGGCCGAAACTGGAGACCGCCAAGGAGAGCACAAAGGCCCTGCTGATGACCTAGCACGGCGCTTATGTCCACTACTGCCTCCAGCTTTCTGCCTCTCTGGCAGAAAGGAGACCCCGTGTGAGGAGAGTAAACAAGCCCGGCCGCGATGCAAGGCTGTAGGGAAAGCTGAGGGTTCAGTGGTTGGTCCAGCGGCCTCAGTGGGCGACTTCTGGGGGGACACTGGGGCGCTCGACAGGCGGCCCTGAGCAGTGCGCCCTGGACTCCTCCACGGGTGGAACTCCCAGGCTACCCGGGACTCTGGCAGCCGCGGGTGGGGGATGGACAGAGCCGGGTCAGGGATGGAGAGTTCTATTGCTCTCCCTGTCCTGGCTCCACATCAGAGGTCGCTGTTCTGGCTCCTTGCTTTTCCGCTGGTGCTGTTGTACAGGCCCGGACATCCGGTGCCGGGCCCCAGGTTCCCAGTCTCCAGCGTGGCCCATTGTACGGACCAGGTACAAGTGACTGATCCCTACGGCATGTGCACACCCGGCCTTAAAGAGCATCCTTCCCCTGATACGTTTGGACTCAAAACTGTTGGCTTCAATTCCTGATCAGCCTTTCCTAGTTTGCTGCCCTCCATATGGTCAACTTCTGTCTCTTTTCTCTTCTGTGCCTTGCTCCTCGGGAGGATGCTTGGTGCTCTCTGGGGAGTATACCTGATTCTCCAAAGAGGGAGGCATGCTGCCCTCCCCCAGGAGTCCTCCAGGCAGATCAAGGAGATTTCAGGGCAGTGGCCTTGGGGAGAGGAGAAGTTCTCTGGTCCCTTATGGGGGCTGGAGACTGGGCAGGCCTGGAGGCAAGCCGAGGGCAGCCGGCTTGGCCCCTTTCCTTGGGTAGCTGTTCTGAGAAGTCCTGCTGCATTTTTGTCTCTTGACGCTGATAACTGTGCCAAGATCAGGCAAGTCCCAGGGCCCCCAGGTCTGCTTGCTAACCCCTGGGCAGGTCCTACTGGGACAGACACTGAGGACCCAGGAGGTGGCTATGCAAGCCCTCTGTGGTGATGTCCGAGTTCCTCTCACCCCAACTCTGACCCCCATCCCTGAGCCACTCTCACCCCTTTTCTCCCTGAAGTTGAGCTGGGGACACCAAGAAGCCTTCCTCTCGGGTCACACACTCTGGGGGCCTGTGAAGTGCCCCATGCCTGATGTCCTGGACTCCCTGACCATTTTCAATTATTTGGTTCAACTTCCCTAAATCCCTGTTCCTTAGCTCCTCCCAAATGTAACTATCCCTAGAACCGAAACGTGTGTGCCAGGCATGGGAGTCCGGGCTTGGAGCATTTCCTCCCCATTGCTCCGCTGAGCTGTGAAGGAAACCTGGTGGCTGGGCTGTCACTGGGGCTGCCTGTGCAGTCTGGGCACAGCCCCTGAGGCCAGGCCCTTCCTGACTTTCCCAGGCCCCCAGGACTCCCAATGTGGAGTTGATTTCATAGCCAGGTGCTCCTGGAGGCCTCTTCCAGTGCAGGGGGACCTTGCCCAGCTTGTCCTCCACAGTGCAGAGAGGGACTCATCAGACCAAGATCCCAAGAAGCCCATCTCTCTGGTCCCATCCTCCTGCCGACTATAGCTGTGATCCTGTCACCAAGTCCTGGGGAAGAAATCGCCTCTCTGTGCCAGCTAGCTGGGCTTCCTGGGGGCTGGGCTGCTGCTGGGGATGGGCCGGGGCCAGGGGAGGGGCTGTGTAATCCAGTGGGGCGCCTTTGTGGCGTGGTTCCTGACCCCTAGTGGACCACTGAGGAGGGATTTCATGGGGACGCCGCTGGGGGTCCTTGCCAGAGGGAGAGGGTGGGGGCGATCACAGTGACCTATTTTTCACCATGCCCTGGTCTTGGTGGGTCTCTGCCAGGCTTCCGGAATGAGGGTTAGCACGTCAGAGTGGGGCTGCTGGGAATAGTTTCCAGCCTGCAGTTGGGTCACCCCTGACTGGGGGAATAGCCAGGGCCCCTGAGGAGGGAGGGGTCAGGCAATGAGAATGATGAGGAGAGGCGGGTGGGGGGTGGGGGTGGGAATAGGTCTGTGTTCTGTTGTAACACTGGTTGCCCAATTCTCCTCCTGCCTCTGTGGTGCTGGAGCTTGAGTCCCTGCCCAGAAATCACGATTTTAGGAACGATGGAGAAAGACAGTCTCTCTGGAAGCTTCTTTGTCTCATCTTGCCCCTCATGCCACAGGGCTGGGGGACTTGACATTGACCTGAGAAGTGGGGTTCAGAGCACGAGGCACAGCCAGACCAGGCCAAGGTGGTCTGCGCTTCCTGTCCATCTCCCTCCCTGACCTTGGGAGCCAGGGCATGGGCACAGGGGCCTGGGAACCAAGACCTGAAGAGTCAGGGACAAGCAAGTACTTCCTGGCAGGGGCAGGAGATGTCAGTCACCCTGTCTTTGCCCCCCTGCCCCCACCCCTTAGCCCTGCCAGGGTGGCAGTCCCTGCTGTGGCGCCAGTCCTGACACCTCCACACCCTGTGGGACACACCACCACAGAGCACTTCCCCGAAATGAACCCCGCTGCCGCCCCAGCAGATCCTCCCAGACCACAGAGCACATGGTTCCCCAGGGCCCCCTCCCCAGCCAGAGGCTCAGCAGGCAGGCCTCAGAATGCCAGGCTCCCAAGGAGGGTGGCTGCCCGGAGGAAGGGAAAGGACAGGGGAGGCGTGGACTGAGGCCTCAACCTTCTCCCCCCTCCCTCCATCCCACCCACAAAACCCCCTGGTCCGTTTTCCATCCTCCTTTCTGTGTGTCCCTTTGCAGCTGAAGAGAAGGCCGCCAAAGCTGCCAGCTTCCCCCAGCTGCCCTTGGACTGCCGAGGAGGCCCCAGGGACAGACCCTCTAACTTGCGAGGCTCCCCGGGTCCCTGCCTGGCCAGCCTGCGTGTCCCCCTGTCCCCCGGACTCCCCAACTCCATGGAGTTGGCCAAGAACAAGAGCAAGAAGCGCCGTAACCGCACGACATTCAGCACGTTCCAGCTGGAGGAGCTGGAGAAAGTCTTCCAGAAAACCCACTACCCTGATGTGTACGCTCGGGAGCAGCTGGCTCTGCGCACAGACCTGACTGAAGCCCGGGTACAGGTGAGGGAACTGGGGGTGCAGGGCTCTGTTGCTGCCGTTACCACCCAGACAACGGGCCAGACCACGGAAAGGCTGGGAGGGGTGGGCGCTCGGGCCTCGCAGAGCTGCCTTTCCGAGGTGCCTGCCCCCAGCCCGTCCCATCTGGGCTTTTGCTCCATGCCCAACTCTGCTGCAGTCACAGGCTCTTCCAGCCCAAGCTGAGGTTTGTATGGGGACAGGGGTGTAATGGCTCTGCCACTTACTAGCTGTCCAGGTGACTTTGGGCATGTCATTGAATCCGTCAGCCCGGCTTCCCAGTCTAGGAAAAGGGAATGATAGTACTGCCTACCGGCTGGGGGGGGGTATCTTGAGGGATTGTGGAATGGATAGCAGTGAAGTGCCGAACATCTATCTGGGCTGCTCCCACGGTGGCTGCCCAGACAAAGGAGAGCCTGCTGGAGGGTCTCAGGGTCAGTGACTCTCAAAGTCATCCTGAGCCAGTGACCTTGAGCTTCTGCCAACTCTCAAACTTTGGCTGGGAGACCCTGGCCTGTAGCGCCTCCCCACCAAAGACCAGGCCCCAGGGCTTCCTGGTGGGCTGTGGCCAACTTCACATAGGGGGGAGTCCCCATCTGTATGTTTGGGGGCAGGGAGAAGGGGGTTGCTGGGAACAGAGGAAGAGGGAAGGGGAAGGAGGGAAGGGAAGTGTACATCCAAGGCATGTTGGAAGTGAGAAGGAGCCAGCGAGGGGTGGGGATGGGAGAGGAGGCATCAGAATAAGTCTGGTCCAAAAGAAAGATGGCTGTTGTCTTGCTTTGAAATGTCTTGCTTTGATACCCAGCAGGCTCCTGATGCCAAGCAGCAGGGACTGCTGGTCGGGGGGTTGAGTTGGAGCTTCTAGGGAAAGGTGGAGGTGACCTCTCATGCAGGGGAGCAGCTGCATGTCCATCACTGAGGCGACTTAGTAGGGCAGAGCTCATGCTTGCCACATCCTGCATGGAGATCTTCCAGAGAAGCATTTGGAAGGTGCTGTGGGGCAGGGGCTAATTTTGGCAGAATGGGGGGCTGGCAGTCCCGGCCATAAAGAAGCCAGCTGCCTTCTAGCAGGGTGGACCCTATAGCTCTGGACCCACCTAGATTCAGAGAGGCTTGTGCTATTGCCCCTTCTCTGCCAGGTCCTCCTGCTGACCTGGTCCCCTCAGGTGGCACCCAAAACGGGCCTCCCCAGGGCCTGGAGTCATGAGGATGAGAAGCCTAGTAATTCAGACAACTCCAGATTACACGAGCCCTGGAAGTCCAGAATACTGGCCTCTCATGGAGCCTAAACAGCTGTCCCCTCTGGAACTGTTTTGGAATGCCCCCCACTCCTCTCCTACGCCTTTTCAGCCCTGGAAGGAGGGAGGGGTAGCCATGAGGCCCCCAGACCTTGTCTAGAATCTTCCCAGATGATTGAGGCTCTAGAGTAGGGATGTTTTCTCTGACAGAAAAAAATTCCTTTTCCAAATAAAACCACCCACAGGACAATGCAGAGGGCAGGTCCAAAGCCCTGGTAGGGGTCTGCAGCGGGGACTCTAGGGGAATATGGGTGGTGACAGGGAAGTCAGTTCCCGGCAAAGTTACCTGCTGTGCCTGCAGAAGAAAGGCAGCTGGGCAGGTGGGGATGGCTTTTCTCTGAACTTGCCCCAGGCCTGCTTTGGGAATCTCTGCAACCGAGGAGCTAGGGGGCAAGGGGATGTGCTTAGCTTTTTACTCAAATGCTCTCTCACCCAGGGGCAGGGACTTACCTGCCTGCATCTGAGTAGAAATGAATGTGGGGAGGTGGGGAGATGGGGAGGGTTGGAGGAGGAACTCTTATCCCAGCCAGGATAGTTGGGCTACACACACAGGCACACACAGGGCACACAGTGTTTTCTGTTGTGACTGTCAGCTAGATCAAGAGTCCCTGGAAACAAGGTGTTTTTTGGGGTGGTGGGGTGGTGGTGGTATTTGTTTTGGTTGTGTGCTATTGCCAATCTCTAACCCGGAGCTGGATACATAAATGTTTATTAAATGATAGAAATACAAAACACATACACCAATGCACATGTGTAAAAGTCCAGTCATAGGCATATACAAAGCAACAAATACATCATAGATACATACACAGATGCGTACATACATAGATAGTCACTTCTGTCTCAAGAGCTCATGAATGACTGAATGGGGGAGACAGATCACCAGACAGACAATGGTAGTCTAGCCGAGAGTCGCCCAGGGTGTTCTGGAAGTCCAGTGTTGGGCGCCCAGCTCAGGTGTACCTGTGTGGGGACAGGTAGCCCAGCCAGGTAGGGAAAACCTAAGTGAAGGCAGGGAGGAGCAAGAGAGCAGTGTTTCCAAGGAAAGCGGGGGTGAGGGCTTGGAAAGCAACTCGAAAGAATTGAGTGTTGTTGGCTGGCAGGGAACGAGGCTATGGAGAGGGGCAGGGGCCAGTCCCAAGGGGCCTTTTCAAGGAGCTGGGCTCTGGGCTAAGGTCCCTAGGGGGCTGCTGTGGGCTGAAGTGGGACTGTGGCCTGAGCAGAAATTGTTTAAGATTCCTTGATGCTGTGAGGTGGGTGGATTGGAAAAGGAGGCGACGAGGCAGGGGGACTAGACAGCCCAACCACAAGCACTGGCTCACTCAGAAGTGCCCAGGGCACCTGTGGCCATGGAACTGATGGTGCCGTCCCAGACAAAGCCAGGCTGAAGAAACAGAGAGCAACTCAGCCTGGGGAGCGGTAGCTGGGGGCCCATGGGGCCTATAAACACGCTCTGGGCTTGGGTCTCCCCTGGCCCCATCTCAGGCCCTGGGCTCTCAATGCTGTGTGGATTTCAAGACTCTGAGCCAGCTCCCCACTCTGCATGGGGTTCACCCTTCCCATCCCTACCCCCAGGTCTGGTTCCAGAACCGGAGAGCCAAGTGGCGGAAGCGTGAGCGCTATGGAAAGATCCAGGAGGGGCGGAACCCCTTCACGACTGCCTATGACATCTCCGTGCTGCCCCGCACCGACAGCCACCCCCAGGTGAGGCCCCGCCCCCAGGCAGGGGTAGCCGGCAAGAGGATGAGCTCTGGAGCAGTGTTCAGGCTCTTACCTTATTTTCTCCTCTGCAAAATAGGGCTTTTACCTGCCTTGTGAATGATGCATGTGAAGCCCTTGGTGCAGCGCCTGGTGCACAGGAGCCACTGAGGGAAATCTCACTTTGAGAAGCAGTGAAATACCACTGCCAGTGTGGGGCTAGGGGGGGAATGGATTCGAGACCTGGGCCAGGTGCAGGTTTCTTAGCGAAAGTCCCTAGTAAGGGAGGCAGCCCCAGGGCTACTGGCTCATGGGCCTTCTTTACACCTCTCTTTCCAGCTGCAGAACTCCCTGTGGCCCAGCCCAGGCTCTGGGAGCCCCACGGGTCCCTGCCTCGTGTCTCCAGAGGGTATCCCCTCCTCGTGCATGTCTCCATACTCCCACTCCCACGGGAATGTGGGTGGCTTCATGGGCATGCCAGCCTCCCCTGGAGCCCACCCTGGCATCTACTCCATCCACGGCTTCTCCCCTGCCCTGGGGGCCCACAGCTTTGAGCCCTCTCCAGACATCGACTACAAGTCTCCAGGCCTTGTCTCGCTCAGGGTGAAGCCCAAGGAGCCGCCCAGCCTGCTGAACTGGACCACGTGATCGCTGCACGGACACGCAGCCTGAGCTGCCCACCCCTCTTTCCATTCCCAGCTGCTCTCACTCCTCCCCTGCCTGGACCCCAGAGAGGACAGGTGGTTCCTGGAGGCCTGGGCAGAGCAGCTGGGACTCTCAGCTCCTTGTAGGGAACAAGCTACAGGGTTATTTCTTTTAGTATAAGGTGGGGCCGCCCAGGAGAAAGGGGGTTTCAAACAGGTGCCCAGGCTACAAACTGGGGCCCCTTGCCCAAACTCTGGGCCAGAGGGAGGAAGACCCTGTCTTGCTTCCTCCAGATTTAGCCGTCTGGCACCCCTCCAGCTGAAACAGGCTTGATTGGCTCCTCATTCAGGGAGCCCAGGAGAACGGGAGGAGGACTGAACTGGGAGGAGCTTATTATGAAGTAGGGCAAACCCAAATCAGAAGAGAGGAGTCTCATTTGACCACCCAGGGCAGGCCTTGCCTTTCCCTCCCCACCACCAGGAGGTATGCACCCAGGTCCTGGTGCCCAGAAGGCCTGGAAGCTGGGTGCCAGAGTGAAAGATGCTCTTTCCCCCCAGCTCCAGTCATCCCTTACTCCTGACCCCTACTTCCTCCCCCTACACACTATGGAGTCATTTTTCCCCTCCAAAGAGGCAGAAGTTCCACCAGAAATCACCCCAATTTTGGATTCTGTCCCAGAGCTATGCCATGGAAACCATGGTCTCCTTTTTGGGTGTTGGTGAGAATAAAACAGATTTCCACAGATTCTGAGCCCCTGAGATCCTGATCCCCACTTCTGTGAAGATACTTTTGTTAAAAAAAACAAACAAACAAACCAGTGTTTAGCGTAATAATAAAGGTGGCAGTATTTTTTATACCAGGTGATTGCGTATCCCCAGGGCTCAGCCCGGATTGCTTTAGGGCTGGTGTGTGCCCAGGAGGCTGGCAGGCATCTGGGAGGCTAGGGGAAGGTGAGTCTGCAGCAGAGGCCATGCTGGGTGCTGCCATCTGCCAGGGTCTCTGTGGCTTTGGCTGGTGCTAGGACGGAGGGAGAAGAGGCCAGCTCTCAGGTGGTGCTCGCTAGGCAGGGAGGACTGAGAAAGCTGAGACAAGCTTGTGGCTGAACTGACAAAAGAAGGGAGGTGGAACGGACTGGGGTTCCCATGGAGGGTTCCGAGTTCCCTGTAGACCGGGACCCCAGAGCCGTGGGGGTGGGGCAACTCCCTTCTCCCAGAAGCCCCAGGAGCACGTCTGAGCTGTGGGGCAGAGACGAAAGCCAGGACTCTTTCTTGTGGTTTCAGAATATTACCCATTCTATCCTTCATCCCTGCTTTCTGCCTTATCTCCCCAGCCTGGAAGGCAGGAAAAAAGCAGTCCTAGCCCTCCCACCCTCCCAGTAAACATAACCACATCACTCACAAGAGTTCAGCCTCAGCTAGTGGCCCAGCAGCCCCCACCCCACGCCTCACCTTTCAGCCTAGAAAACCCAAGCACACGAAGACACAGTGCTGTGCTTATTCCCAAGGAGGGAGCAAACCCCCTACTGGATCATGTTTCCCAGTCAAGACGGGTCACTGTGATGACGCCCAAGCAACCAGGCCTGGCTTCTTCCCTCTGGGACCTTTGCTTATTCCCCACCCCTCCCTCAGTTTGAGGGCCTGGCTTCCAGACGTTTCTCTCCTCTGCACTGATGCTGCCTCTGAAGTTCAGGTGTGAGCCTTGTGTCCACTGGCAGGAGGGGACCCATCAGGAAGTGGAGAGAGAATCAGGGTACTAGGAGAGGCATCTCCAGCTACCTCTGCTGAACAGAATCACCCTTACCCAGCTGGTCATTGATGAAACTGGGGCCCCAACCCATGTTTCTAACTGCAGGGCTAAGACTACTGTGCTAGAAGTTTCTTTGCCCAATGAGTAGTCAGCAAAGTTTAGGACCTTCTGCCCCACAAATTTTAAGAGAGATGCAAAGAGAGATTGGTTCATTCTAGAAATATTTATTGTCTACTCTGTGCCAGGCATTGTGCTGGGTGCCAGAGACAGAGCAATGGTAAAGGAAAACATGGTTCTCTCTTTCATACTTATAACGACACAGGAAAAATGGAAAGGATCTGCGAGAGCCCGAGCAAAGGAAGCAGAAGTTGGGAAGAGACGAACAAGAGAAGAAAATTAAGTCGAGCTGGAGGTCAATGCAGCAAGAGTAGGAGAGGCAGGCAAAGGACAGGAGAGGGCCCTGCGTGGGAGAGGCCCTGGGAGTGAGGGGGGGAGGGGAGGGCACAGGGAGGCCAGAGACTGGCTACTGGCTCCCATCCAGGGGCATCTGCCCACAGCTCATATTTTTCTGGCCAGTGACAGCTAAATGAAGAGACAGCTAACTTTACAACCGCCCACTTCACACATAATGAATATGAATGGGCATCCTGGAGCCTGTTCTGTGGGATTATCTGTGAGCTGATGGGTCCTCCCACCAACTGGGCCATCCCAGTCTGCCTGTCCCCTGGCTGAGGCACAGCCAGCCATTCCACCTACTTCCAATAGCTACGCTCCCCTCCTCCCCCACTCGGGGTGTTTCACCCGACAGCCCCAGTCTCCAGATGCCCCTCACCTCCCCCTCCCTTCAGAGGTGGCCTCAGCTTAGGCCCCATGGTTTCCCCAAGGCAAAGTTGGGGCTCTGTTTACCCTTCCAGGAAAGGCAAAGGGGAAGCAGCCCCACCTGGAATCCCAACTTTCAATCGCCAGGCTCTATCTCTCCTTGCGGAGGCTCTCACCGCACTGGAAATTTTATCACCCAGTGAGTGATCAGCAAAGTTTTGGACCTTCTGCCTAGTGAGGCCCACCCAGAGTTGATTCCAGAGCACTAAATCTTGGTGCTGGCAGGGACATGGACAGAAGGCTAGGACTGGAGGGCCCTAGTCAGGGGGCCCATCAGTCCAGGCTTCCCTGTCTCAGTCTGGCAGTGGGAAATGCTTATTAGAGGCATTCAATCTTCCTCCCCCAACCATTTACACATTAACCTGAGTTATAGCCCGAAAGTGCTGTCCTTCTGTAGTCCCAGACAGGAGTAGAGCTCAGCATCACGAGGAACTGGGCAAGCAGTAACATTTTCTTTATGCAGCAGAGGGAGTATATGCATTATCCACTGTCCCCAACCTCCACAAGACAGACCCTAGTTGTTTTCACCTGGAGCCAATGAGTCAAAGCGTCCACCCTTGGAGTCCACTCCCAGCTCAGTCTCCTGTGGGAGGAGGGCATGGTTTGGGACCAATGTGACCTGTGTGGGCCCCTGCACCCGTCAGTTTTGGAATCTGCAACATTACTGCTCTTTCTTGCTTTCATGGCCACCTCTCCATCCAACTGTCAGCCGGTAGGGGGAAAAGAGGGATGAGGTCCTATTCATCTGGACACCCATGGCACCTAGCAAAAGGCCCGGCCCCAAGGAGGCCTTCAAGGGATGATGGCAGGCTTATCAGATGAGTGAGTGGCTGCCTTTTCTGAGGCCTCCACATTCAGAGCAATAAGCTAGTTATGGGAGAAATAAGGAGGCCTAAGACATGGTTCTGGTCCTTGAGGGGGGTCTGTTTTCTAGGGGACACACGAAGTGGATGCAAATTCATAGAAGGTTAATGTTGGAAAGGCCATTAGCATTCTTAAAGTAGCTGTCACTATTGTAGCTCTTTTCTGCCAGGTATACAGGTCCATTATCCATGATCTTATTCAGCCCTCACAACCACCTTGCTATATCATTAAGCCAATTTTACAGATGAGACAACTGAGGCTCAGAGCTTGATTAGTCCAACGTGACTCAGTGAGTAAATATCAGAGCCTGGATGGAAAGTCAGGTATGTCTCACTCCCAAGGAAGGCAACCCCTTTGTCTTACAGCCATCAGCCTGAGGCTGACTGTGCCATGTGCCAAATGAATGGTGACAGCTCCTGCTGCTCTGAGCAGTCAGCTCATTACAGGACAGACAGGAAGTCTGCCTCCTGGGACATATGGGTGTGGCAGGTTAGCCACAAACTTTGGTCCCAGGAGAGAAAGAACTTGGGTTTAGGCTGAAAAAGAAAAAAAAAGTTAGCAGCAACTGCCTCCAATTACCTTGTTGGGGGCACATTCAGGGCACACAAGAGGCTAGGCCAAAGCCAAGCTTGGTTGGCCCAGTTAGGGCCTAAAGCAACTGACATTTACCCAGAATCTTCTGGGTCAGAGATGTGCTTGAGCATAGTTAAGTACTGAATAAGGTGAGTAAATGGGCAAAAGAGTGTATTGGTGTTACACTGGGGAACAACAATGATTAAGAGAAAGGATGTGGAAAGCACAAACACTTTGCAAAAAGAGCCAGGGTTTGAATCCTGGCTCCGCCCCTCGTTATTGGGTGACCTTGGGCAAGTTCCTCACCCTTTCTTTGTCAGTTTTCTCACTGCAGGGGTATTACAAGAAATTAGATGTTACATAAAATGCTTAGAACAGTAGCTGGCACATAATAAGCATTTACTATTTGCTAACTGTGGAGAAAATGAGCTTTCCAGAAGCATCTGGTATTGCCCCTGGTAGCTATCCGGCACTCATTAAGTTGTGACTCTTATGATTAACAAGGGACAGTCTCCATCCTCAGGCTGATGCAGCCTCAGGGTCCTCACGGAGAAATGGAGCAATGGAGCTGGAACCCAGTTAGCAATCATCATTTTATGACACTCAACCCTTCAGAAAGGACTTTCACGAACCCTCCCATCTCATTACCCAGATGAGAGGTAAAGCCACAGAGACTGAGTGGCCAATCATTACAAAACATACTTCTGTATAAAGACCTGGGTTTAAATGGCTAATCTGTCACTAACAAACCTGGTGGCTGTTATAAGGTCCTTCTCTCCCCAGGCCAGCTCCTGGGCTTACAGATGAAGGTTTCACTTGCCCAGGCTTTAAGGCCCTTGCAGCTTTGATATTCTGGGTTCTGTTTTACAAGTCAGAGGAGAGACCGGGGAAGTAAAACATGGGGAAGGAGGACAAAGTCTCAGGCCAGGCAAGATCAGAGTCCCAAGTTGCGAGGTAGAATAAGAATGTGAAAATCTATCTTACTCAAACTGAAATTCCAAGACATCTTTCCTTTCAGTCCTGGAAAGAAACAGCAGAAAATCCATCTTGCACATGAACTGTGCCCAATTCTTTTGTCTTGTTCAAGTTAGTTTTGGGGCAATGGGCCAATCAACTACAGGGATCCCAGGTCTTAGAGAATGTGTGACAATAAGGAGGACACTGCTGGCTTCCACTCTCGCTGCTCCTAATCATACTGGAGGTCTAGACTGAGGCTCAGCAGGACCCAGGCCAGGCAGGCACAGAGCAGAAGGACCTACAGAGGGGAGATGCTCTCCAGAATACATTTCCTTTATAAATCAACCCCCCTTGGAGGATTTTGAAGAGAACTTCAAGCAATTGTGAACAGGGAAGACTCCTTTTATTGGCATCAGAATGGTAAAATTCTCTGAGGCAGAGCCCTAAGACAGAGCTAAGCAGAGGCAGAAGTGACTAGGATTGGAAGTCCAGAGTCCAGTCTCCCAAGAAGCCTCAAACTGACCCCTACCACAAAGCTTTACCTTGCTTCTCCCTCAGTCATCAGGAGCTCCTGGGCTCTTTAATCCTCTTTTCCACTTTGAAGTGGACTCCTGATGGTCTATTTCCCTGGGCTGTGAGCATTAAGTTTCCTGTCTTCCCAACCACCTTCCCCAGTTAAGACTGAGAGCAGCTGACACTTCTTTGATCTAGAACCCTGGCACTTAAACTGGTTTGGTTGAGATCAGCTCAGGAGTGAGATCCAGAGAAACCTGGGGCTCCTAGTACAATTCTGTCAAGCCCAGGAGGTACAGGACAACTTGTCACTCCAGCAAGCCAGAGCCCTGGAGCTGGGCTGGAGCAATCCCATATTGTAAGGGGAGATAAAACTTTGGATAAGTACCCCATACCTGCCACCCAGACAACTCCCTACCCCCCACATACCCCTCTCTTTCCCCTTAGCTGGGAAATGCAGGCAGCCTGGCCAGGGCAAGTGGGTAAACTATCAATACTAGCTTTGTCCACTTTCTAGACCTGGGGGAGAGATTTGGGGGTCATAGTTCCTGTGGACAAGGCAACAGGGCTTGTTTTTACTTCCTTTTAATGTAAATAGAATACACAAACACATTAAAAACCCCAATGTGACACAAGAGAGTACACACAGTTATACATAGATATTTACAGGCCCTTGCAAACCGAGAGGAAAAATGGCACCTCTCGTTAAGGAAAGCTTCTCTTCCTACCCCAACTCTGTCTTAAACCAAAGTGCTGAGGCAGCTGCAGGAGCCTCTGCAATTGCTTCTGGATGAAACTTAGCAGAAGGCTGGAATGACACCAGAAACCCTCCAGAGCAAAACCAAGATGCTGACTTTTTGGTCCTAGCCCTAGTCCTAACTCCTCCTCCTTGACAAGTTGGCATGCCAAGGAGCTGCATATCTCAGGAGGAGTCAGCTTCTGACCCCTGAAATTCAGATGCATGAGAAAAGGTTCCCAGTCCATCCCAGCTTTCCCCAGCCTTGGGCTGACGGAGAAATGAGCTACAACCAACCACGTCTGAGAAGGGTGGGGGGAGGGGAGTGAAGGAAGGGAGTCTCCCAAGTTGAGAGATGATTGCTCCTGAGCAGGATTCTGGGAATCAAAGAGAGAGGCCAAACCTGGACTCACCCAGAGGCCCCGTGCGGGCTACGCAGGACACAGCGGGGCTGTGCTGCCACCTGGAGGGGGATGGGAACATTGCACCAATGAACCAGGACAGTACCTCGAGATAACCACTTCCCTTCTCAGCTCCCTGCCTAGGAGCTTCATTGGAGCAGCTCTTCCCAGGAAATGGGCTTGGAGAAGACCTCTCTTTCTAACCAGAGGTCATAGTTCATCTGAAAGTCCTCAGGGAGGTCCACCCGCTGACCTAGGACACTCTGCAGGCAGTTGTCCACTGGCAAGAAGTCAGGGTTGCTATGGGCCCGGTCGTAGCGCCGAGCGTTGAATCGTTCAATGTTGGCACGGAGGGCACACTCCTCTGCCTGGAAGTCCCAAGGTCGGGCATCGAGATCTGGAACAAAGCAGGATGACCTGGTTAGGAGCCAAGCCCGTGTAGCAGATCCCCATGGGTTCACTGTAGGAGTTGAGGGGCCAGGTCATTCAGGGCTTGGGAGGTTGACTGTCAACCAGGATGGACGAGGACAACTCCAAGCCCCATCCCTCTGCTGAGAGGTAAGGGGAAAGGATCCAGTGGAAGACTGACAGGGACTCTCCCAGATACATAGGAGAGGCAGCAGAAAGGAGAGAAAAGACAGATCTACTGAGAAAAAGGCTTATGCTGCAGAGTTTATGGAGAAGATGACCCAGAGAGGGAGAGCCACATTACAACACACTTCTCTAAAGGTTAAGCTCTCCCTGGCACTCTGGGCTCAGAGGCAGGAACCTGGAGATTCATCATTTGTTTATTCATTCTCACTCCCTAAGAAATGCTGTGTGCCATCTGTCTGCTGGGGTTAAAGAGATGCAGATGACACCAACTTAGCCCTGCACAAATTCACAGGGCATTGGAAGTGCCGACAAATGCGTAATCAGTTGACCACAGTGCTGTGTGCCAGGAACTGTAACAACAGTGCAGCAACATGCCCCAAGACACAGGGAAGAACCAGTAACTCTGCCTCAGGAGATGGGGAGATTGCCCAGAGAAGGCAAGAACATGTAAGCTGATTCAGAATGGCTGGTGCGGGGGGACACACTGCTGGTAGCGGGAACAGTACATGCAGAGGCCCAGAAGAGGGAAACATGACCAGGGGTCAGGGACTGAATACTCCAGTGGGCCCAGAGCCCTGAGTGTGAAGGGGCTGGGCTGATGGCAGGTAATGAGGCTGAAGAGGAAGCTGGGTCAGCTCATGCCTTGCTTAAGCATTTGACTCTAATTCTAAGGGAAACTGTTAAGATAATGAAGGATTTTACTCAGCAGCAACACCACACAATATGCATTTTGAAAAGATCACTAGGGCAACATTGAAGGCACTGAAGGGGGGTAGGGGACTGGAGGCAGGGAGGCCAACTGGGAGTTGCAAGAGTGTAGGAGGCTATAACTAAGGCAGTTGCAGTGGGAACGGAAAAGAGGGTACAGAGAGAATGGAGGATGACCACTGGCGCCAAGCCTGGGTAGATTCTCAAAGCCTTTCCTAGAGCTCCCATCCTGATGCTACAAAGGCAGGAGCTAGGCTCTTACCTGGTCCTCAATGGGAAGCTCAGGGCAGGGAAGTCCCAGCGGTACCATGGACAGGGACTGAAAGACAACACCCCCACCGCCACCCCACTTTGTGCCAAAGCCTCACCATTGCCGTATGCCCAGTCGTCATTCAGCCGATGCCGCACCTTCTGGTAGATGGCAGACATTGTCTTCATGTTGCTCTTCCGCCACTGCCGCCCCAGGTATTTGGTCTGTACCTTGAGCAGTTTCAGCACATAGAGCTGCATCATGGCTTGTTTCACCTTCAGGGCCCGCTTCAAGATGGGGGCTGACTTGAACACCACCAGCATCTGTAAACAGGCACAAGAGAGCAGCCAAAGTCGAGGGCAGAAATAAATGTATGGATCATCACACTGCTGATCAACCTTTTCTGGGCTTTGGGCAGGGTGACCAACCATCCCGGTTTTTCCCAGGCTGAGGGGGTTTCCTGGGACATGGAACTCTTAGTGCTAAAACCGGGAGAGTCTGAGGCAAACTGGGTCTTTTTGGAATTTGAAGAAAGTTATGAATTCCTTCATCAGAAACATTCTTATGTGCATATATGTACAATTTCAGAAGCTTCACAGACCTCCCCCCACTCCAAAGGCATCCATCACACCCAGGAGTAGGAGAGATTGAGAGGATATAGACAAATCTCTAAGTATGGATTTGCTTCAATGCATGACTGAGACTCTCCCAGTCTTCAATTCAACTCTTCAAGGAACCAGGAATGAGCCCTTAAAAAGCAAGGATGTGGCTGCACGAAAACTGAAATAAGAAGGATGTAGCTGCAGAAGCAAGCCCCACCCCAAGGCCTCCCTGCTCAGTGTGAGGGGGCAGGTGCAGGGGCGCCATACTCTTCTGTGGGCTCTAAGTCTCATACCTGCTGACTGTGCTACTCACCATTGTCCTTGAATGCTTCCATTTTGTCAGCTTGTTCAAGATCCGAAGCAGATTGATACAAGAAAAGAGGTTCCTCCAGCAAAACTGGTTGTTGTCACCTGCTTCCTGCAGGGTAAACCCAGGATCAATCATAACCCTCACAGCTGCAGGGTGCTCAGCAGTTTCCAAAAGGCCCTTACGTATATGACTTCAGAGTAGCTGGGTCTCGAGACCTCTAGCAGGAGAGGCCTGGAGACACACTCCCTCTTCTCAGAATTGCAGCCTGGGGGTGGAGTCGGGGGCAGAGAGGAGGGGGCTCTATCCCGGGCTCTATCCTAGAAGTTGAAGGGGCAGGGAGCTCCCTAGAATTTTCCCAAAGGAAACCTGGACCATGACATTAGACCACAGGCTGCCCAACAGCTGTGGTCCCATAGGGTTCCAGGATGGAGAGATGGGAAGCAGCTCTACAGGGTGAGCTCTGAGTCAGCTGCCCCTGAAGTCAGCTTCCCTGATGAACGAATCCCTATTTCCAAATCTTCCAGCTCTGCAGGTCCCTCCCTCTGGGCTTTCCATGCAATTACAGTTCTTTAACAGTCAGGCACTCCAGCAACCTCATCTGGAAAGACACCTTTACCTCTGTGTCAGGGGAGGCCGGCTCGCCACCTGCTGGCCCTCGTGCCAAAGGGCAGTTGGTGAGAGGCCAGCCACTCACCAGACTCTCCGCAGTCAGCTCCGGCAGCTCATGCACCATGCAGTGAGGGTAATCCAAAACAGAAATGCTGCAGGGGGCAAGAGAACCCAGCACCCAGTGTGAGCAAAGGCCTGAGGTCTGGCAGAGCAGTAGTGACCGGGCTGGTTCCTGGCTCTCCTCATGCACTTGTTGAAGCAGCAAAGGTAGGAATCTCCTTTGCCTGCCCCACCTATTTCCCTAGCTGTAAGATGAGAAAATACCTGCTACAAGAGAACTGGCAGGTCCCTCTGTGTCCAGAGGTCTGCTGCAGCTTTCCCTACAGCAATGAATCTGGGGGTGGGGGAAGAAATTTCTTAAGGCAATTGATTTATGCCAAGTCCTTACTCCAGACAATGTCCGGCTGACAGCCCACCATGGGGTGTGCCACACTGATGAGCAGGCACCAGGGGAGAACGGGTAAGAGTTAGCAGACAGGGCAACCAGTACATATTGCTGAGCTCTTTAAAGAAAGCAGGGCCGGCTGTCTCCTCAAAAAAAAAAAAAAAGGTACAGGAAGGGTAGCGAGGGCAGTACTGGACCCCAGAATCAGAGTCTTCCTGTCACTAGACTAGTGAGACCCAGATTTGACACACTGGAGCTTTCCACACCCAAGGACTATGTCTCATTCATCTTTGGGTCCTGATGCCTTGCAGAGTGCTGCTGGCTTGTAGGTGTTGGATAAAGGTCAACTGAGTGGACTCAGTGGGAACCCTATTGTTTGGCCACACCCACCCCTTCCTGGTCCCTGGTCCATATCACCTGTTCTTGGCAGTGATGTAGGACATGATATTTTGATTGAAGAACTTTAGGATCAAAGGGATGCAGTTGGCAAACACCAGGTGCTGGGCCATGTATTCAAACTGCAACCAAGAGGAAAAAAATAAGTGTGCTGCTTGGGACCTCACCTTTTCACTTCTAGTCATAAAGGCCTTGGTTGGAGGACTGTGTCTTAGAACATTCATGCAGAGGTCAAGGGAAGACTGGAAGGTCATGGCTTCTGTTCCCCCCGGCTGGAGGAGCAGTACTGCCTGAGGCCACCGGCCATGGCCTGATGGACAGGAAGGAAGGCCTTCTGGGTACCTGGTAGATGTGGTTCAACTTAAAGTGCTTGAGCAGCAGCAGCAGGACAGCAGAAATGGCCTTAACAATCACTTCTTTGTGGCGGTTCACGTCCACCCCCAGCTTCATACTCTGCAATACTGTGGTGCTGGAAACACAATTATCCACGTGAGCCTCCATCTACATGCTCACAGAGGAAATGGACTCTGGGCAAAGGCTCCCACCTCACACCCAGTGGCACAGACATCTCAGATCAGGCCTGGGGCTCCACCCTCCCTAAAGCAATTTAGGGTAGCAGAGTTTATCTATTCCTCATGGAGTCCCAACCACATTCTTAGCCTCTTTTTCCCTGCTTTTCCTCCCAAAATCAACTTCTTTTCAAGAGCTTGTCTAAGCTTCTGCCACTATATGAAATTGTGTTCCCCAAAGTGTGTTCTGTGGAACATTAGTACATTGGAATGTTTCATGTTATGGAAAAAAAGGTTCTGTAGTCAGGTAAATTTAGGAATCACTGAGTTAAAGTTACACAAGTTTCTTAATTCAAGACTTATTACTGTAAATCTTTAAAAGAGGAAGTATAATGTTTGACTCTAGAACCCTTTTTACAGGAACATCTTGATGGTCTCGTGTTCTGTGAAACTCCCTTTGTTATTATCTGATCCCTGCCTCTTCCCTCACCTCACTACCACTGCCAGACACAAGTCCCGGACCAGGGGCAGTGCAGAGCCCTGCTCATGGGCACACTCAGCAGAGCGCTTGGCTCAGAGCTGGGCTGGCACTAACAGGCAGGAGTCCTCAAAGGAGCAGGTTCTTCACAAAGTAGAACATGATCTCAGCTTGTACTCTCACATCAAAGAGATGAGGTCAGTGCCCCGGGGGTGAAGAACCCCTAAGGATTTTGCTGTATCACCCTGAGACACCCACAAGTGTTCTTGTGCCTGCCCAGCTCACTGGCCAACAGGAATCCAAGCTCAGCGTGGGTTCAGCTGATGGCTGGCAAACTGCCTAAAAGCTAACCCTATACATCCTGGATATCCCAATCACAGAGCTTTAGAGGGAGGGATTTGGAGTATGTCTAAAGTGGCCCCTCATTTTAAAGATTCAAAGACTTCCCCCAACTCACTTGGGAGTTAATGACAGATCTACACTACAATCCAGGTCAACCGGATTAAGTCATCCTCCCAACCATTAAAACTATTTAATCCAGCACAGTGTCCTTTTTCTGAGCCAGGAATACCCTAAACTTAACCTACACAGAAGTTGGGCCAAATAAATAAACCTACCTAGCAAACAATGGGACCAAAAAGAAAACATATCCCATTTCCCCTCACCTGCTGCCCCCTGACCAGCTCCATTCACAGGAAAGATACTCACGGCATTTCCTCAGGCAGCACATCAGCCAGGATGTTGATTGAGTCTGTTTTGGCTTTGGAGGTGGGAGCAGCGGCCAGCAGGATCTTCAGCAGGGCGATCTGGGGAAGAGCAGACCACTCAGATAACATGTATGAGAGAGTCTAGGACCAGAGCCAGGCCCTGAGAAGAGGATCTACTGTAGGTCATCAGGTGGCAGAAGGAGGGGCAAAGGAGACCAGCAGGCCATGCTCTCAAGGCCTAGGTAGTGGGAGGATGGTCCTGTTCCAGGTGCCTACTGATGGCCATCGAGAGGGGCCCCAGGCATAGAGCAGCCCTGAGGAGGAAGCAACAACACTTACCATATACTGAGGCAGGCTCGGGAGCAAGCCTTGGTAGAGGGTTTCTGCAGGAACTTGCTCGACTTCTTCTTCTCCCTTTTAACACAATGGGTACAATTGCGAACGCCCAGTCCTGACTACAATCTCCTGAGCCAGCTTGTTAGCTGGCTGGAAAAAATTCTGCAAGTGCCAGTGTAAATGATAATAACGGTAACAGTGACAGCAAACCCCGAGTGCACACAATGTGCCAGGCACTGCTCTAAGCAAATAAGTAAAATAAGTCAATCTTTATTTTACAACCCAGTGGAGAAGGTACTATTATCACCTCCATTTTACGGATGAGGAAACTAAAGCACAAAGGTGTCAGGGAACTTGCCTATGTCACCTGCTCACCAAGTGGCGGAGCCGGGGCAGGTGACTGGCTCAGAGGCTGGGCTCTTAATCTCTGCACTAGACAGAGGCCAACCCTGCTCTGCGAGCTAGACCAGGGGTCTTTTGAGGACAGGGCTGGGGGCAGCTTTGTGGCCGAGGCCCAGCACAGAGCCTGGGGAACAGCTGGAAATGCTGAGGGCTAAAAAAGGACTGCGACTCACCCCCGAGAGAGGAGCACGAAGGTACTCCTCCTCCATCTGTGCCTGCACCTCTGCGATCGATGTGTACTTGTGCTGGGGAGAAAGGAGGGGAGGGTGGTGTTGGAGCCCAGGTCGGGGGGGGGGGGCAAACTCCTTGCACCCTGGCAAAGACTCCATACAGTTTCCTTCAAACACAATCTTCTGAAAGAAGGCTCAGTCACCACAAAGATCCCCACCTAAAATCCTAAACCCAAAATATTTTCTAAGTGAGCACTTCTCAATTCCCTTTCTCTTACAATTTTCTAAGTGAGCACCTCTCAAAATTCCCTTTCTTCTTACTGTGTAAAAAGCTCACAGTAGAATTGAAAAAGCAAATTAAAGGAGGGAAAAGGCTTTCAGATAGACAGAGTGATAGGAGAAAACCTCTTAAAAGCTGAATCAAGTACTCAAAAAGCCTAGCTGTACAGGGACCACATAGTACTGCAAGTTTCAAAAAATATATTTCAAAAGCATATCAACAGTTACACTCCAGGTATTTGTTGTTAGGGGAAGACACCTATTCCCCACTCTTGATGTTTCCTTCCCTGTGGAGGGATATGCATTTGTCCCTCTCTCTGCCCCTCCCATACACTCAGTCCACTCCTTTTTGATTGTTAAGTATGGGAGGAGGAACAGAGTATTCTCAGCTCAACCCCTTTCCCTTCTGTCTTCAGAATCTTCCTGCCTACTGAGATTCTGTGCTCTCTTCCTCTCCTCAACTAGGCTTAGCAGGGTTCCAGCACTGCCTGGGACTAGGTAGGTGAGCCTGCCTAATTCTTTAAGTCCTGTACTTTATTTTAGGACACCTATTGTTGCTCTGTTCCTAAGCCTCACCCTCAAATATCTCTATCAGCAATAAAGCTGGCATTTTAGTCTCTATCTGCCTACTCCTCTATCTCAACTGCCTCTGAACTTTAAGCAGGGAAAAGGGAGGGCAACTTACTGGGTCCCTTAAAAAGCTAACAACAGTCAGGCTGTTAATGTTTAATGAATCCCCAGTCAATCTCAAGCAAAAGCTCAGCTAAAACAAGTAAAACTTACGAAGAACTGTTTTGAAGGCGATTAATGCATTCCTCCATTCCAGGTTCCTTTAGGCATGTGATAATCTAAAAATGGATAATGAGGCTTCTCCCAACGGGCTGGTCTCACTTCACTCACTTCGGACCAAACTAGGCCAAAAGCTCTCCCAAAGACACTTACCTGTTTCAGAGTCTTGATGCTTTCATGGATTGGCCTGGGCAGCCCCACCACTGTATTCGTGTCACTGGAGAATAAAGAAGGTCCTGTGGTAAGCCCAGACAACAATTCACCTGGGTCCCAAACATCAAAGGCCAGAAAGTGAGTGTCTTGCCACCTTCCTTCACGAGGAACTTAGATCATACTCACCTGCCTAGAGTATAACCTATGAATTTGCTGCGGCTGGACTCGAGGAACATCTCAATGTCTTTCTCTCTGCCAAAGACAGAGACAGAAAGGTTTTTATTAAGCAGTATTTCATTGTGTCTGGGTAAATAGAAACATAGAACTCCCAGAAATTGTGAAACCAGGAGAAGAAAAAGTCTCCCACTTTTTAAAAAAAAGAAAAAGAAAAAAAGACTATTTTAATATTCTTTATAATTTTGTTGGATTAATAACCTGAAAATACATTATGAATAGCCAGTATATTCACTTAGTTGATAGATCAAATTTAAAAACATACTTGATCCAGACAGTGATAACAGTACACCAACAGAATTTCTTAAATATTTAACATTTTTACAACAATTGGAGTATAAGCTACTGATTTTGAACACGGGTTACATTTTTCTTTTCCAAACAATCAGCTATCTGTGTTTTCTGATGAACTATTTTGCATCTTCTTCACAGACTACCGCCAACAGAGGCTGCAGGGGACCAAGGAAGTGACTTCTGTACCTTTCACATGCTCACCTGTTTCTTAAGTTGGCACATTTTCAAACAGATAGCAATTCATATATTTCCAGGTATCTTTCCATCCATCTACTCACCCACATCTATCTGAAAGATCTTAATTACTGTTTTAAAGAAACTTCCTACTTCTTTAAACTATATAACCCCCAAGTGGGTTGGGAATGATTTCTCTTATGTCCATGTTTCTATTTTTTCCTACCCCCTTCACTAGTGTCATTACTAATCAATAGCTAACTGGAATTACAGACTTGAAAGTCATACATCGGCCCCTTTGTGCAAGGTCAGCAAGGCCAGCCCCCAAGACCCTGGCCAGGACTGGGCACTTTAAGAGAGCCTCGTCCCAGGGCCAAGATCAGTCTGGCCCTGCAGAACACCATGTGTGGTGACTCAGGCCAAGTGGCAGGCCCCAGGGGTGTAAGGGCTCTGGCTTCAAGAGCAAAGAATGCTCCAGAGATCTGAGACTCACCTGACCTTAGGAGCCCATGGGAGCCCCTTTGGGCAGGTGAGTCGGTCAGTCTGGGGGTGCTGTAGTGGGGGAGGCATCACCTCATCCCGCTCAAGGGGGAATGTTTCCCCCTCCAAACTGTTGTCATCATCATTCTCCTCTTCCTCATCTCGAGAGTCATCAGCCTTGTATGGATCCCGCTCATTGAAGGCATCCAGGTTGTCCTGCTTTATCAGAGCCTGAAAATAGAGGGAAGGTAGCTCAGATAGCAAGAGCCAACTGAAGAAACGGAAAAGGGAAATGAGTCTAAAGTGGATTTAACAGAGAAAGGCGTTAGGTAGAGAACAACAGAAATGGGAAAAAATCAGAGAGGGAGCCATGGTTGGGACTGAATAACAAATCAAACAAAGCATCTATTGCCCCAGTTCCTCAAAAGTGCCATGTCCTGGGAACCCAGTATAAACTGGGCCCTGGGCTAGGGACCAAGTGTCTCTGCCCTGGAGACAGTCATTCTGACTAGATCAGGGATGATTTCCAACAACCCCACTCCTCCAAGCTGCTGTGTTTGCCCACCTTGATAACCCTCAGGAGTCACAGGGACCTCCATCATCCTCACCTTGTGCTCTCGACGGCCCCGTTTCTGCTGCTGCTCAATCAGGTCCGAGGCAGATGCTGGTGGCGAGGCGGCCCTCATGTTGCGGATCACTTTGATGCTGTCCTCAGGCAGTGGGGGGAGGCCCAGGAGGTTGCGCTTCTCAGCCTTCATGGTCTGCAGCTCCTCGAAGCCACCCAGCGTGCACTGCCTCAGACAGGGGGCAGGGCCAGGGTCAGCACACCCACAAGGCGGAACAACACACCTGGTCCCTCATCACTGTGTTAGGCTTAAAGGCACTCACAACACCACAACCCACATCTTTACAGAGACCCACACAGTCTCTGAACAGGGACTAAATCCACCCAAAAGGAGAATTCAGTGACATGAGCAAGAGAGAGGAGAAAAAGGAGCCAGGAAAGAGTAGAAACACAGGTTGACTCAACCTAGTGCACAGATACACTTATAATATACTCTTCAATTTTCTTTTTTAAAGGCAGATTGAAGAGCCTAACCTTCCAAGTTCCTAGACAAGTTGATGGGACATGTATGCTTAAAAAATTATGCATGCCTGTCTTTCAAAGTCAATTTAGAAATACATTGTTGTTTGCTCAAACTTAAAAAAAAGAAAACAAAAGCTTCATCTAAACATACCCCTAGAAGCTAAAGCCCTAGCACTGTACAATTTTAGGATGCTTGGTTTCACTGTTTCTGAGCAAGTCAGCTTTCCTCTCTGGTTTCAGTGAGGCTTCATGAGGAACCAACAGGATGTATGGCCAAGATAAAATGTGTAGACAACTCACAAGGGCACCTAAATTCACTGGCTCCACAGAGTTGGCCTGCTCTGAAAAGAGAAGGAAGGGCGAACCTTCAACACTCCAGCTCTGCTTTCTTCCCAGGCTGCTCTACCAGTGGGAAAGGTTCCTGGCTTTGCCTGGGCTTGGCTGCTCACAATGCCCTCCAAGCAAAAGGTACTGGTCAGCCCACTTCCCTGACACCCCCACCCCCACTCCCCCACCCCCTCCTACCCCAGCTCGAAAGAGAGTCAAGTTTTATGCCATACCCCAAGGAAATTGGAGTCTAGCTCAGGACTCACTCTTGCTTCCTTCAAGTGACATCTGACTGAGGGACCCCAATTATACCAGCTCTAATTTCAACAAATTTTGCTTCAAATCACTTTATATACCCCAGTTTCAGGAGCTGCTTTTTGAGAGGCAGCCCTGTCTGGGGAGAAGCTTTTCTATGACTAGAGAAAACAGCTTCCAGAAGTCAGGGAGTTGACAATCTATTCCAACTCAAAAACCAAGTCCTCTTTGGTCTCAGTGGCCAAAAATGCACTTCTTTTGTCATCTACTTTCATAAATTTTTTAACCAAGCAGTTGTATATTCATATAATTCAATATTCAAAAGAATATACAGTGAGAAGTCTCCCTCCTACCCCATCCCTAGCACCTGAGCTTCCTCAAATTGGTGCTCACCAATACTGTCTTCCAGAGCAGCAAGAGAACTTTCTTCATGGGGAAGTGAGGGGCATGGCCACTGCAAAATTTGGTTACCATCCCAAACAGCATGATGGCAAATGGCTCATTGTTGTACAGCGGGGAACCTGGAAGTGACAAAAAGGCCTCAGGACCACTGGCAGGAACTGGACCCTTCCAAAGCCCCCAAGCCTCCAGCTGCCCTCCCAGGCAGGGACTCTAGACAGGATGCCCAGGTCCTACCCAGTTCGGCCCTGAAGGTCTGCCGCATTGTCCTCCACTCGGCCTTATCTCCCTCACACTCCTGGTGAATGGTCTCCACAATCAGGTACATGATATTGAGCAGAACCCTGAGGACAAGAGTCAGCTTATAACAGAGCAAGAAGGAGGATAAAGGGAGTGCTGCCAGCTTCCTCACATCCCAGCTGCCAAGAGAAAAGCCTGTGCCCAAAGGCTAACTGGAGGGGGAGGGCTGTAATGCAGAGAAAACTGAGAAAAGGAATTCCAGAATCTGACAGACCCACAGATCAAAGGAATGATTAAGTCTTCCCCTCCCTGTGCTTCCTTTTCTATTCCGTGTTGCTATGGCTGAGACCAGATCTTACTCAATTTTGTATTTACAGTGCCTAGAAAGGTGCTGACACAAAGTAGGGGTTTAATAAATGGCTATAGAATGAATATGAACAAGAATGCCCAAAAGCATTTCCTGCCCTAAGTTTCCTAGAATGAAGGGGATTGAGTGGTGGAAGTCAGTGTCATATAAGACAAAGCAGAACAGGTTCAAAATGAGAACAGTGAAAGAGGACAAGGATAGCATTTATCATAATGGAGCAGACATCAGGAGGCTGGGTAACTACAAGCGGGAGCACTACAAACACTTAGAATCTGAAAAACTTCTGAATTCACAAAAGGAGACAGGTTTCAGTCCTCATAAAATGGAAAGGTGATCTTTTCTTCAGCAGTTGCTATTACTTTCTGTGCAGCCATGAAACATTATGCAGTTGTCAAGTCTAATCTAATGGAGATGAGGATCAAGCTGTATACATACAAGGAGTCACACTGTGTGTCCTGCCCAAATAAAAAACACCACACAACTGAGTTCTCAGCAGCAGCTTGGGCAGAAGGCCCACACCTAACTGTGGCCCCATTAAGTGGCTTGACCCTGGTTTCCTTTGGGAGTCTTAGCCCAGAGCCCCACTTAGGCAGAGCCTCAGCAGGACCTATAATCACTCTCAGTGAATCCAACATACCTGCAGATTAGTGAATACAGAAGGAACACACAGCACAGTGAGGAAACCCAAAGACACCTTTCCACGCCATGCCCTCCCTGATCTGATTCTCCAACACTGGCTAAAGCTCAGGGAACCCCAGGCTTGCTGCTTGTCTCACCTCAGGTCTGTGCTGTCAGCCAGGGAGATGGCGGGCTTCCTCACTGCACTGCTGCAGGCAGCACTGTTGCTGCAGGAGAGATTCGAGAGTCAACACCTTCCCCCAGGAAGCAGAAAAGTGATTCACCTGACAAGTTCTGCCTGGTGGAGGAACAAAACACTTTGATATATGCTTAGACCACCCAAGAGGCCACAGGACACAGTGGTTAAGAACCCAAGCTCTGCACCAGACTGCCAAGGCTTGAATCCTGGCTGTGAGATTTACTAACTGTGGGCCCTTGGGCAAGGTACTTAACTTCTCTGTGCCTCAGTTTCCTTACTTGCAAAATGGGGATGATAATAGTACTTATGTCATTAACACAAATTTGTACATATTATATCCTTAGAACAATGCCTGGCACGTGGTAAGCACTCAGTAAGTGTTCGTAGCTATTATCATTGCTGCTATTATCCCGAAGAGTCGCAGCTGACCTGTCCATTGGACAGAGTAAGCTTTGTGATAACACAGGCTACAGCAGGCTTTGGTTCAGTCTATGTGCCAGGTTTGTGCCTGGCTTCCTGCTAAAGAGAGAACTGCAGCACAAACACAGATGAGTCTGCTGGTTCAAAGGACAGTCTGCAATGTCTGGTGTAAGAGCTCTGGCATTAGGGAGCCGCAGGGACTGCTTCTTGGAAGCTGTGTTCCTGGTCAAGGCTTAGGTGAGCAATTCCCTTCTATCTGACCCAGGTGATTAGAACAGAGCCTGGGACCAGATCCCCTATGACCCATTTAATCCTCTCAAAGGCAGTCCCCTTTCCCAGCCCTGTATCTCCCCCCCAACTCAAACCCCTCAGAAGTGCTCACTCTATTTCCATGTTCAGGAGCTCCACCAAAGCACTGAATGTGCCCACCTCCAGGAGCAGAAAGATGTTGTAGCGCATCCAGGACTGTACCTCCGCCTCCGAACTACACTCCCCAAAAGTGCCTGCAAACACAGAGCAGAGCTCACCGAGGCCCTCCCCATATCCAATTGAGCAATGTCCCTGATGGAGGTGCCAGTTGTCCCTGCGGAGGTCCACTCAGTACCTTGAGCGACATAGAGAATGGCTCGGGCCACCTTAAGTCTCTTCTCCCTAGCAGTGACTTCCAAGCCATCTAGAAGCCTCATGGCATGGGTACGGTGCTGGTTGGTGTCCAGCTCGGTCCACTTCTTGTCTGTCACTGCAGGGTAAGAAGTCAGTTACACATGACTCCAAAAGAGTCCTCATAATGGAATGAACACAGTGATAACCCACCAAATTCAGGATTTCCACAGGATGACAAAACTCAGAAAGACAAGTTACTCCCCATGTAAAGGATCATATCATACTGTTGCCTGATGAATTTGAATTTCCAGACTAAAACACTCGTATTTTTGGTGAAATTTAAATCACATGATGTATTCCCCTCCACCCAATATTCAGGTTCTGAAAAGACACCACCAGAATGTCCACGGCTTAGTCTAAATGTCACATCTGGCCTTGCACACTCATGGTTCAGCAGGTTTCTCAGGTCACTCTAGGTTGACTTAGATCATTCAGATGACTAAGAGAAACCCTGCAGCTCTCATGATGCAGGGTGAAAGGAACCAAGAAGTGGGAGAAACCATCTCACCATGGATCCGGAAGTCCTCCTCAAAGCATTTCCGATTCATCAGGAACTCTGGCCCTTCCGTGTAGCTGTAAAGCTCTGTCAAAAACAAAGTCTTATCACCATCAGTTCCATGTCCACATTCTGCACTCACAACTCACATGTAGCAAAGAAGGCAAGGCGTGGGATTCCAGTCTCAACTCTGCCCCTGAGTCATAGTGACTTCTGGACTATGCTATCAAAGTATTAAGGGGTCTTAGTGCTCTGCTGCGCACAATGGAGAGAATCCGACTTGCTTTGCTGATAACTAGAATGCCAGGAAAGCATAAACCTTGGCATTTCCAGTGTGATGCACATAAACCCCAACATGCCATGCCAGAGGCTGACCATCAGCCTGAACACGTGTCTCCTGAGTGGCCAACACCTCCTGTATAGGGCCTGTACTATGGAGGCTTGAGAAGCAGCTCAGGCTGACCCCACATATGCGCAGTAGCAGCAGTGACAGACATGCACAGATGCAGTGACTCACTGGCAGCCCTTGGGACCCACTGCTCTAGCAGAGACCACTGTCAGGAGACTAGTCCATAGCCAAGGGACATCACTAACTGTCTCACATTGGGATGGGTCTTGGTCAATGAGCTAATCACATAGAGGCTTCATAAAAGTGAAAGGCAATCCAAAGTCATGAGATACTTAAGGCTTGAACCAAATAACTAACATGCTTAATATGTATCACTAGTTGGACTGAGATAAAAATTCATTTCACACGATATTCACATTCTTAATTTTCTTAAAGACCAATAAGGAAAAAAATATATACTTCCTCTATCCCCCAAACAATATGAAGGTGTATGCTTTACCAGAGAGCTCTGCAGCCCACTTGTCTGTGTCAGCATACTCAAACTCAAGGTCTGGCGACTCAGAATAGCCCTGTTGAGATATGAGAGAGCCTATGCAAAAGAACATTCAGAGCGTTTTCCAAAGGATAAAACATGCATGCTTCCCGAATAACTGTTGGGTTACAGGACACCATTGCCCCATTTTTTTTTTTTTTGATGTTTTATCACAATATTTTGTCTCCTGGGCCAGTTCAGGTTTCTCTATTAAATCCTCTCTGAATATCTTACACTTTTCCTTGATAGCACTTATCATAACTTGTAATTATATACTGGCATTTTTATCTAAGCATCTGTCTCTCCACAAGACTGCATGTTCCTTGAATATAGGAACTTTATCCATTACGCTCACCAATGATTTCAGAATGCTCAGCACAGTACCTGGCATGAATGGGTGAATGAATGAACAGCTTAAGCTCAAATAAATACTTGTTGAATGAGTAAACACAAAGCTTCTCTCTATTTGTTGCAATGAATGACCAATCCAGATGGTGCTAAGATTCTGGAAGCCTCACTTCTTTCTGGCTAGTGGACTATTAACTGCTCAGGACAAAGTGGGTATTGAAAGCCCTTCAGCTTTCCTGCTCCTCTCTCAAATTTCAACGAGAACTGACAGACTGGAAAAGGCAGCAGTGGCACAGAATGGCTTCCCTCCCACACAAGGGAGAATGCAGAAAAGAGAATCCTTTTACTGCTGGGGATAGGTGATTACTGGGAACACACTGTCTTGGGAGTCTTGTACTGGGGCAAAAGAGGAAGCAAAGAAATAGGTTAAGTCTTTAGGCTTAATCACAATCTATGTGGGAAGAGAAAAACCATCCACAGCATGCCATAACAGCAGACCAACAAACACCGGATAACAAGAAGAATTCTACTTATTTGACCCATTCAGAAGCAACACAGTGTGCACTTCCACAACTTACCAAACTTCAATTTCCTCATATATGGAATGTGGAGGACAAAAATCTACCTTGTTGGATTTCAAGGAGTAATCAAATTTAGGTAGCACACAGTGGGCTCTCATCAAGTGTCAGCCACCCTGCCCTCCAAGCATTCACTGCTCCAGCTCCCAGTCTATTGATTTGAACTATGACTAAAGAAAGAGCAGAGAGCCACAGCAGCATCTATTAAGAAAATGGACTTAGACATCTCTCAACTTAAATGTGTCCATTTGACTGCCCTTCCCTGTGCTAAGTCTACATGGAAATTAAAGGGTACAAAGGGAAATTAAAATGCACTATTATTCATAACCACTTAGGAAAATTTAAAACTATTTTTAAACTATATCTCCTCTCATGATGAAGGTGGGTTCACCCCCATCATTTTCATAATCCTCCCCACTTCAAAAGGTATTGAACTCACCATGGCTGTCCCATCACCCCATCATGTTAGTCAGGGCCCCTGAAAGGTTAGGTTCTTTCCTTTTATCAAATAATTCACTTTGAGTTGAGGGTACATCTACTTTAGACTTGCCAAATTTTGATATGTTTTACCAGGTTTTTTGGGCTTGCCAACAAAAAACCAAAAGTTTGGGAAGAACAGATTTCACAGTATCACTCTCTGGTATGACCCAGAACATTCTTGGAGAATAAGGAATTCCCTCTCATTAATAAGTGCCTGGCTGCTGATCAGCCCCGGAGTTGACTCAGGTGAAGGAGACCTCATAGTAAGTGCTCTGGAAACGTGCTGATTAAGAAGCCCTAAATTTCTGCGATGTGTGTGTCTTCATTCATGAATTTTACAAAAGGAGGCAGTGGGAGGAATTCTTTAACTCGGGGAGAGGTGAATAGTCAGCTCTAGAGTAGAGAACCACGGTGTCTCCGGAACGGGAGGAAAACCCACTGGCAAGTGAGGAGGGAATGCTGAGCTCTAACGCATGTTTAAAATGTGTATTTCTGATTTTAACAGTTCAGCTTTAGGCACACTGAACACAGCAACCATCAAATACTGTCACAGCATCAGAGGCAACAAGGGGGATTCGCCCCTCCCAGTCTCGCAAGCTCTGGGCGCGTAGTATTATTCGTGATAATTAGCTCCGTCCAGCTTCAAAGTGCTTTCTAAACCCTCGCCAGTCCCTTCTCTGCCCACACACGCCGTCCACAGCGCGCTGCGGGATCCACAAGCCCGCGCCCGCGTGCCCAAGGCCAGAGATAAGGAGATTAGGGGTTTGGGGTACAGCTGCCCCGGCCCCCTAGAGCGCACGCAGACCAATGACTCTTCACCACCGAACTGGGCCGGGACACGGTTTCCCTAGAGGCTGGGGCCCCGAGGCCGCCGCCAGTTCCGGGCCCAGAGGAGCAAAGGAGCGGTCACTCGGCTCCGGACAGTTCTCCCGGGCGG
Organism: Choloepus didactylus; assembly: GCF_015220235.1. NCBI lineage: Eukaryota > Metazoa > Chordata > Mammalia > Pilosa > Megalonychidae > Choloepus > Choloepus didactylus. Next base: position 130,988,591 of record NC_051308.1, read on the forward strand.
CGGGGCTCCGGGCGGGGACCCAGGCTTCACACCCCTGGCCCCCGGAGGTGCCAGCCTTGCTTCCTGCTCCTCTCGCTGTAAAATAACATTTCCCCTGCTGGGTCCTGTCGACTTCCCCGGGAAGCCCAGACTGGACCCGTGAGTGGCCCCGAGTCCGGGATCCCCGCCGCAGCCCTCCCTGTGCCAGCCTCGCCCCCCGATATCCTGACCTCCGAGTCTTTCCGCTGGTTGCGGTTGAACTCTCGGGCTTTGCCCCCGGGAAGAAGGCCCCCGCCGGCTCGCGGTGCCCCGGGTGGAGGCTGTGCGGATGCCGGCGGCGGCGGCGGCGGCGGCTGGGGTTGCTTGTTGTTCAGGATAAGTGGGTTCGATCCGCCGGCTACCGGCTCCATCTTGGCTGTTCCACACCCCCGATTCAATTCTCGGAGAGTCGCCGTGATGCAACTATCGCGTGATTTCTGCCAGGCAATGTCCCTGGTCGCCATATTAAGTGTGGCGACGTGTGCTGGAAGCCATCTTGGCTACTTAGTACCTCTCAAGTGGCCTCTATTGGAAATGTTTGTACTTCTTTCCCTTCTCTGCATTTTCGTTTCCACTCTTTCCTTCCATTCCCGACAGTTTAAATGCCATTTTATCTGTGAGGACTTCCTTAGCAATTTCAATCGATTTAGTTGTCCCCTCCTTCACTCTAATAGTGTTATGCGCTTGTCACTGTTAAAACAGCCCTGTTTAAGACGTCGGGGATATAGCAATAAAGAAGCTGGACAAGGTTCCGTTCTTCGTGGAGTGTACACGTACATGGGAGAGACAGTCACTAAACTAATACATTTTTAAAAAGTACTAATCATTCAGCAAACATTTAATGAACACCTCCTCCAGGCAGTGGAATAGAGTGGGGAACAAGTCAAGTTCCTGCACTCATGGTATATACTTGGTGCCTAGGGGGAAAGATAATAAGTAAATAAATATAATATTAGAGAAATAAGTGCTGTGAAGAAAAAAAAAGTGTAAGGGATTAGATTAAGGGAAGGAAGGGGTTGGCTATTTTCAGTAGCCTGGACAGGCATAAGGAAGCCGATTTTGTTAAGTTCTCAGGGTGGAGGTGATGAGGCGGGATAGAATAGGGCATCAAGGCTGTGGTCCCTGGTTTTCTATTCAGTTTCGAAGGAGTTAATTCAGAACTGCGAACTTCAGCTGCAAACCTCGTTGAACAAAAATTTCCCCTAAAGCTCCGAAACCTTCCCAAACCATAAAAGCTTGTAAAATCATGGGCCCAACGCAAATTCTAAGTTAATAACAAAAAGCAAGGGGTCATAAAGGTTTTTATACATCTGCCCAAAGACAAATTTTAGATAAATGATGGAACAAAGAAGATAACCTGGTGTTCAAAGGTCGAGATAAGAAAATTACTGTAAAACTTTCCTATATAACAGCTAACCCACTGCCACTCGGTGCATGCTTCTCCCTTTAATACACCTGTTTTACCTCTTTAACATGTATTCTTTCTCTTTTTCTTTAATAAACTTTACTACTTATTCCTGCTGTCCCCTCTTATCTCTGAATTCTTTCCATAGTGAGAGTACCGAACCTGGAATGGAGTTCTGCCTGGCACTGCTGCCAACAAGGTGCCAGTTGCATTAACACTGGCAGAGTGACCAACTACATGCAGAGGCCCTGAGGTAGGTGCAGCTGGAACTGAGTGAGCCAGGGGAAGTCTGGCTGAAGGAAGAGTGCATCAGTCCAGAAGGGGGAATCTGCGTAGTGCATCACAGTATCCACTACGTACCTGGCATTCGTTTCTATTTCATGTAACAAATTATCCTAAAACCTAGAGGTTTAAAACAACAAACATTTATTATCTCACAGTTTCTGTGGGTCATGAATCTGGGGATGACTTAGCTGGATGCTTCTGGTCCAAGTTCTCTCATGAGGTTGCAGTGAAGCTCTTGGCCAGGACTACCGGCTCATCTGAAGGCTTGACTTGGGGCCGGGGGGAGGTGATGGGATAGATTCAAATGCTATTTAAGAGGTAAAATGGTAGGGGTTGCAGTATATTCATTTTCATATCATTTAATGGTATTTTCATATTGTTCATTTGATTTTTTAATTACAGAAGTTGTGGGTTTACAGAAAAATCATGCATGAAATGCAGGGTTCCCATTTACTACCTTATTAATAACTTGCATTAGTGCGATACATTTGTTACAATTGAGGAACAATTGATTTTTGAGAAGGAAATTAGATAAGAGCAAAAGAGCTCCTTCACTGGACATGAGCAAACCCACAGCACAGAAAAGAAAAAGCCACAAGTGCTGGTTTGCTCCCCATTGTATGTGTGAGAAAGACAGTTCCCTCCTTAATAAATCTTTCCATTAAACTTGAGCTAAAGCAGGTTTTGCTTTTAAAAAGGTGACACAAACCCATCCCCTCTGTTGACAAATTTGCATGAAAGCAAGAAGTAAGAGCTTGCTTCTCTGCTCAGCTAACCTTCTGGACGGCAGTGTGCTTGCTCATATTTATCCAAGTTCCTCACTGTGCTATCCCTGCCTAGAAAACACCTCTCAGTTTGCCCTTCTGAAGTAATTTGCTCAGACAGAAATACAAAGGCAAGAGCATCATGACAGAGAATGGGCCTTTTGTTTTTCATGCGCTGAAATAGTGGAATCCGTAATGTAAATGTGTGAGTCCTTTTGTGATTTAAAAGCAACCAAGTCAAGAGCACAAGGACCCAACAGCTTACCAGTGGACCGCTGGAGCCTCAAGAGTGGGTATATTTGAGGCAGTTTGGCTCTGGCTTCCAGAAGCAGAGCTCAGTGCCCCAGAAGGCAGCAGGTTCCGCAGGTTGTCAGGGTTTGCATTCAGGAAGCATCAGAGAAGGTATGGCACCTGCAGTTTGGGTCTTGACAAGTTTCTACTACTGAGAGAAACTTTGCTGAAATACGAGAAACCTGCCTGAAATGAGAAGCTTCCTGAAAGTCCACCCTTGGGGTGCCTAAAGGCTACTCAGAAGGCCACAGGGAGGCAAGTCAGTGGAGGGAAAGGGATGGGATTTGGGAGCCAGAAAGACTGGAGGTCATATCCTAGCTCTATTTGTCAACTGTGAAGTGACTCTAAAGAGATATTTGACTTTCTGAATCTTTGTTTCCTTATGGCCCTGAGAGTTAGTTTTAGTAGATCTGGGATAGGGTCCAGGAATCTGTATTTATAACAAGCACCACATGTTACTCTGGTGGGCAGCTGAATTTGGCATCAGTAGAACCCGGATTTGGGGCTGCTGCTTAATAGTGATATTGCCTAGTGTCAAGAGCATGGACTTTGGGGTGAGACTGCCTCGGTTAATTCCAGTTCCAGCAACTTAAAATTGCAAGTCTAAATTACTCAGTTAACCAGTTATGCATTTTAAATTGGAATCACAAATTACTTTCCCATGTAATTTATAAAGTTTTTTTTTATCAGTTTGCTAAAATATTCCAATCCCAGAGTGATTTTCTAATCCCAGGATGCAAATGGATTTAGCACCTGCTACCTGACTTTGGGCAGGTTGCTTAACTGCACCATCTCAACATCCCCATCTGTAAAATGGGGGTAATAGTAGTACTTTTCAAGCCTCATCAATTGTCCTAATGTCCTTGTATGACACATACAGCATCTCCTACCTGACCGAGGATTGACCTTGCCCCTGCCCCTGAGCGTGTCCTTTTTTTTTTTTTTTTTTTTTGAGAAAAGAGCACATACTGTTTACTATTATTATTCCAGGGCTGCAATTCTTTATCCACAATTCCAAAATTCAAAACAACTCTGAAAAAAAAAAAAAAGTGTTTTCCCTTAAGCTTGGCACAAATTAATTTGGCAGCAGAACCTAATCTGAACTGATGGGAGCCTATTAAGTCTTTATCCCTTATACTGTGAATATTCATATATTTCACTGCAGAAATATTAACATGTTTGATTATGGAAATACTGTTTTGCATCCCCTAATAGATATTACATAATATGCAGCATATTCGTAGATTACCTAAAAATCTGAAAGATTCTTAGTTTCAAAATGTAAGGGTTTCTAGAGAAGGGATTGTGAACCTAGATTTTATTATCCGTTGTTGGCCAGAGACCCTGGCAACCAGGTAACAGATGAAAACTCGCCATCTGGTGGCTGCACTAGAGAACTACACCACAGGAGAGCAGAATGGGGGCAAAAGCCCGGGAATCCAAAGACAAAACAATTCGTTTTAGAGGACATTTTAAAATGTCTTCAAAGCTCTTTCTGTGGGCAGGTATGACGTTACCTCAGTTTAGAAATTTAATATTAAATTTATTAAAGTTAATTAAAAAACACTACTTCAGCTTTTAAAAGTAGAATTTCACAGATCTTTTTGTATTTATTAACCTAGCAAATGTTAATCACTTTGAAAGGGACTTTTATTATCCCATTTATTAACCTAAACTCCTTTAAACATTTCAAGTGCATTTACACATTTAATGTATTTTCTTTTTTGTAGTATTCAATTGACAAGCAGAATTCTTAAGTAATTCTTATAAATGAATGTATAAGTTATTCTTCAATGTTCCAATATTGTATAGAAATTTCCAATACTGTAAATAAAATTGATTGCAACTTAAAATTGCAAGTCTAAATTATTCAGCTACTCGATTACACATTTAAATTGGAATCACAAATTACTTTCCCATGTAATTTATAGTTTTGTTTTTTAAATCAGTTTCTGAGATTTTCTAATCCCAGAGTGAATCCCGGCCATGATGCAGATGGATTTAGCATCTGCTATCTAGACTATATCCTTTGTTCAATATCCTTTTCTTTTTAATGCTTTCCTTCTGTCTCAGATCCTGCTCAAAACCCACAGAGACTCTTACCTAATAGAATGCAAATGAAATGTCTTCCAATCCATTTTTCCCTTTATACCTATCACAACCTTTATCCTCTAATCCAGGAGTCAGCAAACTTTTTCTGTAAAGGGTCAGAGAGAAATATTTTGAGTTATGCAGGCCATATGGTCTCTGTTGCAACTCCTCAACTCTGCCATTGTGGCATGAAAGTAGTCAGACATCATATAAATGAATTAGTGCAGCTGTGTATAAAACTTCATTAATGGACACTGAAATTTGAATTTCATATAATTTTCATGTGTCACAAAATATTAAATTTTTTCCAACCATTTATAAAGTAAATACCAGTCTTAGCTTGTGAGCTATACAAAAACAGGCAGTGAGCCAGATTTGGCTCATGGAAGGGCTATAGTTTACAAACCCCTGCTCTAACCCATGGTTTCACAAGCAATTAACAGAGAAATACTGACGTCAATTCTTTTTCTTTCAAAATTTACAAATTTCTCTAGGAATTTCTTGAATTCAGAAATTATTTGGCCGCTAAGACTTTGTTCAATGCCCATTTCCAGGGAGCATCTAGAATGGTTATGCCAGCCTGCACCCCCAAGCCCTACCTTCCAGCTGAACCATCCCAGTCCATGTATTACTTCTAGTTGGGAATTACTGTCAGTGAAATTCTTTGTTTTACGTGGACGTGTTAAGGATTGTTATTCTGTTGACTTTCTTGTCTTTTACTAACCCAAAAGGCTTTACTTTTACTATTATTATCTGGTCTAAGGTGTTCTTAAATAGAACACACTTGATTTTGTCAATTTTCTCAATTTTAAGCCAAAGTCTGATTTTTTGTCTTGGAATTCTCATTTTTAAAATAATTTTTTTAACTTTGAAATAATCAAACTTACAGAAAAATAGCAAGTACAGTATAAATAATTTTTTCCTAACCCATCTAAGAGTAAGTTATTGACCTGATGCCCCATCACTCCCTAATACTTTAGTGTTTATTTCCTACAAACAAGGATATTCTATATAATGGCAGTTCAGCCATCAACCTCAGGAAATTAACACAATGCTATCGCCATCCAATCCTCAGACCCCCTTCAAGCTTCATCAATTGACCTCATGTCCTTGTGTGACACATACAGCATCTACCTGACCAAGGATTGACCTTGACCTTGCCCCTGCCCCCGCCCCTGTCCTCAGCATCCCTCCCTGTAACTCCCTGGAAGCACGCTGAACTTTGGCTGCCATAACCTTGAATGCTGCCTTCCCTGAGCGTGTCTTTTTTTCAGAAAAGAGCACATACAAAGATGTTTCCCCTAAACTTGCACGCAAGTCCCTGGAATTTAGCCACCTTTGTTCCTCAGCCATATATTACCTGTAAAGTGGTTGTCACAGGTACAAGTGAACTTCTTGCTGTCTCACTGTCAGTGACGAGGTAGCTGCAGTCTCCCTGTAAAATTTCCTTAATAAATATTTTTGGACAGATCACCTAGGCATTTAATGCCTTTCTTCAGAATCACATCTGTCCCCGTTGTAGGGTGGGCTGGGCAGCCCTGGCTGGGTCTTTCCCTATTTCTTCTTTCATGGCTGGTTCAACAAGACGCCAGAGTCCTTTACAGCCAAATGTCGAATTAGTCTCCTTCAGTCTGTAACAGATCCTTGGTCATTCTTTGACTTTGGTGAGCTTGGCATGTTAGAGGTCAGTTATTTAAAATGTTCCTCAATTTGTATGACTGACACTTTCTCATGATTACATTCAGGTTATGCATCTTTGGCAGGAATATCACAGGAGGGATGCTGTATTCTTCTCAGTGCAACCCATCAAGTGGCAGAAGAGATAGATTTCTCCCATTATTGATGTTTACTTGTTCAGTTGGCTAAGGTGGTCTGCCAGGCTTCCCCAGCGTGAAGTTACTCTCCACATTGTAATTAAGATATGTTCTATGGGGAGATACTTTGAAACTATGTATGCATCCCATTCCTCATTAAACTTTGCATTTGCTTATTTCTGTCAGTATAGACTCACAGTTCTCTATTTTATATGGTGGGTTGTAAGCTATTACTTCTTATTTTGTTGAAATTGTCCCAGACTTGCTCAGCAAAATCCCCTTAAAGATGGCTTTTGTGTCCTTTTGATATGCCCAATTTTTTGAATTGCTCATTTTGCACTTTTCCTGCCCCAGGCATGGAATCAGACATTTCTCCAAGAAGTCCTGGCTCCTTTCAGTGCAGTGCCTAGATGTGGATGCTAAGTGCACACTGCAATGGGGAAGGCGGGGACCACTACACCAAGACTCCCTCAGGAGGCAGATCAAGGAAATGTTTATACACACACATGCATGCAAGCATATACATATATACAAATATTCACGTCTACCTTTCCATGCTTAGCTATATTGAAATCCACAAGTTCATACCAATACCTTCAATTCAAACCCAACACCGAGTTCATTCTAGTTTTTTCCCCTTACAATTTGTAACACCCTCTCCAAAAATGAGAAACTTGGCTTCCATTATCCTTAATATTTTTACTTATTTGAAGGCCCCGATTCTAACTAATCTGCAGTTGCCACTGCTGCCCCTACCTTGTATGGATGCCCTCCTCATCCCACGTGGAAGCTGAGTCTGCAGCAGGCCACACTTCCAGGTCTCACACACACCAGGGCATTCATCCCATGTTATACCTCATTTGTTCTGCCCCACCTAATGGCTAAATTGTGGGTAAGGGAAAAGGGAAAAAGGAAAGGGGAAACCTGAGTCTTGTTGACATTTGATATAAACTCCACCTGGTGTTTAGAAGCCATACGTACCCCAGAAAAACATGTTCTTAAATCTAAGCCATTCCTGTAGGTGTGAACCCATTTTAAGTAGGACCTTTTGATGAGGTTACTTCAGTCAGGGTGTGCCCCAGCTCAACCAGGATACATCTTAATCTTTTTACTGAAGTCCTTTATAAGACAATGAAATTCAGAGAGACAAAGCCATGGAAGTAAGAAGCTGACAGCAATGAAACCCAGAAGAGAAGGAAGAGACCAGTAAACACCACCATGTTCCTTGCCATGTGGCAGAGGAGCCAAGGATTGACAGCAGCTGGTCTTCGGGAAGAAAGTATTGCTTTGATTTGGACATTTTTTCAACCTCAAAACTGTAAGCTAATAAATTCCCATTGTTTAAGCCAACCCATTTCATGGTATTTGCTTGGAGTTGCCTAGGAAACTAGAACATTCCACAAGGGATAGGATCATCTGATTTTCACTGTTGTATACTGAGTATCTAAAACAGGGCCTGGCACAAAGTAGACACACAATTAAAAACACTTTGAAGAAATTATTTTATGAAACCATAAGGTCTACAATTCATTCAATTTCTTTATATTCAAATGTTTAACTTCAAGGTATTTTCCCACCATAAAAGACAACTTTTTATAAACTGTAAAGTCAAAAAAAGTTCAAATCTCCAATTAGGCAGTATGACGTTTATCTTAAATTTGGGTTTATGTGCATGGAAAAGGTGTCAGACTTAGAGATATTCATTTACCAGATCAGCATGCATAGAAATCATCAACATTGTTTGGGATCAATTTAGCAAAAGGAACTAGAAAAGATATTTCCCTCTATATTATTATCAATATTACTATTCTATAATTATATTACATTATATTATTCATAGGAACACTGTTGTATCAGAAGACACTGACACAACTTCAGTTATGGATATGTGTTGCGGGTTGGGGCTGAAACTTATATAACTTCGGGGGCATTCCTTAAGAGAAAATTAGGCAAAGGGTCTTAGAAGGGGATGGTCCAAGTGAAGAGGATCCCTGAAGCTTAAGCAGCAAGTCTGCTTTCTTGAAGTTAGGGTGAAAGCGCCTAGGCCCTGTGCTTGGCATAGAGCTGGCAGACAAATGAAAGATATTACTGAAGAAACTGGCATTCAACCTATTCCTCTACATGTGAGGTCTTCAACAAATCTCTTTAATACTGCTGACCTATGACTTGACCCACCTTAGAAAACAAGTGCTAATAAAGTTTTCCTTGTTCAACCAAGAAAGACACAGACTCCCAATAAGGTCTTATCATTTTAATTGACTTTAATGATTATTGCTCATCTGCAAGGATTAATATTGCATTCATTAAAAATCATTCAATACAAAATAAACTTGTTCCTCCCAAGTTGCTCTCCACATGCTCCCTCTGATGCCAGACAATTTTCTACAGTGTCCTTTGTTCATGGCTTGACAGAGAAGGAGCCCTTACCTATTATTCCTATGGACACAGTAATAGATTGGGAGCAAGGGACAAGCCAGAGGGCAGCAGGACCTGGGTCCCTTTGCTCTAGTAGAGCTAACATGATGGATACTCTGTTGGGCAGGTTACCTCCTCTAATGGATTTGGTGTTCGGATTGGCTGGTTAAGTGCCCTGGGAGAAAGGGCTTGAGCCATTAGCATCTATAGAGAAGAAAGCATGGTCACACTGGCAAGGAGTAAGAAGGGACTGGGAGAGGAGAGGAAAGGGGAAAAAAGTTTTGGCAAGACAACTCTCCCCTGCTAGGAAGTTGCAGGGTGAAAGTTTTCCTTTCTTATATCCCTGTTTTTTTACATCTGTCTCTCTGATCAGTGGCAACAGAGAAATGAAAATTTCTAGTACCTGGCACTAATGCTTGACACAACTTTGCAGCATCACAAGCTAGAACAAGCTGAGGATTTAGAATCCTGGATAATAATATTCTTAAAGCTCATGAGCATAAAGCTCATCTGGCCATGCAGAAATGCTGGTAAGCAGGGTGCATGGCATGGGAATGCAGCTCTCTTGATCTTCGAGAGAGCCTCTCTGGGGGTTCTTTCAGAGCATGAGCCAGGACCTACTATTTTCTCTACACAGAACCTGCCCTTAAAGATCTTAGTTCATAAACTTTTTGTGGTATGTGTCAATGAAAAGTGGCACCGTTTCTGTAAAACTAAGGTTATACAGGGCCTCAAGTCCCAGACAAGTTATACAGAGCTAGATTTCTCTCACCCCGGCCCAAATTATCCTTCCTCTTCCTGTCCACATCTACCTCCCTTGAAATATTTTAGGTTGCAGAAGTATAGCTGACCAGAAATTTACTCTTAAAAGATAAATCCTAAAGATGGAGCTCAGTGCTTTATTCTGAGTAATGGCTTAAGAAATTCACCTTCAGCACAAGCTATATGGGGCAGAGCTGACAGAATTTGCTGTTATGGCCCCAGTTTATTGATGTTATAAACTATGGACTAGAAACAGAGGGATTATTTTGCGTTTGAGACCAGCATTTCACTAGATTCAACTCTGCACTTAGTTCCAAGGTTTCAAAAGAGAAACCAGTAACAACTAACCACCCACGCAGTTCCTCAGTGTTAACACTAAAAATTTTCCTTAATAAAATTTTTTTTTACAACAGAAATAAATGCAAGAGGACAAAATTCAACTTAATAAAGTGCAGTCTGGTTAAAAACTAGAAAAATGAGAGGGTCCGGTGGGAGTGGAGGAAGGGCTATACTAAATCCAAGTAGGCCTATTAGATCTTAACAAGCAACACTCACTATTACACATTTCTGTACCATACATACCACCTTTACACAGGAAAGAGGGCTTGGAACTTCTCAGGGAAATTAACATGCACCACCTACATCTAACCTACCTGGCTGGTAGGTACCACCCCTGCTCCTCTGGAGAGGTGAAAGAGCACTGATTTCAGCAGCTAAGAAATGGGCTCTTTTAAGGCAATTTAGATATTACAGATTGTTCCACATAGAAGGTACCTTGGCATTTCCTGTTAATAAGGTACCCAATTAAGACTAAAGTCCCCAGAAATGATAAAGAATCACTCTTCTGGGCTGGGAGAGAAAAATCCTTCTTTAGTGATTAAGGTAAGGAACCTTGAACCTCAGTTTCATCTAAAGAGCCATGAAACAAGTTCCTGTGTGGTCTGCAGAACTAGGAAAATGAGATGAAAAAAAAAAAAACAAGAATGAAATTATAGGGAAAAAAAAATCAAGAGGAAAGAAATAAGAAGAAATAAAAGTTATCTTAAAAATATTTCTTTTAAAGTTGTGTGGTTCATGTGTACTGGTCCTTGGTAATATGATCCACTAGTATCTGTAAAAAGAGAGATTCACTAGTTAACACTGTCCTTCATTTGAGAGTTCCAAGAGGAGCATCGGAAACAGAGCACATTCTCCACGGTCCCTCCAAGGCCCAGACTGGGGATCCCAGCAATCATCCCCCAAGCCTTCAGCTCAAGCATTCTTCCCTGTTCTTTCCATAGGGTTTCTGACAATGCTCCTCTCTGATTTTATCTTCTGCTACTTGATAATAGAACTCAGTGGTTTTCAACCTTGCGTATACATTAGAATAACCTGGGGAGCTTTTACAAATTAACTGTCTGGGCCACATCCCAGACCAACTGTATGGGAATCTCTGAGGGCAAGGCCCACACTCTAAAAGTTCAGAAAACTCTTACTTCCGTACATCTACCATTGGATATTTAATTTCTCTGCCTACCCTGTTAATTTGAATCAGTCTTCTCTACTCTTCAAAAATCAGGTATGGCACCTTATCCTTATTTTAAAAAGCTGGCTAGCCTGCTTAATTTAATATTGGGGAAAGGAGACTTACTTGCTTTCCCCAAGTTACCTGTAATAATTGGGTTTGAACGGTCCATTCTTGTTGAGTCCCAGATATTTTGCTTGGTCATCTGTCAGCTCTGTTAGGTGGGCATCAAATGATGGCAGGTGCAAGCTGGCAACGTACTCATCTAGGAAGAGCCAAGTTGGGGATCGGGGTGAGGATGACACTCTTATTTCAAATATGCCTCTCACAGTATACTTTCCCCATATTTTCATTTGAAGGTTTTTGAGAGAGTGGAGAATGGATGGGGTAACTTTGATAGAAATCAACCTGAAATACTTGCTTAATTAAAAAAAAACCCTCAAGGCTGCCTTTCCAACAGCGTATTTCAGTACACCCAGAGTGCATTTAGAAAGCCAATCACCAGGCTGACAAATGTGGTGGGCTTGTACCACCCTCTCCCTCTCTGGCAAAGCTTCTGGCTTCAACCTCAGTGGCCGGCATGCCATATACCACACCCACCTCCCCGCAGCAACTTCCTTAACTGAATTAAATTATAGTCCAATTATGAATCAAAGTGGACATCAGTACACGCAAGAGAGCCTTGTGTTGTTAACACTTATTTAGCAAAAGATCCATAAAGACCTCAAATTTTAGGACTATAGATCTATAAGGGAGCTGGCACAACTTTTCACTTTTCCTCAGATAAGCTTCCCTGGGCTTTGCCTTTAGAAATTTTTTTTTTTTCTTTTTTAAAACCAATCTGATACCTATGCTCTTCTTGGTAACAAAGCAAGTTTTTAACCATTAAAAAAAAAAAAAAAATATATATATATATATACACACACACATACATACATATACATACATACACACACATTAATCTGAGGTAAGTTGTGGGAGGTGACAAGAACAAGAAGTTTTAGCTTTAAGAGGTCAGTGATTCGTCTGGCCAGTGAGAGAGATGGGAGAAAGGTAAAGGACTAGCGATGCTGTACTATGTAACATGAACACAGCAGGGGCTGTTCTCTGGAATTACAGATTGGGTAGTCTGCATATCTACATAGAGGATGGACAACAAAACTTGTATTTGTTTCTATTTCTTTTTAGTCCCAGGCTGTACTCAGTTGCACTGGGGAAATGGAATTAGGTGACTGAACTTCATAAAGATACTCAGAATAAGAGAATCCACCCAAAATACAGTGCTAAGTACTTCTCATTATCTGTAATTCTCACTACAATTTTGCTAAGTATGTATTATTATTCCCACTTTACTGAACCCTGACTCTAAATCCAATGCTTTTCATGACATGAATTTTACCAAACCACATGAGTGTTTTTCACTCACCCATTTTTTTAGGGAGCAAGTATACGTCTTGTTTGTATCGTCCTTCAGGTGCATTGTACAGTTCTATCAGTGCCAATGCCTAAGGTGGGAAAAGAGGGTCAGAAAACACAAAATTACTTAAGACAAGGAAACAAAAACAAAACTAGGTTTAATAGGGTCTTGGGGTGACACAACCCAGGACTCAAGCTGTAATTTATGCCAGCACACGTCATAAGAGGATTTGCTGGTGCTTTTGTTTAGTTCCTAAAGGAAGAACAGACTAACTGTAACTAAGCTGGAACACTATATTCACAACTAAAACAGCCAATTCAAAGGGACACCAAACACTAACTCTGCCTAATTAATGACGCCTTTCTATACTTGAAAAAGCCTGTCTTGACAATTCATGACCTGAAAAGAGTACAGGTTAAGCACATAGCAAGGTGCTCATTTCAGAGGGCATGAAAGGTCCCGACCTCCCCCTCTGCAGTCCACACTCACACTGGAACTCTGATCTATGCCCAGTTCCACTAAACTCAGTACAGGAGAAGCAGGCATCTTGCCACACACCTGTGTTGTAGCTGTGATGGACAGAACAAAGGTGGGAACTGTGGAGCAGCTCAGATTGAGTAGACGTCCCTGAAAAGGTAAAAAGCCCTGGGATCAGCCTTATTATCCCTCTACCTCATATTCCAATGTCATACAAGTCAAGTAAATGCAGGAAAGGACTTTATGTCCCTTGAAACTCAGTCAGAAGAAGAAATACAGTTCCAGATCAGGACTCCAGGTTTTATCTTATTTTCTGCAAGTCCATTTGAGTCCAAAATGAAGAATCAGTTGTGGTCAAGAAATAGTATGTTACTTAGTAAAAAGTGGAATTTTTTTCAGTGATTCTATTTTGGGGATCAGACCTTTTAAGAAATATACCTCTATCCAAAGACAGAGTTGAAGGAAATATAGGTCCAATATTTTTACCCTGTTCCCCACCCCCCCACCCCCACCTCACTGCTTGGGGTAAATTGCCAGAGTCCTTCTGTGCGAGTACCTCTGCCAGGAGAACAACACGTTTGCCATCTGGCCAGATGACATGGTCCACCTGAGAACGTACGCGCTCCCATGTCAGCTCAGGAGTGCGGAGGCTGGTCTAAAAAGGAGAGAACATAGGTGTCCGTGGCTGTAATGGAAGGAAGAGAAAAGTCTAGCAACAAATGAATGAGAGAAGTCTTACCACATCAATTTCCGTGTTGGAGTGCCCCATATTGCATACGATACAACTGTTTTTCATGCGGTCCAAGTGCTCTCGGGTCACTACATTCTTATTTCCTAAAAGGAAAGAAGGGTAGCTGGGAACAAAGGTACCAAGTGGCTCTTGGTTAGAGCATGGGAGAGATGTTTGCTGGCATGTAAGAGACCAGAAGTGTGCATAACAGCTCATTAGGCTCAGTTATTTGTATTTAAGATTGAGCATTATGAAAAGCTATGAGGGAAAAAGTTCTTTGCTCAGGAATACATGTTAAGTTTCTCACAGCTTACTGGAAATCTCTAGTTCTGACAGCTTAACTTATTTAGCACAGGCCTCACCTACTTTGCATGAAAGTCGTCAAAACACTTTCAAGATTTAGCCTCTGAGTTAACACTCTTCCATGTACACCAAAGCACTGATACTTACCTGTGCAAGTTATCACGACATCAACCTGTCGGATGACTTCATTTAGCTTTACCACCCTGAACCCATCCATGCTGGAAGAAAAGAAAAAACACTGTGAGCAAAGCAAGGAGGCAGATCTTTAAGTGGGATCCAGTGCTACCTCACAGGGATAAGTGACTAACTGTTTCTAAGCTATACACACTGGCCTCTTTAGACTCCCTAAGATTTCATCCAGAAAAGGAAAATGCCATGAGGTTCTAGGAGAGCCCCAGGATGAGAGAGAAGGGAACAGAGCAATCCCAGCCATTTCCTCCCCTGTGAGAGTTCTGCAAAGAATGGTTCCATATGATCAATCATGAACTCTCAGAAATACAAAGTACTTGGAGTGACTCTAATATTATCATCACTCAGTTCTTACCAGGCCTGGAGAGCGCAGATGGGGTCAATTTCTGTGATATAGACTATTGCTCCAAGGGCCTTGAGAGCAGCGCAGCAGCCCTTTCCCACCTGTGGAGCATAAGAAAGAAGTCAGGTTGAGCTGTTTTTGTCTTTCGTGGCCGGGCCCACTCCTTACAGCACCTGTCTGTGCTCCACAGCATCGAGGAATGGATTAGCACAAGCTGAACATGCTGGCTTTGGTGAACAGAGCTGAATTTGGTTTCAACATCTGATTCAATTTGTTCTGCTGAGATTGAAATATGAAATAGTTGCCAGTCAAAGGTTCAAAGGTAGTTGGGGAGAGGGATGGGAGATTGAGCAGCTGCTGAAATTTAAATTTTAATGAAAATGACTTTAACCCTTTGGTACACCTGAAATGCAACATACCCTCCCATCCTGTGAAAAAGTCTTGGGTTATTTCTAATACCCGCTTCTCTTCTGCTAAGCCTCCATGATAATATGTAATAGTTTTTTTTCCTCAGTGTTAATAAAAGATTAAAGGAAAAAAAAAAAGAAAGAAGTCAGGTTGTTAGGTCTATGTATGGGAACACAGGAACTCTTTGGGAAATAGGTTTTACTTCCTAAAATCACCAATTGTCTAGTCAGCACATTGAGGGATGCTCCAAACCCAGGCAGAGCAGAAATGGACACAGATTATAACTCCCAGTCAGAGGTAATTTAGCAGTCATTTCATAGCAAGGGCTGGGGTTTTGGATAGTAAATGAGCTCAAGGAAATAAAAGGTGTTATCATTAGGCAAAAAGACCAAGGAAAAACAACTGTAACTTCTAATTTATTATTCCAGAAAAACCTATTAAGTCTCACTTGAGATGCTTCTATTCAAGAACAGTCTAGCAGCTCAGGAATTTCTGAGAGTCAATGTTGATGACAGTAAAATCCCTTGTAATCTATTCCAGTTTAGAGAAAATCATATATACGACTTTGGATCCCACCCTTCATTTCACCTGCAAGTCACTTGTGGGGCAAAAAGGCTACAGTCCCTTAAGTCTCATAAAGTTATTGTTATAAATGGAGGAAAATGATGCCAACATTCCATTCCACAACACAAACTGGTGAAATCTGAAAATTCCATTCATTCTATCTCTCTCTATTTATAACTTTGAAAATTTGAATATAATTTTGCTATTATTTTAAGATATATCATCTAAAAGCAAATTTTAAACTCTGCGCATGTGACTCTAAACCGACAACGCAAGCTTCCTTTGCCCAACGTTTCTACCAAGTCTATGAAAAGACAACGAGAGACTGAGGCCCAGCTATTTACCTCACCATAGCCACACACCACCACTTGTTTCCCACCAAACATCACATCTGTGGTCCTCTTCAGGCTGTGGAAACAGATAAAGGCTCAACTCAAATATTAAGACAAACATAATCCCTCTGCACAATTAAAAGTGTGGGGTTACGAATTCCCATTGGAATTTAGCTCAGCTCAGCATGAAATGGGTCATTCTAACAAACTTTTAAAGCCAAAGGAAGACCAGGGGACAAGGCTGGAGTGGTATCAGACTAGCACTGCAACCCAAACCAAATCTATCCCCCGTTAAGTTTGAACATCTATAAATTTCAACATACCCATCCAAAATGGATTCTCGGCAGCAGTACAAGTTATCAAACTTCTGTTTGGTAACAGAATCATTGACGTTCATGGCTGGAACACAGAGCTTCCCAGCTTTGGACAGCTGATACAGCCTACATGGGGAAGAGGCCACAAAAACAAACAAAAACCAAGTTAGATGGTAAAACATAAAACGTGGCAAGGTCTGCCTAATTCTCTTCAAGTTCTATATTGTCCTCCCAGATTTATTTATTGCCCAAGGACATTAGTAAACAAGATTTACATGTCATTCCTCCTCACTTCTTTTCATTTTCAACCCCCTGCTCTCTCTCTCTTGCTTTTTTTTTTTGAAGGAAAAAGATCTTTTAATTTTTTGAAGAAATTTACTTCTCTTCCACAAAAGGGATATATTTCCTTAGACCAGCATTTCTCAACCTTTATAAACCCAAGTCCACTTCTGATAAACAAAGATTATCAATGGTTCTGCTACGGCCCCCTGGGAGTGTGAATGCACGCAAATGCAACATGCCCCCAACTGAGAAAACACTCTTTCAATATCTTTTTAGGTATCCCCACAAACCAAGAATATTTTGCCTAGTTTTATTTTCTGTAGTGTGTATAACATGTAGTTTTACAATAGGATTTTTTTCATATTTCAAATATAAAATTTTAATACAATATTAAATACAGTTTTTCAAGGTACACTCACTCCCCACTCCTCAACACTGGCTGAGAATCACTCAGTGGAACAAATGGGAGAAAAAAATGTGTGAACTAGGACCTGAAATAACTTCCTTCTAGGGATGCCATGATTTTTCAGAAATAAAAACTCAGAATTTTTCTCTAGTGAAGACACTCCCATTTGTTACTACAAGTCTGAAACACAGCCCTAAAGCCTAACAGAAATCTGAAGAATCTGCTGAGGCAAGGACACAAGGGGCAGCTACTCCAGCATCTGTTACCTGTGAACACCAGTCACGCTCTCTTCCACAATGCCTCGGATCTTCTTAAACACGTTTGGATACTTCTTATAAACCCAGTGGGTTAAGTCTCCCCCATCATCCAGGATCTATAGAACAGCCAGAAGACTTCTATGGGCATTCAGGCTGCTAGAGCTGGGGGGAACTTTGAACCCACTTTCTGTGCTAGTAAGAGAGCCCTGTATGTTTTGGAACAGCACTCCTTAGAGCTCCTTAGTGCAGACTTAGACAGTGGAAATACAGTCAAATTTGTTGGTGTAAAATGTTAAAATGATTCCTAGGTTTGTTCCAGGCTATAGTGAAGAGTATTAGGCTAACCACAGACTGATTTTTAGTCTAAAATCTTGAAATATAAGGCCATTCTGATTGCAAAAGGAAAGCAGGGGCAGGAAGGAAAGAAACCAGAATCCTACTCCAAAAATTTACCATATCATTTCCTTCTATTTCATTCTGTCATGTTTGAGCCACACGTGTTCAGATGGTCTTACCCTTCCCCCACCTTTTCATTCTGTACTCAGACCCATTCTGAATAGTATCAAGTTAAACACTTAGCAACAAAGTCAGTGGATAAGATCAAATATTCAAAACATATTTAGGGAAGCACAGTTTAAGGGAAAAAAAAGGAAAGCAATCTAATGTCAAAAGTGCCGGAAGGATATGTAAAATTACCATGTTGGCCTGCCACCCATCCATGTTCACACAGCGATCAATACACCACCAGAAATCATCTTCTGACTCGCCTTTCCAAGCAAACACTGCAACTCCTGTAGAAACAAAAACCAACCAGCTGATTCCTCCTTTGAAGAGTATCCTATACTGATATCACTTTCTGAGATCCAGGTAAAGAGGAAAAGGCTATAGAAACCACCCCAGAAAGGAAACAATTTAGGCAGAACAAAAGGAGTTACACTGAGTTCAGAAATTACTGTGGTGAACAAAGTGTAAACAAAGTAAGGGATTTCTGTTTCTAAAAGTATTTTGGAACCTTAAAATATTCTTCTCTTTGGGCCAGTAACATTATACTTTGAGCTTTATCCTGAGGAGATAAAATGAAATGGAAATGAATACAAAGTTGTTCACTGGAGCAGTGTTTATATTAGCAAACATCTTGAAACAACCAAAATGTCCAACATTAGGAAAACAGTCAAGTAAAATCACACAGCCATAAGAATGAGTATTACTAATAACGCTCTTGAAAGTCTTAAATGACATGAAAAACGACTTCTGAAAATGTTATATTTAGGTGATAAAACTGTATACATAGTAAGATGATTTATTCATCCAAAGACAAATGTATCGAATATCTGTGTAGTTGGCTTATGGATTTTTTGTAACCTCCTAAATTTTCTGTACTAAATACTTAGAAAAACAGTAACCAAGAAAAACAAAAGTATTTTAAAGTTGCTTTCTGAGGATCCTAGGAAGACGAGTAGGCCTCACATTCTAACAATAAAAATTATTTTATGTTTAATTAAACTCACAAGTAGTCCAAATATTTTCACTATTGAATACCAAATTATCCAATGAACTATCAAAATGGAGGCACTTCTTATTTGTGTTCTTTCTCAAAATTGATGAGACTTTTGGTGAAAGGAGACCAGCTAAGCTCATACTGATGTAGCTTTAGTACTCTTCCTTGTTGACATAACATTAAAATTAGGCTTTCTCTTAGATTCTTTTCAAAGATCATTTTTAATGACTGCGTAATATTCTATTAGAGATAAGGATCCTAATTTTATTATTCCTTCTCTTCCTATTGATGTCTTTATTATCCCCAAACTTTACATCCCCTAGACATAAAGACAATATTGATACATAAAAGTTATGTTTAGATAAGTTTTAGAGGTGAAAAAAGCTGAACTTACCAGCCTCAGCAAGTGCTGCAGCCACTTCATTCTGGGTGGAGTAGATGTTGCAAGCAGACCAGCGGCACTGAGCCCCAAGGGCACACAGTGTCTCAATCAACACCTGTGCAGATGTGTGGGATTACAGGGTGAGAAAGAGGAAAGCCCTGACAGATGGGGATGGCATGCAAACCTTACTAAGACAACAATACCAATCAACTCTGGAGCAATAGATGCCAACACAAAATTATAAAAGGGTGCAATCCAGTTAGATGGCATACTGGTATCTAACTTCACCCAAAAGATACATTCCTACAAGTCTTAACAGCATTTCTTTACAACCATGTTTTTGCAAATCTAGAACTTCTTAAGTCAGTTTTGCTAAAAGATTTTACCTATGTAAACAAAATAGAAAACTCCATTATTGTGTAACAGGGAGGTTCCACCTAAGAGTTAGTGTTTGGATGTTGGCTAGTTAGGGAAGGAAAAGTAAGTTAAAAAAATCTGTTTCTTTCTTCCCTTTATCAGAAGTTCCTCTCATTTCTCCCAACAAACTCACCGCTGTCTGGGCCGTGATGTGTGTACAGCCCACTATTTTAGCACCAGCCAATGGCTTCTCGCCCTGAGCACGTTTCCTGAGTGAAATCAGAGCAGACATGTCTGTGAAAGAACAGAGGATTTGAGCTAGGTCTGCACTAGTAACATTATCAATTCCTGCCCAGATAACATCTAGGGCTGGTATACATCTGTTGAGATATGGTGAGATGAGGCAGAAATTTTAAAGCATATTTCCATGATGACTGGCCATTTCAACAGCAGAACAACACTGGGGAGTCACCATCCAATCACTTGAATTCCTCTCTTCCTCTATTGCTTTTAGCCTTATATGCAGAGGACTGAACAGAGAATGAAGTAAATCCTCAAAATGGAGGGTAAGTCTCATCATTCCTTTGGGAGAGGGAAGTAGTTACAGCATGGGCTAACCGGCTCCTATGTAATCATCAGACCAAGAAAGACCTTACCCTCAGCGGAAGCCACTCGCTTCTGCTTTTCTACGCTGTCTTACCCTATCCTGTCAGTCTGTTTGATTTCTCCACTCCCTCCCAGTATAGAACACGCAGACAATGAGAAATCAACAAAAGAGTAATGAGCCTTATGGGGGGCGGGGTGGAGTATCCAAGATTTAACCGACTGTCAGTTGCTTTTACTTTTGCTTCAGTAAAGGGTGCTCAGGAACAAACAAGACCCTAGCTTTAACCACTCCACACCTGCACTTTCTGGAAAATCTGGGTTTCTGCAAGTGGGATCCTGCAGAACTAACTACCATGTAGTGTTTCAGGACTTCTTGACTCTGCAATATAGATCTTTGAATATGGTGCCTTAGGGGAGGAAAACAAACTACTCTGTGAAATTATCACATGCTGAGAACAGGAAGAAGGGAAAACAAGAACTAGAATCCCTGAGGTTCAAGCTCCATGTAGAGAGAAGTATTTACCTAAAAGTCCAAGATGCTACATTTCCCCAGGACACCTTCAAGTTAGTTTTCAAGCCTGAAGTTGTGTGTGGACCCTGGTGACCAGCAGGAAGGTTGCTTCTGGTCCCTTTGCCCATCCGAGTCCCTCACCCACTCCCTTTCTTTACCTTGTTCCGCAATCTCAATCTCTCGGCGTCCAAATTCTGCTTGCTTGATGTTCTTCACACAGAAATTGCTGCTGCCCTTGGAGTTGGTTTGCTGCTTCTCTCGGGGGGAAACCTCATCATCAGAGCTATCTGTGTAGGATGCAGCTAGAGCCAGGAAGGAAAGAAAGGAGGATAGAAAAACCTCAATGGCCCTAACCCACAGGGTGCAGCCCCTAAGGGACTCTCATTTAAGTTAAGCGGACACTCTTAATTGAAGGCACCGTTTACATCATTCTCAGTTCTATACCACCAGGGTCCAACAGATACTATGAATGAAAAAATTGTGGGTCTTTCAGTGTTGCAGCCCTTTAACCCACCCTGACACTATCTGGCTATTAGTGCCTGAGATAAGTAGCCATGGAATTAGCTGCACCAACTCTAGTGAAACCCAGAGAGTAGGAGTAATTGATCCCAACCTGGATTGGAACCAGATCTGGCAAAAATGGAAGACTAATTTAGGGCCAATAAGGAATGCTATTTCTATCGATCACTAGTTCTCAAATGTAAGCCTTTTTAAAGCATCTATCAGAATCACATGGAAGGCTTGTTAAAACACAGATTGCTAGGCCTCAAAGCCAGACCTTCCCGTTCAGTAGGCCTTGTGTGGGGCCCAAGAATGAGCATTTCTAACTAGTTCCCAGGTGTTGCTAATGCTGCTGGTCCAAAGATGACACTTTCAACAATCACTGCTTTAGATGAAAGAGATAAGGAATTTTATACAAGGTTGTGCTCAAGGAATACAGACATGGAAAGAAATGGCATGGAATGCAAGCAGCTCTGGTTTTATTGCTAGCCCTGGAAGTCCGTCAAAATGATCTCCTTTAAAAAACTGCTGCACACAAAAGCTAAAAATGTCCTTTCAGACTGATATGCAAAAGGATGTACAATAATCACTCCTTTCCTTTCTGAATTGAGTATTTCCCTCATCACTGTCTCTGTCAGTGCATCGGATCTCTCACTGACTTCTACATTTAGGTTCTTTTCCATCCAGCTAAGACAATTACTATTACAGGTTATCTTCCCCAGTATGACTATTTAACTATATTACTAAGCTTTTTAAAATGCTATACAGGTTCCATAGTACAAAGCCATCAAGATTAGTGAAGAATTCTTTGAAGCCTTCTTCACTCACCCCATCTTTCTTCCCTTTATAACTCAATCTTTCAAAATCAATTTGCCTTCTTAGTTGTAATAGCCTGCTTGTCAGCCACGACCTTTTGTATATGTCACTTCAAGATAGCTTTTCATTTATCGTAGCCATTATATTTGGATTTTTTTCTTGCACACTAACTCCCACAATGAATCCATAAATTCTTTTATTTCAGTATTTAACCCAGTAAACCACATCTGTTGTTGTCTGATTATATTTTCTATTTTGGGCGATCAGTGGTGTAGGACAGAGACAAGAGTGGTTTTTTTGGTTGTTGTTTTGTTCTTTTACACTCCTTAAACATCCAGCCCAGTCCTTAATGTTAATTACACAATGCAAACAATATTCTGGCAAAAGACAATGAAGAGCTTTTGGCACAAATATCTTTCCTGACATTAATCAGTAATCTATGACCTTGGGTAAGTCTCTTAATCTTTAGGACCTTAGCTGCCACAATTGAAAGACTGAGGCAGGTGGGTTAGACGCCCCTCATGTTTCCTTCAATACTTAAACCGTAAGATTCCATATCCATGTCCATGTTGGGAGAGACACAATTCAAATCAGAAAAAGACTTTTCTTATATAGGGCTAAGATGGGAGGGGAGAACTAAAAACAGAGCTGGAGCCACATTATAGCAATTTGAATCTTTCCCACACCACAGGTTAACTGGGGAGGATACTTCAATAAGGTAAGCAAGTAATAAAAGGAGCTAAAATGTTAATTTTTATTCTTAAAATTCAAGCAGTCTTAAGGCCAAGAAAGTAAAAGATAGGTGGCAGGGTATATTTTACAAAGAAATTATGATTCCAGAGTATATTTCTTTTTCAAGGCCAGTTCTGTCAGCCAAAATTCTATTGATTCCCTCCCTTTGTAGTGGGTGGATAAACGTGGGAATGGGAACTGGCCCAGTACTACAAACTAGGTTCTGGCCACAGATCACACACAGAGAGAGTCAAGGGAAGAAAGTCTCAAAACAACAAAAACTGCCCCAGCTACAAGCCTGGCTGGGAACATTCCTATTGCCCAACCTCAAATTATCAGCTTTCAATACAAAGATGGGCAGTCCTGACACAAAGTATTTTCAGATTTCAGATAAGTGAAGAGTAGTTAGTAGTAAACAAGCTCAAGGTTCTGGAATGGGAAAAAGAGATAAGAAAAGACATGAAGATCACTCCTACCTGAACTGTAGCTGTCAGTGGAGGACTGTGAGATGGAGCGAGACAAAGATCTTCTGCCAGTCTTCGTGGGGAATTTGGTGAACTCTTGCATGTCATCAGCAAACTGGATTTGCTATAAGAAGAAAAGTTGAAAACTTCTAACAAGGGAAGACTATGAAATGTTCCATTTTAAAGTCAGACATTGTCTTTCCTAAAAGCAAATGTTACCACATGGCTCCTATTAAGCAAGCAACCCTTTCACCAGAAATGAAAGAGTACAGAGGCTACTCTCTAATTCTTTCCAAAATGCCAATTACTGTCAGTTCCCATCTAATTCTTTCCAAAATGCCAATTACTGTCAGTTCCCAATTGTTTCAGCAGTAACTTTTTTGGGGGGGAGAGAGGGGAGAGGTGTTAAGATTTAACTTCTTTTAGCATTTGTCCAATTTCACAATTCTTCATTCTCACATTTCATAGTTTTCTTTCCTCTTATAATCTTGACATATTAAAATGAACTCTTTATTAATATGTCAACTCTATAGTCCCAACTCTATCAAAAAACCAATCTTGTAGTACTTCCATTTTCTTCAGAATATTCTCTTGGAGCACATTCTTATCCTGAAGCTCGCAATGGTCTTGCTTTGTGAAAGAATCATGAGGAGATGCCTAGAAATTATGATGGGCATCAGGGAGCCAACAGTCAAAGCCCAAACAAATGCCTACACTTCAAACCAGTGTAGGATTCCCAGGACCTTTCATGCTCAGGAAAGAATTAAAATACCAGAATATACTGATGAAAGAGAAATGGAAAAACAAACATATATCAGAGTAAATTCCAACCTCACAGGACCAATTTGAAGAAAGGAGAAAATAATGACATGGTAAATTCTGGTTTAAAAACTTTCTTAAATGCAATGAAGTTCTGATACACGTGGCAACATAACTGAACAGTGAAGACATCATGTTGAGTGAAATAAGACAAAGGGACAAATATTATATGATCTCACTGATAGGAAATAATTAGAAAAAGCAAATTCAGAATCTAGAGTCAGAAACCAGAATACAGTTTACCAGGAGCTGTGGTGGGGGTAGGGAATGGGGAGTTAATGCTTAATTGGTACAGAGTTTCTCTTTGGGGTGATGGGAGAAGTTTCGGTAATGAATGTGGTTAAAAGGGGAAATTTTAGGTAGTATATATGTTACTAGAATAAAAAATATATAATAAAAAAAAAACCCATAGGACTGTTCAACCCAAACAATGAACCCTAATGTAAACTATGGGCTATAGTTTCTAGAATAATTATAATATTACTACTTCATCAATTGTAACAAAGTTACCACACAAAGGCAAAATATTAACAGGGAAAACTCTGTGTGCGTGTGTGTGTGTGTGGGGGGGTGTATATAGTAACTCTGTATTCTGCATGATTTTTCTGTAAACCTACAACTTCTTTAATAAGAACAAACAAACAAAACTTTCCTAAATGAAATAAACCAGAACTAGAGAACTGTTTGAAAGATACTTGGAAGACTGGCTTGTAATTAATATTATTTACAGATAAATAAATGGATGTTTCTAAAGTGTACAAAAACACTTTTTTCTATTAGATGAAAATCGAACTCTTGTTTAAACTTTGAAAAACGTTCTCCTCAAAATATAACATAAATTTCACCCCCTGAAATAAACAGGATGGTATGAGAACCTGAATTGACATTCTCCTCTATATCATCACAATTCGACTAAATCTGAAAAGGTTCCCATGGAGAATCCATTAAGATAAGTCTTCAGCAAATATCTCTGGAAATGTAAGCCATTACAGATCAAAATCTTCTATAATGCTAGCAAATCTTCTCTCTCTCATCCTAGCAACATGGCTGTGGCCACTTTAAGGTAGGAACAGTAAACCGCCCATTAGTTATGGCTGCAATACCTTCTCTTCCTCTGTCACATGCACCCACTAGCTAAGGCAGCACCAACTAGTTGCCTAAGAATCAGTCTTAAATATGCAGCGTAGGCATAAGCAGCTAATATGAACAAATCAAAAACTGAATTAGTGGGAATCCACAGGTAATGAAGCAGTAATAAAGGGGAACACAGATTTGCATTTTCAACTTTCTATCTAGCATGGTTCACTCAAAGAATGAAAGCAGAGTAACTATGCAGTAATAGCCATGGATACTACTATTTGAACAGCAGGCCCTAGAGAAAAATCCGTGTTCTTCTATTTAAAACCCACCCTGGTGCAATATCCAAATGGGCAAGTTTTTTTCTTTAGGCTATTTTGTGAAATGAGGAGGCAGAGTCCATAGCCTGTTTTACTAAGTCTAAGGACAGATCCTAAAGGCATGGAAGGAAAAGAGCTATATATCCCAGCAACTAGCACAGAGCCCTGCTCAGAGAAGTCATTCAATAAATATTTGTACAATGAGTGAAGCTTTCAAAATCTTCTCTTCTTTAAGATCAAATCACTGAAGCTTCAATAATAAGTAAATATAGAAAATAAAGACTCAAGCTAAGCCACATATACTGCACCAACACTTGATTATCAAATTCTTTGTAAGTCCAAAGCAGCTTTTTTAGTTTAGATGCTGAAACTTTACATAGCTTAAATGTCAAAAGTATACTGAGGTGGCCACAGGTCAGCATTTGCCCTTCTAGATAGGATTTCCCACTGCATTTTCACATGACTTTGGAAGTCAGCAAAGCTAGTTTTCCCAAAGAGATTAATCCAGGATCAAGTAATGAGACTTTCAACCATCAATACAGTTATTTTGGTAGAAGAAAAAATAGACACTTAAGAGACCATCGATGCTTTTTAATACTCTACAGAGGCAGTCCTTCCTCCACTAGCCTCCCTGTTGCTGGCATGGGCAGCCCATCTGGAAGCTGCTCTCCTCTCATGACTGTTGAACTCCCTCCCTCTTGGTCTTTTTTCAAAAGGTTCTGGGCATGTTCCCAGATACCACCTACCTAAGGGGAAGGGGAAGGAGGGAAAAGGAGAAACTGCAATAACATTTGCAGGTTTTTTAATATAAAAATAGAGAGGCAGCTATGGCAAGATAGAAATGTGTTTCTTCAGCAACCTAAGAGCTGAATTAATAGTCACAATCCCACCTCATATTAACATAGCGCATCAGTAGCCTAAAGCTTAGCAAAATCTTTCTCATCTAAAAATATTAGACTATTTTGCAGGTAGCTTACTAATCAGTACAATGCCCCTACCACCCCATCTCTCAAATGAATATGGTCCATATCTGATGCAGGCAGAATGTTAACTCAAGCCATGGCATGGATGAGTGGCTGTCTATTCTTGCAGCTCTTTCATATTCTCACTGCTTATAAGGTGGCCCAACTACACAAAGATGCATGATAACTGTGTCTTCTCTCCCAGCCCAAACTACATGCTGAAGAGAACCTGCATCACAAGAGCTGCTATGCAATGCAGCTGCTCTGCCAGTTTCCTCAAGGCCTGCTAGCTCCACTGGTTGTCTTCACAACTTCCCCTTGGTGAAGTACCTCCTGGAGTCTTGTTCACCTTCACATTGTAAATAGATACTGCTGCCAAAAGCAACTTTTGGATGTCACAAGTTTTGTTCCCTAGTGAAACCAGATCTCAGTAACAGCCTCCTAATTCGTTTGGATTCACTGCTTTAAAGCCAAATATGATAATTTAGGTAAAAATAAAATCCAAAGATGACTACAAAGTTGTTTATATTACTTTCCATCATCATTTCTTCCTATCGGTATTCAGTATTAATTGGTGTGCTTTAGTGTTTCTTCAAATCTAGAACCATAAGGAATGTGGCATCTAAATACAATGTAAGAAGGGAAGGGGGCAGGGAGGAGATACGGTGGTTGAAGTCCAAAAAGTATCTTAAAGTCAAATATGTCACGTTAGAGAATTATTTTATGCTTGGGAATGCACTAACCCACAACTAAACAAGCTTGCAAGTTGGAACATTAGTTCCATCTTCAACTAATATCACATCTGAGAAAAAGCTAGAAGGTCATATTGACCCATTCTCCAATTAGCACATCCGAACACATAACTCCACTTCTCTGCCCGCTATGTCTTAAAAACTCAAGTAAATATCGGGGCCAGTAAAACAAGCTAAGCATTTTAAAGCACCTTTTTCAAATACCTTAGCTGGTATAATGACTGACTCTCTTCCATGTGATATTGAGAATGGTAAAGAAAAGCTACATAAGAAACAATTTGGGGTTCATCCAACAACTGGTGGTAAGTCTGGTGACAGAGTGAGTCAAAACAACTGTGGTACAGAACTTACCAAGAAAAAGAGACTACAGGGCAATCCAAAAAAAGTTCTAAGTGCAAGAGAAGAAAAATTGTTATATACTATTCATTTAGTTGATCTGGATATTTTTTACCATTATAAACCAAGATTTTTACTTCCACAAACACATGGCTGATATCCTCAGATGCTAGATAGTTGTTACAATTTCTTCCCTGATCCCACCCAGTTTTGCCTTTTATAGCTCCTGAATCAAAGTGAATTAAAAGCCACCAGAATTCCACCAGGACACTATGGCCAAGGAATGGTGATAAGAACAATACCCAATGCCTAAGGTGCAGGACATTCTTTTAGTACCAGAGTTATTCCAGGAAAGATCTATGAAAGGAAATACGGTCCCTTAAAATATGTAGACATGCTTTGTCCCACAGTGTAATAACATAAATTGCTTTGTTGTAGAATTTTACTGCCCTATCAGGGATATACTAGTACTGTAGTCTTTACAGCTTTATCTGGATATGGTTTAATTCAGGCTTTCAAAAATCAGAGGTTAGACTAGACACCTTATTAAATTTGTTATTTCACATAGTTATCTAACCAGCTTTTTTTTTTTTTTTAATCTTCATTTTATTGAGATATATTCACATACCACGCAGTCATACAAAACAAATCGTACTTTCGATTGTTTACAGTACCATTACATAGTGGTACATTCATCACCCAAATCAATCCCTGACACCTTCATTAGCACACACACAAAAATAACAAGAATAATAATTAGAGTGAAAAAGAGCAATTGAAGTAAAAAAGAACACTGGGTACCTTTGTCTGTTTGTTTCCTTCCCCTATTTTTCTACTCATCCATCCATAAACTAGACAAAGTGGAGTGTGGTCCTTATGGCTTTCCCAATCCCATTGTCACCCCTCATAAGCTACATTTTTATACAACTGTCTTCGAGATTCATGGGTTCTGGGTTGTAGTTTGATAGTTTCAGGTATCCACCACCAGCTACCCCAATTCTTCAGAACCTAAAAAGGGTTGTCTAAAGTGTGCATAAGAGTGCCCACCAGAGTGACCTCTCGGCTCCTTTTGGAATCTCTCTGCCACTGAAGCTTATTTCATTTCCTTTCACATCCCCCTTTTGGTCAAGAAGATGTTCTCCGTCCCACGATGCCAGGTCTACATTCCTCCCCGGGAGTCGTATTCCACGTTGCCAGGGAGATTCACTCCCCTGGGTGTCTGATCCCACGTAGGGGGGAGGGCAGTGATTTCACCTTTCAAGTTGGCTTAGCTAGAGAGACAGGGCCACATCTGAGCAACAAAGAGGCATTCGGGAGGAGGCTCTTAGGCACAACCATAGGGAGGCCTAGCCTCTCCTTTGCAGCAACCGTCTTCCCAAGGGTAAAACCTGTGGTAGAGGGCTCAACCCATCAAACCACCAGTCCCCTATGTCTGTGGTCATGTTAGCAACCATGGAGGTGGGGTAGGCGAATACCCCTGCATTCTCCACAGGCTCCTCAAGGGGGCACTACATCTTTTTTTTCCTTGTTTTTCTTTTCTTTTTTTTTTTTTTAACTTTCCCTTCTTTTTTTTTTTTTTTTTTTTGTTACAGTGTCTTTTTTTTTTTTTTAATCATCATTTTTCACATACCACGCAGTCATAAATCAATCCCTGACACCTTCATTATCACACTCCCTTCTTTTTTAAATCAACTGTATGAAAAAAAAAGTTAAAAAGAAAACAAACATACAATAAAAGAACATTTCAAAGAGACCATAACAAGGGGGTAAGAAAAAGACAACTAACCTAAGATAACTGCTTAACTTCCAACATGTTCCTACTTTACCCCAAGAAAGTTACCTAATATAGCAACATTTCTGTGAACTTGCTCCTACTATATCCATCAGAAATTAACAGACCATAGTCATTCCTGGGCATCCCCAGAACGTTAAATAGCTTATCTGTTCTTCTTGGATTATTGTTCCCCCTTCCTTAATTGCTCTCTATTGCTAGTTCCCCTACATTCTACATTATAAACCATTTGTTTTACATTTTTCAAAGTTCACATTAGTGGTAGCATATAATATTTCTCTTTTTGTGCCTGGCTTATTTCGCTCGGCATTATGTCTTCAAGGTTCATCCATGTTGTCATATGTTTCACGAGATCATTCCTTCTTACTGCCGCGTAGTATTCCATCGTGTGTATATACCACATTTTATTTATCCACTCATCTGTTGAAGGACATTTGGGTTGTTTCCATCTCTTGGCAATTGTGAATAATGTTTTCTAAGGAACTGCCAGACTGACTTCCAGAGTGGCTGAACCATTATACAGTCCCACCAACAATGAATAAGAGTTCCAATTTCTCCACATCCCCTCCAGCATTTGTAGTTTCCTGTTTGTTTAATGGCAGCCATTCTAACCGGTGTTAGATGGTATCTCATTGTGGTCTTAATTTGCATCTCTCTAATAGCTAGTGAAGCTGAACATTTTTTCATGTGTTTCTTGGCCATTTGTATTTCCTCTTCAGAGAACTGTCTTTTCCTATCTTTTGCCCATTTTATAATTGGGCCGACTGTACTATTGTCATTGAGTTGTAGGATTTCTTTATATATGCAAGATATCAGTCTTTTGTCAGATACATGGTTTCCAAAAATTTTTTCCCATTGAGTTGGCTGCCTCTTTACCTTTTTGAGAAATTCCTTTGAGGTGCAGAAACTTCTAAGCTTGAGGAGTTCCCATTTATCTATTTTCTCTTTTGTTGCTTGTGCTTTGGGTGTAAAGTCTAGGAAGTGGCCGCCTAATACAAGGTCTTGAAGATGTTTTCCTACATTATCTTCTAGGAGTTTTATGGTACTTTCTTTTATATTAAGATCTTTGGTCCATTTTGAGTTAATTTTTGTGTAGGGGGTGAGGTAGGGGTCCTCTTTCATTCTTTTGGATATGGATATCCAACTCTCCCAGCCCCATTTGTTGAAAAGACCATTATGACTCAGTTCAGTGACTTTGGGGGCCTTATCAAAGATCAGTCGGCCATAGATCTGAGGGTCTATCTCCGAATTCTCAATTTGATTCCATTGATCTATATGTCTATCTTTGTGCCAGTACCATGCTGTTTTGGCAACTGTGGCTTTATAATAAGCTTCAAAGTCAGGGAGTGTAAGTCCTCCCACTTGGTTTTTCTTTTTTAGAGTGTCTTTAGCAATTTGAGGCATCTTCCCTTTCCAAATAAATTTGATAACTAGCTTTTCCAAGTCTGCAAAGTAGGTTGTTGGAATTTTGATTGGGATTGCATTGAATCTGTAGATGAGTCTGGGTAGAATTGACATCTTAATGACATTTAGTCTTCCTATCCATGAACATGGAATATTTTTCCATCTTTTAAGGTCCCCTTCTATTTCTTTTAGTAGAGTTATGTAGTTTTCTTTGTATAGGTCTTTTAGATCTTTGGTTAAGTTTATTCCTAGGTACTTGATTTTTTTAGTTGCTATTGAAAATGGTATCTTTTTCTTGAGTGTCTCTTCAGTTTGTTCATTTCTAGCATATAGAAACATTACTGACTTATGTGCATTAACCTTGTATCCTGCTACTTTGCTAAATTTGTTTATTAGCTCTAGTAGCTGTATCGTCGATTTCTCAGGGTTTTCTAGATATAAGATCATATCATCTGCAAACAATGACAGTTTTACTTCTTCTTTTCCAATTTGGATGCCTTTTATTTCTTTGTCTTGCCGGATTGCCCTGGCTAGCACTTCCAGCACAATGTTAAATAACAGTGGTGACAGCGGGCATCCTTGTCTTGTTCCTGATCTTAGAGGGAAGGCTTTCAGTCTCTCACCATTGAGTACTATGCTGGCTGTGGGTTTTTCATATATGCTCTTTATCATGTTGAGGAAGTTTCCTTCAATTCCTACCTTTTGAAGTGTTTTTATCAAAAATGGATGTTGGATTTTGTCAAATGCTTTTTCAGCATCTATTGAGATGATCAATTGATTTTTCCCTTTTGACTTGTTAATGTGTTGTAATACATTGATTGATTTTCTTATGTTGAACCATCCTTGCATGCCTGGAATAAACCCCACTTGGTCATGGTGTATGATTTTTTTAATGTGTCTTTGGATTCGATTTACAAGTATTTTGTTGAGGATTTTTGCATCTATATTCATTAGGGAGATTGGCCGGTAGTTTTCCTTTTTTGTAGCATCTTTGCCTGGTTTTGGTATTAGATTGATGTTAGCTTCATAAAATGAGTTAGGTAATGTTCCATTTTCTTCAATGTTTTGAAAGAGTTTGAGTAAGATTGGTGTCAGTTCTTTCTGGAAAGTTTGGTAGAATTCCCCTGTGAAGCCATCTGGCCCTGGGCATTTATTTGTGGGAAGATTTTTGATGACTGATTGGATCTCTTTGCTTGTGATGGGTTGGTTGAGGTCTTCTATTTCTTCTCTGGTCAGTCTAGGTTGTTCATATGTTTCCAGGAAATTGTCCATTTCCTCTACATTCTCCAGTTTGTTGCTATACAGTTGTTCATAGTATCCTCTTACAATTTTTTTAATTTCTTCAGGATCTGCAGTTATGTCACCTTTTTCATTCATTATTTTGTTTATATGGGTCTTCTCTCTTTTTGATTTTGTCAGTCTAGCTAGGGGCTTGTCAATCTTGTTGATCTTCTCAAAGAACCAACTTTTGGTGATATTTATCCTCTCTACTGTTTTTTTGTTCTCTATGTCATTTATTTCTGCTTTAATCCTTGTTATTTCTTTTCTTGTACTTGGTTTAGGATTGGTTTGCTGTTCATTTTCTAGCTTCTTCAGTTGATCCATTAGTTCTTTGATTTTGGCTCTTTCTTCCTTTTTAATATATGCGTTTAGTGCTATAAATTTCCCCCTTAGCACTGCTTTTGCTGCATCCCATAGGTTTTGGTATGTTGTGTTCTCATTTTCATTCGTCTCTATATATTTAGCAATTTCTCTTGCTATTTCTTCTTTAACCCACTGATTGTTTAGGAGTGTGTTGTTTAACCTCCAGGTATTTGTGAATTTTCTAAGTCTCTGATGGTTATTGACTTCTAATTGTATTCCATTGTGGTCAGAGAATGTGCTTTGAATAATTTCAATCTTTTTAAATTTATTGAGGCTTGTTTTATGTCCCAGCATATGATCTATTCTGGAGAAAGTTCCATGAGCACTAGAAAAGTATGTGTATCCTGGTGATTTGGGATGTAATGTCCTGTATATGTCTGTTAAATCTAATTCATTTATCAGATTGTTTAGGTTTTCAATTTCCTTATTGGTCTTCTGTCTGGTTGATCTATCTATAGGAGAGAGTGATGTGTTGAAGTCTCGCACAATTATTGTGGAAACATCAATTGCTTCCTTTAGTTTTGCCAGTGTTTCTCTCATGTATTTTGTGGCACCTTGATTGGGTGCATAGACATTTACGATTGTTATTTCTTCTTGCTGAATTGCCCCTTTTATTAGTATGTAGTGGCCTTCTTTGTCTCTCAAAACATCCCTGCATTTGAAGTCTATTTTATCTGAGATTAATATTGCTACACCTGCTTTCTTTTGGCTGTAGCTTGCATGAAATATTTTTTCCATCCTTTCACTTTCAGTTTCTTTGTGTCCCTATGTCTAAGATGAGTCTCTTGTATGCAACATATTGATGGTTCATTTTTTTTGATCCATTCTGCGAATCTATATCTTTTAATTGGGGAGTTTAATCCATTTACATTCAACGTTATAACCGTGAAGGCATTTCTTGAATCAGCCATCTTATCCTTTGGTTTATGTTTGTCATATTTTTCCCCTGTCTATTAATATCCTTTATTGTACCCATACCGAATCTCTTTAGTACTGAACCTTTCTCCAAGTCTCTCTGTCCTGTCTTTGTTTCTCTGTCTGTAGGGCTCCCTTTAGTATCTCCAGTAGGGCAGGTCTCTTGTTAGCAAATTCTCTCAGCATTTGTTTGTCTGTGAAAAATTTAAGCTCTCCCTCAAATTTGAAGGAGAGCTTTGCTGGATAAAGTATTCTTGGCTGGAAATTTTTCTCACTCAGAATTTTAAATATATCATGCCACTGCCTTCTCGCCTCCATGGTGGCTGCTGAGTAGTCACTACTTAGTCTTATGCTGTTTCCTTTGTATGTGGTGAATTGCTTTTCTCTTGCTGCTTTCAGAACTTGCTCCTTCTCTTCTGTGTTTGACAGTGTGATCAGTATATGTCTCGGAGTGGGTTTATTTGGATTTATTCTATTTGGGGTTCGCTGAGCATTTATGATTTGTGTATTTATGTTGTTTAGAAGATTTGGGAAGTTTTCCCCAACAATTTCTTTGAATACTCTTCCTAGACCTTTACCCTTTTCTTCCCCTTCTGGGACACCAATGAGTCTTATATTTGGACGTTTCATATTATCTATCATATCCCTGAGGTCCATTTCGATTTTTTCAATTTTTTTCCCCATTCTTTCTTTTATGCTTTCATTTTCCATTCTGTCATCTTCCAGGTCACTGATTCGTTGTTCAACTTCCTCTAGTCTTGTACTATGAGTGTCCAGAATCTTTTTAATTTGGTCAACAGTTTCTTTAATTTCCATAAGATCATCCATTTTTTTATTTAGTCTTGCAATGTCTTCTTTATGCTCTTCTAGGGTCTTCTTGATTTCCTTTGTCTCCCGTACTATGGTCTCATTGTTCATCTTTAGTTCTTTGAGTAGCTGCTCTAGGTGCTGTGTCTCTTCTGGTCTTTTGATTTGGGTGCTTGGGCTTGGGTTATCCATATCGTCTGGTTTTTTCATATGCTTTATAATTTTCTGTTGTTTTTGGCCTCGTGGCATTTGCTGAACTTGATAGGGTTCTTTTAGGATTTGTAGACCAACTGAAGTCCTTATCTCTAATTTATCAGATCTACAGCTGCGTGGAGTACACTTTCTCTAACTAACCAGCAGGTGGCGTCCATGAGCCACCTGTTCTCCACAAGCCAGTTCTCCCCTGCTTAGCCTTTTTGGTGAGTGGCGGAGTGAGTCTTGTGGGGTCCAATTGGTGAACCAAGCTTGCATGTGTAGTTGGTGTTGCCTGCCCTGTATATGGGGCGTGTTTCTGGGCAGTCAGGGAGGGGGGTGGCTCTAACAATCAAATCTCCCTGGTGATCCTGGAGTTTTAAAGCTGCTGCAATAGTCTAATCCTTCAGTTCAGTCCTGCCACAGTTTGTCTCTGCCACTGACCCACAAGTCCTTGGTATTGGCGTATGGCTCCTGAGACTTGCAAGTGGGCCCCTCTTCCAGGCCGTGCACCCCCTGGTCCTCTGTTGAGGGATGACTGTGCTATGTCACAGGTGAGTGCCGCCCCCCCAGGGCAGTTCTGGGCTGCTGGGCTGTGTAGGGAGGCTCCCAGTCTGCTGAAATGATGGCTGAATAGGGCTTTGTTAATTCACACTGCTCTACCTTCCCAACTCTGGGACAATCAGCTGAGGTTGCAGGGAAGGCTAATGTCCATGCCCAGTTTTGTGGTGTGTGCCTGTTATCTGAAGCACTTCCGTCACACTGGGTTGTCTGGGGCAGTTCTGGGCTATGGGGCTGGCGATGGGCAGGAGTGTTTCCTGTCCACCAGGATGATGGCTGTGAGCGGACACCCCCTTTTCTTGGGAAGTTGTGGTGTTTAGTGAATTTTCTCAGCCACTGGATTATTGCGTTTTGTCTCAGAGCTCTCCTAGTTCTGCTCTTGACTTGACCTGCCCAAATTGCAGGTCT
Source organism: Choloepus didactylus (assembly GCF_015220235.1). NCBI lineage: Eukaryota > Metazoa > Chordata > Mammalia > Pilosa > Megalonychidae > Choloepus > Choloepus didactylus. Next base: position 131,023,818 of record NC_051308.1, read on the forward strand.
TTGAAGCTTTCTGTATTGGGCTTCTTAGAGTAATTGTTTTAGAAAAAGAAAAAAGGATTAAAAAAAGGGCCCTCCTCAGAGATCTAATGGGTTATTGAAATGCTAAGAGACAAAGCAACCAGGGCCATTAAGGAAAGGTCCACAGGGCAGAGAGATCAGCTTTTCTTCGGGATTTGCATATGCGCCTCAGGGCCCGAGCTAGGGCCTGAGCTAGGGCCTGAGCTCTGCCCTTCCCCCTTCCACGCTCACCAGAACTCCAAAAATCCTCCGCTTTTATTTTGGAGTTTTTCGTGTTGTTTTTTTTCTATGCCTGTCTCCTCTCTGCTGGGCTGGCTGCTCTCAGATTCTCTGGTGTCTGGTCTCCGTCTATCTACGGTTGGAGTTTGGATCAGCAGAATGAGTTTCCGATAAGGGCTGCCACTGCAGTTCTGCCTTCTCCTTCCCAGAGCTGACAGCCCCTCCTCCCACGGGACCGAGCCTGGCAGGGAGGGGCGCGGGTCCCCTGTCCACAAAAACTTACAGATTTCACTGATCTCAGCAGTTCCACGTTTTCATGAGTATTGTATGAAGTATGCCCAAAGTCAGATTGCTCTGTGGTGTCCAGTCCACGCAGTTCCTGGCTTTCTACCTACTTTCCTGGAGAAGTAACTAAAACATACAGCTCACCAGTCTGCCATCTTGACCCGCCTCTCCCTCTAACCAGCTTTTAATTTCCTTAGAAAGGTTTTCTCCTAAGGATAATGAACTAGGCTCAAAGGTAAACAGCAATTATTAAGAAAACAAATCATTAAGAATGCATACCTTAGAAGTGAGTTGAGGTATCAGTCTTTCTTACTGCTGAGGATTTTATGAAGGATTGATTTTCTGGGACATTCCCAATTTTACATATTCTGTCCCATTGTTTTCTCTAGCATATTGCATGTGCAGATTTTTTCTGTTTAGAAATTATGTTCAGCATAAGCATATTTTTTCAATCTACACTTAGCAACTGAGTAAAAAAGTGACTATCAGAAGCCAGAAATTTTAACAAGGTCAATTACTAAACAGTGCGCTAGAACACCTTCCAGGATTCCTACCACATCTTTCCTAATCCCTATTTCACACATCTTCTGGCTAATTTACTCTTTCTTCTACAAATTCTACTCTCACCCACTCTTTTTTAGAGGAAAGGAAGAGAGTATGGCTGCCAACCTAAACAGGTGAAACATCTTTTCCTGACACCAGTGATCAGTCCGGTTCCCATTTCAGGTGAATCCAAAGAAATAGTTACCAATAAACACCAACTTCTTGGTACATAAAATATGCAGGTCTGAATATATTTCACTTCAGTCAGGTAAAAGTTTTCCCAAAGAAGAATGGCATCTCCTTCCCAATATGATGCGCCTCAGATGCACCCAACAGAAATCTCAGTGAATGAATCTCAGGCCACAGAGTCAAATCCACAGCCACTTTTAAGTCACTTCTTTCATTCCCTACTACAGAAAGCCAATCTTCTGAGACTCATCAGGTTTTGGCTACTCTCTGCTCTCCTTCCCTTCCCTGTCTCAAGATTTTTAAGTTCTGTCTCCCAGTTGGGGCCTAAGTTTCTGACTAATCATAGCACACACGTCCCTCCCCGACTCCACACATCTGTGTCTCAACAGTAACAGGACATAACACATACATACTGCTAGAATCCAACTGCAGTAGGAAGAAACACTCCTTTCAAAATGGTACTCAACTTGATCTTACATCAATGCTGGTGGGAGGAAGGGATGAGGCAACACCAGGCCCCACATGGCTGAGTCACTTAAATGGTGAGGAACATCGAGCTTGAAAAACTCTGCCAAGCAGCAGAGTTTTACCCTTAAGAAGATGTCTTCGTACAAGACACCACACTTCACTGGCTTTCTATTATCTCATAAAATGCTCTAGCGAAAATGAGTGATCTGGTCTCCAACTGCCAACTAGAGGTAAAATTAAGAGGTAAAAAAAATGACAACAAAAGTAGGGCAGAGCGGGGCTTCCTAATCGTTTTAAAACTACAATTTACAACAGACTGTAACACACATCTGGAGTATGTTTCTAGGCCTATTTAGTGATCTACCTGTCCAGTTGCCTGGCCTGTCATACCTAACATCCTCAATCCCAATCCCAGTAGTATATCAGAACAGACCAACTGTTTTCTTTTATCAACTCTAGATTTAAAAAATAAAAATTAGTACAGGTGGCTGAGGAAATCAAGGTGCTCACACCCATGACTTCAGTGACATACCGAAGTTTCCCACCCCCTAACACTGCTGCACTTTCTATTTTATTTAGTTTTCCAACTTTATTATGATCATTTTCCACACACAAAAAAGTTAAAAGGACAGTATAATGAACACCTGTATACTCTCCACCTAGACTGGATCTTTCCATTTTCCATATTAGCTTGCTTTCTCTCTATAATCTACACAAACACACACATACTTCTGAATGGCTCCAAAAAAAAAAAAAAATCATGAAAATTCATTCATAAATTTTTCAGAATGCCATCTTCTAAGAACAAAGATATTCTCCTACAGAACCACAATAACAATATTTCACCAATTTCCCCAAGAATACCTCATCCCAATAGTTCTCCCTACCCCCACCTTCCAACCCAGGTTAAAATCAAGGGTCCCTAAATATATTTGGTTGTTAGGTCACTGTAGTCTCTGCTAACCTGGAACAGTGCCCTCCTTTCTTCCCCCCTCGTGATAGTGACTTTTCTTTGAAAAGTCCAGGCCAGTTGTTTAATAGAATTTCCCATATTCTGAAATTTTCAGATTTTCTTCCTGTTAACTGGAAGTTCAGTTTTGAGGCTTGATTAGAAAACATTTGGGCAAGAATATCTCATAGGTGATGTTGTGTAATCCACCTTGTATCACATCTGGAGGCACATCATGTCAGGGTTGTTCCTCTATTAGTGATGCTAAATTTGAACTGTTGGTTAAAGTGACTACCTTCATACTTCTCCTTTAACAGATACATTTTCTCCTTTGCAAATGAAGGTTACTTTGTGGGGTGATACCTGTCATCATGTGAATATCCTGCTCCCTAGCGGGTTTAGCAACCATTAATAATCCTTGCCTGAACCATTTATACTGAGCAGGGGAGGATTATAAATCACGATTTTTCCCCCTATCATTCCTTCCACAAATAGCTGGCATTTTTCTGTAAAGAAGGGTTTTCCTTCTTGCTCTCCCTTTCTCTTTTTTCTTTTTTTTTTTATCATTCATATTTTTATTTATTCAATATGCTACAATCAGTTACACATTGAGGGCACTGAATGCTCAAATTGTCTCAAATTTGGCCAGTGGGAGCTTCCTTCAAGCCAGCTCTTCTGTCCCTTTGACCTGACCCAACTAGTCTTTAAATGCTTCCTTCCTTTCTGACATAAGAAGATACACCAGACTCACCTTGTTCTTACTTTGCTCCAGACCTGGAATAAGTCATTTCTCCTAGAAGCCCTTTTAGTGGGAAATGATATTTAGAAACTAATACTGGTGTACGGTGTGCCAACTGCTACTAGAGGTGCCATTAGTTCTAGTTTTTAGTGGAGAGAAATAAATCTTTTTGTTCTAACCAGCATTCATACTGATATTTCCATTTCAAATTTAACATTATCATGGTTTTTATTTTTTAACTTTTTAAAATTTTATTTGTATCTCTTTTCTCTTATATTTAAAATATTGGTCTAATAACTAATATATTTAATTATTTGCTTTATTCTACAATATGATAAAGTAGTTTCAAAATTGCAAGACTAATATTACTACCAACAATAATCTACTAAGAGAATTTTAAAATTTCAGTGCAGTTCTTTTTGTCTTTAGCTTATATTTCAAAAAAGATGTATTGTCCAACTATTATTTTCTGTGTGATAGTGCAATCAATTTGATGTATAGCTAGGTTCATTTGTTTCTGTTTTTTAAGAAATTTTAAAGTTTCCTTTATTTTCCTTTGACTTAATTTAGTTTTTGACATACAAAACATTTACAAATCTCAAAAGTTAAAGTATACTCAGAAAGGTCTCATTTCCATTCCTATCCCCACCACTCGGCTCCCCACTCCTCATTTTCATTGAGTTCTGATTTATCCTTCCCATGCTCCTTTTTGGAAAACAACAAAAAGCAAATATGTATTTATATTTTCCCTTCTTTCTTACTTAAAAAAGTAGCATGCTAAAATATTCTGTACCTTGTTTTTTTTTTTTTTTTTCATTTGGAAATCACTTTGGTTCTTAAAGCATATAAAAATCAACATTTGATTGTGGGGAAAGACTGAGGCAGATTACTGTGTTTACCTTATATGTTTGTAATTAAAAATCATTAGCCTTAATTTCATTCTCCATCTTCTCTAAGACCAATCCTGATTTTTAAAATGAAGTCCACAAGAAGTTCAACTGGCAAACCCTACTGCAATGTATAGCTGGGATTTTTTTTTTTTAATACAGAGAAAACTTGCCAACAGCTTACAAACAGCCAAATCTGTTTTCCTCAAATGAATTTCCATGGGTAGAAAAGTTAGCTCAGAAAGCAAGTGATCAGTAGACAGTTCAAGAAGGATGATGGTGTCCCTGGCATTCAGAGAGGTGGACAAACTGAGCCTGCCATAGACTGAGAAAAGGTCATCTGTGTAATTTCTTAGCCTACCAAACTGAGCCTGCCATAGACCGAGAAAAGGCCATCTGTGTAATTTCTTAGCCTACCAAGAAGGAAAAAGATTGGAGATGTGTAAGAACAATTCTCCCTTCCTTGCTCTAGATGATCAGCTTAAGTGAGACTGAAAGCCAATTACACATTACAAATCAATCACTCTTCACATACTGCTTGAGTGAGTGAATCCCAGCTGTGAGTCAGATTAGCATTTGGGAAGGCTAGGCTATGTTTAACCAGAGGTAAAAGACCTGGAAGTCCTTGCCAAGTAGTACATGGTTGGCAGAAGAACTATAAGCAGCTCCCATTAAGTGGGAGTTGAGTCTATGCAGGTCAGCTTTTTGAAACCCAGGCTAACACTCAACAAAGGTTAAGGAGACAGAAATCACATCAGTGTTTTAGTCACTATCCACTGCTTACCATAAAGTACAGGCTCAAGGGAAGGAAAAGCCATCAAAACTCAACATTAAATAAAATTAGTCTGACTTTGAGGACCTAGTGTTAAATAGTAGCTATGTAGTAATTGGCATTATTTCAAGCTTGGGTGGGTCAATGGGAACTTTCAGAATCTGAAACTGTATTTTCAAGTTCAAAGGACAAGGTGAAACCCCTTTAAAGATTAGCTGCAGCTGGCTTCAGTTGCCACAGTGCTTAAAAACAAAATAAAAAACACTAAGCCTCTAAAAGGAGAGACTAGAGACCCAATACATGGACAGCAATCTATCAAAGCTAATCCTCATACTAAACAATCTTAAAAATATAATTGTACTTTTCATTCCAGAGAGGCAATATGTGCTATCTTTCTTGGCTTTCTAACTTAAGATGTATATGCTCAATTTTAGAGAAAAGTCTCAATATAAAATCATGACTTTAAATGGCCCGTAAGAAACTAGCTGATTGAGGAACTGTTGGCTGCCACTCGTCTCGGGCTATTTAAAAATAAGGACTACCTATTGCCCTAGAATGATTACAGCACCCACCACCACCACCTTCTCTCCCTCCCAACCAGAATACAGAAATTTGGGTTTTCCTGATCTACAACTTTCTGAACAGACATTTTCTAACAAGTAAAGTAAAGAGAAACATAAAGATAAAGCTCTCTTGCTTCAGGTGGTATGACAAACCAAAAGTCAAAATCAAATTTTATATAGGAAAATGTATCAATAAACACTACTACACCATCACTAATCTAAATATTTTTCAAACCACTTTTGTTTAAACCTTGGAAAATACACGTAACAAGCCTCACTGGTAAAATCACCTGAGAGCACTAGATTAGGATTTTAACCTAAAACTGATTAGAGAAGAAGGATGAAATCCACACTTACACCAAGCTCCTGAATGCCTAGATTTCTATGACTATCCAGTTTTCTGGTTTAACATTAGCGGCCTGTGGTTGAGATTTCTTTACAGAGGGCTTATATTTTCAAAGTATTTTGGAATGCTGCATCTACACTTCACAGATGAGAAAACAGAATGGGGGTGGGGGTTAAGTGACTTGCTCAAGGCAATGTGCCACCAACACTGAGATTAAAAGCAAAGCAAAACAAAACAAAACAAAAAACAACTGCAAGCCCAATACTACTTTCCTTCTCTTGGAATAGGCTGGGGAAACACCAGCTTGCCCCTGTATTTTCAAGAGGTCAGTTTACAGTCTACTATTGCATTAAAGCTTTGGGAGCTTCCAATAACAGATGAACATGTGTGAGCTTTGAGGAAGGAAAAGAATTCTTTCAGTTCCAAAATTTAGATTGATTTGGGAGGAAGTGAAATGATGCAGACAAAAATAAATGGAATATTTTGAAGTTCCACTATGGCACATACTTTCACTGTCTTTTGGGCATGGAGTGGGGAAAAGAAGAATGCATGGACAATCTAATCCTTACCACTTCACTGGACAAAGAAAATGCCCCCAGAATTTTCTACTGCATCCAAAGCAATTTAAAAATTCTGTCTATATTTATTTATACAAGGAGATTTTTAATTTGTTATGGTTACAATTGACCATTTTGGGGGGGGGGGGTTATCTGGGAAAATTGATGGTTATTTTCACAAGAAGTTACTGTACTTTAAAACATGCAATAGAAATTATATTTTAAGCATACTTTTTAAAGGGGGTTATCGTTCCTGTGCTAAATGAGGAAGGAGGGACTTTTCTTTAACAGATTAATGGCACAAATCAAAGAACACACCCTTAAAATGAGAACTTTCCACTAGATTCCTTTCTCATCCATGGGGTGTCACTCAAACAGAACCCCCTCCAAGTCATCTCCCCATCTTGTAACATGTCTGAAAGATACAGCAAAGTTGAATTTTCCCATTACGAAATGGGTCCTATTAAATTTGGTAACCCCAAGTAAAAATTTTTTTAAAAAGGATAAATTTTTTCATTGATGCTTTCCCACTTTCTGGGATGACCTCTCTTACTGTTGCAGCTATGATTAGAAAAAGTTCTTGTAAGGTTATTCGTTCCATTTAACTATTCTAGATTTAAGTAACATGATATGCAATTACTGAATAGTAGTTGCATATCCACGGCAGACATTTACTTGAATATTCAATGAATGAATGAAGAAAAACTTCTCATTATATGGTTTTTAAGATATGTAGAATTTTTCCAGAAACTAAAAAACAGATTTTAACTATATAGTTTCACAGGTTGAATAGAACCTCAAAAGAGATTTTAAAAGTCCCACAAAGTGAAGTCTCAAATTCCTTTGGTTATTTAAAAGGGGTTCTTTAAAAACAGAAAATAAAGATAATTGATAGTGTGATTATAGTCCCCTAGAAGAGGCAGTCTTGGCTTTAATGCATCACTGAGCAAACAATGAGATGTCCTTATACTACTAGCAGGTTGGATGGTTTTATAGCAGAACAGTTTTTCCATATGCTGGAGAGCAGTTACAACTAGAACCATCTAGAGCTTCCTGGCTCCTCCAGGGAGGACTGTGGGCTCTGCTCTCTAATGGGTTCTGAGTTTACAAAAGTTTAGCCTGGAAGGACTAAAGCAAGCACTCAGCAATCTCTCAGTATGGGTACAGAAAGTTCCCCTTAGACTTCAGGCAGAGAAACAAATATATCCCTGTAAAGATCACCCTAAAGAGGCCTTGGCCTGTGGTTATACTAAAGATCAGACTTCACGGAAATAAAGGTAGAACTGGCACACTGTGTACTCACTATGCTCCAAACCCTAAACCCAGGGATGTCTTTCTACATATTTTTTTTCCTCCTGTTGCCCCAAACTAAATTTCATTCATGTTTCAACAGTATATGTTACACACTGTTCTAACCCTGAGGCAGGATTTGGCCATTCTTTCAAGTCAAACTACTTTTCCAGGGACAGAGACATACTAATGCTGGTATAAATAAAAGTCTGATCTACACACTTCTTTTTATCATGAATCCTATTTAATAAAAAAGTAACGTTGACAGACCACTTCTGGACTAAAAAGGAATCTTTTTCTCTCGGGATCTCAGATCCACTCACTTTGACTTAAGATGGAACCTTCTCTCAGCAGCTTAGTCAACTGCCCTCATTTTTTCTATCATCCTTCTCCAGTCTTTACTCTTTGGCTATTTCCTCAGCCCCTCTACCCTCAATCAACTCCTATGATTTTCTGTGCTTTCTTGAAGCTAGAATTTCACTGAAATGTCCTCATGATCTATTTTCAAATAGAAATAAATGTTTTCACAGTATAAACTAGGCACAGTCAGGAAATCTTCATATTCTGACCTGACTTTTAAGCCATCGAGTCCAGGAAGCCCAACCAGCCAGAAAATAGAGCTGGGGTTGGGTAAAGAGTCTGAATTATACTCGGCATTTCAAAAGGAATACAGATACAAGAAATGGTTTTGGCTTGGTGGAGTTCCTTACACTTATGTTTTCTAGAGAAACCCTTGAGTTCTTTGTCAACAGATGAAGAAAGTACAAGCTAGTCTGGTTAGGAGATCATAGTCTGGCTTTATATTATGTTTATAAGAACATTCCAGGTTCTTATCCTGGGGTCTCAGGCTGCCACCTTTCCCCTTATATGCAAACCGTGATGGGAATGTGAATTTTTCTGGGAGAACAAGGCTCTGATAGGGTTTGGAACCTCAAATGGTTAACTAACACTACACTAAACTTAACTCAAATAACCCCACAAAAATGTAAGCTCTACAGATTTTGTTCACTAATGTATGTAAGTGCCTAGAACAGACCCTGGCATAAAGTAGATGCTCAGTCAATATTTATTTTTCATTCATTCTAAAAATAACTCAAGCCTGCTACTTTGGCTGATAGGGCTGCATAATAATTTCTGGTCACAGCTTACCCTGAAAACCTTGGAGAAGAGTAAGGGCAGCTGCACTGCCATTCTAGTATCAGATTCATAACAATTTAGGCAGCCTTGCTAGATAATTTAAAAGAGTAGTTCTAAGTTTCCTCCCCACTCCATGAGAAGTACTGATTTAAGAGACATTCTAAGCAGGGTCTGGAAAAGCAAACACAAGCTCCTGATAAAGTGACTTAATGAACACAAGAACAAATGGGTTAACTATACCTCGTTCAAAGATAAAACAAAAAAGGCAAAGGAATCTGCCTTAAATACCAGCTCTATCTATCAGGTATGGACAAATCCATCAGATGAATCCACAGGGGATTAGGAACACAAGACAAAGAGCCTGTTTGAGGAAGACAGAGACAGTATTTTTAAAATGGCCCAGTCCAAATTCAGTAAAAATTGGCAAGGTGCTCTCATTCCAAACATGGCCAGCACTCCGCTAATCCCTGTCCTGTGGAGTCAAAAAAATGTGCAGAATTCTGAACCCCCTACTCCTCAAACAGGAGGGGCTCCTTCTCCTGAATACAAGGGTTGAAACTAATTCACTCCTCAACTATCCACTTCGAATTACAAATTAGGTAGAGAAATAAGAGGTCTCCCAACATGGGTGCTCTCCTCCTAAACTGTATGCTTCGTAAACATTCCTTCCCCACTCCGCTAAGAACCAAGTTTTTGCCAACCTCAATTCACTCTCAACTGGAACAAGAACAGAAACCACCCCAGAGTAATGTTTCCCTCTGGGAAATCCTGGGGAAGGGGCGCAAGAGGATCAGCCCCTGCAGCCTATGTTTTCTTGGACTTACAGTACAGTTTCTAACACTTAGAACATCATGTCCCCAATCAGCTTGGTCTCTTTTCTGTTATAAATCTGAAGTAAACAGATTCTACAGCAGCTACGAGTTTGTTACCAAGGCCACTGTATTGATCAGTATAATTAACATTCACGATTCAGCTAGTCCAGCGTGACAAGCCAGCTGGGCTACTCCACATAAGAAGCAAACATTAGGAACCTTCATGTCTTGCTTGCTAAGAAGTCTGGTGCTCAGAAGCTGGGCCCTAAAAACTCAAGCACTGAATTAGAATCTGGACACCACCTAGCCACCAGCAGAAAACTGAATTACTTACTGGAGCAAGTGAACACATCTGCCATCTCTAAGAGGCAGCTATTTCTACTTCCAGAGCGGTAAAATCCTGAAGATCTCTGTTTCTCTTGAATCCTGCCTAGATACTTGAAGGAAACAAGAGACACAAAATCCTTAGTGCCAATTAAAGTCTAAGCTCCTGGCTAGGGCAAGTATTGGCCCAGTTCCCAGAAGACTGTTACTACAAAGAAGGTGTATTTCAAAGACAAGAGCACATACAGCTTTTGAGCACTGAGCTCAGCTTTTGAGCACTGAGCTCAGCCTTTGGCTCAGAAGGGGCAGCTAGTGTTGCAGAACAAGAGCCTGAAATTTGCTCAGCACTGCCAGACAGAGCTGTTACTTTATTACTTTCAAGACTCCAACACATATTCCAAAATCAAACTGCTCAACTCATTACTAGCCCCAAACCTCAGACACCCTAGAAGATCCTTCTGTTCCTTAAACTAGGAGCACTTATCAACCATAATACCAGTTTCAACCTTGGGCAGAATGTCCTCAATGCTAACGGTTTAAACTTGGTTGTTTCGATAGCAGGAAAGTCAAGTTACCTTTCCCATTATGTCTAAGGATATCTGTAAGCTTCCAGCCTGCTGCTCTGTATTCCCATGCTACTGTGTTAAGAAGCTGGTGGCCACAATTCAGGGCAGTCTCCTCCCTTACCTCCCATTTCTGGCATTATAAAGGGCTCTAATAAGCTGTTAGAAATTCCCATCAATTTCTCACCTGCAGTTCCAGTATCACCCATGAGGGAGGAGTCTAAGCTAGGAAAACAACCCAAACCAACTGAAAGGGAAAGTGAGCCAAAGTCATTGAGTCCAACTCACTTTCTCCTAGGGATGATCATCTCACATTATTTTATTCAAAAAAGTTTCTAAGTATAATATGCCAGGCACAACATTCTGTATGTATGTGTGAGATATGGTCCTTTCCCTTAATATGTTCAGTCTAGAGAAATCAAACGAAGAGTAAGATTCAGATATCATTTAAGGTCAGTCCTTAAAATAGCTGGAGAAGTACAACACAGAGATCAAGCCTATTTTTGTGAGGCACAGGGAAGCAAATTATTTTGTTTGGTTTTTATACTCAATCTAGTATCTGACCTCCCTATTCCAAACACTCCTGTGGATTCAGTTCTGGTGCTTTAGGGAGACCCAAGGTTCCTATGAAGAGCAGTGGGATGGAGACAGTATTTTAAAAAACCCAAAAGCTGCTGCTGAAAGGCTGGTTTCATTGTGTTTAAGTTCCTGAGTTGAACCCTCAAGGCACTTATAATGAGTCTCTTGGGAAGTTAAGGAGCATCCCAAAGAGAGGAGTGACAAAGAACACCAACAACCTCAGCTTTGTTAGGAGCCACAAGGACAAACTGCAGGCTGGAAACTTAAATCTCTCAGCAGTTTCTCGACCTGTAAAGGAAAGCCATACTGTGGCCTAGAGGCCTGACTTTCTAAAACAGGGTTTCTAAACCTAGGATCCATGAATGATGAGTTTCACCAAGTCCCATAAAACCCTCTCTAAGTGCACCTGCATTTTCCTGAAAAAAGAATCATAATTTTATGATCCTTAAAGGGATCTGTAACTTAAAAGACTAAGAATCATTATTCTGGAGTCTCTCTAATCGAGGGAATCTCAAGAGCATTCCCTCATGCAGGCCAAAGAGAAACCAATTTAAATTCTCTTCCACACAGAGTTGTCTATTCGTTGACTTCCCTTCTTTAATTAGAGAGAAAGGGGATGTGCACTTTGAAAATACAAGGCAATGGCTCTTTTCTACATCTCCAAAATAAAGCTAACACTCTTGAAAGCCCACGTAGGCTTCCCTTTAAGCCCCCGAGGAAGGAGACAGGATGGGGGTGGTCAAGAGATTCGGACAGACCAGAGTCTCTCTCCTACCAACTTTCCTAACAGGTTTCTTTTTTTTGATTTCAGGCTCCTGGCACCATAATAGGAACAAGTCATGACCCAAAAACTCTGACATGAGGTCAAGGGGGAAGAGATAAAGTAGTTACCATTATGCCTGGGGAAACCACAGTGCCCCAAAGTTCACCTTAATACAATTAATAAGTTCTGAAAGAGTTGGTGCCATTTACTAAAAACAGAACTTTCAAAATCTTGTCACTGCTTACAACAGTGATACGAATAGCTTCATTCCAGAAGCTTAAATGAATGACACATGGTTACATGCATCTCCTCCAGAGCTTCAGTCTCTTCATTCTGCCATTCACCAATTCACCATTTAGCGCACCTAGCTGCACTCCAGTGCAGAGCAGCACATTAGCATTCTCCTTGGCACCCTGAGTGAACAGGCTTGGTGGGATTCCACTGATGCCACTGTACACACACAGGTTCAGGAGAGGAGAGAAAAACACATAAACAACAGGGCTTGCTCTACTGGGCAGTTTTACTATTCACAAAGGACTAACCTTGAGGTAGGTCCAAGATGAACAGCATGGAAGAGTGAGCAGTCCAAAACCCCTCCTGTTTAAGCCACATTTCCATCACACAACCGAGTGTGGTGTCCACTTTAAAAGAAATTAGCTGGCTTGGGCTGGTAAAGGAGAATATGTAGCAGCCCTACAGGTTAAGTAACAGAGCATATTACCTGAGGCATTTTGAGTGTTCATGGAAAGCAAGCAGGAGCACGCTTGGACAGTCCTGTATTTGCGGTTCTGTCAAAGTCCTTTCCCCAATCTCAACTCCCGGATTCCAAATATTACCTTTCACCAGTTCATTAAACTTTTTCATTTTGTGTCGTTTGGGAAGTAAATGACTAAGCTCCACTGTATACTGTTAACCAGTACCAGTATCATCGTAAACATTCTGCCATCAGGGAACCAGGCTGAATCCTTTACAAAAACCGAACAGAGACAGCAACAAAAATAAAACTAGCCTGCAACTCAACAAAGGCCTGTGTGCTCCACCCTGGTGCTGTGAAGCAAAAAGACCACACAATTCAGGAGGAGAAAATCAGTTATGCATAATTAGGAGCAGGATGCTTAGAGCAGAGAGAAATAGTACCAAGGGGCGGGAGCTGGAATACATAAGGATAGAATCTGAAGGTGATTATATAAAAGAGTCACAGCTCAGAAGCATCTTTGGAATTGTTGCTTACAATTGAGGGATTTAGGGAGTCTGGAAGACTCACAAACTAGTGTAGTTTGAAGATATAAACACCTGTATTCAGCCTAGTGGAGTGTCTGACCAAGACATTCTATCAGTGTACTGTGTAGGAATGGAAGGTGAGGTGGGGGGATGGTCAGTAGGGCATATCCCATTACCATCACAAGCTCTAAGATCTTCCACTGTGTATGCTCCTCTTTAATAATATTTCAAAATTAGTCTCTCATTTGAACTACCATGTCATATCATCCAGGGAGTTATAAATAGGGTAACCATATAATTTACTGGGCAAACAAGGGCACTTTTCAGAGTGAAGGAGGTTCTCACTGGGCAATACGCTGGGATAACAAATATAAACCAGAACTGTACCAGGCAAACCAGGATATGTGGTTGCTCTAGGCATAAAGGAGTAAGCCTACTAGTTAATATTTATTAAATGTGAATTCCTCAACAATCCTATATAGGTAGAACTATCATTATTCATTTTACAGATGAGAAAATTGAGGCTCAGAGAGGTTAAGTCACTTGTCCAAGGCCACATGGCTATTAGATGGCAGAGACTGAAGGTCTTTCACTCCAAAAGCCAAGTGCTTACCATACACTGTACTAGGTCTCATAGTTTTAAGAACAAGGGCAATTAAAGAGGTCTCACCTAATAGCAAACAACAACAGGGTAACAAAAGCAGCACCCGAGCCAAAGGAAAATATGGAATCAGAAGAGAAAAAAGTGACGATTTATGTAAATTTTTATTAACTGCTCATCGTTTGCAAGGCACTGATAGTGTGGACAAGAGTCAGAAGGACAATGTGTAGTAAGAATCAGTCTTCAACTGTAGATTCTCTGACTTCAGGTGGCAAAAACTCTGGTCTATGTGAAGGTGCCCTAAATAGGATGTGTTCTGCATTAGGATACCCAGTAAAGGATGGCCCTTCTTTACAAAAATATAATATTCAAATTCTCAAACTTGAGAAACTGATGGGTAAAAAATGATTCTTCTTTACTAACCAGTTCCTTTATAAAACTGCCCCAGAGAAGGCATTAAAGTGCTTATTTACAAATCATTAACTATTTAAGGTAGCAGAATGAACTTACTAGGAGTCACAGGTAATTAAAAATTCACATGATTCTATGTATCGAAATATTCTTTATAAGCAACTTTACATGACTATTCATAGGTTAACACACATTGGATCCAAATGACCACCCCCCACCCCCACCCTCCCACAGTAAAATAAAAGATACACATTTGTCATCTTGTTAGCAAGGAATCTGGCCAATGCACAGATAGATGTCTCTCTGTACAAGTTAAAATTCTAAAGGAACTTAGAACAAAGCAATATGAAAACCAGAGTCTACCTAACTAAACCAAATCAGATAAGAAAAACAGAGACGATCAAGATCTGTGGAGAAATCTGACAAAGATAGAATCCTCTTACACCCCTGACTCCTTTTCAGAGAATGCCACTAAAATACTTAAACAGTAGCCACTCTGAAGAAAATCAATAGATATGATACAGAGAAGACAGGAATGTCAACCTATTCAATCTCGAGTAGTACTAGTGTAAACCCTACAAAACTGCCCCAAGAATTAGCTGTAAGGTAACCCTGATGACAAGAGAAGCATCTGGATTTTGCCCATTAGGTTAACATCCAAGCAGTTCTCACTGGAGCTCTCTCTACTTGGTCTGTGTCCTAAGTCTCAGGCAATCCTTTTGATGAATTCTTGTTAACAAATGCTTTAATCAAATAAGAAATATCCTACAAACAAAAGAAGTTTCTTTTGTGTTCTTCTTTACCTCTCCTATATTTTGTTGGAGGTAATGATCTGACAGCACAGATCCTAGGTCAAATGCCTAATTTGTCACTCTGAAGAGCCCCCACAGAAGTTGAAAAATTCAAATAGTAAATGTTCTGAGACAGGCCTTCCAGTAGAACATGTCTATCTTAGTAGGTTTCATCAACAAACTGGGGGTTTGGGTTTACTCTATGAAAAAAGAATCAACGTAACACAAGGTCAATTTTCAAAGGTCCAAGGACAGCCATCATCCCTGCAACACAAAGTAGCATAAAAACAGGGATAAATACCCAGTGATTAAGACAAACCAGATGACATATTTCCAACACAAAACAAGAATCCTCTTCAGTTGCCATACAATGTACACTACCCTTACAACTCAAGGACTCCTTTTCTCACCTCAAATTATCTTGACAATACCATCTGAAATTGCTAGTGATGGTTGTAAACAAGCTTTACCACCTGAATCATCCTATAGCTATTAATAGTGTTGCATGAAAATTTCCTTTAGAACTCAGTGTCATGAAAAGTTGTCTTCCTAAGGAATTGGTATGTATTACCTCCCATGCCTGCTAATGAGATTGTAAGCCTGTGATTCTCTTTTATGCTCTGGCATGTAGAAAGCTTAGCCCTTAGGGTTAACAATATTTCTTTCTTTCTTTCTATATTTTTGACTTCCCTTCCTATTTATGTTGTCTACATGTCTTGTGCTATAAGCCATCTCAGATGCTCTTAAAAAGAGGTAATATAAATACACCAGATAGAAAACAGACTTCTTTTTTAAAAGACACTCTTGCTACTTAGCTTCTAACATGTTCCTATCTCTACTTGTTTCAAATAACAACTTTCTGGCAGATAAGGAAACTGTGGCACAGAAATTAATTTGCTTAAGTGGTATCCATTTAGTTGGCTTAACACCCAGATTGATCCTTGAATCAAACCAACAAGCCCTGTTACCTACACAGCACTGTACTAGACCCCAGGAGCATATACAACTGAGTAAGTCACGATTATGGCCGAAGAATCCAGCTATCTATGCTTTTAATGGCTGGACATCTACTGTACCTAAAAGAAAGCAAACAAGGCGAATAAAGGCTCACTAGAAAGTTACACTCAGATAGGACCTGATTCAGGACCATCAAGGTCACCCTGAAGTAACCTGTATCCTCTGACTGGCCCCAGCAATGGCCTCATTTCCTGAGGGGCCTCAGGGTTTGGAATGATTCAAGGATTACTTGGTCTACAGCCAGGCCGCAATCCTCATAGATGAGAGGCCTTTTTCACATACCATTCACTACCTGGCCAGGCTCCTTTTTCTCCTCTAACTTTTCCCATGCTTTCTCACATTATCAACACATGGCAGAAGTACAAAATTACCTAAGCCATAATGTCCAACTCAGCTGAAGTTCTGAAAAATGGATTACCAAGGACTTGTTATGTGACCTTGAACTAGTACTCAACTGACCCATTAGCTAAATAAATGCCTTTTATCATCACTAGAGAAAGAGTAATTAGTCATCATAAAGTATTTTACTACAAAGTGCTATGTAAATGATAAACAATAAGGTTCAGAAAGAGCAAAATTAAAAACATAGGGGCACATTTACCAGCAAATGGAAATTCACAACAGGGTCTCACCACAACCCTGGCAGAGACTGCTTCTTTCGGCTAATGGAATATGAGTCTCTACTCATTAGCACTTGGCCTGACAATAATACACATTAGCAATATTCCTCCTGGGAAGAAGAGGAAAAAAGGTATTTATTCAGGGTAGGCAGCCCTGCTGACATTTCAGTTACTAGTTAGCCAACTGGGCAATTAATATTTGAGTACTTCCTATATGCTAGATACAGCGCTGAGCACAATGGATTCAATGGTGAATGAGTCCTTGCCCTTATCAAAGTTTACAATCTACACTGCAAACTTTGTGTTATCAACAGTGGCACTTACAAATAAGAATAAAAGTTTACTAAAATAAAGGTAAGAATAAAGACACCCAAAACCCTGAAGCGACTAGACAAAAGAGGATGGGCTAAAGGGGAGAGTCCAGGGAATCAGGTGTTTTCCCATTTTTTCCCCTAACTCATCTGAGGTTAAGACCCATAAACATTCTGCTTGTAAGGGCTGTGACTTTCTCCCAAGAACAGTGCAGAATACAAATACAGCCCCAACAAAGCAATCAGCTGAACTGAGAGCTCTAAAAATAAGGTTAATCACTCCTTAAAGTCAAGGGATCTTCTTCAACATTTTTTAGGCAGTCTACTGGTCAGATCTTAATTTTTAGGGAAAACAGAGATAAAGTGCACAATGGTGACTTATTTTTTCAATCCTACATTTGATTTCTGGAGTGGTAGATTAAATTCCTTGTTTTTTTGTTTCTGTTTTTTAAAGCCATCTCTCCAACTTGAGACAGTTTCAGGTGTAGGAGCCTCAAGAACTGTAACTATTCCTGCAAAACTGGCTCTGTTCAGTTTACACAAGCACTGCACTCTATCAAACACTGCAGGCAGAGATATCCTTGAAACAATCTGTCTGTATACAGGACTGAAATATTTATCCTGGTTCTCATTGGTTTCAGAAAGGTCACCTCCTTGCAAAGGTTCTCTGGGTGACTGTTAACTGGGTGACCAGCATGTGGAAAGTCAAGACATGGTTGGCAGCAAATGATCATCAGAAAGCACTAGGGATCCCAATTCCACGATTCAGAGAGCTATTTAGACAAACCCCTAAAGGTTCCCATGTAGTCTTCCAAAACAATAGAATGAGAAGAGTGTCCTTTGAGCTCAATCCACAGCACAACAGACTAAACTTGTTCTGCCTCAGTAAATGCAATAAAGAATGAGCAATCTTTCCCTACCACCCACCACTCCAACCCACCCAAGCTCCTTTTTCAAAGGATGCCTAAGTGATCTATTCACACGGCTCTTGGATCAACCTGTATCCATGACAGAGTGTGCTGTCACTATCCTCCCAATGCTAATTTCTTACAGCTGTTGAAGCAACTGGACGACCACAGAAGGCGAAAACTACAGTTTTCTTTTCAATCTCATACTGCCCTCACTGCCTTCAACTGCATAAAGGAGCTGGGTCCACGCGTTCTTTTCTCTTGCTATCACGCAGTTGCTTGGTAAACCGGACCCTGCTCCCTAAGACTTGCCCAAAGAAGCTATGCCAGATTTGCCCACTCACCTGAGGGGGAATTTTCTGCACCCCTGCCCTCACCCCCCTCCGTGGGGCTAGTCACAGGGCCAGCTGAATTGGTTCACCCCTTTCCACACCCGTCTTCGCGGCCCTTGGTCAGGGAAAAGTCAGCCGCAAATTTAAGACCCGTCCTGTCAGGTTTCAAAAAGATCCCGAAGGACCAGGGCCGAGGAACAAAGGAAAACGAAGGCAAGGGCGGCCTTCCCAACCCGGGATGGGCCTGGGGCAGCTCACCCGCTACCTCCCACACCACCTCAGCTATCCCCGATCACCCCAACCCCTCTTCCCTGAAGTCCCGAACTAGTCGGAGCTCAAGCTCGGTGCTTGCTCGCGCCCCTTCCGCGAGGCCCGGGTCCCCGCCTCCACCCAGAGCCCCCGCACCTTCTTGGGCGCCTTGGTGACGGTGGCCATGAAGGAGTACTTCTCAGCGTCCTCGATCTCCTTGGCCTGTTTCAGCTCCTCCCCGACTCCGGGCAGCGGCATCGCGTCAGGCATCGACATCCCCCGGCCGGCCCGGCCCGCGGCTGACCCACCACCCCCGCCTCCTTCCCTCACGGGCGCTCGCCCGGCCGCCCGGCCGACCGCACTGCACCCTCCGACACGCGCTCGCCCACCCTCCCGCCCAGCCCCACGCCGAGCTGCGTTCGGTTCCGAGGTGCTGTGGCTAGCGCCTCGTCCGCTCGTCAGTATATCACAGCGGAACAGCGACAGCAGCAGCAGGGGCACCAGAAGCACCACCGCGAAGCTCCGATCGGCCCGCGCCGCCACCTCCGCCACACGCAGACATGCACGCAAAGTAAGGGCACAGGGCGGTGACGCCACGTCAAGTACTGGCGTCTCCGGAGAGCGGGAAGAGGCGGGGAGAAAGGGCGCCCTGTCGTGACGTCATCACGCCGGATTCGGCTGCAGAAACCACTCCTCCTCCATCGTGGCTCGCTGGTGCTAAAGCTAGGAGGGGGAGTCGGACCCTTGGCGCCGCCAGGTGGCGCCATGAGCCCTGCGAGAGGCCCTTGGTTCTAGCGAAGACTATGCGGGGTTTGAGGGTCTCTGGGCTGGAGGATTCCGGCGACATCTCTGAGAGGGATGCTTGGGAGAAAAGACCCGCGCCCATAGGACACATACTATGGCTATTACTAGGAATAATCTGGGGCCCTGGACAGCCTACTCACTGGCTTTGCCCCAAGCCCTTTGGACCAGAACCCCCCTCTCCAGGGACAGTGATGGCTCCTTTCGACCCCGTAGACATGGACAGAACAAACTCAGAGCAGTCTGCTTTCTATACAGTCCTTTTTGACCTTTTCCACCATTGCTTCCTCCTGGTCTTGCCTGTTTACAAGCTCTCCAGGCCTCGGAGCTGATATTCGCTGAGGTGGCCGTTAAAATATCAACTGATGGGTCAGACGGTGGAGAGCAGGAGGGAGGAAGGAGAGTGCCTGGTCTGAATTGCTTTCCTACTCCATCTCCCACCCAAGCATTACGCTCTGCCAGCTCCCATTGGGCGCCCAGGGAGTACATAGACCATTCACACACTTTTACTGGGTCCTACTCTGTGCAGTCTCTGTGCCAAGGCCCTGGATGGCAAAAGCATTTGTGATACATTTTATGTTTTGCAAGGCTTGGTCTAGCAGGAGAGGCAGAACCTGTATGTAACCTAAATGTCAGCTGAGGTAGCTTGTCCTTTGAGATTCAGTTGACACTGGCTAAAATGCCCAGGTTCTTTGGAAAGTCCAATGTCCTCCCTGGAATTGGGGATTACTATGAATTTCTGTGGATTACTGGGGGAACTTAACATTTTCATGGTCTCCTCTGGCTCCAGTTTTCTGCCTCCTCTGAAGTTTTATTCATTATCCTGATCATATGACTGCTTCTTTGACTCTTGCTGTCAATTGAAATATGGAATGCAAAACTTTTTCCTTTCAACTCCCACCCTTATCCCAAAATAACCACAAAAATAAAGCTGTAACATGTAACAGAACTTTTAACGAAGGTTTGTGGGTCACAGGGGAGAGGTTACATCATACAGCCAACAATTTAAAATCACATTTCTGAAATGTCCTGAAAAGTTATTTTGGCTATCTTGCCACCTGGGATTTCTCACTGGCCACACTGCTTCACTAATTTCCATAGCCATTGCCATCTAATCTAACTCCCCCCTGTTTACTCTCCTCCCATCCCTCCACCACACCCTTTCTTGCTTGATTGACTCTGAGAAACCAGATTTGTCTATACTATGCTGAGCAATTTAAGTCTTCCCAATGCCTTTTCCCTAAATTCCTCTCTCTGGTTCCACTTTTTATATCCAGAAACCTACCAAGTCATTAACAGTGTCAATCATTCCAAGAAAGAAGGTGTGGTTTGAAATGACATTTTCCCACTGGTGTGTGTTCCTGGTCGGAGAGTGTGCCAGTTTGAAAATGTTATGGACCCCAAAAGAGCTATGGTCTTTTAATCCAGTCTTGTTGGGTGGAACCTTTTGATTGAATGTTTCCATGGAGATGTGACCCACCCAACTGTGGGTGAGACTTTTGATTAAATAATTTCCATGGAGGTGTGGACCCAGCCATTTAGGGTGGGTCTTGATTAGTTTACAGGAGTCCTTTAAGAGAGCTCACAGAGAGAAGGAGCTCAGAGAAGCTGAGAGAGACATTTTGGAGAGAAGCTAAGATATGTAATTCAGAGTTTGCCCTTGGGCGAAGCTAAGAGTCAACACAGACCCAGATGCTTGTAGATGCAGATATATAAGATGTTTGGAGATGCTAAGCTGAGAGATGAAGCCCAGAGTTTGCTCCGGAAAAGCTAAGAGAGGATCCCCAGATGCTTATAGAGAAATGCCCTGGGAAAACAAGCAAGGATGCACAGGAGCTGAGAGAGAGATGCTAAGAGAGACAGAAGCCCAGAGACATTTTGGAAAAAGCCATTTTGAAACCAGAACCCAGAAGCAGAGGACCAGCAGACACCAGGCATGTACCTTCCCAGCTGACAGAGGTGTTCCAGACGCCATTGGCCTTTCTTCATTGAAGGTATCCTCTTGTTGATGCCTTAGTTTGGACACTTATGGCCTTGGAACTGTAAATTTGTAACCTAATAAATCCCCTTTATAAAAGCCAACCCATTTCTGGTATTTTGCATAATGGCAGCTTTAACAAACCGGAACAGGGAGAATGTTCAATATTCTCCACTGGGTCCCCAGAAGTCTTAGTTGGAGGAGCCCACATTCCTTTATATGAAGTGCACCATGGAAGTGCCTGGAAGGATGCACACCTCTGCAGATCCTGGTTTTGAGCTGTTAGATAGATTCACGTACATGCTCCTCTCATCTGCCACTCTTTAGAGCACCCAGACATCCATTTCAGGGGGCATACCTGTAGCAGAAGGGGCAGAGACACAAGGGACTAGAATGCTAGCTTCATCCATAAGGGTGCCAGACTGTCAGCTTTCTCCTCAACTCCCAGCTGGGGCCAGGAACCACACCTGGCCCATCCTCAACTCTTTGAACATAAGGCCCACAGTGGCTTTCATTCTGTGGCTTTTCCTGAACCATTATCAGAGCCCAGGGATCAGAGATGCCTGCTTGAAGAACAGAGGCAGAGCCCGTTAGAACCAAGTCCCTTGGATAGAAAAACATGCAACTCAGGATAGCTTATTAAAACAAAACAACAACAAAAAAAGGTAGGTGTGTCTATGTTTTGGCTTTGATTTTTAAAACTCCCATTGTCCAAATGCTTCATCTCTCAGTCCCCCAATTCTGCTGTGCATTTTAGCAGTCAGACTGTGAGATTCCTAGAGACTGAGGTTCAGTCTCTCTTTGCCTCCTCCTGGATCAAAGTATCAGGCTTTCCCTCACACCAGGCTCACGGCATTGGCTACTGCTGCCACTGCTGCTGAGGATGGTGGAGACCAGGCCAGGGCTAGAAGAGGCAGTGCCTTAGCAGCTGGGGCCAAGAAGGAGCCAGCAGGTCAGTCTCCACTTACCTGAGTATCAGGCCTAAGGAGAGGCTTGGTGAGGCTGACCTAGGGAAGCTGGGGGTACTTAGGCTGGAAGGCAGGAGGAGCAGCCCTCCCTGAGCTGGTGGAATGGTAGCAAGCCTGTGTGGTTCATGCCAGGCCAGGACCCAGAGGCATTCCTGGAAACCTGCCTGCTGCTGAGGACATGGGTGGCTGCCTTTCCTCCCCTCCCCACCCCCATGTTGTGGGCCGGAGATCAAAGAGCTCACCCAGCCAGGGAATTTAGTGGCTTAACATTGATGAGAACAATTGCATGCCACCCCACTACTCCGAAGATGGCTCCACACAGTCCAGCTAAGGGGGTTGTCTCACATGAATGCCAAGGAACTAAGTGGTCTTTAGCCCTTCCCCTCACCTGACCCCAGAGGGTCTCTACTAGCAGGCTCATCCCTCTGAACAGCACGGTCCACACTCAGAGGAGAGAGCCGTCCAGGGGCCAGAAAAGCAGGGACCCAAGGACAGGTACACCTGTTGTGTGTGGTGGGAGGAAGTCTCCAAAGGGCCTGGAGACGAAAGGGGACCTTGCTTTGGAAAGGGGTGGAGGGGAGGGGTGGGAGATGCTGCCACCAGAAATGTAGTGGCACTGGGGTCCTGAAGGTAGGCTTGGTATATTGAATCCAATTCGCTCTTCTGTCCTCCCTCAAATTTACCCCCCATTTGCTCATTTGTTCTTTTATTCATAAATATATATTGAATGCTGAAGATGTTTTGGGAGCAGCACTAGATGTTGGGACTACAGAGATGAATAAGATGAAGTCCTGATCTCTACCTAGAGGTGGGGGCATGGTGGAGCGGGGAGGGCTTCATAGAGAGAGCTGCTGCTTGAGCTGACTCTTGAAAGATAAGCAGCTGGACAAGGTGGAGAAGATTGCCAGGCTGAATGAACAACGTGATAAAAGGCAGGGAAATTGAAATACCTTGACATGTTATGGGAACTTGGTATGTATTTCAGTGCAGTTGGGGCATAGGGTGCAAAGTAGGGCAGAGGGAGTCAGATCATGCAGGGCCCAATGAGCCATGAGTGGATGGTGGGAGGAGAAGCAGGTCTGGATGGAGGGGCTGCTGAGATAAGGAGTCAGCCTGAGATGTGTTGAATTTGATACATCTCTGGGGGGCACTGTCTCGGAGTCCTGGGGAGCCTGGGTTGCCACCTTTCACACCCGTCTTCTCCCTGCCAGCCTGACACCCCACCAGAGAGGGCCCGTGCTCTCCCTGTGGGCCCTTCACCTCCTCCAGGCCAGGCCCACTTCAGCTCTCGAATGAATGGTGAGGATAAATTGCAGGAGGTCTTGGGTGACAGTAGCAGCCTGGAAACGGGTGATGGCACCACAACTCTGCCTCCAGCACTCTGGGTTAGGCAAACCCCCATCCCCCATCCCAGTCTTCTTTCTGCCCCGGAACTGCCATGTTGCACAAATCTGGGAGGCATCATTGACATTGTCATCAATGTGAAGCATACCCCATGGAGCACAACTCCAAGTTGGTAATCTGCCCCTCTGGCCCGAGGGATCCCCAGGGGCAGGGCTCCCAAGCCCACCTCAGAGTAGGAGGCACTCACTCCCCAGATGTGCTGGATTCCTACTTCCCACAGAGCTCCTTCCCCTCTCCTTTCTTCAATTCCAGCCTTTTGGAGAAGATGGGCAGACCCTTGGGGCAGGAAAAGACTCTTCCTCTGTCTCCTCCTCTGCTTATTACTATCACATTATTATTATTATTTTGGACTTCCTTCTATCCAAAAGAAACCTTGTAAAGATAAAAATTTCTTTATATCTAATACATCTAAGTTCACTCTTGAGTCTTATCAATTGGCAGAAGCTCATTTTTACATACCTGTGATAAGTGGGCACAGGTCATTTTGTTTCGACCAAATTACCGTATTTCAAAAGCACATGACCACATCCAGAGATTGTTCACATACTTGTCATTGTCTGTGTTTCCCTAGTGTTTCAGCATATTGGCATACGAGTTTGCTTAACCACTTTCTTATTGTTGGGCATTTGAGTTGTTTCCAACTCAGTGCAATACAAATAGAGTGTGTGTCAGGGGTGGGATGGCTTTCAAGCCAAACAGGCAAGGTTGGGTCATAGAGCCAGGTCCTGCCAGGAGAAAAGAGGCAAAAATGTAAGCGGTGGGGGGTGGGCGTGTGTGGGGGGAGCCAATTGTCCTGGGTGTAAACAGGGATCAGGCACCTTTGGGCCATAAGGGGATCTGAGGTCCTGTGCCCAGAACTCGTGATGGCTGACTCATGGGGAGGCTGCGTGTTGTGGGAAGCAGGAGATCTGGGCAGACAGAGATGTGGGCTCAACTCTCGTCTCTGCCACCAACTCAGTCACTGGGATCCTGGGCCTTTCTGGACCTTTCTGGATCTCTGATTCCTCATGCAAAACAGAGCGATAGCTTTCCATCTGGGGCTGGTGATGATTCAGTCCAATAAGATAAACACGCGAGCTTTGAACAAATTGCAAATATTGTGCAAATGTGAATTACTAAGATGTGGGTCCAGGCTAAAAATCTGGAGGGGAAAGGGGCTGTTGTCAAGAATTTGGAATTCTCTCTGTGCTCTGCTTACCAGAATGACAAGAATAAGCAGAAACTGACTGCAGGAAAGGCTTGTCATTGTTGGTGTTGAGTACTTGTTTGCACTTGGTTGTGTTTCCCCGAAAGGAGGGCTGGAACTGCCCCAGCTGGGAGCAACTGCCACTGCCTTGCCCAACCTGGCCTCGTGTTCTGGCTACTGTGTCTCCAGCAGCCCCTCAAAAACTTCCTCAAATGCTTTTTTCTCCTTTGGACCAGATATCCTAATGTATCCTTCTTCAGTATCCAAAACTGCAGCCCATTAAAGCTAAGGCTGAGAAGGCATGCAGTAACTGTAAACAACATCCAATGAGTCTGTTCTGATGATTCTTTGTGCTACTTTGTGTACTTCTCTATGCCTGTGTGTGTGAGTGTGTGAGCATGTGTGTATATATGTGCATGCTAAGGAGTTTACCAAACAAAGCAGACTCCAGAAATTGTGAAATTAGCCTTGGACTTCAGCTCCAATCCAGACCTCTGCCCGGTCAATTATCTGTTTATTGGGTACTGCTTGTGTCAAGAGCTGTGCTAGGCACTGGGGATCTGGCAGGAAACAAGACAGATTCAGTTCCTGTCCTCATGGAGCTCAGAGTCAATAGCAGGATTTTGTCAGGAAAAGTGGGTCCCCTCTGGGTCTCAGAGTGGAGAGTTCCTCCTTTTTCCTTCCATGTACCCCACCCTGAGGAGTCCCTCTCAGGAGCAAATGTCATGCTCTTCCTGCCCCTGAAACTAGATCAGACTTCAGGGTGGGAAGGAGGAGATCAATCTATTTCCAGAGTTCAGATGGACTTTACCCACCCTTGAGGTTGCCCTGAGTCCTTTAGAAGCTTCTAGGACACCATCTCCCTGGTAGATATCCTCTCCCAAGACAATGGACAGTGAGCTGGCAGGGCAGAAGTGCCAGTTTTCCAGGATCAGGTTCTGCACTGTGTGCATCTGTGCCTCTCCCAGATGTGGACCCCCTGCCTGCCACCTGCGCCTAGGCTGGAGACAGAGGAGCAGCTGTGCTCTCTTCTTGGAACTGGAAGAGATGACACTGGCCAGGCTGATCAGCTACCCCAGTGGGTACACCTTCAGGATGCCTGTTGGGGACTAGTGGAGGGATTTGCCTTGACTGGAAAGATGCTGAGGCTGCATGGAGTGGGACAGGCAGAAGCTGCAGCTCCCTAAATCTCAAATGGTCAGGGCCTTGCCCTTTTGCCCCCAAGGCCCCAGCCTGTGTCTGGTTTGTTGGAACCAGAGAAGGAGAGAGTGGACGGCTGTTGGTGGTGTGGAGCTGCTGCTGGGTGGGAGCCCGCCTTCCTCACCCTCTCTGGTGTGCAGGGCGGGCCCCATTGCATCACCCTTGGAGCCTCTGCTCCTGGCTTTGCAGCCAGCTGGGCCCCTGGAGGAGGGACTCTCCCTGTTTTTCAACAAACCATTAACCATTTCACCCTCCTTGCCCTCCCTTTAGCCAACCTGTATTCCCCAGACTGCCCCTCGTGCCTCTTGGTCCTGATCTTGGAAACCTCCTTTCTGCATCCTGGTGCCCTGGGAGTCTGCCTGGGCAGCCTTTTGAGGATTAAGGTCTCTACTAGAAGCAAAACAAGCCTGGCCTCTTCCCTGGGAGAAGAGTTAACCTCTCTCATCCCCACCCTCAGCATTTGTCCCATTCTGCAGCAGTGAGGAAAGAGCTCCTCAGCCTCCAGCATGAGCTCATGTCCCTTCCACACTCCAAACAGCGCCTGGACAGAGGGTCAACGCAACCCTTTAGACCAAGAGCTGGCGTTGGGACCCAAGCCTGAGATCAGGAGCTGGGACATAGGCCTCTCCCCATCCCCCTCTAGCCATTGCCTGTACCTCTTTATAGGAGTCTGGGAAAGGGATGGGCAGAGTAAGGGTCCCAAAGGTTCCAGGTGAAGGGAGCCTCGAGTACACAGTGTTTCCTTGCCCCTGTAAGGACAGCCTTGCTGCGGAGGCGTTCTGAAGAGTCAGAGAGGCCTTTCCAGTCAGTAAAGCCCAGGCCTCTTTCCCGCTCAGGACTTTTATCTCCCAACAACAGCCCTCATCACCCCACCCGTTCCAGGGCCTGAAATAGCCTGAAACTTCATCCAAGGCCAGGCCCAGGTCCCAATTTTAGTTTCATAAATACTTGGCTACACCCTGGGCTGGGTCCTGTGGGGATGCGGAGATGACTGAGGTCCCGCCCCTGCCTTCAGGCAGCTTGTGACATGTCCCGGATGATAACTGTAGTCAAAGGCTTCAGATGCCCAGGAGGAAGAAAGAAAGATGGCTTCATGGAAGGAACCGGTGGCCTCGTGAAGGTGAACTGTTCTTGTTGAATCTTAAAGGATGAGTAGGATTTCAACATGCAGAAATGAGGGACACTCATGCAAGAGGAAGGAACAGCAAGTGCAAAAATATGGAGGTGTGAAACTTAGGGTATGTTCTGCCACACAGCCAGTAATCTGGTGTGACTGGAGCACATGGTAGAATAGGGAGCTGCTTGCAGTTTCCATGCACATGTCATTTAATTTAACAGTGAGTTTGTCTAGACCTCTTGATAGACTGAGTGCTCCCATTTGGCAAAGCCATATGGTTCCTAGAGCTTTACAGATTGGGAAATGGGGTCACAGACAGGTGATGGCATTTGCTCGGGATCACATTAGTGATAGAGTGAAGACTAGAACCCAGGTTCTGCCACACTTTTCTGTCTTGGCCCAATCCAGGGGGCTTAATCCGTGGAGCTGGCTGACCCCGCAGACTTTGCTGCCCCTTAGGGGACTACGAAGACATTTGAAATGAACAGTAATCATGGAAGGATGCAAAGATATAGCACTGAAATGTTCTTCACTGTGTTGCATAGAAGTGAAGGAGAATATTTGATGGGGAAGAAATGCCAGCATTATTTTTTCCAAATTTATTTAAATCTGACCTTAAGCCCCACTATTGGTGAGAAGTCTATCATTATCAGGGCTGCCTCTCTTGGCCCACTGGATTAAAAAAAAAAAAAAAATCCAAAACCAAGCAAAGAAAGAAGGGGCTTGGTCTCTCAGACCCTGGGGCAGGGGCTGGTCCTTATTCCGTGGAGATAGTCACAGTTCCAGCTGTTCCTGACACCGTCCTGTCTGTGGCACTGTTCCTCCAGGCAGGTTCATGAGCTGCCCACTCACAGAGGTTTCTCTCAGCAGCTGGATACTTCCTGGGCTTTCTCCCAGCGGCCTCACCGCCGTCTCCATTCCCGGTTTTGGGACCCCAAGGGGCCGGGCCACATTCCAGATGGATCTCAACTTCTGCCACTTGTGGGCACTCATAATCTCCCACCTTCCCAGGTTTTGGAAGTCACTGCCCATGGCTAAGGCTGTACCTCCTCCCCAGCTGGAAAACCAGCCTCCAAAGCTCCCTAACCTCCAGGACTGAAAGCTCTGGCCACCCTCTCGTGAGGATATGGGGAAAATAGTTCACATTCTTTTCTGAAGAGCCCACAGTCAAGAAACCAGACAAGGCTGATTTCTCAATCAGGTTATTTTGCCACATTACGTTTTCAATTAATCACCTTGTTACACTTCCAACAGTAAAAGTTCAGTAGTAGGTGATTAAAAACATGGTACATTCATACAAGTGAATACTGTGCGGCCAGGCAGAAGAATAGTTAATGACATGGGAAGATGTTCGTGGTGATATTGCTAACTGAAAAGAAGCAGCATTTAAAACAGTATTACAGTGTGATCCCATTTTTCATGGCAATGTAAAATTATATGTTTATACAAAGAAAAAAGGACCACAAAGGTGAATACCAAAATGCTTATTTCTTGTGTGTGGTGAGATTAGAGGCCATTTTCATTTTCTTATTTTTTGCTTGTTTAAAATTCTACAGTGAGTATGTATTACCTCTTTTGTGAGTAATTTGAAAAAATCATTCATTTTAACTATTTTTTTAAATTTAAAAATTAGCGCATACTCATTGAAAAAAAATCTAAGCAAACAGATGTACATGTAACAGAAGTGAAAATCCTCTCTTTCCCTACCCACACCCACCACACTCCAGGATTCACCTCAGTTAGTATGGGGAAACTCACCTCTACATATTCTTATAATGATTTTTTTTTTTTGCGTAAATGGTTCTATATATATTTTTCTGCAACTTCTCTTGTGCCATTTGCCTAGTAAAATCAAGATAACAATGGCATCTACTTTATTGGGGTTGTTGGCTGGATTAAGTGAGTTAACATATCTAAAGTGCTTAGAGAAATGCCTGCATATGAAAAGTACTGTGCAAACTTTATGTACTTTTATGTATTTATTTCCCCACTCTATTTCATAGACATCCCTCCACATTAGGACTGTGCCAATTTAATACTTAGGAAAGAATAAAAAATTATTCTTTTGAAAATGGAACAAAATAAGTGAATAGCTAACTTCTCATCTACTTCCCTCCACCACTAGGAGAGGGGCTACCTGGGGTAAAGCTCCCCCATTTGTCTGATTTCACATGCCCCAGCTGGTGAAGGAACATGAGTCTTGGCTGAATGCCAAGCTTATCTAAAGGCCTGGGGTTACCTGAACTATTTGCATCTTGCTGAAGAAGAAGGAAGCAGAAATGCCCTAAGGCCCCTAGAAATCTTCATAGTCGTGGGGTTGCACAGGGGCCTTGGCTGACCCAGCTGGAAGATTTTGTCCCATTCTGACCTTGGCTGCAAGATGGAAGCAGAAGAAGAGATCAGGTTGACAGTGCAGGTGTAAGAGAACATGAACTTTTTTACTTCATTCACTGAAAATCTGTAAGCAGGAAACACCTTTTTGAATAATTGGCAGTGAGGTGGTGAGATTACAAAAATCAATTATCACTGAAACCATCATGGCTATTACCTGTGTTTTGGTCTCAGGAGCAAAGCATAAAATAACTTACATCCAATTTACAGCCCAGCAAATGCCATGGACCCATAATCTAGGAAGTGTTTAATGAGGTGTTTGCAGAATCCTTGTAATTCCTTGGGTTCCATTCTGCTTAAAATAAAGGATTGGCCCATTAATAAGATGTCATTACAGACAAAGACATTGCAAGGAAAGAAAACTACAGACCACTATCCCTAAAGAACATAGGCACAAAACTCCTCAACAAAATTTTAGAAAATAAAGTCCAATGATAGAATAAAAAAATAGTAATACACCATGTCTAAGTAAGGTTTATTCTGGGAATGCAAGACTGGTTCAATATTTGAAAATCATTGTAATCCAACATATTGACCATTAAAGAAGAAAGACCATATGTTTGTAACAACTGATGTAGAAAAAGCATTTGACAAAAGTCAATAATTCATGGTAAAAAAAAATAAAAACATAAACAAAAAAACCCAGCCAACCAACCAACCAACCAAACAAAAAAAAACACCTCTTAGCAAACAAGGAAAAGAAGAGAACATCATTACCCTGATGAGGGGCATCTACAAAAAACCCACAGCTAACATCATCATAATGATGAAAGACTTTCTCCTTAAGGTCAGGAACAAAGCAAGGATATTTACTTTCATTATTCCTATTTAACATCATATTGGAGATGCTAGGTAGTACAATAAAGCAAGAAAAAGAAATAAAAGTCATATAGATGGGCAATGAAGAAATAAAATTGTCCCTATTTGCAGATGATATGATTGTCTGCAGAAAATCACACAGAACTCACACACACACGCACACAAACATACAGACACAACATTTAGAACTATCACGTGAGTTTAGCAAGGTTGCAGGATATAAAGCCAACAAGCAAAAATCAATCATATTTCTGTATGCAATAAGAAAAGGAAACCAAAAATTTTAAAAATACCATTTATAATAGCCAAAAAAAAAAAAAGAAAGAAAGAAAGAAAGAAAGAAAGAAAGAAAGAAAGAAAGAAAGAAAAAAGAAATCTCCCCAAACAAGATCAGGAGCTCTATGCTGAAAATGACAAAACACTGATGAAGAAAATTAAAGATCTAAATAAATGAAGGGACATACCATGTTCATGGATTGGAAGATATAACATACTAATATTCAGTCTCCACAAATTGATCATAAATTTAACTCAATTCCAGTAAACACCCCAACAGATTTTTGATAGATATAGACAAGCAGAGTCTAAAATTTATACAGAAAAGCAAAGGAACTAGAAAGACTAAAATAAAATTTTGAAAAAGAAGAACAAATTTAGGGAATCACACTATCTGATTTTAAGCCTTACTATAAAGCTACAGTATGGTATTGGCAACAGGAGAGAAACATAGATCGACGGAATATAAAGTCTAGAAATAGACATACACAAATATGGCCAATTGATTTTTGACAAAGGTACAAAAGCATTTCACTAGAGAAAGGTCTTTTCAATAAATGGCTTGATGGTTTGAAGCTGTATGTACCCTAGCAAACCATGTTCTTAAATCTAATCAATTCCTGTGGGTATAAACCCTTTGTAAGTAGGACCTTTTGATGAGGCTGCTTCAGTTAAGGTGTGACCTACCTCATTAAGAATGGGCCTTAATCCTCTTACTGGAGTATTTTATAAATGGAATGAATATATATATATATATATATATATATATATATAGAGAGAGAGAGAGAGAGAGAGAGAGAGAGAGAGAGAGAGGGAGAGAGGGAGAGAAGGAGAGAGAAGGCCATGGAAGCAAGACACCGAAAGCTATGAAAGCTGGAAGAGAAGGAGAGACCAGCAGACCCTGCCATGTGCCTTGCCATGTGGCAGAGGAGCCAAGGATCTTCGGCAGCCAATCTTCAGGAAGAAAGCATCGCCTTGATGATGCCTTAATTTGGACATTCTCACAAGCCTCAAACTATATGCTAATAAATTCCCATTGTTAAAAGCCAACCCATTTTATGGTATCTGCTTTCAGCAATACAGGAAATGAAAACAAAAATTAACTCAAAGTGGATCATACATTTAAATGCAAAAACTTTTAGAAGAAAACAGTAAAAAATCTTCATGACTTGGGAATAGGCAAAGAGTTCTAACATATGACAAGGAAAGCATGATCTAAAAAAGAAAAAAAATGGATAAATTGTACTTCTTTTGCTGTGTAACAGATACTATTAGAAGAATGAAAAGGTAAGCTAAAGACTGGGGAAAAATATTTGCAGATCATATGTCCAACAAAGGACTTGTATTGGGACTATATAAAGAACTCTGAACGCTCAACAGTAAGAAAACAAACAACCCAATTAAGACACAAGTAAAAGACTTAAGCAAACCATTCAATGAAGAGGATATATAAATGGCAAATAAGCACAGAAAAAGATGTCCATTGACCACTAGGGAAATGAAACGTAAAACCTTAGTGAGATACCACCACACACCTGTTAGAATGGCCAGAATAAAATATACTGATTATACCAAGTGTTGGCAAAGGTGCTTTCATACATTGCCAGTGGGAATGCAAAATGGTACAGCCATGCTGGAAAACAGTTTGGCAGCTTCTCATAAAATGAAACATAAACTTAACATATGACCCAGCAGTAGCACTCACAGATATCTGCCCTAGAGAAATGAAATATCACGTTCACAAAAAAAAGTCTGCAAGAATGTGTGTTTTTTTTTTGTTCTTTTTTTCTTTTTATTCTTTTCTTTTTTACAAAACATGCTAATTTTAATAACTCTACTTTGTTATACACTGGCAATCTCTTTACTATCTACAGACTACATGCTGTAAAATTAGGACTCATTTGTCTGTTATATACACTATTATACAGCCAAACAAAATGCATAGAACATACATAAAATTTTTTGTCTGAACACACCAGCATATTATCTTTCGCAATTCCTTTCCCCTTACCTCCTCCAAACCACTGAACGACTATAGAAACAGTAGCATGCTGCCCACAGGGATGGTTTAACAATTCCATTTCGAAAAGACACTAATTCCTATGAATTTGAGTAAAACAATATTTACAGAGTAATATTTTACTACTTCTACTTTTAACATACATCAGGCACTTCTAAACATCTAGACGGACTAGATGTTTCAAATACGGACTTAGTTTGTCCACTATATACAGAATAGTCTTGAATAAACTGCACACATGTAACAACAGTTAATCAGAAAGTGTCTTCTAAATATGAACATTCTGCTCTAGAACTCTTCCCTTTTAGCCTTCCTCCACCAACCCTGGAGGCTGTACTGCTCAAAATTTCAGAAGACAATCTTTCTTAGGAATTTTAACACAAAATGTACACAATGTATTAGTTTACTAAGTCGATTTTTTGTCATAAACTGGCAACCTTTTGAACATCTAGAAGACTAGAGATAAATTAGGACATGTGTGTCCATCATACACACTATAAACACAGCAAAGTAAAACCAAACACACAAACATAGGGACAGTGGTTAATCTTGTCACATCATAAACACACTGGCATAGAGCCTTTTGCACTTCCTTCTCCCTCCTCCCCCAAACCAGTGCACTAAATGTGTACTACTCAGAGAGACGGTTTGGCCATTCCAAAAAAACCCACAATATTTCATATGAATTTTAACAAAAAGATAATTACAAAATGTGTTATTCTACTACGTCTAACATGTCAAGCACTTCAGAACATCTAGGAAGAGAAGATATTTCAGAAACTATTTAGCATTGTCAATTATATATACAGGAGTGAGAAATAAAATGCACACACTGAACAATGGTTATAATATGAAAATATTTTCTAAATATGACCAGTCTGGCATAGAACCTTATCTTCCTTTTCTTAGCAATTTACTCTATGGTCTCCAACCCACAGAAATAGCGTGCATGTGTGTCTCTCCCTGTGTCGTTTCCAGAGGCAGTCTAAATTCCATTTCAAAGTACAAGAGTGTTTATATCAGCTCTATTCAAAATCTCCAAATAATGAAAACAATTCTTCAGTGAGTGAATGGATGAACAAACTATAGTACATGCATACAACAGAACACTTCACAGAATTAGAAAGGAATAAGCTATTCATGTACAAAACAACTTTGATGAATCTTGAAGGCATCATGCCAAATGAAAGAGGTCTATCTCAAAAGCTTAGACACTGCAGGATTCCATTATATGACATTCTCCAGCAATGGTTGGCAAGAGTTAGAGGTAGAGAGGAAGATGTAATTTCAAAGGGATGGTGTTCTAGTTTGCTAATGCTGCCAGAATGCAAAACACCAGAAATGGATTGGCTTTTATAAAAGGGGGTTTATTTGGTTACACGGTTACAGTCTTAAGGCCATAAGGTGTCCAAGGTAATGCATCAACAATCCAGTGCCTTCACTGGAGGACGGCCAATGGTGTCCGGAAAACCTCTCTTAGCTGGGAAGGCACATGGCTGGCGTCTGTTCCAGAGTTCTGGTTTCAAAATGGCTTTCTCCCAGGTCGTTCCCCTCTAGGCATCAGCTTCTCTCCAACATGTCACTCTCAGATGCTCTTGGGGCGTCTGTCCTCTCTTAGCTTCTCTGGAGCAAAAGTCTGCTTTCAAAGGCTGTCTCCAAAATGTCTCTGTAAGCTGAAGCTCCTCTCTCAGTTCCAGTGCATTCTTCCAAGTGTCTCTCTTGGCTGTAGCTCCTCTTCAAAAGTTCAGTCTCGGCTGAGATGAGTTCCTTCTGTTATGTCAGCTCATTTATATGGCTCCAGTGATGAACTTAGACCCACCCCGAATGGGTGGAGCAACACCTCCATGGCAATTATCCAATCAGAGTCATCACCCACAGCTGGGTGGGGCACATTCCAAAGAAACACACAAAGAATTACAATCTAATCAACACTGATAGGTCCACCCACACAAGAGTACATCAAAGATAATGGCATTTGGGGGACACAATACATTCAAACCAGCACAGATGGCATGAGGGAGTTTTTCGGGAGTGTGATGGTTAGGTTCATGTGTCAACTTGGCCAGGTGATGGCACCCAGCTGGCTGGCCAAGCAAGCACTGGCCTAACCATTGCTGTGAGGATGTTTGTGGCTGGTTTATTAAATCATTAGTCAATTGGCTGCAGCTGTGTTTTCCACAATGAGAGAATGCAGTTAGCTGGATTTAATCCAATCAATCAGTTGAAGACTTTTAAGTGAGACAGATAGAGGACCTTCACTTCTTCTTTGGCTGACCAGTGAAGCGTTTCCTGAGGTGTTCGTCGAAGTTGCCAGTTCGTTTCCTGAGGAGTTCATTGAACATCTTCATTGGAATTGCCAGTTTGCTGCCTGCCGTCCGGAATTTTGGATGCGTGCATAGCCACAGCCGTGTGAGACACTTTTATAAATCTTATATTCATAGATATTTCTCATTGATTGTTTCCCTAGAGAACCCTAACTAATACAGGGGGTGATGAAAATGTTCTGTATCCTGATTTAGTGACAGTTATGCGATTTTATATGTCTGCTGAAATTTATAGATCTAAAATGCACACTCATCAATTTAACTTTATGCTAATCAAAACAAATAAAAGAAAATGAAAAGAATAGGGAGTTATAAATGAGAAACAGGGTATAAGGAATAAGATGATTTCCAAATGCTTGCAAGATATCTCTACTTAGTTACATTCAACATACCATATTCAATGTATTCAGAATCCCTCTTACTCTGCCTCTGATGTTCTTAATTTATCATTATAGTTTTACCTTTCTACTGGTCACCATGAGTCATCTTTGACCACTCTCTCTCCCCAATAGCCTATCAGTTGCGATGTCATGTCTATTATGCATCCATAATTTAGATGGACATCCATTTTCTCTTCTCCTTCCCTCCTGCCTCTCCCCTAGTTCATCGCCACATGCCAGTTCTTTTGCAATTGGTTCTTAACATCTTCCTGCCCTTAAAACACAGGCTTTGGAGTCAGACAAACCTGAGTTTAAATCCTGGCCCTGCCACTTATAGCTATTTGACCTCAAGTATAATATACTTAACCTCTCTGAACCTTGGGTATCTTCTGTCTAATTAAGGTAATAATAATACCGAACTCACAGGGTGATGGTGAGGATTAGACAACACTATATTCCAGTCACTGAGTCTCAAATGTATCATCTAATTATTACTTTTATTAAATGAGACATGTCTGTAAAGGGCCTGGCATGGTGCTGGGTGCATAGTAAGTTTTCCATCATTGCTAGCTGTTTTAAATGATTATTCTTCATCCCAGTCCATTTTAAGCACTACTGTCTAATTTTCCTAATGAGTGGTTTTGAATATGTCTATTTACTGTTCAAAATCTTTCTTTGACTCCCTCTTGCTTATTGAATAAAGTCCAAACTCCTTAGTGAAGCATTCAAAGCTCTTCTTGATCAGGCTCCAGCCTCCCTTTCAGTATTTATCTCTGAATTTCACTACTCATACTGTACACCATTAGACCTCTGGTCTGCTTTTCTCTTTAGCTTGGTTCAGCTCATTCCCTCTTCTTGGAATGGCCTTTCCTCCTTCCATTTTGCTCAGTAAATATTTGCTGAGTAAATAGATTGTGTCCTTTGGAAAAGCAATTCCCAGGGACACTAGTTTCTATTTGTGCCATGTGCCCCTCCTGTGGTGGAGACACACAAGGCAGATTATGCTTATTTTTGGCAGGACTCTTGCGGGGTAGACATATATACAAACCAAAGGGTTTTTAAAAATCACCCCTGCTCCAAACCCCTCTCCAGTCCTCCCAGATACTTATGCCACATGATGCTGATGCAAAGAGGTGATGTTGCTAAACTCCTCTAGTTCAGTTAACTTCTCAATTCAGGGCATGTTTATTGAGTACTTAACCAAGTGCTCTGCAACTTGCTGAGGACTGTGGGGGCCAGAACACATTTAAGACCATCTGCTGGAGGACTTGCACAACAATGGCAAACAATGCATGAAACATAATATGGTTCTAAATTTTGTGACACTAAAGAGAAGCCTTTGACCAGGACCAGCCTGTGCAGAAGAGAAGGGATCAAGGAGGCTACGTGCAGCTGGATGAAGCCTTGCAATAGCCATGCCTGGGGTGCATCTCCATGTCCCACATACTTTGAGAATGTGTGGTATGCTAAGACAAACATCTGATGTGTGCTGGGGAAATGCAAACCAATGAAATCTCTATTCACATGACGATCCAGATGCAGCTCAACCCCCTAAAAGGCAGCTTTATTAAAACCACTGGTAACTTTCTGTTGCTGAAGGAATGGGGTGCAGGTGGAGATTTATTTTCCCAAGGACCAGCTCCCCTTCCTGTCTATGATCTACATCCAATGTAGTGCATGTGCTCCATCACAAGCTCAGTTGTTTAAAAATGCTAAGGTATCTTTAATGACAATAGCAGTGTGAAAAACACAGGTAGATGAAAAAAGGTTGTAACTTACTCAATATCTTATACCTGCTTAACTCACCAGCAAGGTTCTTGATGGGTCTTGGTTTAGACCTCATTCTCAGAATAGTCTCAGCTCTGTGATTATTCAGACCAGCGTTAAGAGTTAAGCCTAGAGCACAGATGGAAGGCAGGGAGGTCTGGGTTTCAACCATTTTCTAGCTCTGTTATCTTGAAAATCACCATCTTCAAATAATGAAAACAGTCCTTCAATGAGTGAATGGATAAACAAACTGTGGTACATTCATACAATGGAATACTACACAGAATTAGAAAGGAACAAGCTATTCATATAAAAAACAACTTTGATGAATCTCGAAGAAGTTCTCTGAGGTTCAGTTTCTTCGTTTGGAGTGATACCAATTGTGGTGACACCATTAATGTTAAGGTTTGTTGTAAGGATTTAAGTAAATGATGTGTGGCAATAGGTGCTTGATATTTGATGGCTATTATCACTCTAACAATTATTGGAGGTCTTTCCACACTCCATTCCATGGCCAAACTAGGTGCTCCAAAGCTACCTAAACTCTAATCTAACAACTCTATCTTCCTCTGTATTCCCATTTGTTTCCCAGCTGCTAAAACAAATAACATACAATAGCTTGGTTTACACAATTTATTGTTTATTATTAATTATTTGAGCAATTTGTTGAGTCATGATTTTGAGAGTAGGAGAAGTTCAAAATCAAGGTGTCAGCAAGGTGATGCTTTCTTCCTGAAGACTGGCATTGTGGTGCTGGCTGCAGGGGATTCCTTGATCCTTGGCTTTTCTGGCACATGACAGTGCACACAGTGGCATCTTCTCCTTTCTCTTCTGGGTGTCCTTGACTTCCAGCTTCTGGTTGCTGCCCGTGACTTCTCCTTTCACGCCGAATTTCCTTTCCTTATGAGGACTTCAGCCATATTGGATTAAGTCCCATCCTCATTCGGTTTAAGCACACCTTAACTAATAATATCTCCAAATGGGTCCATACTCACAGGACCAGGGGTTAGTATCTGAACATGCCTTTTGCAGGGGACATGATTCAATCCCCAACATCCCTATATACCTCTTAATAACAATAATAGTAACAAAAATAGCAACAGCATAGCTATTATTGAGTGCCTGCTGTATGTCCCGCCCTGTGCTGGAACTTTCCAAATGTTATCTCCAATCCTTATTTCCAGCTTACAGTGCAGGAAACTGAAGCTCAAAGTAGAGAAGTGACTTGCCCAAAGTAAGCAGCAGAAGTGGAATTAGAACTCAAATCTTCTCTCTCCAAGAATATGCTGTCTCTACTTAACCACATTTTCTCCTCTGGACACAAAGATCTGAGACACTAGCTACTTGTTAACAATGTTCGTACTTTTTCTAATAGTCTGCCTCTGTAACTGCAATTCATTCATTCATTCATTCACCCCTGTTATGGTTTGCCAGATCTGCCATTATGCAAAATACCAGAAATGGATTGGCTTTTATAAGGGGGATTTATTAGGTTACAAAGTTACAGCTCTAAGGCCATAAATTGTCCCAACTAAGGCATCAACAAGAGAATACCTTCACTGAAGGCCAAAGGCATCTGGAACACCTTTGTCAGCTGGGAAGGTAGGTGACTGGCATCTGCTGGTCCTTTGCTCCCTGGTTGTGTTTCAGAATGACTTTTTCCAAAATGTCTCTGGCCTTCTGTCTTTCTCAGCTTCTCTTAGCTCTCTGCTTGATTCCCCTGCGGCAGTTCTCTCTAAGCAACTGGGGGTCCTTTCTTAGCTTCTCTGGGGCAAACTCTGGACTTCATCTCTTAGCTTAGCATCTCCAAACATCTTTCTATCTGTATATCCAAGCATTTCAAGCTTCAGGGTCTGTGTCAGCTCTTGAGCTCTCTTAAGATTCTGGTGAACTAATCAAGACCCA
This sequence comes from Choloepus didactylus, assembly GCF_015220235.1. Taxonomy (NCBI): domain Eukaryota; kingdom Metazoa; phylum Chordata; class Mammalia; order Pilosa; family Megalonychidae; genus Choloepus; species Choloepus didactylus. The sequence goes on from NC_051308.1 coordinate 131,062,818, forward strand.
CCCTGAATGGGAGGGGTCCACACCTCCATGGAAATAATTTAATCAAAGAGTTGACTCACAGTTGGGTGAGTCACATCTCCATGGAAACACTCAGTCAAAAGGTTCCGCCCTAATCAAAAAGACTAATAAGCTTGCCCTCACAAAATTGCATTAAAGAACATGATTTTTGTGGGGAACATAATAGATTCAAACCAGCACACTCCCCAGATATTTATTGAATGTTTACTAGGTACTATGGACATAAAAATGTTGAAGACAGTCTATGGCTTCCAAGAGTTTGCATTCTAACAGAGAAGATAGGCACATCAAAGGATGACAAGTGGGGAGACAGTGATTTTAAACAAAGAGCACAGTGGGAACCCAGAGTCTGGGCAGGGTTTTATGGAGCAATGGTGGAGTCAGAAAAGGCTTCCAAAGGAGATACTTTATCCTGTTCTTCATTTCATTCATTCCAGAAGCACATTTTAAGCAACTACTTTGCATCAGGCACTAGGCTAAGTCCTGGAATTAAACACAGACGGATATGGTCTCTGTCCAGGCTATGTCCCCAAGAAACTTACAGTTTAGCCAAGATATATGGACAATAGATGATTAAATGCCACTATAATTGTACTGGGGTTATGCAAAAAGATGTACAAGCTACATTGGTAGTGGGGGTGGTGTGATTACAGGAACTGGTTAATTCTCTATGGCAAGGGTTATTTCAGCAGAGCCAGTTTCTTCCAAATAGGTTATTTTTTTCTCTTTTCTATTCATTCCTGTCTTACTAGTTTTTTGGCACTTTCAACACCTTTGAGGATATCCCACAACCACGCCAAGTAAAAATAGCACATCTAAAACTACATTTATATTTTACAACATTCTCCAGGGAAGCTATAATTCAAACCACAATGCATCAGGATGGGGAGATTTCTCCATAGCTAGCAACATCTGGGTGAAATGAAGGAGATGAAACTTTGGCCACAGTATTACAAATGCACTATTAATTATGTTTGCCTGCTATTTAACCACTATAGTCTGGACAATCGTGCAGGACAAAGTCCAGCTCTACAACTCCACAACTCTCTTTCCATAAATCACTTCCTAGGCCTAATGAACCTCAGACCCAGTAGGCACAGTAGGTTCAATAAGAAGTCTTCAAAATTAGGAAATCTAATATGTGATAAAAGTGACCTTATATATGAGGGACAACTGGGTAGCCGTTTGGAAAAAAAGATAACATTGAATTCATATGACACACTTTTACACCAAAACAAAATCCAGTTGGATTAGAGATGAACTTTGAAAATGAAAACATGGGAGGTTTTTCTTTTCCTTCTATCGTCTCTTTTCATAATCCTAGGGAAGGGCTTTTTAAGTATGACACAAAATTCTGAAGCCATAATACAAAGCATTGATAAAAATAAAACATCAGACATAAAAATCAAACATTTCTGCAGGACAAAAAAAGTTGCCATAAATAATCAAAGTCAAGCAACAAACTGGGGGAAAATATCTGAAACTTGCTATAACACAGCAAAAAGGATAATTATATAGATATGTATGTGCATAGGTGTATTATCTATGTATATGGGCATGTGTGCATGTATATGTGTGTATTTCTGTGTGTGTGTGTGTGTTGCACCCTCCGTAATTGCTCAGCTCCACCTGCCCTCTATCCTGGGATCTTCGTTGGTGGCTCAGTGATGCACCCTGGCCACCGCCCTGTTGCTTATCTTGGCCTCCACCAGGATGAATACTGGGCTAGCAGCACAGTTGCTTTGGTGCCCAGATCCAGAAGATATGAGTCCTCTCCCCTCCTCTGGGCTCACATGAAACACCATGCCACCGGACATGGCATCCAACACTCCCACCAGCTGTGCTGAGTCATGCAATCCAGGCTTGCAGGGCAACTAATGCCCTGTGGGGCAAATTCACCTACAAGAAACTGCAGATGGGAAAGAATTGACAGATAAAATCCCCTCCTCCCCACACCCACCATCCCCTTCCACTGACATTCATTTAACCGTGCACTCTGTTTCCCCGTTAATCTGTGGCCAGCTTGATCTTGCATTTGCTTTCCCTCCTTCCCAATCCCATTTCCCTTTTTCCTTTCACTCTTGCTCTCCTGGGATTGCACTCCCCAAACAAAATGCTAGCATACAACTTGCCCTTATGAAGCTCGTTGCTGCAAAGGAGAGGCTAGGCCTGCTTGTAGTTGTGCCCGAGAATCTCCCCGAGTGCCTCTTTGTTGCTCAGATGTGGCCCTCTCTCTCTAGCTAAGCCACTTTGGCAGGTGAACTCACTGCCGTCCCCCCTATGTGGGATCTGACTCCCAGAGGTGTAAATATCCTGGCAATGCAGGATCTGACTCCCGAGGATGAATCTGGACCCAACATGTGGGATTGAGAACATCTTCCTGACCAAAAGGGGGATGCTAAATGAAACAAAATAAAGTTTCAGTAGCTGAGACATTCCAAACAGAGTCAAGAGGTCACTCTGGTGGGCACTCTTACACACTATATAGATAACCCTTTTTAGGTTTTAATGCATTGGAATAGCTAGAAGTAAATACCTGAAACTATCAAACTGCAGCCCAATAGCCTTGACTCTTGAAGACGATTGTACAGTAATGTAGAGTACATGGAGTGACAGTGTGACTGTGAAAGCCTTGTGGATCACAGTGCCTTTAACCACTGTATGGATGGATGAGTAGAAAAATGGGGACAAAAACTGGGTGAAAAACAGGGTGGGAGGAGGGATGATTTGGGTGTCCTTTTTTACTTTTATTTTTTATTCTTATTCTTACTTCTTCTGGTGTAGGGAAAACGTTCAAAGAATTGATTGTGGTGATGAAAGCACAACTATATGATAGTACTGGAAACAGTTGATTGTACACCATGGATGATTTTATGATATGTGAATATATCTCAATAAAACTGAAAAAAAAAAACAGTGAAAAAATGCTAGCATACATACTTTGTTTCAGACTCTGTTTCATAGTAAATCCAAATTAATATATGAAGAACTTTTACAAAACAATATGAAAAAGACCAGCGACCCTATAGAAAAGTGGGCAGATATCAATGAAGAGTTCATAGAAAAGCAATTTTAAATGACTCTTTAAAAATGTGAAAAGATGTTCAAATGTGAAAAGATGTTCAGCCTCACTTGTAACAAGAGAAATACAAAATAAAACTACAGTGAAATACACTTTTTCACATACCAAACTGACAAACACCAAAAGTGTGATACAGTGTCAGCAAGGGTGTGGAAAAAAAGACACTTCTCACTGGTGGGAATATACACTGATATATCCTCTGAAGGATTATCTGGTGATAGCTTTCAAAATTAAAAAAAAATCCCTTAAACTTTAGCCCAACGCTTTATACTCACTGTTGTTTTGTTTTTAAAAAAGATTCAAAATAACCAAAATTTCCATCTAGAACAGACTGGTTCAGTAGATTTTGGTACAGCCATAAATAGATAAGTATGTAGCTATTTAAAAAAAAAAAGAAAGAGGGCTTTTTTATTTATTGATGTGCAAATATCTTCCATTTATATTAAGTAAAAGAGCCAGATGCATAATGATCTGCAGAATACCACTTAGTTGAAAGTGGGTGGTGGGAGAAAAAACACCCACACACACACATACATTCACTAGTTCATAGATTAAAATATCTCCAGAAAAATATTCAGGAAACTGGTAACAGTGATTGCCTCTGAGTGGGACAGACACTTACTTTGTACCTTTGTACCTTTTAAATTTTGTGCCATGTGGATATATTACCTATTTTTTCCTTATCAACTTTACCGAAGAATAATTTATGGACATCTATTGAAAGTGCACAATTCACTAAGTTTGACAACTGTATACACTTGTGAAACCAATACCACAGTCAAGACACAGAACATTTACATCATCCCCCAAAGATTCCTTGTGACCCTTTGCAGTCTGTCCCTCTCTTCACCTGCCCCCTGTCCCCACAACTATTGATCTGCTGTCAACAGAGATTAGTTTGCATTTTATATACATGGATTCATACAGTATGTACTCTTTTTGTCTGGCTTCTGCACACAGCATAATGATTTTGAGATTCATTCATGTTGTAATGTATATCAATAGTATCTATTGAATGGACACTGAATAGTGTCCATTGTATGGATGTACCTCAGTTTGTTTATCCAGTCATCTGTTGATGAACATTTGGACTATTTCTAGATTTGAGTTATTGTGGAAAAAAAGCTTTTATGAACATTTGTGTGCAAGTTGTTGGGTGGAAATGTGTTTTCATTTCTTTTGGGAAATACCTAGGTATGGAATGGCTAGATCACATAGTAGGTGTATGTTAACTTTTTAAGAAATACTGGTTTTCCAAAGTGATTGTACCATTTTCCATTCCCACCAGCAGTGTATGAGAATTCCATTTGCTGTACATCCTTGCTGCTATTTGGTGCTGTTGGTTTTTTAATTTTGTGATGGGTGTTTAGTGGTATTACTTATTTTAAAAGACAGATTTAAAATTAAAAATAAGTAAATAATTACGTACAGCTTCCCTACTCCCAACCCCCCACCCCATGCCAAAGTCTATAAATAGTGCTATAATAAGCAGGTTGGGTGTTGAGATTTTGAGAAGGAGGGTATGTTAGTTTTCTATTGGCTGTATAACAAATAACCACCAGTTTAGATGCTTAAAACAACATGCATTATTATCTCACAGTTTCTCTGGGTCAGGAGGCCAGGCTCAGCTCTGCAGGGTCCTCTGCTCAGGGTCTCACAACATTGCAATCAAGGTTTTGCCTGGGGTAGCATTCTTTTATAGAGCTTTGGGTCCTCAATCAAACTCACATGGCTGTTGGCAGAATTCAGTTCCTTGTAGTTGTAGGACTGAAGTCTCTGTTTTCTTGTTGGCTCTCATCCAGGTCTTGCTCTCAGCTTCTAGAGGCCACCCACATTTCCTTGCCACATGGCTCTTTCACAGGCTCTCACAACACTTCTTCAAGGTTAGCAGGAGAATCTCTCTCTCCAGTTATATAATATTCTATTGGTTAGATATAGGTCACAGGTTCTGCCCACATGCAAGAGTAACCCTTCTGATTACCCAAGATCATGACTCATTGAGGGTTATCCTAGGGTGTGGGTGACAGAGGAGCTGTGCCAGTTTGAAACTGTTATGGACCCCAGAAGAGCCATGGTTTTTTAACCCAATCTTTTCGGGTGAAACTTTTGATTGAGTGTTTCCAGGGAGATGTGACCCACTCAACTGTGGGTGAGAACTCTGATTAAATTATTCCCATGGAGGTGTGGACCCCGCCCATTCAGGGTGGGTCTTGATTAATTCACTGGAGTACTTAAGAGAGTTCAAGAGCCAACACAGATGCTGATGATTGGAGACACTTGGAGATGCAGACAGAAGGACATTTGGAGATGCCAAGCTACGAGATGAAGCCCAGAGTTTGCCCCAGAGAAGCTAAGAGAAGACCCTCAGATGCCTAGAGAGAAACACCTTGGGAGAAAGAAGCAAGGATATACAGGAGCTGAGAGATAGGAGTGAAGACAGAAGCCCAGAGACATTTTGGAGAAAGCCATTTTGAAACACAACCCAAGAGCAAAGGACCAGCAGACACCAGCCATGTGCCTTCCCAGCTGACAGAGGCGTTCCGGATGCCATCAGCCATTCTTCAGTGAAGATACCATCTTTTAGATGCCTTAGTCTGGACACCTCTATGGCCTTAGGACTGTAACTTTGTAACCTAATAAATCTCCTTTATAAAAGCCAATCCATTTCTGGTATTTTGCATAATGGCAGCATTAGCAAACTGGAACAGGAAGTATACTGTGTTGAACCTGGGCAGTGGTTCTCAAACTCAAGTATGCATGGGAATCACTTGGGGGACCTTTAATACTTCAGATCCCTGGGACCCATCTCCAGGCTTTCTGGCTCAGCAATCTGGGGGCAGGGGAGACAGGCAGGAAACTGTCTTGTTAGCCAATGGTTTTCTCAGATAAGTCAGGTTCCCAGGCCATATCTATGGAAACAGTGTCACGGAGTGATGCTTCATGGCTTTGAAGAGGGGTGCACTTGGATCTGAGCCTCCCCTTTGCCAATAAACAAGTAAGATGGACAGGTGCCATCTTCTCTTTCTTGAAGACCCAAGAAGGACCAGATCCTGGGTATCGGCAGAGTTCTACAGAGGCAAAGACCACAACCAGGGACAGTAGGCTAAGAAGCAGAAAAGCCCTTAGGAGAAAGTAATCCACTAGGATATTGCCAGAAGGCAAAGCTAATGAATCAAAGTAAAACCAACCCGTAATATGATATATAATAAATTTAAATTGTGGTTCTACCACTTTCTAGATTGACATTGACAGCCCACTTAAGCTCCCTGAGCTTCAAAATCTGCAAAATGAAGATAATAATACTTATTTTTCAGGTTTGTTACCCCATATACATGAGACGCTGTTGGCAAAAAATATGCCTGGCACTCAAATATCTGTCAAATCCAAACTACAAAACTAGAATTTCAAAAAGCATTTCAGACTGTCAAAATATTACCTCAAAGAGTGATGCTTCTGTTTCTCTACAGAAACAAGTTAAAGAAAACAGGAAAGTCAAGAATAATGAAATAAAGATAAACATAAGGGCAATGAAAGATCATATATATATATCATTTACATTAAATTCAAGGAGATAACTTCCCTATGAGGAAGAAAAAAGTTCAAAGACTGGGTTATAAAAGAAATGTAATTGGTCACTACCTAGAAGAAAAATAATTGAAACTAAAAGACTTTTTTTTTAAAACAAAAGACAAAATGATAGAAATATTCAGCATTCTCTCAGAGTATGCAAAGAACATCGTGTCAAATGAAGTAACAATTACAGTCTTAAATTTTAGGGGTGATAACATACATTGTGGAATGGAAGCCTAACAATTCTCAACCTTTGGATTCCAAATATCGTAACAATAAAGACACACAAGTGACAGGTAAAAATTAAAGAAAGAAGAAAAACATAAGTGTATTTGGATATCTTGGCACTTCATTAACTCAATGATTTTCATTTTAAAAAGAAAGAAAATGGGGAAAATCAAATTATGAATAAAAAAGGAAAAGCAGTTTTTAAGCATATAGTCATATTTTCGTAGTGGTGGAAAAGGCAGTCCAAGTTCAATATTTATTCCTTATTCACTACGATGTGGAGATTTTCATTCTTACATGAGAAGAACCAAGGAGGTAATCTGAAGAGCCAGTTCAATCCTTGGTGAAGATGCACAAGAGGGTTCTCCCCCTTAAAAGCAGGAGCAGAAGGTTCTGCCACCAAGGCTCTTTTCAACCTGGTCTTATAAAAGCTGGTAATAGCTATTTGGAAAGGACATAAGTGCATAAGGATATAAAATACTACTTTTTATAGTTGACATGATTATATACCTGAAAGTTCCAAGAAAAGCAACCCCCAAATTACTAGAAATAATAAATGAATTCAGCAAAGATGTGAGCCAAAGAAAACTCACATAAAACATTTGCATTCCTATCTGTCAGAGAAATACAGTTGCATATTAATAAAAAAATTAAAAAGAAAGATCCCATGCATAACCACCAACCAAAAATAAATCTACTTGAGGATTTTCCTTGAGCCACAAGATTCATTCCAAGAAAATTATTATACCATAATGGGCAAAATAAAGGAGTATGTGAACAAATGGAGAGATATACCAGGTCTTTATTGGAAAAACAAAATCCATTAACAGTGATGGTGTTTTCAAATTTAATAGATGTACTGCAATTCTAATTTAAGGCCTTGCAAAATAATAATAGAGGTTGAATCACTGATATCAATCTGATAGAATAATAGGAAAAATTAGGAAAGAATTCGGAGTCCCCCAAAGAATTTAAAATGTATTTCAAAAAGCACATTTATAAAATTAATAGATCCCCAAGCAGAAAAAAAAATCAACAGAAGATCGCTACTTGAATGTCTAATAGCATCTTGAACTTATCAATACCAATTCCAAATTCCAAACTTGTTTCTGCCATAGTCTGCTTCATCTCAGTAAATGGTAACAACACCCTTCCAATGTTCCGGCCAAAATCCATGAAGTCATCTTTGACATTTTTTCTTTCACTTCCTATATCTAAGATGTCATCAAATTCTACCCAGTCTACCTTCAAAATATATGCATAATTTACAGCTGCTCACAGCCTCACTGCCACCACCCTGACGTAAGCCACCATCGCCTCTGGCCTGTACCACTGTCTGCAACTTCTTAATAGAGCTGCTCCACTTCCACCCTTGCTCTCCTACAGTCTTTCCTGAGTGACCTTGCTAGAATGTTAAGTCACACTGTGCTTTTCTTTGCTCTAAACCACCCAGAAGCTTCCCATCTCACTCTGAGTAAACACCAAATTCCTTACAGTGCATGTCCTGGGCCTACAGAGCTGCTTCCTCCAACCCTGTCTGACCTCCTCCCCTAGTGCTGCCCCCGCTCCCTCTGTTGCAGACACTCTGGCTTCTTGAACACATTGGGCACCTTCTTTGCCAAGGTGCTCTCTACCTGGGACCCTTTCCCCGCATTATTTGCATGCTGTTCCCTTCCCTCCTTCAGGTCTTTGTCTAAATGTCAACTTCTCAGAGACGGTGTCCTTAAGTTCCCCATTGAAAACTTCTTCTCCCAATACCAGGCTCCCTGTTGTCCTTTCCCATTTTGCTAGGTATTTATTTATCCACTTGCCATTTATTTCTAAATTGTCTTCCCTTATTAGAATGCTAGCTCCATGAGGGCAGGGAAGTTTTACCATTTTGTTCACAGCTGGATCTTCAGCACCTGGAACAGCGTTTGGCATGCAGTAGATGCTCAGTAAATATTTGTCAAATGAAAGGGCGGATGAATGAATGAAATAGAACAGAAATTCCTGTAGGACAGCTGTCCCATTTTGTGAAATTAATTTACATCAAAGTAGAAGCAATGCCACAATGCATAAAGATACCACTGCTTATCAATTGTTGTTTGGGCAAAGGGAAATTAATTACCTGAGAGTAGTATATCACTTTCTATAGAATAATAAATTTCAGATGGATTAGAGTGAAGCATACCTAATATTTTAAAATATGGGAAAATAACACAATTATCTCATGTTTGAAGGAGTCATAAATTTCTAACTACTAAAGAAACGAATATTAAGACTGAGATGAAATATGAATATATAACAGTTATTCTAAAATGTACAATAAAAAAAAGCTATTGAAATAAAGTATGTGTGAAAAACATAATTATTCTATTTCTCCAAAAATAGAACAGAACAGATACAAATATATAGTTAGTGTCCAGATCCACTCTGTAAGTTGCCAAAGGAGAATAGTTTATTCCAAATAAAAAGGAAGAACAATCATCACGTAGAAAAATATATAGCCTTGAAAGCAATAAAGAAGCATATTTAAACAACTTTAAGGTATCATTCTAGAACTATTAAACTAGCAAACGTTTAAAAGTTATTTAAGAATAGTAAACCCCATGCTAACAGAATGTATGTGTTGCTGATGACAATATGGATTGGTGCAACCTCTTAAACAAACAAAAAATGATACATATCACAAGTTATAAAAACGTCATATCTTCTGGACTTATTCTGCTTTAGGAAATTTATCTACAAGGATGTAAACCAAAAGTAAGCAAACAAAAAAGGGACAAACAGTGAAAAATTAGAAGCAACCCAAGTGCCAAATAACAGAAGAATTTCTAAGCAAACTTTCTTATAATAACAAATTGGACCATTAAAAATGACAACACGGGGACTTTTTTTAAACATGAGGGAATGTGAATGTCGACACAGCAGAGCTACCATCTGAGCTATTGAACTTGAAGTGTGATCCTGCTGTAAGGAAGCCAAGAGGGCACCTTTGGGATTAGAATTCGAATATATAGAACAATGTACTCTTCAGGATTCAGAGTGACGCAGAGTTATGTGAACTTAACAGATGGAAAAGTCTAAGAAGCTCCCTAGAGACGTTTGAGGCTGGAAGTTAGGATTTCACTTAGCCTCCAAGGGGCAGTTTACTCACGGGCACACTGGCCCTGAAAGAAGTAAAAACTTCCTGGAAAGAAAGAGGAGGGTTGGGCAGGCAGGAATGAAATGTCCAGGGTCTGAGCCCATCCCCACCAGAGCCTTGGGCCTGCTGAGCAGGAAGTGATAAAGAGGCCCCATGCTCCCGGAAACAAGAGCCGTGGGCCCAGGTGGTGCCCTCAGAGGTTACAGTGTGGTGGACCTTGGAGGTGGGCAAGGGTAAAGGTCCAACAACAGGGAATTACATGTGGCCCCAGAGCCCTCTGTGTTTGAGGCAGGCTTCCTGAAAGCCTGAGAAAGAACACTTCACAAAGTGGAGAGCAGCTGCAATTTATATTTAACTCGTAAGTTAGGAAAACAGAAGAATGAGATGTTTTTCCCTAGTATATGTCCAATTGTCTGGATTTTAGTTCTGACTCCACCACTTATTAACTGTGTGACCGCTGGCCACTCATTTATGCTCATTGTGACTCAGTTTCCTCTTGGGTAAAATGTGGTATAATAAAAGCACCTACTTCACAGGGTTTCTGTAAGAATTAGATGCAATAAAGCAGAAAAATCCCCTACATTGGAATGCTCATTAACATTTCACTCTTGTTATTATTATGCAGTTGGGGTCTCTTAACCCATGCAGCAAAGTACCAGAAAAGGATCAGGTCAGAGCATCAGGACTTTATAGCTGAACCAACTTAGATTTCACCCAGACACATCTGGCTGAGGTGCTAACTTGGGAGGAGAAAGAAGGAAGGCCTTCAAGACGGACCTCAGAGGAGTTCACACTGGAGATGGCTGGTGGGCCTGGGGGTATTGGTCAGCCCCGAGCCTCCAGACCAGGGGGCCACCAGGCAGGCTTCTCCCCTCACCAGAAGCCACCTCCGAGCCATCCCCGGTGGGGGAGGGGTGGAAGCTGGAGGCAATCCCCCTTGAGTTGCTTCTAGTGAGCCAGGGCTGGTCTCAAATGGAGTCATGGAACTGACTGTTGGGCACTAATCCATGGGTGCTTCACAGACCCCGGTGTGTGTGGGCACATCTAGCAACACACTCAAGAGTTTAAGAAGTAGATAGTGCTTTCTTCCCCCTTCCTGGGGAGGAGGATGGGGCTGGGAGTGGGAAAGGACCATGGACGCCATGAGTGTATGGTGCACCATTTTCTTTTTTTTGCAGTGGACCATAAAGATTTCATTCGATGGAAAATGTTGAGAACAGAACTTTTAAATTATGAGCATTTAACAACTCCTCTCTCCCTCTACTTTCTAAAAAAATAAAAAATTTAAAAAAAAGATGCTTTTGTTTGCTGCCTGGGGCAGTGGACAGGCAGGCAAGTGGAGAGACAGAGTGAAGAGACCTGGAGGAGAGGAAGGAAAGTCTCAGCACATTTTTGGGATGCTTTACTGTGTAATGCACTGTGTAATTGCTCCTCTATGTCCTCAGGAGAAGGCTTTTTGGAGTTAGATTTAGATTTCTTTTGGAATGAGACATTTGTCTACGATGGTCCTTAAGCCAGAAGAAATAGGAATCTATGTGCATGGAATTATTTATTCATATAATAAATATTTGTTAAGCACTTACTGTATGTGAGGCACTGTGGTAGCTTGGAGCTATGTACCCCAGGAAAACATGATCTTGATTAATCCATTTCTGTTGGTGCGAACCAGTTGTAAGTAGGACCTTTTGATGAGGTTACTTCAGTTAAGGTGTGACCCAACAGAATCAGGGTGGGTCTCAGTCCTATTACTGGAGTCCTTTATAAGCAGAACCAAATTCAGACACAGATAAAGAAAGCCACGGGGAGCAATAAGCTGAAATTCAGTGGAACCCTGAAGAAAGCAGAGAGGCCAGGAGAGGCCACCATGTGTATTGCTATGTGATAGCGGAGCCAAAGACCAGCGATTGCTGGCAGCCAGCCCCCAAATGCCACAGTCTTCTGGGAGAAAGCATTACCTTGAGGACGCCTTGATTTTGGACTTTTCCTAGCCTCAAAACTGTGAGCCAATAAATTCCCATTTTTACGCCTGTCCATTGTATGGTATTTGTTTTAGCAGCCAGGAAACTAAAACAGGCCATTAGGAGATGGGAATAGAGAGGTAAAAAAGATATCGTTCTTGCCTTCAGGTTGCTCATAGTCTACTAGAGTGACAGGAAATATGCAATAAAAAGTTGAATTGTAAGTGTGATGGTAATTGTGGTTGACTCAGTAATGCTCCCCAAAGATATCCAGATCCTGATCCCTGGAATCTGGGAATGCTACCTTAATGGCAAAAGGGATTTTGCAGATGTGATTAAGTGAAGGATCTTGACATGGGGAGATTATCTTGTATTATACAGATGTGCCCTAAATATACTCACATGTTTTTATGAAGGGTAAGAAGAGGGAGATTTGATGATAGAGGCAGAGAAAGAGATGTGATGGCAGAAGAAGAGCAGAATGATGTGCTTTTAAGATGGAGGAAGGGGCCACAAACCAAGGAATTTAGGCAGCCTGTAGATGCTGAAAAAGAAAAGGAAGTGGATTCCCTCTGCAGAGCCTCCAGAAGAAACCAGCCCTCCTAACACCTGGACTTTAACCCAGTGAAACTGATTTAGGACTTCTGACTTCCAGAACTGTGAGAGAATAAATTACTGTTGTTTTATGTTAATAAGTTTGTGGTAGTTACAGCATCAAGTCAACGAATCCAATAATGATAAGTGAGCTAAGGGGCACAGAATAGAATAGATGCCCTGTCACCCTTTTGACATGCAGTGCAGAGAGGTGTCAGAAGAGAATAAAAGAGGTGATGCCACTGACTTTTTCTATTTGAGAGGGACCCTTGATCATGCCTAGCACTTGAAGTGCAAGACGTGAAGGGACTTGTCCAAGGTCATGCATGCCCATTCATTGAGCAAACATTTAATGAGCCTCTGCTCTGAGCCAGGTCCTGTGCTGGATTTGATGGGGATATGAAGGTGAGTAAGGCAGAGTTCTTGCCTCTTGGAGCTTACAGCCCAGCAGGGGAGAATTTGGCATAAAAGCCCTAGGTTGTTATTACGTTGGACCAGTTATTTAACTTCTTTGGACTTCAGTTTCTTCCTATGTAACTCATAAAAAGAGCTACTTTGCCCAGATGCTGGGAAGGTCAAGTGCTAAGATATATGCAAAAGTTATTTGCAACCTATAAAGCATTTTAAAAGTAAAAGGTATTATTGGTAATAGGCATAAGAAAAATAAGACAAGCACCCAAATAGCTTCAAGGCATATGAGAAAGAGATAAATGGCATTAAAAAGACTCAGATGGAGTGGGGATCAGGAAAACTTCCTAGAAGGGTGGCATTTTAGCAGTCTGTGGTGGGACAGGAAGTAGACATCTTAAGTGGAGGAGAGAGCCTAAAGAAAGGCAAGGAGAAACAAGACGTGATACGGACATGAGTGGCTGGAGATGAGGTTAAATGGTAGAGTGGGTCCTACATGTGAAGGAATTATCTGCCTCCTTTGTAGGTGACCTTAAGCCTCTGGATGGTGGGGAATGAAAATGGTGCAGAGGATGGTATTTGCACAGGGCCAAATCCCAGACTTTCTGTAGACCCTTCTTAATTCTCAGATTATTCTTTTGGCTTCCCCACGACTCCCACCTTCACCTTTAGAGAGTCGGCCCAGCTCCTCATTCAGGTGCCCAGACTTGAACCCAGGTTTTGTGACTCGAATCAGTGCTCATTTCACCACCAGTGTTATTTCAACACTGGGCGAACAGGTAGAGGCTGATCTTTGTTATTCTTTTTTTTTTTTAATGAGAAACTTGCTTGTTGTAAAACCATGTGAAGATGAAGAGAATAGTGAGCCAATAAGGCAAATGCTGATTAAAGTATGTTCTATCTGGATCTCTGCTGACATCCCACATCAAATTACACTGTGTTGAAAAGTTGGTGGAGAATGTTTGCACTGGAACAAAAGTCCCGGTTAGAGTTTGTTTCCTCTTTTAAAAAAAATAAAGAGAGAAATAGTTGGTCTGGAAGTTTTATTTGTCTTCTCTTCCTGTTTTGCTTCTCTCAGCTTTGCAGAGGTGAGCTGAGGGTTTTCTCTGTGCCCAGTTCTGCTCCGGTTGGTGAGCAGGCCCTGTGGACAGAGTTCTCAGGATGGTGGGGGGTGGGGGGTCGGTATCAGGCACAGTTCCTCAACCTCAGTATTTCAACTTTTAAATCAAAGGGTTATGATATTTATGGAAGACTCTAAACTCTATTTGAAATCCCTCCTCCTCTGTATTTTTCCCTGATCCAGAAGGACTTTCTCATTCTCCCCCTACCCCAACCCATTCCTTCTCCCTCTCCCCATCTCCTTCCTCTAGGTGGGGATGGACTTTTATTCTGTATCTCCCAAGATAGTTCACATTTCACACATTTTGCCCCACCATCCCTACCTTAGAATGTGCTAGAAATGCAAACATTTTGAGAACTAAGCAACAGCTTCTGAAATACCTCTGTGTCCCCCAAATAATAGTAACAGTGAACACTTACATAGTGCTATTTCCCAGGACAGTTTAAAGGTAGGTATTATCACCTCCAATTTACAGATGAGGAAACTGAGGCACAGAGAGGTAAAATGACTTGTCCAAGGTCACCTTGAACAGGTCTTACAGTCTAATGTTTGTCTCAGAAAATGTGGTCCCCACAATCACCCATCCTTTCTCTTCCATTCTTCAATCACTCATGGTTTCTTTCCTACCTGGCCTTGTCTGAAAGCTTTATACCTGTATGTCTTTCATTTCCTCATAGCTAGACATGTTGTTATGTTCGTATACCTTTGAGTGCTCTACAGTATCTGTCTTGTACATAAGAGAAGCTCAACAAATATTTTTGGATTGGTTAATCAGCTCAGAAAAACATAGATGATAAAAGAATAAAAGGTTATCTACAAAAAATTGTAATGATATAGGGAAGTGGTCTTGATATGATGTTAAGTGAAAAATTAATATAAAAACTGCATGCACATTATGATAATAACTATGTAAAAATATATACCTATCAAAAATACTGGAAAGAAATACAACATAGCATTGGCAGTAGTTATCTCTGATTGGTGGGGTTAAGAGTGCTTTTTTATTTTATTTATGCTTTTCTTTATTTTCCCATTTACCTGTAATCAACTTGTTTTAACTTTATAAACAGAAAAGTCCTATAAAAGTTTTCAAATAAATCATCTACTTAAAAGAAAGCAAGAACAACATAGCAGAGACCTTTGATTGAAGGGTCACCTGAGTGATTTGTGGTCTTACCCTGGCGTTGAGGTACGTGAGTGGAATTTGGGTTGTGGCGCGGATCACACAGCATTTCTCTGAATAGGTAGCATCTGTGTTTCAATCCGATTGTGAATATGTGAGGACATGTGTTTGAATGGTTACTTATGAATGAGGAAACAAAACATCTCTCACTTTAATATAGTTCCAATAACCCGTGGACTTTGGAGAACAACTGGTTCCAGAAAAGACTCGAGTGTCAGAGCTGCAAAGGGGCCTCAGAGATCCTGAAATCTATTCTCCTTTACTTATCGATCAATATCTGATGCCTATTCTGTTCAGGGCACTGATCTAGGTTAACATAGACCCGGAAGGAGAAGAAGGTTGAAATCAGAAACAGAACTTTCACTTCTTCCTCTGTCCGGGGCAAACCTGCCATCTGGCCCTGTTGTCCTCCCAGGGTGGATGCTGCTTGTGTCTTCCCCTGCTAATTGCCCGAATCATCCTGGCCGCTGGAGGGATCGCAACCCCGGAGCTGCATGTGTGAGGTGTTGTGATGAATGTGTGGGGTGGAGCACAGGGCGGTGGGTGGGACTGGGCTTTCAGAAGACCCAAGCCCACCTCCAGGCCAGCTGAGCCTTTCTGATGAACTGCTCTCTGCTCCCTCTAGGCCCGTGTGACCTAGAATGGTCGTTGTGACCAAAACGACCAGTCAGAGGCATCAAACAACCAGCGACTTGCCAGCCCACTGACCAGAAATTTGTTCACATGGTCAAACTGCTTTGTAGGTTTAGATCTTGCCTCTGGAGGTAACATTTTATGGGTCCTGTGGATGACTTCAGAAAACTCACAATTTTCCATGTAGTAGGGGGAGTTTTTAACAAAATATTTTTTTAAATGCTTCTGATTATAAAAGTAGTATAAAACTTATTGTTAAAAATCAGAAAATACAGAAAGAAGAAAGAAAATAAATTGCCCACAATTCTAACCCTAGGTAATAACATCTAGTTACATAAATGCTCTTCTTTCTTATTAGTAGTTCCTTTCGATGTTTTTTCTATGTGCAGTTATGTGACGCACTATATATTTTTAATTCCTGCTTTTTTGACATCATAAAATAAGCATTTCCACACATCACTCAATAGTTTTCAAAAACTAGGGTTGGAAATGACAGCATAAAATTCCATTGTAGTGATGTGCCACCATCATTATATAATTATTCTCCTAACTTTAGACATTTAAGCTGTTTCCAAATTTTACAACTATAAATGTCATGAGGAATAAAAGACAAGTCCTCTGTACTGCTTCATCAAAATACACAACACCACCAATGAAGTATTCTTTTTAAAAAAATCGAATCTGAATCTGATCAAAACTTTAGATCCATCTTTCAATTTATAGAAAATAGGGGTGACAGAAGAACATGCTAATGACACTACAGGGCTGAAATCAGCAAAATCAAGATTGTGGGAAACTGTAGGATTAATGAATCCACTTTTTCAGCAGATAATTGCTGTGGAGAGAGTTGAGGGGAAGTTTATGGATGAAAAGATGCTGAAGAGACAACTATTTGCGATGTATGAATGATATTTGGGTCCATATTCAAATAATCTCTAAAAAACTAAAACAATTAGGGAAATTGAAGCACTGTCAGATATTTGATGATACTAAGGACTTATTTTTTTCAGAAGTAATAACAATATTATGGGTATGTTTTAAGAAAATGAATCCCTCTCTTTAAAAGATACATACAAAAATGTTTATGTTTGAAAGGTGATATTTGGGATTTGCTTCAAAATACTTGTGAAAAGAGAGGGGCTAGTGTATGAGGCTACAGACAGATTAAGAATGGCCAGGAGTTGATAACTGCTGATGCTGGGTGATGGGTATGTGGGGGGTCATTTTGCTATCTCTTTACTTTTGTACATGCTTGTCATTTTCCATAATTAAAAGTTAGGAAAAGGAACAAAAGAAAAGGAACAGCTCAATCAAGTTTCCTTGGAGATGGATGAATGGGAACCCTTCTTGGCTTTGGAAAAGTGAGACAGGAAAGCTCAGGCCAGCAAGAATGCCAGGGTCAAGGTCAAAAGTATGCAGTAAAAATTAAAGCTCCCCCCTCTTGAAGGCCATGTGAGTTCAGCCCTGCAGGTTCACAATGAGCAATTGCACATGTCAACCCTCAGACATCCTTGGTGGTCTTGGAGCATGCCCACCACTGCCCCTCTGTGTTTCCATGCCTCCGAGGGCTGGTGGGTGAGGGCTTTGGGCAAGGAGGCCTGCAGGTCCTGTGTGAGCAGTGGTGTGGCCAGAAGCAAACTTCAGGGTCCTCAGTATGGGAATGAGCGCCTAAAGCTCACTGGCTTCTTGGAAGTTTTCTTCCAGATATTGGGGCTGGGGCAATAGGATGGTGTGGGGTGGGTGGCATGGGGATGGGACGGAAGCAGAGGCAGGAGAAAACTGTGTCTAGAGAAATCCAGCTTTCACCACTGCCACCCTGACCCCAGAAGAAAATTACATCTCTAATGGTCTCCCTTCAAGAATCCAAACCCCAGAGAAGCTGGTGACAGCTAAAGGGCAGGGAACCTACTGCTCCTGCCTAGTTTTGTGGGGAAAACATGGCCCTTCATCATCCCCATTCACAGAAATCTAGAGGCCTTCCTCCTGCCAGCTATCTCATTGAACACTGTAAATACAAATTCCCTATTTTCCTGGAAGATGGATGACATGTGTTTTTGAGCCCTATTTAGCTCTAAAAGCTAGGATTCTATAATCCATGCATTTCAAGAACTGGGCAGATGTTGGACTTGTTTCTCCTCTTGAGGGGCACCATGAACAAGGAACCACTGGAATGAACCCCAGGAAGGAAGAGCCGCTCCCAATTTCTTCTCAGGGTCAGGCTTAAAGTAGCTCAGCAAGGGGGTGAGAATGTGAGTTTTACATATTGACAGACCAGGGTTGCCATCCCAGGTCCACCACTTATTAGCTGTGTGACTTTGGGTAAGTCACGAAACTTCACTGAGTTTCCCTCGGTCTTATCTGTAAAATGGGAATAAGAGTAGGAGCTACTTGCTAGGATTTTTGTGAAGAATAAATGAGATGATGTATGCAAAACACTAAACCAGGTGCTACCCAAGAGCAGTCATTAAATGCTACCTATTAAGTGTGTTCAATTCCTTCCTGTCTTACTCTCCTTGTGTTTACCTGCCACTGTCAAGGTGGGAGGACGTCATGCTCTGAAGGAGTGTAAGCTGAGCAGGGGGTAAGCGAATCCCTGTTCCAGCCCAAACACTAGCTAAACCTTGCCCCTTCCCTGGACCATACCTCAGACCACTCTATTCCCAGACGTGGGAAGTTTGAGATAAACACCAGCATCTCCGACGGACAGGTGTTTAACTGAGCTCTGGAGGAAAGAGCCCTGTACCTGAGCAAAGCAGCCCTCATTTTAGCCCCAGCTCTCATACTTACTAGCTGTGTGTCTTTGGGCTGCTCACCTAACCTCTCTGGGCCTCAGAGTCCTCACTTATAAAAGTGATATTATAAAGCCTATCTCATAGAGTTATTGAGAGGAGGAAATGTGTTCCTATCTGGAAAAGTGCCTGGTAAGCTAAGGAGTAAGTAGGGCATGGAGTCCTGGTGAAGGCTCCCCATTTTCCACTGGAGCTTCCGAGTGAGGCTTTCATAGAGAAATACTCTGGTGTTTCGGTTCAATTCCCTTGTCATTTCTTTTACTATATATTTTGTAGTTATTTTCTTAGTGGTTGCCCTGGAGATTATCGTTAATATCTTAATTTATGACAATATAGTTTGGATCAGTGCCAACCTAATTTCAATATTGCTCTGTTCCTCCAACTGTTTTATGCTGTTATCATCACAAATTACATCTTTGTATTTTTTGTGCTCATCAACATATATTTATAATTATTGCTTCATGCAGTTGTCTGTTATAGCAGATAGAAAAACGTAACTAAAAACACACACAAAAAATACATTTTTACTGTCTTTTTTTTATTTATCCATGTAGCTACCTTTACTGGTATTCTTTATTTCTTCATGTAGATTTGAGTTTCTATCTTGCATCCTTTCATTTCTGCCTGAAGAATTCCCTTTAGTATCTCTTGTAGGCCAGGTCTACTAGCAGCAAACTCTCTCAGTTTTTGTTAACTGGGGACATCTTAATTTGTCCTTCATTTAAAAAATAAATTTTAGTTTAGAACAGTTTTAGGTTTACAGAGAAATTAACCAAAAGAACAGAGTTCTCATATGCCTCTGCCCCTGCAAGTTTCCCCTATTATTAATATTTCACATTAGTGTGGTATATTTGTTACAATTGATGAAACAATATTAATATATTATTATTAGCTAAACCCATAGTTTACATTAGGGGGTCACTCTTTGTGTTGTACAGTTCTACAGGTTTTGACAAATGCATAATGTCAGGTATCTACTATTACAGCATCATACAGGATAGTTTCACGTTCCTAAAAATGCCCTGTTCCACCTATTAGTCCCTTACTCCCTCCCCGCTGAACCCTTAGTAGCCACTGATCTTTCTTTATAGTTTTTCCTTTTCCAGAATGTCATGGAGTTGGAATCATACAAGGATGCAACCATTTTAGAGTGAATTCTTTCACTTAGCAATTTGCATTTAAGGTTCTTCCATGACTTTGTATGGCTTGAGAACTCATTTATTTTTATCACTGAATAATACTCCACTGAGTATACCACAGGGTTTCTTTTTTCTCTTCCCCATTCACCTACTGAGGGACATCTTGGTTGTTTCAAATTTTTGGCAATTATGAATAAAACTGCTGTGAATATGTGTGTGCAGGTTTGGGTGTGTGTGTGTGTGTTTTACTTTTGATTAAACTTATATTTATTAACAGCATGCCTTACTCTGCAAAGCTAATATGAAGTCAGATTATCCTAACTCTCAAGGGAAGCGTGCTCGGAGAACCGTTGCCTGCAGTCTTTCTGAACTCCATCTGTGCGTGTATCTTGGTGATGTCTTTGCACCTGCCTTCAAGGGGCTGGTAATTAGGGACGGGTGGTGTGTAATCTGGCCCTTCCTTTGCAAGGCGGAACAGGCTGGGATCCTGCTTGATGGCCTCTGCGTGGAGGCAAAGGTTTTCAACACATTTGGGTAAACACCTAGGAGAGTAATTGCTGGATCATATGGTGTGCCGGTTTGGATGTATTATGTCCCCCAAAATGCCATGTTTGTAATACAATCTTGTGGGGGCAGACGTATTACTGTTTATTAGGATGGAATCCTTTGATTGTTTTCATGTAGATATGACTCAATCAACTTTGGGTGAAATGTTTGATTAAATTATTTCCATGAAGATATGGACCCCACCCATTCAGGGTGGGTCTTGATTAAATCACTGGAGTCCTATAAAAGAGTTCACAAACAGAAGGACCTCAGAGCAGCTGAGAATGACATTTTGGAGAACAGCTGAGAGAGACATTTTGGAGATGGCTGCTGAAAGCAGACTTTTGCTGACACTTAGGAGACGCTAGCCCAGTGTTTGCTCTGGAGAAGCTAAGACAGGACAAAACACCCCAAGAGCAACATTTTGAAGAATGCACAGGAGCTGAGAGAGGAGCTGGAACACAACCCAGGATCAGCGGACGCCAGCCAGATGCCTTCCCGGCTAACAGAGATTTTCTGGACGTCATTGGCTTTCCTTTGGTGAAGATACACTCATGGTGATACCTTAATATGGACATTTTCATGGCCTTCAGACTGTAAATTTGTAACCAAATATACCACCTTTATAAAAGCCAATCCATTTCTGGTATTTTGCATAATGGCAGCATTAGCAAACTGGAACATATGGTAAGCCCATGTTTAGCTTTGTAAGAAACTGCCAGACTGTGTTCCAAAGTGGCCAGACCATTTTGCATTCCCGCCAGCAATGAATGAGAGTTCCCATTGCTTCATATCCCAGAGCATTTGGTGTTGTCAGTATTTTGGATTTTAACCATTCTAATAGGTGTGTAGTGGTATCTCATTGTTTAAATTCACAATTCCCTATGATATATATATATGATGTGGAGCTTCTTTCTATGCTTATTCACTCTCTGTATGTCTTCTTTGATGAAGTGTCTGTTTTGAAGGATAGTTTTGCTGAGGATAGATTCTTAGCTAATAGTTCTTTCTTTCAGCACTTTGAATATGTCATCTTACTGTCTTCTGACCTCCATGTTTTCTGATGAGAAATCAGCCACTAGTCTTATTGAGGATCACTTGTACTTGATGAGTCTCACTGCTTTCAAGAGTCTCTATCTCTTGAGAGTTTGATTATGATATATTGAGGTGTGGTTCTTTTTGAGTGTGTCCTACTCAGAGTTTGTTGAGCTTCTTGGATGTGTAGATTAATGTTTTTCATCAAATTTGGGAAATTTTCAGGCATTCTTTCTTCAAATATTTTTTCTGTTCCTTTATCTCTCTCTGTGCCTTCTTGGACTCTTTGTGCATATGTTGGCATGCTTGGTGATGTCCTGCAGGTATCTGAGGCTCTGTTTATTTTTCTTTGTCTTCTTCATTCTTTTGATTCCTCAGACTGGATAATCTCGTTGACTTATTTTCAAGTTCACTGATTCTTCCTTCTTCCTGTTCAAATATACTGTTGAGACACTTTACTGAAATTCTAATTTCAGTTACTGTACTTTTCAACTCCAGAATTTCTATTTGGTTCCTTTTTGTAATTTCTATCTCTTTATTGGTATTCTGTATTTGGTGACAAAATGTTCTCATGCTTTCCTTTAGTTCTTTAGACATGGTTTCTTTTAGTCTTTGAATATATTTAAAATACCTGATTTAAAGTCTTATCTTATAAGTCCAATGTCTTGGTTTCCTCAGGAACATTTCTAATGACTGATTTCCTTTCCTTATGTATGGGAAAAGTTTCTTGTTTCTTAATATGCCTTGCAATTTTTTTGTTGAAAACTGGATATTTTATATAGCATAATACAGTAACTCTGGAAATCAGATTCTTTCCCTCTCCAGGGTTTTTTGTTGTTGCTGCCAATGCCTGTTACCAGCTGGAATGGCCAGTGCCCAGATGTTACCTGGGCCAAGGAGGTGCCTGAAGGGAGGGCAGGGAGAGAACCCATGGATCACAAGGAATCCAGGAAAAAGGAAACCAGAGGGAGGGGCAGTCAAAACAAGTCTTTCCCAGTTGCCCCTACAGTGAGTACACTGCTCAAGAGTCTTCCTTCCTACTTTCCTGGTGGGTTTAGGGTTAGCAGCAGGGATGAGAGAACACAGGTCTGTCATAGGCAACCCTTTCCCTGTGTCAGATAGCACATTCTCCTAAGGGAAGAAGGAGGAGAATGCTAAGGCCTTGGGGAACTTCAAAACCCACTGGGGCTCTCACAAGCCCTTCATCTGTACAATAAGCATCTGTTAAAAACATGCTAGAGTGTGCTACTGAGGTAAGACTGTGGCCTTTGAAAACTGTCAGGCCTGGATTCAAATCCAGATTCTGCTATTCACCACCTGCTGTGAATTTGGCCAAGTAATTAAGTTTCTGTTAACCTTAGTTTCTGTATCTAGGAGAGGATATTAGCACCTACCTCACAGGGCTGTTGTAGAGTGGAATGAGATTGTGTATTCATAAAGTGTCTCACATATACTGGGTAATTAGTAAATGAAAGCTATTAAATGTTCTTGGTGGCATTGGATAAAGGGAGGAAAAGACCATGCCTCACTGCTTTGAGCCCTTCCTAAGACTTCCTGATGCCTTTAATCCTCTGGCAAGGCTCTGTATCTCTTATCCAAGTCCCCTATTACAAGCTCTCACAGCACCTGTATCTTCCTACCTCTATTCACATTTTGTGATCACATATTTATTTGTGTGGTAGTTTGACTAACATCTGTCTCCCCCACTGACTGCTCTGCTGTTCATGTTATACTCAGTGTCTAGCGATAAATGGGGAGATCATTTATCACTAGACACTGAGCGGCAAATGAAGATGAGGCTCCTGCCTTCACAGATCTCACTAGGTGTACACACTCAGAAAGAGACTAAACAGCAGAGCTGCTGGAGGCAGGTGTGCAGGACCTCAGAGCAGGGGTGGGGCCTGTGGGCTGGAGCAGCTAGGCAAAGCTTCTTGGGGGAGGATGAGAAAGTGATTCAATAATAGGTGCAAGCAGCTTAGGAGTCAAACTTGGGGTTCTCACCCAACCCTCTTCCAGTAATTTATCCAAGTTCCCTGAGCCAGCCTCCTCCAACCACCCCTGAACCCATAATCTCTTTTATCTCACAGAAATCCAGTCCTTGTGCTGAGTCAGTGTGGACTCTAGACAGAGAGCCATGGGGATCAACCTGTGGGTTTGCCTGTGATCCCAGAGCAGGGATGGGGCCACCGCAGCCATACCCCCTGCAGGGCCTCAGGAGCGAAACTTTTTGTGGTTTGGCCACTTTGCCATGGGGCTTTCCGGGATGGCACAGTCCACCTTGCTCCCTCAGCAGTCCCAGCAGTCAGGGTAACAGAGCCTGGTCATTTCCCCTTCCCAGAAGAAGGAGAGGGGGCAAAAGTGCTGTTCTGGCAGTGTGGGGGCCTTTGCCGGTGTGGGGGTGAGTGGGGGGCGGGGGGAGGTTCTGGCCAGAAAGTTGGACCTCCAGAAGCTCTGCTGTTCTGGGCCTTGGACTGCATGGTAACTGCCCACCCCCTAAGGACTTTAGCAACTTCCTCAAGGGGTCTTTGGGCGCCCACCCAGGCCCTACCCAGACCCTAGGTCCCCACCAATTCCCTCCCTGCCATGGCCCACAGTCTGCCGGAGGTTAACCTCAGGCTTCTTCCTGGTTGATTCTGATTCACTTTCCTGCCTCATCCTGGATAGTGGTTTGAGGTTTGGCCGGTCCTTTCTGGTTGCAGACTGGAAGCCAGAGTTCCCAACCCTGCCTACCAAATAGCATCTCCTGCTCCCCAGAGCCACTTTCCCCTCCAGTCTCCTATCTGCCCCCTCCCTCCAGCCAGAAGTCTTTGAGTTATAAGGTACCTGAGTCCCCAGCCCTGCAGGGAGCAGCCAGCTCTGCCAGCTTCTGCTGAGAACAGCCCAGGCCCTGGCGATATCCTAGCTCTCCAGTGCCCACCCAGAGAGGAGACATTTGGGTTGGGCACTATGGGATTGCCTGGCAGGGGCAGCACCAGGACATGCTTTGTTTGGCAGCAGCCCTTTGGAGTCCAAAGGTGCTTTTGAATTTGTCACCTCACTTGAACGTCAGACCAGGTATAATTGGCTTGTACTCTTAAACTAGTTCTACAAATGAGGAGAAACCTGCACTCAGAGAGTTTAAATACCTGCCCAAGGTCACAGAGCTAGGCAGTAAAAGATCCAAGCCAAGGACCTACGTCCTCTTACTCTAAATCCAAAGTGAATATTGCTCCATAGGTATGATGCTTCTCAGCACCCCACCCCAGCCCCACCTGACCCCAGAGGCTCTTGAAGCTCAGAGGAAGGCCTGCTGAGGCTCTCTGGCCTTTCTGGATACTCGTGGGGCTTCTGAGAGACCCTCAGGGTTTTGTTTGTTCGTTTGGTTTGGTTTTGGCTAATCCTTGCTTAAAGGCCTTGAAATAGACTTTCCATCCACAGCCTAGTGAGCAGGTGGTATTCTAACCTGGCTCCAACTCCATCAAAAGCCAGGGATACGTCTCTGCTGAAAATACCTCCCCTGCTTGGCTGTTGAATTGTAGTTATTACTTATTACCAGTAAAACCCTCAGAAAAGGCCACTGTGCCAGTTTGAGCGTATTATGTCCCCCAAAACGCCATTATCTTTGATGCAATCTTGTGTGGGCAGGTGTATTAGTATTGATTAGATTGTAATTCTTTGAGTGTTTCCATGGAGATGTGACCCACCCAACTGTAGGTGATAACTCTGGATGATTTCCATGGAGGTGTGGCCCCACCTTCAGCATGGGCCTTGATTAGTTTCCTAGAGCACTATACAAGCTCAGACAGAAGGAGCGAGCTTGCTACAGCCAAGAGGGACACTTTGAAGAATGCACAGGAGCTAAGAGAGTTGCTGCAGATGAGAGACAGTTTGAAGATGGCCGTTGAAAGCAGTCTTGCTCTGGAGAAGCTAAGAGAAGACAAATGTCCCAGGAGCAACTGAGAGTGACATTTTGAAGAGGAGCTGTGGCCTAGAGAGGAACGTCCTGGGAGAAAGCCAGTTTGAAACCAGAAGTTGGAGCAGACGCCAGCCACCTACCTTCCCAGCTAACAGAGGTTTTCTGGATGCCATTGGCCATGTTCCAGTGAAGTTACCCAATTGTTGATGTATTATCTTGGACGCTTTGTGGCCTTAAGACTGTAACTGTGTATCCAAATAAACCCCCTTTATAAAAGCCAATCCATTTCTGGTGTTTTGCATTCTGGCAGCATTAGCAAACCAGAACAGCCACCCATTAAATCTGGTGAGTATTTGCATTACCATGACTTTTTTCATGCATTAATTATCTTTTTGGCACACATTTATTGAGTACCTACTGTGTGCCAGATATTCTTAGATACTGGGATTCAAGGAGGGATATGGCACAGCTCCTACCACAGTTTATGGCCTGGTGAGACAGACAAACAAATAAATATGCTCTCAGCCTGTGGGGTCGTGGAGAAGGGAGGAGCTAATGAAGTCTGTGTCAGGCTGGGAAGGCTTCTTAGAGGAGGTGACTTTTGAGTTGGGTCTCAAAGAAGAAGTAAGTTTATTCAAAAATCTTTTCTGAAGAGCTTTTGACAGAAAAGAAGAGCTACCTCAAGGGAAATGATGAAGGTCAGGGTGGGGGTTAAGGGCACAGAAAGGGGTGCATGGGTTACCAAGTTTGCCAGTCCTAGCCCTATAAGTTTGGCCCCCTAAGTCTAACACCCAAGTTTTTGTATAGCACTGGCCAATAAAAGTTCTGCAGTGATACAGATTTTGTATTTCTGGGCTGTCCAATTTGGCTATTGAGCACTTAAAATATGGCTAGTGTGATTGAGGAACTGAATATTTACCTTAATTTTAATATCCACCATATCAGACAGTGCAGCTTATATGCATCTTGTCCCTGATCACTTTTGAAACCCTTGAGATGTCTTTTAAAATCTCTGAGGCCTGGTACATGAGCCTCGGCCCAGAGATTTTGATTTTGTTGCTCTAGGGTGGGGCTTGGGAACCAGTATCTGTTTTAAATTCCCCAGGTGATCCCTAAGGTGCGCCAGGGTTGGGAAGAACTGATTCAGAACTTTGTCACCCACTCTCTCAGGGGTGGGGAAGCCCCTTTTGTCACAGTTCTGTCCAAGGTGTGTGTTTGGGCTATGCTGGACCTTCAGTTGCTCTGGCCCTTCCCCAACCCCCCTCCCCTTGGAAGCCCCATCCTTGGTCAGTCTCCTCTCCGTTCCCTTCCCTACGGCCCCTCATGCAGGCTGCTGGTTCTTTCCCCCTGCAGGCTCCCCTACTTCCCAGGCCCAGAGACTGCACTCATTCACCCCGGAGCCCTGCTTGGAGCCGACCAGCTCCCTCTGTCCTGGACAGCAGGGCTCAGTGGGCAAGCAGCCTTGTCCTTGCAGGCCCCTCGGGCCCTTGGACAGAGCCCAACCAGCCATTTTCCCAGGCTGGGCTAGGCTGGGCTGGAGCAGGGACCGAAGCCAGGTCTGTGGTTTGCTGATTCCTGCCTGCTTGC
This sequence comes from Choloepus didactylus, assembly GCF_015220235.1. Taxonomy (NCBI): domain Eukaryota; kingdom Metazoa; phylum Chordata; class Mammalia; order Pilosa; family Megalonychidae; genus Choloepus; species Choloepus didactylus. The sequence continues at coordinate 131,089,730 of NC_051308.1, forward strand.
CTATTAAACAGATATGCAGATGAATGTGTTTAGAGCAGCAATAACGCAGGAAGTTTTGGTAACAAGACTGAAACCTGGAGAGAACCTTCCTTCTCTGCGGATCCTGGAAAAAGTTTTCTGAGCTGGGGCTTGCCCAATAGCGGCTGCCCGCCTGCCCCCAATTTTTGCCCCCACACCCCAAGAACAACTTTTCCCGTGACTCACACGTGGCAGCTTGTGTGCTCCTTTTATTATTAAATATATAAGCAGCTTCCTATTTTTTAAATAGATATTTAAATGACTTTATATAAAATAATTCACCACTTCCAAGTATAAAAACGAAATCTCACAGTGCGTGAGCCAATGTTCCTTCTCGGCTTTCTCAGAGAAAAGGAGGGGTTATGTGAGGCAGCGGGAGGCGGGAGACACCCAGAAAGACGCTCTGGGGCCCCTCCTGCTCCTCCTGTGTCACCAATTGCTTGCTGCAATGGGTTGGATTTGCTTTGCTGACTTTTAAAATACTGTATGCATAAGGGGGTAAATACCTTTTTTTCTGTCTTTTTTTTGTCCCCCTTCCAAGCTTCCATTTTTAAATACATATTTTCTAGCATCAAATATAGAGTCTATGACTAGAAGAATGAGTCCCCAGTGAAAGTTCTCCGCTGCCCTGTCCTTAGCCGTCACCATCGGGGCAGGGAGGCGGGTGCCAGCGGACCATCACTTTCTGGGGTGGCAAGGGAAGGCCCTGGGCCCCAGTTCAGTAGTGGGGCAAAACAGGGTCTCTCAGTAGGGGGCAGCAGCAGAGCAGGGACACAGCAGCACAAAAGGACCAAGGGGCAGTCAACAGCCCTGTCACCTGGGGCCCCCGGTCTCAGAGCCTCAGCCATGGGCTGGGTCCAGGGGGCTGAGGCCTTCAGAGGCAGTGATGGAAGTAGGTGCTTACCCTGATGTCATGCATGCCCCAATGCTGTGCTGGTCAGAGAGGAGGTGGTAGTGGGAGGGGTGTGTGAAAGCTGGAGGGTGTCCACTGCCTACTGGGGTCAGGAAGAAAGGTGAGAAGAGGATGGGAGCAGCTGCCAAGGCAGCTGGGGGACAGCCCTGCCCCAGGGTTACTGACAGAGACCACTTGCTCAGCCCCAGGTGCTTGCCAGCAGCAGCTTTAGGGCTGTGATTGGGGCAGAAGCCGGGTGCAGGGGCAGGAGATTGGCCTGGGGGTCGGGGGCACAGACACCTCCCCCTAACCTTAGGGGTGAGTCCATATTTTCAAAGACCCATTTTGAGTCAGTGCTCCACCCTGCAGCCCCTCTCTCCATCTCTCTGCCCCTCCCTCCCTTTCCCGCTCCCACTAGTCACTTCCCTCTTGGGAATGTCAAAGTGCAAGATGCAGAAACCTGGGCGAACAAACGCAGCCTAAAGACCAGCTCTGGCTGGTGGCCTGGGCAAGTTCTCCCACCCAGCTCCACCCTAGGGCGTCATCGGCCGGGCCAGGGGAAGGTCAGGGCTCCAGGGACTCCCTCAGTCGACAGGCAAGGCCGGCTCAGGCACTCAGTGCAGGAAACTGGGGAGAGGCTGGAGGGGAGGGAGGACGGACAGACGTTTGCACACGGGGACAGATGGGGCAGGCTGTACAGCAGGCAGGTTCAGTGTTCACAGTGCAATGGTTTCCTTCATGAGGGCAGCCTCTGCACAGCCTCCCGGAGAAGCTCTGGCCGGTGCTGGGGGTGGGGTGGGGGACAAGGGGGCTGGGGCCAGAGCTTGGTCCTCCCCTCGGCCTCAGAGCCAGGCCGGGTAGTTCCTGAGGGCAGGGTTGGCCTCCCCTCCCCGCCTGGCCTGGGGCGAGTGGAGGGTGTAACTGCTCCGTGCACACGGTGCACACGAGGCCTCCTCTTCCAGTCTCTGGGCTACGTGCCTTTACGGGAAATGCAGCCGACGCTGTCCTGCCCTGCCAATATCGTAATCCTCGCTCCGGGGACAAGTCCCTGCTTGTCAATGTTGGGATCCCTCAGCACCAGGCAGGTCCTCTGTGCACCAGGGCTCTTCCATTCCTCGGCACCCCCGCCCTGCTCTTCCACATCCCACAGGCCTCTGGGTTCTTGGCCCAGGAGTCAGCTTGGAGGGGAGTGTGGGGAGGGTACAGCCCTGAGGGGTAGAAGGTCCTGAGCCGGGCTTGCCAACCTTCCTCCAGTGGATGGGAGCCTCCAGGGCCTACAATAAATATCGGTAGCTTGGGAAGCATCCTCTGGCCCTCTCTCGGTTGGTCAAAGGCTAGAGGGTGGCAGGCAAAGGGACCCAGCCTGGCTGCCCTGTTCCAGTCCCGGCAGGCAGGTGCTGTCGTGGTGGGCCGGCCACCGTCCCAGGAGAATGGCCAGGGAGGGGTGGTGGTGGACGCCCCGATAACTTCTCCTCCCGTGGAGGGACTGTCCTGTGCGCCCAGCTGTAGGGGAGAGAAAGGAAAGCTGGTCAGCTGAGTGGGCGTGGAGGGAGGGGTCACTGAGGACACGGGTGGGGGAGGCGCGGCGTTCCTGTGGGCTGTTGGTGATGCTACAGGCAAGACTTCCTCCTGTCTTTCCCCCACTGCCTCGCCACCCCAGACACCACAGAGGGACCAGGCGGACTTCCCTGGCAATAGCCCAAGCCTCTGGCCAGACTGGCTTCACCTCCTCCATCCTTCGGGGAACCAGGAATCACAGGGGGGCAGTAACGGAGCCTGGTAGAGGTTTGAGCCAGGGCCAGGGAAGGAGGGGTCAGTGCTCAAGCAGAAGGGTCCGACAGGGAGGGAAGGGGATACCCAGAGGTCCTTTGAGCCCTCCTCAGGCAAGACCATTTCACTGCCCTGGGTCCAGTGAACCCAAGGGTGATTCCTGCTAACTCTAGTAAAGAAGAGGAACTTGATCATTTCTTCCTCCAAGCTGTTCATTAGAGATGGTCATCACAGATGATAATTGAGACAATAGGGCAGAGGTAACCAAAGAGGAAGAACTTGGGCCAGAGCGGAGAAGTTTAGAGGCAGGACAGGGACAAAGAAACTCCCACCATGCCACTTGGCACGCTAACCCCTAAGCACCCCAGCCTCCTCCAGGATGGGCCTCCCCCATCATCCCTGGGAGTCAGGGCCCTGGCCTCCCCTGACCCTACCCCCATCTTGTCCCCTTGCCCAGCTTCCTCAGAACGCTTTGTTCCCAGAGTAGAAATCCCCTGGACTCCAGCCAACAGCTTGACTTTTGACCCCGTGTGGAGCCGCCCTCCCTGACCATCCATAGGCCTTACTGGCCAAGCCCATGATGGTTAAGGAGGAAAGACGGGACCAGAGCCTGTGGCCTCCAGCCCATTCCCATGCTCTGGAGAGGGGAGGAGGAGAACCATAATCTGGACATGAGCCAGGCAGGGGACCCGCAGGCCACAGGCCCTGCTGGGGGCCCAGGAGGAAAGCAAGACCAGTGGGGCAAGCTCAGGCCTGCTTCCCCATCTCCCGGTTCCCTGTGGTTGTGGTGCTTGTGTTGGCGTTTTCTTGCTGTGGTTCAGGGTCCCTCTGTCTTTCTGCCTCTGTGTGTCTCTCTCTCATCTCTCTCATTATAGCTGTCAGTCTGGGGCTGGCATTGAATCTCCCTGAGGCTCCTGGGAGCAGTCAGTTTGGAGACTGTCTGGAGACAGGACCTACTGGTCTAGACAGGGGTCTGGAGGTGGCCCCTGCCCTGGGGTCCCTCTCTAACTGAAATTTTGAGGACAGAAAAGGGAAAGCTTGTGAAAGGCCTGAGAATAGGCGGTGGTGGGGAGTAAGGAGAGTGGGGATGTAGGGGGGATGGGGCAGAGGGCCAAGTCCAAGGGGGATGCTGGTGGCCAGTGGACACGGTGGCATAGTTCTGAACCATGACATCCCAGGGATCTTTGTCCACCCTCTGCTCACCAGGCCTGAGGGGGCCTGAGTCGTTCTCACAGCCTTGCCAGTGACCCAGCTGACTCCCTTAGCCCACCCTACTGACAAGGTGCATCCCAGGATTCCAAATGTGTTATTTCTTGTTCTTTTCTAAATAGGCTCCCCTGGTTTTAAGCATTTGCCAGATCCCCTGTCTCTCCAGGAGTGGCCCAGGCCTGTTGCTGTACAGACGGGAAGGCTTGCATTTGGCACAGAGTGTGATTGGAAACTTGAATGGGTCACCCCAGCTAGTCAGCCAGCCAGCCACTCAGCTGATCAGCTCACCCACCAACAAGCTAGTCAAGTAGGCAGTTACCAGCTGGTCAGTTGGTTAGTCAGAGTCATCTAGCCAGTAGTCAATTAGTCAGAATCAGTTAGCTGATTAGTTGGTCAGCCAGAAGGCTGCTCAGTTGGAGTTGGAAAGGGTAGGTCAGTCAGCCAGTCAGTTCTGAAGCTACCCAGTCCACATTTATCGAGTTCTTGGCAAGTGTGGAGAAGCCCTCTCTGTACTAGAATCTGGCTTAGAAGAACAAATACAAAAAATGTTGAAGACACAGTCCCTGCCCTCAAGGAGCTTACAACCTTCTTAAGGGTGCAGAATGTACATTTACACATAAGATAGTATTTTAAAACTTGGAAAAACAACATCCAAATAAGTGCAAATTGATATACTATTAACCAAATTCAAAAGAGCAGAAAGGGTATGAATTAAAGGAGTCACTGTGAGGTAGTGGGGCAGTCAGAAAGGCTTCCTGAAGGGCTGCTGGTGGGCCTAAGGGAAGGAAGGGAAGAGGGCACAGGACATGAGGGTTGGGGGGTAACGTGGAGAAAAGAAGAAGGGTCACATCTTTATGAAGTGCCAGGACAACAGAAGGCAGTCTGCAATGTGCAGGAGACACAGTTGGCAGGGCTATGAAGATGACAGAATTGAATTTAAAACAATTTCAGTAGGCTCAGGCGATGGGCAGAAACCAACAAGGTGGTTGTAACAAAGGTGAATATAAACTCCTGCACTTTGTCTTAAAAAAAATTAAATTGTCCAAGTATAGGGCACAGAAGGCCCATCCAGCTTAACAGGATGATGGGACATGGAAAGAGGGGTTTTAATAGACTACAAGTGCAACATATGACAACAGTGTGATGTGGTTAGGAAAACTAATGCAAGCTTGTATTTGTAGGAATAGAAGAACCCCGTCCAGATCAAGGTAGGTAACAGTCCCACTGTACTCGAGCTGGTCAGATAACATCCGGAGTACTGGGTCCAGTGCTGGGCACCACATTTTCAGAGGGACATTGACAAACAAGTGTGTCCAAAGGAGGGCAACCAGGACGGTGAGGGGTCTGAAAACCATATCACATAAGGAATGTTTGAGGGACTTGGCCATGCTCAGCTTAGAGAATTCTTACAGGGGGCAGGGTTAACTGACTTTAAATGTTCACAGGCCCTCATGAGGATGGGAAGGAGGATCAGCTGGAGGGAGGGGGCAGGCAAGCCTGTTTTGCCAAGCATGAGGAAGGACTTTCTCACGGTGCTATTAGGAGATGGCAAGAGGGCTGTGGCTAGGCAGGGAGCACGTCTGGAACTGGGAGTGTGTGAGATGGAATCTGGCTGATTCCCTGTTGGATAGTATTTTAAGGGAGGCCCATGTGGGGTGTGATGCCAGGCCAAATGAGCCCTTCCAAGACTTAAGGTTCTATGGCTCCATGATTCGAAGGGCAGGGAGATAGAAATGACAGTGCCTGGGGAGGAGGACCAAATAGGGGAGCAAGGAGAGGGGAAGCTGGTGAGAGGGGCTTGGAAGCCAAGCTGAGAATGTAGGGTTTGAAGTGGCTGGCAAGGTGGAGCTACTGAAAATGCCCCAGCAGGCTAAAGACCTTACAAATGTCACATTTCAGGAAGAGGATTTGGGTTGTTCTGGTATTGAAGGTGGCAGCAAAACTAGAAGGCTGGTGCAGAAATGCATTAAGAGGTAATAGTGCCGACCCCAGATGAGGTGGAGGGAAGGGGGAGACCAGAGGGCCTGGCAAGGAGAGGGCTGACCTGATGTAGGATGGGAAAGGGAGCAGGAGAGAGGGAGGGAGTCACGTGTATGGGCCTTGGGGAAGCTGGCGGTGTCAGCGACAGGTTAGAGTGACTGGAAAGGGTGTAGCTCGTTTTAAGGGGTGGAGGGAGATCAAAATCAGAATCTTACCTTAGAATTCCCTCTACACTGGCAGTTCCACTTGTGTATCCTCCTCCTGGGTCAGGGGGCTGCAGGCAGAGCACAGGGCTGGCATAAAACTTCGGCAGGGGCTGGGGAGTGAGGGGACCCCCTAAATTTACCCTCCAAGTCTCCTGCACATGTTCTCTAACCTTCTCAGAAGACCCAAGACTGCCTAATACTGGGAAGAAACCAAGAAAAAGCCCAGACATTTAGGAAAGAAGAGAGGCCGGGCTCTTTCTCCTGTCCCTCCAACCTCTTCTGCACCTCTAATTCCTCAGTGCAATTGGGAGAAGGATCACGCCTCCCAGAGCCCCACCCCAGGGTGCACCTCACCTGCCCTCAGGCTGTTCCATGGGAGAATCCACTGTCTGGTGCTCTCGATGGCTCTGGGGACAGGAAAGAGCAGGTTCACTGAGAAGCTGGGGGAAGGGGCCCCATTCCCGAGCAGTTGATGAGGGAGTGGCAAGAGTCCCCCACCCCAATCCCAGCTACCCAGAGTGGGGTTCAGCCAGAGGGCCAGGAAGATTCGTGGGGCCTCTGCTGACAAGCCTCAGACACCCCCTTCCCTTCTCCCCATGCAGCTGTCTCCTACAGGTCCTTATGCTTCAGGACTCTGCGGAGCTCCGCAGGAAAGGCCTCTGCCCTGTCATGCTCTTGCACAGCCTCTCTTTTCTCCTTCATCGGCCCTCCTGTCTGGATTCTCACCCTGCTCTTGTCCCAAGAACATTCTCTCCCATTTCTTTTACTCCAGCCCGTTCCCATTGACATTAGAGCCAGCCTGAGCCTTCTCCATTCTTGAAGGACCCTCCACTTCAAGCTGTCTCTCTCTCTCAGTGTTGGAAGAACCAGGCGCTCCCCGAGGCTGGGCTCTGACCCTGCGCGTCCACCCAGGCCCAGCCCCTGCCCCCAAGAGCTGCCCTCCTCTCCCTCGCTGGATTCTTCTTACCCGCCACCTCCGCCTGTAGAATAGGAGGCCGCCAACCGCCAGCAAGACCAGGATGATGCTGGGCACCAGCAGGCGGAAGACAAATCCGGGGAGCTGGGGCTCAGAGGGTCCCACGTGCTGCCTCTCATGGCCTGTGTCAGTCAAAGGAACGGAGTTAAAACGGGCCTGCGGCCTGTCCGCCCCCTCACTTGCTCGTCCTCCTTTCGGCTCTGTCGGGCTCCTGCGATCCCTGGTGCTCCTCTTGGTCTCCAGCTCCCCGAGGGGCAGCACGTTGCCCCAGGAGTGCCTTCTGGGAAGCCTTCGCTGAGTGGAGCGGGTGGGGGCACTGCTGGGGCCTTGCCAGTGCACGGATGGGGACCTGAGAGAGGCTGGGTCCTGAGGGTCTCCGGGCAGGGCAGAGAAACCGGTGGTGTGACTCCGGGCCAGGCCAGTGGGCCTGTTGGGGCCTTCACCAGGTGAGGAGGAACCAGTTCCACGTGCTGGCGGCTGGCCTTTTGCTGATCCAGATTGTGGAGAAGGTGCCAAGAGTAGCGCACTGCTGGGTCCGGCGGTCTGTGCCTGGATGCTGCCGTCTCCCAGCCCGGAGGGGGACACCTCTGTCCCTTGGGGCACAGGACTCTCACTAGCCTCTCCAGAGGCCTCTTCTAGGGCCCAGTTAGTACCCAACACGGAATCAAGAACATCCTCCACGTCAGGGGTGGGCACCCTGACCGAGAGGTGGGGCCGAGGTGGAGCGGCGGCGGGGCTGGCCTCTGTGCCCGGCTTCTCCGGCGGCTCAAAGCTCTGGCAGGTGCTCCTGGGCGGTCGCTGCTTGGCACTGCGTGGGTCCACTGTGCGAAGGGGCTGCTCCCTGGTCAAGAGGGGGCCGCCCTCTGTCCCTGCGGAGTCAGCCTGGGTCAAGCCAGCCATAGGGGCTGTGGAGGGGGCGAGGGGCTGGTGAGGGGATACAGAAGCCAGCTCACTGCTAGGGGTGGTTTTGGGGTACAGGCAGTTGCAATCAGGCTTGGTCACCACATCTGAAAGAACCATAGAGAGAGGAAAAGAGAAAGATGGGGAGGAGATAGAGTCACCAGCCTCCAGCACAGCTTTCCCAGAGGGGGTCAAGAGGGGGAAATGGGTCTGGGGTTCCCCTCCTCCCCTAACCCAGCCCTGGGGCTGAGGAGAGGATGGGACTGGGCGTGGGTGGGATGAGGAATGCTCATGGCACAGGCTTTGGGCAAGGGGGGTGCAAACGGCAGTCTCGGGGCAGAGAGCAGAGTGGGGCTTGGATGCACAGGATGGAGGTCAGGGCCAGGGAAGACAACAGAGAACAGCTGTACAAGGATCCCAGCCAGCCAGATGCCAAACCAGGGGTGAGCAGCAGCCAGGCCAGGAGGTTGAGAAGTGGCTTCCATGTCACCAACACGAGACACCCTCAAGCCCCAAAGGCACTGTGTCAGTCGGAAAGCAGGGAGATAGGATCATGCACAGCCAGGGGTCACACAGCCAGAGACCACACAAGCCACAGCCATAGGTGGGAAGAGGCTGAGGCACGGAACATGGCCACAGCCTGAGGCCTTGGCATGGAAGCAACGAGAATGGACTTGGCCACTGGCAGGTTGCAGGGCCTCAGCTCCTGCCACAGGGAGCAAGGATGTAGGAGGGCACATGTGGCACAGGATGCAGAGACAGGAACACGCAGGGCACACATGTATGCAGCTGGGCCAGCACTGGGCGAGTTTGAATGATGCTCAGACTTCAAATCCAGCCTTGTCCCTTGAGGGGACACTCAAGGCATCCTGGGGACTTCTGAAGCCAGGGTGTCCTGGTGATTCACAGCAGGGTTCCTGGAGCAAGGGCCCTGACTCCTAGATGGGGTCTCTGCTCTCTCCATGGAAGCCCCAGAGGTCCAGCTGGCCTGCAGAGCCCGTGGGGAAAGCCTCCATGCCTACAGGCCCCTTTTCCATTCCCTGATCTCACGGCCACCAGCGTGATCCTTCTTGATGCCTTGACATGCAGACATACATGGGTGTGCATGCAGACATGTCAGAAAAGACATGTGCCTAGGGATGCCCAGAGGAACCTGAAGCCACATGAAAGGAGCACATCTGCACACACAGGAGCACGAGCAGCAGCCGAGCTGCATCCCTGGGGGTCCCTCAAGCCCCACATCTCACCTCTGGGCCCCTCCTGTCCCTAACATCCTTCCTTCCCCACCCACTTGCTGGCCCCTCTGGCACTTACCTTGGCTGGAGCATTTAGCAAAGCTGTCATTGCAGTTCTTGCTGAAAAGTTTCCAGTCCTTTTTTAGGAGATTCCTTGTCTCATTAAAGACATTCTTGACCTTCTCCAGCAACTGGAGGGGTGTCTCATAGAAGATGCGGACACAGGACTGGAAGGAGAACAGGGGCCCCCTTTGGTGAGCATGACCCTTGTCATCAGGTCCCCACCTCTTTTGTTAAACTCCCTCAGCCTTTCTCCCACCTGTCTTCTTTTTCCCTTCATTTCCTCCTTCCTCTCTCCCCTGTTGTGCAGCAGAATCATTGGATGTGTCATTTATTTATAGATCTGTGCAATACATATTCATGTGTCAGGCATATGTAATTACCCAGGAATTGTGCAATGGACAAGAGAGCCAATTGAGTCCAGCAAGGACACTGGCATTAAACAAGTCATTACAAGTGTGAGGACTCCTATGAAGAGGTACTGAGTGCTCTGAGGGTGTTTAGCAAGGGGAACTAAATGAGACTGAGGGTTCAAGGAGAATTTCCCCAAGGAACTGACTAAAAGATGAGCAGGAGCTAACCCAAAAGGGGACGGGCATGGAGAGAGCTGTCCAGGCAGCGGGAACAGACTGTGCAAAGGTCCTGAGGCAGGAAAGGCTAGAGTGGTTGCAATGCCATCATCTAGGGTGCAAGTGGTAAGAGACGTACCTGGAGAGAAGTCAGCCAGGGCCTCACTGGCCATATCAAGAATCTTTAACCTTATCCCAGTAAAGGACAAACATCTGAAAAGTTTTTAGGGAGGTGAGTGGTGGGATGATAGGGTTTGGGTTTTAGAAAGATCATGCTGCTGTGGTGTGGAGAATGGAATGGAGAAGGCCACAGGGGATGTGGGTCCTTCTCTGGCATTGATGTGCCTTGGAGGGAGGGCTGAGGGCGTTCAGCCCCAGGTGGCTTCTGTGTCTGCTGAGCTGCTCTCTTCTCTTCTGCCTGTGGGACCCGGGCTCCCCCACACTCGGAGCCCTGAGAAGCCTTGCACACCCCTGGTTTTCCTCCCACCTCTTAGGCTGCTCCTTCTTGGTCTCCTTACCAGGCTCTCCCTCTGCCACCTGACTTTTAAAGGCTGGGGTGCCTCAGGGTTGATCCTGAGGCTTCATTGACAGCCTACTTGCTCAAAGCTCCTAAATGCCCAGCTTTTCCTTAAACTGAAGTGCACAGGGAAGAGCTCTGGGCTAGGCAGTGAAGGCATCTCTGTATCCCCATGGCCTGTGTACTTTGGGCCTTTATTAAGAGTTCCTAGATTAATGAATGAATAAATGTATGAGTGAGAAGACTGGGGCTCAGCTCCATCACTCACCCGCTGTGTGACACTGGCCCGAGGAATTATCCATTACCTCATCTGTAAAGCCAAGACAACATCCCTGCCAGCCTCTCCCCCAGGCTGGCCTAAGAAAGGTAAGCTGGCTGGCTTTCTCCTCTCTACAGAAACCTCTCTCTCCCTCACACTTCACCTCTGCACTGCACAGAGAAAATGGGAATCATCAGCAAGTCCCCTCTGGCAAAACAGCTGATCCGCCTTCCCTCCCCAGGAGCTCTGAGTCCCTCCCGTGCTATCTTTTTAGGAAACTCTCACTGTGGGCTCCTGGCTCCTCTAGCTCCAATGCTCCGTCCCTTCTGGAATCTGCTCCTCTGCATTCAAATCCATTCTAGCCCAGTGCATACCCCAGTGGGGTCTGAAGACCTCTTAGAATCATGGACAGGGTGGCCTATTAAAATGCAGAGTCCTGGGCCCACTCTCAGACCCAGTGAATCAAAATTTCTGGGTGTGGGTCCTGGGAACCTGCATTTTAAACAAGCTCCCCAAATGATTTTATGAACCTTAAAGTTGGAAAACCACAAATTTAAAATTTTAATGCAATACCCCCTTATTAAAAAAAAAAAAAAATCATAGGTAGGAAACTCAACCGCATATGCTCTCCAACTGTTTCTCTTTTTCTGTCCCATTTTGGAGCAAGTCCCTCCATGGTGTTGCGTCCACTTCCCCCCTCTCTCTCTATTCATGGTGTCTCCAACAGTGACCTCTACGTTGCCAAATCCAACGGACACTTTGTGGCCATTATCTTGCTTGACTTCTCAATGCCATTTGACAACGCTGGCTACTGTGTCCTTTCTGAAGCACTCTCTTTCTTGGGTCCAGGGACACCACCCTCTCCTGGTTCTCCTCCCACCCCTCAGGCTGCTCCTTCTCGGTCTGCTTGCCAGGACTCCCCTCCTCTGCCCATCTCCTAAAGCCTGGAGTTCCTCTGAGTTCAGGCTGAGCCTGTCTCCCTTCTCACAGCGGGCAGTGCTCTACAGCCCCAGGACTTCAGTGGAGACCCACATGCTGATACCTCTTCTATCTTCACCAGCCAGACTCAAGACCTGTACCTCCAGCTGCCTGCTAGGCATCTTCCACTCAGCCATTTCATAAACATCTGAAGTTTAATGTGCCAAAACTGAACTCCACCTCTTTCCCCAAACCTGCTCTACCCTCTGCTCCTCCCCGTTTCAGCATCATTGAAACATCCAGTGCTGAAGGCAAAAACCTGGGACTCATCGTTGATCCTCCCCTCCCCTCTGCTTCTTATGTCCCCTGCATTTTCCAAGTCCTGTTGACTTTATTCTGCCTCCAAAATCTGTCAGAACACAGCTGCTTGCCCCCACTTTCACCATAGCACCCTAGTCAAAGCCACCAATATCTCTGTCCTGAATGCCCCCAGTAACCTCCTGCTGGTCTCCCTGCCTCCACTCCTGTTCCCTCCAGTCCACAGTCCACATGGCAAGCATGATGGTCTTACCATCAGGTCTCTGATGGTTTCCCTCGTACTTAGGACAAAATTCCATTTTTAAGACCCCAGATGATTCCACTCCTGCCTCCTCTGCAGCCTCCCTCTTACCTCCCATGCCCCGGCCTTGCTTCCTACTCTTGGGGTTCCTGAATGTGCAAGTTCCTGTTCTCCTTAGGGCTTTGAGCTTAGATAGCAACCCCTGTTCTGGAATGCTCTTATGATGCTCATTGCTTTCTGAGTCTTACTCATCTTTGGATCTCAAATTAAAATGTTCTTGGAAGCGTTCCCTGGCTCTTCTTCCCCACTCCATTTAAATTAGAGGCCCCTGTTTTCTCTCTTTCAGACCCCATGGATGTTCTTGTTCATGGCAAGAACCATGTATTTCTTGCTCACGATGACACTGACAAGGCCTAGCTCTGTGCCTCCTGCACAGGAAGTCCCCAGTAAAGGTTTGTGGAATGAATGAATGAATGAATGAATGAGTGATGACATGAGATGAGGCAAGTGAATGTACTCTGCATTGGGGGAAGGGCTGGTAAAGGCAAAAGCCAGTGGCCAGAGGCCTTGGGCAGCTTATGGTGCCACCACTGCTTGCAGCCCCCACAGCCTCCCACTGCCGCTCCTCTAGGACCCTCCTACCTTGTTCTTATCCTGGTCTTCATGAGCCTTGGTGACACAGCCCTTCAGCTGCCAAGAGAGTTCTTGCAGCTTCACGATGGCCATGGCATTGGGAGTGTTGTCTTTGAAACGCAAGGTGTACTCCATTAAGTCTTGCATCAGGAGAAATGCCTTCTTTAGGTAGCACACAGGATCGCTCTGAAAAATGGGAACCTGGGGCTTATGGCCTGACTGGTGCTGGCTGGGGACCTAGGCTCTGTGCCAGATGCGCCCCATGCCAGGCAGATGGAGGACTGCAGCCTGCCCTGTCCCTACCCCTCGGCAGAAGGATCATGCCACTCCACTACTAAGGGAAATACTGCACTCAGGGGGTCTTCCAACCTCTCTTTGCGATCTGCCACTCTTGGGGGTTAGGTAGAAGAAAGGAAATGGGGATTCTGATCAGACAGACCTTTGGATTTCTGGAAGATGGGGCTTTAATCAGGGAGTATAGGGAGGGTGGGATCTGGTGAACCTCTCTCCCTCTCTCTCCCTCTCAGCTTGGTTTCACAGGTCTTTTACCAGCTTTAATCCTCCAGCCCATAGGGGTACTGGGAGCCACGTCATGGTCCAAAGAATAACCTCAGTATTTCATTCATTCATTCACTCACTCACTCACTCATGCCTTTAATAAGCATTTACTAGGAACCTATTGGACCAGGTGCTAGGGTTAAAGAGCTAACACAGATGGGAGTCTCTGTCTTTAAGGAAACCACCATGTCTTCAGGAAGACAAACAAAATCACAAATAATGGCAAAGCAAAGGTCTCGGTTCTATTAGAGGTGTGTGTGGGCCAGGTGCGTGAGAGCTCAGAGATCAGAGCGACTTCCCAGCATCATGTTAGAGGTTACTGATGAGGCACAAAGATGGGTAGACGTGGAATGAGGACTGAGGTGGGGGCGTTACAGGTATCACGAGCACTTGTGCAAAGATTTGGAGGCAGGAGGGAGCAGGGGATGGAGGACAGTGAGCAGACTGGAGTTTGTAAGTGCCAGGCTAAGCAACCTGGGCTTTCTCCTGGGGTGATGGGGGTCCCTGACAGGTTTTGGGGAGGAAAGTGGAGGCAACAGGTTGGGGTTTCAGAAAGCTCCCCCTAGCAGAGGTATGAAGGGTGCATTGGAAGCAGGGAAGCCAGTTAGAAGGCTCCTGAAATGGATCAGGAGGGCCAGAACTCAGAACTGCTAGGGAGGCAGAACCAGCTGCACTTTGTGGCTGGTTGGGTGTGGGGTGGGATGAAGGGCTTGACTGACTTCCTGGCTGCTGATCTACCCGGTGGATGCAGGTGACACCCTTAAGCAAAGCACATGACCTGGAAGAAGTATTGGTTTGCCTTAGGCCATACAGCCAGCCTGCCAGGGCTCAACTTAGGTCTCTACCATTTACTAGCCATACTCCCTTAACCTCCCTGAGGATAATAAGCAGCATTAGTGTCCTACATAGTGGTACTGGCTGGATTAAATCTGAAGAGTCCCTGGCACATAGTAAGTAGTTGATATGTGTCAGGCCAGAAGAGAGCAGGAAGAGTCTTGAACCCTGAATCCTGCCCAGCCCTGGACTCTGACACCCCAGACTTGAGCACCCAGGGATCCTCACACCCCTACCCTGCCCAGGTCTAGGGTTTCTGCCACCTTCTTGCCTCCTCATCTCCCCTACCTAGAGGCCTATATAGCCTGGCACGTGGACCTTATAAACAGCCATCACTCACCAACTGCTCCCGGTCTACAAACTGAATGGCAATTTGGCACGAAGTCTCCATCTGACTGTCAATCTGTAAGAGAGAGCAGACCAGTGGTGGCCGGGTGTCTGCGGCTCGACTAAGCCTGCCTCAGAAAGGGGACTGTGGTTTCCCGGTGGATCAGGGTTTGAACCTCATCCATTTCTCCCCAACCACACCTGGAAAGATAGAGCCAAGGCTAGAATAAGATCCGTGCATGCCTTCCACTTGCCCGGGGGAGGGCTGTGGAAGAAAAGAAGTCTCTTCTTTCTGCCTCCCACCCCATGAAACCTGACAAGTGCCTGTTCATTGTAAGGAAGAACTACCTAATGGAGGATATAGACATAATCTCCACCAGTAGGTGGTGAGCTCCCTGTCATGGCAGAAATTCGAGCAGAGGCTGGTCAAGCTCTGAGGATTCAGCGGCTAGATGCCCTAAAGTTCCTGTTAGCTCTCCAGAGCAACGGTTCTGTGATTCTAAGCCTCAGTAGCTCTTGGTCCGGCTTGGGTTGCTGCAGCTGCTACATGCAGGAGGAGTGGTGGAGGGGCCAGAGGGATGGCAGGCCCAGCACATAATCCCCAAGTGAGGGCCCTGGAGCTGGCCTTAGCTAGTGGTGCCCCATCCTGCCCGGTTGGCCAGAGGGATGTAAGTTCCCATCTGATCAGGAGCAGCCACAAATAGCAACATGATTCTGGACCTGGCTGGACCATGTTTGGAATGATTCTGTAGGCCCCAGTAGAATGGGGCACAGACTCCTTCATGGCCTGGATGAGCAGGCCATCCCAGCTCCAGAGCTCAGGCAAGAGCCAGGGAAGTGAGAGCGGAGGGCTAGGAGTCAGGTGGGAGCCTCCTTTCCAAATCTGATTGGGGCCAGGCTGATGCCACAATTGGGAACCCAGGAGCCAGAGGCAACATCTGGCCACAGCAGGCATTGGGCAGGTTCCCTGGAGAAGGCTCTCCACAGAGTGAAAGCAAGTCTCAGAAGCCCTTTCCACACCCATGGTTGACATTCCTGAGCAGTCATTAACCCAGGCAACCAGTGGAAAGCCCACCCTGTCCTCCGCCTGCAGGGGAGTTAGAGAGGGCTTCAAGATTCAAGGCTCTGACCTTGAGAAGATCAGTGAGAGGAGCATCAGTGGAGCTGGGTGGGAGCTACTTGCCTGCACAGTCCTATTTCCCTGCCTGCAACTCCTCTCTTTGATCCTGCTCTCTGGCTCCTGGAAGAAGGTGGGGTAGGCATGGATGCACACTCACCAGCTTCTGCAGGAGCGCCAGGTGGCCGTCCCCAATCAGGTGGCTACAGTGGTCTGACGTATCCTTGGTAACACTCCTGCTCACCAGGAGACAGACCAGCAGCATCCGGGGGCCCAGCCATATCTGTGACAGAGAGGGTGTCATTTTCCCCCAGCTCTCACCTGCCCTCCCCCAGGATTCCTGGTGCCCTGCTGAGGGTGGAAAAACAAGGGCTTCATACCTCTGATGCTACAGGCTCTTCCCTTCACCCTGGGATGCAATGTTTCCCAAATCCAGCATTCCTAGGATTTCCTAACCACCGTGGCACAACCTTGTTCTCCCTTGGTAACAACCCCAATGCCACCTCCTCCGAGAAGCCTTCCCGGATTAATCCAGGTCAAGCCTAACTACACATTGAATGTATGGTGACATGGGTCATGTTTCTACACAGGAAACCCCTTGAAGATAGGACTTGTGCCTGCCCATTATTCTGTCCTTGCGCCTGCCCGTTATTCTGTCCTTGCAGCATCAAACACTGCGCAGCACTTTGTGAGCTGCCCTGCTCCCTTCAAGTTCACATTTCCCCTGGGCCTAGCCCTTCTTCCTACCTGATTCACACCCAGGCTTGGCTCTGCCTGGAAAAACGGGGGACCCAAACTCAGTTTCACTGACCATCCATCCCTTGCCAGAAACCTCCTGGAGACCTGGGTGTGTGTTTCAAAGGAGTCCAACCATTAATCACAGGCAGCAGTGCCAGCTCTGGGTCACTCCTGTCTGGCACCTGCCTATTGGAGCCCCATCAGGCTCTGCATCCAGCTGGCAGAGCTTTTATCATGGCAGGGAAGTTCTCTTGAGCTCTCTCCCCTATTTCAACACTCACCTGGCCCTGTAGGTGCTCACCCCCAGCATGAAGGGACTGGTTCCTGACACTCTGTCACTCCCCCTTCCTTCTTCCATCTCTTCACCAAGGTCCCCTCAGCCCTCTCCCTGACGCCAGGTCTCCCCTTCTCCAGCCAGAGGCAGAAACAGCCTTGAGCTTTCTTCCTCCAAAGCTGGCTTTCCTCCTGGGTGCTTCTGAGCCTCCTGGCGGCAAATACCCCCAGATTCAGGGAAATGTTGGCTGGATGGGGCAAGGGCTGGCACCTTCCTGGGATCTGGGTGCTGGATTCTGCCCTAGTAATCCAGATGTTGAGTCAAATACTGCAAATAATAGCGCACTGGAAAAACACAGGGAGGCTACAAAATGGCCCAAAACAACATGTTGCTTTACATATAACCAAGAGCCCAAATGCTTGCCAGCTCTTACTGGGAGGAGTTGCAGCTCTGCACGGGCTATCAGGGAGGTTGCCGGGAGGAGAGGCCTCAGTGAGGCTTTGAAGGATGGGGACAATTTGGACGGCAGAAGAGGGAGGAGGCGGCCTGGAGAGAAGAGGCATAGGATGGCCAATGTCATTCAGCACAGGGACTCTGAGGGTCCTGGCCTGACCTGAGTCAGGGGGAGTGTGGGACAGGGGATGGGCAGTCATGGTGGAGGCTTTGAATTCTATTGGGCAGTTGGCTAGGTGGACCTGGGTGGGAATGCCTGCCCAGGCCCCCAGGAACCTCAGATTCAGGACCCACTGGAGGAAACTAGCTGTGCAGAAGGTGTGACTCTGCTCCAAGCTGGATGCCACCCTGGCTTTGAGCCTCTGGTGTAAATGGTATGGAGAAAAGGGCCTCCGGGGAAGGGGATGCTCAAGAAGACAGCCTTGCCACAGAATTTCAAGATATTGATGCTTGAGGATGGCAAGGTAAGGACAAGGCTTTATAAACCTAAGAGCTGCCTGGTTTTGAACATACTTCAGGCATCTGTGTGAGCAGCATGCAGCAACCACATGGGAGGCTGACACTGAAAGTGGCCAAAGGGGTCCACCCCTGGATCTGGGGCCCCAGTTCTGTCTCTGAGGAGGATCTGAATAGGCACCCAAGGGTTAATGCTCTAGGTTGCTTCTGGCTGGGTTGGCGCTTCTCTCCCCTCCCTTCTTCCTCCCACCCACCAGCCTCTGCCTTAGCTCTGGCTGTCTCAGAAGGAATCTTTGCTGCAGGTTCTGAGAGATGCTGGGACAACTAAGCCCAGCCATCCATCCTCACCTGCCTCTCATCCTGTTCCATCATCCCCATCAGATAGGTCTCTCAAGAGACCCTGGATGACTGGGCCCTTGGCCTGCCCCTGCCTGAAACCAGCCCCTTTGTCTTTTCCCCCTTTACCTTCCTCCTTTTAGTGTCAGCTCAGCTTTCCTCCTGGTCTCACCTCCAGCCCCTTATCTTTGTGTTGTTGTCCATTGCGTTGCCCTTCCTCCTTAACAACCCTTAACTCCTCTCTCTCAGTTGAGCTCTTCTTCTCCCTCTCAAATCCACCCCCTCCCCGCAACCCTTTTGCCCCCCACCCCGCAAACATTCTTTTGCTCCTCTCCCCTTCAGGTTCCTCTTCCCATCTCCTCCAGTGCTCCTTGGAGGCAATCCCACTGGGAGACCACTTATTGTTTATTAACAATGCCACTCTGCACTTTCTAGGACTGCAGCCAGCTACTGCCCACCGTTGGGGCAGGCTGTCCCCCACACAGTCCTGAGCTGCCCCTGCCCTTCTGCAGCTCTGCAACACCAAACCCTCCTTCCACCTTCTTTAACCACCGCCAAGCCCAAAAGGAGATTTTGCAAGAAAAAGAGATTCGGTTAAGCATCAAGGCCACTCAGACTTGACCCAGCCACGCCAGTCCCGCCATCAGCTCCCGTCTATGGGCTGGAACAAGAACAGGCTTGCCTATCTCCTTTCCTCTGCCTGCAGGTTGCTCGACACAGGCCCTTACTCCAAATGGCCCCTGAACTTCCCCACCCAGAAGCCCAGCTCCGGACCGGTCCTGGAAGCATCTGTGCGGCTAAAGAGGGAGGTGCCCGGGGAGAAGTCTCCATACCCACACTGGGCGCATAGTCCCTTAAGCGGTGGCCAGTCAAAAGGAAGGGAGGCCGGTAGAGGCAGGGGCGTCCTAGCTGACACCGAGCCTGAGCTCGGGGCTTTGAACCCGTCTTTCCTGCCTGTGGGTGGCTCAGTGTTCCACTCCGTGCAATGGGGTGAGCAGCCTTCCCCTTGTCCGGGAAACGCTGCAGCCCCGGGAGCAGCTGCGGGACGGCCGCCGGCCTCCGCCCGAGCGCCCCGGGCCTCGATGCAGCTCGGCACGCAAAGGCGGGAAGGACGCCGGAGCCCGCGGCCGCGGCGGGGAAGCCTCGGCAGTCGGCGCGCCCGAGTCGTCGGTTCCGAGGGGCCGCGCTGACCTCCCGCCCGGCAGGGGCCCCGCGCCGCGGCCGCGCCGCTTACCTCCGGAGGGCAGCGCCCGGCGGCGCCCCGCGCGGTCATACGGGCAGCTGGGTCCCGGCCCGGCGCGTCGACCGCCCGCGCTCGCTCGCCGCCGCTGCAGAGTCCGCGCCCGGGCCGAGGGGCCGAGCCGCGCCGCTGTGCTGGGGGTGCTTAGAGACCTGCGGCGGCGCGGAGAACCCAGGCAAACTTTCACTTTCCCCGAGCCGAGCTTCACTGGCCAGCTCCTCGGCACAGCCTTTTAAGCTTGTGGAGCATGTGGTTTATGGGAAATCACCCTGGACATGCGCCAGACACACTCACACTCACACACACGCTCACACACACACACACACACTGACAAGCACACACACTCTCCGGAGGCCCACTGAACCGCCTCTCCACCTCCTCCCCTCCCCCAGTCCTCCGTCGTGTCTTCCCCGCTTGTCTTCCAGTCGCCCTCTGTTTTGTGTGCTCCACTCCAAAGCCTTCACGAAAATAACGCGGGCTGGCTCCACCGCCTCCCCGCCCTTCTTCCGTGCCGGCCTCTGACAGGGCCTCTCCTTCTGCGCTCTCCAGGCGGATCCGGTGCTATCACCCTTTCTAATATTTGTCCCAAGGGACTTTCCCTCTAGGTCTGAAAATTCCCAAATCTGAACAGGAAACGGGCCGCGAGCAGGGGCAGGCGCCAGATAGGAGGGCAAACGCTCTGAAGCCTGGGGGCCTCTTGGCTGCGCGCGCTGCAGCCTGAGTCAGCGGGTTTGCAGGCAGCCCCTTCCCTCCGATGCAGCCCCCAGCAGCCGGCCTAGCCTCTTATCTCCTGCTTTGGGGGCAGGGTGCAGGCTGGAAAGGCCGGGAGGGGAAACAGTGATCCTGTGACCGACTGCTGTTGGTGGCAAGAGACATTCAGGGCATTTGGCCTGCAGGTGATGTAAATGCTGGCTGGTTCCCACGCCATCCCTCCTGGCCGCCCAACGCAGGGCAGACTGCAGGCTGGGTACCTGGGCCCTAGATTTCCCTTGATGCTTCTGGAAATACTCTCACTGAGATGATTAATCACATTTTATGAGAATGAATCTAAATGAGTATCTAATAGGATGCACCTATTAATTATAATGCCAACTTCAGGAGATTTTCCTTTCTTCAGTTCATTATGATTCTATATGTTTCAATCCCTCCGTGAGGTGGCCCACCCCCTGGGAAATATCTGGTGTGTGGCCTGACCTCAAAAAGGCGTCTCTTGTCACTTGCCCCACACACACATCCTTTGCTCCAGCCCCAAACAGTAATTTTAACTCCTGCTTGCCTTTGCTCAGAATGGTCCTTCTGCTTGGAATGCTTCCTTTCCCCACTTGTCCATATGGCAAACTCCTCACCCTTCAAGGCTGAAATCACACTACATCCTCCACCAGCCAAGCTCTCCGCGATTCCTCAGGCAGATCAATGGTCGCTTTTCCTGTGTTCTCGCTGGACTGGGCTCATTCCTCCATAGGGCCCTGATAAGTTGTTTGCTAGTCATTCACTCATCATATTATTTTAAAAAGTTTTTAAGATGGTACTAATGTATATATTCTGCCCCCACCCTGGACTGAGACTTCCTCCCGAGTGACGCCTGTGTTCACTTACCTCTGAATCTACAGTGCCCAGCACCTAACAGGAACCCAGATAATGGTGGTTGAATTGAATGAAGTCATTAGAGAGTACTTCATTCATTCAACAAGTGTGCTAGTAGGCTCTGTGCTGGACACTGGGAATATAATGTTGACTGTGTGACATGGTCCCTGCTTTTATGGGTTTGTAGAAGCTAAGATGTGTACGGCAGTGACTGGGTGCTTAAAACCTTCAGGAAGGAAGGCGAGAGACTGAAGCCCGGCCAGAGGAAGTAGGTTGAGGGCTTGCTTCCCCTGGGGAATGTTCTTTCCAGGGCCCCTGTATAATAATAATTGAAGGTAACATGGCAATACCACAACAGCTCTTAAGACTGATAAGACATTAACAGAAGTAGTAATGCCAGAAAGACAAAACTCTAAACTTATAGAGAAGGGAGTCAAACTTTATCCGCTCTGCTCCCTCTTTCACTAATCCAACCTGCCCCAGGCTCCCTGAGGCTAGAAATAGCTCTGCCCCTGGAAAGGAGCAGTCATCCTCCATGTCAGCTCAAGGCTTGGGTCCTCGTTCCCTCTCAGCTGAAATCCTTTGTATAGCTGGGTTTGAACCCTGATTCCGTCACTTACTAGCTATTTGACCTTGACAGCTCTGCCCTGTCATTCGCTATGTGATTTTTTAGCAAACCTCTCTCCGTTTCTGCGTCCTCATCTGTAAAATGGAGATGTTATCTTTTCTTTCTCACAAAGGTGTTATGAGGAGTGAATGTGATAATACCCATGAAGTGTTTCATGCAGCACCTGAATTATTATTATTATTACCATCATTATTGTTATTACCTGTCCACCTGCAGGGGCCTTAAGCAATGATGCAACAGGGGTGCAGTGGACTTGGGAATTTCACTGTCAGAGTTTGTCTCGGCTTTGCCCCTCACTCGCTGTATGACTCTGGACAAACTCCTTAATCCTTCGGAGCCTCTATTTTCCCATCTGCACAATGGCAATGATAAGACCTTCCTCAAGGGTGGTCAGGAGATCGAATGGACTGACATAGGGGAAGTTTCTAGGGCAACATCCAGCACAGAAGAGCTGTTTGGAAGCTTAGGCTGTGGGACACTGGAAGGCAGAGCTGGAGGCTGGGACGCTCTGCCTGTGTGAAGCCACAGAGGGAAGTGCAAAGCCACCAGTAACCGGGACTCCACAATAGGGCTTCCAGCTCTCTCGTATTTATCACTTTAAAAGGAGAAATAGTGCATCTGCTTGGCCCACACAAGCTTCACCACCAGACATGGGGAAATTGAGGCTGGAAGAGCTTATGGCGTGCTGGAGTGGCTTCTGCAAGCAGCAGCTCCTGTGCTTGCTCCTGCACCAGGTCTGAGATTATTACTCCTGGCTGGCTGGGATACCTGGGGATGCAGCTCCTGGTCAGAGCTCAGGGCCAAGCCAGCAGGATGGTGTCTATCAGCATGTGCCTCCTGAGATGTTTCCTCCCAGGCAGTCCTGTGTGCACCCACCCGTGGGCTGGGAGGGTTGGAACCCCCCACCCCTACCCCATTGCCTCGGATAAGGAAATGGAGGTCCAGATAGGTAAGCCACCTCCTCCAAAGTCACACGTGAATTCATAGTGTCTGGGGTGGAGGCCTCAGGAGAGCTGCCCAGGGTAAGTGGATGCTTTAGGGTCTTCTCTGGGCCCCATGTGCTCACTCTGGTCAAATTAACCACAGACCCCTGCTGACTACTGATGGAATCATGTCCGGAGCTGAGTCTTGTGGGAGGCACAGAGGAATTTGGAACAATCCATGATTTGGGGTTTCAATGATTTCATAATGCAGCATCATCAAGAAGGCAGTGCTCAGCTGACCCCGGAGGAAGGCAGAAGGGAGTATCAGAGAGATCCTGCTTGCCAGAGGAAGGAACCAAGGGTGGGAGGAGAGAGATTGAAAAGAGAGAAATGGAGATGGATGGCAGGAAGTGGGAGGAAAACCTCATTTGCTGGTTATCAAAATGTCATTTCCTCGGAATTATTTGACAGGCAATTTCCCTTTCAAGAGGTCTTCTCTAGGGAATTGACTTCTATCACAAACGGATTTCTTTCTTTCTTCTTTTCTCTCTTCCTTTCTCTTCCTTCTTTCCTTTCCCTCTTCACTCTTTCTTTTTTTCTTTCTTCCTTTCTCCCTTCCTTCCCTTCTTTCTTTCCCTTTCTATTTCCCTCTTTCTTTCTTCCTTTCTCCCTTTCTCCCTTTCTTCCTTTCCCTTTCCCTCTCCCTTTCTTTCTTTCTTTCTTTCTTTCTTTCTTTCTTTCTCTTTTTTTCATTCTTTCTTTCTCACCTCCCTCTCTTTTTCCCCTCCCCCCCTTTTTTTTATTCCACTGAGGTGGCCTAGTGGTCTTTAGGGGATGGGTAGCAGCAGCTTAGGAAGCTTGGGACTGCAAAGAAATGCAGCTCTCTTGCCCCAGTGCTCCTGGCAAAGTGCTGCTGAGAGGGCCAGCGTTGTAAAGACCCTTGACTAAGCCACTTAGGGATGGAGGAGTCAGATCCTAGACTGTCTCACCCCCCATCCTGTCCCATCCTGGACTGCAGCTTTCAGTTGTGGGAGGGGCAAGGAGCAGTACGAAGGGTGGTAATGGAGGGATCCTTGGGCTAGGAGTGAGAAGATCTGAGTTTCCCATCAGCTAAAAAAAAAAAAAAAAATTATCTCCCAGCCTGTTGGCTTCCCAGTACTGCTGGGAAGGATTCCCATTTGGCAGACCACCAAGTGCCAATGTAGAAACTGAGACATCCCACCCCCTGGCTGGAGGAAGGCCAGCCCCTCCCATTTTCCTTGCAGCTGCAGAGAGACCTGTGCTGGCTTCCTGGCTCACACCTGCCAGAAGCCTTGCCCCAGGAGGACAGGCTCTGCTGGAGGCTGGTAGCAGCAGCCCAGTGGCTTTCCCCAGCCCTGAGCTTCCTTCCCCTGCCAGGCTGGGTGCTGTCTCTGGGCCTTGGCAGGACAGGCTCTCACACACTCCCCAGAACTGAGAAATCTAACCCAGAAATTAAGAAACAAACTATCCCCAGTGACTTTTGGCTTCCTAGGTGCCTTCCTGGATTCACCACCCCCTCAGCTGAGGACCCTTCTAAAGGAAAGTATGTTCCAATCTTCAATGAAAAGAAAGAATCACAAAAAGGGTGACGCACCTGCTGGTGCCCAAACAGCCATCTGTGTATGGGCAATTAACATTTCTGAGTGCCTGCCGTGTGCTGGATTGGTTACATTACATGCCCTCCCTGCTCACAGACTTCCAGAGAGACAGACACACAGCAGAGAGTGTGATGAGGGAGAAATGTCCAAAGTGTTCCAAGGGCTCCGAGTGGCTTGGCTTCCAGAAGCTACCTGAAGGGAACCAGAAGCCTGGGGCCCAGAAGAGACTTGAAGGCAAAAGACTTTGTGTCCCATATGTGACTGGGGAGACAGAGCCCTCTGTTCTACCTTGTATGATTTAAGGCTGTTCCTTGCCTTGGTTCTCTGTATTGGTTTGCTTGGTGCCATCTGGGAGATCCAAAAGGGGGCTGCCTCATGTGGTGGCCAGGCAAGGTGGAAGGGATGGGGAAGGCCCAGAGCAGAGGCGAGCAGGGAGGAGAGCCTTCCCAGGGTTGCCCCATGTCGGGGGAGGTAGGGTGTGGGTGACTTCCCACTCTAGTCTGCAACTCTCATCTTTATGGGCTGCCCTACGCTGCAGGTCCTCAGAGTGGCAAATCTCCTTCCCGTTGGCTGGTGCTGAGTATTTCTCCCTGGGAATTAGGAAGAGTCACAGCCCCCCTCACAGGGGGAGTATGGTAAGTAAGAGCATTAGCCCTGGGGCCAAACTGCTTGAGTTGAAATCCCAGTTCAGCCTCCTGCTAGCTCCATGACCCTGGGCCAGCTACTTCGTCTTTCTATGCCTCAGTTTCGTCATCTGTAAAAGGGGGGTAAAAATGGCACCTTTCTCAGAGGGTTGTTGTAAGGATCAGTTGAGTTATCACATGTAAAATGCCTAAATACTGCCTGGACTGTTGGTGGTGTCCCATAAGGGGTAGAGATTTCATTATTTGGGGGCTGGTGAGGCTGAGTGGGCACTGCATCTACTGTCCTGTCAGTGCCACTCCAACCTCAGTCAAAGGAGGACTCCAGAGCAGCTGTGCTAATGCCTCTCGTCAGTGCTTTGACCAAGGAACCATGGGGGTGGGGGCAGGGGAGCACACAGCTGAGCCAAGGCTGGTTCCACTTCAGGAAAGCCCCTTTCCTGCTAAGAATGTTCATCTGGATCCTGCTGTGGGGAGATCCCCTGCTCGGGAGGAGGATGTGTGGGCAGGCTTAACCCTGGAACGGAGAGGGACGGACAGGGCCTGTGCTCCCAGTTGTTGGTTCCGAGCACTGATAGTCGCTGACAGGAGCAGGAACGCAAGGTTTCTCAGGAGCCTCCTCCCTTCCCTAACCACTTAACTGGCAACCACCAATGTGTCCATGCATTAGAAAGCCTCCCGATTGTCCGGAGCCCAGGGCCAACTCCCCGGCCCTCTTTCTCATGCGCCAGCTCCCGGAAGCTGTGCTGCTGGCCCCCAGAGCAGCCACCAGACCCGGAGCTCTTCCCTCCACTCCCCTCCCAGGAACAAATGTCTGGAGCAGAGTCTAGGCAGGGCCTTGGCCTGGTGGGAGGGCTCCTTGGGGCTGTTAGGTGAGACTTCTATTCCTGAAATGAAATTCCTTCCACGAGACTGCAGTGCTCAGCTCTCTGCTGGAAACTGTGAGGAAGCCAAAACCAGATGACCCAGTCCTTGCCATGAAATTGCAGATGGAATGCAGAATTTGGCATCAGATCAAATCCTGGGTGTACCGTTTACTCTCTGAGCCTCAGTTTCCTGAGGATTATAACTTTGAACTTGCAAAGTTAGTGATAAGATCAAATGAGGAATTTACTGAAAGATGCTCAGTGACGTTAGAAAGCTCATGCATAGTGATGCTGGCTATCATTATTAAAGGACTTTGGGTTTGAAATTTAGGAATCTGCAGTCAGATCCCAGCTCTGCTACTTTCTAGCTGTGAGGCCTGGGGCAAGGTCTGAACATCTGAGCCTCTGTTTCCTCATCTATTACGTGGAAATAATATTATTTGCCTCCAAGTGTTCTTGTGGAATCAAAACAGTATAGAACCAGGCCCTTGTCCCAGCATGTATGCCCAATGGATGTCTACTATTATTCATAGAAGCAATAGTCATGATATGGCCAGAAGGAGCTCACCACAGAGAGCAAACCAGGCTTTTTATGTTCCACTCAGCTGCAGCTGCATGCTGTAATTACTCAGCAAATATTTGCTGGTTGATTGAAGATGATTGATCCTGGATTCTGGTGCTAACATCCCTTGAGAAGCTGAAGACTCCTGCAGATCCCCAAGCCCCCTCCACAGGTCCTGGGCCTTCTCTAGCAAAGATGTAACTGCCCCATCTGAAAACCCTCTCCCCTTGCTTCACCCTTGCCTTAGGTCAGATTATTTGCTTCCCTTAAAACTGATAAGACACTATTTTTCTAAATTGCATTTTTCCTTATGCAAGAAGACTGCCACATCAAAGCTATTTTATTATGAAGTAGGCAGAGAACCATAAGGAAATACGTTTTTATAATACTATAGAAATCGAATGACTGTTCTTTCCTGAACTAAAAAATAAAACCAGGGACTTTATGACTAATTTGTTGCTGCTGTTGTTGCAAAGCCTCATTTATTAATGATGACATTTCTACATAGATTGGAATGTAAATCCTCATAATTTGTGCCAAGCAATAATTAGCATCACGCCAATGACAAATGACAATGGTAAAGGAGATTTTGAAAGGTTACCATAAATGCATATGTTTATTTTTTTTTTTTAGTCAACTTAAAAGAGAGGTCTTCCCAGAGCAGAGATTTTGGGGACACTGAACTGTGGGCTCATATCAACGTGGACTCTCTGTACCCCTAGGGAATTTCACTGCACTTTGCATGTGGGAGCCGGGACTCAAGAGGAAGACTGGGCCGGCACCCCTGGAATCATTACCACTTCTCCATTTGTTAATTTGTTCAGGTAATGATCATTTATTGAACACTTACCAATTGCCAGGCCCAAGGCACTAAAGCCAATCATTGAACATGACCCATCCTGTCTCCAGGGAGCCCACAGTCTCATAACCCCACTGTTCTCACACTGGGCAATGGTATTGGATGGGAGTCAGGAAGAGGTGCTGGGGTGAGAAGGCTTCCTGGAGGAGGAGGCCCTCAAGCTGAGTTTGAAAAAGAGAACAGGAGTACACCAGGTGCAGATGTGGGGAAGCACGGACAAGGGACAGGAGAGGCAAGTGGCTCTGAGTAGTACAAGTGTTCTAGAATGATTGGAGCTGGGGAGGAAGAAAAGAACACATGGGAGAGAGCCGAGTTCAGTAGCATCCCTCAGGTATCTCATATGTCATATGCAGAACATTCTGACTTTACCTTCAGGAGCCACTGAGGAAGGGAGTGATAGGATCAGATCCATCCATTCAATTAATATTCTCTGAGCTTAAGACACTGTCCTTAGGTTCTGAGGGGCCCATGAAGAGGCACATATTGTATTGTGTGGATTCTTGTCTCCAAGAAATGCAGCATCTAATCTGCAATGAGGAGTTTGGGGACACCAGAGACTTACGCAGGTTTATTAACTAAAGAATAAACTTCTCCTGCAGGGGAAGAGGCTAAACAAATGGAAAGATGGAGGCCCTTGAAGGAGCAGGGTCTAGGGTTGGGAAAAGGCTCTCTAGGACAGAAGGAGGGATGTTTTGTCGTTGAGGTCAGAGATTTCTTGAGGCTACAGATGGCCAGTGGGGAGGGGGCGGGTAGGAGAGGAAGTGTACAGTCCCTGGCGCCATTTTCCTCAGTGAAGTGGTTGGTTGACAAGAGGTCTTGCTGAGGCAGGAACGAGGAGAGTTTAAGGAGGGTGAGGAAGGTTTGTAGGATTTCTGAGGAGGACGCCATGGAGGCTGCCTAGGAACAAGTCAAGGCCTTGTGTTGGCCCAAGTCAAGGCCTTGTGTTGGCCCAGGCATCACGGGCTTGGGAAAGAATTAATCTGTGATGTGAGAGGTTGGGGTATGGGGCTGTGGTTGGGGTTGTCCTCTGTAGATTGGGCAGAAGGAAACGAGCTCAGGAGACTTTAGGAAACTGCCAGGGAGAAGTTAGGGTGGTCAGCAAGGGTCCAGGTGGCGAGGGAAGGATGGGGGGCTGGGAGAAGTGGGTTCCCTCCTTCCACAAAAGATTAGTGAGCACCTATTAGGGACCAGGGACAACTGGAAACCAAAGCACCACGGTCTCCTCCCCTACCGCTGCCCCCATGAGCTCAAACCCTCTTCCTGCCTGGCCTGAATTCCCCTCCTTCCCCCTCCCGTGTCTTCCTGTTAAAATCATGCTCATCTTTTAAGGCCTGCAGGAGGAAAGGAGAGGCTAGGCCTCCCTATAATTGTACCTAAGAGCCTCCTCCCGAATGCCTCTTTGTTGCTCAGATGTGGCCCTCTCTCTCTGGCTAAGCCAACTTGAAAGGTGAAATCACTGCCCTCCCCCCTACGTGGGATCAGACACCCAGGGGAGTGAATCTCCCTGGCAATGTGGAAGATGACTCCCGAGGAGGAATGTTGACCCGGCATCGTGGGATGGAGAACATCTTCTTGACCAAAAGGCTGATGTGAATAGAAATGAAATAAACTTCAGTGGCAGAGAGATTCCAAAAGGAGCCGAGAGGTCACTCTGGTGGGCACTTTTATGTACAATACAGGCAACCCTTTTTAGGTTCTAATGAATTGGGGTAGCTGGTGGTGGATACCTGAAACTATCAAACTACAACCCAGAACCCATGAATCTTGAAGACAATTGTATAAAAATGTAGCTTATGAGGGGTGACAGTGGGATTGGGAAAGCCATAAGGACCACACTCCCCTTTGTCTAGTTTACGGATGGATGAGTAGAAAAATAGGGGAAGGAAACAAACAAACAAACAAACAGACAAAGGCACCCAGTGTTCTTTTTACTTTAATTGCTGTTTTGCACTTTGATTAAGTTAAGGATCTTGAGGTGAGGAGAGTATCCTGGATTATCCTACTGGGCCATAAATCTGATGGCACGTGTCCTTGTAAGAAAAAGGTAGGGGAGATTTGTGACAGACAGAAGGGGAGAGGACACGGATAAGCAGAGGAGAAGGTGGTAGGAACAGAGAGAGGTGCAGCCATGAACCAAGGAATGCCTGGAGCCTCACAAAGCTGGAAAAGGCAAGGAAGGATGCACCCCTAGAGCCCCCAGGGGGGAGGGTAGCCACATCCACTCCTTGATTTTGGACTTCTGGCCTCAATAGCTGAGAGAGAATAAATTTCTGTTGTTTTAAAGCCACCAAGTGTGTGGTCATTTGTTACAGCAGCCTGAGGAAACTAAAATACCACATCACTTAGTGAATCACCTTCTCCTATACTTTTTATAGCTCTGTATTTCTTCACTTGAAAATGGCTTCACGATTAGCTGTCCTTTCTGATTTCCTGCATTTCAGATTTATTCCTTTGTTGGAAGCCTTCGGAGGGAGCACGATCCTTCTGATCCCTTCATTTCTGACTTCTGGCCCCGGGGAACTATGAGAGAATCAATTTCTCTTGTTTTAAGCAGTTGGTGGTCATCGGAAATGAATCTGAAACTGAGCTAAGCCCATCTGAGTGTCCCTTCCTTGGGAAGCCATCTCCGCTGCTTTCACCGGGAATACTTGCTACCTCTACTGAACCCCAGAGGGCTTTGGTCTCTGTGTCTCTCTTGTGTTTGTGTCTCCGTTTGGTGTGAGCATTTCTTACCCTTCCTCCAACTAGACCATGAGCTTCTTGAGGAGCGAAACAGCATTTTATCTCCCCCAGGACCCTTATGTGTATATGTGCTCAGTAAAGGTTTATTGAATGGATGAATTAATGGATGAGTGAATGAATGATTTTCAAGAGCCCAGACCACTGCCCTGGCTGGAAACACCCTCCCTTTCCCAGTTTCTAAGCTGAGCTCCTCCCTTCCATCCCCCTATGGCCTGTGCAAGGGCAGGCTGTGGTGCCCCATGGGTGTCACGGGTCCTCTGCACTTGGGTGAGATCATGGGCTCTGGCGGGGTGCCACCACTGCAGTGTCAGCACTCTCTCTGTCAGTGGGCCCAGGTGTGAGAGGGATCTGGGGGGCTTGTCCAGGCTCACAAATCGTTGCATGCGTACCAGAATGGTGGGGCAAGCCTCTTTCCTTGCCCTGCTGTAGCCACCTGTCCCTGCAGAGCCATCCTGTGACTGGGCAGCTCAGCCACCCCCATGGCCTTGCATAGCATCTCCAGGGCTCCCACCTCCACTGCATAAATGCCAGCATCTTGGTCTGACAGCCAGGGCCTCTTCTGGTCGCTCCCAACCGTCTGCTTCAGCCTTGGTGCCCGTTAGACACTCCTTTATGCCACATAAATTGAATACCTATCCACTCAGTAAATCTTTATTGAAAGTTTCAATGCACCTGGCTCAAAGTCAATTGCTGGGGCTTCCAAAATAAATGTCTGCTCTCAAGGAGCTCACAGTCCAGTGGGATAGAGGGGGGTAGGCTTAGAGGGTGGGGGTCAGGATGACATCCAGGAGAAGTGATGGGTGAGCCAAGGAAAGAAAAGGTGGGAGGGGAAGGGTGTGCCAGGCAAACGGGCAAGGGGCGAATGTTTTAGTGTGGCCAAGCGAGGGGCAATGAGGAGGGGTTGATGGGGGAGGAGGCTGGAAAGGCAAGAAAAGGCTGGGCCATGGAAGTGTTCAGGAAGTGTCACCTCACCTCCATCATCACCTGTGGAAGTAAACCCCTTCTTAAAGCCCATCTCAGTTGCCACCTCCTCCAAGAAGAATTCCTATTTCCCCAGACATCGTGGTCTTCTAACCTCACAACCCTGGTAGCATTTTAAAATCCCTCTTGTGGTCCCTTTTCATGTTCCAGCTTAGTTTTAAATTAAATGCCTACCTGCCCTATCACTTCCACCAGATTGGAAACTCCTCTAGAGCAGGGATGTGTCATTTCAATACTCACAACAAATGTTTATAGAGGATCTACTCTGTGCCAGTTTTGGGTACTATATTGCTGAGAACCAGATAGACAGATTGAACTGAAGTGCCTATGTCCACCACCCAGATAATCCCTGTGCATTTATCAAGCTCCCCAGTGAGTCATTAGGAGGTTGCTCAATAAGCAAGGAATCTGTCCAAAGCAAGGGCAGTCACCTCGTGCCACTTTACTGTGTGACTTTTGACAAACTTGTAACCTCTCTGATCTGTAAAGTGGAGATAAAAATAACTCCTCAGGGACTTGTCATAAGAAAATGTGAAAGTGCTTGGTCAACTTTAAAACAGTGCATAAAAGCCACAAGTTTGGGAGCGGGGGTGCTGTTTTAACACTTCCCACCAGAGTGCACCTTCCAGGAGATCCCTAGCCCCACGGGATCTGTCCTTTATACTCTGTACAGGACTGACCTGCATAGTTCTGGTCACTGCTGCTTTCCAGCTTGTCCCATCCTCCTCCTTTTCCCCACCCCCCCATTTCTTATCAGCAAGTAAAAGCATGTGTTGGCTGTGATTTCTAAGATTTCACAGAGCATCTACTTGGTTTCCTTAACCTCCAGGTTGAACTGCATCCAAATGTCAACATCAGAAGAATGGATGGTTCTCAAGCATGTTCAAATGGTGGAGCCCCTGGAAGCCAGAGAATTTCTTTGTGGAACTCCATAAAGAAAAAGAAAACAAAAGTAGCAGATGAACTTCAGATTACTTGGGCTAAATCAGAGACTGCCAGGTCTTTGATTCTTGTGTAGTCAAGCAGTAGCAGGGCTTCAAAGGTTTAAGAAAAATGTAGGGACCTCAAATCCTAAATGGAGACTATTCTACACTTAGTCTTCAGATTGAGGAAAAAGGGTCTTTAATTATGCTTAGGGGTGGGATTTGTGCTCCAGAGAACAGAATCTGAGAACTCCAGGTCTCAGTGTCCAGCTATAACAAACAAATTTTTCTATGAAAGGCCAAAGGCTCAATATTTTAAACGTGGCCAGCCATTCTCTCTCTGTCACAAATTTTCAGTGCTGCTATTATAGTGTGAAGGCAGCCATAGACAATTTATACACGAATGACATGTGTTCCAATAAAACTTTACAAAAATAGTAAGGGAGCTGGATTTGCCACATAGCCTGTGGTTTACTGACCCCTAAATTAACACAGGAAAAAAGTGTTTGGCCCAGAATTCTGGTAGGAAGCACTCAATAAATGTAGACAGTTATCATTCATTCATGAAGAAACTTAATATTTGGGCACCTAATCTGTGCCAGGCACTGTTCTAAGTGCTGAGGCTACAGCTCTGAGCAAGACAAAGTCCCTGCTTCCATGGCGTTTACATTCTAGACCAGGGAAACAGAAATACAGAAGAAAACAAGTGAATAACCAGGAGAGTACCAGTGATAAGTGCAATCATGAAAGTAAAATAGGGGGCTGTGATCTAGCTGTCAGGGTGGGCTGCCCTACAGGAGTGATCAGGAAAGGCCTCTTAAAGGATGTGACATTTAAGCCAAGACCAGCATGAAAAGAAGGAGCCAGCTCTGGGGTGACTGGGAGAAGCGGATTCCAGGCAGGACAAACCTGTTCTGGCTCCTACTTCTGCCCTTAGCCCAGTTCCAAACAAGCTGCAGGGTCTGCAGTGCCAGCAGAGGAGAGAGGGAAAAGGAGGAGGAAGGGGAAGAGAGAAGGGAAACTACCTCTTCTTGCTAATCTTGCAACTCAGGGTGCTGCAGCGGCAGCTGTGGGAGGGAGGGGCTTCTGTTCTGGGATCTCTCTCTTCTCTCAACTTCCCAGCCCTCAGCCCTGCTTCCCCCTCACTTTCCTCTTCTTCAGCCCCAGGTATGGCCCCCTTTTCCACTCTTCACTTTGAACTTGAGTCCCAGGCTAGCTAAAGCCAGTCACCCACTACCTTTCCACCATCCCAACAGGTGAGTAGGAGGGTCTGGATTCTGCTTCCTCCTGTCCGGGGGAGGTTGGAACTCCATATCCATGTTTGCATCACCCCCAGAAACACAGGGAGTGGAGGGATTGGGGTGTGTGGGGGCTTCACTGGACCACCATCCCCCAATTCCTACCTCAACACAGGCCCTGGAGCTGGAAAAGAACTTGAAGTTCTGTCCTCAGTTAAAGGTTCCCAAACTCCTTGTTGATTGAGAAAATACCTGTATGCATATGAATTCTGGACCCTGCAGATGCTCCAAGTATCCCCCTCCCCCCACCCCCAAATCTGCAGCCTCCTCTTCTTGGCCGAACATTCTGGCTCACACAGAATCCTGTGAGACGGCCTAGATGAGGAACTAGACCACCCCAGGTGACATTGGTCTCCTGTAGAAAACAAATTCTAAACTCCAACAGCTTCTGGAGTCGACCTTCTGCGGTAGTGGGTTAACTCTTGCCAGTTTCTGTGTCAGAGGGACAGGTTTCCTGACCTGGTCTCAGGTTCTAGGTTATAACTTCTGGGGTCCTGTAGCCTTCTGTCTCCCCTTCGATTGTTACTTCCTTAAGAAGCTTTGACAAGTTGTGGAACTGTGACCCAAGACTTTCTTTGAAATTTGCTCTCTAACAGCTTGTGAAACTGTACTTTGAAAGTTATCACTGTTAGGTATATATGTTAAAGTTCACAATAAAAAGAATACTAACAATTTTAAAAAAAAGAAGCTTGACAGACTCTGTCCCCAACTCCATTCCCCTCAGAGCACGTGCCCCTGAGCCAGCTCCGGTTGCTGTAAAGTGTCTGTGGGCCACGCGGGCTGGCCTGGTGATTTCTGTTAGTTGTGCTCTGTCTGCCTCCCCCACCTGCTGGAATGGTGTCTCCTCTCTCCTTCATGTCCCCCACAACCCCTCAGTTGGCTGTGAGCATTCCCAGGACTGCCTGACTCACCGACAAGTGCTGCTGTTAGGCTGGCTGTCATGTGGCCCCATGGGTCCTGAGTGGGTAGGCGGCTGGCATGGGTGGGGGCGGGCATGTTCCCTGGCCCACTCTTTGTTGGCCTGTGTGTTGCCTTGGTGTCCAGGAAGCTGACTGGGGAAGGGAATGTCTGACCCCTCTTCCTGTCAACAATGACTTTCTGCTTGGAGCTGACCCCTCTGGGATGAGTCACCAGGAAGGGCAATCAGCTTCTGCTAAGTGGCGGAGGAAGCACAAAGCGTTTCTTCCACAACCAAGACTGCCAGAGGCTTCCGACTAGATCGTGGGGTCTTCAGTCAAAAGGGGGGGGGGGGGCAGCCTACTGGACCCCCAGAGAGGTGGTCTCCAATTTCCTCCCACCTCTCCTTTACCGCTGCAGTCCAGCCTGCCGGCCACACCAGACTGATGTTCTTAAGCATGGCTTTGGCCATGTCATATCTTTCTCACAATCTTTGGAGGCTCCTTGCTGCATCTTGGATAAAGTTCAAGTGTCTTAGCTTGGCTCCAACCTCCCCCCCCCCCTTTTTTTTTTTTTGTACCTCACTGCCCTTTATTCCCCCTCATGCCCTCAGCAGCAATGAAGCTAGCCTCCGTCTCCCCCGAACATGACATAGAGCCCATGGCCATCTCCTCACCTTTGATTTGACATGCCCCTTCTCCATCATTCCCTGTGATGGAATGCCTTTCCCTCTCCACATGCCACCCATATTTTAAACCTATTTCCACTATCACCTAAGCCATCCACCCATCCATCCATCCATCCATCTACTCATCCATCCATCCATTCAAAAAGCATTTACTGAGCACCTTCTATGTGCCAAGCCCTGTTGCCTGAGCTGAGGTTTCCACCTCCAACAAGTCATACAAGGTAATTGCTCCTGGACCTGCCAGGCTCCTGAAGGTACAAGACTTAAATGGGCACGAGCCATGCAGCAAGTTGTGCTCACAGCATCTTGAGAATATCAGAGAAGGCTTGCTGGAGGCAGTGATACCTCTGCTGATTCCCTGAGGAGTAAGTAGGGGTTAGATTGGCAAGGGAACCAACGAGGAAAGGGGGCAGCAAGGGTGTTTATACAGGAGAAAACAGAAAGTAGGAAGGCCTGAGGCAAAAGAGGGTGCATTCTAGGAACTGAAAGTTGGTGAGAAAGTCTTGAGTACAGGATGTGAGGGAGAGCGGTCAGAGAAGAAGCTGGGGATTAACCCAGTGACCCTGCACAGTTTGGATTTATCCTAAGAGCCATGAGAAGCCAATGAAAGGTTTATGGCAGAAGTTCTAAATGAACAGATTTGTATCTCAGAAAGACCAGAGTAGCTAGAGTGTAGACAACGGACTGGAAAAGGGTAAAGTGCAGGCTGGGTGATCCATTAGAGGCAGTTAGCATGAACTAGGTAGGAGGCAGCTGTGGCTTTAACTGAATGGTGATGGGGAGCCGAGGCAAAGAAGAAGGGTCCAGGGTGTAAATCTTCCTGGCAACGCAGGATATGACTCCCAGGGATGAATCTGGACCCTGCATCGCGGGATTGAGAACATCTTCTTGACCAAAAGGGAGATGCGAAATGAAACGAAATAAAGTTTCAGTGGCTGAGAGATTTCAAATGGAGTCAAGAGGTCACTCTGGTGGACATTCTTATGCACTGTTTAGATAATACCTCTTAGGTTTTAATGTATTGGAATAGCTAGAAGTAAATACCTGAAACTATCAAACTCCAACCAAGTAGCCTTGACTCCTAAAGATGATTGTTTACCAATGTAGATTACAAGTGGTGACTATGTGATTGTGAAAACCATGTGGATCACACTCCCTTTATCTAGCGTATGGATGGATGAGCAGAAAAATGGGGACAGAAACTAAATGAAAAATAGGGTGGGATGGAATGATTTGGGTGTTCTTTTTTATTTTTATTTCATATTCTGATTCTTTCTGATGTAAGGAAAATGTTCAAAAATGGATTGGGGTGATGAATGCACAACTGTGTGATGGTACTATGAACAGTTGATTGTACACCATGGATGACTGTATGGTATGTGAACATATTTCAATAAAATTGAATTTAATTTAAAAAAAAAAAGAAGAAGGGTCCAGAGCTCTTTCCAGCTTCATTGTCACTTGGTGATTGCTTAGGCATGGGGTGCAGGAGAGAGGAGTCAAGGGTGGCTCCCAGGTTTCTGATTAGGTGGGTGGGTGGGGCCATCCTACTGAGAAGAGCAGGCCCTACAGGCAGGGGCATAATGAGCACAAGCTGGGGCATGTTCGGTCCAAACTCCCCGAGGGGCAGTCAAGGGCAAGTGTCCAGATGGGTGGACCAGGCTAGATCTCCAGAGAAAGATCTGTGTGGGAGGCATACTGCTTGGGACCCCCCAACTGTATGTGGTCATTGAACTGGGAGAAGATGAGATTTCCCTCTTCCACGAAGCCTTCCCTGATGCCCCCAGTTTACTGCATCCAGCCTCCCTTGACATATGACAGCTGCCTGGTGTTATTTGGCTTTTCTTTGTGTGTGGATCAACTCTCAAATCAGAAAATTACAGAAAGAAGCCAGTTAGGATACTGTGGCAATGATCATGACAGGGGTGAGAGTCTGACCCAGGAAGAGTGGAGACAGGTCAGTGGAATATTTTATAAGAGGATTGGTGGGACTTGGTGATTGCTGGATATGTGGGGTGAGGGAGAAGAGTTGAGGCTACTCCCAGCTTTCAGGCTTGAGGGAGAATTTAGGCTAGAGAACAGGACGAGGAGCAAGTTCAGGAGGAAGAAAACAGGTTAAGTTTTGGACCCACTGATCTTGTGGTAAGGTCTGTGGAACATCTAGCTGGAGAAGTCCACTAGGCCACAGGAGTTTGAGGCTAAGAGAATAGTTTGGAGTTACAAACAAGGCAACTTCATCTCCTACCACCCACTCCTCCTGCTCTAGCCACATTAGCCTTTTGCAAGCTCATTTCCCACCCCAGGGCCTTTGCACTTGCCCTTTGCTTGGCCTGGGACATTCTATCCTCAGGCATTCACATGGCTGTGCACTCAAATAATTTGGGTTTCTATGTAGAGTAGCTTCTTACCTCCCTCGCTCTCTATCCCCTTACTGTGCTTTAATAGTCATCATAGCATTCAACACCCCCCAATATTATGTCATAACATTGCTTATGTATTTTTCTGCTTCCACTACTAGAATGTACCCTCCCTGGGGAGCAGGGGCTTGGAAGACGTCCGCGGAGTGCTTGGAGGGGCACTTGGTGAATCCGGTGAAGGAGCGCAATGGGGAGTGTGTGACTCGCAGCGAGTGCAGCAGCTGTGCCTGCAGCAGTGGGTGGGAGGGAGGGTCGTGGCAGAACCACGAAGTCAGAGTAGGAGCAAAAAGACCCAGGACACAACCCTGAAGAGGGTAGAAGGGACCCAAAGAGAGTGGACCTTGTACACCTACCTTGTACGGGTACTTGTCCTCTGTCGTCTGTACCTTGAACAGGAGCCCCGGGAAATGCAGTGTCAAGGAGCCAAGGGAGTGGAGGTTCCCAACAGAAAGTGGGGTCGAGAACATCTAATGCCTCAGAGAGATCTAGTCTGAAAAAGCCCTTGGAGTAGGCCACTGGTGGCAGGAAAGAGAGTAGCTTCAGTGGAGGGTGAAGACGAAGACTTCCGGCCACAGTGGAGTCAACAGGGAGTTTGGATGAGACACGGAGAGACAGGAGAGGAGCTAGATCCTGTGTGCCAGACGCCGTGATGATGACAGGGCATGGGGATGCAAGTGCAGGGAACGGTAGCCGGGAATAGGGCTCACAGTCTCCTAACTGCTCTCTCAGCCCCACTTTTGCTCTCCAGCAGTGAATATGCCATACAGACGAGTCTTCTAAAAGCATAAATCAGATCACGTCACTCCCCTGCTCAAAACCACTACTTAGAATCAAACCCCAAACTCCCTAACATGATAAACTAAGGCCCTAGAAGACCCAGTCCTGCCTTCTCTGACCTCATCTGTGCCTCGCTCCCTCTGCTTGAGCCCAGCAAAGTCTCAGAGGATTTGCATCTGCCCTTCCCTCTGCCTGGAATGCCTCCCCCCCAGGTTATCACTGGGCCCTCCCCTTCACTATATCCAGTTCACGGTTCAAATACCACCTCCTAGGAGAAGCCATTCCTGACCATCCTAAGATAGGACTACTCATTCTCTGTTGACTTACCCTGCTTTATTTTTCTGTATGGTAGAAAATTATATTTGTTATATAATAAATAAATAAATATTTATTTCTTTATTTGTCTCTTGTCCATCTTTCCCACTAGAAGGTAAATTCCATGAGGACAGAGATTTTCATCTGTTTTGTTCACTCTTACATCCCTTGCATCTACAAGTGCCTGGCACATAGGATGCACTCAATAAATGTTTTGCTGAACAAACGGTGGTTTGAATAAATGAATAACTGACTCTCTATAAATCAGGTTTGCAAAGGGCCCTTACGTACAATGGCTCTTCAGGACAGCTTTGCAAAAGAGGTGTCTTCATTTTACAGAGGAATCAGCCTTTGAGCCAGAGCTACTTGAAGGTGGGGAGCAGGCCCCCAGCTCTTCTCACCAAACCTGCCCTGCCGCCCCTCTACAAAGAGGTGGGAATTCAGGTCCTTCCACTTGCATTCTCCTAGTCTAGGTGGGAAGATGAGAGGAAGATTGTTGGGAATAAATAAAGGAGTCCCAGAGGGAGCAAGCATGGGAAGGGAAAGAGGGTCTGGGGAGAGGCGGGGAGGGTTCTGGAAGGGACAGAGAGGGGTTGGGGAGGGCCAGGGAGAGACTGAGGAGGGCAGAGAGGGGCCTTCCTTGGCTCCCCTTGGAGGCTGGGGCGGTGGCAGTGGCGGTGCCATGTGTGGGACCCGGGCCTCCTGCATGCCAACCCGTGAAAGGACACCTTGAAGTGGATAAGCAGGGACTTGCCTCAGAAGGGTAGGGTCCTGGCTAATGAAGCTATGACCAACTGACACTTTTTCCCCTTCCACCTCCGCTCCCCCAAGCTGCTGGGAATTCCCCACTTCCTGGTAGGAACAACAGAGCCATGGGTTTTTTCCTCAGCCCAGGAATTCAAGACACTAACCAGCTTCTAACATAACCTTTCACCCTCTGCATACCAAGTCCCGATACCCCCAAACTGGGGTGGGGGTGTAAGTGGAGGGTGAGGATGCAGGTCCTCTGGAGCAGACACTTTCTTCCTGTATCTCCCCGGAAGTGGCCTGTGGAGTCCCTTCAGGGCCACACTTAGGGAACAGGTCCCTTCTCTGTCCTCTCCTGAAGGTGGGCGACTCAATGGCTAATGGCAGAGCTGCTGACTCCACAGTCTCCAAAACCAAGATGGGGGCGAATCCCCAGCTGGGGGAGGATGCCTTCTTTCTGCATCTCAGTGGTCCTCTGTTCTTTTCCAATGAGTCACTCCAGTCCAGTCCCTGTAGTCCCTGACCACGCCTCTGCTTGCTGGAAGCGTCCCTTCCCTGCTCCTGGCTGCCGTCAGGAGAGAGTGGGGGTGGGCTGAGAGGTCTCCGTCAGTCAGCTGCCCGGTGGGGGCAGGGGGCCCAGTCAGGATGACCAGTGACCGGCTGGTGTCTGGGGCCCTGACAGCAATCACATGAATTGTGAGCTCTCCTCTGGTCTAGGACATGCTCCAGGCCAACTGTTACTCACGGGTCCCCAGAGCACCTGCTACTTCCAAGCAACTCATTTCAGCAAATATTCACTCCAGCCAGGCCTTAGTACAAGGCATTGGAAGGGAGAAGAACAAACGGATGAATGAGACACAGCTCCCGCCTCCAAGCAGCCTACACACTCATCCTTACAACAATCACACGTGCTTTTATGACATGCCAGGCTCTGGACCGAGACGTGGAATCCAGAAATAAACCAAACGTTTCCCTGAATTTAGGGAACAGGACTCACATTCCAGCTGGGGAGGCAGACATATAAACTGCTGATTCTATCCATGTAGTGCCCCGCAGCAACTCCTTCCCATTCTAGCTTAGAGGTCATCTTCCTCCAGGAAGTCTTCCCTGACTCCCGTCTCGATGGACGCCCTTCCCCCATCACAGCGCACACCACAGAGCTTTGTCATTGCCTGTCAGCCCTCCAACACCCTCCATGGGAACGAGAATGGGAGCACCTTGAAGGCAAGGACCAGTCTTCTATCTTTGTATCTTCAGTGTCTCACACAACTAAAATACCTGCAGAATAACTGTTCCATGAATGGCTTCTAAACAGCTAACAACAATACAATGCTAGAGATGCTAGCAACATGCTGCCTTTGCAGTGGAGGAAGGGCTGATTAATTCTGAATGGTGAGGATGAGAAAAGGCCCCAGGGATTTCAGCTGATTCAGGGGTGATTGCAGCTAATCCCGACAGGATGCATAGGTTTTGGATAAGTGGAGAACAGGAAGAACGGCCTCCCAGACTGAGGGGACAGTAGGTGTAAGGGAGGGTGCAGCGTCAGGAAGGTGCATGGTTTATCGTAGTTAATGTAAAAGAGCCCAGAGGGACAGGCACATGGTGCCTGGAGGGATGGAGGAGAAGATGTGGGAGGCAATATCATGCTAAGGGGCTTGGTTGGTCTTTGTTCTGTTGGCACAGAGATCCTCTGAGAAATTAAAATGTTGAAGACGGGGGTCATGTAAACTGTTTTAGAAAGACTCTGCCGATGGCTGTGTGAAGGAGGTGTTTGGAGAATGCATTGCTGGGAGTGTCCTCTCCCTGGCGTCTGACCCTTGGGAAGAGAGAGAATGCTGAGAAGGGGGCTCTAGGGAAAGTCACAAGGGCAGAGTTAAGAAGTCTTGTATGTTAGGAGACAGATGACAGTGATCTGAATCAGAACAGCGGCAGTGGGAATGGAAAGAAAGATGAATAATTGGTGCCCAAATGGACATAGGTGAGACTCTGAGTTCTTTAGCCAGAGTGGCTGAAAGATCACAAGAGAAGGAGCAGGCTCCGGGTGGGAAGGCAAGGAGATGACGCATAACATTCAGTGTTGTCACCAGTGCAAGAGTTCTGTGGGCTCCTGGAGTAACATTAAGAAGAGAGAGAAACTTTGAAGATCTCCTCCTAGTCATAACAGACTATGGATGCCTCCAGCCTAGCTCAAAGGAGTCCATTTTGTTCAAAGCTTAGGAAAGTGACAAAATCCCTTTCTACTATGGGAACATTTCACAGTTCCCTCCCAGTTTTAGCTACCACCATCTCCCCTCTCTCCGCCTACCACCATAGCAACCCATGTAGCCTAACAAACAGGGAGGTGTTGCCCAAAGAGGTAAGATGTGCAGCAGACACAGTGAGGCCCCATGTCCCTGAGAATGACCCAGCCCACACTCCAGCCTCTTGGTTGCTTGGTCTCCTCATCTCTGACGCCCTTCTGTTCCACTGTGTCTTGGCCACCCACTCCATGGCCACTCCCTAGACTTAGTCACCACCCAGAGCTCCCCCACCACTGAAATCACTAATTGTGACACCCTTATATCCTTTCAGCTTGTCCACTCAATCATTTCTCCCACACCTGTCCTCTGACCTCATCGGGAGCACCTGTGCCCTGTCTCCTCTACTTTCCACCCAGCAGCCTCTTCTTTCTTCACCCTCCTTTCCCACAGCATCCATTACATAGCTCCAAATTTTATTCATTGCCTTGCCTATCACATAATCTCCTCTTTCTTGCACCACTGGCAAAACCCCATGTGTGGGTAAATGAGCTATCTTTTTTCTCTGAACTGCACCTATGTGGTAGGTGATTTCTGCAGGAGGATCCACCATCACTGATGGTCACCCAACTTGACTGGGTCCTCGGCATTGCCCTGCTATGCTTTCCCCACTCAACATCTATCCAACTTCTCATACAGCCTCCTTTTAAAACCTTGTCCTCTGTCCTCAACCTTCAACGTCTTTACTTAATTATTTTCATACATCTTGACTCTCAGCAGGTGATGTCACAGCTCCCTTCAAAGACAAAATAGGAGGCTTCAGACAGGAAATCTGTCAAAATCCTGCCACCCTTTCTACTAAACTGCATGTACCCTTCCTGTCCTCTTTGCTTCATGGTTTAATGGAAGAAATGTATCCTTCTGTCTAATCTTGTCGCTTATCTCTTTACATGTTCCTTTTTTCCCTTCATCTTCACTTCCTCTCTCTGTACTTACTTCTTCTCATCAACATTTAAACAAGTTCAGGTTGCTAATATAAAATGAAACCCTCCCTTGATCCCAGCTCTACTTCCAACTACTACTCTCTCCTTCATAGAAAAATATCTCAAACACCTTCCATTTTACTCCTCAACTCCATGCAATATGTTTCCCGCATTTTAAACATAAATAAACAACTGTCACCAAGACCACCAATGACCTTATCCATACATTCAGTGAACACTTTTAGCCTTTGCGTGTTTGATTTTTCCACTGTGGGCTACTTCCTCTTTCTACTACCCTTTACTTCTGTGACACTCTCCAGTGTTTCCTCCTACGTCCTTCTCTATCTAAATCCTATATGTTAGTGTTAATCAGGCTCTGTTCCAAGCCTTGTCCCCTGTATACATTGACCCTAAGCCACCCACTACACTTCCGATGTTTAAAGTGCTCCTTTTGCCAATTGTCAAACATATACTTCTGTCCCAGATCTCTCTTCTGAGCTTCAGAACTATGCGTCCAATTGCCTGTAGGGTTTCCAGACTTAGTAAATAAAAATACAGTATGCCCAGTTAAATTTGAACTTCAGATAAACATGAATAGTTTTTGTATAAATATGTCCTATGCCATATTTAGGATATACACTAAAAAAATTATTTTGTTTATTTGAAACTCAACCGGACATCCTCATTTTATCTGGCAATGCTGCCTGACTTTACATCTTTATCTGATGTCAGGCACATCAACTTAATATATCCACAACCAAATTTCTCATGGGACAAAATGTCATCCACTGGGTTATGCAACTGAAAAAACACAAGATTGTCCTTGATGCCTCTATTCTTCCTTAGCTCCCGAGTCCTCCTAAATATCTCTAAGATCTGACCACAACCGCCTCCCGAGACCAGGCCACTATCATCTTCTAAATACCACAATGTCCTGCCTGATCTCCAGTAGGTGACTGCCGCATAGCAGCCCAAATGATCTTATTTTAATGCACATTTGATCATGGCTTTCAGCGGTTTAAATTCTAAAGTCTGAAATCCTTACCACGGCCCCCAACACCCCGTGTGATGAGGACTTTGCCTGCCCCTCCCCCCTCTTTACATGTCACTCTTCCCCTTTCTCAACACTCTACAGTCATGCTGAGTTTCCTTCAGTTCCTCGAAAGTGTGGGGGCCTCTCTTGCTTGGGCCTTCCCACATGCTATCCCTTCTGTCTGGCACAATCTACTCTCTCTCTTTTCCGCTTAGTTCTTGATAATCCTTTAGGGCTCAGCCCCTGTTTTTCACTCCCCCTCAATCCTGTACTTCCCTTTCAGAGCATTTATCATGCTGGTAATTTCTTGTTCAATGTCTAGTCTCTGTTATACTGTGAGCTTCTCAAGAGCAGGACCTTGCCTGCATTCTCCATTGTATACTGGGCACCAACACAGCCCATGGCACAGAGAAGGATCTCAATTAATATTTCAGGAATGAATGAGAGAGTAATCTTCCTCCTCATTCCACACTAGAGGTCTCCTCTTAGCTTCTTGTGACCTCTCAGCACAGACCACAAAGTAGAACTGGAATGGTTTCCATTAGATTTAGAATTTGCCCATCACTATGTCCCCAAGTGGGGTGTCTCAGTCCTCCTCCAGGTACAACATCAGCAATTCAGCACCCTGCCATGATTATCTGAATCCTGCATGTCAACAGGAGAACACAGAAAGCAGAGTGGCCAGAGGCAAGAGGGTGAACAGTCAACTTCCTGCAGGATGATGGCGGGCCTGATACTGGGGAGCTGAGGCAAAGACACAGCAACCAGGGAAGCTTGGTCTCCAGACCCAGCTACTGACGCGTAGTCTCCAGAAAGACTACCCCAAGTCCCAACAATGGATGTGTTGAGCTTGGGGATTGTGGAGGACTTCCAGGTGCACATGTCTAGCAAGCTGTTTCAAATGAGGGCCTAGGATTGAAGGACTGATCAGAGCTGAAGACATAAATTTGGGCATCAACAACAAGCAAGTTACAACCAAATCTGTATGAATGGTAAGAGTCCTCCAGGAAGACCATGGGGCTGTCCAAGGAGAAGTGACCAAGGACAGAACCTTGGGGAGACTTGGGTTGAAGGGCTTCTGGAGGAAGGGTAAATTAAACAAGAAGTAAAGAAAGAAGAACTACACTTGTAGTGGGAAAACCATAAAGGTGCAAAGGCCGGAAGCCAACGGGTAGCGTTTAAAGAAGCAAAGGTTGAGCAACAGAGAGGGAGAGCTTGGGGTTTGGAAAATGAGACGTCAGTGGTGAACTTTGAAGAGACAAATAAGCTCATCTCTCTGTTCCAGGCCCTTCCACTTTCACTCTGATGACCCCTCCATGGGCATGGAGAATTCTGTTCCCTCCTTGCCCAAGTGGGAGAATTATTTCTGATTTGAGGAATGGTCAGGAAGAGGGGAGAAAGTCAATTGCATTCAAACAAAGTCCA
The DNA here is from genome assembly GCF_015220235.1 of Choloepus didactylus. Lineage (NCBI taxonomy): Eukaryota > Metazoa > Chordata > Mammalia > Pilosa > Megalonychidae > Choloepus > Choloepus didactylus. The sequence goes on from NC_051308.1 coordinate 131,133,909, forward strand.
GACTTAGACACCTGCAGTCTCCAGAGCCTGCAACTAGGGTCTGAGGATGGCAGGCTCTGCTCCCCACCTTTGGGAGGCTTACGGTGCAATGGTGGTGTCCAGGCACTGCTGCCTGACCCCCTTTACTGTGAGAAGGCCCCTGCAGGCTGCATCTTTCTCCTCCAGCTCCCTCCTGGCCACCACCCACTCAACTTCCTGGAGTTTGCTTCTCACCCACCCCTGCCTGGATCCCCAGAACCTGGCTGTAGAGAGGACCACAACCTCCCCAGTTCTCCACTTCATTTCGTCCCTCAGGACAAGCCCATAACATACATATTACTGAGAACTTCAGGAAAACAAACAGCAAAACAGGTAACAAATCCCCCCCAGGTGGGGCGTTACCAGGTTGGACAATCTTATAAAGCCCTTGGAGCTCTGTGTGGTTCCTAGTCTATGTTCCTCACCCCCCACCCTGGGAGCCTCACTAGGCTTCCATCCCATGTTCTGTTCCTGAGGGCAAGTTCTCCTCCCCTCCACCCCAACTCAGACCTGCTCCAGGAGGCCCCCTTATCTCCAGCAGTACTCTGTCCATTGGAGCCCTCAGGTTTGGGGGCCCCCATTACACAGAGCTTCAGACTGATTCAGGAATGTCCACTGGGAGATGCTTTCTCCAGGGGAACAAGAGAGGTTAATCTTTTATAATAATATTTTACCCATACCACTTTTATCATAACACTTCCATGCTCCATGCTTCTCCTGGTTGGAAAATCCTTCTCTGGCCTTTCCCTCCCTCAGGGCCAGCTCTGGGGCAGAAGAGGTGCCTTCCTCTGGGAGGAGAGAGGTGAGAAGGTGTCCTGTGGTCTCTCTGTTCCAGAGGCCCCACTGAAACTGGGCATGGCCCCCTCCCCAATACTGCCCCACCGTGGGCTTCTAGCACAGAAGGAAGAGGAGTTGAGGCAAGGTGGAGAGAGCATGGCCTGGAGTAACGAATGAGCTCAGAAAACTCTCGTTTGCCACCTTTTGCTCCTGTGTGGCCGTCTCCAGGTTGCACAGGATCAGGTAGAAGCTCAGCAGCTGAGCATTCAAAGTCCTCTGAACATTTCACCCCAACTGTTGACCAGGGGTCAGGAGGCTGGCATTTCAGCACCTCGGTCACTGATTTCCACAGACCTGGGGCAAGTACTTTTTTCTCAGGCCTTAGACTCCTTAAGTTAAAATGAAGGAATGAGATCCTATGGTCCATTTCAGGTCTGCCATCCCACAAGTCAATGAGTTTGCCTTCTCCTCTCTTCTGCACAAATCCTGTGCTCCAACCAATTCCATTTTCTTAGACCTCCTGAGTACTCTAGGTCAGAAAGGGCAAATACATTTATTTCCACTTGCCGGCTTTAATCCATTGGTGATGGCTGCATTGAGAAGGAATCTGCTTTCAGCGTCAGGCGGAAGCAGTGCTACAATCTATTAGCAATGTCTGCCATGGACAAGGGATAGAAGAGTAGTGTCACATGTGCTATATGTTGGCCAAACCTGGTCTATATTTTTTCAGCCCTCAACAGTTTTACTCCAGAATTTTCCCTTTCCTGGAATTCCCTCCCTTCTTCTTTTCTACTTGCTGAATTCTTTCAAGACCCAGACCCTTCAAGAAGCTGGGATATCTTCCAGCCCTCAGAAGCCTCTTCCTCTTCTGAACTTCTTACAGTATAATGACTTTTTGCTCATCGACATCGAATCTGGGCTGCCTTGTGAGGTTATGTTCGTTCTGTTGGGTTTAAGTGTTATCTCCCTAACAAGACTGTGAGCTTCTGGAGGGCGAGGCCTAGCACTGATGTAGCCCAGAGCCAGGCAGGGAGCAGGTGCTTGGGAGTGTTTTCTGAGTGGGAGACTCGTTTATTCACAAGAAAGACCAGACAGTCAGATCCTGGCCTAAATAGATGGACAGACAGCTGGGCTGCCTGAGCTAGATACACAGAGAGGGGGCAAAACCTATGTCAGACAGGAGACCTCGAGACTATTTCCCTAGAAGTCAATTTCAAAATAGGGGTGGGGCTTGTTGGGGAGCAAGTTGGTGGGGAAGTTCCAAATGTGAGGAAAGCGTGAACATTCAGAAGTGGGAACCAAAGAATCTGCTCTGGGAAACCTCACCAAAGAGTAATTCTAATCCTTTCACTTCCCCTACATGAGCTCATTTGCGCTTCGCCAGGTTGCTTGACGGTTTTTTCCTACCTGTGTGCCATCTTCCCCAAACCATATGTGCTGGTAATCAGTCCCTCAGTCACTAAATTTAAGATGCTGCTTGTGCCTGGGTTGCTAGTGTGAGTGCCCTGGGTGCTCATAAAGTCAGGGTTGGGGTTGGGATGTGCTGAGGCCTCACGGGGTTCACGGAGTCGGTGATTTACTGGGAGGTTATTCACTCACCTCTACTATCCAGTGGTATAACGGACTCTCTGTGGGTGGAGGTGGATGGTAGAAGGAAGGAAAGGAAATCAAAGACCAGAGGCATGGTGTTTTGGTGCCATGGATAAGATCTCCCTGGCTTCCTATTGTGTTTAGTCACCCATGGCTTGGTTTTTAGCCGTTCTTATTCATGGTCTGACTTGTGTGTGCTTGTTTTCTCGTCTCTACTATTGTGTAGGCCCCTTGAAAGCTCACAGTGGCTTACATTTCTTGGTGTCTACACCCTGTCTCACAGGAAGCCTAGATATGCGCCAATTAATGTTTTGACTGACAGGCTGAATGGCCAGTAGGAGGGGTTAATTGATCCTAGAAGGAAAGCCTTCCAGAAAACTCCCAGTCACCTGCTTCCCTGCAAATCTCTCTGTGGCATCCTCTGCCAGTTCAGAGCTGCCTGTGTCAGATCCCACTGCTGCCAGCTCCGGGCTGGGCCTTCCTCCTTCCTCCTCTCTGGGAAGACATCACTGGCCTTCAGTTCTGGGTCTTTCAGTTGCTCCTGTGTGCACAGTGTCTGCCCAGAGCCAATGTGAATGAATCTGGCCACCTCCCTGTTTTACAAGTCCTGTTCCTTAGTTTGAGCCAAGGAACATCTCTCCGCCTTCCTACGCCACTCATGGCTTGGTTCCCTTGGAAGGGAAAGAGTCTGAAGAGTCCTGAGCTTGTTTCTTCTCAAGGCCTTCACACGTCCAGTCTTTCCTTGAGCGAGGATTTGCTGGACCCTGACTCTGGGATATGGGTGGGGCAGTGACCTGGGCAGAGGTTAGAGAAAAAGCCAGGCAGACCCCTGTCCTTCTGTAGCTCTAAGGCCACAGGGGTGACCAGAACACCAGGCTCATTGCAAAACCTCGCCAGGCAGCGCTTGCTTGATAAGCACCACATGTGTGGAGAGACAGCCTGTCCCAGCCCAGCCTGGGCTCTCCAGGGTGGGCCGGGGTCTGGGAGGGACCCACACAAAAATGGGAAGAAGATTCTTCCAAAAGCATAGACAGCCAGTTCAGCCACTCACCAGCTGTGTGACTTTGGCACATTGCTTAACCTCTCTGGATTCAGATTCCTCGTCCACACTTCGAGATTCCCTGGTGTTCTAGGATTCTGGCAAACGCGTGGCACAGAGCTGCAGCCCAGCTGCTAGGCAGGGAGAAGGAATGCTTTGAGAACTCGTGAAGGAGGGGGCAGAGCTTGGGGCCTGGGATTCTAAGCACTGCTTTCTATGACCAACAGGTGGGAGGGGGGAACCTGACAGGCTGTCAGAGCAGGATTGCACCTTCAAATCTGGGGGCCGGGAGCCTCAGGCCAGGGGCTTCACTTCACCTTGACCCCTCCATCCCCGTCTCAAGGCTGCAGCAGGCAAGGAAAAAGTACCCCTGAGGGTTCGGGGTAGGGGGTGGGGGCTGCAGTTGCTGGGGAGCTGCATCAGCATCAACCCAGGCAAACAAAGATGAGCTGTTTTCCCTCAGCTTGAGTTTGTTTATTTGCAAACAACAGTATTTGCCTTGGCCCTCTGTTCTCCTGCCTCCCAGGCCAACAGAGGCTGTCTGTGTGCCTGCCCCACCCCCCCCCTCAGGCTCTGTCTCTGGCCTCCACCAGGCCCTCCGGTGGGTGCAAATCCCCGGGCTCTCTGCAGCAGCTCCCCGCAGGCACGAGGAATCTGAGTAGACTCAGCATCCAGACCAGGGGAGTGGTCAGTGGTGCTGGTGGGGTGGGGGTGGGGGGGGTTAGAAGGACAAACATTCCAACTTTGGGGAGAGCTAGAGGCATGTTAAGAAGGGACGGTTATGTGCTGGGGCATCTGCTGGAACCCATCTCCTTTTTCCCTGTCACTCTGCAGATAGCTGACCCTGACCACAGCCCGGCATCCCCCCTGCCAGCCCAAGCCTCAGAGCCAAGACACAGAGATGGCCCTGGCCAGCCCCCATCAGCACTAGGAATTTGGGGTTCCAAATTCTGAAGTCCTGAAGCCTTGAGCCCGGGATATCAAACTTCCCTGAAGTTTTGGTAATTCTGGGGCAAAGCATCCCTCAGAGAAGTCAGATAACTCCTTTCTAGTAATTCCTTCCTTTGGGACAAGTGTGTTCTGTATAGGACCCCATTAGGCAGGCATCTACCCTTGGGAGGGGTAGTAGTGCAAGCCCAACAACCAAACGAGAAAGTTCTTTCCTCCTCTCTGACCAGAGAACGAGGCCTTAGATGCAGGGTGGGAGCTGGGGATGGTGGCTACAGGGTTTTGAGCAGAGGGCAGACAGTGAAACGGGAAAAGGAGGCAGAAGGGGTGGGTGCACCAAAGTGGAGCCAGAATAGAGACATTTAGCCCCCTTTGTCTGTATGTGAGCCTGTGGAGACAGGCTCCCCTGCTTTGGAGCAGAGGCTTGAGGGTGGGATGGGGAGAGAAGGGGGACAGAGGTCACCCCCAGTCAGGCCCATGACTACCTCCTAAGGAGAGGGATGCCCTTGCCTTGCCCACATGCCCAGTCCTTGTCTGCTTTCTGCCCAAAAGGACAGGGAAGTCAGAAAAATTCCGAAGGTGTGTCAGCACAACTTCCCTTCCCATTCCTAACACATGGGCTGTCCTTGGAGCCTTCTCCCATCCCAGGACTGGCCAGGAGACTCCAGGGAGGGAAAGGCCTCTGGTGAGAAAGCCAGACTGACTCAGAATAGCTCCTCAGCAGACTTGTGGGCCCAGATGGAAAGGGGCTGAGTTATGGGTGCTGGAGAGATCAAAGGCCTGGCCCTCTGGAGCCTCAAAGTTAGGCAGCCGTAGGTACATGCAGGGCTCCCCAGCCATGTGGCCCCTGACAAGTCACTTAGCCTCTCCAAATTTCAGTTGCTTTAAAGTGGAGATGATTCCTTCCACACAGTCAGGAAAATTGAAGCAGGTAGTGAGTAGGAAAAGGTCAGAGCCGCCCTTGTGACTCAGGCAGGTGGCAGGGCTGCATCCCCAGGCCTTTAAGCCGGAACCCAGAAACCCATCAGGAACCCCCAACCTGGACTCAGCAGCTGACACTGAAACTTGGGCACAGGGTCAGGCCCTGAGCAGGCAGGACTCTTCATTGACAGGTCGGAGAACATTCCTGTGCCTTTCTTGAAGTCACTCTTAAAAGGAGGCGCAGGGCTCCCATGGACTGACGTAATGGTGTTTAGACCCCTGAAGACATGCTGTGTGCTTGCAGATTTCCACCCTTCCAATACCCCTGACACACACGCGCACGCACACTTCCTCTACCCTGAGTGAGATCCGGATAAAATCTCGGATCCCGTGTTTTTGTTTTGCCTGCAAACTGGGACTACAGCAGTCCAGAAGGGCAAAAGAAGTCCTGAAGGGTGGGAGAGCAGCCCCCCCAGACCGTGATGGTGCAGGGGAGTTTCAGAGCTGACTGCATTTACAAGAATCCCAGATTTTTATTGCAACAGCTGCCGAGCTTCCACTCGCCCTCTCCCACCTGTTCCTCCCTGACTCACAGCCCACCCGTCTGCCCAAGGCCTCTGAGGAAGCCCCCAAACATCCTAGTCCTGGCCACTCTCCTGCTAATTTCAGACAGCCAAATAAGGAGTTTTGAAGTGTGTCCCAAAGAAGTCTCCAGCATCTATAAAACATCAGGCCTTGGGAGCTGCTGTACCTTTGAGGCAGGTTTATGTAGGGAAAGAGGGAGTGAAGTCTAGGCCAGACAAGGTCAGGCAAGGTGAGGGGACTGGGGTACAGAGTCCTACAGACAAGATGCAGGAGCAGGACACGTTCGTCCATCTGGTGGGGTCCGACCAGGCCATGGCACCAGGCTGTGCCACTCCCATGCCAGTGGCCGTTGCTACTTAGTTACCCTCTCTGGGCTGAAGGGACAATTTCCTACCTTCTGGGGTAGTGAGGATTAAACAGGATCAGGGTGCAAAGTGGCTGGCCCAGGACCTGACCCCGAGTAAGGGCAGGATCTATAAGGACGTGCATGATCTCGATTAATGGCAGCTCCATCCTTCCAGCAGCTCAGGCCCCAAACAGTAGAGTCATCCTTGACTTCATTCTCTCAGTGTCCACCTCACAACTATCACGGATCCTGTTGAGCCCCCCACCTCATCGCACCATCTCCCGTCGCTCCACCCAGGCCCAAGCCCCCACCACCTCTCACCTGCATTTATCGCAGCAGCTTCTTATCCTGTATCCTGTAGCCCCTCTGAGTCTTTTCTTGACACAGTAGCCTGAGGCATCAAACCCTCCCTCTCAGGGCTCACTGTGGCAGCCTGAGTCTTTAAGGCCCCACATGATCTGACCCCTCACCCCTCTGACCTCTGCTCCCCGGCTCCCTCACTAACCTCCTCCTGGTCTCCAGGTTCCCTGATACCCACTTGGTCCAACCTCCCCTTCCCTATGAAGCCCGCCTTGACCACTGCAGGAGATGCAGCTCCCCACTCCCATCCCAGAGCCCCTGCACCCCTTCCCCTGCTCTGCTGTTTCTTTATTCTAGAGTAAGTATCCCCATCTAGGATACTACATAATTTACTTCTTTATTCTGTTTGATGTCTGTGGTCTGTCTTCTCTCTCTAGAATGTAAGCTCCACTAGGGCAGGGATCTAGAACTCAAATATTGTTGAATGAATGATGAAACTCTCAAACCTACTCTGTGAGGTAGTTATGGCAACCTACTTCTTTTAGTGACAGAAATAGCCAGGATTTGCACCGTTGAGTCTCAATCCTCTCCAAGCATCTGGGCTCAGGGTAGGGGGTGGCAATAAAAACGTGGCTCCCCCATTCCCTCAGCCCCCTCTCCTTTCTGATACTCCTACCCTGAGGTTCTGCCTCCCTGCAAACACTCTGGCACAAACACAGATGCAAACCCATTCCTCTGACTCCCCTTTGCATAGCTGAGGCAGACCGTTCTTGCTTCTTCTCACTAAGAGAGGATATTAGGGAAATAAACACAGAAAACACAAGAAGTACCCAAAGTGTCTGGCTTACAAAGTACAGGTTTCTGGTCCAGGGCTCAGAGCATGCAGGCTCTGTCTTGTTTCCGGGGCCTTCTGAGATTGCTGCCTTCTTGCTTCAGTGAGCTGTCACAGCTCTCCAGGTGCCTGGCCTGGATCCCCTCCTTCCCAGCTCCCAGCCTTCCTCCTGCTTGTACAGAAACCCCTATACCTGCCTTCCGCCTTCTCCCCACTGAGTCCCAGGAGCTAGAACCCCAGCGCTGCTGTTTACTGGCCATGACCTAGAGATGGTCACTTCTCTGGGGCTGTTTTCTCTTCGACAAATTGGGAAGAGTAACAACTGGTCCTTGAAGTGCTTTGGGGAGGCACAGACAACACAATGGTATGACAGGCTTTGGGAACTTTCAAACCCTATACAAACCTAAGATAAATGGGAGACATGAAGATGGAGTCAGGGCCTGCCCTGGGACCACAGTGATGAAAGAACCTGAGAGAGGGGGTAGCAGGTGCTGCTGACAGAGCTGCTATCTGCAAAGGTCACCCTTGCCGGGCCAGGCCTGGGACTCAGAATCTGGTTCCAGACAAAGGAGCTTTGCTTTCTGTTTAAACAGCGACCCTGTGGCCTCCCACTCACCTGGTTGGAGATGAGGGTGGGAGTGAGGGAGCTGGAGCACAGAGGGAAACCCAGGCCCAGAGATGGAACACGCTTTGACATGCCACTGCATCTGGTCACACGATCTCATGGGTGTCCATGCCATGGCAGGGGTGCTTTGAAGGCAGAATCCTATGCCTCCCTGGGAAACTTAGCTTGACATACTGAAATCCGTAAAGTACCCACTATGTGCCAGGCACTGGGCTCTGTTTTCGGGATACAGCAGTAAACAAGATAGTCAGGACTCTTGCCTCCAGCAGTACGCCATCTATGGGCGATGCAGACGTTAAACAAATACACGAATAATGATCATTAACCACAGAGATAAGAGCTGCGGAGAGACACAGGGTGCCTATGTGTATACTGGGGTGGGGTCAGGAAGGCTTCCCCGAGGAGGTGCCGTTTGAGCTGTGAGCTAGTTGCAAGACACTGTTCAGTTATATCTAGCAAGTCGCAACTGGACTCCCACGGGACCTTGCAGCCCCCAGGAAACGGGACAGAGAGAGTGGCCCTGAGACAGTTGGCCCAGGCCAGGCTCCAGGGCAGGGACCTGGCAGCAATGGGGTGGGAAGGTCCTGAGGGTCCTCAGGCTCAAGCACACTGAGGGCCGCCCCACCGTCCTTCCGGCCCCGCCTGTCCCCCAGCACCATGGCGTGCACACCCCAGCCAGCGTGGACAGAGAGATCCTGGCGGCTCAGCCACCCACGGACGCAGTGGGGCAGGGCTGCATGACCTCACTGTAATGGTGTCCTGCAGCCCCGCCAGCCAGAGGAGAAAACAAACACTGAAAAGTCCCCCAGCCGTCCCAGATGCCTGCTCAGGAAGGCTCAGGCACTGCAGGCCCTGGGTTCCGGGCTTCCAGCAGCTTGCCCGGCTCAGGAGGCCTTGAATGGAATTTGAAAGTGCTTGTTTCTCGCTGAAAAATTCCAAAGATTGCTCAACATTCCCCAGGAGCTGGGGTTTGGCAGGAGGTCTGAGAGCTGGGGACTGGGAATCTGGGGGCCTGCCATAGGACTCAGTACTGTCAGGACTAGCCCCTCCGCCCTGCTCCCTGGGGGCAGAGGGAGGGGGCTGTAGAGATCTGCCCCTCACTCTTATCCCCCCACTAACTCCCCCCACCTCCACCCCCACTCCTGGTTAACATCAGGGGCACTGATGGTGGGGTGGACTTTGGTGGGGTGGAAGGCGTTTGGGGAAAGCTCCAGGCTTCTGTAGAGGGGAGAGAATGTTCTCTCCTCCTGACCAGAGTTGCCATGTTCCCAAGAGGACCTGAGATTGGGGCCCAGATTCTTAGACTCTGGTGCAAAGGTCTGTTGCTCCAGTTCTCCAGAAGCCACGGGAAATTAACTTTCTGTGGCCACAGTTCTCTGCCTGAGGAACCTGGCTCAAATGCTCCCTCTTCCAGGCAGCCGGCTCCCTGTCTGGATTGGAACCCATCTCCTCTTCTCCTCTGATGTGGTACTCATCACATTGTCTCATGAGGTAGTTGTTTCTAAAAATGCCTGATCTCCCCTACTCAGGAGGAAATGCTCTAGAAGGCAGGAACCTACTTGGCTCACTTCTTTATAATTCTGCAGGGTCCAGTGGGCACAGAGATGCAGAGACCAAGATGTTCTCCACAGCATTGCTTGTAACGAGGGAAAATAGCAAGTGATCTACATGTTTAAGGATAGGGGTTTGAACAAATAAGTTAGAATGTACCTATATATTGGAATGCTAAACAGTCATTGGCATTTATATTATGTTTAAAGTTATGGGATATTACAGATATTAAAACCAACAAACTTCCACCATACAGAGCTAACCACTGTTCATCGTTTTGTTGTTGTGAAACAGTAACGGAAAACAGTATTTTTTTTAGGTCTATTCACAAAAAGCACAACATGACGATGCTGAACATTATATTGCACCTAGCACACTGAGAAGAAAAACCCCAAATGACCCAAACCCCAAATGTCACTTCCTAATCTCGCCTGCCTCCCCTCTAAGGGCAGCAGCCGGCCCAATTGAGGATGCCGGCAGGGGAGGACGGAAGTCTATTGCATCACATCCAATTTTGCATCATCACTGAATTTTACTACATATATTTTAATGAATTTGAATAATAGTGTATATGATGTGTTTCAGAGCATTTTTATTTAACAGTATATCTGGAGCAATACTCCATTTTATTAAATATTATTTAAAAACATGTCATTATTCTGAACACCCTTTAAAAAAATGGAAGTCTTTATTCTTAGGTCTGATCCCCCCACTCCCCATTCATAGGATGAGATTACCTGGTCAAAAAGCCTAACTATTTGTAAGATTTTTGAAATACATTTCCAATTTTTCCTCCAGAAAAGTTGCTCCAATTTACACTCTGGAGCAAATGGGAGGGTTTGCCTGCGCCCCTGTCTAGGGATGGGTATATCATTGTTAAAGTCTAAGTGGACGGATTGGAGAGACATTTTAAAGGTTGGAATTGATGGGATTGGCTGTTGGGTGTGGGGAAGGTAAAGAGAGGGAGGGGTTGGTGATATTGAAGACTGTGACATGTGTAAAGATAGGGAAGCCTTTAGCTGAGACAGGGAGAAATGAAAGAGGATTAGGTCAGGGAGCATAGAATTTTGGTTGGGAAATATTGCATTTTTAAAACAAACTAACAGATGCTACATAAGACCCAGTAGATAATTAAATAAAGAACATTTCCCAAAAGAAGACATGCAAATAGTTGAAGAATAACAAAATGTTGATCTCCATCATTCAGTTAACTAAAATTCATTTGGTTAGAAATATTAGAAATCTAAGTTTTATGAGTTTAGACAAAAGGGAGGAATCTATGGAAGATTCATGTGAGACCTGGAAGGACAGTGATCTGCTAGGAGCAGATCCTTAAACACTGACAGGATTTGCTCTCCCATCTCTCATCTTCGCTTTTCTCTACATGCCAGCTTTATTCTCTCAGACTGGCATTGTCCACGTGGCAGAAAACATGGCTTTTCAGAGGGCCCATGCTTGCCTCTCGCAACTTTGCCTCCAGAGAGCTAATGTGACTTACTGCCCCTGGTCTCAAGGTCAAAAATCTCCACACTGAATTACAGATGTGAATGTGGTTAAAAGGGGGTTGATTTTAGGTTGTATATAAGTTACTAGAATAAAAATTAACAAAAAAGAACAACATAGGACTGTACAATACCATGAACGCTATTGTAAATGATGGACTATAGTCGATAGTTCAATTATAAAAATGTGCTTTCATGAATTATAACAAATGTGCCATACTAATGCAAGGTGTTAATAATAGGGTAGTACATGGGAACTCTGTATTTTATGAATGATTTTTCTGTAAACCTACAGCTCCTCTAATAAAAAATAAACTTCAGGGAAAGGCACCTACCGATGAACTCTCAGGGCTGGCCTCGCTGAGGTCAAGTACCCTCCCTTGGGCTAATAAACCGCGGCTGGGGACAGGATCTGGAAGAGGATGGATCTCCCACGTGGACAGCACGGTTAGAGGAGGAAAAGAGAGCCCCTCAGAAGAAGGGGTTGCTCTTCTGGACATGCAAAACAATAGATATTCCATGCACTCCCAGCAGACACCCCCTTTTCTTCTCATACAAGTAATGCCCCCACATATCCTCTCTTAACAGAATGCAATCATCCTCCTCCCATCCCTTTGGGATGTAGCTCAAAGTCTTATCCAGCTACTGTATCAACTCCAAGTCCAGAATCTACTATGTGGGAGTGCTGTTTGTCTGATAGCTTTTAAGATTTCCTTTTTTTATTCTTGATATTCTGCAGGTTTAGAACAGCATGTATGAATATGGATTTATTCATTATTCTTCTCAGCATTCAGTGGACATTTTCTGTCTGAAGGTTCTGGAGAATTCTTGACCATTATCTTGTCACACATTTTTTACCATTTGCTCCAATCCCTTCTTTTAACCTCTTCTTGGAAGGAGCCTCTCAAACTCTTTTCCGTGTCTCATAATTGTTCTTTTATAATCTTTTTATCTCCTGTGTTGAGTCTTGGTGAATTCCTCAGCTATATCTTCTAAAGCACTAGTTATTTATTCAACAAAGTTTGGCCCAAAGCTTCCAATCTGTTCAGTTTTTAATTTCAACTACTATATTTTCTCATTTCCAAGGTTTCTAATTGTTTCTCTTTCATATCCACTTACTCTTGTTCTTTTCTTCTCTTATCTTTTGAGGATTCTAAACATGCCTATTTTACAATCATTTTCATCTTGCTCTACTATTTTCTTTTCTTCCAGAGGGAATTTATCTACTGCTGATTGTTTTTGCTGGCTGTCTTTCTCTGCATTAGTTTTCTTATTTCTTTTTCACTTCTTATCCACGGAGATGTTTATCTTCTTTTGAAATGTGTCTTTGCCATTTTTTTTTTTTTTTTTCTTTTTCAGATGTTTCTCTATCACTGGGGAGCAGCATAATGTAGTGGTTAAGAGTTCAGGTTTGGAGCAAGGCTGTCTGTGTTCAAATCTTGGCTCCATGACTTTACAGCTGAGTGATGTGGGAGCGGATTTCTTAATCTCTCTAACTCCAGTTTTCTCATCTGTAAAATGGGTGTGAATGATAGCACCTACCTAGTAAGGTTGTTGGGAGAATTGAATGAACTAATGAATATATATATATATAGTGCCAGAACATAGTAAGTATTTAATAAATGTGAGCTATTATTTCTATTTGGAGAAAATAAGTGAATTTGGGTATGTATGGGATTGATGCTCAAAGCATTCACTGAGAGGCCATTTGACAACAAGTCCAAGTTCAGGATTCCTGGGTGTGTCCATTCTTGGTCAAGTCTTCTCGAGTTCATTGGCTAAATGATAGCTGCATCCACCAGCCACCTCCAACATGCTCCAGGTACAGTGCAGCTGGGAAAACAGGGTGACCATTATAAGTGCTACCATTTAAAATGGGTAAAAAAGGAAGCAACATGCAGTGGTTACTGGCCTAGTATGTCAGTGCTGTGGCCAGAGAATCTCACTGCATCCTTGGGGAGGGGGTGGTCTCTGGTGGGCCAGTCTGCCTGCCCAGGTTTTGCCCGTTTGGACATTTCCCTCAGCCACATCAACAAGACCCCGCATGAGCAGGGCAATGGGGTGCACTCCCCTGCTCAGGGGCTGTACTACCTCATAAACCACTTCCTGTTGGTCTGGGTACCTGTAACTCAAGAAAGAGTTTCCCATACTTGCTCAATGATAAAAATCTCTCAGGGAATCTGGTGAAAATACAGATTCCTGACCATGTACCAGACCCACAGAATCTCCAGGAGAGGTTCATGGGAATCTGTACGTTTAACAATCATCCCAGGTGATGCTTGTCATCAAAAATAGTTTGAAAAATAACTGCCTTAGTGGTCAAGCAACCATACACCTCAGTTTGGCAGACTTGAGGCTTTTTTAGCACGACTCATCTGACTGTGGGTTTCATTTGGGGAGTCTCTGTTTGCCAATAACCAACCCCAGAAATTTTGTAAGACATGAAGGTTGCATTGGACCCGCGTGTATACCTCCAGCCTCTTAGCAGCAGCTCTGGAGACTCTGCCCTTCCCCCTAGGACTCATCAGAGAGGGAGGAAAGGCAGAGCTGCTCCGTCCTGCAGCATTGTCCCTGCCACTGGGCTCCATCCCAGGACTTCCCACATTGCACAGGGGGTGGGGTTGGGGAGGTTGGTGATTCCTGTCAGGCAGGGAGTGCACAACACAAGGTGCTTGGCTGGTTCTGGTCCTTCCCAGGTATCACCAACCCAATGGCTTCTTAATCAGTGCAGAACCTTTGGTGTGGGAATGAGAATTAGCTTTGACTGCTGAGCAAAGGGCATGACAATGTGACCCTTGGCACTTGGGATTGCTGGCTACCAACAAAAAGACCTTTCAACAAAACTGAATCTATCTGTCCAACAGCTCCCTGAAGGCTTGCTTCTTCTGAGTCTCCTCTCTCTCTCTCTCTCTCCCTCTCTCTCTCTCTCCCTCTCTCTCTCTCTCTCTCTCTCTCTCTCTCTCTCTCTCTCTCTCTCTCTCTCTCTCTCTCTCTCTCTCTCTAGTTGAAGACTGCAAGACATCAATGACACATATTCTATTATCCTGGTATTTTCCTACCAAGGCTCTTAAAGTATAAGAATAGCACATGGTATAAATCTCAAGAGACATTGGAAAATAGACTAACCCACTGCCAATAGGGATGGCAATTTTCCCAGCCTAGGATTTGGGGCTACTCACTGTCACCATCCCCCCACCAATCTCGATTCAGCCATTTAGGGCTGGTCAATTTTCACATCCCAGTTCTGGTTCCAATTTCTGCATTAAGATTCTTTGGATGTTAAATGATAGAAATACAACTCAAGCTAATTCAGGCAAAAGAGACACTGCAAGCCTCACACAGCCACAAGAAGAGCAAGGGTGCAGCTGAGCTCAGTGACTTTCTCCCCATTCCTCATCCCTTCTCTTCTCTGCACATCAGCGCCATTCTCTCAGTTTTCATCCCTGTGGCAGCAAACACAGCCCATAGAGCTGCTGTGACTCACAGCTCTCTCCTGCGCCAGCAAGAGGGGCTTAGCTTGGCTTAGTTATCTAGCTCTATTTTGGACCACATGGTTAGAAATAAGGAAAGGAACATTTCCCATAAAGAGGGTCTTTTCTGGGTAGACAAAACAATTGATGTATTCTACCTACAAAAAAAATCAAAGAAATACAAATTAAAACAATAAAATTATCATTTTTTTCACATAAAAATAGTAAAGATATTTGCTATTTTGAAATGAAAATGGAATGCAATGGGATTACATGAAGTGAAAATACCCAATGCTGGTGTATTAGTTTTCTACCTCTGCTGTAACAAATTAGCAGAAACTTGATGGCTTAAAACAACACGAATTTCTTATCTTACAGTTCTGGTGGTTAGAAACCCAAAATGAGTCTCACTGGACCAAAATCAAGGTATCAGCAGGGCTGCATTCCTTCTAGAGGCTCTAGGAGAGAATCTATTTCCTTGCCTTTTCAAGCTTCTAGAGGCCACCTACTTTCCTTGGCTCATGGCCCCTTTCTCCATCTTCAGAACCGGTAACATTAGGTTTGAGTCCTTCTCATGCTACCAACTCTCTTGTTCTTTTCTTCTGCTTCCCTCTTCCACTTTTAGGGACCGTTGTGGTTCCATTGGGCCCACCTAGATAAACCAGGATAATCTTCCCATCTCAAGGTAGTTGATTAGCAACCTTAATTCTATCTGCAACCCTAATTTTCCTTTGCATGTAAAGTAGCATTCACAGGTTCTGGGGATTAGAATGTAGACATATTTGGGGTAGGGGTGAGGGCATTATTCTGCCTACACAGCTGGCAGAAATACAGTGAATAGATACTCTCACTGGTAAAGGTGTAAGTTTTCTGTAGGTAAAGGTGTAGATTTGCATAAAATTTCTGGAAAGTGAGCTGGTAGTTTGGTAAAATACCTTAGGCCTTAGAATGTTCATACCAAATGTGAAAATGAACATGATTCTAATTATTCTAATAATCTGTTCTAAAGAAATAATAATGATAAATGTGTGCATGAGGTGGGGAACTTGTGCACTAAAATGCTCATCACCACTTTCCTTTTACTGTCAAAAAGTTGGAAACAAATTTAATGTCCAGGGGAGGTAAGACTAAGTCAGTCCGATTATATCTGTGTAGGGAAATATTATATTGACAATAAAAAATCACATTCATGAAAAGCTTTCAATGAAATGCCTCAATGTTGAGCAAAAAGAGGAGGATACAGAGCAATCATAGATACAAGTTGAACTCAACCATGTGAGAAAATAAACGTCCAAAAAGTCTGGAAAGGAAAACATTAAATAATCTCACCTATGGGTGGTGAGATTATTTGCAGACCGTTCTTTCTCTATAAACCTTTTCATCTTTTTAAAATTGGCTCTTAGTTACACAGAACAACTTAATCACAGTCCTTGTTTCATGACACACTCTCAGGCATGGCCACTTCTGTTTATTTATTTGGTTAGTTGGGTTGCCAGTTATTTTGATAATGGATTAAGCACCCTCAAACCCAGCACTGAAAACAAATGCTTCCCTAACCATATGGCCACTCACATCCTATCCCCACACACACCCTCCCTGCAACTCCCCATTCAAGGAAGCCATGATCCTAAATCCCATGTTTACCTTTTGTTTGCATCTATTGTGGGATGGCCAGGCCCTTGCAAAATCCTCTCCTTTCATTTTTTTCTGAGAGTCCTGGAGGTTAAGGAAGGGATGGCTTTCATTGTTATACAAAAGCAATTCTACACTCAAACAAGGAGTATTGATATAATAGCAACTGAAACAAAACCCCATTTTAAATATATATTCTTCAAACCGTCTATGCTCACTCTGATAATACCACACTCGGCACCTGAATGTCTGGTGGTCAAAGCCCCTACTCCTGATGAAGGGAGGTTCTGAAGTGCCCTGGAGCTTCGTGGGGGCCCCAGGTCTTCCTTTGGGGGAGATCATCTCTCCCTGGTCTCATTCTCTGTTCTGTCTCAAGACCGTACCGGGGCATTTCTGCCTCATGGCATCGAGTTGCTCCATGGAGTCCAGATGGATGAGTTGAAGGCCTCTGGCCCAAGTTTCTTCCAGGTCCTATTAATTCCAGGACACTGACCTTTGTGATTAGGGATTTCATTCTTCCCTCTTAAGCATCTGGTCAATATTTCATCAGGAGGCCTCTTTTAAGCATCACTTGTATGTCTTCAGATCCGTGGGTCTTAACCAATGGTCCCTATCAGAATCACTTGAGAAGCTCTTAAAAAATACAGATATGGGTAGGATCAACCCTCACCCCAAGAGATCCTGATTCAATAAGTCTGGTATCAGGAATTTTAAGGCATTGCCCCCGGAATATGCACCCTCAGTTAACAACCATAACATCAGATCATGTCTGGCCAAGCTCCACACCCACCTTGTTCTCCACTAAATCTTCTAGGTGCTGCCAGCCCCCCAGTTACCTGGCTTTTAGCCCTATGCTTCAGGAGTCAGGTGTCCATCTTTTGTTTTGCCCATACCTCCCAGCAGATTGGTAGTCACAATTTGACTGCCAGGAAATTGGCTGACCGTCCTAGAGAGATGCAGGCATTGACTATTTTTCATGTCTTGGCCACTGTGGTCTCCTGAAGCCACTTTAGATCACTTTCTCTCTCTGGCCTCTGTCTACCCATTGATCTCTCTGTCTCTCTCTTTCTCCCCCCGTCTCTCAGTTCAGATTATCCTACAGGTCAACTTCATTCTTCTCTATTGTTTTTCCTCACAGAGTAGGTATCTGCAGATTTTCTTCCCTCTGCTACTGAGACACAAGAGGTGTGAGGATTTCTCTACCATGAATTTGAAAAATCTTGCAGAAAGGCCACATTTGAGAGACAACTAGAGTAGCGGCTAAGGTTACAGACTCTCGAGCCAGAGTTCAAATCCTGACTGTGTGAACATGGGCAAGTTATCTAACCTCTTTGGGTCCCTGTTCCCCATCTGTGAAATGAGGATGCTAATTGTATCTACTGCATTGGGTTCCTGGAAGGACTAAATGAGCCGATGATGCCTTCAGAACAGTCCCCTGGTACGTTGTAAGGACTAGATAAGTAGGGCAACCATATGTCCTGCTTTGTAGAAGACCCAGGAATGTTTACTTTGCTTTATGAAACTCTCAGAAAATAGAACAAGGGGAGCTCCTTTCTTTGGACCCAATGGTAAAAACATGTGTCAGAATCGGTTTGTGACGTAGAGGTGACTGGACCTTGGGAGACAGTGACTGCTTCATCGTGGAGACCTTCATGGTACAGAAGGGCTCTGTGCTGATAGAACATATTTAGACATATTCACTTATTATATTTAAGGAAAGCACTTTTCAACAAATTGAGAAATTCACCTTAGTCAAAACATTAAAGGTTGAAATCTCCAAAGAATAACATTCCCGTTATCCAATTATGAATGACCCAAGATATGCTTGGTTCTTCCCTCTCTCTTCTTTCCCATGTTTCATCCCCCTCCATGTGCTGCCCAGCTGAAACCCTGAATTTGCTTTATCCCTTCTTCCCATTCCCACATCACTCACTCCCGTGCAAGCTACCTTTATTTTCCACCTGGACTAGAACATCAGCTTCCCAACAGGCCTCCTCATTATCAGTTCTGGTCCCTTCCAGAGTCCAGTGCATTCTCCATTCTCTGCACTCACTGTAGCCAGAGTGATTGCTATCAAAATTAAAATCTGATTGTATTCCTCCTTTTTTATTCCCACCTCCACACCCCTGAAACCACTCAACAGCTGCACATTGGGAATAAAGACAAAAAGCTTTAACAGCCTACCATGTCCTGCAGAATCTGGCCCTCAGCTGTCTCTCAGCCCCACCAAGCTCCAACTCACTCTTCCTGCTCCAGCCACAATGGCCCTCCTTCATTCCCACATAATCACTGCATTTCCCCATGACACAGGGCCTTTGCAAGTGCTGGTCTCCTCCTGGAAGGTTCCTCCCCTTCTGACCTCAGTAAATCCTTCCTACTTGTCTTTTAAATCTGAACTCAGTGATCCCTTTCTTGCATCTTTGACTAGATTTCAAATAATAATAATAATTTAAAAATCCCTGAGAAGCTTTTAGAGCCTCTTAACAGTTATCACAATTGCAATTTTATATTTATTTGTGTAATTATTTGAATAACGTCTGTTTCCCTGAAGGAGGTTAGTTAATGCAGGTACGCCATCTGAGTGTGTTCCTTAGTATATCAGCAGTGCCTAGCCTTGCAACTCACACATAGGAGATGCTCCACAAATATTTGTGGAATGAGGAATAAACCTAATAACCTCATTGAGAAAGAAAGTGGAGTGGGGGTAGGGAAGCAGCTAAAGAGACCACCATGAATACAGAGTGAGGTCAGAATTTCAAAGAGCACGTACAACAGTGGGAGGGGGCAGAGATCCAAAAACAAATGCCAAAAAGCAGCACAAACTCGTAAAACTGGTGTCAGGAATACTAAAACGTAAAATGAGCCAAGATTGAAATGAATGGCGGACATCACAAAAACACTTGTTTCTGGAAAATTATTTGGAGCGCGAAAAACAACAAGGAAGAGAGCCAGGTCCCACAGTTAGTGGAAGGGGCATAATATGCAATGAAAAATGTCGTCCTCTCTCAAGAAGAGTAATTCTCAACTGGAGGGTGTAAGGGCAAATTCCAAGAGAAGAATTTCAAGCCCAAAAGCAGTGAAGACAGAGTGGGAGCATCTGGCCACATTGAGTGAGCTCAGTTTTAGATGAATCACTTCAGAACTTGGAGATAATGAGTGCAGAGCCATTGTCCATGATTTTTGAGAAATTTGGGCCTGGAGCCAATAGCTGAGGAAGTGTGAAATATTCTTCAGTTTTCTAAAAGAGAAAGAAGTGCACTCGGGTAAATTTAAGGACTTCTGACTTTTGAACTTGACACTGATTCATAGCAAAAATATGGATGAGATTTATAATGGGGTGCCTAGAAAGTGGAATTTTATCTTTTTGCCTCAATACGTCGCCATTTAAAAGTTGCTGTTCAGCGAGGTAGAGGCAGTAAATCATCACCTTGGAGGTGCCTTTGTTCCAAGAACAGTCACATGAGTGTCCTCTTTCAATTAGATAACATGGGCAGCTAGGCACCCATTATGCCGAGAAGAGGCTATAACTGGGTATTCCCCTTGATGTGCACCTTGACAAAGGCTGTTCTCCATATTTCATGGTATGAAGAACTGGTTGCCAAAAGCGATTGGGCAAATTTATGCAGAGTAAGGGGCTTTCTGGGAGAAAAGGGATGAGGACCAATTCCTTCTCACTTGAGGCTCAATATTATTAGATCTTCTTTGATGGGCTGAAATGGTCACACCTGAATCCATCAGCGGATTCCCACCTGAGAAGACCACGAGTCCACAACAGGGAAACTTACCAGCAGGGAAGGGGAAGTATGAAATGGGGATGTGATTGTCCTACAGCATGATGTGGGGCTAAGGCCAGAGTGCCCTGCCAACCCAGCTGCCCTAGCAGAGAGGGTTTGTGTGTAGGATCCCATGCATGGCACCTGCTTGCCTAAGCATGGCACTGAGGTAGGAAGCACTGTGGCCTGTGTAGGGATCGACAGTTTAACCAGGACATCTGGAATGATGAACTGAGAGCTCCAAGATGAAATTTATGGGGAGAAATGTAAAGTTATGTAATGTGGAAATGTAAAGCCTTTGGGTTCAAAAAGTCACCTGCAAGCATGTACTAGAGTGGCTTAAGAGACACTCAACATGGGAAAATTTCTGGAGATTTACAGTTGATGCTAGCTTAAAAGGAGACAGCAAGGTGACTGGGTTAACTCGAAAAGGAAACAAAATTTTTCACTGCGTTGATACATTTGCACTAATAACAGCCAACTCATTATCAAGTGCCTTTCCAATAAATACTGTGGAATTTTTTAATGATTTTAATATAAATCATCTGCGTGTTTACTGGGAAAACCAAACTATTAACAACTCACTGATGCCCGGGAATGACAATGGGTGAGGGGAGGAAGGGAATTTCCAAGAAAATGCTCAGTGTATGTTGATTAGGGAGCCAGCAGCCTCACGATTCCAAATGGGTCTTCCAAATGGTGCCCTTCTTCATGGAGCTAAACATGCACCTTGCCCAGGAGTCAGAGAAGCTGAAGTAGAACATCGAGGAGGAGCTGTGGGTGTGGCTGCTGCCTGGCACCAACAAGTGAGCCAGCAGATTAGCTACGAGGTGCACGAGCTGCAACAGCTCACTGTGCCCTGTCCCCAACCCCCCAGAGAACTCCTTCACTTCTGCCTTGCAAATCTCAGGCAAAATGTCTCTTGTGGCCCAAGCCAAAAAGGAACTATGTAGAAAAAGGAGTTCTGGGAAATGTAGTTCCACCTTTGTTAAATCGACAAAGCAAAATCTATTATATTAGCTGAAAGATTTTTTTTTTAATTTTTAAAAACTTTTCATTTTGAAATATTAGCCATAATCAAAAAATGCAAAATAGTTCAAAGAGTTCCTGCACACTCTTCACCCATTGTGATGGTTTGGATGCATTATGTCCCCCCAAACTCTATGTTCTTTGATGCAATCTTGTGTGGGCAGACATGTTAGCGTTGATTAGGTTGGAACCTATTGATTGAGTGTTTCTATGGAGATGTGACTCAATCAACTGTGGGCAAGACCTTTGATTGGATCATTTCCATGGAGGTGTTACCCCACCCATTCAGGGTAGGTCTTAATTAAATCACTGGAGCCATATAAAATGCTGACAAACAGAACTCAGAACAACTGAGAGTGACATTTTGAAGAAGAGCTACAGCTAAGAGAGGACAAAACGCTCCAAGAGCAACATTTTGGAAAATGCCACTTTGAAACACAACTTGGGAGCAAGCAGACGCCAACCACATGCCTTCTGAGCTAACAAGTTCTCTGGACGCCATTGGCCATTCTTCTGCGAAGGTACCCTATTTTTGATGCCTTACCTTGGGCACTTTTATGGCCTCAAGACTGTAACTTTGTAACCAAATAAACCCCCTTTATAAAAGCCAATCCATTTCTGGTATTTTGCATTCCGGCAGCATTACCAAACCAGAACACCCATCTTTCTCACATTTAACAGCTAACATACCCCTACCACAATTACCAAAACGAAGTGAACTTTGATTCTATTAGCTAATTTACAGATCCTATTCAAATTAAGTCAATTGCCTCACTAAGCTCCTTTTTCTGGCCCAGAATCCAATCCAGGCTCCCACCTAGCACTTAGTTATCATGTCTCCTTAGTCTTCTCCAATCCATGACTGCTTGTTAGTCTCCTGAAAAGCTTTTCAAGGGTAAATCTGATGAACCAGAAAATATCCCAAATGATGAGGGTCTGGAAAGCAAGTAACCCAAGGAATCACTCAGCCTGGATAGAAGCCTTAAAGAGACTCGTTAGCTGCCTTTGAAGTTGTCTTCAAACACTGGACCCTTGAGGTGGCTTGGAGTTAGGTATTCTAGGAAATCACATTCTTAATCCTAATTCATTCTGGCGGGTGTGAACCATCTTAAATAGGGCCTTTTGACAAGGTTACTTCAGTTAAAATGTTGGCCCAACTGAATCAGGTTGGGCTTTAATCTGGATTACTGGAGTCTGTTAGAAACAGAATGAAATTTAGACACAGAGAGAGAAACAGCCAGAGGGAGCTGCCAGAAGATGAACGTCAACAGATCCCAGAAGAAAACGGAGAAGCCGGGAGAGGCGGCCATGTGCATTGCCATGTGACAGAAAAGCCAAGGACCAAGGATGGCCAGTAGCCAGCCTCAGAGCAACATCGTCTTCCAAGAGAAAGCATTGCCTTGATGACACTTTGATTCTGAACTTCTCCTACCCTCAAAACCACAAGCCAATAAATTCCTCTTGTTTAAGCCAACCCATTGCATGGTATTTGCTTTAGCAACGAGGAAACTAAAACAACTCTCATGCAGAAGATGGAACAGAATTTTTCCTTCTTGCTCCAGGGAATGGAAATAGAACCAGTAGGAGGAACTACGCCTGGGGAAGTTTCAGCTTGTTAGCATGCACAACATTCTTCCAGTTAAAAACCAATGAACTGAACCATATCCTGGGCCTTATGCAGCGGTGAACTGGATGTGTGCAGACAGGCCCGAGTAACAGGAAGCTGAGTAGAGGCCAGGTTAGGGGTGGGGGCGTGCAGGAGTAGGAGTAGATGTAGGGCAGCTGGTCAGGGGCCATATTACTCAGGTATGTGGGGCTTGGGGCAGAGAGCACAGGAGACAGAGACTTGATTGGCAGGCCCAACAGAGAAGGCCAGCAAGGCAGCAGCAGGGACAGAAGGCACCTCCCTCCTAACAGGTGTGCTGCCAGAGTCTCCTACTAATAGGCAACTCAGGGACTTTACCTGCAGCCCCACCTGAGGGCATTCTGTCTGCTCTTAAAAGATCTCCTACCTATCATGAGAGATGGTTCTGGAGGGGCTGAAATTGTCTTCTTTAGCCAAGCATTCCATGTTGGGAGCAGAAGCACAGTGGCACCTCATAGAGGGTACTGAGACATGCTGGAGGCTGACAAATTGCCAGATCTCTGGTGCTGACTCAAGTCTGGGGAATCCCCGTAGCTGGAGGTTTGGCCAAGGCCCTTCAAAGCAATGTTAATCATATCTGAAAATGCATGTCAACACGAAAAAAATAAAGCCAACTAAATGGTAGCAAGGAAAAGCAATTAGCTAATGAATAAGCTAGGTTCTTACTTACACATCTATCTCCAAAGCCAATCAGTAGGTGAGATTTCCCACCAGCTAACATTTCCTTTGCCAACATTTCCTTAGTCTTCTTAAGTAGTTAGCAATTGCATCACAATGAAGCACTATCAATATTGTGGCCTTACTCATCTATCTGTGAACAGATCTGTGCATCAGTGTGTATCCATCTTGCCTTTGTCCATCCATCATCGGTCCCTCCACCCATCCATTCATACATTGTACATCAAGCAAATATTTATTTAGCTTCTACTATGTGCCAGACTCTGTGTTAGACACTGGGAGCATAATAATGAAAAAAAATCATCATTCCTGCTTTCAAGATGCTTATAGTTCAGTGGAAGGTGGTGAGGGCAGGGGGTGGAGGCAACAAAACAATGAAGCTGTCACTGGGTAAAATCCAGGCTTAAGCAAGGGAAGTTTAGATTTTCCATTTAATACTCACCCAATTGTACAATTTCAATAGATGATTCAAGGCCATCTATAAGGAGTAAATAAAAGGTATTTGAATGTCCACAGGTTCAAATTTTATGTGACTCATAAGGAATTCTTGGAATTGGAATGAGAGTCAATCAAATTAAATTTAGTGAATATTAAAGGAAAATTCTAAGAGGAAAGGGATGAAAACCCCAATTCCTCCCCTTTGCAGGCTCAAGATTATTAGAGCCCCTCTGGTGAGTTGAAATGATCCCACCTGTCAGGGTGGCCACCAAGAGAGAAACTTACCAGGAGGGAAGGACTATGAAGATGTGACTTGACCGACCCCTCCCAACTCCCCTGGCCCAAGTGTGGAACATTCCTGGCTGAGCTCCACACTGGGACAGTGGGAGTGTCTTCCCTTGAAAAGTCACCATGAGACACGCAGAGATCTGAACTGTCTGTGCCACTGCAGCAGTGAGCTGGGTGGGTCTGTCTTTGGTCAACTGTCTCATGATCTTCAAAGGACCTGAATCAGTCACTGCTCTGTCCTCGCTGACTTCGCCCAAGTCCCCACCCATAAACTGGGACATTACAATCCCCTTCTCAACAGGGTACTTTGGAGGTTTAAAGTCTCACATGAGAGGATAGACATGACATGAACGGTCTCCATAAACGAGAACAAGCGTGCATTGCAGGCGCCTGCCCCGGCCAGCATTTTCGCATCTTGGATGGGTAATCAAGCATCGTCTCCTGTGAATTTGCACTTGGGTCCTGGATGGGAGAAGTTGTTGACAGGATCTTAAATCATCAATTGTCTCATCCCACTTTGGACAGTAGCATTCTCTGCTAATTCTTTTTTTAACCTAATGTCTCTGAGCCTGACTTTGCTATAAAATGGGATAACAGAATGTCCTCCTAGGGTTGTTGTGAAAAGTAAATAAGGTGCCAAACACCTAGCACGAGGCTGGTCCTGGCACAGATTTAGAGTGTGCTATCAGTTCCTGCTCCCTCTCCCTTTTCCTCTGATCTTTAGCTTTACTGAGCACAGGCAGAGTAGATACTGGAAGACAGTTAATAGTAGCATTCATTGAGCACTTCCTATAAGCCACAGTCTTACGTGCTCTATTTGTGTTAACTGATTTAATCCTCACAACAGCCCTATGGGGTGTGTACTATTATTTCTCTATTTTACAGAAAGGTAACAGGAACACAGAGAAGTTGAGTAACTTGCTCAAGATCACACAGCCCACTCCCAGAGGAGATGAAACCACACAGCCCACTCCCAAGCCCTTGCCTCTAGAGCCCTTTACCCCTAACTGCTCTACCACACTGCCTCATTACTGAGAAGGAAACACACATTCGGTTCTGATTCAGCTTGAACATCACCGATAGTAATGAAAAGTAGGTTATTTATAATTAGTGCTAAAGCTTGACTAAGTGAAGCTTAGTACCACCTGCTTTTCTCCGTCTTTCTAAATCATCTTAAGTGTGCTTTTAGTCTGCTTGTCTCCCTTGTTTTGTTTATGCTGCTCACCTCAAGTCAGGAGTAATTTGATCTTTTACATTTTAATACTCCTACATGGTCATGCATGAGAGAGAGAGAGTGTGTGTGTGTGTAGAGGAGAGGCAGAAGAGAGAGAAAACGGGATTAACATAATACTATGTATCTTAAATGGATAGTAGTCTGGGTCCAGCTGAGCATCAAAAATCAGGCCAAATAGGATAAAAAGGAAGATCCTCTTTTGAGTAATATGATTAAAAAGTAACACTTTGCCCCTGAAAGGCAAAATGCAATCTAAGAATTGCCCATAACAAAGAAGCCTGAGCATGATGCAGACTGTGGTCCCAGATATGACGGGGAGAGAGAAGTGAGATGCAGTTAGTACCAAGGTGCAAGGAAGGAAAGACATATAAATAAGTTACCTGGCCAGGAAACAGGTGTCACTGTAGGAACCAAGGTGTTGGGTAACATGGCCCAGAGACACAAGGGAAAGTGAGAGTTGGGGTCTAGGCCAGACACAGGGAGTATTGCAGTTTTCATGATAACTGGGGTGAACCCTCCCACATTTATGTTTGGAGGACTGATCATGTATCTGCCCCTTGGTGAGTGCCAGGATGCAAAGATCATCCCAAGTCACACCTGCCCTCAGGAAGCTCACCATCTGCTGGGGCAGACAGACCCGCAAACGTGCCATTGTGATGCTATGTGATGATTTGCGCTGAGGGATGTGGGGAAAGAGGAGCAAAGAGGAAGCAGGTCCAGGTACAGGAAAGGCTTCAGAGAAGATGATGCCTGAGCTGCACCCTGGAGAATAACGAGACGTTTTCCAGGTGGACCGCACTGCAGTGGCATCATTTCTGGCAGAAGAAACTTCGTTTGCAAAGACACTGGAATCCGAGCTCACTTGATGTGTTTGGGGAAAGCTTGTTGTTGTGATTCAAATGGAGAGACTGGGTGGGAGCATGGTGACAGATGGGGCAGAAGTCATCCCTGCTTTTCAACAAGTTAGGGCCTTTAGTTTATCTCATTTCTGATGGTTTGCTTAAGAAACAACTTTGCCTTTGGGGTGCTGTGCTTCAGGGCAGTATTTTTCAAGCTACAGGTCACAACCCTTTAGTGGGTAATGAAATAAACTTAGTGACTTAAGACCAAAAAAATTTCTAAAAAATAATTAAATAGACTAGAATAGTGCTTTTCAAATGACCTGTTGGGAAGGATCAGCATTTTTTTTTTTTTTTAAATTCCAATCTCTCATGGATTGATACTTTGTAAAATACAATGAAAATGAATTACTAGGAAAAGGATCATGTGCTTGGATGTCATGGCAATGTCAAATTGCCATGCAAATTTCTAAACCCTCACTATTCTTCTTAAACGGCTTTATTGAGATAAAATTCACATACCACACAATTCATTCATTTAAAGGGTACAATTCAGTGGTTGTTGGTATATTCACGGAGCTGTGCATCACCACAATCAATTTTAGAACATTTTCATGACCCCAAAGAGAAACCTTGTAGCCATTAGCAATCACTCCCCATTTCCCTCCAACCACAGCCCACCCCAGCCCTAAGCAATCACTACTCTTCTTTCAGTCTCTATGGATTTGCCTGTTCTGGACATCTCACATAAATGGGATCATACAACATGTGGGATAGTGTGACTGGCATCCTGCCCTTAGCATAATATTTCAAGGTTCATCCATCATCCATGTTGGAGTAGGTATCACTACTTCGTTTCCTTTTATTGTCAAATAATACTCCATTATAAGGATATACTACGTTTTGTTTATCCATTCATCAGTTGATGGACATTTGGGTTTGTGCCAGTTTGTATATTTATGTCCCCCAGAAAAAGCCATATTCTTTAATGCTTTCTCATGGGGCAGACATATTAGTGTGGATTGGGTTGGAACCTACTGGTTCAGTGTCCATGAAGATGTGACCCACCCAACTCTAAGTGATAACTCTGATTAGACAATTTCCATGGAGACATGGCCCTGCCCATTCAGCGTGGGCCTTGTTTAGTTTACTGGAGCACTATATAAGCTCAGACAGAAGAGGCTCATAGTGAGCTGGAGCTGAGAGACATTTTGAAGACAGCCTTTGGAAGTGGATGCAGACATTTTGCAGAACGCCATTTTGAAACGCAACCTGGAAGCAAGCAGACGTCAGCCACGTGCCTTCCCAGCTAACAGAGGTTTTCCAGATGCCAGTGAAGGTGCCCTTTGTTGATGGACACTTTATGGCCTTAAAACTGTAACTGTGTAACCAAATAAACCCCCTTTATAAAAGCCAATCCATTTCCTGGTGATTTGTATCCTGGCAGCATTAGCAAACTAGAACAGGCCCACTTTGGGGCTGCTATGAATAATGCTGCTATGAACATTCATGTACAAGTTTTTGCATGGACACAGGTTTTCGTTTCTCTCGGGTATAAACTTAGGAGTGGTATTGCCAGGTCATATGATAACTCTGCGTTTATCTTTTCGAGGAACTGTGAGACTCTTTTCCACAGCAGCTGCACCATTTTACATTCTCACCAGCAATGTATGAGGGTTCCCATTTCTCCACATTCTCTCCAACATTTTTATCGTCAATCTTTTTTGAAAATAGCCATTATCCTCCTTGAAATGAAGTGGTATCTCATTGTGGTTTTGACTTGCATTTCCCTGATGACTGGGGATGTGGAACATCTTTTCCCGTGCCAATTACTCTCAATTTCTGCACTTATCTCCTTGTGGTTAGTAACAGCTAGTTCAAGACGGCGCTGGTTTGCAGGCCCCCTTGGTGGGCTGGACTTGGAACTATCAGAGTGTATCGAGTGGAGTGAGAGTGTTTCATGAAGCTTTTCTTTCAGTTAGGTACATTTGCTTATGTGATCAGGATTGAGACATAAAATGAATTTCTTACTGTGGATCCTATCAAAGATGTTTGTAAACCTCTGACCTGAAGCTTTCCTGACATCCATCCCTTAGCTGGAGTGGAAGGAGCACCCTTTAGGGATACTGTTTTCCCAAATACTCCACCTCAGAAACCAGCCTAATAACGATGTGCTGCCTCTGGAGCCCTGAGAAAATCTGATGGACAGCTTCAAAACATGAAGCCAATAAAAAAGGGTTTAATTCCCAAGCCAAATTAATTCATAAAATAGACACACTATTTTGAACTCACTGAAATATTAGCAAAAAAAAATTCCATTGTGTTCTAAAGCTCTGGTAATTCAATAAAAATTTTTAAAAACTGACATTATTTTAGCACTTTTAAATGACTGTGATGCTCTAGCATGGTTACTTAGATAATATTAATTAACAGTATATCACTAGTGAATATCTACCATCATTTAAAATTTTTTTTACCTGAGCCTATATGTAATATGGAAAACCATCTATCAGTTTATTGTTGTAGATTAGAGTTTACGTCTCCCCATTTTAAGGCATCCTACTACATTAGACACTTATTGGATGAAATTGTGATTGTTTTAAAAGAGTTGGTTTGCTCTGAGTTATACCCGAAGGCTACTGGATCTGCCCTCAGTGTGGTCCATGCACGTACCACTCACTTGTATGTGTGTCCACATCTTTACATACATGTGTGCACATGTACAAATGCCTATGCTTTAAAAGGTGATGCTACTTGGAAATTACGTCACTTAACACACAGAACCTGGGCACTGGATCAGACAGATCTAGATTTAAATCCCCACTATTGAGGTTTGCTGAAGCTGCCAGAATGCAATATACCAAAAATGGGTTGGCTTTTTAATGGGGATTCACTAGGTTGCAAATTTACAGTTCTAAGGCCATGAAAACATCCAAATTAAGTCATCAAGAGGAAGATACCTTCTCTGACGAAAGGCGGATGTCATCCGGGGTTCCTCTGTCACATGGGAAGGCACACGGCAATGTCTGCTGGCCCTTCCTCTCCTGGGTTCTGGTCTCAGAATGGCTCTCCCAGTTTTTCTGGGTCCTTCTTACTTCTTCTGAGGCGTTTTCTTTCTTAAATTCTCTCTCTCTCTCCAAAATGTCTCTGCCTTTTATCCTCTCATATAGGACTCCAGCAAGGGGATTAAGACCCACCTTGAATGCACTGGGTCACATCTCCATGGAAACAACCTAATCAAAAGATCCCACCCACAATAGATCTGTCCCCATAAGATACGATTAAAAGAAGACAGGCTTTTCTGGGGTACATAACAAATTCAAACCAGCACACCCACTCATCTCTTCAGCGCTGTGGGACTTGACAAGTGATTACAACCCTTGAAGCCTGAGGGTTTTCAACTGTAGACTAGCTAGAGTGCCTGGTACACAGCAGGAATTCAGAGAGATACAAAGAGCTGCATCTTCCTCATGGTTTATGCAACCCAGAGCCCCTTCCTGATGCTCTCCCATCTGTCTGTCCTCCGTTCTGCAGGAGCCAGTGTGCAGAGCTGTGACGGCACTACCCAGAGCTCCCTATGTAATTGCAGTGAGTCCCTCTCTAGGGTACAGCCCCCAGCCATCTAAAGCTAAGTTGCAACCTTTGCCAACAGGACTTTCTGCACCTTGGGGAGTTCTCTGATGCTCCAAGGGATCCAGTCAGTGACAAATCATGGAATTTTAGGTAAGTTTCTGAAGAACCAGTGAAGGCTTTCTGTGCCCAGGAACTCACCATTCCCATTTTACCACCCCCCACCAGTTAGTCAGGGCCTCACTGCTTGGCTCAAGGCTTTGCTCACTCATAAAAAGCACACATTCCTGAGATCACACTAATGCTCTTACAATTAAATAGCTTTTCCATTTCCTAAGAGCTTTCACATATAGACTATCCATCCAGCCTTGTTGCTGACCTCTGTTTTTGCTGATGAAAATCTTACAGAGCACCTACTATGTGCCAGGCACTATTCTAGGTCTTTCTCCCAAAGTAACTTCCTCCATTCAGTTTAGTGGCACAGGGAGGACTCTGAGCCATCTTCTGAGCAAAGCACTCTCTCCAGAACACCTCAGCAGCCTTCTGAGTCATTTTTTACCTCAATGTGAATGTTCAAGCCTCTTCCGGAGAGCAGGTTTTACTAGGGGTGGGAGCAGCATGGCTTGAGAGTACCTGGAAGAGACAGGCCCATCAAATGGGGGAGTGTGTGGCTGGGATGGGTGCATGGGCAAAGGGAGCCCAGGGAAACAGTGGTCTCAACTCTGAGCCAGCCTGACCTATCCCAGTTCTCTGGACTCTCTAGGTCTTTTTTTTATCAGACCCTCCCTCTGTGATGTAGTGGACAAGCTTGGGAGTCAGGCAGATCTGTGTTCAAGTCTCTGCTCAGCCTCAGCTCTCCTGTCAATACAATGGGGATAGCAAGAATGTCATCCCTTAGAAGGTTATGAAGATTCCGAAAAATGATGCATGTAAAGGGCTGAGCACCATGCCTGGCACATGCTAAGAACCTGAGAAAATGCTGTGGGGCTTCTGGGGCCCTTCCCTTCATGGCCCATGGCCAGCCGGACCCCTACTTCCATCCCCACTGCACATCCCCTCTCTATTCCTTCTTTTCCCATCCCATACTGCTGCAGCCAAACCTCCACCCTTGCAAAAGCCACAGGAAATTGCAAAAGAACCAGGCAAGTGAAGAGAGGAGCAGGGCAGCGACGGGGCCCATCTTTCTTTCCTTGTGGAGGACAGACTGACCCCTCAGGCACAGCTCTAGGGACCAAATCCAAACTCCCTCCTTCCTGTTTACTCCAACATCTCTGGCACTTAACTTGCCCCAAATGAGAAGAGGAGCTGAGGGTTAAACGTTTGCTCAGTCCTTGGGAGTGGCAATAGCCCCTGGGCTGCGAAAGCCACTGGTCCAATCTCCCAGTGGGGCCCTTCCTCCCTGCAGACAGGCTCAAGCAGAGAGGACTTAGGTCCAGCAGGCACAAGGACAGGCCTTGCTGGGGTCCCACCACCCAAAGAACATTCTAGCATGAGCTTAGTCTGGTGGGGTTC
Source organism: Choloepus didactylus (assembly GCF_015220235.1). NCBI lineage: Eukaryota > Metazoa > Chordata > Mammalia > Pilosa > Megalonychidae > Choloepus > Choloepus didactylus. The sequence goes on from NC_051308.1 coordinate 131,165,051, forward strand.
CTGGCACCTTCCTGCTGGTGCTGCTAGTGGCATCCCAGAGGAAGCCACCAATCCTTAGAAATCCTGCCTCTCTCCACTCCACTACCCCAGAGTCCCATTGACCTGGAATTTTCTCATCCTGTGGTGGAGAGTGTCCCACTGTGGCTGATGGGCTGTCATTCTTGAGAACATAGCTTAATTCACACCCCTTCCAACTCTAGGTATTTTGGGCAAGACTATAATGGTGGTGTCCTACTATGGTGGTAGCATAATATAATGGAAGACCGTTTGGAGCCAATGGTCCAACTGTTGACTTTGGACCCAACAGACTTGACTTCAAGTCCCAACCATACTACCTTACTACAAGTTCCTTAACTCTTAGGAGCATTAGCTTCCTCACATCTAAAATGAGTATACAACTCTCCATCGACAGATGAATGAATAAACAAAATGTGGTATACACATATGATGGAATATTATTCTGCCATAAAAAGGAATGACGTTCTGATACATGTGATAACATGGATGAACCTTGAAAGCATTGTGTTGAGTAAAATAAGTCAGGCACAAAAAGACAAATATTGTATGATTCCACTTATATAAAATATCTAAAATAAGGACATTAATAGAGACAGAAAGTAGATTAGAGATTACCAGGGACTGGGGTGGGTTGAGGACATGGGGAGGTATTGCTGAAACGGTCACAGAGTTTCTGTTTGGGGTCATGAAAAAGTAGTGGTAATAGATGGTAGTATAATGTGAATGCAATAAATGCCACTGAAGTGTACACCTAAAAATGGTAGAAATGGGAAATTTTGTGATATATAGACGTTAACACAATTCTAAAAATAAATAAAATTAAATTAATATAACAATTATTCCATAAACTTACTGTGGCGATTAAATAAGATGACACGTGAGTGTACCTGACAACCTGGGTGCACAGAAAAGGCGCCCGGTGAATGCCATTTCCTTCCCCCTCTTCTGGAGGGTGGTTGTGGGTCATAGTTTTGTCAATCAGCCAGGCAGCATCCTGCTCCTTCCAGGCTGCTGGTTGGTGCTGTGGAAATGCATTGGGAAAGGAGAGCTATTGTCCTGCTCTGGAGAAATTCCAGAATTGATGAGGGAAACCGTAATGCACACACTCTCCTAGCACACCGAGATGACATGGCCTTCGCCTCTGCCTGGATCCCGTGGACACTGGGAAACCCCCAAGGCTGCTCCCAATGGGGGTTCTGGGGGGGCCTGGCTGGCACAGCTGCAAGGGGTTCCTTTCTGATAAGTGGAAGCTGCCATATTTATTTAGGACACTCTGTTCTTTTGCCTTTGTTCAGGAGAAACCCCCCAGATGGGCCTTCTAATTATGCAAGTGTCCATCGGAGTTCCTCTCCTGAGTTGGAGCTATGATTCTTTAAAAATTCTGGCCATGTCTGTCGAAGGCAGAGGCGCACCTCTGCAAACCAGGCTGCTAGGGACAAAACCTATTCCTGCTAAGGAGCAGACAAGGCCAAGGAAGGACTATCACAGCGTTTCCATGTGGTTCTAGGCTGGGGCTAGGACCCCTGTTGCAGGTGACATAAGGACCAGAAGCTGATGCTTTTTGTGTGTGAGAGGCTTTGTGAGACACTGGGCATAAGCACAGCTGCTGTGGGATCAGGTGACAAGGTGAGGCTCCACTCTGGGAAATGCCAGGATCTCTGATGGCTATTATGACTGTATCTGTCCCTTCTAATAAATTTCCTAACAACCAATTGCCAGTAAATAGAAAAACTGTTGACAGCAGAGTAGCTAAGAAAGAGGACACTGGAGTCAAACTGCCTGGATCTTGGGCTAACCTGCTTAACTTCTCTGTGCCTTCGTTTCCTTGTCTGCAAAATGAGGAACGGTAATAGTCCCATCCTGTCCCATCCCCACCACCCCCAACACCTGCCCCTGCCAAGGCAACGCATGTGGATCACTCAGGCCAGAGCCTGGAGCCAGTACATTCTGCACAAGAGTCAGCTATTGTTTTTTTGCCACCTTAAAAGCCCCTGAGTTATATTTGCCTTTCTGTAAATTCCCTTGGATTTTCTAGGTATGCAATTGTATTATCACTGAAAAATAAAAGTATTGCCAGTTTTTTTTTTTCCCAGTAACCCTACTTCCTATTTCTATTTCCTCCCTTATCTCATTGGCTGGAATGCAGGCCCTGTTTAGATTCATTAGGATGGTGAAAACCACGTTGAATTTTTGAGCAGCTGAAGATGGATGTGAGATAACAGGGGCTGGAAGCAGAGCAAATGACCAGGAAGCAATTGCAGTAATTTAGGTGTGATCTGAGGGTGTTTTCAATTTGGATAATACCGAGAAAACAGAAAGCAAGGGCTCCACCTAAGAGACATGTTAGAATAATCCTTGACTGGACTCGGTGATAGGGATCACAAAGACAGATGACTAATGCTGACCATAAAACTATTCCACTATTATTTATTAATGTGACCAGTAGTGAAAGAAGGGAAGCTATTCATATTCAGTTTATGACTGGTTTTGAGACAGTGGATTCAGAAGAACTTTACAAATATTTTAATTTTCTACGGTATCGCCACAGTTTGACATAATTTATCCACTTCCAAATTACTTTGCAATGATCAATGTTTGTAAAAGCACTTCTAGTTTACAAAGCAGCCTTACACATTTAACCTTATTTGATCCTCACAAAATCCCTATGGTAGATATTACTGAAGCATCACTCGTGAGGCGTTACAACATACTGGTTACGAGGCTGTGTGACCTTTGGCAAGGTCTTTGTGCCTCACTTTCTGCATCTATAAAATGGAAGTAATAATAGTAGCCCGCATGAGGTTGTTTAGTAATATGGCAAGCATAAGGGCTGGCTGTTATTATGGATCTCTAGGAACTTTATGACTTGCAAAAGCTCCTTCCCTTTTTTTTTGATGCTCATACACCCGTCACACATTCCTTTGCAATACACAATGCAGTTAAACTGTGAATTGTCCTTCTGTTACCTGTGCATCTGATGAACCCGACCCAGCCTTGAAACCCTATTTCATTCAGGAGTGTGGATGCTCCCCTGATGCATGAGGCCAAGGGGTGCTTTCCATGTCAGCACAGTCTTCAGGCGAGGAGAGGCACACACTGGCTGGGTTGCCCTGCAGGGCTCTGGCAGCATGGCACAGCTACCCATACGCTGGGGCTCCAGGGCAGCCATATAATTTATGGTGCTATTAAATAATCAGTCCAAGGCAACAGGTGGAAACCAGGACTGCACCGGGCAAACCAGGAGGTATAATCACCTAACCTATGAGAGAGCTACTTCATCCCCAGTACCCATCTCCCTCTCATGCAGACTTAGCCTGCCCCTTGCCCTCTGCCCTGCCTGCAGGGGGTGGCTTTTTGAGTGCTCATGAACACACACACACAAGGGGACTCCATGATAGATTCTGCTCTGGGGCCTGCTGACATCAGTTCCGCCACTGACACAGGCACAGAGGAAGGGAAAACAATGAATAATCCAAAGCAGAGGCTGGTAAGCACACGCCCCAATGCGGCTGCTAGAGCCGTCAGGTGGATAAGGGGTCCCACGGGGAGGCTGGACTGGGCCCAGGCTCGACTCCCCGGGACAGGAGGCAGAGGTTTTGAGGTGCAATCTGAAGGGGATATCTGTGAGGAGGAACGGGGAGCGGTAGGGAGAAGGAAACGCCCACATTCAGGGCGGACACAGCAGTGGGCTCGATCCGTGGCAGGGCCTGGAGGTCCGCTTGGCTGCAGTGGAAAATCCCAACCAGTGGCAAGAATTCCATTCAACAAATACTTATGGCACCTACTCAGTGCAAAGAAGGCCAGCCTGAGTCACTGGGCATGGCCCTCCCTTGGCACTTGACACTGCTGGCAGAGGACCCTCGAAGGCCATGGGAGCAGACGAGAGGCTTGGAGAGGGTGGGGAAGCCAGGTGGGTGCCAAGACCCGGCTGCCCCTGGCCCTCCACTGAGCCTCAGCCCTGTGGGCGCCTGGACTCAGCAGCCAGCCAGGACCTCATCCTCTGTCAAAGAGCTACTGAGTCACAGATCACTGAGCACTGCCCAGGCTGAGCCAGGATAACCCCAGTTCTCAGGAGGAGGAACAGAAAACCAAATCTCCTATCACAATTGTATGGCATGGGGCAGGCAGACCTGAAATGAGGCATCGACAGGCATGTGCAGCTGAAAGTCCCTTTTCTTTCTCTCCTCCAGCCCTCCTCTCCCCAGGCAGCCCCCAAACTGAAGATGCTGAGACCAAGGGGTGTGGGGCAGGGGAACGAGGGCAGTAGGAGGTCCTTTTCTGAGGCTCAGGGAGCTCTGCCTCACTTTCTGCCTCACTCTCCTATTTTCTACTCTCTCCTTTTCTCCCCAAACTCAGGGTGTGACTGTCACCAACCAACTCCCAGCCTCACTCATATGCTGCCCATTGTTCCATTTTGCCACAGGGGTCTCTGTCTCACTGTACGACAGTGGCCCTACCTTCTCATGCCTCACTGTCCCAGTGTCATGGTCCAATAGCCCAGAAAAAGAGCACTAGAACATGCACCTGTCCTCGATTCAGGCCAGAAGCTGTGCTGGGCTCCGTTTGCCTCCCAGCTTCCCACGGTACTGGGTGGGCAGCAGCTGGTCTCAAACCAGATGATCCCACGGAGGGTGTGAGAACAGCAGAAAACTCACCCTCTGCATGGAAACTAAACTGACTAGGTGGAGCCGACTTCTGTGGCCATTCCCCCAAGAAAAGGCACCCCAAAAGGTCAACGCAGAAGTAGGCTGCTACTAAGGTGCTACCCCCAGGACGCCTTGAGTTTGCAGAGCTCTTTACAGCTTGCAAAGCACAGTCACACCCAATCTCTAAGAAAACCCCAGAGTCACAGCGATCCCCAGCACGCAGAGGAGGAAGCCGAGGCTTGGCAATTTACATGTCCATGTCAAGCTCAGCCACTGGAGAACTTGGACTTGAACCCAGGCCTGCCTGATTCCAGGCCCCCTGCTCTTTACATCAGCAGGCTTGCTCACAGACTGTAGGATCCCAGCAGGTGGCTGCCACCCACCAGGCGACTGGTGGCCAGAGTGAGGTGACAGGGACAAGGCTGAGGGAAGTTGAGAGGCTTGGAGGTTGAGTGTCCTCAAGACTTCGATGCTCAAGAACAGGGCAGGAAGGGTCTGGGTAGTGGCGGGAGCAGCCCCCATAATGTGTGACCAGCCCCTCCCTCCTCACCCAGCCCCACCCTGGCTGGGGTCAGTAATAAGAAGCTCCCGGAGGCAATCTCTGCCTCCTGCCCTAGCTTCTAGTGGTCTCTGGCTTCTACTCACTGACAGCATCCAAATTTCCTCTCTTTATAAGACCTCCAGTCATGCGGATTAAGGCCCACCCTGATTCAATTTGGCATCATCTAAATAGGATCTTCAAAAATCCTGTTCAGAAGTGAGTCTGCCTTAACTAATAATATCTTCAAAGGTCCTTTTTACAGATGGGTTCACGCACACAGGAAAGCAGATAAGGACCTGGACACATCTTTATAGGGGGCATGATTGAGTCTACCACAGCCATCACATTCTGCACCACCACATTTCTCCGTTTTGCTGGGCATTTCCAAAAACCTCCTTCAGTTACCCTAGCTGTGGGATGCCACCTGCCTTTTGCCTGAAATGAACATTTCCATCCTCTCCTTGCAGTCAATCTCTACTTTCTTCAAGAAACGTCACCTCCTCTGTGAAGCCCTCCCTGTCATGACCCAACAGAGCCAACCCCTCTCTGTGCCCTGGACCTCTGTGTGCTATGACCTTGACCCACTGAATGATAATTAGTTGTTTGTGTTTCGGCCTTCCCTGCTGACCTGGGAGTCCCGCAGTGAGGGCCAGGGTGGGGCCGTGGCCACCATTTTCTCCTCAGTGACTATTTGTTGAAAGACTGAATGAAGTCCAAAGAGTCTGGTCTAGTGTCATTAAGGAGCTTGCATCAGAAAGATACCCTGTCATCTTGAGAAGCTGGAGAAACTGAGGCCAGGAGAAACAGTGACCTCACTGGCCTTGAGTCACCCAAGGGTCACAAGGCCTCCTCATTTTTGGCCACCTCCCCATGGAACATTACTCAGCAACCCCTCAACTCCACCCACTCCTTATTGCTTCACTCTAGGAAGGGACAGCTCATGGAATCTTCTTTACTGCCTCGGTCATTTTTCCACTGCCCATGGACTGCCCCTGAAAGCTCCTGGCTCTCACACCCATCCCTGTACCCCTGCCCCAGGCAGGGACTGGTGGCCCTGAGTACCAATCCCTCAGACCTCCCCGCCACCCTCAAATGGAGATGGTGGGAGCAGCCTGGCCTGGTGACCTTTGGGGCCCTGCATTGGCTGAGGACAATGGCACCAGTAGCCCTCCTGCTCTCCCCCTCTCAAGCCAAGGGCCAATAGCCTGGCCCTCCTTTCTGCCGACCCAACCAGCTCACCCCCACGTGGGACCCTTGGAATACAGCTCCAAGGAGGGAGTCCCCAGACAAGGCAAACCAGCCTTGGCATCCAGACCTGCTGGGTGTCAGAGCCAGAAGATGGTCTGGAGGTGGAGCCTGAGAAGGCTCAGACAGCCCCTACCTGCCAAATCCCCCCCTTGGGCTATCAAGATACTTGACATTCTACCATAGAATTCCTTCCTTTGATTAGCCCCAAAAGGCTTTGGCTACCTTCCTGGGAAGACTGGCTTATCTTACAGGTTGGTTATTTGCATCTCTGTGAGATGACTGGCAGAGGTGGGGCTTCCTGGAGAGGGCAGGTCTGGGGGGCGGGTACTGGCTCCTGTACTAGGGAGAGAGAACGGCCTCAGGCTGGGAGAGCTGGAAGCCAATGGGCACTCACTTCGGAAAGGAAGGAAATGCAAGCTCCATTCTCCTCCAAGTCCTGCCTTGTGTTGTCTCTGGGTGTTGGGCCTGGGGGAGGAGGGCCGGGGAAAGGGCAAGGCTGGCACTATCGGGGTTAAGCTGGGCTCTCCAGCTTCGGCGCAGAGAAGCGGAGCCCAAACCCATGCCTTCCGGCTGTAAGTAGAGGCGGGAACCAAGGCCCTCCTGAGAATTGTCCACCTGCAGCTCTCCAAGGCAACCTCCTCCCTATCCCCCACCCCCCAACCTTCCTCCTGCTCTCTCCCACCCCGCCATTCCCTGAATCCTTGTTCCAATCCCAGGAAGCTGGCAGTCTGGCACAGGGAAGAGACAACTGACTCATCAGCGGGAACGACAGCCTCCTCACCCACACTCACAGCTGCCACATCTGGTTATCTTCATGCCCGCTCGGCTCACCAGCCAAACCCGCCCACCCGAGTGGAGGGGAAGCGACCGGTCCGCCCAGGCCAGGCCAGTCCAAGCACTGGTCCCGGGTGCCCAGGGTGCTCATCCAGAATGTGTACGGGTACTGTGCTCAGAGCAGCGCCTCCTGACTCTGCTCCCCATACCACCCTTGCAACAAAGAGGACCACTCCTGAGGTCACTCTCCTTCGTAAAACTCTTCACTGGCTCCCCATTGCCCTGGATAAATGCTTTGCTCTGCAGGGTCTCCCGGTTGGGTGGTCCGGACGTGAACCCCCTCTCTTATACAGCCTTCCTCTCACGTCCCCATCTGCTCCACTGCTCCATCCACCCAGAATACTCACAATTCCCCAGAAAGCCTCTGCTCTTCACCCCTCCCCTTTGTCTGTACCATTCCCATTCCTGCCCCGGGAGTGCCTTCCCCTTCATGCCCGGGCAGGCTCTTACGTCCTTAAAGGGTCTGCCCTTGACACCTTCCCAGACTTTCCAGCAACACCTTCCAGCCCTCCAAGGACCTCAGAACCCTGCACCTCCACGGTTTCAGGAGCTCACATGTTGCAGAATCCCGGCAGATGGCTGCCGCCCGCTGTGCTGTTGGTGGCTAGAGAGTGAGGTGGCAGGGACAAGGCAGAGGGAAGCTGAGAGGCCTGGAGGTTGTGTGGCCTCATGACTTTGATGCCCAAGGAAAGGACATGAGGAGTCCGGGGAGCGGTGGGGGAGCACCCCATTAGCTGTGACAAGCCCCCCACCCCCACCCCCTGGCTGGGGTCACTAAATAGGAAGCTCCGGGAGGCTCCCGGCCTGGGGTGGAGAACGCCTCTGTGCCACCCCCCAAGCCTTTCCCAAGCTCTTCCCCACTCTTCCTTCTCCGCTTTCCAGGTCAGGAAGGAGGCCCAGGCCTGAAAGCAAAGAGGAAACGCCTTCACTCGCTGGAGGGATGGAGGCTTGGCTGCTCCCAGAGGGGGCCTGGGGACTGAGGGTGGGAAAAGCAGCCTGGGGCCAAGAAGGAGAAAAACTACCCAAAAAGCTTGTTCTGTGAGGAAGGAGGGTGGGGACAGTCATGCTGAGAGCAGGGACTGGGGAGTCAGACTCCCCTGATTCAACCCCTCACACTGACACTGGGGGTGACCATCTCCCCGAGTCCTGGTCTCCTCATCATTAAATTGGGGTAACAGTGGTGCCCATAAGGTGGTGTGGGGCTCCCGAGGCCCTGATGCCCTGATGGCTCGACATCTCGTGGTGTTTCTTGTAAAGGCCAAGGTGTACTCAGCCATCAGTGCCATTTCGGTGCTGGGGGCGCCGAGGAGGGTGCTTTTCCAGCTGTCCGGGGAATATCTCTCAAACCCTCACCCCATCCCCACCTCCCATCGTCCTCACTGCAGAGAGAGTCGGGATGGTGTCAGGGACCAGCAGGGGGTTTCACATTCAGCAGATTCATATCTGAGGCTTAGCTCCCTCCACTGCCCGTCTGGGTGACCTCTGGGTGACCTCTCTGACCTCTCTGAACCTCAGTTCTCACATCATCAAACTGGGATATGCACCCCCAACGGATGGGTGCGACTGGGCTTTGTGAACAGTAGGGGGGCGTGCAAATGGGAGACGGAGGGGAGAAGGGAAGTCTGCCCTCCCTGGGCTCAGGACCAGCTGAAATTGTGTTACTGACCCTGCCTAAGTGGAGCAGAGCCAGGCAGCAGGGAACACAGCGCCCAGATGGAGGTCACAGGGCAAGGACAACACTGGGAGCTCTCCTCCCGCTAAGCAGACCCAAGAAGATACAATCTTTTAATTACATGCTTAGGCTTCCTGGGCTGATGTCCAGAGTACACTCGGACCTCGGCCTCCTCCACAGGCCCAGCAGGGACTCTGAGTCCCTCTGCCCTGACCCTCGCAGGGGAAAGAGGGTCCAGGGACCCCGGAACAGAGGGGTGGAGGCCGAGGGCCCAGCCAGGGCTGAGCTTGGAACTCTCGACTCCGGGAGTGAGGGCGCTGGGAAGGGGCAAGGCACAGGGTCCAGGTCAGTTCTGGTGTCTTCCTCGCGCCACACCCACTCGGGCTCTGCCAAGACCCAGCTGGGGCTGGGGCTGGGCACAGCATCGATCCTGAACCCTCAGGGCACCCAACGTCTCTGGTCCAGATTCCTGAAGGTGGGAGTCCGCTGGCTCATCTGCTTGCTGTACCCGGGCAGGTTACAAAAGTGTGTGAGCAGCCCTGAGTAAGACGACAGGGAGGGGAGGGCTCTGTGGTTGAACGAGAGAGTGGAGTCCATCCTCTCCTGCCTGAAGCTCTGAGAATTAAAAAAAAAAAAAAAAGTATAGCGCTTTTGGGGTGCAAAAAATGTGTCAGGCCCGTCCAATCCAGAGCTGCCAGTTTGCAACTCTGTTGCTTGGTTTCCTTTCATCTCCAAAGGATCCCGGTGCCCCTCTGAGTACAAACAAGAAGGAACCTGTCTCTGGTGAGCGTCACAAGGGGGGACACCACCATCACACCTATGTAGTGACTCTTTAGGTCTCCCAACAACTCTGAGAGGACTAATATTTTTAACCCCCTTTTTCCTAGCAAGGGAACAGAGGCTCAGTGAGGGGGAGGGTTGGGTCTCACTGCTTATGGGTTGCTGCATCTCTTGAGGAAACCCAGCAAACCAACTGGGATCTGTAGAGCAGCTGTGAGTTTACAGAGAGTCTCACCCATCAAAGCTCATCTAATAGCTCCATTTACTGAGGGGAAGTCAGGGATACAAAGAGAGAAACACCTCACCTCAAGCTTGGGAGAACCAGCACAAGAAGCAAGATGTCCTCACTCCAAGTCGGAGGCTCTGTCCACCTCAACAGGTCAGGCCAGGCCAGGCCAGCCCTGAGCAGATGGTGCCCAGCACTCAGGCCGGCCTGCCAGTGCCCTCAACCTAGGCCCTGGCCCAGACTCTGCTTTCTCACTCCTGCCCCTGTCCCTGGGGAAGGGAGAAGAAGGGAAGTTGCTGGGGCCCTCTTCTAGCCTCTGGGCCCAAGAGCCACCCTAAAGGCATCTGGTCTACCTTCCCACCTACCTTAGCTTCCTAGGGCTGCCCTAACAAAGTACCACAAACAACAGATAGGTATTGTCTCAGAGTCCTGGAGGCCAAATCAAGGACTCTCTCTGAAGTCTGTTGGGCTCTAGTGATGGCTTACTGGCACCCCATGGCATTCTTTGGCTTGCAGCACAACTTAATCTGTGCCTCCATCACATGGCAGTCTTCTCCCTCTGTCTACCTGCCTGGGTCCAAATTTCCTCTCCTTATAAGGATACCAGTCAAATCAGGCTAAGGTCCACTCTAATCCACTTTGACTGCATCTTAACTAATAATATCTTCAAAGATCTCCTTTCCAAGCAAGACCACATTCATGATACCAGGTGTTAGGATTTGAATGTATCTTTCTGGGAGACACAATTCAATCCCTAATACCTCCTAACTGCCCAGTAAATGTGAGCAAGACAGAACTAGGTTTGCCCCATGCCCAGGACTGAGGGCTTTGCATTGGTTTCTCTCACACACCTGCCTGAGGCCTGACCCAGAAGTTGAGGGAGCATTTCCCACCCAGCTCACAGCCACCCTGTTTGCAAAAGACCAAACAGAAGAGAAGAGGGAGGGCAGGAAGAAAGAGGATGCTGGGGAAGGCTCCTCCAGGCAACCACAGCCCTGGATGGCCCCCCTGCTGGTGAAGTCCAAGTCTCAGTCTAAGTCCCTCTAGGACAGCTTGCTTTGCATAAACAAAAGTTTTCATCCACTGGCAGGCTGTAGCCTCCCCACCAACCCTCACCCCAGTCAGCCATCAAAATGTAGGAGTTAAGAGCACAGACCCTGAAAACCTTCAGTTTGGGTTCAAACCCCAGCCACTTGCTAGCTGTGTGACCTTGAGCAAGTTTCTTAACATCTCTGTGCCTCAGTTTTCTCATCAGTAAAATGAATATCAATAGCAGTATCTACCCCACAGGATTATTGTATACAAATTAATGCATGTAAAGTGCTTAGGACAGTGCCTGACACGTAGTAAGAACTCCATAAATAATTGGTTTATTATTATTGTTGTTGTTTTTATCACCCAATAGAGGCTGTGGACATCAGAGCAGGCAAAAACCTAACACCGGCTGGAAGGTCCTGTGAGAGGAGGGGCAGGAGACCTGTTGTGCAAGGGACTGTCATCCTCCCAGGCAGGTGGCTCACCAAGCGGATGACATCAGAAGGAAACCACCATTAATAGCAGTTCTCTTTCCAGACACAAACCTACAGAGCACGAGGAAGTGAGAAATTTTACTGCTGTGGGAGTGAGAAGTTTTGCTATTGGACAGAATTCCATTTTTAGAATGCAGGAAGTTATTTTGAGCAGAGGGTTGGTGTTCCACTATTTTTTTTAATCATTATTATTATTATTAGTCCCTGCGCTCTAGCAATGCTCGCACGTACCCACTCTGGGAAGAAACCAGGGCACAGGCAGGAGTCTTGTCGTGCCGCTGTGGTTGCTAGGCAGCCACTCTGACCTTCGCCCCCAGGCTGGGGCCTGGGACAGAGCCAAAGCGGCTCTGCGAACCTCCACAACCCCTCCTCCCAAATGCCAAGGAATCCAGTGCTCAAAAGGATTCCAATCCTGTCTCTGAGACCTTCTCAAGGGCATTTAGAGAAAGCAACCTTGTTTTCTCTTCAGCCTGAGTAGTATGTAATTAGGGAGGCAAATCAGCAGGAAAGAGTGTTTTGTACAACTCTGAGCATCCTCTTTGTCAAGCTGTATTAGCTTCCTGTGGCTGCTGTAACAAACCCGGTGGCTTAAAACAGCAGAAATTCCTTCTCTCATGGTTCTCTGGAGGCCGGAAGTCTGAAATCAGCATCACTGGGCCAAAATTAGAGTGTCAACCGAGGCACACTCCCTCTGCAGGCTCTAGGGGAGAATCGGTTCCCTGCCTCTTCCAGGTTCTGGTGGCTGCCAGCTTCCTTGGCTTGTGACCCCATCACTGCAATCTCCACCTCCATGGTCACACGGCCCTTTCCTCTTCTGTCTGTGTCACCTCTCTCTCTGCCTGGCTTTTATAAGGACATCTGCGGTTGCATTTAGGGTCCACCCAGATAATCCAGGATAATCTCCCGTCTCAATATCCTTAATTTAGACCTTTTTTCCACATAAGGTAACATTTCAGGTTCCAAGGGTTAGGGCCTGATATCTTTGGGGGTCCTTATTCAGCCTTCTACCCAAGCTGATGTCTTTCTCCAACAAAGCCAGCCAGCGGGTCACTAACCCCCTGCATGCTGCCCCACTTATGTTTTATCACCCAACGTCATATACCGGGGTAAGGATGACAGTACTTGGCACTGACCCTGAGGCCCTGCCCTTCTGCATGGATCTGCAACCCAGCCAGGCATGGAGCTTCTTGGAAGAGTGGGAGTATTGGACGGCACACTCGGGAGATGAACACTCCCTTGAGACCTCTGGTTACTGCCACGAAAGAGAGTAGGGAGCTCTAGGGCAGAGGCCAGGAACATAAGAACCCTTAAAAAAAAACTTTACTTTTTTATTACACTATAAAAATTCAGTAAAGAAAATGAAAAGAAAGAAAGAAAGAAAGAAAGAAAAAGCAAATCTTTCAGAATCTAGCCCTTAGAGATAAAAAAAAATGTCGTATAAAGAGACCTTCCTTCCAGACCTTTTTCTATTCAGATAGAACCATTTACTTATAGTTTTTTTTTAATGGAATTATACTATACATCCTGTTCTTCAACCAGATTTTTCAATAAATTAAAAAGGCTGGACATCCTTCATGGCAGTACATATTGCATTTCTACCGTGTAGATGGACCGTGAACGGCTGCCCTCCCCCCTCCTGAGGGGCACTTGGGGTGCTTCTAGTTTCTCAGCTGAAACAAATGTGGAGTTAATTCATTGAGATACTAGTTCCTGACTTGTTCTCTTTGCTATGGGAGGCTCACAAAGATGGGGAGGAATTTTTCCCTCTCCTCTGCACACCATCCCAGCCTCACCCCAAAGCAATCAAACCCTGGGTAAAGAAAGTCAGGGCTTCCCTGTCCCCCAGAAAAGATTTTAGGGCTCTGCTTTCCAAGGCAGAGCCACACAGAGACAGGAACAGCACTTAGAAGGGAAGGAGCTCTGTATTTCTGAAGAGACTTCCATACAAGCACATACACATCTCCTCACAAACTGGCTTAGATGTTAAAGAGAATGAATGGCTTCCTGTATTAGAAAAACCCAGCGGCTGGATGGGATTCAGGTGCAGTTTGATCCAGAGGCTCATAATACCATCATTTTTCTGATTCTCCTGGCTCTGTGCTATTCTTGGGGTCAGCTTCGCCCTCAGAGTCATTTTCCTCCTTGTAATAAAAAGAGCTAGAGTAGTTAAGGTCACACCTCTACCCAGGACACTATCTAGAGGAAAAGAAAAATCTCTGTCCTAAAACTTGAGGCAAAACTCCTGAAATGCAGCCTGATTGGACCAGCTTAGGTCACATGTGTACCACTGAACCAATCACCCTGTTGGTGGTGGGAGGGATGGAATGTCCTGGCAGCCTTAGTCTAAGTCACATGCTCTCCATCTGGGGCTAGGGGCTGCAGATAGCTTCCCCGAAGTAAGAGGAATTTTCCAACAACTGGACTGTTGGGAAAGGGAAAAGCCGGAGAGCTGTTAAGGAGATAACTGGGGGTTCATTAGAGCCTTTAGGGGTTGATAGGCTCTAAATAGTCCCACTTAGAGGGAAGCATTTAGGTTTCTCTACGTAAACCACATCCCAGGGGCCTGTTGAATCCCAAGGGGGTGGAGCAAAAACACAACTGAATGGAGGAACAAATTCACACTAACTACCCAAAAATGCCACAAGAACATCCGGATGTGTGAATGGATAAATTCCTAGAAACTGGACTTCTGGGTAAAACTTAATAGATATTGCCAAATTGCCCTACAAAAAAAAGTTTCTTTTTCTTCTTTTTTTTTTTTTTTTTACCAATTTTCCTTCCAACAGTAGCCTATCAAAATGTCCACTAACTTACATCTTCTCAATACTAAATTCATCTACCTTTTTAAAATATTTGTCATATTGTTAGATTTAACTTGATTTTTTTAAACTGTGAGGGACGTTGACCATCATTACATATATTTATTAACTAATTATAATTCTTCTTCTATGGATTACCTGCTCATGGTCTTTGTTCATTTTCTTATTGAGTTGTTTATCTTTTTCTTATTGATTTGTAAAAGTTCTTAATAGCTTGGAGATATAAATCCTTTATTGTATATGTTGCAAATATTTTCCTTACCTTGTCCTTTGTTTCTGACTTTGTACATAGAGCTTTTGTCGTCCAAAATTTTACCAATATTACATAGTTAAATGTCAGGCTTTTCTGGGTTTCTGCTTAGAAAGTACTTACCCACGCTAAAATAACAAAAAATAGTCATCCGTGTTTGCTTTGGGGACATCTGTGGTTTCTTATTTATATTTACATTTTAGCTATCTGGAATTTATTATATTATAGATGTGAGACAGGGGTGAATTTTCTGCTTTTTCAATTGGATAGCCGATTAGGATGTCAGAACTTTGTAAGATTCCAGAACTTCAGTAACTTTCCCAAGGTTCTGATTTTTTTTTTAACATCCTATTTCCTTTGAGTGATCAGGAGGGAGTAGAAGGGAATTGTCTGGTGCGTGTCTTCAAGTTTGGGGAAAGTCAGGAAAGGGAACCCAGCAAGACTGGGACGTACTCTTCAGAGGGTGTTGGGAGGATGGGGGCTGGTGTCCCGGGGGTGGAGGTGGGGGGTTGAAGCAGGCCGAGCACCTCAGAATAGAAGAAGGGAGGGCAGAAAGCATCCTGTTCTCTTGAGAAGGGTCCAGGGAGCAAGAGAGAGAGAACCCAGTAGCATTCTCCCCATCCCACACACCAACACCAGGCAGCATGCTGTACTTTTGTCAGCTGTTTTCCAATCTTTCAGCCTGGAAGTCTGGGGCTGTTAGCATGTGTTCAGCCCACAAATATTTATTGAGCACCTACTCTGAGCCCAAGAAGGAATTATTGTATTCTGGTCTAGTGATAATGGAAGTTCATAATAACTCTGAGACAGGAAGTTGTCATTTTGGAAAGATCTCCTTCAGATATGGCACTTAAAATTTTGTTCTTAGACGTGAAAAAGCAATTCCCTGACTCTGTGGGATAAATGAAGTATGGCTCTCTTACTAACAGCTGCTCCCCCACCCCCACCCCCAATGCCCTCCCTGGGAGCATCCCAGCCAGGTCCTGGCTGTGTTGCCAGCCTGGTTCTTCAAAGGTGGGGAGCACCCTAAGGGGAGAATCTCCACCCTCAGCAGCCATCCTGGCCACCAGATGCAGGGGCTGGAGGTCAAGGGCTCCCACAGCAGCCTGCCCCAGCAGCTTCCACACCTGCATGCGTTTGTCTGCACATTCGTGTCATTCTGTAATCATCTTTTAAGTGACCTTCTTCTCCACTTGAAGGCATGGGCCATGCGTCTTGGTGCTAGGCCAAGATGTGCTAGGGGCTCCATGAATGGCCAAATGAACAAACCAGTCAGGGATAGCAGAGGGCAGGGCGTGGTGCTGGGGCTGCTTGGCTTCCAGTGGTCCAAGCCTAGCTGGGAGCCACGTGCAGGTAAAGGAGGCTACAGAAGTAGAGGCCCAAACTCAGTTCTGCTTCCCAGGAGTTTTCCAAGAGCAGAGGCCCTGCATACAAGGTTGGCTGGAAAATAACCATCATCACCCAGTCTCCTGCTGGCAACACTCTCTCTCCCGTGGGGGGGGGGGTGACTTCCAGTGGGCAGCCGCTCGGGGCGAACAGCAGCCCCTCCTCCTTTGGAAGCTCCAGCAGTCGCAGGCCTTGTTGGTCACCCACCCATCTTGCATTCCCTGAGCCCTTTTTGGCTGACTCACTGAAGCTCAACCAGTCCAAGCTTCCTGCCAGCAGCCGTGCCAAAGAGACTGCATCAGGACCCAGGAATGCTCTGCGGGGTGGGGGTGAGGGGACACAGCTTCCCTGTTTCTGCTGCTCTGAAGGGATAACCAGGAAGTTGACTGTCTGATGGCCTGTGTGGACATCTCTGTCCCTGATTCAGTAGCAGCCAGGCCCTCACCACACCCCATTTCAGAGAACAAAGCGTCCCTCAGCCACCTGCCCCTGCTACTTGTGCTAAAGCACCATTTTCAGCCTGCCCTGTGATTGTTAGTGATGCTGGGCACTTGGCTGTGTGGTATCATAGGCCGATGAATGTGGTTGGATGTGACTGTGGTTGTATAGGGTGGTAGGGGACTGCATGTGACCGTGTGTGATTCAGAATAATTGTGTGCAGTTGCGTGTGACTATGGGAAGCTGCGCAGCTGAATGCAACTGTATGTGGTGAAGTATCATTGTGTGCAGTTGTGTCTGGTCTCATGTGATTGTGTGTGGCTGCATGTCATAGCTGGTGAATGCGTGATTGCCTGTGGTCATGTGTGATCTGTACGGTTGCATGCTGCTGAGCATGATTGTGGGTGGGTGTGGGTGACTGTGTGTGACTGGGTGGGGCCACATGTGATTGTACATGACCACAAGTGTGTTCCATGGAGGTTAGGGCTCTGCAGCCCACCCAGGGTGCAGGGGCATCCCATATGGCAAGCAAGGGTCAGGGGTGCGTGCACGTCACGTGTGCTGGTGTGCACATGTTGTGTGCTGCCTCTTTTCTAGGTTTTACCCATGAGGAGCCATAATGGCTCGTATTTATGAAAGGAGGTGGAGCTGGGTCTGCAGGGTGCAGTCACTGTTTTGGGAGTGCTTTTCTTGGAAGCCAGACTGGGCTGTGGGGGTAATGCCAGCCCATCTGAAACTCACAGCAGCCAGTCCCCAGTGCTAACAAATTTCCGACACAGCCCTGACTTAGGCCCAGGCTGCCTCCCATCCTGTCCCTCTCCTCTCCCTCCTGCAGGAACACAGCCCCCTTCTCTGAGCCCCGGCCACCTGCTGCCAGCCTCCCCATAACACAATATGGATGCAAAAGGGAATACAGGCTTCCAGATCCCCTTCCCTTCAGACCTTGAAGACAAGTACATGCCTTTTAAGGTTTTTACCACTAACTCATTCAGGGAAAGCGGAGGGTGGGGGGATGGGGGCAGGGAGGATAAACAAAAACAGCCCACACCAGGGATTGACAAATGTTTCTGTTGTTTACAGACTTTCACAGTCCTGGTCCCTGGTCCACTATCTCTGAGCTTATGCCTTCCAATTTTATCCCCGAGGGGTGGGTGAGCTTCCCATCTGACCTGCCTTAAGGGGCCCCGCCCTGCTTCGGGACAGGTGACCCCACACAGGCAGGACCCTAGCTGAGGCCGGCCCTCTGCCTCTCTGAGGAGACTCCAGGTTCTCAGGGCGTGAGTGTGAGTGTGCCCAGAAATGACAAAAACTACCTCTCTGACTTGTCTTCTGCAGATTACAGTTGGGCAACAGCTGCCCAGCTATGATAGCCTCAAACTGCTTCTGTCCCTGCCAGGAAAGAAACTCTATGCTCAGAGTCTGTATCAGCTGCTGTTTCTGGTTCGGGGCCAGGCTGACAGTGAGTGCTGTGGTGCAGAATGAGCATGAGGCCAGAGCACCCCGAGGGGAGAAAGTGCTGGAAAGAGGGGTGGAGGGAAAGAAAGAAGTGGAGGCCAGGGAGCCAGAGTCTCCTGTGTGGACACAGGACAATAATAACCGTACGGATCACACATGACCACAGGCAATCAGGCATTCACCAGCCGTGACATGCAACCACACACAATCACATGAGACCAGACACAACTGCACACAGCGATAATTCACCGCATTCAGCCATGCAGCTGCCCATAGTCACATGCAACGGCACACAATTATTCCGAATCACACACGGTCACAGGCAGACCCCTACCACCCTATACAGACGCAGTCACATCCAACCACATTCATTGGCCTATGATACCACACAGCCAAGTGCCCAGCATCACTGACAATCACAGGGCAGGCCCAAAATGGTGCTTTAACACAAGCAGCAGGGGCAGGAGTGGGATGGAAAGGATGCTGTAGAGAGAAAAATCACCAGTGGGGTGGAAGGGATGTCATAGAGAGAAAATCCTGGGCCAGCAGGCCACGATACCTGGGTCCTGGTTCTCACTCTGCCACCCAACAGCCATGTGACCAGGGGGAGCCACTTTTCCTCTCTGTCCCACCTTGAAGACTGGCACGGTGGTGGAAATGAAATAGGTAAAGCACGGAGCCCAGTGGCACGAGAAGGTGCTCGGTGGACGTGACTCCTCATCCTTCTGCTGAAACACAGTTGTTGACCACATCTACAGCCCTTCCCAGCCCATGTCTCTGAAAGAATACGTCTTCTCTTCCCCCATTAGAACAGGCGGAGCCCATCACTCTCTTATGCTGTGAAGACCCTGCTCCAGGGTGTGGAGAACGGGAGGACAGCTGAACAATAAGTAGAGAAGAAAGCCTGGGGTGGAAGGAGGAGGGCAAATGTGGCAACAAAGGCTGCAAGGCTTCCCGGGACAGCGGCTGAACAGTGGAACTTGCCAAACTCTTCCAGCTCCTCCCAGCTCCGCCACCTGGCATGTCCATCCCGTCCATCCCACCGACCACCACGCTCCCCTGGAGGCTGTAGCTCTGGGTGCAATTAAATCACTCCGGTTGGCACTGTGGCTCCACACTCACAGAGCATCCAAAGTAAGTCCAACATCCAAGCTAAGCACCAGAGGTTAGCAAAATTAGTAAAATATGGGCCTGGTCGTCCAAGAATTTTAAATGACAATAATAAGATGACCTCACAATAATACCAGTTAACACCACATGGTAAACACTTTCAAAGACAGGTTAAATGGATGACTGAAGCAGATGGTGGAATTAACAGGGCAAGGTGGGGCCTGGGCCCATGTTCCATTCCAAAGCAGGCCAAAGAAAAGACGGCTGCTTGTAGCTGCCTTTTATGACACTTTCAGAGTTCTTACTGGGTGCCAGGCTTTGCTCTAAGTGCTTTCATGCATTCTTTCATTTAACTCTCTCAAGAACTCAATTAGATGGAAATAAATGTCGTGGCAGACAGACTCTACGGTGGCCCTCGAGATCCCTGGATCACATCTTGTTGTGTCCTGGATCACATCTCTGTGTGATCCTGTCATCTTGAGTGCAGGTGGGACCCAGGACTTGCTTTTAACCACCATAATACAGCAAAGGTGCCGGATGTCCTTCTCTGGATTAGGTCACGTTATGTAAGCCCCAGTCTTGCTGGCAGACTAATGCCAGAGACTTTCTCCCTTGCTGGCTCTGAAGAAGAGAAGCTGCTGTGTTGTGAGAGAGCCCGTGCAAGGAACCAAGGGCACCTCTAGGAGATGAGAGGAACCCCCAGCTCACGGCCAGCAGGACAACCTCAGTCCTGCAACCATGAGGAAATGAATTCTGCCAATAACTTGGGTGAGCCTGGGGGTGGGTCTGTCCCCGGTGGAGCATTAGCCCTGGCTGACCCCTGGACTGCAGGGGACCAAGTAGGCTGTTCTCAGGCTCCTCATCCCTGGAACTGAGAGAATAAATGTGGATTGTTTTAAGCTTCTGAGTTTTTGGTCATTCATTATGCAGCAATGGAAAAACTGATATAAGTAGTATCCTTGTGCCAGTTTGGATATATTATGTCCCCCAAGAAAAAGCCATGATCTTTTAACCCAATCTCGCAGGATATTGGGATTAGGCTGTTTCCATGGAGATCTGACCCACCCAACTGTGAGTGACACCTTTGGTTAGGGTGTGACCTCTGATTAGATAATTTCCATGGAGGTGTGGTCCCACCTATTCAGCATGGGCCTTGATTAGTTCACTGGGGTCCTATAAAAGCTCAGACAGAAGGAGCTTTCTGCTGTAGCTGGGACAGACATTTTGAAGACGGCCGTAGAAGTAGACCTTTGCTAGTCTGGAGTTTGCCTGGGAGAAACTAAGAGAACACCCCCAGATGCCTAGACAGAAACATCCTGGGAGAAAGCCATTTTGAAACCAGAACTCCAGAGCAGGCACCAGCCACGTGCCTCCCAGCTAACAGGTTTTTCAGACACCATCAGCCATCCTTCAGTGAAGGTACCCTACTGTTGATGCCTTACCTTGGACACTTTACGGCCTTAAGACTATAATTTTGTAACCAAATAAACCCCCTTTATAAAAGCCAATCCATTTCTGGTGTTTTGCAAAATGGCAGCATTAGCAAACCGGAACAATCCTCATGAGATGAATTACCTGAAGTTCAGGGAATCTGTGCCACGCAGTTAGCACAAGGCATGGCAGGGCCCAGGCCTGTCCTGACTCTGCAGGCCAGTGTCCTCTCCAGGACCCGCTGTGCTGGTTGTTGTTCTCTCAGGGGCCATCTAGTTATGGGAAGGCAACTTGCACAATATTGGTTGATACATTATTTTCCTACTTCAACTCAGCAAATGTCTGTGGAGTCCCTACTGTGTGCTCAGCACCACTCCAGGCTCTGGGGATATCATGGTGACAGCACAAACACAGAACCTGCTTTCTGGAATGGAGGGTGCAGTGGAGGATGTGGACATTGGACAAGTGATTTAGGGGCATGATATAGGTTACAAAAAGAAGAGTGATGGGAAGCACTGGAGCACGTGGTGGGGCAGCCATCCTTGGCCAGGGGCTGGAGTGACTCAAGGGTCCCTAGGGGGTGATCTGGTGGGGAGCCAGCCCCTCTGACTGCAAGGGAGAGAGAGTGAGTGAGTTTTCCTGGCCAAGGGTCCCCCAGGGAAGAGGATTCTCCCGGCAATGTGAAATCACTCCGCTCTGTGCTTTGGCTTCCAGGACATCTCGTCTCAAGGAGCCAGGGGCTTTATGACTGTCTTTGACCCCCCAATACCTCGAGCCCACTGAGCACCATTTCCTGGATGCATCATGGGTGGCCAGTGGGGGTAGGTTACTTAGCTGTGACTCTCATCCCTGAAACATCCCCAGCATCTGGTTAGGGAAAGAAACCCAAGTAGGAGCCAAAGCAGGAGATGAGGAGTGGAGGGGTGTGAGGTGGGTATGAGCAGAGCCAGAGAGAAGAGCGGGAATTAGAAAGAGACCCCCACCCCCATGGCCCAGCCACTGTTCATGATGACTCAGCAGCCCCAGGAGTCCTTGCTGATGAGGTGACAGCATGGCATCTGTTCTGGTTTGCTAATGCTGCTGGAATGCAAAACACCAGAAATGGACTGACTTTTATAAAGGGGGTTATTTGGTTACACAGTTACAGTCTTAAGGCCATAAAGTGTCCATCAACAAAGGGTACCTTCACTTAGAGAAAGGCAAATGGCATCTGGAAAACCTCTGTTAGCTGGGAAGGCACATGGCTGGCATCTGCTTGCTCCCAGGTTGTGTTTCAGAATGGCATTCTCCAAAATGTCTGCATCGGCTTCCAACGGCCGTCTTCAAAATGTCTGTCTCAGCTACAGCTACTCTCTCAGCTCCTGTGCATTCTTCAAAGTGTCCCTCTTGGCTGAAGCAAGAGTCTGGGCCTGAGTGGCTCTTTTTAAAGTACTCCAGTGATCCAATTTAACACCCACACTGAATGAACGGGGTAATACCTCCATGGAAATTATCTAATCAAATGTTTCACTCACAGTTGATTGAGTCACATCTCCATGAAAATACTCAAAGGATTCCAATCCAATCAAGATTGCATCAAAGAACATGGCATTTGGGGGAACATAATACATCCAAACAAGCACAGCATCCCTGCAGGAACAAACAGCACACTCAAATTGGGCCACCTGATGAGCATTCAATAAAGAGATCATTTCCAAAGGTAGGGAAGGAATGAAGGAACCAGAACCAATAGCAGCAGACTCTTCCACAGCTTGATCTGAGGGCCCCAGGGGCTGTTACCAGAACTGGGAGAGAGAGAGAGGAGAGCTTGAGCTAAGTGGAGCGGGCCACCTAACAGGAGCTGTGGCCTCAGGTGAGGGATGAAACCAGACCACGGCCACCCCATAGAGGGAGCTGGGGGAATAACCACCCTGAACCCACTCTCTTCCCTGCTCCCCATTTGCTGCCTGCAAAGTTCAGCTTCCTGGGCTCAGAGCAGGGTGGAGATGTTGGAGGGTGGCCTGGAAGTAGAAAGAGACCCAGTCCACCCCTCCCAGCTGGGGACCCTGAGCAAGCCACGCAACCCTCCTGAGTCTCAGTTTCCTTATCTGTAAAAGAGGGATGGTGATCTCGCCTAGCTTTGGTTGTTTAAGTTTGAAATGTGATCATGTATTTACGGGTCACAGCATGGAGCCTGGCACGCATAGGCTGGCTAACAATGTCTGGTTTCTAAGTGTCAGCAGGAAGAATACAAAATCAGGGCCTCTGAGAAGCCAGATGCCAGCCCAGAAACCCTCGGCCTTCTGAACAATGCACTGATGAGAGACTTGCTCAGCAGGCTTGGAGGCCTGACTTGCACTGGAATCCAGAAACCCTCTCCGGAGCTGTAGGGCTCTAGGTGCATAGACACTCACACTCACACACACTCATGCACACTCACACACAGTCACACCCACCCACACAGTCACATCCACACTCTCCCACAGGTACCCGCACACTCACACAGTCACACACACTAACATACACACATATACTCTGAAACATAGACACGCACAGTCATGCACACTCATACACACAATCACACACTCTGTCACACACTCACAGAGTCACATGCACTCACACCCACACCCAGCCTGCTGCTATGGGAGGAGGCTGTGCTTTTGCCCCCCAGGAGAGAAGCAGCATTAGGCCTCTATGTCACCCAGGGTCTGCACTCAGAAAATGTCTGAGGGAGTTACAGGGCCAGACAGCGGGACCAGGTGACCCAGCTCTGCCGGCAAGTATGGGCCCCAGCTGGAAGGAAACTTGGTGGCACCTGGGCCACCTCCCCCAGTGTGGAATCCTCCCATGCACCACAGACGCAATTTAGGTAGGGCCCTCTCAGCCACAGTGAGGGAGCTCACGGGCCCGGGGCAGGTGGGCAGCCCTGGTTATTACAAAGCAGCCGCCTGCCCCTGGACTTCCATGACAGCCCAGAGCCCATGCAAACCATGCCCTCCCTGAGGGGCGGGAGGGGGCTCAGAGCCTCAGTGCCTCCAGCCACATGCCCACCCCCCTTCTGCTCTGGTGCCAGAACAAAGGCCATGGTGAGGCCCGCAGGCCTCTGCCCTTTGTTTCTTTATCACCCTCATCACAACTTCACAGGAAGAGGGTTTGCAAAACATCACAGTCAGACTGCCCTGCGGTTGGGTTTTTCAAAAGAAAGGAAACCAAAATGGATCAAAGAACTGCAGGTACAGCAGATTAAGGCCCTGCTTGGGGGTGGGCAGGAAGGGGGTGGGTGCTGAGGGGAGCGTGTGAATGCCGGGGATGGGGTACCTCCCCACCCCTCCCCTGGGGACCCTGCTCTGCCCAGTGCTTCAGCAGCTCCCCCAGGGTCCCAGGGTGAGAGGAGGAGACATCTAGGACATGAGGCCTCTCTCCTCCAGGAGAAATAGTTGAGGGAAAGGCGAGATGGGGTGCCTCTATTGTTTTTAGGGTGAGAACTGACAACTCCCTGCACAGAGGCGCGGGGTTAGTTGGAGGCCTGGGAAGAGAATCAGCCCCTCCCGGGGCCCAGCTATGGGTCCTTCTCTTGCTCTCCTGCCCCAGGAGGCCCTCCAGGGGGTCCCTATGACCTGGGGGCACCCTCCTCACTGCACGGCAATGGCCCTCAGCCAGCCCTCACCTGCACCTTGTCTGCATCTGGCCAATGGTCTCCTAACTGCTGCACCTAAGTCCTGACATCAGCTTAGAAAAATTTTTCTAAGCATGTGGTCTCTATTGTTTCCTCCATCTGAGGCACATCCTTATGCTTAAAATACATAATAATGATTAAATTTACTAAGCTGCTTGTAAAAATGTGTCAACTACAGCGAGTGTCCACTTTTACTGTCATTTTCCTTTTGCTTCATTTTCCTGGTTTCTTTTTAATTCATTTTATCTTGTTATATTAATGGATTCTTAAAAAAAAAACTTTTTCCTTTAGCTTTTTGAAGTTGTGAAATATTTCAAATATTCAGCAAAGTATGGGGAATGATACAATAAATGCCCTTGTACCCAGCACCCAGCTTTATCAGTTCTCAACATGTTGCCACATATGCTTTGATTTCTTTTTGCAACATAACATTATAAATACAGTTGAGGGACCTTATGTCCTCTCCCATTCCCTGCCCTTCTTCCTTAGAAATAACCAAATTGAGAGTTTGATTGTCCTATAGAAATACGTGCTCATTGTAAGACAATCCATAGAGTGGAGAATTATATAAAACAAAAAGTAAAAATCCTTCTGCTTCCCCCAGCCTTGAACTCTGAAATTACCTCTGTTAAAACTTTCATTGAATCTCTCCAGGTATTTTTTTTTTTTTTTTAATACAGATGAATTATATCAGCTTTCTTTTCTTTCCTAACACAAATAGAATCCCACTTTACATACTATTCTCCAAATTGCTTGTTGTTTCCAGTTATCAGTGTTCCTTGGATATTTTTCCATGAACAGATGAATCTACCATGTTCTTTTTAACATCTTTTCATAAGACTCTGCTTTGTTTAATCATTTTCTCATGGATGGGCATTTAGGGGGTTTCCAGTTATTTTGCTGTTCTAAATAAACAAGCATGTAATGAACATTCTTGTACATATAGCTTAGCTCACTTGTGAGAATACTTTATATCTGTAGAATGAATACTTAGAAATTGAGTTTCTGGATAAAAGGATTTGAACATTTGACATTTTAAAAGACATTGCAAAACCTTCTCTCTAAAAATGACCAACTTAAGCACCTATTGACCATGCATGACAGTTCCTGTTTTGTCACAGCCTCAAGAACACATCTTTCCATATCGTTATCAGCCTTTTATTTATCTTCTGTGAATTGTCTGCTCCTACCCTTTTACCCTAGAATTTTACAGGTTTATTTTTTATATTTTAACCTCTGATCCATCTGGAATTAATTTTGGATGCTCAATGAGATAGGCATTCTTTCCAATTATCATTTATTGTTGTTCCTACTCTAAATAGATTGCGTTAAATACCAAGGTAAAGGGGAAAACAGATTTCTCTCTACTCTTAACAGATAACACACTACCTGATATTGCCTCACCACTTAGATCCAGCCCACCCCCAAGGCTCTAGGTTAAGAGATGAACCATTACCTCTGCCCCACCTTCAGAATTAATTTGTTTTTGAGGCAATGATTCCTTTAATTATACCAGTAAACAATACAATGTCTGAACCATTAGGCAATTTGGTCCTCCTGGACTGAGGACACAGCATCCCCCAGCTTTGTGTCATTGGATGGCAACATAGCCAGCAAGGGCCACAGATAGAAGGGGAAACAAAGCAGCACAGATGGTCTGCAGATATTCGGTCAGTTGTTCATTCAGTGCAGCAGTGGGTGCAATGACTGGGACTTTGGGCTTTCATCCTAGGAGAAATGTATTGCATGTGTGGGAAGAGGGATGCACATGGATATTAGGTAGCCAGAGGAATGAACCATGGCAGAGGCTGCTAACAGTTCCCCCAAAGCCATTCTCCCTTTGTCCATTGTAATAGAGCTGAAGATGAGCACATGGCTGCCTAACTAGGGACAGCATTTCCCAGACCCCTACCACTCCTGCTCCCACCCCCCTGCATTTAGATGGGGCCATATGACTATTTCCTCACCAGTGGAATGTGAGCAAAACTGGTATGTGCCCTCCATGCTGTAATGGCTTTAAAACAAGATCAGAAATAATTCTCTCCATTGAGAGATGTGGTCTGTGGAGATGGAGAGAAGTGGTTAAGTTGGAGAGATGTTGGGAGGTGGTTGACAGGATCTGGGGAGAAGGGGAACTTGCAGAGGGAGAGAGAGGAGTCAATGGTGAAACACCAGTGAGATGATGTCTGGTCTATGAATAAATCATGAAGTCATGGCCAAGTTCAGAGACAGCTCTAGCAGCAGGAAAGGGGTTGGATTTGTTGTTTGTGGGTGCCTTTGAACAAGTCACCTTTCACATCTTTATTTCTTAACTGTAATATGGGAACAGCCACACGGCCCCACCTACCATACAGAATTGCTTTAAGTATAAGGACGACGGCTGCATTCATTTACCCAAAAACTTTTACTGAGTGGTACCTGCCATGTACATTAAATTAAGTCATCGAGCCTATGGTGTGTTATGAAAAGTGTGAAGGAGAAAAAAATAAAGTAGGGGAAGGGGCTAGAAGGGAGGGGTAAGTTTCTAGATAGGATGTGCAAGGTACATGCTCATGAGTCAGGTAGATCCGGGTTCTGTGGGGCCTGGGGCTTATACGATTTGAGGAGTTTTCCTTTCGAAAGAGAATATAAAAATATCTTACTTCTGCAATTTTACAAAAATATGTCATCATGTGAACATATTTCTAGGGCCCCTCCCAGGGCATCAGAATGGGTGGATGTGAGTGGATGAGGCCCAAACCCTAATCTTGAGAAGTTCCTCAGAAAATCTGCCTCTGCTGGTGAGTAAGAGCTATGGGAACGGAGGGGCATGGTTGTGATATCACAGACAGACCCTGTTAATCGGTGACTTACAGTAAGTCATTCAACTACTCTCACTCTCAGTTTCCTGATCTGTATAATGGAGAAAACAATATCACCCGCTTATAAGAGTGTGTGGATTAAATAAGGGCATATAAATAAAGTGCCTGGCTCAGAGTAATAAGCAATAGCTACATTACTTTCATTCTTATTCCTACCCCACACCTACGGAGAACCACAATCTCAGCCTCTGGGAGGGATGGCAAAGAACTGGAATAGAAAGGGAATTGTGGACCGATAGCAGACCGGCCCCAGGCTGCCTGCCAGGGCTGGGCTCCGCGGCGCCGGGATGTATACACTGTTTAGGTGGCCTTTGGCCTACAGAACTGGCTCGTGGCAATGACCCTCGAGTGCTGTGCTCTAGAGCATAACCTCCCGGAGATGAAACATCCACTGAAGACCCAGCCGCCCCAACAGACGTGGATATCTGAACGGAAGGAGCAGAGAGCGCAGGCTGTGGGTTCACGCAGCCCCGGGTTCCCACCCTGGCTCCTGCAGCTCTGTGACTTCACCTGCCTGAGCTGCCACTTCCTCGCCTGGTGAATGGCGGGGATCACCCCGACAGCTGCTACGCAAGGGGGTGTGACGCCATGACGAGGCAGAGTGGGCACCTGGCACCGCGGCAGGTACATACCCGGCGGGAAAAGTAGACACTCCTCCCGGCCTTCATCTTTCCAGGTGGATACAGGCTCCGGGACCCCAACCAAGGAAAAGAAGAGGCTGTGCCGGCCTCAGGGTACTGGGCCTCGGGCGTGTGGCCGGCCACAGCAAACGTTCACAAGCACAGAACAAAGCAAGCTTGATCTGTGGTGGGCACTGGTGACGTTCACTGATGGCCAAACAATTAAACCTGTAATCGGAGGGTGCTCTGCTCAGCTGCTGTGGGTTTGCGCACGAGTCATGATCCTCTTGCTGGGATGATACATCAGCTGTCAGCCCTCAGAGTTCTGTTGCTAAGAGATTGTGAACCAAATAATGTTTCCAAAAGAATAACCCCTACAGGATATTCCAGGACAGAGCCATAATAACAAGTCAAAGTGAGGTGACCCACTGTTCTTGATAAATCCTTATGAAGAGCTGAGGTATGGGGGAACTGGGTGGCAGCCTGGCCATACACATCCTATTCAGTCACTGCTTTGCCGAGGTTTTGAATATAATAGGATAGAACTCAGCCATGCAACTGTAATGGACATAATATAACGTCTCCTCAATTCAGAAGGTCCTTCCATCAATCAAGACGGATTTGTTGGGGTCTATGATGTGCTTATGTAATACATGGTTGTGATCATCTCAGCCACATTCAGTCAAGGCAGTGACTAAATTTAACACATCTGTACCCACCC
Organism: Choloepus didactylus; assembly: GCF_015220235.1. Classification (NCBI taxonomy): domain Eukaryota; kingdom Metazoa; phylum Chordata; class Mammalia; order Pilosa; family Megalonychidae; genus Choloepus; species Choloepus didactylus. Next base: position 131,193,291 of record NC_051308.1, read on the forward strand.
CTGTTTGGCACAGTGCCTGCTTGAGACTATTGTTGATTAAGTGATTTAACATCTTGCCATATGCAGCCACCTCCACTATGGCTGTGTTGCTGGGGCAACAGGAACAAGTCAGCTAACAGAAGCCAGGTTAGATCAGGACAGGGAAGTCAACCAACAGGACACTGGTTGTCATCTGGTGCCTCAAGCAGTCCTGCCTATGGGATTTTCTGGGTAAGATGCAGCCTTTCCATTTTGTGTCCTCACCAAAGACTTCTAGGTCACCACTGGTGACCTCTATCAAGAAGACAGATTAGCACAAAGTCACTGTCCCATAATCTGTTGGGAAAGGGAATCCAGGTCCTGCTGGCCTCTGTCCTGAGCGGAGTGGCGTGATGCTAGCTGTTCACACTCCCTTCTGGCCACCTCCTCCAGGAGCCCCTCCCTCTCAGCCCCCCAACAAGCCCCTCTGCTTTGCCTCTGGCTGGACCCGTGGCTGCAGACAGCTTGTGGTGTACACTTCATCTCACTCAAGTGAGCTCGTGGAAGGCAAGCTGTTTTCTCTCCCATTTTGCAGATGGGGGAACTAAGGTCCAGAGAGACTTTAAACTGTTAAAGTCACACAGTAAGTAGGTCAGGAGATAGACTCGCAGTATTTTTGGGAAACACCATTTGGTTCATAATCTCATAGCAACAAAACTTTGAGGGCTGATGGCTGGTGTATAATCCCAGCGAAGTGAGTGACTCTGTGTCCCAAATCCTAGGACCTTCACTGCTCACCAGACCCCAAACACCCTATGGTGTGTTGCGCAGGAAACCACCAGATGTTGCAACAGCTCCCAGGAAAGGGGTCATTGTTTCCATGATCTGACCCTGGTGCCCCTTGGTCACTGTGTGACACTCTGGGAGGGGGCTGAGCCGCAGGAACTCTGCCCTTCCTCCTTTCTCCCAGGGGCAGCGAAGGGGGTTATGTACCATGTACCAAGCAGGTCATTTACAATCCCGGACTTGGAAGCTTATTCTGTTGCTCGCCACCTGGGTTTCCTTGGGTAAGTTACTTAATGTTCTGCAACGCAATTTCCTCTCTATAAAAGTAGGTCAGTACTAGTACTTAGCTTATAGGGTTGTTATAAGGAATGTATGAGATTAAATAGGTAAATGTGGCTAGCAGGTGCCTTATGTGTGGTAAACACTTGATAACCTCCAGCAGCAGCAGCCACAGGTATAGCAATTTTGTCATTTTCACCACCACCACTACCATCCACTTCTGCTTGGGACCTTGGGTGCAAGTGGGCAGGAGGCTGGCACCAGTGGGCATCGTAGTGCCCAGTGGGACTGGCCGGATGCTCTGAGGGGTCTCTGGTAACAAAGGAACACATCTCCCAAGGTTCCTAGTGACAGGAGCCTAGATCTTTAATTTTTCGGAAGCTATTTTCCAACGGAGAAGCAGCTTTGGGGTTTCCAGTGCCTGTCTAAACACATGTGCTTCCAATTGGCTCTCCTGGGCTGGAATTCCCCTGTGCAAGCTCCCTCCACTGTCCCCACCCCCAGCTCAGGCCAGCTCCCCAAGTGCCCAACTCCCCTCACTCTGAACCCTGCGAGGCTACTGCCCTTGACAGGGCCTTTGGGCCTTGCCCCTCCTCACATGCCTGGGAGTGGGAAAGAGCTCTCTGTCAGAGGGTGGACAGAGGAGGCCAGTTCTTGCCACTGGGAGAGTCTTAAAAGCCCAGCTCAGAAAGCAGCATCAGGAGGGAAAGTGGGGAGAGTGGGAAGGGCGGAGCGGCCATTAATTCATCAGCCCTGCAGCTTGGCACCCGCCCCCAGTGCAGCAGCTCCGGTTATCCTCCGGGGCCAGGAGGCTGTTTCTGCCAAGTCATCCTTTCTTGCCCAGAGGGCTCCTGGCCCAAAGCCACATTCCTGGTGGGTGTGAGTGCCACCGAGTGTGGAAGCTTCCTCTTTCTCACCAGCCCCCCAGGCGGCCCGGTCTCTCAGCAGCCTCTGCCCACAGCAAACACTCTCCTCCAAGTCTGCCTGGGTGCCGCCCCCCCCCCCCACCCTGTTCCCTGGCCCACCCTGGACTCTCAGCCCCAGGGAGGGAAGAGGTAGAGATGCAGATGGGCTGAGCTGGAGGGCAGGGAGAAGGGGCTGGGCCCAACTGGAGGGGAGCAGGAGGGGGATTAGAGAACTATTTAAAGTTCCTGCCTGCACGTAGCATACCCCCTCCCAGTGGGGGTCCATCAGCCCCACCGGGGAGCAGCCTACTGGCCCAGGACAGATCAGGGCTGGAGCCAGATCTCGGGCCAGAGACGAAGTGGAGACAGTCTAGGAGGCTTCCCCCCTGGGCCCGTGCTGCCCCACCCAGCACCTCCAGCATCCCTTCTTGTCCAAAATGACAGTGTCCCAACCAACCAAGCTGTTCACATCTCCTGCAGAACACATTTTGAGCACCTGCTCTGCACCAGGCCCTGCATTAGGCACCAGCCACACAGCAGCAGACAAGGCAGACATGGTGGACACCTCAGTTCCTAATATCTCTCCAGTCCCACTGCCCCAGCCTCCTCCTTCCATGCTCTCATTGCCACATGGCCTGGGTTCAAATCTTGCCTCCCCACTTCTAGCTGTGTGACCTTAAGTTACTTTACCTCTCTGAGGACAAGCAAATACATACTCCACAGGGGTGCTAAAACAAGTAAATGAATTAATGCACGTAAAATGTTTAGAATAGTTCCTGGCACAAAGAGCTCAGTGTACCTGTGTAATCCTGACTGCCTCTGCTCAGAAAGCCTTTCCCCTTTTCTGCAGGAGCTTCTAAGACCAGCTTCCTGGTAGAGTTTACGGGAGGGCGAGCTGACTGGGGCAGGCCCAAAAAGTCAGACTACCACCCTGCCAGGGCCACCAACACTTGCACAGCGTTTTACTGTTTGCCAAGAGTTTGACAGCAACCTTGGGGTGTAGATGAGAAAAGGGAGCTCAGGGACTCAAGACATGGGCCCAAGGTCATAGCACCAGTCGGCGTCGGATCTGCCAGTGGGATGTGTGTCTGCTGACTGGCTCACCTGCCCTGCTGGTTCTCAGAAACCATAGAACATCCTGAGGCCATCATCAGAGTCTCCAAAAATCAACAAGGCTCAGGACCCAGAGGTTGGGCCCTTCTGGCCTTGGACTTCCAGGACCCTTCAGAGGTCCTAGAGTCAGTAGAGTTTGTGTCCCAGCACCAGCCAGGGCCAGGAAGGTGTCAGGACAGGGGGCACCGACCTTGGGCAGCCTGGAGGAGGAGCTCAGCCCAGGAAACTCTGAGCAATGCTGGCAGACCACAGGGCCCCCAGGCTTCCTGCCCTCTCCACACAGCCTGCCCTCCCAACGTCAATTGGTTTGTGAAACCCTGCCGGAGGGCGGTAGAACTCCAGGGGCCCCAGGACTCACTGGCTGTGGTCACCCTTTTCCTTCGCAGACCTAAAGACTGCTGTCCGCACTGTAATGGGATCCAGCTGCCTCGGGAGACAGGCCCCTGGTGGCGGCCCCACCCGTCTTCTCAGGGCTTGGGCCTCCGCGCCCCAGCACTTCTCCCTGCAGGCCCCTATCTCCTGGAGTCCCCAAGGATGTAGGGAATCCCCAGATGCAGTTGTAGGGTGGGATCTGTAGTTGAAGGTCTTTGGTGTCAGAGACACATGGGTCATGAGCCTGATGCATAGCTTTACTAGCTATGAGACTTTGGGTAAGTTGGTTAACCTCTCTGGGCCTCAGTTTCCTCTGCTGTAAAATGGTGATAATAGCCCCTACCTGGTTGTGAGGATTAAATAGAATAATGTCGATGGAGGGTTTGGCACAGTACCGGGCACACAGCAAGCTCACAGTAAAAAGGTGCTGCCATTTTGGTAACCACTATGAATGGCAACAGAAAATTGGGGAGCTAACACTATTGCCCCTCCTTGATTACCAGCCAGACCTAATCTACTGTACTTGAAGGAAGTCTGTACCTTCCTCGAAGCTTCCCCTCCCAATGAATTGCCCAAGAACCCCCAGGTTTTACGTGCTCGAAAAGAGGGAGATGGAGGGTTCAAATTCCGCAGCTCCGATGCCTGTGACAGCTACTCCCACGTGGTCAGGAGGAGGCTGGTCCTGTGCAGACAGGAAGCCCAGCCCACGCTACATGGTTCTCCCAGGAGGTGACTCTGAGAATGGCCAAGGGGACCCCTTCATCCTGCTCCCGGAGTTACTGCCCACTCCCTTGATTTGTCCCAGCCCATAAGAGATCATAAGGCTGAGTTTGCTGGGGCTCCTGGATCCACTCCTTACAGACCGGATTGGAGTTTGTATTCCTTTTCCTTCCCTGGGATCCATGCTGGGGTTGAGGATGTTTCTCCTTTCCAGGCCCCCAAACATAAAAGTTCTCATTATTCCTCTGAAAGTCCCCAGAGAGCTACACACCTCTGCCACCGCCACCCACCCACCCCTTGATGGCCAGCCTCCATGCTGATTCACCTGCCCAAGGACCACCAAGGTGACTTTCTCCCAGAAAAGGCAGAAAAATTACATCTCCAGTAGTGGAGCATCCTGCTTTACTACTCTTCTCGGTAACCAAACAGCAGGGAGAAGCCAAAGCCGAGGCCAGGACCCAGCAGCGGAGCACATGCCATTTCTCTTTATGCTGCAGGGGCACTGGAGCTCCTGGAGCAGGATGAGAGGGTGCATTTCTGTCTCCCCAGGTGTCTTGCTGCAGATCCTAAGCTGTCAGCCAGTATGTCTATATGGTTCAATGAATTCTTGTTGACTGACCAACTAACCAAGAACAAAAAGGTCTCTCCGAAGGGCCAGGAATTAGACAGAGATGCTGGGTTGGGCCGAAGAGGGGAAGAGAGACCAGGGGAACGAGGCCACTGGGGAAGCAGAAGGGTCTTCAAGGGGAATGAGGGTGGCCTTGTAGGAGCAGAGGAAAGAGGATGCATTTCTAAGGTGGCCTGAGAGTGAGGGGTGGTTAGGAGAGAAGCCTGTGATTGCTGGGCCTACAGGTGCCCAAGGGGGATTGGGGAGCATGATGGCAGGGCCTGGTTAGTGCAGACAGCAGCCTCAGAAGGGAAGGGGGTGGGAGAAATGGCTCCCAGGGGTATTCAAAGGCAACGATCAAAATTGTAACTCCCCTCTCTGAAGGGATCCCTGGGTATGACCCAAACTGTAAAAAAACAAAACAAAACAAAACAGCAAGTACACCCACCCTTGATAGTGCCCAGGGCTCAGGCTGCCTGGGAGAGGACAGCCACCACCCAGCGGCTGCTCCAACACCCTCTGTGCCCATCTTCAGCGCCCTGTGCCAGGACTCAGGCCTCCAGAGGCCTCTGGGAAATGAGCAATGTGGAGCTGACCTGGGGCCCCTTAGGGATAAGGGACAGAGGGAGTACCAGAAGGGGATGGGGGCAACAGCCAGGGCCTCACTGCCAAGGACCCCTGGGGTTTACCGCTTTGTGTCTGATAGCCTGGGTTCAAATCCCACTCTGTCACCTACAGCTGCAGGAGGAGGCATCCGCTCTGAACCTCCGTTACACGCCTCCGTGGAACTTAATGGAACTGTTTGTGGGGATTAAATGAGTTAGTGGGAGCCTGTAAAGTGCTTAGTACAGAGCATGGGGCATGGAGAGTCAGACAATGGTGGCCTGCTTTGGCATTGTGCTGGTACAGGTGTGTAGAGGGACCAGAAGAGAGTGACAGAGAGTTCTCCCCAGCTTCGAGCCTTTCCAAGAATCCGCTGGCACTCTCCTTTCCCCAGCCCAGGGCCCCCCAGGCCCAGTCAGAGCAGGAGACCGGGCCCAGGCTGGGGAGTGCAGGAGGTTTCATCACCAGCAAGGAAATTGCTGGTTGGGGGTTCGGGCAGCCACAGTGACCGTCTCTCTGCAGGACGGATGCGGCTTTGCTGACAGAGAGTCTGCGGCCTGGACATGCCAGCGGTTGCAGATCCGAGGTTAGCCACTGGGGATCCGGGCCCACCACGGCCTCACCCCTCCCCGCAGGGCCCCACCGGGCAAGGCATCTGCTTTTCAATCAGCTGTCCCAGCCAGTGAAGGCCTCCTTAGGCCTGGGGAAGGGACCAGGTTGAGGCCTCCCCAGACCCTGCTTCTTACAGTGGACACCGAGGGGCCCAGGTCAAAGAGAAAAGAGCTGGAGAGAGGGGTCTACTTTTGTTAAGTCACGTCCCTGCCTAAAAGCCTTCAAGAGCTCCCTTTGGCTCAGTCCAGCCCAGTCAGTCCCCTCTGTCTCAGCCACATAACTGTTCCCAAGGCTCGTGCTGCCCTGTAGAAAGACTCTGGCTTGCTCCCCATTCCAGGGTCTTGTATTCACACCCTGTGCCTGGGACCCCTTCCCTGTCCCTGTGCATGGACAACCTGTCATCCTTCAGGTCAGACTCACCCACTTCCACAGGAAGGCCTCCCTGGGCCCACATTTGGTATCCTGTTAAATGATCCCATTGGAAACAATGCCGGTTTTACTTGAGTATTTACCTCTGTGGCTATTTGTTTAATGCCTGTCTCCCCCTATGGACTGCAAGCCCCCACCCACCCCCATCCCACAACCATGCAGGTAGGCTCTGAGTCTTTCTTCTTAAGGACCAAATCCCTAAAACCCGGCACAGGGTCTGCCACAGGAGGGGCCTCATTAAATACTTGCTGAATGAATGAATTTTGTTGAATGAGTGAATGGATCTGTGCCTCACAATTTTTCTAGCAATTTCCTTTTGCGATCTTTAGTTTTTGGATCTCCACTAGAACCCTGCAGGATAGTCAATGCTTCTGCCCATTGTACAGACCCAGAATCAAGGTCACAGATGAGTTAATAGGCCCTGGCTCCTAATCCAGTACTTGTCCACCACACCAGGCCACCGGTGTCCAGGAGGAGAAGGAGGGACAAACTGGGAGAGGAGATGTATGCTCCATGGAGTCAGAGACCAGAGAGAGGGGCTGGGGGAGCAGGGCATGGCAGGTGGTGCTCCAGCAGACAAGTTCTACCACAAGAATGCATTCATCAGCCAGGAAGCGCTCCCCATCCTAAAGAAAGTCTAGGCAGATGCCCACTGGGAATGTGTACCATTAACCCCCCACAGCTCTCACACCCCACCCCTGAAATGGCCACACCACACTGTAAAGGAGAAGAAGGAGGGGAAGGAAGAGGAATGGCCACCTCCGCCACCTCGGGCTGGCCCTCCATCTACCCCCAAGCCCAAGGGTTGAGCCCCTCCTCCATGAAGGAAGTGGGCTTTGCAGTCAGACCAATCTGGGGTCAAACCAAAGGGCTGCTACCGACAGCTATGCAGCCTTGGGCAGGATGCACAATTCTCTGAGCCTCAAGCTCCTTAGCTGCAAAATGGGGCAACAGCAGGGCTGGCCTTACCAGACCATGGTGAGGCTTCCACGAGACTGTGAAGGTCAGATGCCAAGCATTGAGAACCGGGTATCTGCCATGCCCCTGACCCTGGGTGGCTCGTGGGGACCGTCCCTTGGTGTTAAAGATTGGATCATGTCTTCCACAAGGACATGTTCAAGTTCTAACCCCCGGTGCTGTGGATGTGAACTCATTGATAAACAGGATCTTTGAAGATGTTATTCATTAAGGTGAAGCCAAACTATATTAGGGTGGGCCTCAATCTAATATACTGGTGTCCTTATGAGCAGAGGAAATTTGGGCACAGTCTGTAGGAGACAGAGAAGGAAAGAGACACCATGTGACGGAGGCAGGGACCAAGTTACAGATTGCCACCAAGCCACCACCAGAAAACCATGCGGACTTTAGGGAAAGCACAATCCAGCCAAAGCCTTGACCTTGGACTTCCAGCCTTCAAAATTAGGAGGCAACACATTCCTGTTGTTGAAGCCAACTGGTCTGTGGGGCTTTGTTACAGCAACCCTGGCAGACTAAGGCACTGAGGCATTAGTGGTTTTGCTGTTAGGGTTCTTCCCCTACCTGTGAGCATCGTGAGGACAGGACCTTGTCCCATGCCTGCCTGCATTCTCCAGAGCTCTGTGACAGGCACAGACCTGGATTGGGAGCTCAGCTAAATGCATGAAGTGTCTGCAGGGGGCCAGAGTAGTAGCCCTGATGACATCCTGTCCTGTCATCCTGTCCTGCTGATGCTTGCCTGAGAAGACCAGAAACTCACGAGGAAGGCCCCATCCTGCCAGCAGCCAGGCGTGTGGTGCACAGCTGTGAAAGCAAGAGAACTTTTATACAATCTAGGTGTTCCAAAACAGGGAGCAAGAAACTCCAAAGTAGAAGAGGAGGGAGATAAGACAAGAAGGAGACAAAATTCAGAAAAGTGGCTGTGTTGGCGTTCTGGAGGCCCTTTGGAGAGCAGATTTGAACTGTGGTGAAGTGTCGCTCTAGGGTTTACAGAAAAAAATGATCGATTGGATTCCTGGGAGGGATTAGGAGAATTAGCCTAGCTGTGGGGGTGGAGGGAAGGGGCTGAAGGAGGCAGAGGAATCCAGAAAGTCAAAGACACAAGCACGTGACTTCACCTTCGAAGGCCTGAGTTCTCAGGGTGCCGGTGATATCTTAACCGGAATGTAACGTCACCGCTGGGTTTCCCTTAATAGCAGCAGCCTAGAACAACGCCTGGAACACAGCGTGTGCAATGAATATTTGTTGAATGAATGAAGAATGAGATTCTTCTCTGCATGGCCCCACTGGGCTGGGGGCTCAGGGAGACAGGGAGTCACACCTCCCTCTTCTTTTACCTTACGTGAGGCCCGTCTCTGGACCTAGCTCAATATATTTCTTGAAGGAAGGAATTAAATAGAAACCCCTGATTTCATGGGTGTCAGTGGCATTAAAAAAAAAAAAAAATCCTCAAACAGCACCGACAAAATTGAGAAGCCTTTGGTTTGAGGCCCTAGGAAGGGCTACCCTTTGTCATCCCGACACATGCACACTGCCCAGCAATTCCAGGACAGACCCTGCCTCAATGGGGCCAGCCTTAGGAAAATGAGAAAATGGGACAAATGTTATTTTGTCAAACATGCTGGTGGACCATGGTGAGCACTTTCCTTTCTCACCCCCAGCTGGCCCGAGGGGGTCCTGCACCCCCATCTTGCTGCAGGCCTTTCCTGACCCCTCTTCCACCAAAACAGTGGGTTCTGGGTTCTCAGCCCACTCCTTGAACCAGCTGGCTAAACCCACTGCAGATTCGGACAGCACAGTCCGGAGCCAGCGGTAGAGAAAAGTCATCCGACTTCAGAGCCGAAATGGACTCCAACTCGGGCTAGCCTAAGCCACCCAACAGATTGATGCAGAAAATGAGCCTAGAGCCAGACCCAGGGGGGCCTAGTGGGCTGGGCCTGGCGGGGCCGGGAGTGGGGGGTGGGGGTGGGGTCTCAACAGTGGCCTGAAAAGGGGAAATGGCCATGGAGAAGCCAAAGGGACTGAGCTCAACACCTGCTGTGACCTGACCCTCATAACAGATGACCAGGTAGGTCCTGGCAGGGTCCCCGGTTACAGGTGGGGAAACCTGCCTGCTGTCAGCTCCCGTGGGGCCGAGCCAGCTGTGCCCCCCATCTGCCTGACTCCGAAGCCCACGTCCTTCACCTCCACACTCCAAATGCCATGCTTGGGGGTCCCCTCAGTCTGGCTATGACAGGCTTGATAGAGGAAACGGAAGCTAACTGAGTCACCGTCAGCACAGGGGCACCATTCAAATCCATCATCACGGTAGATTTGTATATTTTTCTGTGATAATTTTCCTGCAGACCAAAGTTTAATGTTTGGAAGAAGGGGCATTTGTTCTCACTCCCTCCTTAGAGAGGGTCTCTATTTGGGCCCCAGGCACGGCTGGAGGAGCCAATGAGATAACATATAATGAAAGTTGGAGCCAGGCACTGTCTGTAAGTTATCTCACTGGCGCTGCTTAGAGGAAACTTAAGTTCTGCAGATGAGTCACCTGCTGGGGCGGCAGGTTTGCAGGGGACAGGGCCCAACTCTCCCGTCACTGGCCCTTGCTCCTGCCGTGCCCCCACTCGGTCTCAGGTCCTCTTGGCTGAGCAGGTAAACCGTACCACATGGAATAAAAGGGGGCCAGGCCCTAACGCCCCCAACCAGTCCCAGAAGGCTCGGAGGCAGTTAACAGAGAGAGGCAGGGGAACCTCTCTGTCCCCACCACTCCAGGTGGACATCCCAGGGCCAGCAGATGCACGATCCTCCTGTGCACCCGGCCACAGCTCTGGTAATGTGGGGCTCCAGGGCGGTTGACCTGGAAATCTTGTTGACTTCCTCAGACTCTGCCTCCTACCGGCCCAGCCAACCCCATTAATCACCTTCACTCGCCAATCCCCCAGGAATGTGGCAGCCTCATAAAAAGTCAGCCCTGGGTTAAAAAAACAAACCAACCTGGAAACTTCTAAGTCGGCTGCCGAGGTTCAGGCTAGGTTAGGAATTGGAGGGCCTGGCTTCCTTGTCTCTCCTCCCCTCCACCCCAACCCCACCTGCGATCCCAGAGCTACATTCCCCCTCCCACCCACACACTGCTGAGGTAGGAGGGAGCAGTGTCACCTGAGTGAAACCTCCCTCGGACAGAAAGATAGATGCCCAGAAGACTGGGAACCACCTCCCACCCTGTCCAGGGCGGCCCCTTCCCACCCACTCCAAACTCCCCTGCTGCCTTCTGCACCCATACACTCCCTTTCCACCTCAGGAGTCCCAGGCCTGTGTTTGGCATCTGGAACCCCACTCCCCAATCTGGGGCTCTGCAAACCACCTCCCAACCTGCCCTGGGGTCTCTGCCCACATGCCAAGGGAGCAGAGCGTGGCTCAGGGAAGATTTCCCTAAGGGAGCAAAGAAGCAGAAGGACTGGAGGACTCGGGCAGGACGGGGAGCTGGGATGCTGTCCAGTTGAACCTCCTCTTGCCCCTCCCTGCCCTTCTCCATCTCCTCCTGGGCCCCCAGGACTTGGCAGCAATAAGGTCCCAAGTAGGCCTGGCCCGGGGGCAAGTTCAGTCCAAGCATCAGGGAGTTTCTGAGGGAAGATGACCCACACCCTTAGGCTCCTGTAAACAAAGGGGAAAATATGCAAACACTCCCAGTCCACTTGCCCGACAGAAGAATACACATCTGGATGGGATGCTCACAGGTGCAGACCACATCGATGGCTCAAATAAGCCGGAAGGAAGCAGCTAACGGGGCTGAATCCCAATCTAGGGCTGCAGACCTCTAGGGTTCCTGGAGCCGCTTAAAATATTTCAGAAAGCCAATGGACATCCTACAGTTAGTCATGGTGAGGCTTCCAGGACTAACAAAAATTCCAAGCTTTGCTTTTGGCTGGAATTACATGAACTCGATATAGGAACACTGGTCATCTTGAGCTGAAAACATTCAGAGAGTAGGCATGCATGTATCAGACTGAGAAAACGGAGGAAGAAGTAATAATTTAACAGCTGTTGTTTAATAAATACTTTCCAAACATGGAGTTTGTCATGGAGGAAATAATGAGTCTTAGGTGCTTTTTCCTTAGTATACAAAGAGCTCCTACAAGTCAATGAGGAAAAGGTGACTAGTCCAGGAAAAAATGGTCAAAGGCCAAGAACATGGGTGTGCCAGTTTGTATATATTATGTCTCCCAGAAAAAGCCATGTTCTTTGATGCAGTCTTGTGGGGGCAGATGTATTCAGTCTTGATTAGGTTGGAACCTTTGTATTAGGTTGTTTCCATGGAGATGTGACCCACCCAAATGTGGGTGATGACTCTGATCAGATAATTTCCATGGAGGTGTGGCCCCACCCATTCATCATGGGCCTTGATTAGCTCACTGGAGTCCTATAAAAAGAGCTCACAAACAGAGGGACCTCACAGCAACTGAGAGTGACATTTTGAAGAGGAGCTGCAGCTAAGAGAGGACAAAACGCCCCAAAAGCAACATTTTGGAGAACGCCATTTTGAAACACAACCTGGGAGCAAGCAGATGCCAGCCACGTGCCTTCCCAGCGAACAGAGCTTTTCCGGATGCCAATGGCCATCCTTCAGCGAAGATACCCTATTGTTGATGCCTTATCTTGGATACTTTATGGCCTTAAGACTGTAACTTTGTAGCCAAATGAACCCCCTTTATAAAAGCCAATCCATTTCTGGTGTTTTGCATAATGGCAATATTAGCAAACCAGAACAATGGGGCTCACTGGAAAAAAAAAGAAGAAAGAAAAAGAAAAAAGAAAGAAATTCAAATAGCCAACAATATAGGAAAATATGCTCAACCTCTAGCCAACAAATATAGGAAAATATGCTCAGTTTCACTCCTAAGACATTTAAATTTTTTAAATGAGATACCATATTTCACCTATCAAATTAGCAAACATTTAAAAGTTTGATAATACCAGTGTTGGTGAAGATGTAAAGAAATAAGCATTCTCATGCACTATTGATGGAGCTGTAAATTGTTAGTGTTTCTGGAAGGCAATCTGGCAACATACATCCAAATTTTAAATGCATGTGTTCTTAATCAGCCAGCAATTAATCTACAAATATAGTTGTTCATCTCAGCACTGTTTGTGATAGCAAAAAACAGAAGCAGCTTAAGTGTCTTATCAAAAACGAACCAGTCACTCAAGTCTTTACAAGGACCATACGGTCATTACAAAGAATGGAGAGATCTACAGATATCAACGTGAAAAAAAATGTCTGAGGTATGACAATAAGTGGAAAAAAGCAAGCTGCAGTCCAATAGGTTTATGCTATGATCCCATTTCTATAAACAAACGCACATATTGTGAATCATAGTTATATATGCTTGTCTACACATAGACCTATCTTAGCCACAAAAAGAAATTAAGAGTAGTTCCCTGAGGAAAAGCATGGGGCAAGGGGCAAGAGTGGGTGGGATGCTTTTAATTTTTAATATACCCTTCTCAGCTGTTTTTCATAATTTTTTAATTGAGTTTTTAAAGAAGCCCCTGGAAAGGGAAAGATGAGAGTCTGGAACATAGAGGGAGGTAAAGGACCTGAAGGTAACTGAGAGGGGGGCCATCGGAGGGCATGGGGACGGCTGTGCAAAGGCCCCGGGGCAGGAGGCTTAGAGAAGCACTTTGCAGAGGAGCAACGCCCTGGAGGAGCAGCTCTCTCTTTATGTGGAAGAGAAGGTCACCGGACCGTGCCCTCTCTGCGCCCCCACTCTACTCAGACAAGGGAGACAAATGGAAAGTGGGGAGAGAAGCCAGCCCTTAAATATGAGCACAAGCTGTGCAGGGACAGGCTGACTTGTCCTGGGGTTCGGGTCCAGCCCTACCTCCTCACACCCTTTGTCAGGGGAACGCCTGCCCTCTCTCTCTGACCTGGGCTGGGACAAACTCCCTGACCCAGAAGAAAGGAATTTGTACAAAACTTTTCTAAAAGAAAAAGAAAAAGTGAAAAGGCAGATAAATAGATGGCTGTTTGAGAGCAGGTTTCTGACTGGTCAGAGATACCGGGGGAGGGCGTGGAGGTCCCTGGGAGGGGAGAGCTTTTCTGGTCTTTGTGTAACTCGCCCCACCTCTACCTCCACCCCATGCCCACCCACCCCCACTGACCTTAAGTCCAGTCCTTTGGAGGCAAAGTGGGGTCAGATCTAGGCCCCCGTGCTCCTTACCAGGGCTGTCCCTTTACTCTCTGTCTTCTAATTTGTCAAGTGGACATCATGGCATCCAAGGGTGGATGTGAGAATTGGCACTAACATAAATAAATGTTATTACACAATGTGTGGCATTAATAAGTGGTCGTTAATAAGCACATGTAACTGTCAGCTGTTCATCAATTTTCTCCGAACCCGAGATGCCCCTCCTCCTTCTCCATCTGGTAAAATAGGATGCATGTTTCAAGGCCCACCCCCAGTATGGCCCTCTTTGTGAAAACTTCTGTAACCCTCGTGACCTAGGCATTCGCTCTCCCTCGGGGTGCCACCGGCACGTCATTCAGGACCCACTCAGCACTTACTAGCTGAATCACAGGGAGCTGTTGACTCCTCCAGACTGGGGGCCCTGGGCTGGGATGCCCCCTTGGCTGAAGGCTGCCTTTCCATCTTTATATCCTTGTCCCGACACAGAGGCCGCTGGATAAACGTTTGTCAAATGCCTACATGAGTGACTACCAGTCACCCAGACTCCCTTCCGTCATCCTCTTTGGTGAAGGGAGTGAGCAGGGAACACAACTTCTTTCTCCCCCAGTCATGTCCCTGGATTTAGTTTGGTTCTGAAGGAGGTGGGGTGTCCGAGGGTCCCAATTCAGATACTCCGTGATGCTGGGGCTCCCTGTGCTGTGGAAGTGTAAGAGAGGGATGACTGGTGTCCCCAAAGGCAAAAGGGCTCAGCTGGAGAGCTGGGCTGCGATGGGGTGAGGGCAGTGGGGTGGGGGTGCCCTGGGGGAATGACTGCCCACCCCGGTACTGTTTCACCAGGGCTTTCCTCTTCAGCCGGCCACAAACTGACATTCTGGGGAAAGGATCTGGCCAACCTCCCCCCAGCTGTGCACAGCTGGTCTCTTCCCTCTCTACTTGGTGCTCCTCCCCACTCCCAGAATGACCACGAACACCCCAGGCCTCTCAGGACCCACAACTGAACTGAGAACCAGAACTGACCTGGCCTAAGGGAACTTGGGTTAGTCCTGCCCCCTGCTGGCCACCATGGGAATAGCCCCTCCGACGGTGAGATCGGAGAGAAGTGCCAGGGGCTGCCCAGGCACACATGGTGGGATTATTCAATAAGACAAGGTCCTTCCCATTGTCCTGTGGGTCTCCCTGTGTGGTTTGAAGCTGTCTGGACCCTAGAGAAACATGTTCCTAAATCTAATCCATTCCTGTGTGTGTGAATCCATTGTAAGTAGGACATTTTGTTGAAGCTACTTCAGTTAAGGTATGACCCACCTTAATCAGGAATTAATCCTCTTACTGGAGTCCTTTATAAATGGGATGAAGACAGGCAGAGAGAGAGAGACAGAAAGACAGACAGACAGACAGAAAGACAAAGCCACAGGAGCAATAAGCTGAAAGCAACGAAACACAGAAGAGAAGGGAGAGACCGGCAGAAGCCACCGTGTGCATTGCCACATGGCAGAGGAGCCAAGGATCGTCAGCAGCCAGTCTTCAGGAGGAAACATAGCCTTGATGATGCCTTGATTTGGACATTGTCCTGGACTCTAACCATGAGCAAATAAATTCCCATTGTTTAAGCTGAACCATTTCATGGTATTTGCTTTAAGCAGCTTAGGAAACTAAAACATTCCCCATTTGATCTTACCAGTTCAAATCTGAATCCCTTGGTGTGGCATTCAGGTTCCAACCTGAATGGACATGGTTCCAACATTCCTTTCCAAAAAAATTTCCCACCTCTCCCTTGCAAAACCCCAAGCCCCATGTAAACCAGCTGTTCTTTGTTGCTGGACCACCCAAATTCTGAGCTCCAGCCTCTCTACCCAGGCTCTCCCTCCCACCAGGAGGTCTCTGTTTCAAGACCCAGCTCAAGTTTCACCTCTTCCTGGACTGCCCCAGCTCACCCTCTAGCTGAATTTGTCCTCGATCACTCACAGGGCAGAGCTCAATCCTGTCACCAGTGGCTTGGGCCTGCCTCACTCTCACCTGCAACCAGACCAAAGGGTGGTGTCACATCAGAACATGCACAGGATCAGGGGTTCAGTGCAGGGCCCTGCCCACAGACAGGGCATAATCAGTTCTGGGCGGGGAAGGTGATCCCATCCATCACCCCAAGCTTCCATTTCTCCTACCGGCCCCGAGGGCCTTGGGGAGGAGACTGGTGGTCAGCCCTCCCAGAGCTAGTGTACAGGAGTCACCAGGCTGGAAGGGAGAGACAGGCCTGGGGGGCCAAGTGGGGGTGGGGGGCGTGTCTTCCCTCTGACCTGTAGCCAGGCAGGGGAGACGTTAAAACACTGACCCACTCCTCCAAGCTCCTGGCTCACTCCCTCCTCTCCCAGCAACTTCCACTCTCCTAACTTCTGGCTTCTTTCTACCTGCTTCACTCATCAGTTCATTCACTCACTCAGCAATCACCTATTAGGGCCAGGAACTGAACTTACCATAGAGGTTGCACAGAAAAAACACAGAACCCTCTCCTCCAGTATCTCACAGTCCAATGGAAGAGAAAATTAAGATATTCACCAATTATCATGCAATACATTACAGTTTCACACACAGTTTAAGAGGCGTCTTAGATCACAGCCCTGGACCAGCTGGGGGAGTCCAGGGCGCCTTCCCGGAGGAGGAGATGTTTGAGATGAGATGGGAAGGATGAAAAGGCATTATCCAGGCAAAGAAAGGGAAAGCCGAAGCAGCAGCAAGGTCTGGAGGTGTGAAGCAGCAGGAGGCTTTTAGGGAGCTTCAGGTATCTCTTTACAACTGGGTTTGGGGTGGGAAGGATGTGAACTGGAGAGGAGGCAGGAGGCCAATCTCAAATGCCATGTGCAAAGCTAAAGCGTCTGATTCCCCCCACCCCCGCCCCCTTAAAGCAATGGGAACAACTGAAGGATTTATAAGCAGGGGAGTGACATGAGTAGATCTGAATTTTAGGAAGATCAGTTGGGCAGAGTTGGGGAAGGATCAGAAGAGAGAATCCCCACGGAGAGGGGATCGCATGGGAGTTTTGGGGGGTTGTCATGGAATGAGGGGTGGGGTGGGGGGAATGTCAGAATTAAGGCAGTAACAACAGGAAAGAAAAACTGTGAGCAGGTTCTGGAGATTTAAAAAAGAAAGTACAGGACTCGGTGACTGGATATGGGCGGGTGGGATGTCAATGGGAGTCTTCCAGCTGGGTGGAAGGTGGGGCCGTAGACCAAGATGGGGACGCAGGAGAAGGAGCCAGAGTCAGGGTGGGGGAGGCTGTGGAGAGAGCTGGCTCAGTTTGGAGCATGGTGAGCTTGGAATGTCTGGGGGACATCCGGTTGCAGATGATGAAGAGATAGTCATGCATTTGGGTCAGAGGTACAGAGGGGAGGGGATGAGGAGGTAGGGGGGTAATGGGTGGGAGGGGGAGCCATCGGCCAGGACATCTTCAGCCTCCAGGCCATGGCTGACGCTCCAGAAGTGGACGCACTCGCCCAGGGAAAGTGGATAGGGAGAGGAGGGAGGCCAAGAAGGAAGGCCTCATTCATTTTAGGGGTTCTGTAAGTAGTCACTGAGGGGATGGGGAGACAAGAGCAAACAAGAGGCAGTGTGGTTAGTGGAAAGGCATTCAGGTCCAATGACATGGGTTCATATCCAGCTCCTCTAGATATGTGACCATTTCTTTAACTCTCCATGCCTCAGTTTCTCCATTCATGAAATGGACCTAATAATACCTACTTTGCAGTATTATTGTAAGGAATAGAAATAATACCCATAAAGCAGGTCATGCAGTTCCTGGCAGAGAGGTGACCAATAACTGAGAGCTGCTACCATAAATGGCCAACAAAGAGAAGATACAAAGCTGCCAGGATCTTCAAAGTCCACTAGTGCACCTGACTTGCTCCAGATACAGTCGCTGCTATACTGATTCTATTACCAGTGGCTGAACAAATCCAGGCAGGACCTAAGTGCCCCTGTGTCTCAGATGGGCCACTGGCTTCACTGAGTGGCCCAGGCTGGGTGACCCCAGCTCTCTGGACCTCTGCCCTGCCCAAAGATGGTCTTCTCTGCATGGACACCACAGCCCACCCCTCCTGACCCTCAGCCTTGGGGCCTGGGGCCTGGCAATGTCCTCCCAACCACACTGGCTCCTGCTGCACCGGGCAGCTCCAGGGGAGTAAGGTGGCATTTTAGTTTCCTGGCTGCTCAAGCAAATACCATGCAATGGGCTGGCTTAAGTAATGGGGATTTATTAGCTCACAGTTTTGCTTTCTTCCTGAAGCCTGGCATTCTGGGGCTGGCTGCTGGATCCTTGGTCCTGGGCTCCTCTGTCATATAGCAGTGCACATGGCGGCCTCTCCTGGCTTCTCCCTTCTCTTCTGGGTTCCACTGACTTTCAGCTTCTTGCTTCCCATGTCTTTCTCTCCATCTGTCTGAATTTCATTCTGCTTATAAAGGACTCCAGTAATAGGATTGAGACCCATTCTGATTGGTTGGGCCACACCTTAACTGAA
The DNA here is from genome assembly GCF_015220235.1 of Choloepus didactylus. NCBI lineage: Eukaryota > Metazoa > Chordata > Mammalia > Pilosa > Megalonychidae > Choloepus > Choloepus didactylus. The sequence goes on from NC_051308.1 coordinate 131,211,328, forward strand.
GTAACCTCATCAAAAGGTCCTACTTCCGATGGCTCACCCCCACAGGAATGGATTTGATTTAAGAACATGGTTTTGGGGGTACATACAGCTCCAACCACCACAGTGGATATCAGATCAAATGGGGGCTTAAGGAGTTGGGGAGCCCAGCAGGACTGAACCGCCCAGTTCCCCTCTGCCAGGGGAAGCTCCCCAATCCGGAGCACTCACAGGCAAACCTCAAGGAGGCTGTGCAGTGAGGTGGCCATCCCTGGCCTCAGTTTCCTCATCTGTAAAATACTAAGCTGGGCCAGGTCACCTCTGAGATTCCCTCAGGTTTTGTCTCTGGTTTCACTTTGTCCTCTGCAATTCACCCACTGTCCACCAGAGGGAGCCTGCACCACTCCTCAGACAGCCTGGAGCCCATCATCGGGAAGCTGACCGAGGGACAGGAAACCTTAATATATCACCGCTGTGCGGAGCATGTGATGCGCTTAGGGCAGTGCCTGGCCAGGGCAGCACTCAACAATGAGTAGCCTTGGTTGTCTCCATTTCACAGATGAGGAAACTGACGTTCCAAGAGTTTAATTTGAACCAGGGGTTCTGGCTCCAGATGCTCTGGGAGGCTCTGGGAGGGCGTGAGATCGTCTCTGAATATCAGAAGGGCTTGCCTTCAAAGAGGACACACTGGGCAGATGGTCCAGGGATGCAGGTCTGGGAAGAATGTCCTAACGGTCAGAGCCAGCCAACCTGGCAGGGACTGCCTGGCTGCCTGTGCGTGCCCCTTCTGAGGGAGAGTGTTACAGCAGCCAGGGATCAAGGGACCATTGGTCTCTCTAAGGACCCTCTGGCCTTGGGGACCACATCCTGAAAGGACTGAAAGGCTGAGAGGTGCAGTAGGTGCCTGCCCTGAGTCACAGAGGCTATGACCCTTCTGGGGACACTGCCTGAGGCCTCAGAGTGGCACACACACTCCCTGGGACATGGCCAGCCTCGGGGCTGGAGAGGCCTGGCTGGCGTCTGCAGGCCTTTGGATCCAGGTCCCTGAGAAGCCACAGGCTTCCCCTCTACTCTGTCCTCTCTGGTGCTACAGAGCTGGGCCGCCTGCCACTCCTGCTGAGGGCTTGTTCCAGATTTCTGGGCAGGCCTCCCAGGGGTTCATGGGGCTAAGCATCCTCCAGCCCAGAGGAATGCAGGGCTGGGAGGCAGCAGAGCCAGGGGTCAAGCTCATCAGATGCATTCTGGGAGCCCCACAACGCTGTACGCCCAGGCCTCTATGTGGCCTAAGACCCTGGCCACAGAATCCACTGAGAGTCAGGGGTTTGTTGGGGAGGCCAGGGCTCCTGGCCCCAGCTGCTGTCCAGTTTCAGAGCATCACGCTGTAAAGCAAGCTTCTCTGGAGTGATGCTGCTTGTCTGTGGCACAAGCACACCTCCCGGGGCACACCTCCACCCAGGAGGCTGAATGGGGAAGGTGGAAGGCAGCCAGAGGGACAGCTCTCTGGTCCCAAACCAGGCAGGCTGCAGCCTGGCACAGGTCCCTTCTGGGTGATAACTGAAGGACGAGCATTGCCACCTGGGGGATGGTGGAGCACCAGCTCCCATGGGAACCACCAGGGAGATTGTAAAAATTTGGATTCTGGAACTCCTTCCTGGACTCCTGAATCAGACTTTCCATGGGCAGGGTCTAGGATTTTGCATCTTCAACCAGGTTCCCAGGGGATTCCCAGGGAGCCCAGCATTTGAGAAACTGCTCTAGGGAGACCAAGATGGCAGCCTGCCAGGGTGCCCTGCCATGCTGATGTGGCCGAAGGAGCAGGAAAAGCCCACCTGGCAGAGAGATGCCTCGGAGGGTCCGGCTCTGTGCTGGGTGGCCCCATGGGGAGAGTTGGGGGTAGAGGAAAGAACTTCCCAAAAGGCCGACTTTGGGGAGGGTATTTATGGAGCACCTGTGTTGTCTCAGCCCATTTGATGGATGATGAACCAGACTCTCAGATAACTTCCCAAGCCACAGAGCCAAGAGCCAGCGCGAAGGTTCAAACTGAGGCTTTCTGACCCTGAGACCTGCGCTCACTCCTCTGTGCTGTGTAGTGTTCCCCACGGCCTGGATTGCTGGTGAGGTGATGAGTTCCTGGTCACTAAGAGGGTACCAACGGCCGCTGGGTGCTGCAGAGGGGGATCCTGCTTTGCAGGGTGGCTGAATAAAGTTGGGTGGGAACAGCCCTGCAACTGGCTCTGAGCCGGCCCTGTGTTCTCTCCCACACTCCTCCCCAAGGCTCAGGGAGCCCGGTATGGGGCATTCCGTGCCTCCCAAGGCCGACCAGGGTGATGCCCGTCCAGGCCCCAGACCTAGGCCCCAGTGGTGGCCCAAGATGCCTCAGGGGCGCAGCTCAGGGCCTCTGGGACCCCCAGGGGTCACTTGGCAGATGGCGGGTAAGTGAGCCCTCCCAGTGGACGTTCCAGCCCAGACCGCTGATCAGCCTTCCAGAGCCCTCCCCACCCGCCCCCACTCCCAGCAGGACCGTCCTGGGGCTGCAGGAGGAGCTTCCCGGGACATTTCTGTCTTGTTTTGTTACTTTTAAAATGTCCATTTATTTTGTGGGGGGTGGAATGGGAGTGGTGTTGGTTACAAAAGTAACAAGTTTTGGGGGGAAAGTTGGAAAATACAGAAAAACACAAAGAAGAAAGTAAAAACCACATAGAAACCCTCTACTCACTCACTCCCCTACCTTCTCACGCACCTAGAGATTAACATTGATTCTTTTAGTGACTCTTCTTCAAGCCAGACTGCTTGGGTTCAAACCACACTCCTGCCATTTGCTGGCTGTGTGACCTGGAACAAGTTACTTAACCTCTCTGGGTCTCAGTTTCTTTATATGTAAATGGGAGATGAAAATAACAATACCTACTTCAAAAGGTTGTTGTGAGCATTCCACATAAGCAATTAATTAGTATCTGTCATGGAATGCTGAATAAATGTTTAGATTTACATGGTTTACAAATTTTCTATGTTTGGATTTTCATGATTGCATTTTTTTAACAAAACTGAGTATCACTGTTTTAGAATAAACTGTTTTCACCTACTACATCATGTTTTCCACATTTAGATTTACAAGACAGCAATTTTTTCTGTTTAGATCGATTGAATTACAAGTTTTGTTTAGATTATTCTGTCTCGCATATGATTTCGGTTTACTTACTAATTAATTACTTTTACAAAACTGGGGTCTTACAGTTTCTACCATTTTGTGACATGCCCTTCTCACCTAAGGTTATATAATGAACATTTTTTCCCATCGTTCACCTAACCACAGCTTTGGGTGGCTGCATCGTGGTCTGCCTTGGACAGTAACTCGAAGTGGGGGCAGGAGCAGAAGTGTGTGAGGGCAGGAGCCGGTGAAGCCCCCTCCCCTCCAAGCCAGGCCAGGCCATCGAGGCCAGCCCACCGGCCCAGGGAGGAGCTGCAGGCCTGGCCCCTCAGCTCCCACCCAGCAGGGTGATGGGACCACCACTCCCTACCCCTCCCCATCTGCCCCACTGACGGGAGCCTGGCCCTGGGCAGGCCCCTCCCTCGAGATGCCGAAGGTCGCCCGTTCCCAAGCAGCCCTTCCCTGCCTGTCCTGCAGTTCCTCTCCGAGCCAGCTTTCATTGGAAGACTTGCTCTGAGTCAGGGTCCAAAGTCCAGGCTTTTCAGCCTTCCCGGAAGGCCTTTCCTCCAGGGCTGTTGGGGCAAGCTGGGACTACCAGCTTCCTGGAGTGAAGGGTGAGATACTAATGGAGGACAGATAGTAGGGAGGTATATGTGGGACTCACCCAATGGGTTCAAGGCAGGGAAGGGACAGAACCAAGTGTGCAGAAGTATGGGTGGGGGGTAGGAGGAGCTGAGAAACATCTGGAATGATAGCCAGCTGCCAGGGGCCGATAGAAAAAGGTGAGAGAAATGAAGGGGTTTAGGGGACTGAGGGACCCAGGGCAAGCCATGCAAATGGGGGTGGGTCTGCGATCCCAACCCCCCAATCTCACAGTCTCTGGCAGCTTCCAAAGTCACCTATGGCTGGGACTTCACCCCTGGAAAAGCAAGCCTCTGACACCTCTCTGGCTCCAGAGAATTAACCATCTGCCCCCAAATCACCCTTACCCTCACCTCCTTCCTGGCACCAGACCCCTCTCTTTCGTTGCACTTTACATGGGGGAGCACAGATGAATCAGGCTCAAGGAACCAGCCCAGGGAGCCAGGCTAGAAACCCCAGCCTGCTTGGGCCCTGCAGACTAGCTCCTCCTCTCCCCCTTCTCTCCATGGAGGCCAGTCCCTCCACTTCCACTCTGTACCCCACCCTCTAGCAGCTCCTCAAAGTCTTCACTCTTCAGTATCTCCACTTTCTCATCAGTCTCTGCAGTAGATTATTCCCATTAGCAAATATGATGCCATGCCTTCCCGCCTTAAAGAAAGAAAAACAATTTCCATATCTTACCCTTGCTATCCCACACCGCATTCACAGCAAAATCTCTTGTACCCACTGTCTACCCCCTCATCTCACAGTCTGCACCACCTCGCCTCGCTTTCACTCTTCAGCTTTCTCCAGGCTGGCTTCAGCCCCCACTGCTCCATGGAGACTTTTCTTTAGGTTGCCAAATACGTAGCCACTTCTCTCTGAGTATCTTTACTCTTCTCAGTAGCACTTGACGTAGTTGTCCATGCCTTCCTTCTAGAAACCCTCTCTGTCTCGGCTCTGGGGACGCCCCTCCCCTGCTCTCCTCCTCGCTCACTGGCCCCCATCCTCAGACTCCGGAGCTGGTCCTTCTTCATTCTCCAGTCTCTCAATGTTGGAATCCCCTGGGCTTGGTCCCGGATTCACTTCCCTTTATCTACAAACTTCCCCCAGGCCATCCCAACCAATCTTAAGCCTCTAAGATTTGTGTCCTCACAACTGACAAATTTATATCTCCCTCCCTTCCCCTGAGTTCCTGATGACAGCTTCCCCCTGTCTGATGATACATCTACTCAGAAGCCAAATAACCTTCTCAAAATGAAGATAATTTCCAGAATGGAACAGAAACCCTTCCTTCCTGTCCCCCAAACCATCTTCTCTTTCTGTCTTCCCCCATCTGTTGGGGACTGAATCATTTCCCCCCCCAAAAAAAACATGTGCTCCTGTGGGTGTGGGCCCATTTGTAAACAGGACTTCTAAAGATGCTATTGTTAGTTAAGGTGTGGACTTATTTGTGAATAGGATCTTTAAAGATCCTATTTAGATGAGGCCAAATTGAATTAGGGTGGGCCTTAAGCCTTATAAGCAAAGGAAACTGAACACAGCAGTTGGTGGAAACCAGAAGCCAGAGGAAATCAGAGGGGCAGACCCAAGGAGAGAGAACTGCCATGTGACACAGGATTGTCCCCAGGCCTGCTTCCTAGGCTGGACCAGGGTGGCCTGGAGGGGCTCCTTGGCCCCTTCGACCTGAAACACAGGCACACTGGGGTGGGCCCTGTAGCTCACCCCTTAGCAGCCCTCAGAATCAGCAAGTGGCCAATCTCCCTGGGAGGCAACGGATCCAGTAATATCCTTGCCACACCTCTGTGCAAAACCATGCACTGACTCTCATCACTGCAAGGTGATGAAGGCACAAATACACCCGTCACCTGCCACCCCTACCCCCCCCCCCCACACACACACACACAGTTCACACTCCGGCCACACTGGACATCTCCTCTCACCATTTCACACATCCAGCCTTCGCATTTGCTCCTCCCCTGCCTGGCATTTCCTTCCCATCTCACCCTTGGCTGCGTGACTATTGTCCTTTAAGAGCTGGCTTTAGCAGTCCCTCACCAGGAAGTCTTCCGGATGCCTACAGGCAGGGTATGGTCCTCAGTGCCAGAGATGCCACGGCGTATTTATTTGTTTACAGGTCCTTTCTCCTCTAGACTTGGGTGAAAGATTATTCTGTGTCTTCAGGAATCCTAGTCCGCTGGGGAAAGATGTGTACAAGATGTCTGGGAGCCAGGGGCCATGAGTCTCCACCAGCCCTGGCCGGTGGGAAGGCCCCCAGAGGAGGCAGAGCTTACACAGAAAAACAAAGACATAGTCAGTGTTTTCCAGGGGTGGGCATTCCAGGCCGACAGAAGAGCAAGTACCCAGGAACCAAAGCATGACTCTTCTAGGAACTACTAGTCATTCTCTAAGGCTGAGTGTAAAGTACAAGACTCAGGGAGTGGTGAGAGATAAGGCCAGGCTTGGGAACAGATGTCTCAGGTTCACAAAAGGCCTGCTCTGCCATGGTAAGGAGTTGGGATTCTCTCTCCTGAGAGCATCAGGGAGTCAGTGATGGCTTTTGGACAGAAGAGTGGATGATAAAATATCCAGTTAAGAAAGATCCTCTGTCTGCAATGAGTAGGGAGCATTTCATCAGTGCAAGCCCAGAGGCAGGGAGATGGGGAAGAAGACTATAGCAGTGGTCAAAGCAGAGTTTGACGGGGTCTGAGCTCAGGGAGTAGCAGTGGGGTGAAGAGGAAGGCAGACATATGTGAGCTTGTGAAGGAGGTGGTCCTCGCAGGGTGGGTGATGGATTGGATGTGGGAGTGGAAGGAGAGGGAGGAGTTGGGGATGCCTCCCAAGTTTCTTGATTGGAGCTTGGTTGAGTGTCGGTGCCTTTGCTGAAATGGGTAACGTGGGAAGAGATGTTTGGAGGAAGATGCTGAGCTCAGGTTGAGTTTTGAGGCATCTGTAAGCCCTCCAGGTGTATCCTAGCACCTGGTACAGTGCCGGGCAGGTAGGAAGCCCCCAGTAGAACGCTGTTGAATGAGTGAATGAATGAGGTCTCACAGCCTTCAGGCTGTCAGGGCAAAGCTCTCTCTGAGCCCCTGCTTCCTTCCCCACCTTCCTGAGCCTTGACTCCTAAGTGCCTCAGCCAGGATTACTTTGCCAAAGAATTGCTTTGGCATCTGGACCTCTCTTTGTGCAGAAGCACCAGTTATGGCCCCCAAATCCCCAGGGGTGGGTGGCCTGGTTTCTCCATTCCTCTACCACCTAATGCCCCCTTCTCTGGGCACCTCCATTCTGGCAGATACCCACAGTGCTGGGCACTGAAGAAGCCCCAGGTCCACCCCGACCCAGACTGATGTGGGTTCCATCTGCAGAGACCCAAGCTGCTTCTGGGGACACCCCTAAAGGGTGCTGTAGAGTGGAGGTGCTGAGGAGGCCAGGCGACACTTGTTTCTCATCCCAGAGATCTCTGCCATGGGTTCGGCCCCTTTCCATGACCCCTAGGTATCCCATGTCAGTGTCAGGTATGCATGGACTGCCTGGGGCTGGGGGCAGTGGGAAAGAAGGGCCTGGACTGAGCTGAGCAGGAACAAGGTCTGGGCTGGGCACCCAAGCCAGGGCTGGGAGTAAAGGAGGAATGTGCCTCTAACCCTGTTGAAGCTGGACCTGGAACTAGAGGAGAAATGAAATAACAGGTCATCCTCAAGAAGCTGAAGCAGGGCCAAGTCCAGGAGGAGGTGGGAGGAGAGAAGGTGGGAAGAGAGCATCTACGATCCAGGGAACAGAGCCAGGGAGGTCAGGAGGGCCGGTTCCAATGACGACAGCTGAGGTGCTGGCCCAACAGGCACCCCATCCCTGGGCCCCAGAGGCCGGCTGCCCGCTGGACTCTCCCTGGGGCCCACACCAGCCCTCGTAGGGAAGGCCTCTGCCAGGTTCCAATCCCTGGACTCCAGGCCACCCAGGGCAGTGTTGGCTGGCGGGGGGGAGGGGGCGGGGTGAGGAGAAATAGACTGAGGTCTCTTGGAATGATCCCAGGGAGCCAGGGTTGGGGGTACAGGATGCGGGCTCCAGCCCCCAGATTCCACAGGACCCTCTATTACAAACCATAACCCCAGCCAGGGTCCCAATACTCTGCCCCATGAGAATTCACCTCCATGCTGGGCTCTTCCCCTCTTCCCCTCCTCCCCTCTGCCTGGCACCTTCTGTTTGCTCCCAGCCTCCTTTGTTAGCCTGTGAGCTCCCGGAGGGCAGGGGGCCTGGCCCACCCTGAGAGTCAAGGAAGTCTGTTGTTTTGCTTGGTTTTTAATTTTTATTGTGGTAACATATATACAACATAAATTTTCCCATTTTAACCACTTTTCAGTATACAATGCAGTGGTGTTATTTACATTCACAACGTTGCGCTACCATCGCCACCATCCATTACCAAAATTTTTTCCATCACCCCAAATAGTAGCTGTACCAAAGAAAGTTTTTAAACAAAATAAAGTTCTAGGTAGGTTAGTGAATGGGGACAGAGGCAGGTCTCACTTTCCCATCTTTGCTGAAGGCAGCCAGGCATCAACCAGGGGTCTAGGTATGGGGGGTGGGAGAGGAAAGAGAATAGAAGACCAAGGATGGGTGGATGAGAAGGCACCACGCTGGGTAGGAGCAGACAGAAGGAAGGACACAGCAAGGAAGATCCCACCAGAAAGAAATCTCAGCTCACCTTGTAATGCCCACTGAGTCCCATGCCCCAGTCCCCGTCCACTAAAAGAAAATCCATATCCTGCTCACAGGCACCAGCTGGGCACACGTAACTACACACCACACACAGGCACACGTTCCAGCCCACAGCTCCCCACAAAGCCTGGGGACTACCCCCAGCCAATCTCTCCCCCGATCACAGAACCCAGATTCCCTGGGCCATGGGTGCCCTCTCCTTCTGGTCCCAGCCGTAGTGACTGACGCCAACCTGGGGCCCCAAGAGAGATGCCCGAAAGGCAGAGGGGAAGGGGGGCCACGTCTAAGGCTAGGGGCAAGCAGAGGAGGGAGGCTGGAAGGCGGGGGTCTCTGGTTTGATGAGGGTACCAGTGGGGGCACCAGTCACCACTTGCCTGCCACGGTATTGGGCTTGGGTGGCAGGCAGGTGACATCCCGGAAGGCCTCTTCACCCACCAGGGTCCAAAGAGCACAGGTGTGGCTGCCTCTTTAGCCAGAGCCCGCCTGCCTGCCTGGGGCCTGCCTGCTCTCCCGGGCTCTGCCTGGGAGGGCTCTGCCCGTGGCCACTGTCGGAGAAGCCGCTGCCCTCCCGCCACCAGCTCCAACACCAGCTCCCCTCAGGGGAACCAGACGCCAGGGCTCACCGACACCCAGGTAAGGGCCTGGCCCCAGGGAAGGTCAGAGCCAGCCCAGCCACAGGGGATCCCGGGGTGGTGATGGGGACTCAGTGGCTTCCCAGGCCAGGGTCTCCAGCCTAGTTCCAGATGCAGCCGGGAAGATCAGTCCCAAGGAGGGCTGGGAGGCATCTCCGAGCTGATTCCCCTGTGTCTGTGAGGTTGAAACCCCTTCCCTGCTCCAAGCCCCTCCATGTGGGGATAAATGGAGGCAGCTGGGCCGCCAGAGTGCCTTACCCTGGGCAAGTCCAGCCCCCCTCTCCACTCTTCTGTTATCAGGGGTCTTTAGCAGTGGATGCCTGCCCACAGGGGCCCACAGGCACCATCCTGGCGTGTGTTTGTGGGGGGAGATCTCTGCCATGGGGGTTGTGGGGAGAGGGGCTGACCAGGAAGAGCTCATTTTCTCTTTGGTGTTTAGAAGCAGGAAAGGCCACAGCCTGGGGCGAGGCTGGGAAGGGGGAGGGGAAGCAGGCTTGTAGCACCTCTTCCCCTTGGAGAGGAAAGGGGGCCTGGTCCCCCAAACAAGGAAAACAGATCCACACTCCTCCTCCACATTTCCTCCATTGATTAATTGCAGTTCATTTCCACATCACTGAGTCCTCTTATCAGATCCTCTGTTATTTTCATAACAGTCATAAACAACAGGGGTGTGGGCTGCTCTTTTACACTTTGCCCAGGATATTCCAGGGTTTCTTTACAACCCAGGTGCATCATGCAGATGCGTGGACACCCATGAAACTGACACTCTCTCCACGATGCACCTCATTCAAATGACACAAACCCTTGACCGGCATCCACGAACTCCCACCCCTGTCCTGCAGGTAAACACACACCACGTTTAATCCAGATCCATCGCAACATATAGGTATTCTAGACCCACACTGTGCTAAGAAGGTACTAGGGATACACCAGTGACCACGACAGGTCTTCAGGAGCTCAGAGCCCAGAGGAGAGGCCCATATGTCAACAAACATTAAAGCATGGAATTTGCAGCCAGGCAGGCCTGGTTCATTCTCCATTAAATATTGACTGTGACCTTGGGCCTGTCACCCTCTTGGAGCCTCAGAGTCCTCCTCTGGGCACAGGGATAATAACAGTCCCCACCTTGTAAGGTTGTTTTGAGAATGAAGTGAGTTCATAAAGGTGAAGGCCCTAAAACAGTGCTTGGCATATGGCACCAAGTACAAGCAGATTGTAGTGAAAAAGAAATGCTATCCTATTTATAAGAGGCTCAGCACAAGACTTATAAGGAGTAACCATGGTGGTTGCTGTGGCTCTTGTTATTGGAGAGGAATGGACAAGGTGTGGCATCACAGGAGGCAATCGGCCAGCAGGGTGGAGCAGGCAGTCAAGGAAGGCTTCACTGAGGAGGTGATGCTTGAGCTGGAATTGAAAGGATGGGGTGGCAAGGAACTCGGGGTGGGGGTGGGAGTGCAGAGTATAGAGAGGCAAAGGGACAGGAGACTTGGCAAGACATTCAGGGAAGGGCAGATGGATAGCCCATCACTGACAAACCCTATAAGCCTCACTCTAAATGCACACACGCATGTATGCACACACCTACGCATTCCCCCTGAAGGGGCCCCAGCTCAGGAGTCAACATCAACTCCTTTCATTTCGGACAAGAGGACTTACTCTGTCAGGACAGGCTGCTGAATCCTTATAGAAGCTGGGGTTAGTCCACTCACCAGGCCCAGGATGGGATCTGGGGCTCCAGCTTCAGCTTTCCTGGGCCCATCGGAATGAGCTTTATTGACCAGATAGTGGGGGGCCTAGAGCCTGCCCTGGGACCCAGCCACACCCCAGCCACCTCCAGACCCAGCCAAGATGGAGCACTCCTGGGTGGAGGGCAACTGGCTGGAGACTGCTCCGAAAAGGTTCACTGGAGCCTCAGGTCCAAGTCGCGGGTCCAAGTCGCAGGTCCAGGCCAGGGCTGAGCTCTCCGGCTGGGTACTCTTCTCCCCAGCTGTGATGGGGCCCAGCCATCTCAGGCTCAGCTGTCTCCTTTGTTCAGTTTGGGTTCTAGCAAACCATCCACAGCAGCACCAGCATGTCCCGGCCCAGTAGCAGAGCCATTTACTGTAAGCTCTCCCCACCCCCTACCCCCAAGTCCCTTCCACTTCCTCCCGCTGGGCTCCCTCAGCCCCTTGCCCTCCCAGTCTCCCCCTCCCCATATGGAACCCCTCCCTGCAGCTGCCCCCCACCATCCCCTTGCTTTGCCCCCACAATCCCCTCCCCCTGCAGTACACCGGAAGGAGTATGCACAGAGCCTCACCACAGAGCCCACCCTCCTGCAGCACAGGGTGGAGGTGAGTACCCCGCGGCCCCAGGTGGTTTCCTAGCTCAACCCAGGTTTTTCCCATGTGCCCACCATCCTGCCAAAAGAGAGACATCTAAGACAAGTCCCCACGACAGCCTGACCTGGCCAGATCCCGGGGACTCAGATCCAACAAGCCTAACCAAACATCTGCTAAGTGCCAGGGGGAAAGGGTGCCAGGGGGAAGGGTGCCGTTGGAGGCCATTGACGACCAGGCTGATGGTTAAGGGGTGGGTGACCTGCCTTGAGGGAGGAAGAAGTAGCAGGAGCCTGGGGCTGGAGGCATCTGCCATGGCACCTTCCTTGGCAGCTGTCCTCCTGCACCACTGCCCATCTACTCCCCAGACTAGTCCACACTAGTCCCCAGCCCAGGGACCTGTTCTTTGCTCGGGATCTGGCGTGGTTGGAAGAAGGAATGTGTGAGGTCAGCAGTTCCTGCAAGGCTTGAGGAGGCCCCATGGGAGGCCTCTGTCGGCAAGGGGAGGTGCCTGGGTCTGAGCTCCCCCAGCAAGCATGAGCTACGTGGCAGCTACAATGGAGTCTCTGGCCCTGCCCAGTAGGATGATATGGGCTCTGCAATAGCTAGTGGCTTGGAGGGCTGTCAACACCACAGTGACAGGACAGACTCCAGGGCTGTGGCTGGGATAGAGCATACACCTGGGCAGGTGGAGGCATCTGGGCTAGAAACCATCCCCAGGCGGCATTGGGTGTTAGAGCTCTGGTGGAGAAGCAGCAGGAAGGAACACCAAGGTGACGGTCTGGAAGACAGCTCCACAGGGCAGCAGAGATAGAGCTGCCCCAGTCTAGTGGGGAGAGGCCAGGAGTATTGGGCTTCATTGCAAGGGAGGAATTGGGGACTGGCTCCATTTAGGCCCAGCAGGCCGGAAGCAGAGAGGAGATACGTTCAGGATGACAGGGAGTTTCCTCATGATGTTGGGGTCCCCTGAACTTGCTGGGGGTGTAAATACCAGGAAGAGGAGCTAGGAGGTATGCACAAGGCAGAGGCGGCAGGAGGCAGACTGTATCCTCCCTCAACAGGAGGCAGGGCAGGGGAGGGCAGGATGTGAAGCCAGCATTTGGCTGGGAGAAGTGAGGAGTCTCCTAGAAAGGGTGATAAGGGGCAAAGACCTACAGGAACAGCCAGATTAGCAAGTGTCAAGGGCTTGAGTGCAGGCTGAGCTCACTATGGATCTAGCTGGGCAAGAATCAGGAGACACTTGATCTTGACTGGCAGATGGTGGGCTAGCAGACGTGGGAGAGGCATTCTGGATTTGGGGAGCAGCAGGAGCAAAGGCATGGACACAGGAATGCTAGATTCAGGTCAGTGAGGAGGGAGAGTGGTTTGGAATGGCAGATTCCCAAAGAGAGCAAAGGAAGCAGAATTTTGAGGGTCCGGAGGAGCTGAGACTTAATTGTGTGTTGGGTGGTTGGAGGCCATATCCACCACCACCCAGCCCCTCACCTGGCCTGGACTGTTTAAAGCCCTGAATGTCCTTCCCCTGGGGTCCCGAAACCCCTCAGGCAGCCCCCCAGACCCGCCTGCTTCTGCCCTGGCCCTCGCATCCACCCTTGAGGGTTGCTTATTTGAATTACCGGGACCTTCCCTCATGAAGAGACATGGCTCTCCCCTCTGCCACCTTTCTCCTCCCACTGCCACTCGTTACCCCGTATCCAAACCTTCTCCGAGTCCTGGGCTCCCACCTCTCCCCTCAGCACCTGATGACGTGTAAGCTGGGGACTCAGAGAGTCTGGGAGCCCAAGGATGCCCTGAAGAAGTTGCAGGAGATGGACGCACAGGGGCGGGTGTGGAGCCAGGACTTGCTCCTGCAGGTCAGGGATGGCTGGCTTCAGCTGCTGGACATCGAGACCAAGGTCAGTCCTCCCCGCAAGCAAAGCTATGGGTCATAACCAACCTGGAAAGGCAAGCACCAGGCTCTGCCAACTCCACACCACCAGCCTCCCCCATGCCACCCCACCCCCACCCCATATAACATACCCACCCAGGTCTGGGAGGAGACCAGGGACAGGGGGCAGGGGAGATGATACCCCAGCTCCAGGCCACCAGAGGGCTGGGGTGCCCCAGGTCAGGCACTCTCAGGAGCCAGGCCAGGCTCTCAGCGACCTCCCTGCTGACCTCTTCACCTAACCCAGGAGGAACTAGACTCTTACCACCTGGGCAGCATCCAGGCCATGGATGTGGCGCTCAACATCTGCTCCTACAACTCCGTCCTGTCCATCACTGTGCAGGAGTCAGGCCTGCCAGGCAGCAGCACTCTGCTTTTCCAGTGCCAGGAAGTGGGGGTGAGTGGCCAGGGCTGGGGTGGGGGAGAGAGTGGGAACGGGGTCCCCAGCCCCACCACACACAGCCTGCCTGCCTGCTGCGTCCCCCAGGCGGAGCGACTGAGGACAGGGCTGCAGAGGGCTCTGGAGGAGGAGCTAGAGCAAAGGTAAGCAGCTTCTCCCCACCCCTGCCTGTGGGACCCCAGAGCTCAGGTCTGGGTGGGCCAGACCCCAACCCCACATCTTCCAGGAGCCTGTGGCCCAACCAACTTGGACCTGGAACTGGGGAGGGGATAGGCTGGGGCCAGGGCACAAATAGGCATGGTTAAGGGGCTGGGGCTGGGCCCAGGGGGACTAGAGACTGTCCTTGGAGGCTGACATGGGACCTGAGAGGGCCTGGAGGTTGGGCAGATGAAGCAGGGTAGAGTCAGGGAAGGGTCCAGATGAAGACTGGCAAGTGAGGGGCTTCTGGAAAGAGGTGGTGGTGCCCTAGGTCCTAGGGCAGAAGTATGGGCAGGGACTCTGTCAAAAGCCTTGTCAAAGATATGTCCCTCACCACGTCCTCAGCAGACCCAGATTTGGAGCCCATCGCCCAGGCCAGGACAGATGGCCAGGGCCCCCTCTGGAACAGGCACCCACTTTAGAGCGGGGGCCCCTGCCAGTGCAGCCCCACTGGATGACCCCAGAGCAAAGTAAGTCTGGGAGGTAGGGGCAGGTGAGAGGAGGAGGTTTCAGTCAAAGATCAAAGAGGCTCTGGGTCCACGGTCCCCTTACACTGCAGATATACCACCATCCCCGAGGTCCCAGTCTCGCCACTCCAGTGCCCAAGAGCCAAGTGCCTTCTCTCCACCTTCTCCAATACGGCCTGCATCTCCTGAGGACCCAGAGAGGGACGAGGTAACTACAGATTGTCTGGGGATGGTTGAGGCTTTCTGGGCCTGGGGAAAGGGAGGGCACAACCTCTCCCCAACCCCTGGGGTCCCAGGGTCCCAGGATGGCGAGGGCAGGCTCTGGGCTATGGAGTGCCAGGGAGGCTCAGCCAGAGCCTGAGGCTGGAGGCTTATGGTGGGGCAGGCGGGACAGAGGTGGGGGGAAAGGGGTGGGAGTTCCTGGGCTGGGCTTAGCTGCCTATTCAAGGCCGTGGACTGTCTGGGGCCCAGGAGGTGCTGAGCCATGTCCTAAGGGACATTGAGCTGTTCGTGGGAAAGCTGAAGGAGATCCAGGCAAAGACGGGCAAGAAGAAGAAGAAGAAGAAGAAGAGACTGGGGAAAAAAAAGGACAAATATCAAGAAGGTGAGCCCTGAGAGCTGGGAGAGAGGGTTGGGAGACAGGAGCGTCGGGATGGGCCGTGACTCACCACCCTCTTCCACAGGGTTGACACGGGCACAGTACATCGATTGTTTCCAGAAGATCAAGTACAGCCTCAACCTCCTCGTACGTGGCTCTTCAGCAAGCTCCTTACCCTTACTTTTCCCCCTTCCCCTTTTTCCTCCTCCAGCTACACTCCACTCTCCTAGTCTCCGGCTTTTACCCCTGGAACCTCCCCTTCCCACTATTGGGACTTTTGGGACTTTGGGAGCATGCCAGGCTCCAAACCAAGGCCCAAAACAATCACCAGGGATCTGAGGCTCTGGCAAAGGCAGGATGGGGAGGATGGTGACAGGCTTTTCCCTCTGTTCCCAGGGGAAGCTGACCAACAGGCTTCATGGGACGGGTGCCCCTGAGTTCGTGCACATCCTCTTCCAAACTCTGGACTTCGTGAGTTGGGGGAGGACAGGGTGGTGAAGGGGGGCAGGCTGAAGTCAAGAAGGAACACAGGGAGGACAGGAGGCTGGGGAGAAGGGCAGAGGGAGCAGGAGCTGGAGAGAGCCAGTGGGACCCACCCCTTGCTTACACCAACACATCCTCCTCCTTACCCCCGAGACACCATCCCTGTATGTCCAGCCCACCCCCCAAAGGCTAGATGGCTGGGGTGACAGCCAAGGCCATCAGGGCTCTGAGGGAGACCAAAGGGGCAGCAGGGACCACCTGTAGAGGCAACGTGGCATGGCCAAAGTGGGAAGCCAGGCATTCTGGGCCCTTGCCCACCCCCATTCAGCTCTATGGGAGCTGAGGCTTCCTGCCACCTTCCATCCCTCCCTCAGATCCAGACACACTGCCCTGAGTCTGGCCTAGCAGCCCAAGTGATCTCACCCCTCCTCACCTCCAAAGCCGTCAACCTGCTGCAGTCCTGTCTAAGCCCAGACGAGAGTAACTTCTGGAAGGAGCTGGGCGAGGCCTGGACCACCAGCCGGTGAGTGAAGACAAGGCCTGAGCTGAATTAGGGGTGCAGGGGACTGGGAGACAGGGCAGGAACTCAGGGGTGGCCAGGCTCCATGTTGTCATAAACCAGTAAGATTTCAAAACAAATTTGAGAAAGCTACATGGAGTTCCCAACTTTTTATTTGGCTAAGTGTGAAGAGTTAAAAAAACAAAACAAAACAAACAAATGAAACAACTTCCATTACCACTGAAGGAAAGGCATTATCTCATAAAAAAGAAAAAACAATTCTTTTCAAGAAAGGATAGTTGGCAACCTTCTACTAAAATATTTTTCTCATTTTGTCAGGAACAAAATGAAAATTTTGTCTTAATCCAGCCATAATTTAAGAATGGCTGATGTAAGAAATCCTGCAGATACAGCATTGACAAGACTTAGCAACCCATTGGCTGGGGATTAAGAAAGAGATATTCCAGGCCTCTGCAATCAAGATGGGTGGGTGGACAAGAAGGTCAAGCTGATGGGAACCACAGGGAGCTGGATATGTTGAGCTGAGGCACCCATGGGACACCCCACAGAGACTGGGTGGCCTGGCCCTCGGGTGACAGGTCCCACCTGGCTGTGTGGAAGTGAGAACCATCCATTCAGAAGCGATGGTTGGAGCCACAGCTAGAGGTAGAGGCCTCTGACCTCACTTCAGCAAGCACAGTTTGTTCTGTTCCCTGAGAGAAGAGGGCAGGGCCTCGGGAAACATATACATGTAGTTTGTGAAAGGAGAAAAGATTAAGCAGGCAGAGAGAAGTTAAGAGAGTTAAAAGAACCAAAAAAGCAGAGGCATAAAAGCAAAGAGAGAAAAGGGTTTTAGAAAGACAAAGAAGGTAACAGGGAAATAAGGAGTTTATCTACTGAGTCCTTTTGCCTAATGACCAATTCTTTTCAATTCAGCCCCATTTAAATGTTTTTTGTCCAATTTATCTAAAGACATGAATTATAATTCAAAACAATCCATTTTATGTAATCTCTTGGTTCAATTACTACAGTGAAATCAATTATGGATTCTGGACCTCCCATCTCATAACCATTCAGTTCCAGAACACTGGGAACTAACAGCAACCGCACAGGTCCACCTTGGAGCACACTGGCCACCGTGGCTGGGCTGACCTCATGTTGTCTGGGCACAGCCCTGGCATCTGTCTAGTGGTAACGAGAAAGGAAAACAGACATCCTGCGACGGACCCAAACAAAACGGTCTATGGCAGACCCTCAAATATTTCATTCAGCTGCTTTAACATTCAGTAACAATGTTGGATATACCTTTTGTGTTTCAAAATCCAGCCTCAGTTCAAGAATTTGTGATCTTAGGAAAACATATCAACAGACACAATTTTTAAAAGAAACCCACAAAGATTCAAAACAACTCTGCTGTTCATATAATGAGGTACCTTTGATAAGTAGTATTTTTAATATAAAATTTAGTCAGATGTGCCCTTGGAAAGATGTTTTCAAATTTCTTAAAATAATCAGACACGAATAAAATGAAAGATTACAGAAAATAGAATAACTAGAGAAGTGTAAATACCCTCAAAAGAGTTGCATTTTAGGTGAATTATATTTAAGTTACTTGATTTTAGGCAAATTGACCCAAAACTATAAATAATACTAAATGCTGTGGTAAAACTGAAGGATGGAGACCAAGCAAGGCCATTGGATTTGGCAATCAGGAGATTATCAGGACTTCAGACAAACTAGTTTCAATGAGCAATGGCAGAGGTAGAAATCAGGCTGTAAGGAATAATGAAAGAAACAGAAGTGAGAAAATGTAAGCAGGGAATATAAGCACATTCTCAAGAAATTTGGCAAAGAGAAGGCAATAGGATGACAGCTTAAAGGGACTAATAACAGGGTCAAGAGAAGACCTGAGCATGTTTGTAGGCCCAAGAGAAGAAACCAATTAAAAGGATACAGAAGAGGGACTAAAATTCATTTGTTCTCATGGAACAAACATTTCTCAGCTGCCTCCTATGAGCCAGCAGTTGTACAGGGGCCAGCCCTCAAGGAGTTCAATACAGTGAGAAACACAGACATGGGAGAACCGTGTGCACTACAGTGTCAGAGGAGCAACGAGCCAGGTGTGTGCCGAGCTCAGCAGGAATGCAGAAAAGGGAATAGTCCCTTCTGCCCGGTGAGTCAGGGATGGGTACTTCCTCAAGGAAGCCAGTGGGCAATACCTGAACATGCAAGATGGCGGGCATTCCAAGCAGAACAAGCCTGGAGGCTGCCAACAGCTCGCCCCTTCCGGGTCCTGTGCAATGGACACAGGGGATACTGAGTGGCAAGTGCCAGCACCCACCCCAGAGTCGGTCAGAGCGGCTCCGCGGTGGCCTGCTCCGTAAGTTGGGAGTTTGGCAAACTCTTTAGTTAGAAGAAAGGGTTCTGCTGCTGGATAATTAAGAGGTTTGATGTTATTGTGAGTATAATTAGTAGTGTTGAATTGTGAGTGAATGTGGTTGAAAGGGGAAGTTTAGAGTCATGCATGTCACCAGAAGGAAAGCTAGAGGTGAAAATCTGGGACTGTATAATATAGTGAATCTTGTGGTGGATGATGACTGTGAATTATAGTACAAATATAAGAAAGTTCTTTCATGAACTAGAACAAATGTACAACACTATTACAGGAGTTAATAATAAAGTGGTATATGGGAGAAAACGTAACTATTGCAAACTGTGGACTATAACAGTAATATCTTAATATTCTTTCATCAAAGATAACAAATGTACTATATCAAAACTAGCGGTCAACAACGGGGAAGCAGAATAAGGAGTATGGGATGTTTGGGTTTTCTTTTATATTTTTATCTTTTCTTTTTTTGGGGAGTGATAAAAATGTTCCAAAATCGAATGTGGTGATGAACGCACAACTATGTGATGATACTGGGAGTCACTGATTGTGTACTTGGGATGGATTGTATGGTGTGTGACTATATCTCAATAAGATTGCATTAAAAAAAAAAAGTTAGAAAAGACAATGGATGAAATGATCCCAAGGGGGTCGGTCTTCTAACCCTACACTCTAAGGTTCTACTACTTTAATCCAAACCCCCAATCAGTGTGATAAAGTGCCCATCGTGTCCTCATGGGGTTGATGTACCTGCACTTAGTGCAGGCTGGCACGGTGGGATTTGTTCATCCTACTGTGTGTCCTTTGTGAACGTTGAGGCTTTTCTTCTGTGCACATGAGCCATGTCCCCTGTCCGGCAGGAGATCCCAAGGCTAGACCCTATCATCTCCTCCCTCTCCACATGCCACAGCAGGGCACAGAGTGGATAGAGACTCAGCTTTGTTCTCCCCCCAGGGCCAACTGGACAGGCAAGGAGCCCCCACCCTACCATCCCACATTCTATGACGGCTGGCAGCTTCCAGAGCCCTTCTCCACCCAGGTGAGTGTTGCTTAGCACAGAGCCCTACCCGAAGCCCTAGTCTCTGGCTAGTTTCTGCCCTCCCAGACCCATCCATGGTCACACAGCAACTAAGTAAGTGGGTGGGTTCCTGTGGGTACCTGTATCTGCATAGTGGGGAGGCAGGGAAGGGGATACAAGGTAGCTCTGTGTGAGTAGGTCGTGGTCCAGTATGTCAGCTCCCTCCCACCATGCTGGCTGACTCACTGCTCTTGCTCACTGTCTCTTCTGTCCCTTACAGGCACCCTCAGGATACCAGGACCCTAATTCCCTCCGGTATGCCCTGGGCTCAGTAGAAACCACATGGTTGTAGGGAGGGAGAGACGGGGCTGATCTTTTGTGTCTCTGAATCTCTACATCACAGAGACCCTCTGGGCTCTCTGTCAGCCAGACATATACATGTACAAGCACATTCCTTCCCTACCTTGGGTGCAACAAGCAATTTGTTTACCCTCATAGGCTCTAATTCCTTCTCCTCCTGACACTACCCACATACACCTCCGATTTCTCAGGGCTCAGGTATAAAGTGATCAGAGGGGAGCTCAGATGTAGAAAATTCTGCTGCTGGAAATCTTCAGAAATAAGTCACATTTTAGACCCATCCAGCCCGCCAAAACCCCCATCCCAAGCCCCAACCCAACACTGCCCTGCCATTAAACTCCATGGAAACCCAAAAGTCACTACTAGAGTCCAGGCAGGAGATATCTGGGGCTCTCTGGACTGGGTTCTCTGAGCTCAATTTCCAAGGCCCCTTTCTCCAGCCATTGTGACTCTGTCTCTGTTGGGGGGGAAGCCCTAGGTTAGAGAGCACCTCGCACTTTGCACAGGAGGAGACGCACAACCATGGCCCTCTGCCTGGGGACACCAATCCCATGCCCTCCAGCCCCAGACCTGTCGAGCCAACCCTGAAGATGCAAGTCCTGTATGAGTTTGAAGCCAGGAACCCACAGGAGCTCACTGTGGCTGAGGGACAGGTGCTGGAGGTGAGGCCTGGACTTGAGGCTGGAAAAAGAGGTGGTGGTTGGGGGAGCTATAGGCAGCCTGGGGTGGGTTGTCCAGGTCTGGGGCTGCTGGGTTTGGTGGCCTAAGGAGGGAGATGAAAGGGGGAAAGGACCAGGAGGGAGAAAGGCTTGCTGGGTAGAGGATCCTGGCTGAACAGAGGCCCAGGGTGACTAGGGCAGTGACTCTTGGCAGGTTCTGGACCAGAGCAAGCGGTGGTGGCTGGTGAAGAATGAGAAGGGACAGAGCGGCTACATCCCCAGCAACATCCTGGAGCCCCTCCAGCCGGGGGCCCCTGGGAACCAGAACCAATCACCCCCTCGGGTACTACCCAGCTTCTACTATCCAGGGAAGCTACAAGTCCTGAGTCGGAGGTGGGGGCTGAGGGTGGGGGGGAGAATTAATGACAAGTGGAGGAGAGAGTAGTCCTGATTCAATTCAATCGATATCATTGCCTACTTCCTATATGCCAAGCTTTATCATACTGGGCTCTGGGGCCAAGAGCAAAGAAAAAGTCAGGATCCCTGCCAGACAAGCAAACTATTCAATGAGATAAGTGATTTGATGGGAGCCCAGAAAAGGGCCCCTGATAATGATGGGGGAGGGGTGGGATATGGGTGGCTATAAGATAAGATGGCCTCTGACCCCAGTTTCCCCTGATTCTAGGGTCCAATGCTTCGACTTAGCTCCAAGCCTGAGGAGGTCACAGCCTGGCTGCAGGCAGAGAAATTTTCCACTTTGTAAGTGCCTATTCCCATGGAGTGTGGAGGGATAACCTTTTCTAAAGGGCTCAAATAATAACCAAGAAAACCCAGAGACCCAGATAATTCAACCTGATCTACACTTTACATGACAGGCCCAAAGGAGCTGCCCCATCCCTGCACTGTCTCCACTGAGTAAGGAGAACAGAAGGGAAGGCTTGTCCATGCTAGGTTAGAGCATTAAATAGGGAGTCCCTGGCATGGTGAAGGCAACAAGAATCTGGGCAGGGAACTCAGGAAGAATCCAGCCTGCCAGCTCAGCCATAAAATTCTCTTCCAGAGCATGTCTCCCTTCAAATTCAGGAGTTCTGAAATTGGATTAAGCTAAAATGCTTATCTTATTCCTCACTTCCAGATACCCTATTCCATAAATTCTCCTGTAACCCCAGCCTCCAACCTCAAACGGCCCCTTCTCTACTCCAGTATTCAGGACCATTGTCCTGTTACTCTGCCACTGACAGTTTCTGCTGGTTTTGTTCACAGCACGGTGAAGACACTTGGGTCCCTAATGGGGAGCCAGCTGCTTCACATGAGACCTGGAGAGCTACAGATGCTGTGTCCAGAGGAGGCCCCTCGGATCCTGACACGGCTAGAGGCCGTGAGAAGGATGCTAGGGGTGAGGATATCCCGGGGTCCTGATTCCCATTGGGAGTGTCTGATCCTCTCTGGATAAGAGTGAGAGGGCCAGGCCCCAGTGCTGGGGTGGAATTGAGTGTGGGAGGCACTGGGCACAGGATGGTCCCCCAGGGGCTTGACCTCACACCCTCAGGCATGGCTTTGGGCTCCAACCTTATGGTGGGCAGGAGCTCTGGGGTTCCCTCACCTGGCATCAGCCTCACCTGAATCCTTTTCTTTCTCCAGATGGGCCATTAGGCACCAGCTCAGACCCCTCCAAGGCCCAGGCCCTCTCACATATCAGATGGCGGATCTGATATCTTTTAGATCCCCCAGAAGTCCTCTCCCAGATGCTCACACCTCAGCTCACACAGCAAAGAGGATGAGCAGGTCCAGTGGCTGAGGCAAATGCACCCCTTCCTGCTGTGTTGGAAGCCCTCCCTGGTGGCTTCCTATTTATTGTATCTCTTTCCTAAATCTGAGATGCTTCCATCTAGGCTTATCAGGACCCTTCTGAGTCCCCCTTCTTCCCAATAAAAGCAACTTCAAGCTCAGCATGTACCACTCTTGCAGCTTCTTCTGGGTCTGGGGAGGCAGGGAGGGCTGGGACACTGGGCATGAAACAACAGCAGCCCTCCATCCATCACTGGGCGGGATCATGTGAATGTGAGTAGGACTGCTCACTGCAACCTGGAACTGAGAGTCAGAATTTGAGAATGATGGTCCAAGCTCTCCTTACTTTCTAAACAAAGTCCAAAACAAGGCTACGCTAGTGTTCTAGTTTGCTAATGCTGCCAGAATGCAAAACACCAGAGACCGATTGGCTTTTATAAAAGGGGGTTTTCTGGTTACACAGTTACAGTCTTAAGGCCATAAAGTGTCCAAGGTAACACATCAGCAATCAGGTACCTTCACTGGAGGATGGCCAATGGTGTCCGGAAAACCTCTGTTAGCTGGGAAAGCAAGTGGCTGGCGTCTTTTCCAAAGTTCCGGTTTCAAAATGGCTTTCTCCTAGGATGTCCCTCTCTAGGCTGCAGTTCCTCAAAAATGTCACTCTTAGTTGCTCCTGGGGTGTTTGTCCTCTCTTAGCTTCTCCAGAGCAAGACTCTACTTTCAACGGCTGTCTTCAAACTATCTCTCATCTGCAGCTCCTCTCTCAGCTTCTGTGCATTCTTCAAAGTGTCCCTCTTGGCTGTAACAAGCTTGCTCCTTCTGTCTGAGCTTATATAGTGCTCCAGTAAACTCATCAAGGCCCATGCTGAGTGGGCAGGGCCACACCTCCATGGAAATTATCCAGTGAAAGATCTCACCCACAGCTGAGTGATCACATCTCCACAGAAACATCCAATCAAAAGTCTCCAACCCAATCAACACCAATACATTTCCTGCCTGCACAAGATTGCATCAAAGATAATGGCATTTTGGGGGACATAATACATCCAAGCTAGCACAGCTTGCCATTTTTATCCAGTGTACATTTCTCTCCGTTTATTCCAAGGTACTCAGCATAGCTGGAAACATGACACTTCACAGGAACAAAGAACACCAGGGCTCATGGTTGTAGATTTTAATGAGTTCTACTGGTATCTGATCCAAAGGAGCATTAACAAGTATTTCAGGTGCACAGATTCTACTTGGTAACTGCCTCTTTTCATGTAAATTTTGTCCCCTCCCAGTGGGTAAGCAAACCTTGAATTCACTCCCCTGTGTGAATCTCTGTTGGCAGAGCATAAGGAACATTGAGTCCGAAGTCAAAAGTCCACCAACTGGCTATATGAACTCTCTGGGTCCCTGTTTTCTCCAACGTTAAGAGTTGCTACTATCTGTGGCTTCTAATATATTGTAGCAGAAACAGCCTTCTTTAAATCTCAAAACCATCATTGACACCTGCAGACACAGTAATAATAGTAGTTGTACTTTTATTTATTTGGTCTACAGATGAGGTTTGATGTACTAAATGGACTCCAGGACCTTCCACTGGACAAGACGTTTCCTTAAGTCGCTCTTAACTGAATTTGTCCATGAACCAAACATCATCTGGGCCTTGATTACCCTATTTTTAGACTGCCTGTGTCATTCTCTCAAGCTCCTGGCCTCAGAAAATTCTCTCTCTGAGGTAGTAACCCAGAATAGGACAGCAAACACTTTCTTTCACAAAAGAGAAAAAAAATGAGGCCTGTACGGTCTGACTTGTCAAAGACAAAAGTTAACCAGAGAAGTTAATTTCTTGGCATGTGGGGGAGGAGACATTTACCCATGGCCCTCTGGGACTTCACAGAACTGAAGTGAAGCAGTGAAATCTTCCAGAACCAGGAAAAAAAAAAAAAGTGTTAATTAACTTGAAGTATAAGACTAACTTTTATTGAGCACCTATGATGTGCCAGGCGATAATCTAGGAACTTTGACATATGTTAGCTAATTTATTCCAATTTAAGTTTCACAATAACTCTGTGAAATAGGTATCATGCTCATTTTATGGAAGAAAATAAAGCCTGGAAAGGTTTGGTGAGTTGCCTTCCTAAGCTTAAGTTCCTGTGAGTGAAATTCATCTGCCCTTATGCATTTGTCCCTTTCTTCTTTTTTAGTGAAATATTCCTTTAAAAAGACCTGACCTTGCTTTTACTGAAACTAATAGGGAAATGTGATTTCCTACACCTGGGCCAGGGTTGCTGGGGGCTCAGAGTGACTTGAGTGGCCATTCCAGGAGGCTCGGCCAGAAACTCTCAGAGTAGCTTCCGGATGACCCCCTCTCCCATGTCTCCACACACAACAAATCCTGTCTTTCCCATGCTGAAACTGTTACAAATGGGTCCTGCTTAAATTCAGAAGCTTAGTTCTTCCAAGGACTGCAGGGGCCTCCAAACACAGCCTTGCTCTTTTCAAGGTCATCAGTGACCCCCAGGGGACTATAGTCTTCATGACCTACCAGCTCCATCTGATGTAGTTGCTCACTCCCTCCTTCAAACATCTTCCCTTGGTTTCTTGGACACCACACTTTCCTGGTTTTCCTCCTCCCTCACTGGCAGCTCCTTTTCAGACTCTTGGCTAGATCTTTCTCAACTCCCCAGCCTCTAAATGTTGATGTGCCACAGGAACCAAAACACT
This sequence comes from Choloepus didactylus, assembly GCF_015220235.1. Lineage (NCBI taxonomy): Eukaryota > Metazoa > Chordata > Mammalia > Pilosa > Megalonychidae > Choloepus > Choloepus didactylus. The sequence continues at coordinate 131,236,231 of NC_051308.1, forward strand.
CAGATCTCATCTCTTCTACTCCTGCTCCCACTCCCTTGGTGATCTCCTCTAGGGTCATGGTTTTAAATGCTGTCTACACAGCAACAACTCCTGGTACTTGCTGTTTGCCTCTGCCTGGAGTCCCCCCACCCCACCCCTGCCACTCCTGCACCCACACAGCCCCCACAGCCGAGTGGCTTCATACCTTACCTCCTTGAGCTTCTCAGTGAGACCTTCCACGAAGACACTATTTAAAAACACAAATCCTCTTCCTGCTGGGGGGCCCCAACTCCCACCCCAGCACTCCCTGTCTGTCTTCCCCACTTTAGTGTGTGTACCATCATCTAACTTACTATATATTTCCTTATTTATTCATTTATTTCTGCCTCTCACCATTAGAATATAAGCTTCTGGAAGGCAGGGGTTTTCTCTGTTGAGTTCAATTTTGTATCCCTAGCACCTAAAGCCTGCCCATAATAAGCATGTTAATAAATACTTGTTGGATGGATACATGGAGGGATGGATCAATGATTGGAAGAAAAATGGTAATATCTTCCCTCCTCCCGTCCACACTACACAAGTAAGCTAGATTAATTCCCCTGAAAGAGTTTGGTAATCACTCACCTTAGCAAAGCATCCAAATCTGCACTAATATAGTAGCCGCTAGCCACATGTGGCCATGGAGCACATGAAATGTGGCTAGTCTGAATTGAGATGTGTTGTAAGTGAAAAACTCACACTGTATTTTGAAGACTTAATATAAAATAACAAATGTAAAATGCCTCATTAATAATTTTTATATTAATTATATGTTGAAATTACACTATTTTGGATATATTGTGCTAAATAAAACACATTATTAAAATTAATTCACCTGGCTCCCGTGCCGTGCAGCTGGGTCCCCTGCAGCCCCCCACTGGACCTCCTCTGGGGTGCTCCCAGGAAGTCCTCTAGCTGCCCGGTACGGGCCTGAAGCTGTGGCGGCCTCCAGGTACGCAGTCTCCTGAACGCCCTGCAGGGGACATGGGGAGGCATCTCAACCTCAGATTCCCTGAGGGAAGACTGGCCAGCTAGGCCAGTTCCAAGGTCTGACCCAAAGGCGGCCAGAAAAGGGGAAGCCAGCCACCATGTCATGAAGACACTGACCAGACTGTGGAAAGGCCCATCTGCAGAGGAACTGAGCTCTCGACCAAAAGCCAGCACCAACTTGTCAACCTTGTCATATATGCCTTGCCCCCCTTGATGGCTGACAGAGCTGATGCAAGGACAAGGAGGAGCCTGTTGAGCCTTTGAGGGTCTCTCGGTGAATGACACAATGAGGAGAGTGGTACAACAGATCAAATTTCACCATGTACTTGGCCAGTGTCATGATGATATCCAGGTTTCTTGTGTGACCTGGGATAGTTCCTTTTGCGATGTCCATCCCAGATTTGTTGCCATAATCATAGAAGCCACTGGGAGAGGAGCATTCCTTGTGCTTCCTTTGCACAAGACTGGCTGAACTGACAAATCCTACCCTACAGTATGTGGCCACATAGGACCCATGCTCGATACAGACTGGTGCCTGCGTAATGATCAAGACATTGCCAGCAGGTCTGAGGGCTGCATGGTTATGGTATGGCAGATCCCAGAAAACGGACTCACCCTTTCCCTGACTGAACCTGTGGTGATTCTAGAAGGCCACTCAAAGAGAGGTGGCATTGTGGCCTGGCATCCGATGGCTCACGACGTACTTGTTAGTGCAGGCTGCGATAATACAATCATCATTTGCAATGAGGGTACAGGGGGAAGCACTTCTAAACTTGGATGATATGCCCTCAGACATGATTTACAATGTAAGCTGGAACTGGAATGGCAGTCTGATCTGCACAGCTTCCAAACACAAGAAAGTGATAGTAACTGATCGTAAGAAACAGGAGGAGAAAGCACATGAAGGGGTAAGACCCATGGAAGCCATCTTTCTGGCTGATGAGAATGTCTTTACCATGAGTGAGCAGCAGCTGGCTCTCTGGAATCCAAAAAATACACAGGAACCAACTGCTTTTCATGAAATGGACACTAGCAATGGGGTATTGCTGCCTTTCTATGGTCCTGACACCAGTATCATTCACTTGTGCGGAAAGGGCGACAGCAGTGTCTGCTATTTTGAGATCACGGATGACTCCCAGTATGTCCATTACCTCAACATACTCCACAGCAAAGAGCCTCAGAGGGGAATGGGTTACATGCCCAAGAAGGGGCTTGATGTTAACAAATGTAAGGTTGCCAGAATTCTTCAAACTTCATGAGAGAAAGTATGAGCCAATTATCATGACTATTCCCAGAAGTCAGGCCTTTTCCAAGCAGACCTGTACCCTGACACAGAGGGGCCTGAAGCACTGCTGGAAGCAGAAGAGTGGTTTGAGGGGAAGAATGCAGATTCAATCCTCATCTCCCTGAAGCAGGGAAACATTCCAGGCAAAAACAGGGATCTCGAGGTGGTCAAAAAGAACATTCTGGATAGCAAGCCCACTGCAAACAAGAAGTGCAACCTGATCAACATTCCCAAGAAAACCGCAGATACAGCCAAGTTGGATGAGATTTTAAAAGAGATTAAATCCATAAAAGACACAATTGGCAATCAAGTTAGAAAAGGAGATGGTAAAGATAGCAACCTGAAGGTCCTACCCCCACCACTCCAAAAAATGGGAGCAAGAACTTGAGCTTGGTAGCTAGCTGTTGGTGTAGTCCTCAGGAGGGCAAAAAGGGAGGCATTGCCCTTTGGAGACACTGTATTTCAGATCCATCCACCAGCATAAGCCACATTCCAGTAAGAATACAATTCCTCTCCCAGATTTGCAGAAGCAAAACGTGATTTAAAAGCTGAGATTTTGATCAAAAACCCTTTTTGATGTTATAAGTGTTATGTGACACTTTGAACTTTTAAAAGACAAAAGTGCTACTTTTTACAACCTAGGTATTTTGAATTTTCAAAAACAAACCAATTCTGATTTAGTGGCATACCCAAGTACCTTTTTTTTACAAATAAGGGACCAATGCCACATTGCTTTTTATATTTCTTTTTCTTTTTTTAATGTTGCCAGAAACAAAAGTAGCTTTTTTCTTTGTATTTTGCTACTTCGTAGTATTTGTGTGTGGTGTTTTGAGTTTTTTTTTGTCCCCATTTATTTGAAAGGGACAGCACTGTGTATGTTTATGAACTAAATGGAGATGAAAACTTATTTTGCATACATATTCATCTGAGAACAATCAGAGCGACAGCCACATCATGTTGGCTTGCTTGCAGCTCACACCAGGCCATCCTGATGCCCATGCAAAAAGACTTGAAAAATCACGAGGATTCATATTACTGTCCCTTTCATTTCAATGAGTCTTCTGATCAAAAAAGCATATGTAGGATCTCTTCCTTTTCCTTTCTCTTTCCTAGAAATTGGGTGTTTGTACCAGATTGGAATTTTGCTTCTTGGTTATCCTGTGCTTCACACGATTATAATCTAACCTCCTTCCCCCAAAAATTAATTCACCTGTTTCTTTTTACTAGAAACAGAAAATTTTAAATAACATATGTGGCTGGCATTACAGTGCTATTGGACAGCAGTCAACTTGAGGCTCCCACTGACCAAAGAAAAAACCTCCTAACGCCCCTCTCCAGTATGCAACTCCCTCTACAACCTGACCCCAATGTACTTAAACCAGCCCAAATTATCAACACTTGTTGTTCCTTCTGTGCACACTTGTTTTACCACTTTCCAGCTTTTGCTCTGCGACTCCTCCTGCCTGGAATGCCGTTTCCTGCATTCCCAATGCACACGGCCTTACCCTTCCTCAGTGGCCTTGTGCAATGCCCACCTCCTCCTTGAAGCCTTCTCAGAAACACCCTCTTCCCCAGGCAGAAAAAATCTCTCCCTCCAGCGAACACTAGGCGGCGTTTCTCATAGCCCTAGATCTTATTTGAGGCAGTTTCATGGGTTTAAGTAATGTGTGGGTTTCTTATCCCCTGCTCCCCCAAACCCCCACGCGCGTGTGCAAGATGGTGATTCCCTGGCGGTCAGAGTGCGACCCGATTCTAGGCGCTTGCCCCCGGGCTCGTAAATATTTGTGGCAGGATCTCACTCTCCAGGTAACTGGGGCCCTCCCAGCCTGAGTTGCTGGCGCTCTTCCGGCTCTGACTGACACCATTAATCACGTGCGGCTCCCACCCGCCGGGAACAGCAAAATCTCAACACCTGGTTGCCGGGCCTGGAGGTCGCGCGGCTCCGAACCCTGAGGTCTGCACAAGTTGCGCCTGCGCGCGGCCCTCTTCAGGCACGCGGAGGGAGGAGTCGTGAGCGGGGGCGGGGTCAGGGCGGAGTCAGGGCAGCCACGTCGGTCCTGCCTACTTACGTCGGCTATAAAATCTCGCCCGTTTGCGTTATCTCTCCGGGCTGGGAAGGCAGCGAAGCAGGATGAGCGTTTCGTCGAAGTCGAATGTAGTTCTGGGCTACTGGGATATTCGCGGGGTGAGCGCCCTCTGAACGGCTGAGCGCTCAGTCAGGGGAATAGGCGCGGAGGCGCCCGGGTTCTCTGGGTCAGGGACCTTTGAGAAAAGTGGCTTCTTGACGCCCTACGCAGGAGGCAGACCACCTTCTCCGCGGCCCGGCCAGCCACAGCCGAGCTCCCCCGCGGGGAAGGCAGACTCCTGCCCCGCTTCTGGGATCGCCGGGCCCCCGGGGAGGAGCTGAGGACTGCAAGCCGCCGGAGCCGGTCTTAGTAGCCGCTTAACGACAGCCCCGGCAGGGCGCAGGGTCTCGGCCGCCCTGGGTCGGGCGGGACGTTGGTGGGCGGGGGCGAGGGGGAGCGGAGTGGGCGGGCAGGAACTGCGCAGGCGCTGACCTGGAGCTGTTTCCCCCAGCTGGCGCACGCCATCCGCCTGCTTCTGGAGTTCACGGATACCTGCTATGAGGAGAAACGGTACACGTGCGGGGAAGGTAATGCCGCCCTGGTAATGCCTCCGGTGCTGGTTTGATTTGATGGTGTCCCACGCTAAGCCTAGGTGGCCCCCTAACTGTCCCTCTCTTCCTGTGCCCAGAGGGTGGCATCATGCCAAGGTTGGAGTAGGGTGGGGGACTTCTGCCCCAGTCACCTGGAGCAGACAGGTCCTGGGTAGGAGGGATACATCTTTTACCTGGTGTGGATTCTCGCTCTGAGATAGCCACATCTCTTCTTACCGCTTAATCGTACAAGCCCCAGAGGCCAAACAACCCCTCTGTTGGGATATTAAGGAAGTTGGATCCCACTTCATTGTGTTACAGCTCCTGACTATGATAGAAGCCAATGGCTGGATGTGAAATTCAAGCTAGACCTGGACTTCCCTAATGTAAGTGGCTTTAGAAGAGGAGTCACAGAAGGGAAGACATGAAGTATATTCTTGCTGCTTTTCTTTCTGGGCTGGGAAAAGAATAGACAGAATTCAGGTGTCCATGAGATTGGATGGAGGAAAAAATTTACATTTCATTTAACCACTAACTCAAATTTAGCATTTCCTTCTATTGTGAATCTGGGCAATAAACCACATTGGTTATTTGCAATGTCTGTGACTTTATCATCAGTAGAGATCAGTTATTTTCATATTCATTACCTTTGTTGCACATTTCATAAAGAAAAGTTATTTATATTCACCACTGTTTTGAAATCATGGTAGTTATTAGACCTGCTTGTTTTTCAATGCATTAATAAGCACCTATTGCTCTATTTAAAAAATTTTTAACTCTGATCATTGTGTTAATATATGTAACTTGCTTTTTTGCATTTAAAAACGTTATTCTGAGAAAGGGTCCATGGTGTGTGTGCGAACACACATTGAGCCGCTGTCTAGAATCAGGTGGCGACCCAGTTGCCAGCTTCTACTTAGTTTCTCCTTTCTCCTGCAGCAGAATGTTCTCTCTTCTGTTTCATGCAAGTCTCATCTCACCCAAGGGAAAGAGGTGGGGGGCAAGAGAGAGCCAGGTTGCTCATTCAACCTGTCTTCCTTTTTCTTCCAGCTGCCCTACCTTTTGGACGGAAAGAACAAGATCACTCAGAGCAATGCCATCTTGCGTTACATTGCTCGCAAGCACAATATGTGTGAGTGGGGTAGGGCTAGTGGAGGAGACCAGGTTGGCTGCTCACCTGGTGATGGGTGATGCCAAGGATGAGGTCTTGTCATTTGGCACACAGGTGGTGACACAGAAGAAGAAAAGATTCGAGTGGACATCGTAGAGAACCAAATAATGGATTTCCGCTTGCAGCTGGTACGGCTCTGCTACAGCCCTGAGCATGTGAGTTTCCTTATCAGGTGTCAGTGGAATGGGTTCTCAGGAAAAAGAGCATCTGGGGACACAAGAGTTATTTCTCCTTCATTCTATTGCCCACTACCTTCTCATCGGCCCAGTCTGTTAATGAGAGTAGGTAACCAAACTCTTGTTTTTTGTTCTGTTGTTTTGTCCTGTAACTCCAATGTTGACCTCTCTTCCTTCCCTCTTTCCATACCCACCTCAAAGCAGTCAGAGGAAGGTACTTATGGAGAACAGGCTGCTAAGTATCCATCACTGGCCCCTACTTTGATTAGATGTGAAGATGATGTTAACTATTCTCGTTCCTTCTCTTTTTTCCTCTCTCCCAGGAAAAGCTGAAGCCTCAGTACTTGGAACAGCTACCTGCACAACTGAAACAATTCTCCTTGTTCCTGGGGAAATTCTCATGGTTCGCAGGGGAAAAGGTAGGTAGAAGGGAAAGGGAGAGGAAATCTGCAGGTTTCCATGAACCACCCAGACCTGATTATCTTATATCCTTCTTCTAGCTTACCTTTGTGGATTTTCTCACCTATGATGTCTTAGATCAGAACCGCATGTTTGAGCCCAAGTGCCTGGATGAGTTCCCAAATCTGAAGGCTTTCATGTCCCGTTTTGAGGTGATGCTCCCTGCACCTTTTCGTACATAAATATTCACAGGCTTCCTAGGTCCTGAAGGACCCCACTGGGGTTGATTCTTGCCCAACACAAATTTTTGCCAAAAGGGATAAGTGGTTGGACACCTCTAAGCCTTTGAATCTTGGGGGGGGGCCTGATTCAAACAATCCTTAAGACTCTGACTACAGGAAATGGGGTTAGATGGAGGTAGGCAGCACGTGGATGTCACTGTTTTGGTATGGATCTGTTGGACTGGACTAGGGTCTTTATAAAGTTCCGTGTGGTTTCCCTTCAGGCTTTGGAGAAAATAGCTGCATACATGCAGTCTGACCGCTTCTTCAAGATGCCCATCAACAACAAGATGGCCCAGTGGGGTAACAAGAGGATATGCTAAACAGGAGGCAGAGTTGCACTGCTTGTTTTGGTCCATCCTGAACCTACGGGCCTTGTCCTTTATCTTCTCTGCTCATTTCAATAAATAGCACTTAGGCTACTGGTGTCCGGCTGAATTTCTCTTGGGAGTAGAGGCTGAAGAAGAGTAAGGATATGTGAAGAGTTGTCAAGATAGGAATTTGCTTATTCCACCATTGACAGCCCCCTGTTTCCTAGCTGAGTTCAAGGGCAAGAGAGGTTTGTGCCCAGTGAACTCTCTAGTTCACTTGAGAGTGGATACTAGAAATAAAGTTAAGATTGAATAGTTGGGGCTGTGGGAGGGTACGTTATTAAAACTGTATAATGCTGATGGACTTAACAGAACTGGAGTTCAGAAACAGACTTGTGTATGTATGGGAATTTAGCATGATAAAGGTGGTATTTCAGACTGGTGGGTTAGCCAGTAAATAGGGTTGGGGCAATTACTTACCAATTAAAAAATTAGAGCCCTCCTTCACACCAGTCACTAAAATTACTTCATCTAGAATTTAAGGCCCAACATTAAACACAAAGCTGTAGAGTATTAATGAAACTACAAGAGTGTAATTGTAGGGTAAGAAAAATTTCTCTAAGACATAAAAACAAAAATCCATAAAGGGAAGGATTTACAAACAACAGTATCAAAATTTAAAACTTACCTGTGATAAGGCACAAATAAGCAAAACTTGGGTGACAGAGACAAAAGATGGGTGACAGAGACAAAGGACCAGTATAAAGATCATATTTAAAAAAAACCTAATAATTGACAACTCACTAGAAAAATGGACAAATTCTATGAACAGACGATTTATAGAAGCAGACAATTTATAGAAGTAGAAATATTGATGGCCAAAAATTTCTTTAAAAATATTTAGCTATAATCCAGGGAACTGCAAATTATAACAGTTGAGAAGCCATTTTCCATCTTTCTTGTGAATACAAATTAAGAAGTATATAAATACATAGACAAGGCTTGGGAAAGTGATACTCATTTCCTGCTGGAGAGCTTGCAAGCTGGGATAGCAACTTTTGAGGACAATTTGTCAATATCTTTTTTTTTTTTTTAACTTTTTGTTTTTTGAAATACTTTAAAAGTAACAGGACAGTAATAAAAATAATACAAACCCTATACAGAGAACGCCAGCATACCCCTATCCTCCCCACCCTGTATACCCAAATCACCAATTTTAACATTTTGCCACATTTGCCATATATTTCTATCCATTTATCTGTCTATCCATTTTCTGAACTCTTAATACTGCCGTGTACATTTCCTCAGAACAAGGATATTCACTTATGTACCCACCTTAAGTGCAGTTACCAAGTTTAAGCAATTTAACACTGATATAAAGCTTATAGTCTATTCCAGTTTTTTCATATTGTCCAAATGATATCCTTTTGAGCCTTTTTTTCATCCATTATTAGATCCCATCCAGGATCACGTATTGCATTTAATTGTCATTGTCTCTTCCTTTTTATATATATATACAACATATATATATAACAAACTTCCCCATCTCAAACCTTCCAAACATAAACCCTATACCCATTATGCATTAACTCCCCATTCCCCTTGCCCCCACCCCTCTCAACCTATACTCTACTTTCTGATCTATGAGCTTGTTTTTTCTCCAGTGTTTTCTTTGTAGTTACCATGGGGCTTAAATTCAACATTCTAAATCTATAAAAATCTCATTTGCTTTGATAACCAACTTAAATAGTATAAACAATGTTCCAGTACCCCTCCATCCCCCGACCTTTATGTATCTTGCCACAAATTACATGTTTTATACATTGAGTCCAAACCACTGATTTTTTCATTACATTTATGCATTTGCCTTTTAGATCCCATAGGAAGTAAAAAGTAAAAAGTTACAAACCAAAAATATAATAGTACTGGCATTTATATTTACCTTTGTCATTACCCTTACTGGAGATCTTTATTTCTTCATGTGGCTTCAATCTATTATCTGTTGTCCTTTCAACCTGCAGAACCTTTAATATTCTCTTGTAGGGCCAGTCTAGTGGTGATAAACTTCCTCAGCTTTTGTTTATCTGGGAATGTCAATCTCTTCCTTATTTTTGAAATACTGTTTTGCTGGATATAGAATTCTTGGCTGGCAGTTTTTTGCTTTCAGCACTTTTAATATGTCACCCCTCTGCCGTCTTGCCTCCATGGTTTCTGATGAAAAATCGACACTTTATCTTATTGAGGCTCCCTTGTATGTGACATGTTGCCTCTTTCTTGTGGCTATCAGAATTCTCTTTATCTTTGGCACTCAACAGTTTTATTATAATACGTCATGGCATTTGTGCCAGTTTGGATGTGTTATGTCCCCCAAAACACCATGTTCTTTTATGCAATCTTGTGGAGGCAGACATATTAGTGTTGATTAGGTTGGAATCTTTGGATTAGGTTGTTTCCATAGAGATGTGACCCACCCCACTGTGGGTAATACCTTTGATTAGATTATTTCCATGGAGGTGTGGCCTCACGCATTCAGGGTGGGTCTTGATTTAATCATTGGAGTCTTATAAAAGAGCTCACAGACAGAAGGACCTCTGAGCATCAGAGAGAAATGTTTTGGAGATGGCTGCTGAAAGCAGACTTTTGCTAACACTTTGGAGATGCTAGCCCAGTGTTTGCTCTGAAGAAGCTAAGAGAGAACAATGCCCCAAAACAACATTTTGAAGAATGCACAGGAACTGAGAGAGGAGCTGGGACACAACCCCGGATCAGCAGATGCCAGCCACATGCCTTCCCAGATAACAGAGTTTTTCCAGACACCATTGGCCTTCCTTCAGTGAAGGTATACTCATGTTGATGCCTTAATTTGGAGATTTTCATGACTTTCAGACTGTAAATTTGGAACCAAATAAACCCCCTTTATAACAGTTAATCCATTCTGGTATTTTGCATAATGACGGCATTAGCAAACTGGAACAGCATGGACCTGTTTTGCCTTAACCTATTTAAAGTTCATTTCATGTCTTGGATGTGTATAATTCATGTCTTTCATTTTCTTTGAAAACCTTCTCTGCCCCTTTCCTTCTTTCTTCTTCTGGGACTCGCGTGTGTATATTGGTCTCACAGTTTCCTCAAGCCCTGTTCACTTTTCTTCATTCTTTCTTTCTGCTCCTCAGATTGAATGATTTCAATTGTCTCAGCTTCAAGTTCAACTCTTATTCTTCTGCCAGCTTTAGTCTGCTATAGATCCCCTCTAGAGATTTTTAATTTCTGTTGTGATTTTCAGCTCTGTTTGGTTCCTTTTCATAATTTCCATCTCTATATTCTTTTGGTGTTTGTATTAGTTAGGGTCCTCTAGAGAAACAGAATCTACAAGAGATACCTATAAATATAAGATTTATAAAAGTGTCTCAAGCAACTGTGGGTATGTACGAGTCCAAATTCCGTAGGACTGGCCGCAGAGTAGCAACTCCAGTGAAGATGTTTGATGAACTCCTCAGGCAGCAAACTGGCAACTCCGATGAAGGTGTTTGATGAACTCCTCAGGCAACGAACTGAACTAGCAACTTCGACAAACTCCTCAGGAAACATTTCACTGGTCAGCTGAAGAAGAAGTGGAGGTCCTCTACCTGTCTTACTTAAAAGTCTTCAACTGATTGGATTAAATCCAGCTGATTGCATTCTCTCATTGTGGAAGACAGGCCCTTCACTGATGTAATCAGTCATAGCTGCAGCCAATTGACTGATCATTTAATAAACCAGCCTTCTGGTTTATTAACCAGCCACAAATGTCCTTGCAGTAACGGTTAGGCCAGTGCTTGCTTGACCAGACACCTGGGTACCATTACCTGGCCAAGTTGACACATGAACTTAACCATCACAGTGTTCATCTGTTGTTTTCCTAATTTCCTTTAGTTCTTTATCTATGTTTACTCTAGCTCTTTGAGAATATTTATGACCATTTTTTAAATTCTTTGTCTGCTCATGGAAGGCTTCTAATGCTTTAATCATTTCCTTTGCCTGGGCCATAGCTTCCTATCTCTTTGTATGTTCTGTAACCTTTTGTTGAAACCTGGAAATTTTGCTATTTTAGTGTGTTATCACTGGAATTTAGACTCTGATGCATCTGTTCCTTAAGTCTGTATCCAGTTAATGTTATGACGGGGCTTTCCTTGATTGCCAGTTGCTAACAAAAAGAAAAAGAAGAAAGAAAATAAGAAAACACTTTTCTCAGATCGACCTGTGCAAGTGCTCTCTTTTAGGAGTTATCCATACAATGAGTTTAGAGAATAGCTCCAGGCCAACATGTAAGGGCCTCCCTGATCCTTTTTACACCTGCATGTTGTCTTGGGCATGTGTGTGTGGCCCTAGAAATTCCCCTGTTTATACAGTTCCAAATGTCCCCTCTTCCCTAGGAAGTAGTTTCCTCACTATCCAGGGCACTGCACTATATGTCTTGTAGTCAATAATCCTTTGCCTCAGGGATTGTAGTCCGCAATCCCTTGCTCTTTCCCACAGCATCTGTAGGAGAGTTACATGAGCTGCTCTACACACAGGGCAAGTTCTGGGATGGTGAGGCCCTCAGGCCACCATCAGATTGGGCCAGAGATCCATGTTCCCATATGTGCAGAAGGGTTACTCTGCTCCTCTGGACCCAGGACCAGGGATCCACACTGGGAACACGGGCCAGCTCTGTACATCAGCCTGTGAGGAATCCGGGAGGGGCCAGCCAGGAAGCCACAAGATGGTATTGCTTTTCAGTAAGTTTTTTCTTGATTTGCCACCCGCCCCGTTTCACAGTACTTTAGCTGCTTTCTGGAGCTTTGAGAAAGATGTTTCTGCCAGTTCTTAGTGCTTGTTCAAAGCTTCTGTATGAGGATGGAGCCCTGAAGTGTCTTATTCCATCATCTTGATTGGGGAATGTCTTTTGAAATATAAATCATATCCCATGACCTAACAATTCCATTCTATAAAAACTCACCCATATACCCAAAGAGGCATATACTAAGTTGTTCACTGTAACATTGTTTGTAATAGCAAATAAATGGAAGCAATGTAAATGCCCATTAATACTGTGAAATACCACATTGCAGTTAAAGATTAACATGGAACACTATGAACCTGGAAAGATCCCCAAGACACATTGTGGAATTTTTTAGATTAGATTGCAGATTATTATGTACAGTATGATACTTTTATGTCTATTTAAAGGCAACCACAAAGTAAGTCTATTTTCTAAAGTGTGTATGTATGTCTGTGAATGCATAGGAAAAGGTCTGAAGGATATGCAAACTGATAACAAAGATAATTTCAGGCAAGTGGGAGAAAGGCCTGGGCCCCTGGATTGGAAGTTAAAGGGAACTTTTGCAGATACAATTGAGGTTTTTCTTTTCTAACAAGAATGCTTTCATGCATTATTTGTGTAGCAGAAACTAATCTTTAAAAACTAAAGCGAAGTTAAGGGAAACTGACCCCTGTGGAGATTGAATTGGCACCAGTCTCCATTCACAGACCAAAATCTTTACGCAGTCACAAGCCGTCGAGTGACGTGAGGGCATGATGGCTGTCCCCTGTGGACCAGGAGCCAAGGTTCTCTCTAGTGAGGAACATAGGAGACTGGGTAATCAGGAAGGCTGCCTCAGGAGGAACTTGTACAAAGGATGCTTAGCAGACACTTCAATCATCACCTTTAGTCACCCCTGTGAGCTATGGGTGGGTGTCAGGCCAATACCTGGGGTATGGGGAGCCTGTGGCCAGAAGAGGTGTAAAGCTGAAGATATTCTTTTCAATTTAACAGCTATTGATGTGAATTTCCATAATGTGAAGGAGTGAAGTATGAATTTCTGGGCCTCTAAATCCTAGAATTTCTAAGTATATATGTGTCCTCAAGGTTATTAAAATTTCTCTGTATTCTTGTTCAAGACAGAAAAAGAAAAATAGAGTGGCCTGTTCTTAAAAAAAGAGACAGTTCAGATAGCAGTACTTGGAGTCAGGACAGAAGTTCAGGTTGTGGGAGGCCCTGGAGGACCAATGAAAACTCTGAGTCTGGAGAGTGGGTTAGATAATAAAGTGTCTGACTCAACCTTGCTTAGGCCAAGTTGAAATGAAACAGTTCTGAAAAGTACAAGGGATGGGCTCTTAGTGTTCTTTGGGGATTTTCAAAGGATAAAATTACAGGCGACTCACACATGGGTCTTAAATCCAGAAGAAAAGGATAAATGGACGTGTGTTTATTTGAATATTAAATGAACAGGTGCTGCCAAATGTGTGGCTGGGTATGGAGATAAGGGCCTACCCGAGTTTGGTGCAGAGAGAAGGGAATAAAACAAACAAGGTAATGTTCATGCTATATTAGAGGTTTGAAGGAAAATTAGAATTATTAAGCCTGTACTTTATCTTCTATAGTATAATGTTTTGCATTGTATTAACAGGAATTCTTGTCAAACTATCACCTAAATCCCATTTGCTTCCTTCCAAAATTATGCCTCAAATGGCAAAGAGAACTAGAGGAATGTAGGAAATGTTGGGTAGCTATTGGGCCTTTTGGATAAGACTATGCTTTCTTCGGAGTTTCTGGGGACCACCCCACAGAGTAGGGTCTGTTGCAGAAAGCGAGAGCTGATGTATGACAATTAGCATTTACAGGAACGATTGTTCTGGAATCCATCAAGATTGGCTGGCTCGCCCTGCTTTCAATTACCATGTGGCAGCTGCCTGTTCCTTTGTAAGGGTTTCACTTATCCTGCCACACGTGCCACATTAGTTACAAAATGTAGGCTAATGGAGCAGAAAGACAGTCTGGGAGTGGGGTCACCAGAGGGTGGAGAAGAGATCCTATCCATGGAGCAACTTCCAGCTGCTGACATCAATGTTTAGCATAAAAAGGTTATTACGCCACTGAACTGCATGCTTTGAAGTGGTTAAAGTAGCAAATTTTATGTTACGTATTTTACTACAATTTTAAAAAAGGCTTATTATATAACTTGTTGGAACCCTCTCACCAAACAAGGGCATATCCTAGCAGTATAAATAAATGCAAGACAGCTTATCTGCAAATCTGAGGGCAGGTTGTTATACTGTGCTATGGACTCACTTATTTTTCCCTATTCCCACCTCCATTCTCTTATATTTTATATATGGTGAATTGGTGGTCATTGGTATTATCCTTGACTCTGTCATTTTCAAAATATCAATATAAGCATTACCCAGAGATTGTGGACTTGGAACTGGATGCAGTAGTTGATGATACTTTGGGTTTTTTTATTTGATTTTTTTGTTCTTTTTTTGAAAAAAGAGGGTGAGCTTGTTTTCATTTGTACAAGGGATGGGTGCATTCTGTTAGGAAGGAGCATTTTATGGTGGTGGCTGTTGTAGTTATGATAGTTTGGAAGTGTGCATTCCAAAAGAATATGTGTTAAGCATGTGTCCTCTGCAGCTTTCAAAAACCCTACTTATAGTTGAGGAATTTCTCACATTATAAATGCCTTGTCCCCAAAGTAGAACATTACTAGTTGACTCTCCATCTTCTTTAATTAAAGAATCCCCATCATGCTAGGGACATAACTTCCCAGGCAAAAGTTGTCATTTCCAATGTGATAAGGTTCTAGCCAACAAGATGTAACCAAAAGTGTTATATATTACTTCCCAGAAGTTTCCTTAAAAGGGAGGGAGTAACCCTCTTCCCGTTTCTCCCTCCTGCCGTTTGGAACACAGATGTAATGGTTGGGACTCTAGCAGCCATTCTGGAACATTACGTAACCTAGAGAGTGGAAACCAAATGCTGAGGATGGTGAAGCAGAAAGTTTGGAAGCTGAGTCAGTCACTAAAGGATGCTGTGAAGCCAGCATTACTAGCCCTTGACTGCACCTTCAGATTTTTTTTTTTTACATGAGAATTAAATGTCTGTCCTATTTAACACAGTGTTATATACAGCAGAACTTACTCCCAACAAATTCACTTGCTCTTTTAGTCACCCTTGCGGCTGAGGCACAAGCCTATGACCTAAACTCTGCTAATGGCACATGGGGGCACAGGACCTCACTTCTGAGGACAGCCACTTAAAGTACCATGGCCTGCAACAGAATTTGTTTCTAACAAGGGAAGAGAGAGCAGAATTTTAGAGGCAGCATTCAAGGTGCTATTCAATGCTGGGTGTCAGGGTAGGGGCTCCAGTGTCTGTATCCAGCGATGGCTGTGGGATCTTCTCTAGAATAATCACCATGTGGTCAGTCACCCTCCCTGCCTACCCAGCTTCCAAGACCAATTCCCTGACCCTCCCAGAATTCAATGGGCTACCTGATACGTCTAATAAGTTCTTTTGTATTTTAGCAAAAAGAAAGCCTAAGTGATATGTGAGCCCTCCCCTTAGGTCTATCTGAAAATATCTTGTTTCATACCTAGCCTCTATCCTATCTGCTTTAAACCTGTGGCTTAAATCTAGGGCGTCTCCTGGACTTGAATAGAATTACCCTTTATCTCCAAGTCTCTGGGTATCCACCAAATTCCACTCTCCACATCCGTGGAAATAAGCGGCCTCCCTAGTAAAGGCTTTCTCTCTCTCTTTTCCTCCCCATATTCATGATACAGCTTCAACCAAGAAAATAAGGGAGCACCCCCGGGGACAGCAGAGCCCAAAGATGGAAACAAGCTGAATCCCTGAGTAAATCTGTGGAGTGGGCTGCCCTCCCAACCTAGACTGCTCCCCATGGAGGTGTTACATGAAAAAAGAATGAAATTCTGTTTTCTATAAATCTTTGCTATGGGGTCTCTTTGTTACGGCAGCTTATTCTTTAACTAATAGAATGATGATGGGGGAGTATTAGGCATAGAACATATTAATTAACAGGAGATTACAAATCAGTGTAGAAGACACCAATGGAGGCAGCCATGTTCTCAAACAAGTACTTCTTTCCCCACTCCAGAGGGGAAGATACACACTGAGTAGTACGTGAACCCTGTCATGAGACCCCCAAACAATGCCAAGTCTTGGAACCTCTGACACATCTTACCCACAGTAGAATAATCTCTTTTGATTACCTCAGTTTGAAGCACACACCAGACTGTAAAATGTCTATTTTCATCTATTAAATTATAATTTTTGATCAAAATGTTTCCAAAATTGGTGTTTTTTTTGGCAACTGTTTTCATTTACTAGACTTTTCAAATTTTTTGGAAGATTGAGTTCTTTTGTTCTCTTTTACTGTGATAGTTTTTTACCTTTTAAATTTCAAATCTAGGATTTTAGCTTTCATACAGTGATCCCCTTTTAATTTAAGCTCCTAGACAGGAATCAGCAAACTACACCCATCTGCTTTTTTTGTAAATAAAGTTCTATGGGAACTCAGCCCCACTCATTTGTTCATGTATCGTCTGTGGCAGCATTCACATAACACAGACGGAGTTGAACAGTTGCTACAGAGATCCTACCTCCTGCAAAGCCCAAAGTATTTACTACCTGGCCCTTTCCAGAAAACATTTTCTGAACCCTGTTCTAGATCTATAGCTGATTTAATCGGACTTAACATTTTTATTCTAACTACTTATCTTTATCATAATGTCTCTCCTAACTTCTATGCATTTTTTTTTTTTTTGTTTTGAATTGTATTGCTCGTACCCTAAGTTCTTAAATTTTAAAGTCAAAAACTTAGCTGAACTAACTTTTATCTTATCAGATTCATAAACCTTTGGCTTTGCTGATCTATCATCTGACTGGTTTTATCTTTTTCAGATTAATCATTAATTTCTTAATTACTTTGAACGTTACTCCTATTGCTGCCTTTTTATATAATACCTATGGGAAGTGCAGCTGCAGGCAGTGTCCATAAAGGCAAAACCCCATAGGACTCTTCTCCAAATGTTCTCTCTGCTATGAGCTAAATCTCAAGGCTGTGAAGTAATAAGGCCCAACACCACTACGTAGCCAGGGTTTGAGGAATCTGCTCAGCCAGGTGGCTATCCATTGAGTCCTGCCCGTTTGCAGGTGACGTGCTATAAAATGCCGATACCATCTCCTGATCACACAGATCGGCTACACTTTGGCTTGGCAAACTAGGCCTGCCCAACATGGGTCAAATCGTTCAACCCACAGCAGAACCTATTAGCAGCTTAAGCTAGAGAGAGCGAAGGGTTCACTTCCCACCTGTAAATGATTTTAAATCTTCTGAATTTTACATCTCCAAAGGCTGAGATAACTAAATACAGACTGTAAATCCCAATAACAGCTGTAGACTTTGCCAGAATCATACCCAGAGATAATTCTTTCAAATGTCGAACTTTTATTGAATATTTCCTGCATCCCAGGCTATGATAGATAACAAAGATAAAAGTCAAATAATACAGATTCTCTGCTCAATGATCTTACAATCTACTGGGAGAGAAACAAAGCAACAACTACAATATGATGAGCTATGCTTTACTGAGATGTGTTGTGAAAACAGAGAGGAGGGGCATCTAAATCAGGGAAAGTTCTCAGGATCACAGAAGGTAGACACCCCAGGACCCCCACAGTACCCGAAGACTGCTCAGTACCTTTCCCCACCACTCTGAACCATGACAGTTCCATGAGGCTTACAGAAGGCACTCGATGATGCTGAGTGAATGAAGGATCCAGAAATAGAAGGGGTCTCCCTGCTGTAGAGACCCCACAGTGAGGGACAGAGGGACATAGGCAGGTAGAAACCTCATAACCCCCTCTCCTCACCCACATTCCCATCCACCCCACTCAGACCAGGGAGGCCAGAAGACAAGGGGAAGACGCCTTCTCAGCAACACAGTCAGCCCTGATTCCAGGTACCCAGGAAGGAGTAAGGCAAGTATAGCAGGTGTGGCCCAGATTTCACTGGGGATTGGACAGGGCTGGGAAAGGACCATGGCTGGGCAGCAGGGCAGGCACACCAGGCCAAGGCTGATAGTTCTGGGTAGTGCTGGAGTTGCTGAGGGCTAAGTCTACTGGCAAGGGGTCCAGTGGGGCTCCTTGGAGCAGAGGCAACCCTGGAGGGGAGGGAAGGTCTGCTTGGCGTCAGTGCAGGAAGGTTCCTTTCCTGAAGGAACTGAGACTGTAAAGGATCTGGAGGGGCTTGGGGTTAGGACGGGATATAAAAGGCCAACAAGGCCTTGGGGAGGAGACTGGGGAAATGAAGGGGAGAGGAGAGAGAGGACTGGTGTTGGGGGAGGGGCTGGTCTCAGGGCCCCTGGGCAGCAGGCACGGAGCTGGCTCCTCACTCCAATCTCCTGGCCTTCTAGGACCTTACTTATTGCCCCACACGGCCATCTTCGTATACATGGGGCCCGGGCAAAAGCGGCTGGACTTCATGTAGGCAGAGATCTGCTTCAGGCCCTGAGGGTGAAGAAAAGAAGGCCCAAACTCAGGGTCTGCTGCCCCCTGGGGCTCCAGCAGCCCCCAGCCAGGCAAGCAAGCTCAGACACCCTGGCAACAACCCATCACATGGGGTGAAGTGTTGGGGCTTGAGACGGTCATCCTGTGATCCCCAGCCCTGGTGATTTAACTCTTCCTATTTTCTTTAATCTCTTATTTTGAGAAGAGCTATCATTTACGCACTCTACTGTGCTGGGTGCTTTATATCCAGTAGAAATAATTAGAAAATGCTCCCAACAACCCTGCAGATAGGTTTTACTATTGACAATTACCAGAAGGGAAAGTGAGGTGCAAAGAGGTTAAGCAACTTCCTTGTGCTCTCCTAACTGGTAGCAGTCAGGGCTGGAAATCAGCCTGGCTCTGGCTCTCCCCGGTTCTGTTTCCTTCTGCTGCACTCCACACCCTTCCAGCACTCCCTGCCCCAACCCCAGAGGAGGCCTTGTCAATCCCCATGTGAACAAAGTTCTTATTCAGTGGGAGACTTGGGGCTCCCTTCCAAGCTCTGCACACTGAAAAGTGCTGCTAGCTGGAGAAAGGAGCTGGGAACATGCTTGTGCAGCTAAAAAAGGAGGGCGGATCTCACTGAATGACTCAGCAAAACTGGCTTAAGAATGACTCGGGGTGGGAGATGCAGGGGGAGGGTGGTGTGGTGGAGGGGGTGGTCTGCAAAGCCAGGCTGAGCAAGGATCTCCACTTAGAAGAGAGTCCAAGCTTCTCCACCCGAACCCAGTCTCACCAGGCCCCTACCTCTTCTCCAGCCACTGCTACAGTAGACCAGTCCATACGACACTCTGGCATGTTTTGTGAGCCAGTGTACCAGGAAACATAGTGCCCAGGTAATTCCCAAAGGATTCAAAGAGATCTGGGCCTGCCTGTTCCCAACGGGACAGGTCTCAGTAGCCCGCAGCCCAGAGCCACCCTCCGCCCCTCCTTCCCACTTATCCCAGCTCTTATGTAATCTGCAAGGCTCTCAGCCTGGAACTTGAACCAGAAGCTGATGAGAACAAGCTGAGCAAGCAGATCTCCTGACAGGGACTGGGAAAGGAAAAACTTGTTGGATAAAGGCCTTCAATTTTCAAATCTGTACAAGTTGATTTTTGTTGCTCCCCAACTGACTCAGTGTGACGGTTGTAAGTGACAGTTTTGAGGCGAGGCTGTCTGACACCAGGACCCAGTGGACCCAGCCGCCCCGCGTGGCCTGGTGCAGCTGTAGCTCTCCAACCACCCTGACTCCAGGTCTGGGTCATCTTTGCATCCCCCACTGTCCTGACACAGTGCCTCAAACAGAGGAGACAGTGACTATCAGTGGAAATGAACAAACTGACCCATCTCAGAGATACAAAACCTAGGGATATGGGAAGGAAAAGAGGGAGGGAAATAGGGAGGGAAGGACATTGCCCTACCATAGGATGCTTCAAGATGAAATCCTGCAACAGGGCACCCACATATATTCTCAAATCCCACACCAACTGCAGACCTGGGAATCCCATTACCTCCCCAGACATGGGTGGCAGTGGTGTTAAGCTTACAGGTCAGGTATAAATTTTGTCTGTGTCTTTGGTACTTAAAATCACTTCTACCTTGTCTCAACCCTGTAACTGCCAGCTACATTCACCCTCCTCAAATGTCTGCCTCACCCATGCTGTCCTCTTCTTATCTGTAAATGGGGGTGATCATTCTATCTACCTGTGGAAATGTTGTAAAGATCAAATTTAACACAACACATGCTAAATGCTTAGCACAGTTCCCAGCTGGCCAAATCAAGTGCTCAATAAATGCTACTTTTATTAGTTTGGGCTCCAGAACTAGGAAAGCATCCTGGGAAGATGAATAAGAAAAAGGACATGAAAGTGGAAAGAGGATCAAGGGCATAACCTCAAAGCGGGCCATGAAGTCCTTCAGGTTTGGGAATGCATCCAGGCACTTGGGCTCAAATAAACGGTTCTGGTCAAGGACGTCGTACACCAGGAAATCCACAAAGGTGATCTGCAAAAAGGCCAAGGTGAGTGGACGGGAATCTCTGAAATCTGCCAGGAATGACCACTCCCATCCCCATGTCCTTCCCCCTTTACCTTGTCCCCTGCAAACCACGGCCGCTTCCCCAGGAACTGTGAGTAGAGCCTCATCTTTTCAGGGAGCCCCTCCAGGTACTCGGGCTTCAGCTTCTCCTGAGGCAGAAAACAGCTGTCACCTCCCTCAGCCACAACCTCCCCTGCAGAGAGGCAGCCTCCCAGGGGCCGTGGTGACCCCAGGCTTCGTTGTAATCCACCCAGCATTATTAGACTTCTACTGGGGACCAGACCCCATCCGTGAAAGCAATGGGGAAGCAGGGGGGAACATGACCGTGTCCGTGAGTCTGTCCCCACTGATCTCCAAACAACCTGCCTATTGGTCTGTCGAGGATACTGGGAGCACACAATGGAGCCCTGGACTTGGATGTTGGCGGAAACACGGAAGAAAAGAATTAAACAACCTCAGAGAAAGAAGTGTAAGCTCTAGTTACTAGAGTGGCAGAAGAATGGAGTAAACACTTGAGTCGTTTCCTGAAACATGAGGAGAATGTGAGAGGCCATAAGGAAGGTGGGAAGGGAGGTGTTCCCAGAGGAACAAAGATCCGGCGGCTGGACTCTGCGTTGCCTATTTGGCAACATGCTAATCCCTCTGGGAATGAAGGAGATGACTCAGGGAAAATGAGCTAAGTACACTGTTTGGGAACTTATCTTTCACCTTGAGGAGTCTGGGCTTTGTCCTAAAATTGGTGGGAAATGATACAGAGTTTTCATTTGATGAAATTTAGGTTAGGAAGGTCACTTTAGTGGTAGTACAAGGAACCGCTTGGAGGAATCATAGCAGTTAGGAGTCGCAATGGCAAACAGGACCAGCAGAGACACGTGCTGACACCGGGAACTCACAAAGTCAGGGCTGTAGCAGATCGTGGCCAGCTGTAAGCGGGTGTCCACAATCTGGTTCTCCAAAATGTCCACGCGAATCTCCTCTGCTTCTGTCTCCCCGCCTGTGGCCCACACAACAGAGACTGGCCCTCAGTCTCCCACCCCAGTCAAGCCTGGGAGAATGGCCACCAGCCTCCTGTACCCCTTGCAAATCCCACCCAGCCCCACTCACAAAGGTTGTGCTTGCGTGCAATGTAGCGCAGGATGGCGTTGCTCTGGGTGATCTTTCGAGCACCATCAATTAAGTAGGGCAGCTGGAAGGGCAAGCAGGGAGGGTCAGCCCTTGCTCATGGGAAGGGGCTCCCCAGCAGCCCCTTCCCATGAACAAGGGCAGTGAGAGACCTAGCACCCACAGTTCCTGGCCCATGGAAGGCATGAAATAAATATACATAAAATGAGTGCACAAGCTGGGCACAGAACATCATGGAAGGCAGTGACGAGAACCAGGCATGAGAGGTTGAGCCAAAGGCACCAGATCCTACAATCTCACAGCTGGGGTAGGGAGAAAGAGAGAGGGACAGCCTTCACTTACCCCACACCACCCTCCCACATACCCCCTGCCCACCCCCCTGCCCACCTGGCACCTACATTGGGAAAGTCCAGGCCTAGCTTGAATTTGTCATTCAGCCACTGGCTTCTGTCATAGTCCGGAGCTGTGGTGGAGAAGATGAAATGAAAACAAACCTCCCCTGACTCCAACTGTCTTTCCCTGAGAACCTAACTAAGGTGTCAGTGGTAAGATCCCCTGAGTCACTGATTCTCACATTCTCCAGTTCAGGGATGTGGGGCATACATGAGGAAGGCTTACAAAAGTTTTGGGCAAGAACTAAGGAGGACCAAGTCCCAATCACTGATTCAGGAGCAGTAATCCCCTCCCAGCAACCTGTGATGGAAGGCCATGGCTACCCCAAAGGGGTTCAGGGAAGGGGCAGGCCCCAGATCCAGGGGTGAAGGCCCTGCAGAGAGGAGCAACTGGTAGCCAGGACACCCGTCCCACATCAGCATGAGTTGGGCAGAGGGCAGAAAACAAGGGTGTCATTACCATCCCCCAGGGTGTACTTCTTTTCCTCATAGTTTGAGTCAGTGTATTCCAGGAGCAGGCGGATGGGGTGAGCCAGCTGGAAGACAGCACGGGGCAGAGGGCAGAGATGGAGGGGATGGAGGGACAGGCTAGTAATCCCCACAGGCTCGCTCCTGAAGCCCTCTCACCACTCCCCCCACCCCATCCCAGCTGAAAGGACCGGATCCGCCTAGGGAGTGCACAGTTCTTATTGCAGACGGCCTAGTGGGCTCGGCAAAGCCCAGGACGGGAACTTCTCCCAGAGCTGGTCCCCGGGCTGCTCGGCACTTACCGGCGCCACGCCCACCTCCCACCCGCCCAGGCGGACCCCTGCTCACCCCACGGATATCCCAGTAACCCAAGATCATGGCCATGGTGCTCGTTTGCGCGGACTCGGCGGACAGGCCTTACGCAGAGCTTGACTTAGACTTGCTCCGAGTAGCCCGGGGCGGGGCGGGGCCTGACGTAAGACCACGCCCCCAGCCCGCCTCGTCCGGGGCCCTGGGCTCGCCTGCAGCGCTGGCGCCGCCCCCACGTTCCCCTTCAACACCCCCAGGCCCCGGAGGCAAAGCGCAGGAAGGAGTAAAACCGGTTTCATCCACCCAGCCGGAGAATTCGGGGAGCAGGGGCCGGAGCCGAGAACCGAGACTCCCCCGGTGGGCTCAGGCTGCGGGGTTGTGGCCCAAATGAGGCTGTCGCACGCCGGAGACTCCCGGCCCGTCCGAAAAGCTCCTCGGAGCGTTTACAATCCATGATGGACACGCGTGTCGATGACATGGGAATGACCGGCCTCGACAAGGGGCGGAGGAAAGGAAACTTGGCCCCCGCGTTTTCCTTTCCAGGACTGTGTGGGACCGTGCCCTTTGTCAGCCATCTGGGAAAGGATTATGAGGATCAGCTATAAATTCGTCAATAAGCGTTTTGGTCCAACTTGTGAATCTAAATCCGAGAACCAGACCCAGCAATCAGGTGGTGTGTCTGAGATGAAGCCTCTGAAATATCCTGCCAGTCGTTGGCGGGGGTGGGGGGGCTCACATTGACTCCGCCCACAGCTTCTAGCCCTGGCTCTGGCTCCCGAGGGAGTCTTTATCCCCAGAGCTGGTCACCTGTAAAATGAGCGGAAGGTGGCCTTTGAGGGCATTCTGTGATCTGTGACCTGTGGCGCAACCTCCTACCTGCCAGCTTTTCTCTTTGAAGGCAGAAGACTGTTTCAAAACTAAGGGAACATGAAACAGTTTGGCTGCTGGTTGATTTTTCTTTGTTTATAGGGTATTATACAAGATTTAATGGTGTAACAAAGGGCACGGATGGCACACTACAGAAAAATAAGTTTAAAAATTAGCTAGCATGTTATTAGGATAGCATGGTAGGAACCCCATATTTCAATAAAAGTTTCAAACTGCCAAGATAAAGTGTGGAGTGGGGGTTGAGGAGGACAGCTAGACTTCATCCCACCCTGTGCTGGTTTGGATGTATTATGGCCCCCAAAACACCATTATCTTTGATGCAATCTTGTGTGGGCAGATGTATTAGTGTTGATTAGGTTGTAATTCTTTGATTGAGTCTTTCCTTGGAGATGCAACCCACCCAACTCTAGGTGATAACTCTGATTAGATAATTTCCTTGGAGGTGTGGCTCTGCCCATTCAGTGTGGGCCTTGATTAGTCTACTGGAGCACTATATAAACTCAGACAGAAGGAGAGAGCTTGCTGCAGCCAAGAGGGACACTTTGAAGAACACACAGGAGCTGAGAAAGGAGCTGCAGCTCACAGAGATATTTTGGAGATGGCTTTTGAAAGCAGTCTTTTGCTCCTGAGAAGATAAGAGAGGACAAACACCCCAAGAGCAACTAAGAGTGACATTTTTGAGGAACTGCAGCCTAGAGGGGAACGTCCCTGGAGAAAACCATTTTGAAACCAGAACTCTGGAGCAGACACCAGCCACGTGCTTTCCCAGCTGACAGAGGTTTTCCGGACGCCATCGGCCATCCTCCAGTGAAGGTACCCGATTGTTGATGAGTTACCTTGGACACTTTATGGCCTTAAGACTGTAACTTTGTAACCAAATAAACCCCTTAGTAAAAGCCGATCCATTTCTGGTGTTTTGCGGAAAGGCAGCATTAGCAAACTGGAACACACCCCTATTAAAATATAGAAGGCAGAGGGACTGCACGTCTGTGCAACATTGGGGAGCTCAGAGACTTGTCATCAGTGGGGTGCAGAGCACAGTTCTTGTTGCAGATGCTCCCCGCCCACTTGGACATTGCCAGTCCTCTTGGGGTCCGGCCCCAGTCCAGGCTAGGGAAGCAGCCTCTGGAATGAGGTGCCTCCCGGGATAGTTTGCCTATATGGAAACGATGCACCAATTCACACATGCAAGTGCCTGGCCCTCTGTATAGTTACATTTCTCATTACATATTAAAAGTTTGCCATTCTGAGTTTTATACACCTTGAGCTTGAAAAAAAATGTCATATTCAATTGAGTAAATGATGGGGGGGGAAGCTAATATGAAGTAGTATCATAATGTTTAAAGTAGGTAGAAGACATATTGTTACTTTAGTATTTATTTATTTGGTCATTTGTTTATTCAAAATGATATGGAGATTCTGCCTTATACTAAGCACCATGAATAAGGAAATCCTTCAGGGAGATTGTAGTTTGACTGTTAAAAACTAGAGGTAGGGTGAGGACCACAAAGGGTAGATTGTTTTAAATATGAGACCCATTTGAGTGTGTTTCAACACTGAGAGACAAAAGAGAGGGAGAGAGTTCGCATGCAGAGCCAGTGCTTGCTGGGACAAGGAGACTGGAGGGAAGGAAAGATGGGCCCAGAGCAGAGATGGACTCTTTGCAAGGAGGAGCACAATTCTGCAGGAAGGGGAAGAAGACCCAGTGGTCAGGGTCCTCAAAACCAGGGTCTACAGGGACCAAGAGGAGGATGCAAATGGGTGCAATGACTCTGTGAAAGACAATAGGGAGGGGTGGGGATTAGGGAAACTGGAAAGTGGTCTGAAGTTGATACAAAATTGATTGTCTCCAAACATTAGTCCTAGAAATTCAGGCATAGTTTTGCCAAATCTTCTGAATTTACATGTGATCTCTCCTGATTTCATATTGCTGATAAGTTCTTAATGTAAAAAAACAACAAGAAAAACACTGTGGGGAACAATTGATGTATATTTTAGGGTCAAATTTTATCCAATGGTCTATAGTCACAATTCAGAACTAGATTCCCATAATTCCTTCCAGCTCCTCTGCTAACAGCCTAACATTCTGAAGCCAAATTAACAAAAATTCTACACACAATAGCTACAGAATACAAGTCAACATATTAGAAATAAGTATAATTATATCAGAATAATATTCCTATTGATGCTTATGATATGACCTTATCATCCTTTGTTTCAGAAAGACAAGTCTTCTCATTTTTAAAGGAAAACTGTTACAAAAGATTTGTTCTTTCATCTTGTAAAAGTGAGATGCTAAAATAGTTTAACAGTATTACATAAGGTGATTGGTGTTAGATCCCAGAAGAAGAAACTAACATGTAAAAGGAGTTTCTAACTCAGGGGCCCCACAGCTTATCTCACAAGAAAACAGGTGCCCCATAAACTAAAGAATGAATGCTGTTCAAAGTTTCTGCTGCTTTTGGGAAGTGTGCTACAGGCATCACTGCTATCTTGTTGGGATGAGTTGTACTCCCTCTCTCTGTAGGCTAAATAAGCTCCCCAACTCCGTGAGTGTCCTTCGTTACTGCCAGGCCGGCTTTTAGGTAAGCTGTTCAGCACACTTCCTTCCATGCTTGTTGGGACATCATAGGCATATTCTCTTAGGACTGTGAGTCTGCTTGCCCGGTGTCCCCTACTTCTGTTTTTATGATGGCGAGCTGGGTGCACATTTGTTCAAAACTGAACTTCTAAAGGTGCCACATGCATTTTAATATCACTGTCCATCGAATGTTCTGTCAGACTATTATCCAGCTGAGGCATGGAGTTCAAAGGTAGAGAACTGGTAAGGCACTGAGCTGCAGCAGCATGCAGATTTGTTAATTTGCGGCCTTGGGAGGAATTTTTAAAGTTTGATGCATTTTTGTTTGTGCAGGAAGATTCTGCACTGCTGTTGGTGCACTTGGGGGGCTCTCCATTTGTCCCACTGGAACTGGGGGGCTGGATGTTGACTTGCACTGAATACAAGCTCCATCCTGGGCAGCAAGTCAAGATCCAAGCAAGTCTCACATCCTCCCTGTTAACACAATGGTGAACCATGATGAAGGCACTGAAGCTTAAACACGTAGCTCCAAAAAAGAAGCTAAAAACCAGGTCCAGAGGGTAATATGAGGAAACAGCCAAGGCCCCAAACATCCACAAAGCAACATATAAGAGCAAAGTGAGGCTGGCCCCCAAGAGTTGAGAATGAAAAGTGTGCTCATTTTCCAATGCTGATGTAGAAATCAGGGACAGAGACATTGAATCCTGATGATTTATTTCACCATTTTCACTGACTGCCAGTCTTTGCTGTCCCTCGGTGGGCTCTTTAAGCTCATATTTGCGTTCGGGGTGCCGTTTCAACTGAATAAATATGCTTAGAAAGTACATGCAGTTTACGAAAGTGATGAAGCTAGCAGGCCCATAGAAGTCTCCCAAGGAGGGTTCCCACGCCATCCAGCAATAGGGTGCACTTGGCCGACTGCCATAATTCTTGATGTTTGCTGCTGCTGTTATGCCACAAACTATGATGGGAATGCCACCGCCAATCAGGTAAAAAACTGAGCATTGGTCTGGGTGGAGGTGGAGGCTCCTCAGGATCCTGGCACCTTTTAGCTTTTTTAGTGACTTGTATATAGATATTTTGAGCTGTCACTCCCACCCAAAGGACTGTGGCAAGAGTGGAATAATGAAGAATTATCCCAACTGCTTGGCAGACACTTGCATTTCTTGTTTGAGTTATGCCTCCCACAAAAACCACACAGGTCAGGAAAATATGAAAGCACAAGTTCACAAGCATGTGCCAACTCTTAAGACTGAGTCTAATCAAACTGTGATGGTATATGTAACTGCCAATGACTGCCAAGAGACACAGGAGAAGAATTACAGCAGTAGTGTAAACAACGGGATGCAAGAGAATGGCTGCCTGGGAGTATAGTTCAGATCCCGTCAAATCCATTAAAACCACATAGTTACTAAGGGTGTAGCACTGAATCATAGTGCTATTTTCTTCTGAGTAGAGAATATGGTACCCATCTGACTTCCAGCCACCTTGTCCATTCAGCAAATCAAAATCCTACTGGGCTGCAATGGCATCTGCTCCATGTGTGATTCGACGCAGTGTCACATTCACAGGGATGGGGTGGATATCTATGTTCACACCATCTATTTTCTTGAGAATCATGGGCATAACCACTGTGCATTGTTTTCCATCATCAGCCAAATTTGTTGAATTTCCGGTTGCTGGGAAAAGCTTCCCATTGCGGAATGCAATGAGTTGGAGCTTGTATAGAGACTCATCAGTTGGTCTGACTTCTCTTTTTTGTTTTGGTGAGAAAAGGGAAGGAGGAAGCTGAATAGAAGCCTCCACAATTGTATTCTTAAGTGCCAGGCTTGAAAATGTATTTGAAACATTGCACTTAAAGCTCAGCTGCTTATCTAGGTTTCCATCTGGATCCCGCCTCCCATAATCAGAAAGTCCAGTTCGGTCAGAGGTTTCCACTTTCTGGAACATGGTACAGGTCATCCCAGTAAAAACCAGTAGCCTTGATGACATAAGCTTCCAGGGCAATATTGGGTGAGTACGTTGAATAAACATGAGCTCCATTCGCTAGGCGGTATGTAGCGATTCTCTGTAGACACTGAATGATCCTACTGCAGGCTTTAGCTTCCCTCTGTGCCAGCCACAGGACACGCTCGTCAGCCAACATGATGTTACTTGCAATGTCAACCATCACATCACCTAGCTGATTAAACATATAAAGAACTCTAGTGACATCATTTGCATACTGGCAGCAAGAATAATCGTCGTCTGCCCAGAAGCCACTTCTATCACATCTGCGCCAAGCCTTCCTCTCATCCTGCGGGTTTCCAGGATATATCCCACTGCCGTGACTGTTACGAGCACACTGCAAATACGCAGTAATGCCTGCCAAGGTTCTGGGCCACCTGAAGTCCCCTTTGTTGTTGACCACCCTCTCCAGAGGGCAGTACTGTGTGGAACTTTCTAATACCACAATATTGACAGTCCTCGTATTGTTCCTGCATTCGCTCTGGACATGACAACCCCAATTTCCAGTAGAACCAGCCTGAATATTAGAAATGGTTAGGGCACTTGCAATCAGCGAGCAGTTGTGAATCATGTTCTTTTCAACAAAGATATCTTGCGATTCATCAGTTTCAACTATTCGCCCATCCTGATACCATAACACTTGCATGTCCTGATCAATATATGAAGCCATGCACTGGAAAGGAAGGCTGTCGCCTTCAAATACAACTTGATGATGGGATGGAGTCATATAGAAAGACAATAATTCAAGGGGAGGATCACACATCAGCAGCTCCTGCTTCATACCTGTGACCAGCTGGGCCTGCAGTGATTTAGGGTAAGCACAAGAGCGGGAGCCATTATCTTTTTCTTCTTTTCTGCTGGCTCCCACCTGCTTTCTTCCTCTAATAAATCTTAAACTTTATACTTAAACTTTGACTCGCAGCATTGTATGAATCCTTGAACGGCTCTGAACCTAACATATGGTGCCAAATAAAGTTGTTGTTTAGTGAGAATTTACCAATCAAAAGTGCCATTTTCTGGCCAACGTTTTTGTTGTTCTAAAGGATATTGCGGCCAAATTGTATTACAAAAGTGGATGAGTTTTTTTGCTTTTAATTCCCCTTTTAATTGAAGTTTACTAAGATTGCAGATTAAACATCTGAGGGGAGTAGATTTAGGAGGAAATTCAGTTTTGGAGCCACTGAAAAGTGACTGTATATTGCCCATGATTATTTAAGAAATTTGAAAGGCTTGAGATTTGTTAGGGAACTTCACTCATCAGAGGCTTACGAAGATCCCCTGTGAGACCCCCACAGTCCCCCTGCTCCTTTAGAGGCTTACGGTCTCCCTGAATGAGACTGACACGAATTGGGGCTATGCTCGTCAGAGGCTTACGGAGATCGCCTGTGGGAGACTCACAGCCCTCCCCCGCCCCGCTCCTTTAGAGACTTACAGTTTCCCTGCAGGGAATTTTGCTCATCAGAGGCTTACAGAGATGTCCCGTGAGACCCCCACAGTCCCCCTGCTCCTCTAGGGGCTTGCAGGGGCCACCCAAAACGTTGCTCAAGTGAGACTAACAGCCCAGATCCACACAACTGCTGCAACAACAAAGCAGGCATCCCCAGTTTGTCATTGAGGGTCAGGAAATGTGTGCAGTCTTTCGCCCAAGGCGTCCCCCAGGTTACTTTGACTGCTGCAATGGGGAAAGATGCTCCCGGAGCATCTGAGAGTTTTGAGTGAGCGCTCAGGTTTACCTAGGCTTACAAAGCCGGGCGTCACGTTAAAGCGAGCCGAGGCGCCACTCGGAGGTGGGCCAGAGTGTCCCCGGGACACCGAACAAAACTCTTGAGTGGGGATCTGGGCAGAAAGACGTCACTTACCTACTTAGGGCCAAATTAGTAGTAGATAGTTGAGAGCTGTGTGGGTGAGCCGGCATTGCGTGAAGGTGGTCTGAGTTGATGGACTCAAGTCGCTGAATGCATGGAAACCTGAAAGGCTGTGTAGTTTAGGGAATGGAGGCAATGGGAGGCTGCCCCATTGCCCTGAGTGGCCAGGAAACTTAAATCCCAGTCAAACCTCCATCCCGGGTTTCGGTGCCATATGTTAGGTTCGGAGCCATTCAAGGATTCATACAATGCAGCGAGTCAAAGTTTAAGTATAAAGTTTAAGATTTATTAGAGGAAGAAAGCAGGTGGGAGCCAGCAGAAAAGAAGGAAAAGATAATGGCTCCCGCTCTCTATCTGAGAGCAGCATTCTTTAACGAGAAATGGGACCCATGTTGGGTAGAGGGTCTGCTGTGATGTTCTGTGCCTCGATTGGGTAAGTGCCTATCTAGTTTTGGGCTGATTGGTTCATAGAATTCTGAGGCAATATTCTTTTTAGGAAAGCAGCTGCGTTATCTAGCTGGGGAGAGCAGGCCTTTTTGGTTGTTTATTTTATGGGCATATCTGGCTTTGCCTTATCCTCCTTTGAGGGGCCACTGGGACGGCCTTGAAAGCTTTGAACAGCCTTCATTCTTCAGTTTATGGGGCACCTGTTTTCTTGTGAGATAAACTGTGGGGCCCCTGAGTTAGAAACTCCTTCTACATGTTAGTTTCTTCTTCTGGCATCTAACAATTGGGTAGTATAACAATAACTAAAATGGATTTTTTTATCCTTCTGTTAGCTAAGTTTGTATGGGTGAAATGTTATTTGTATATTTAGATATTGTATAAAATTCCTTAAAACTTTGCAGTGTTCTCACTGTCCATGACCTGTATGATTTTAGACAGTGGTATGATGTTGTTAGTCATGGTTTTATTTATTCTTAGAAAAAGGCTGCAAATCATAAAAACAGCCAAATTTACTTGTCAGTTGCCCTGCTTTGCCATAATACTTCTCTAAAAGTATACATAAAAAATAAATAAAAATAAAAAATAAAAGTATACGTAGTCAGCCGTAAGTCAGAACTTCATTTGCAGCAGAAAGAGAAGCAAGATAACGCACAACGAGGTGAATGGATCCTGTACACAGCATTTGGAGTGAAGTACTCCAGAAACAAAGGCAAACACTATAATGCCTCACCAATATGGACTAACTACTATGTGTAAACTCAGAATTGAATCTTAGAGAACAGCCTAACAGGGAAACAATTACTGTGATGGTCCCTAGATTGTAAGCTCTTACAGGAGTCAAATGTGTTACTGAATTGAAATGGTTGTCTCCAAACTCTGAGATGTTGATCCCTTTGTGTATAACCTGATTGGTCTCTGGAACTCTGGGTATCTGTGTGACACCTGAAACTCAGAGCTACAGCTCAGCAGATATGAACGTCAGTATTAACACATACAGCAACTGTTAAAAAACAAAAAAAAAAAGGTGAAAAAAGAGCCCAGACTTCAGTTAGAGATGTGAATGAAGCAGAAGGGCAAATCAGGCCAAAGGGTAAAAGTTGAAACTGACCATGTGTTAAAATTTCAACTTCCATGTGAGACCAAGGGAAGAGATGTTTATTTGGTGCAGAATCTATATTTTCTAAACAATTTAACGTCAATAGTCAGTTTGTTCAAACACCACAATTACGTGGAACTTTAAATAGGAAGTGAGATATGGTAGGTTTGTATAGGTTAGAGTGAAATAGCAACACGTCCCAAAGTAATTTGGGCAGAGAATAAAAATATATATGCGGGGCCCCCTGCAGAGCTGGGGGAAAATGCAGAAGTATTGGACTTCCTCACCTGGATTGTTGTTGATGTTCTCACAAACATTGAGGACTAACATCTTGGTATGCCGAGCCCTCTATCTTGGGGCTTGCCCTTATGAAGTTCGTTACTGCAAAGGAGAGGCTAAACTTGCTTATAATTGTGCCTAAGAGTCTCCCCCTGAGTGCCTCTTTGTTGCTCAGATGTGGCCCTCTCTCTCTAGCTAAGCCACCTCAGCAGGTGAACTCACCGCCCTCCCCACTATGTGGGACATGACTCCCAGAGGTGTAAATCTCCCTGGCAACACAGGATATGACTCCTGGGAATGAATCTGGACCAGACATTGTGGGATTGAGAACATCTTCTTGACCAAAAGGGGGATGCGAAATGAAACAAAATAAAGCTTCAGTGGCTGAGAGATTTCAAATGGAGTCAAGAGGTCACTCTGGTGGACATTGTTATGCACTATATAGATAACACTATTTAGGTTTTAATGTATTGGAATAGCTAGAAGGAAATACCTGAAACTACCAAACTCCAGCCCAGTAGCCTTGACTCTTGAAGACAATTGTATAACTATATAGCTTACAAGGGGTGACAGTGTGATTGTGAAAACCTTGTGGATCGCACCCCCTTTATCCAGTGTATGGATGGATGAGTAGAAAAGTGGGGACAAAAACTAGATGAAAAATAGGGTGGGATAAGGGGGTGGTTTGGGTGTTCTTTTTTACTTTAATTTTTTATTCTGATTCTGATTATTTCTGGTGTAAGGAAAATATTCAAAAATAGATTGGGGTGATGAATGCATACCTATATGATGGTACTGTGAACAGTTGATTGTACACCATGGATGATTGTATGGTGTGTGAATATATCTCAATAAAACTGAATTTAAAAAAAGAGAGAGAGAGAAGCAAGACACTCAATACTGCAAAGGAGAGGCTAACCCGCTTATAGTGGTGCCTAAGATTCTCCCCCCGAGTGCCTCGTTGCTCAGATGTGACCCTTTCTCTCTCTCTCTCTCTCTCTCTCTAGCTAAGCCACCTCAGCAGGTGGGATCTGACTCCCAGGGGTGTAAATCTCCCTGGCAACATTCCCGGGGATGAATCTGGGCCTGGCATTATGGGATTGAGAACATCTTCTTGACCAAAAGGGGGATGCGAAATGAAACAAAAAGTTTCACTGGCTGAGAGATTCCAAATGGAGTTGAGAGGTCACTCTGGTGGACATTCTTATGCAGTATATAGATAACACTTTTTAGGTTTTAATGTATTGGAATAGGTAGAAGGAAACACCTGAAACTGTCAAACTCCAACCCTTTATCCAGTGTATGGATGGATGAGTAGAAAAATGGGGACAAAAACTAAAAGAAAAATAGGGTGGAAAAGGGAGAATGACTTGGGTGTTCTTTTTTACTCTTATTTTTTATTCTTATTTTTATTCTTTCTCATGTAAGGAAAATGTTCAAAAATAGATTGGGGTGATGAATGCAAAACTATATGATGGTACTGTGAACAGCTGATTGTACACCATGGATGATTGTATGGCATGTGAATATATCTCAGTAAAACTGAACTAAAAAAAAAGACAGAAGCAAGACAAATATATATAAATTATGTCTTACCTGCTAATTAACATAACCCTGGTAAAGGTGTAAATGTGTGAATGTGTAAACCCTGGCAAATGTGCTAGAGTTTGTCAGTATAAGACAATAGTCAAAGGTTATTTCTGAAAATAGCTTAAATTTGGAAAATTAGGGCTTAGATTGTAAGCTCTTACAGCAGTCACATTTACTCTTAAGCTTTAATTTTTTATTCTTATTCTGATTCTTTCTGGTGTAAGGAAAATGTTATTTCTCAATTCTAAGGTGATCTGCTCTTTGGATAACCTGGTAGTTCCCTAGCACTTTAGATAGCTGTAAGACACCTGAGACTCAGAATTAGAGGTCTCCAGCTCTGAGAGTCAGCATTAATCCAGACAGCAACTGTTAAAAAGCTGAAAAAGAAATCAGACATCGATTGAAGTGTCAATAAAGCTGATCTGGTTAAGAGTAAGGAAAATCAGAGTACAGGGTAAAATATAATATTGTCTGTATTTTAAAACTTTGACTTCTGTGTGAGACTAAAAGAAGAAATTGCTTATCTTGTCCAAAATTTAAATCCTCTATAGCACACTATCTAATTTAACCTGTCTAGTCAGTTTAATTGAACAACCTAATTCAACTTTATTTGACATGGAACCTAGGACAAAGAATAAGATCTTGATATTCAAGTTAATGTTACATGCTGATGCATTTCAAAGTAATTTGGGCAAAAAAAAATGAGAAAGTATTTGCAAGTTCCCTTGAGGGACTAGAGAAAAAGTGGAACTGTTGAACTTCCCACCTGGGGAATTCCTGATGTTCTCCTAAGCATTGGGGTTCCCAGTGTGATGGGCCAGGCCCTCGAGCTTAGGGCTTGCTCTTGTGAAACTTATTTCTGTAATGGCAAAGCTAAGCCTATTTATAGTTAATGCTTAACAGTCCCCCCAGAAAACTTCTTTCGTTACTCAGATGTGGTCTTTCTCTGTAAGCCAAACTGCAGATAAACTCACTACCTCCTGACTTTGTGGGACATGACTTCCAGGGGTGTAGGTCTCTTTAAGTCTCCCTGGCAATATGCAACATGACTCTCAGGGATGAGCCTGGCCCTAGCATCATGAAATTGGATGACCAAGAGGGGGAAAAGTAGTAAACAGAGTTTCAGTGGCTAAGAGATTTCAAATCATCTCAAGAGTTCATTCTGGAGGTTACTCTTATGCAAATATCAGTCAGATATTATGAGCTGCCACAATATGGCAAGCTCCAACCAACAGTGTTCCTGAAAACCCTAAAGGGCACCTTGGGTTCTATAAAAATATTACTTACTAAGTTTGTTTTTCAGAGACTTAAAGCCTCTGGATTTTTCCTATGCCAGATAAGCTCTGAAACCCAGAAGTACTGGTCTCTCCAAGAAATAAGAACAACCAGTTTCATCCTTTGGCCCCATAATGTCAATGCCCCTTTTCAGCATGAAGCAGTTAGAAGAGTCATCACACAGATATCCCTCAAGATTGAGGGAAAATTGTCAAATGAGATGGGGGAGTTGTCATGAGAAGTTAGAATTTAAGGACTGATTATGATTACTGAATCATTATATAGATATTCCTTTTCACTTTCTGGTAGATGGTAGATGGTAGATGGAGGGAAATATCTGAAACCTGAACTGTAATCCAGCTGCCTTGATCTCTGATAATGATTGTGTAGTCTTTATCTTGTGCCCTTGTGATTGTAAAAACCTTGTGACTAACCTTCACTTGTACCCATTTATCCAGTTTTTCTACTTCAAAGTCATGACCACTAAAGACAGCCCCTAATGTTTATTAATGAGGGGTCTTGGGTCAGCCGAGAACTAACCCACCCCAAGTCCAAAGTTATCTTGATAACCGAAGCTGGATCTAACCAAAATGGGCCCATCTGATATGCAGATCATCATATTAAGGTTGCCATTTTCTTACATATGTTCTATGACTAAGCATGTAATCAATATGCACGTGCTCAATAATTAGATCACTTCTAATTACATCATCTGGAGACATGGTACTCATTTTCCTAAAATCTGCCTGTCTTTTGATACTATAAGACTATCAGAATTATTGCAGATTGGAGAGAGAGATTTTGGACTAATAGGCTATCAGTTCTCTTGCTTCGCACCTAGCAATAAAACTCTTTCTCTCTTTGAAACCCTGGTGTCTCAGAAATTGGTCATTTGAGTGCATCTGGTAAAAGAAGCCACTGTGTTGGTCTGGTGTGCCAGTTTGGATATATTATGTCCCTCCAAGACACATGTTTTAATCCAATCTTGTGGGATATTTGGATTAGGTTGGTTCCATGGAGATGCGACTCACCTAACTGTAGGTGATAATTTTGATTAGATTATTTCATGGAGGTGTGGTCCTGCCATTCAGCATGGGTCTTGATTAGTTTACCAGAGTACTATAAAAAGAGCCACACAAGCCTAGATGCTTGCTGACACTGATGCTTAGACATGCTTAGAGATGCAGACAGAAGGACATTTAGCTAAGAGATGCTAAGATAGGACCCCAAGATGCTTAGAGAGAAATGACCTGGGAGAAAGAACTAAGAACACACAGGAGCTGAGAGAGAAGTTAGAACACAACCTGGGATCAGCAGACACCAGCCACATGCTTTCCCAGCTAACAGAGGTTTTTCGGACACCAACAACCTTTCTTTAGTGAAGGTATACTCATGTTGATGCCTTAATTTGGACACTTTTATGGCCTTTGGACTGTGAATTTGTAACCAAATAAACCCCCTTTATAAAAGCCAATCTATTTCTGGTACTTTTCATAATGGCAGCATTAGCAAACCGGAACAGTCCAGTAATAAATCTTTATTTTACTTCATTTCTCTTCCTACTTTTGGTCCAAAAAGGGTTTCTCAATCCCATGATGTTAGGGCCAAGCTCATTCCTGCAAATCATGTCCCATGTTGCCAGGGAGATTTACACCCCAGAGAGTCAAGTGCCACATGGGGGGGGGGGGGGCAGTGTGTTTACCTGCAGAGATGGCTTAGAGAGAAAGGCCATATCTCTGGGGGTGACTCTTAGGCACAAATATAAGTAGGCTTAGCCTCTTCTTGGCAGTAACAAACTTCATAAAGGCAAACCCCAAGATCGAGTTCTCAGCCTTCTAAATTAGAAGCCCCCAATGCTTGTGAGCATATCATTAATTCCCCAGGTGGGGAAATTTAATATTTCCCCATTTCCCCCAGTCCCACAAAGGGGCTTTCAAATACATTTTTATTCTCTGCCCAAATTACTCTGGGATGTATTGGGGCTTCACATTAACCCATACAAACCAACCAGATTTCATCCCCTATTCAATGTTCCATGCAATTCTGTTGTTTGAATAAACTGACCATACAAGTTAAATTATATAGTGTGTTACAAAAAATACAGATTTTGAACCTAATAAGCATCTCTTCCTTTGGTCTCACATGGAAGTAGAAATTTTAAAAACACCATCAATATTGTCCTTGACCCTTTAGTCTGATTTACCTTAGTCCTAACCAAGTCTATTTCATTCATATCTCTAATTGGAGTCTGATCTCTTTTTCAGACTCCTTAACAGTTGCAGCATGGGGTAATGCTGAAATTCATAGCTGCTGGACTCCAGCTCTGAGTCTCAGGTGTCACACAGACACTCAAAGTTCCAAGGACTGACCAGATTATACACAAAGAGCTCAGCATCTCTGAATTTAGAAATAACCATTACAACTCAGTAATAGATGTAACTGCCGTAAGAGCAATCTAGGAACCTTTACAATAAGCCTTCCCCTGATAACCTATGCTCTCAGACTCAATTCTCAGAGTTTGCACATTATAGTTAGTCCATATTAGTAAGGCATTATAATGTTTTTCTTTTCATTTCTGGTTTATTTCACTCAACATACTGTCCTCAATTTCCGTTCACCTCACAACTTCACTCCTTCTTGTAGCAGCTCAATAGTCCATTGAATGTATACACCACAGCTCACCATTCCATTCATCAGTCAGTGTACCCTTAGGCCAGCTACATCCACTGCAAATCATGAATACTGACACCATAAACCCCATTATGCAAATGTCCATTTGTGTCCCTCTTTTCCATTCTTCCAAGTATATATCCAATAACTGAGTTGCAGGACCATATGGCAATCCCATGCTTGGTTTCCTGTGGAATTACCACACTGCCCTCCAGATGGGCTGCACAATTCTACTTCCCCACCAATGGTGATTACATACATCCCTTTCTCCACATTTTCTCCAGCACTTGTATCACTCTGTTTATTTTTTTGATGGTTTTGTTCACACACTGTTCTAGTTTGCTAATGCTGCTGAAATGCAAAACACCAGAGATGAATTGACTTTTTATAAAAGGGGGTTTATTTGGTTACACAGTTACAGTCTTAAGGCCATAAAGTGTCCAAGGTAACACATCAGCAATTGGGTACCTTCACTGGAGGATGGCCAATGGTGTTCAGAAAACCTCTGTTAGTTGGGAAGGCACGTGGCTGGTGTCTGCTCCAAAGTTCTGGTTTCAAAATGGCTTTCTCCAAGGACATTCCTCTCTGGGCTGCAGTTCCTCAAAAATGTCACTCTTAGTTGCACTTGGGATATTTGTCCTCTCTCAGCTTCTCTGGAGCAAGAGTCTGCTTTCAAAGATCATCTTCAAACTGTCTCTCATCTGCAGCTCCTGTGCTTTCTTCAAAGTGTCCCTCTTGGCTGTAGCAAGCTCTCTCCTTCTGTCTGATCTTATATAGTGCTCCAGTAATTTAATTCAGACCCACCCTGAATGGGCGGGCCAACACCTCCATGGAAATTATCCAATCAGAGTCATCACCCACAGTTGGGTGGGGCACATTCCATGGAAACACTCAAAGAATTACAATCTAATTAACACTGATATGTCTGCCCACACAAGATTACATCAAAGATAATGGTGTTTGGGGGACATAATACATTCAAACTGGCACACACACTATACATTTCATCCTATGTAAACAATCAATGGCTCCCTTATAATCTCATAGTTATGCATTCACAACCACTATCTAAATAAGGACATTTCCATTTCTTCCACAAAGAAGGAGAAAGAGGCAAAAAAAAGTAAAAAGAAAAAAGAAAAAATGACAAAAAGCAATAAGAGAAAAAATAAAATAAAAATAAAGTACAATAAAAAAAGTCAGACAACAACACCAACACCAAGAACCCCACAACCCTCCATTATATTCCCCTCTTATAGACATCTAGCTTCACTTTATTGCCTTTGTTACAATTAACGGAAGCATATTACAATGTTACTGTTAATTATATACTCTTGTTTGCATTGATTGTATTTTTCCCCAATAACACCCCATTTTGAACACCTTGCAAAGTTGACATTCATTTGTTCTCCCTCATGTAAAAACATTCTTTTACTTGTACATTTAATCACAATCATTGACCACTCTAGGTTTCACTAAGTTATACAGTCCTATTCTTTATCTTCTGTCTTTCCTTCTGGTGTCCTACATGTCCCTAAAACTTTCTCTTTCAACCATACTCACAGTCATCTTTGTTCAGGGTAACTTACATTATTCTGCTACCATCATCCAATATTGTGCTTAAAACCTCTCTCTCCTGTCTTTTCCTATCTGTCTATAAGTGCTCCCTTTTGTATTTCCTATAGAGCAGGTATATTGTTCACAAACTCTCTCAGCGTCTGTTTGTCTAAGAATGTTTTACACTCTCCCTTATTTTTGAAAGACAGCCTTGACAGATATAGAATTCTTTGTTGGCAGTTTTTCTCTTTTGGTATTTTAAATATATCATACTGCTGCCTTCTCACCTCCATGGTTTCTACTAAGAAATCTGCACATAGTCTTATCGAGCTTCCCTTGTATGTGATGGATTGCTTTTCTCTTGCTGCTTTCAGAATTCTCTCATTGTCTTTGACATTTGATAATCTGATTATTAAGTGTCTTAATATAGATCTTTTCAGATATATTCTGTTTGGGGTATTTTGCATTTCTTGAATCTGTAATTTTATGTCTTTCATAAGAGATGAAAAATTTTCTGTAATTATTTCCTCCATTATTCTTTCTGTCCCTTTTCCCTTCTCTTCTCCTTCTGAGACACCCATGACATGTATATTCATATGCTTCACATTGTCATTCAATTCCCTCAGATGCTGCTCATATTTTTTCCATTCTTTTCCCTATCTGTTCTTTTGTATGTAGGATTTCAGATGTCTTATCCTCCAGTTCATGAATCTTTTCTTCTGTCTCTTGAAGTCTGCTGTTGTATGTCTCCATTGTGCTTTTTCATCTCTTGTATTGTGCATTTTATTCCCCTAAGTTCTGCAAATTTGTTTTTCAAACTTTCGATTCTTCCTTATGTTCACCCAATGTTTTCTTTATAACCTGCATCTCTTTTGCCATATCTTCCCTCAACTTGTTGATTTTATTTTTTAATTGATTTTGGAGGTTTGTTTGAGTAATAGTCAGCTGTTTCAATTCCTGTGTCTCAGTTGAAGTGCAAGTTTGTTCCTTTGAATGGATGATATCTTCGCATTTTTCCTAATGTGACATAATTTTTTGTTGTCTAGTCATCTGGTTTCCTTGATTATCCCAATCAGATTTTCCCAGACCAGGTGGGCCCAGGCCTCAGGAGGAGACTGTATTCAGTATGCAGTTTCCCTGAGGATGAGACTCAGAAGATTGTCAGACTTTCCCGTGAGGCCTCTAGATGCTGTGCTTTTCCTATCCTGCCCACCAGTGGTGCTTGTCAGCCCACAGCTCCCCACTGGTGTAAAGAAGGGCATTGCCTTTAATTCTCAATAGACCCTGTTCCTGCCAGAGGCTGAGAGTGTTAGAAGCCAAGCTTAAGCTGTTTCTGTCCTCCTCTCCCTAGGCCCTGGGGTCTGAGTTCTCTGAAGGAAGGCAACCACTTGAGCTGGGCCCTGCCCCCCTTCTCTTAGGGAACATACACCCTTTAGGGAGGTATCTTCTACACTTGAATTCCTCCTTTGTCTCTCTGATTCTGTTAACTCCACCCTTGCCTGGGTCAGCACTGACAATTGAAAATGCCTGAGGCTTTCTCTAATGAGCTACTTTGAGTGAGAGGAAAAAAAAGGAAAAAGAGAGAAAGGCCCTTTTCAGAGCCAGTCCCCAGCCCCCAGTTTCGCAGGTCAACCAGTGTTGGTACCTGGTACTCTGTGCCCCTTTTCTTGGGACACAGCCATTTTCCAGTATTCTGAGCTCAGCTGTCTCCAAAAGCCTCTGTTTTTATTTATTTATGTATTTTTTTTCTGTCAGCTCTGCCTCCTCTCTGCTGGGAGGAAACTCAGGTTTCTTTCCTGCTTGCTCCAGGTTTATCTGTGCTCGTAGCTTGTATTCAGTAGTCCAGATTTTTTAATTAAAACCACAATTGGAGCTTTGTTGAGTTACTTTTCCTCACTCCAGGTAACCTGCTTCTTTTTTCCACAAGGAAGTGTTTCAGCTCAGCCTGCCATGCCAGTGAGGGAGGGGCACCAGCTCTGCAGTTTGGAGAGCTTTACTTACAGTTCTATGCTGTGATCTCAGCCATTTCTGCCATTCCAGGCTGGTTTATGATGTGTGTCCGGTCACATGTCACCCAGCAGTTGTTCCAGACTATTTACTAGTTGTTCCTGGCTATTTACAAGTTGCTCTAGAGGACTAACTAAATTCCACATCTCTCTATACAACCATCTTGCCCCACCTCCAAAACACTGTTTTTGAAAAATCTGAAAATAAGCAAACAAAAGTCACAACTTACAAGATGCCATCAGAGCGGAATTTAGAAGAAAAATCTTTTCTGTATTCCTCTATTCTTAGGAATAAAGAAAAACAAACTAGGACTTCAAAAATTTAGAAAGGAAACAAAGTTCAAGATATTTTAAAAAGCGGAAAACAAGAAACAATATGAGTAGAAAAATATTGAAGCTTAAACCAATGTGCTTGGTAAACTGACAGTTGATTCTCTAAAGACATTAGCTAAGTTGATACAATTTTAGTCTAAAGACAAAAAAGAAAAAGGAAGTCAATGAAAATCAGGACTGAGAAAGAAGACTAAAAATCAGAACAAATGATTTACAGACCTGAGGAAACATTTTCCTCAGCTGCATATTAATTGTTATAACCAAATGAGAACAAGCACTAATTTATCAAAATACATGGTAAAAGAAAGAGAGATTCTGAATATAGTAAAAATTGTTCAATAAAGAAAAGCAAAAAGACAAAGAGACACCTTGTCCTTGGGAATTTGCTGGATTATTTTCCAAAACTTTCAGAAAGGAATGTGTTGTATAAATTCTCTAAATTATAGACAATTTGGCACACTCTGGTTTTAAAAATTCTATTCTATTCTAATTTTAGTTTTAATGTGAGTCTTCATCCACTATACCCGCAATTCTTAAATGAGGGCGATTTTGCCCCTCAGGGGAAATTGAGTGATGTCTTGTGACAGTTTTGATTGTCACAACTGGCATCTAGAGGTTGAGGATGCTGCTAAACAAACGCCCTACAACACAGAATCATCTGGCCCAAAATGTCAATAGTGAGAGGTTAAGAAACCCTAGCCTATGAGCCATGAATGGGTTAAAAGCTTCATTTAATAAATACTGCCACTGAAATTCTGGCTAGCAGGAAGGAAACCAGACTGCCCAATGCCCAGGCAACCAGCTGGCAGAAGGGTCTGGCTGCAGTGGACTGGAAACCATCTTGCTCAGGGGACGATCGTGGCAGGAATTAAGCCTGCAGATCAGGGACCGAAATTGAGAAGGACAGTTGGGGCAGAGACACAGGTCCACCTGGGTAGAAGAGCCGAGCAGCCTGGTATCCCAGAGCCCTGCCCACCAAGGGCAGCTGGACAACAGATCCAGGCTGAACCAGGGACAGATGACACTGAGCCCAGCACCAGGGTGGTAATTCTTCAGGGGCTGCTGGGGCAGGGCTAGGCAGGGTAAACTGAATATATGCTTTAAAGTTATCTGCCATAACTTAAAAGTGAGTATAGAAGGTTCCTCCACGTCACTGCCAAATTACAGTGCTTTTACCACCCTCACAGGAGTGGCCAAAGTTAAAAACATATAACCACCTAATGACTGCCACTAGCATGGACATCGGTGCTGGAAGTCACTATAGAAGCCATACAGCATGTCTATATACTGTTTACCATTCGAAGGCTCCCGGAGAAACTCAGACACACCGAATGGGCAAAACATCCAGGCAGACAGGTGAATTGCCCCTTGAAAGCCCCTAAAATAGTGATGATAAGCAGAGAGACTTATAGGGAAAAGAGATGATAGCTCCACCCCAAAGCTCCTTGGGCTTTATTACAAGGCATCTTATAAAGTCCCCCAAATAAATGTGTATGTTCTAGCTTTATTATTATGTTTGGTTTTACAAGCTTATTCACTGATTATTGTGATCAATGTGTGTATTTATTTGCTATGTGATGGGAAGCCTGCAATAGAACACCAATTAATTTCATTTTGCCCATAGGATACAAAGGTTTTGAGTTCTACCAGCTCATCTTTTAAGCATCCTCCGGGAATTAAATAAGGCAGGTGTTCCAGTTTGGTAACTCTGCCGTTATGCAAAATACCAGAAATGGATTGGCTTTTATAAAGGGGGTTTATTTGGTTACAAATTTACAGTCCAAAGGCCATGAAAATGTCCAAATTAAGGCATCAACACAAGTTATACCTTCACTGAAGAAAGGCCGTTGGTGTCCGGAAACTATTAGCTGGTAAGGCACGTGGTTGGCGTCTGCTGATCCCAAGTTGTGTTCTAGCTCCTCTCTTAGCTCCTGTGAGTTCTTGGTTCTTTCTCCCAGGATATTTCTTTCTAAGTGCCTGGGGGTTCTGTCTTAGCATATCCTGGGGCAAAACTTTGGGCTTCATCTCTTAGCTAAACGTCCTTCTGTCTGCATCTCCAAGCATGTCTAAGCACTAGCGTCAGCAAGCGTCTGGGCCTGTGTGGCTCTTTTTATAGTACTCCAGTAAGCTAATCAAGACCCATGCTGAATGGGCAGGGTCACACCTCCATGGAAATAATTCAATCAGAGTTATCACCTACAGCTGGATGAGTCACGTCTCCATGGAAACAACCTAATCCAAATATCCTACAAGATTGGATTAAAAGATCATGTTTTTTTTTTCTTGGGGAACATAATATATTCAAACCAGCACAGCAGGGGACCAGAATCTACTGGATAGAGTTTTACACAGGAAAATTCGTAGAAAGTGATTCATCAAGTGGAAACATGCACAGCCCAGAAACAATTAACTAAAGCTAAAGGTAGAAAGCTTAAAGGTATTATTATAACCTAGCATAAGATGAAATCATGGAACCTCAAGTAGCTGAGGTAGTAGAGGAATAGATACACATGCTTTGCTGGTGGCACTGTATATTAGCTCATTCTCTCCAGAGAGCAATCAAGTAGTCTATTATAAATTCATAAAACTGTTCTTATCCTTTGGCTTGTAAAGTCTGCTTTGTGGATGGATATACCCAAAAATTCAATCAAAAATGGGGGAAGCACAATTTAATAAGCCAAGTCTTCCATTTGGAGCCTTGCCCCTATGAAACTTATCTCTCCAATGGCGAGGCTAACCTTACTTATTACTGTGCCTAAGAGTCACACCCAGAGAAACTCTTTTGTTACTCAGATGTGGCCTCTCTCTCTAAGCCCACTAGGCAGATAAACTCACTGCCCTCCCTGCTACGTGTGACATGACTCCCAGGGGTGTAAGTCTCCCTGGCAATGTGGGACATGACTCCTGGGGATGAGCCTGGCCCTGGCATTGTGGGATTGAGAATGCCTTCTCAACTGTAACAAGGTGAAGTTTCAGTGGCTAGGAGATCTCAAATAGAGTTGAGAGGTGATTCTGGAGGTTATTCTTATGCATTATATAGATATTCCTTTTTAGTTTCTAGTATTAGATTAACTAGAAGGAAATACCTGAAACTGTTGAATTGTAATGCAGTAGCCTTGATTCTCGATGACAATTGTATAACTATATAGCTTTTGTCATGTGATCATGTGATTGTGAAAACCTTGTGTCTGACACTCCT
Source organism: Choloepus didactylus (assembly GCF_015220235.1). NCBI lineage: Eukaryota > Metazoa > Chordata > Mammalia > Pilosa > Megalonychidae > Choloepus > Choloepus didactylus. Next base: position 131,280,992 of record NC_051308.1, read on the forward strand.
GGATCCAGTGTATGGGCAGATGAGTAAAGACAAAAGTATATATAAATAATAGGAGGGGGATAAGAGGTATGGGATGTTTTGGGTGTTCTTTTTTATTTTTATTTTTTTCTTAGTTTTGGAGTAATGAAAATGTTCTAAAATTGATTGCAGTTGTGAATACACAACTGTACGAGGACACTGTGAGCCATTGAGTGTATGCTTTGGATGGACTATATGATATGTGAATATATCCCTATAAAATTGCATTTAAAGCAAACAAAAACAAAAAAATGGGGCAAGCAATTACTGATCAGAGTGTGGTAAATAAAGGTAAAAAAAATAAAATAAAATTCTATATGCCAGTATGAGAAAGAACGGGTGTGGTGATTTGGAACTATGTACCCCAGAAAAACACTTCTTTGAACTTAATCCATTCCTGTTGGTGTCAACCCATTATAAGTAGGGCCTTTTGATGAGGGTACTTCATATAAAGTGTGGCCCAGGATGGGTCTTAACTCTATTACTGAAGGCCTTATAGGGAAGGTCACAGAGAGAGAAAAAGGCCACAAAGGGAGCAACCAGAAACTGAGAGTCAACAGAAGGTGAAAGAGAAGGGAGAGACCAGGAGAGGCTGCCGTGTGCCTTGCCATGTGACAGAGGAGCCAAGGATCAAGGATTGCCGGCAGCCTTCTGGAAGAAAGCATCGCCTTGGTGATACCTTGATTTGGACTTCTCCTAGCCTCCGAACTGTGAGCTAATAAATTTCCATTATTTTAGCCAAGCCATTACATGACATTTGCTTTAGTAATGAGGAAACTAAAAATACTGGGAAACCTACCCTTTATCTACAGAAAGGAATGCCGGATAGCCATTAAATATTAGAGGATGTGCACAGGTGGACTGCTAATCTATGTAATTTTTTTATGTGAAATGTTAAGAGAAAAAAAGAGCAGAACCTAAGAGTATGTATACATCAATCTCAACAAAGAAGTAGGCATGGATAAAAATAAAAATACAATATAAGTGACCTCACTGAAGTGAGAATATAATTTGTTCAGTAACTATTCATTGAGCACCTATTATGTTCTAGGTCCTGTCTAGGCTTTGTGCAAACACCTGTGAACAACAGTGAACAAAAAGAGAAAAAAATCCTTGCCCTCATATGTTTACATCTTATGGGGGGAGGCACACAATATGCACAAACATCCAAATCACATCATATATATTACATTTTATATATACTTTTTAATGAAATATAACATATGCAGTAAAGTGCACAGATCTTAAGCATATAGATCTATACTTTTTTACATATATATACTCTAATATAACCATCAGCCAGATCAAGATAGAGAAAGCTTCTAGCATTGCAGAAAGTTTCCTCAGGGCCCTTTCCAGTCAATAAGCACCTCCCCACAGGTAACCAGTTACCCGACTTTCATCACCCCAGATTCATTTGGCCTGTTCTTGCCTCTTATGTAAATGGAATGTTATAGTATGTACTTTTTTGTATCTGGATTCTTTTGTTCAACATTGTGTCTGTGAGAACTATCCATGATATTGCAGTAGCTCATTCATTTTCATTGTACTCGGTATTCCATCACATGAATAATGGAATTATATACAGCAGTGTCTATAGCCATCCTCTATTAATGGACATTTAGATTGTTGCCAGTCACTGACTATTTCAAATAAAGCTTCTATGAACCTTACTGGACATGTCTTTTGGTAGATTTAAGTGTTCATTCCTGTTGGGTATATAACCAGGAATGGGTTTCCTGGATCATAGGGTAGCTACATGTTTAGTTTTAGTTGATATTGTCAGTCTTCCAAAGTGATTGTCCCATCAGCAGTGAATCCAAGTTCCAGCTATTCTTTTTAGAGAGTGAAGCTCCTTAGCTTAATTTGGATACCATCTCATATTTCCCAACTTACCCTTATGAACTTGTCTCCTAGTAGTGTAACCGAGAAACTAAGAGTTAACAAATAATTATGATGACTGAATTATATAGCTAATTTTTTCTTACATTCTGGTATATTACAGAATAGGCAGAAAGAAATATCTGAAACTACTGAAACTCACTGACCTGTAACCCAGATGCCTTGATCTTTGGTAATGATTTTATAACCATATAACCTTTATCTTGTGATTGTAAAAACCTCATGACTGGCTCTGTTTGTACCCCCTTATCCTGTTTTACAACTTCGGAGTCTTATGATTACCAAGAAAATTCCTTAATGTTTATTAATGAAGGAACTTGAATCAGCCCAGAACTAACCCTCCCCAATTCCTAAGTTATCTTACTAGACAAAGCTAGATCTAACCAAAATTGGCCCACCTGACATGCTCGGTATCTTAAACCTTAACCTATAAGTGACCTATATCTCATTATAATTATAAAAATCATGCCCATCATGCTAAGGCCACCATTTTCTTACACACATTCTGTGACTAGGCATATAATCAATGTGCACATGCTCAATAATGAGATCATCTCTAACTTCATCATCTCGAGTCATTATACTCATTCTCCTAAACCTGCCTAACTTTAGATACTATAAAACTATCAGAGTTACTGCAATTTGGGGAGACAGATTTCAAGCCCATAGGCCATCTGTTCTCCTTGCTTTGCATGGCAATAAACTCTCCCTTTGAAACCCGTGTCATAGATTGGCTGTTAGGTACATGGCACAGAGAGCCCCATGTTTGATCTTAACAGTACTTCAAAGCAGGATGGCCCTCAGGGGCATGTTTTGAGCCAGGGATATCAGAACCAAAAATTCTCCACCACCACCTCCCCCCAGAAACTTGGAAAGGATTTAATTTTAATTTGACCTCATCCTCCTTCCTCTGTACAACACACCACTCTCCACACAGAGCTTAATGTAGTCAGCAATCCCCTGTACCCCTCCCCAGCTTCTGCTGCCATCTCACTCTCTGCCAGGAAGGACCCTGCTAGTATGGAAAAAAAGGACCTACAACTCCACTGGGCTCCCCTCTGCAGAGACTGACCTTGATAAAGGGTCTCCCCCAATCCTCCTGCCCACCTTCTCCAGAAGGGGCTATCGTTGATAGAATGAAACCCCTCCCCCCGGTCTCTTCCAGGACTCCCCCTCTCCTGCCCATCCAGACTGCCAGGTGCTCTGAGGCCAAGCAAATGCAGGGCCTCCAGCTGGATTTCCACTGGGAAGAAGTGAAGTTTGTTTCTACCGCTCAACCCTGGGGATCTGAAAAACCGAGCTACAGAGGCTCTTAAAACTTGAGGTGGGATGGGAGAGGAGGTTCCCAGAAGGAATTTAGATGAGAGTGGTATATGCCAGAGAGGTGCCTTTTGAGCATCACCGATCTGGGCAGGCTTTGATCTGCTTTTGTTTATTCCTTGTTGAAAGTTCCAACTCAGTTAATCATTCATTCAACAAACATTTGAGAACCTATGTGTAGGGCTCCGTGTTCTACTCCAAGAATACGAAGAAAAAGTTCCTACCCTCAAGAAGCCTATGAGGAATTGAGGAGAATTATTATTTGGTTGGTACGAAGTGTGTGTAAATTTTAGAAGAAAAAAAAAAAAGATGTTCCAAAAACTAAGCATCTGAATTTGTAAATTTAATAAATCAATTAAAAGAAAAGGAATCATGGTGGGGGGTGGGGAGCCTATGATCTAGAATTGTGCTGTGCAATATGGTATCCACTAGTCACATGTGGCTAGAGAGCTTGAAATGTTGCTAGTGCAACCAAGGAATTAGATTATTAGTTTGATATAATTTTAATTAATTTAAATTTTAAAACTTGTACTTAATTCAGTTATTGAAAAACTTTTAAGTATGTTTTGGACAACTTGGGTATGTAACTCTACTTCAACTGTAAATTTTATGAAATTTAGCCAGGTTAAGTTCTTCCAGTGAAAATTTAGGATCTGAATAAAGATGTGCTAAGTGCAAAATATGAATCAGATTTTAAAGACTTAGTAGGAAAAAAAGGATATGAAATATCTTATTTACAATTTTTTATATTGATTTACATGTCAAAATCATAATACTTTGGATAAATAAAAGGTATTATTGGTTAAATAAAAGGTATTTTTAAAATTAGTTTTCACCTGTTTCTTTTTACTTTTTAACGTGGCTACCAGGACATTTAAAAGTATGCAGGGTGCTAACATTTTTCTAGTGGACAGCATTGGTCTAGAGAGTGAGGAGATATGTCAGCAAAGAAGGATGACCCCTGTCACGTGTCAGGAGGGCAGTCTGGACGAGCCTGGAGCACGGGAGGGACAGGGCAGGGCTCAGGGAGGTAGGCCTTGAAAGATGCACTCAGAAGGTGGGTGTTGCCATTCTGGACAGAGAAAGCAAGGACATGGGGGTGTGAAGCAGTGGACACTTCACAGTAACCACGCGGGATTGGGGGTGGGGTTATGGTCAGAGAAGAGGCGCGTCTCCTCAGCTCACCAGCCACTGGCCCTCAGGCAGCCAATGAGATGAACAGAACAGAGCCTCACCCAGTAGAGAAGGACCCAGGGGAGGACAGTAAGGCAGTACGTGCCCTCTCAGAAGGGTGCTGCCCTACACCCATCAAGGCCACTCTTGATCTCAGGGTGTGTTTGTGCTGCTTTCCCTGTGCAACAAAATCACTAGAGACCACTGGGTCCCAAAATCCATATATAAATTTCAACATTCAGTTAATGAGTTTAGGTACTGCAGGGATCTTGGTGGGTGAGATAAAGAAGATCTATGATATTTACTCTTTTAGTTTGCTACAACTGACAGAATGTAATAATGTAATATGCCAGAAATGGGTTGGCTTTTACAAGGGGGATTCGTTAACTTACAATTTAAAGGTCTTTGGCCATGAAAATGTCCAACTCAAGGCATCAAGAGAACAATTCCTGGACTCTGAAGCCAGGCTGCTGGCATCCGGGACACCTCTGTCTCATGGGAAGGCACACGAGTGGCATCTGCTGGTCCTTTGCTCCCAGGTTTTGTTGCTTTCAACTTCTGGCTTCAGTGGCTTCCTCTCTGTTTTCTGTGTGCTCTCTCTCAGCTTCTCCAGGGCTTTTATTCTGTGTCCTTCTCTGTCTCTTTTATCTCCTTAAAAAGGACTCCAGTAAGAGGATTAAGACCCACCCAGGCCTCAACTGAAATAACCTAATCAAAAGTCACAATAGCCAAAAGGTAGAAGTAATCCAAATGTCCACCAGTAGATGAATGGATAAATAAAATGCTGTGTATACAAAAAATGGAATATTATTCAGCCATTAAAAAGGTATGAAGTTCTGATTCATGCTCTTACACATGTAGGATAAATAGTTTTTTTCTGGAGCAAAATTTGCTTCCCCTGCTTGTTAATTGTTTTCTCCTGGGAATGAAGGAATATCTAATCCATCTTCAGTCTTCTGGGAATAGGCAGCGTTCAAGGCACAGAGTGTCACGGTACACAAGATTGATAGCGCTAGTCGAAACTCATTCTTGCGATCCTTGAGTGTCTTTGTGCACAGACCACGAGAAAGAACTTCAGAAAGGATGAATATGTATTCCTCAGGACATCTCCCAAGTCTTATGATTTACTTTCCCTCTGGCTATGTGCCTTCTTTGTTCTTTGTCTTTATATGCAGCTGTTAAACCTCCCCTGTTAGCGGAGCTCTGCCTGGCTCCACCTGCCATGCTGGACCACATCTCTGTTAGCAGCCTTCCTGCAATAAGCAATTGTATGACCTGCCCTTGTCTCCCAGAAGCTTTCTTTTGGCTTCTCAATAGAGGACTCTACACACTAGGACCAGACATGGTGGCCTTGCAGCTGCAGCCAACAACATGGATGAACCTTGAAAACATCATTTGAGGGAAATAAGCCAGACACAAAAGGGGCAGATAATGTATGAATCCACTTATATGAAATAACTAGAAATTCATAGAGACAGAAAGTACAGTACAGGTTACTAGGAGCTGGGGGAGGAGGAACCAGGAGTTAATGCACAATGGGTGCAAGGTTTCTGTTTGTGGGGATGGGAAAATTCTGGTAATGGATGACAGTGAGTATGATTAATCGCACTGAATTATATGCTTGGGAGTGACTGAGATGGGAAATTTTATGTTGTATGTTTGTTTCCACAGTTTTAAAAAAGAGAGAGTCACTAAAGAGACAATGACAGTTAAATGCAGCTCATGATCCTGGGCTGGATCTAATAATGGAGGAGAAAAAGCCCTAAAGGACATTATTGGGTCATATGAAAAAAAATTAGAATATCAACTGTAAGCTTTAGCTCAATGTTAAATTTCTTGAACTTGATAACTGTTCTTAAGGTGGTTACATAAGTGAATAACCTTGTTATTGGGAAATACACATGGAAATATTAAGTGTTCAAAGAGCATGATGTATGCAACCTACCCTCCAGTGTTCAGAAAATAGACAGGCAGACAAATATAGAGATGGACAGATAGACAGATATGATAGATAGAGAGAAGGTGGTGAAAGGTTAAAAGTTGATGGATGTGGGTATTTAGGTGGGAGGTATGTTGGAGCTCTCTGTATGAGTTTCATATTATTTTTGCAACTGTCCTGTAAGGTTGAAATTATTTCAAAATGAAAAACTGTTTTTTGTTTGTTTATTTAAAAAAAAGTGAACTTGGATCCAGGCTTGGTGTTCAAAGAATTTAAAAAGAATTAAGTATGGCTGGAGCAGGATCTGGAGGTTCTCACTGCACAAGGTCATGGGGCCATCCAGGAGCCCTGGGAGTAGGGTCAGGGCTGGGGAGACACTGTGGGGCTGGAGAAGCAGTTCTTTACTAACTGATACGGAAGTGTTTAATATTTTGCAAACCATCACAACCGTATCCAAGAATCCAAAGGACCAGTCAAGGGCTGTTATATGCAAAGTGTGTTTAAGGATAGGAAAAAACCCCAGAGCAACCACAAGACAACAGTGGTTCCTTTAGTGGACCAATGGGCCAAGGGCCACCGTGGTGGAGAACACTGAGCCAAGATAGTGATGGTTGATTGTGCCGTGGGTTTTGAGGATATGGGCTGAAGATGAGGGTCTCCATCTCCCCCGCTCCTTACCCACACCAGGAGGCTAGTTGGCCAATTAGTGCCCTTCATGCTGAATAAAGGGGATTTCCTTCACCTGGAAAATCGGATTATTTTCCTGCTGTCTCACAAGGCAGCTGTGCAGATCGAGTGACAGTGAAATGAAAATGATCTTCGAGCTCCAAAGGGTTCTGCCCAATTACAGTATGAACAATGAAAGAAAGCTGTTGTTTAAATGGATTAGATTAAGATCAAGAAGGTGGAAACTATTTTAAAAATTCGTACAACAGGTAATCCCTGGCCGGCTAATTTGGGGACATGCCTTACTTAGATTACTTAATTTTTATTAAAAAACAAAACAACTAAAAACAGTCCTTTCTCTCACTGTGTTGACCAAAAAGCAGTAATTCTCAACCCTGTCTGCACACTAGAATCACCTGGAGAACTTTAAAAAACAATACAGAACTTTAAAAAACAATACAGACCAATTAAATCAGAATCCAGGAGGGTGGTAGTGTCAGCAAATTCAAAAAGCTCCTAAGGTGATTCTCTCGTGGGCCAGGCTGAGACACGATGTCTCCTTGATCCGAAACACAGAATATCAAGGCTCTAGATTTCATCAGAAGATGTAAATCCGAACTCTCTGCCATCCAATACTTGCCAAAAGCTTAGCTGCCAGAAATAATATACCAGGAAGATTATAAAGGGCTCTGTAGCCCATTCATTCCTTTAGATACTCTCAATTGTAGCCTTGGTTTAAACAGCCCTTCAGAGAGGTAACTTCTTAGCCACACTTTGGGGGCCATAGCTTTGACACAATAGAGCTTTGGCAATTTGTCATCTCTGCTATCACAGAAAACCCTTGGGAAATTCCCCTGTATGGGACTTGAGATCCTCTGACGTCATCGTTAAATATTTTTCCTGCTCAAGGGAAGCAGATGGGATTAACAGCCTGTGGCTATTGTTTATTGTTCCTGCAAAAGGTCCTCCCGGGCCTGTGTGTCCCTTCCCAGGTTGTATACTACAGGTCTGCAAAACAGAAAGAACCTGAAATGTTTTTAAGTTCCTCTTACTTTCTGTGTGTATTTCCGTCAGAGAAGAGGGAGGTAGCTGTGGTTCAGAGTACAGGAAGGAGTAAGGCAGCCGTGCCTGGCTATCACCCATAGCTCGGAGCCCCTGCCCTCAGAAAAGCAATAGATGGATGTTCTCCCACACCTCAGCAAGATGTCCAGGGTTTCCCACACAGGCCAGGATACAGTAATAGGTACTCCTCAAAACCAAGTGAACTGAGCCAGCTCTGGGGCCCCGATCATCCAGCTAATGGAAGAACCTTCCAGCACTGGGCAGGCTCGGGGCAATCAGTGTCTAGGAGCAAAGAGATGGAAAGCCCTGAAGCTGGGTGGGCTCCGTTGCATGGAGTCTTATGATGTTCTTCACATGGTAATTAAGAGAATCCAAATATGGCCTGACAAGGAAGGGTTCCTAAATCCCTCCATAGAAGGATATTGCAAGAAACAGTCCCAGAATCTTGTCATTCTATTTCCCCATGAAGATATTATTTGCTATAATGCAGTGTCCCCTTTATGGGATTGTACAGGAGACATTTCTCTAAGGGGTCATTCCAGGAAACAGTAATGACTGTTCTTAGTTCATTTTTTTATCTTATAGACATGAATGGCTTAACAAATTTGTATTTTATTCTTTGCCTTGACTGCAAGAAAAGTCACAGTCAAATTTTGTCATCTGGAAAGAAAATAGGGCTTCATGATGTGCATTTTGGGTTAATCTTGCCTCTGACACAGTGCTAGGTCTCTTCCTTTTATTTTATTTTCCCACCGACTCCCTCACCTTTTAAAATCTTGTATATATTTTTATAAGTCTCTTTAAATGCCTCCTGGAAAAAGAAATAGAGGGACCAAAGGGAGAGAGACACACACACAGGACCTGAGAAGTACAATTACTATAAAAGGAAGCAACAAACTGGACAGCATACACCATCAGATGCAGAAGTTTTAAAAATATGGGCCAAGAATTTTAAATGAGCATGATGGAAATTGTGACTGCCCTTCAGCCAAAGACCAGTAGGAACACACCTGTTGTGACAAGTTGGGTTTATAAGTGCTTGCAGCAGAGAGAACCATAAGGTGACTCAGTAAGAGGGGCGAGAAAGAAGCTAGTAGAAGATTTGGGCTTTGGTTGGGTGATTTGAGGGAGGGCCGAAGGAAGCAGGGGTTTCTTCCAGATGGGATGCTATCAGGAAGTGGGTTGGGGGTATCTTATGATTGGGTATTTTGTGGGTATTTTGTGGGTGGCACAGTGACCTTGTTTTTATCTGTGATTGGTTAAAATTATGAAGTGGCCTTGCTTTATTTCATTTTATCATGGTCTTAGAGTTACTTTGTCTGAGGTTATTATTCTATGGGAGTATCTGTCCAAGAGGAGAACAAAACAGCCTGGCTGTGAGCGTCAGAGCAGCTTGTGATAATGTTGAGCTTTGGCTCTGAATGCTGGATCAGTTCCAGTGGACACGGGTGTCTTTTTTCCTTTCTCAGTCCCCCTTTTGGCCAAGGACAGGTGCAGTCAGAATACAGGACATTTATTTTATGAAATACAGATCATTCCCAATGTCAAGATTGTGCTAATTAAGATCAGAAGAGTGCCCATTGAACATATCTGCAGTTGAACACGGTTCCTGTTTCTTCTGTTGTAGGATGAGTTGTTGCACTACTTGGCCTGCCAATGGCTATGCAGCCACATTTGAGACTCTGAACAGGATATGTTGACCATCTGCAACAAAAGTAACTATCAGAAACAAAATGACTTTCAGCCCTCATCGGTCCAAGCCAAGGGCCTAATTGGTGAAATACAGGCAATTAAAACACATCTCAGAATCCAGCTGGGTCAGTTTTAGAGCAGCAGGTGAGCATTTTATTTTTTAGCCCAGTCACAGACTGTTCTATTTGATCTGTAGTATTTGTTTGGAGCAACAAGAAGTAATTGCTATAGCAGAAACTCTCCCTTAGCTGGCTAAAAGGAAATCAAGAGCTGTATGATTGTCCATGACAACTCTGGTTAATTAATTTAGACTTTTTGATTGAACTTTCAGAGCTAAGCACCAAGCTCTGCTGAGTTCAAAGACAAGTACTGAACCATCTTTTCTGGTTGTTTCATTCTCACTGTGGGATTTGTAACTTGCATGAAGAGGGAATCAGTTATCCCTCCTGGAAATTCTCCCAAATTATCTGTGTTGTCTCACTTTGGAAGCTTCTGGGTCTTCTTTTTTTTTCCTCTTTTTTTTTTAATTAGAGAAGTTGTAGGTTTACAGAAAAATCATGCATAAAATACAGAGTTCCCTTATAAATCACCCTATTATTAACACCTTGCATTAGTGTTCATGTACATTTGTTGCAATTCATGAAAAAATATTTTACAATTGTACTATTGATACAGCCCATCACTTACCTTAGATTTCACTATTTGTGTTGTACAGTCTTAAATTTTTTGTTTTTTCAAATTTTTATTCTAGTAACATATATGCAACCTAAAACTTATCATTTTAACTACATTCAAAAATATATAATTCAGTGCTGTTAATTACATTCACAATGTTGTGCTGCCATCACCACCATCCATTAGCAAAACTTTTCCATCACCCCAAATAGAAACTTGGTACAATTTAAGCATTAATTCCCCATTCCCTACCCCCACCCTGGCCTCTGGTAGTCTATACTGTAGTTACTGACTTTATCAATTTTCTTATTCTAACTATTTTCTATCAGTGAGATCATACAGTATTTATCTTTTTGTGACTGACATTGCACTCAACATGATGTCTTCAAAGTTTATTCATGTTGTCTTAAGTACCAGAACCTCATTCGTTTTTATGGATGCATAATGTTCCATCATATGTATATACCATATTTTATTTTTCCATTCATCAGTTGATGGACACTTGGGTGGCACTTGTGAATAATGCTACTAGGAACATCAGTGTGCAAATATCTGTTGGTGTCCCTGCTTTCAGTTCTCTTGGATATATACCTAGAAGTGGGATTGCCGGGTCATGTGATAGTTCTATACTTAACTTTCTGAGGAACCGCCAAACTGACTTCCACAGCAACTGCACCATTTTACATTCTCACCAATAATGAATGAGTGTTCCTGTTTCTCCGTATCCTCTCCAACACCTGTAATTTTCCCTTTTTTAATAGTAGCTATTCTGGTGGGTGTGTAATAGGGTAGAATCTAAAGTTGGGAGTGAAATGTTCAAATGCATGGATGGGCCTCTTATTTATTCATAAGGAGATAACCTGTGGGTTCCAGGGGGGTTGATCTTATAGACATTAAAGTTAATGGTAATATTTTAGGCCATCAGAGTTTAAGGGGTTTTGAGAGCTTTATTAATTTTCATTTTAGAATTCTATTATTCCATTCACTCTATTTTTCTTGAGGAGTGCAAATGATAAGAACAATAAAGTTTGGAGGTTAAAGGTAAGCTTTACAGAGTTCCTTAATATTAGTTCTAGTAAAATGAACGCTCCTGTCATTGAAGAGATGAGTGGAAATTCCCTGGGTTGGAAAACAAAGTTAAATTCCCCCACAGAGCCATAGCTCTTTGGTAAGGAAATACTTTTTTTTTTTTTTTTGACTCTGAAAAAAAAACAACAGAAAATAACCAGAACATATTTATAATCCATTGGAGAAGACATTTGTACAAGGTCCATTTGGAGGTTTAAAGGCCTTCAAGGCTTTGGATTCTGTCCATTTCCCTTTAGATTTTACTAGGATTGTATCATTGGTAGTAGATCATGTTTTTAAAAGATGGAAGAGGAAACTGAGGCTCAGAGTAATTAAGAAACTTTCCCAAGGACACACAGCTAGGTTGCATCTGACCCAGCCCATCATCCCCAAGCCCTGGCCCCACCCAGGACCCCACACTGCCTACAGAGGCTGTGGAGAGAAACCATAGGACCCAAAGAATTCAGCAACAATCCAAGACTGTTTCCAAAGACTGTGGGAGCTGAAACTAGACAAAATAGGAACTAAGCAACATGCCAAGCAGACTGGACATTTCTTAGAATGCTTTGTATCCTTTCTATTCATTACCAGCAAGAGAGAAACACAACTTCACAAGGCCAGAATATTTCAGTGCATTGTAGATCCTATAAACATCTCAAGGCAAAATACACAAATTTGGCAGATATGCCAGACAGGCACCATAAGCTAGATGGAATGAGCCAGAAAGCTCAGAATGGAAAACTTCATCAGGCTGCAAAAAGTTCCCAGTTTTGAAGCTTATGTGTTCTGTTTGAGTTAGACCTGACAGGAGAGCTAAGCAGATGATAAGGTTGGCCCCAGGAACCCAGAGCTGGGACTTACATGCAATCAAGAGTTCTACCTGGGGTGGGAGATGCAGGAATGTTCAGGCAGAGATGGTGATGGTGGAGGAGGCAGCAGTGGTGGTGTTCTAGGGGCCCTGGCCATGCTGGAGCAGTGGTAACAGAGGACACCCCTAGAGGAGGGGCAATGAGAGCTAGGGGTGTCAGTGGGCAATCTGGGGTTCCAGGCAGACTCCAGCCTGGCTGAGAACTACCCAAGAGAGCAGAGGTGATGCTGGCTCAGGCAGATGAAGCTGGGAAGGAAGAGAAGGTTGTGACTTCATATAACAGAAAGATCAGTTCAGATCCCTGAATTTCAGCTGGGAGACCACCCCAGCTGGGTCTGAGCCTTCTCACACTGGGCCTGCCTCTCAGGCACTGGCCCAGCTCTGACTGCAGAGGCAAGGCTGATGGTGCAGCAGTTGGGGGTGGCTGGACCCAGGTAGGGCCTGCCCTTCCCCTCAGGGCTCACACCACCCACCAGGGATGGTGAGAAGGTGTAGCAACCTCTGCTCTGGAGGGGATGCCGCAAGAGAGTAAAGGGAAGTCAAGGGGGATCTTCTGGCTGTGGGCCCACGTCCTGCCCCTCAGCAGAAGACTGGTGGACCCTGACATAGCCCACATTTACTACACTTCAAGGTTATCAGAGGGTTGCAAGCTTAAGTAACTGCTGTCTTGCAGAGGACCAAGTCCCCAGCTGGATTGCTAGGAACAGCAGCTCCAACAGCGCCCCCTGGTGGCCACTTGTGTGGCTCCCAGGTGGGGAAAATCAGTCCACCAGCAGGTTCCCTATTGCCTGGGAGTCCCCAGCTTCAGCCCCTGAAGACTGAGCCAAGACCACTAGTCTGACTTTTAACACTATGGATTAATTTTTGCCTCTTTTGATTTTCATATAAATAGAATTATATAGAATATACTCTTTTGAAAAATGAAACAAAATTTCTCAATGACAGATTTTGAATGCAGTTGTAAAGTCATTCTGGAGGTTATTCTTATGTGTTATATAGATACTCTTCTGTGCCGGTTTGAATGTATTGTGTCCCCCAAATGCCATTATCTTTGTGGTCTTGTGGGGCAGAGATTTGCTTGGAATGTGCCCCACCCAGCTGTGGGTGATGATTTTGATCAGATGTTCCCATGGAGGCGTGGCCCCGCCCATTTGGGGTGGGTCTTGATCAGTGGAGCCATATAAATGAGCTGACTCAGAGAGAGGAAACTCAGTGAGTGCAGCTGGGAGTGATGTTTTGAGGAGGAGCAACCTTGCTAGAGAGGAACGTCCTGGGAGAAAGCCGTTTTGAGGCCAGAGCTTTGGAGCGGACGCTGGCTGCGTTCCTAGTTAGCAGAGGTTTTCCGGACGCCATTGGCCGTCCTCCGGTGAAGGTACCCGATTGCTGAGGTGTTACCTTGGACGTTTTGTGGCCTTAAGACTGTAACTGTGTAGCAAAATAAACTCCCGTTTTATAAAAGCCTATCCATCTCTGGTATTTTGCATTCTGCAGCATTAGCAAACTAGAACACCTTCTTTAGTTTTTAGCTCATTGGAATAGCTAGAAGGAAATACCTGAAACTGTTGAACTGCAACCTGGTAGCCTTGATTCTTGAAGATGATTGTATAACTATATAGCTTTTACAGTGTGAGTGTGTAATTGTGAAAACCTTGCGGCTCCCACTCCCTTTATCCAGTATAGGGATAGGGACAGATGAGTGGAAAAATTAAATGAATAATAGGGGGGTATGAGGGGGATGGGATGTTTGGGTGTTCTTTATTACTTTTATTTTTATTTTTTTTAATAAACCATTTATTTTACATTTTTCACTATTCACATTGGTGGTAGCATATAATATTTCTTATTTTAATTTTTTTTGGAGTAATGAAAATGTTCAAAAACTGTGGTGATGAATGTACAACTGTGTGATGGTACTGTGGGCAAGTGACTGTACACAGTGGATGACTGTGGATTGTGACTATATCTCAATAAAATTGAATAGTAATAAAAAAAAGTATATTCTTTTTTTTATTCACTCATTCCACTCATTGTCTATGTAACATTCCTTCAGGTCAAGTTGTTGTGTAATTGTAGGGAGAAAAGGGGATGGAGCGGGGTTCTGAACAGCACAGCCAGAGACAGGAGGTACCATGTCTCCAACCTCGCCCAGGACAAAAGGTGTCCACATCACTAAGCCCTGAACAGCTCTCCTCCTGGGGGTCCTGGCCTGAGCCAGCCTGTCTGCTGTGCTGGTGGGCTGGGCTCACTGCGTGAGTTGGTGGGCCTGGGGTGCCCCAGGGCAGGAGCTGCAAGCAGAAGCAGAAGCTGTTCTCCCAAGGGTCTCAGTACTGCCGCCCCGTGGACACATGGGGCACTACACAAAGGCTATCAAGGGGCGAGTAGAAGCTGAAATCTCGCCTACCTCCTGCTCACAGAGGAATTTGCCCTGCTACTGATGCAACCTCCGGGAGAAAGGGACACTCTTTACCCAAAGACACCATCAGTTCTGGGACCCATCAGGGCTATGTCTGCCCAGAGGGGTCACCTTTTCCAAATTCACACAAAGGTTTGCCTGTGAACCAGGTGTTCAAGCAGCCAGGCAAGGTACCTGCTGCCCCGGGGACAGGATGTGGCACAGGGGGAGGGACAGAGCCACACCCTTGGACTCCTTATAGTGTGGAGACTGCAGCACCTAAGGCAGATCACCCTGGGGGAGGCCACTGTGGCATGAATATGGGCACTTCTGTGGTGGGTGTCTGAGGCACCCCGGCAGCTCTGTGGGAGCAGAGCCTTGTTCAGCTACAGGGCAGGGTTGGGGTGGAGCAGGGTGGCTGTCACTGTGAGCTGATTTAGCAGCTCATCCAGGATGCTGCCTGGGACTCCCAGACCCAGCTGAGTGATGTCTTCCAAGACCAAGAGGCACTGGCATTGGGTCACCGGTGATAATGCGACTGTGGGTGCCCCAGGGACCCTGGGCCAGGCTGCCACATGTGTTGAGTAGGTTATATGGAGCCAGGCTGTGCTCTGGTCACCAAGCCATGCTCCCCAACATGAGGCTGTATCCACCGAGGAAGGAGCGCCTTTTTCTGAACTTGCCTTATGAGTTAGCATGGCTCTGCCCAAGGTACTTCGGTACAAAGAAGAACGAGGCCCAGGGCCAACCCAAGCTGTTCAAAATCCTGGTTCCCACCACTGATCAAGCCACTTCTAGACAACTTTTTAAAATATCCTACACTTTTATTCTGACTCCATATGGTAAGCTGGTTAGTGGCATCAGTGTGTGCTCCCTGTCTCCTGTGAGCTTGGATAGAGGAAGTCGGTTGCTGTGGTCTAGTAACCTCTGGACACTGTGACAGATAGAGGATGCAATCTGCAGAGTGACCTGCCCCCCCGACCTGGCCTCCTGAAATCCTTGTGCTCCTCCATCTTGACCTCCATTATCAGTCATGGTTCTCCAAATAGAGGCAGAGATGGAGAAGACATAGCCATAGGGATGGATATAGATAGATATAGATGATGACACAGAGATAGAGGGGAGTGGGGATCGACTTATGTGATTGCGGGCTGGCAAATCCAAAATCTGTAGGGTGGGCAGACAGGCTGGGAAGTCAGGCAGGAGCTGATGCTGCAGTCTTGAGGTAGAATTTCTTCTTCCTCGGGGAAACCTCGGCTTTTGCTCTTAAGGCCTTTCAAATGACTGAATGAGGCCAACCCAGATTACTGAAGATAATCTCCTTTACTTAAAGTCCACTGATGGTTAACAACATCTATCAAGTAACTTCACAGCACCACCTAAATTCTTGATGGAATAACTGGGTGTTATAGGTAAACAAGGTTGAAATTAAGACTAACTGCCACACCTCCAAGGCCCTCAGCGACGACTGCAAAGAGTTCCCCCCACCCGCCCGCTTAACCCCACTGTGTCGGTTTGGATGTATTATGCCCCCAAAATGCCGTGTTCTTTGATGCAGTCTTGTGGGGGCAGATGTATTAGTGTTGATTAGGTTGGAACCCTCTGAGTGTTTCCATGGAGATGTGACTCAATCAACTGAGGGCAAGACCTTTGATTGCATAATCTCCATGGAGGTGTTACCCCACCCATTCAGGGTGGGTCTGAATTAAATCACTGGATCCATATAAAGAGCTGACAAACAGAAGGAACCCAAAGCAGCTGTGAGTGACATTTTGGAGAGGAGCTGCAGCTGAGAGACATATTTTGGAGACGGCCGTTGAAAGTAGACTTTAGCTAGTCCAGAGTTTTCCTGGGAGAAACTAAGAGAAATGTCCTGGGAGAAAGCCATTTTGAAACCAGAACTCCAGAGCAGACGCCAGCCATGTGCCTTCCAGCTAACAGAGGTTTTCCGGATGCCATCGGTCATCATTCAGTGAAGGTGCCCTATTGTTGATGCCTTAGTTTGGGCACTTTATGGCCTTTGTAACCAAATAAACCCCTTTATAAAAGCCAATTCATTTCTGGTATTTTGCATAAAACCAGCATTAGCAAACCAGAACACCCTCCCTTCCAGCCTCTGCCCCAGCACATGCCTCTCTCCCAGCAAACCTTTTTCCCAATTCCAGGATCTGAGGAAAGAGCAGCAGCTGGTCAGGCATCTGCAGCACAATCAGCCTCCAGGGTCTACTGGGGAGAAGAGAAGGTGAATGGTGGACACAGAGATGGAGACAGGAAGGAAGCCACCAGAAAGAAAGGAGGACCAGCAGGGAGCAGGGTCACCTATGCCAAGAAGCAAGAATCGTCTCCCAAAGGGAGCAGGTGATGGGCTACAGAGGCTTGGAGAGGGCAAGGAGACGAACGGAGAAGTCTGGCCTTGGAGAAGGAGACTAGTGGTCAGTGGGCATTGTCTGGAGAGAAGCTGCCAAGTGGTAGAAGTGAAGGGTAAGGGGGGAGTTGATAAAGAAGAGGAGGATAGGAAGGTGCAAACTGCTTGTTAAAAAGTTATTCAGCGGGGGCAAGATGGTGGACTGGTGAGCTGTATGTTTTAGTTACTCCTCCAGGAAAGTAGGTAGAAAGCCAGGAACTGCGTGGACTGAACACCACAGAGCAATCTGACTTTGGGCATATTTCATACAACACTCATGAAAATGTGGAACTGCTGAAATCAGCAAAATCTGTAAGTTTTTGTGTACAGGGGACCCGCAACCCTCCCTGCCAGGCTCAGTCCCGTGGGAGGAGGGGCTATCAGCTCCGGAAAGGAGAAGGGAGAACTGCAGTGGCAGCCCTTATCGGAAACTCATTCTACTGATCCAAACTCCAACCATAGATAGACTGAGACCAGACACCAGAGAATCTGAGAGCAGCCAGCCCAGCAGAGAAGAGACAGGCATAGAAAAAAACAGCATGAAAAACTCTAAAATAAAAGTGGAGGATTTATGGAGTTCTGGTGAACATAGAAAGGGGAAGGGCAGAGCTCAGGCCCTGAGGCTCATATGCAAATCCCTAAGAAAAGCTGATCTCTCTGCCCTGTGGACCTTTCCTTAACGGCCCTAATTGCTTTGTCTCTTAGCATTTCAATAACCCATTAGATCTGTGAGGAGGGCCCTTTTTTTTTTTTAATCCTTTTTTTCTTTTTCTAAAACAATTACTCTAAGAAGCCCAATACAGAAAGCTTCAAAGACTTCCAATTCGGGCAGGTCAAGACAAGAGCAGAACTAAGAGAGCTATGAGACAAAAGGCAATAATCCAGTGGCTGAGAAAATTCACTAAACACCACAACTTCCCAAGAAAAGGGGGGTGTCCGCTCATAGCCATCATCCTGGTGGACAGGAAACACTCCTGCCCATCGCCAGCCCCATAGCCCAGAGCTACCCCAGACAACCCAGTGTGATGGAAGTGCCTCAAATAACAGGCACACACCACAAAACTGAGCATGGACATTAGCCTTCCCTGCAACCTCAGTTGATTGTCCCAGAGTTGGGAAGGTGGAGCAGTGTGAATTAACAAAGTCCCATTCAGCCATCATTTCAGCAGACTGGGAGCCTCCCAACACAGCCCAGCAGCCCAGAACCACCCTGGGGGGACGGCACTTACCAGTGACATAGCACAGTCATCCCTCAACAGAGGACCAGGGGGTGCACGGCCTGGCAGAGGGACCCACTTGCAATTCTCAGGAGCCATACGCCAATACCAAGGACTTGTGGGTCAGTGGCAGAGACAAACTGTGGCAGGACTGAACTGAAGGATTAGACTGTTGCAGCAGCTTTAAAACTCTAGGATCACCAGGGAGATTTGATTGTTAGAGCCACCCCCCTCCCTGACTGCCCAGAAACATGCCCCATATACAGGGCGGGCAACACCAACTACACACGCAAGTTTGGTACACCAATTGGACCCCACAAGACTCACTCCCCCACTCACCACAAAGGCAAAGCAGGGGAGAACTGGCTTGTGGAGAACAGGTGGCTCATGGACGCCACCTGCTGGTTTGTTAGAGAAAGTGTACTCCACGAAGCTGCAGATCTCATAAATCAGAGATAAGGACTTCAATTGGTCTACAAATCCTAAAAGAACCCTATCAAGTTCAGCAAATGCCAAGAGACCAAAAACAACAGAAAATTATAAAGCATATGAAAAAACCAGACGATATGGATAACCCAAGCCCAAGCACCCAAATCAAAAGACCAGAAGAGACACAGCACCTAGAGCAGCTACTCAAAGAACTAAAGATGAACAATGAGACCATAGTACGGGATACAAAGGATATCAAGAAGACCCTAGAAGAGCATAAAGAAGACATTGCAAAACTAAATAAAAAAACAGATGATCTTACGGAAATTAAAGAAACTGTTGACCAAATTAAAAAGATTCTGGACACTCATAGTACAAGACTAGAGGAAGTTGAACAACGAATCAGTGACCTGGAAGATGACAGAATAGAAAATGAAAGCATAAAAGAAAGAATGGGGAAAAATTTTGAAAAAATTGAAACGGACCTCAGGGATATGATAGATAATATAAAACGTCCGAATATAAGACTCATTGGTGTTCCAGAAGGGGAAGAAAAGGGTAAAGGTCTAGGAAGAGTATTCAAAGAAACTGTTGGGGAAAACTTCCCAAATCTTCTAAACAACATAAATACACAAATCATAAATGCTCAGCGAACTCCAAATAGAATAAAGCCAAATAAACCCACTCCAAGACATATTCTGATCACACTGTCAAACACGGAAGAGAAGGAGCAAGTTTTGAAAGCAGCAAGAGAAAAGCAATTCACCACATACAAAGGCAACAGCATAAGACTAAGTAGTGACTACTCAGCAGCCACCACGGAGGTGAGAAGGCAGTGGCATGATACATTTAAAATTCTGAGTGAGAAAAATTTCCAACCAAGAATACTTTATCCAGCAAAGTTCTCCTTCAAATTTGAGAGAGAGCTTAAATTTTTCACAGACAAACAAATGCTGAGAGAATTTGCTAACAAGAGACCTGCCCTACTGGAGATACTAAAGGGAGCCCTACAGACAGAGAAACAAAGAAAGGACAGAGAGACTTGGAGAAAGGTTCAGCGCTTAAGAGATTTGGTAAGGGTACAATAAAGGATATTAATAGAGAGAGGGGAAAATATATATGACAAACATAAACCAAAGGATAAGATGGCTGATTCAAGAAATGCCTTCACGGTTATAACGTTGAATGTAAATGGATTAAACTCTCCAATTAAAAGATATAGATTTGCAGAATGGATCAAAAAAAATGAACCATCAATATGTTGCATACAAGAGACTCATCTTAGACACAGGGACACAAAGAAATTGAAAGTGAAAGGATGGAAAAAAATATTTCATGCAAGCTACAGCCAAAAGAAAGCAGGTGTAGCAATATTAATCTCAGATAAAATAGACTTTAAATGCAGGGATGTTTTGAGAGACAAAGAAGGTCACTACATACTAATAAAAGGGGCAATTCAACAAGAAGAAATAACAATCATAAATGTCTATGCACCCAATCAAGGTGCCACAAAATATATGAGAGAAACACTGGCAAAACTAAAGGAAGCAATTGATGTTTCCACAATAATTGTGGGAGACTTCAGCACATCACTCTCTCCTATAGATAGATCAACCAGACAGAAGACCAATAAGGAAATTGAAAACCTAAACAATCTGATGAATGAATTAGATTTAACAGACATATACAGAACATTACATCCCAAATCACCAGGATACACATACTTTTCTAGTGCTCACGGAACTTTCTCCAGAATAGATCATATGCTGGGACATAAAACAAGCCTCAATAAATTTAAAAAGATTGAAATTATTCAAAGCACATTCTCTGACCACAATGGAATACAATTAGAAGTCAATAACCATCAGAGACTTAGAAAATTCACAAATACCTGGAGGTTAAACAACACACTCCTAAACAATCAGTGGGTTAAAGAAGAAATAGCAAGAGAAATTGCTAAATATGTAGAGATGAATGAAAATGAGAACACAACATACCAAAACCTATGGGATGCAGCAAAAGCAGTACTGAGGGGGAAATTTATAGCACTAAACGCATATATTAAAAAGGAAGAAAGAGCCAAAATCAAAGAACTAATGGATCAACTGAAGAAGCTAGAAAATGAACAGCAAACCAATCCTAAACCAAGTAGAAGAAAAGAAATAACAAGGATTAAAGCAGAAATAAATGACATAGAGAACAAAAAAACAATAGAGAGGATAAATATCACCAAAAGTTGGTCCTTTGAGAAGATCAACAAGATTGACAAGCCCCTAGCTAGACTGACAAAATCAAAAAGAGAGAAGACCCATATAAACAAAATAATGAATGGAAAAGTTGACATAACTGCAGATCCTGAAGAAATTAAAAAGATTATAAGAGGATACTATGAACAACTGTATGGCAACAAACTGGAAACATATGAACAACCTAGACTGACCAGAGAAGAAATAGAAGACCTCAATCAACCCATCACAAGCAAAGAGATCCAATCAGTCATCAAAAATCTTCCCATAAATAAATGCCCAGGGCCAGATGGCTTCACAGGGGAAGTCTACCAAACTTTCCAGAAAGAACTGACACCAATCTTACTCAAACTCTTTCAAAACATTGAAGAAAATGGAACACTACCTAACTCATTTTATGAAGCTAACATCAATCTAATACCAAAACCAGGCAAAGATGCTACAAAAAAGGAAAACTACCAGCCAATCTCCCTAATGAATATAGATGCAAAAATCCTCAACAGAATACTTGCAAATCGAATCCAAAGACACATTAAAAAAATCATACACCATGACCAAGTAGATTTCATTCCAGGCATGCAAGGATGGTTCAACATAAGAAAATCAATCAATGTATTATAACACATTAAAAATTCGAAAGGGAAAAATCAAATGATCATCTCAATAGATGCTGAAAAAGCATTTGACAAAATCCAACATCCGTTTTTGGTAAAAACACTTCAAAAGGTAGGAATTGAAGGACACTTCCTCAATATGATAAAGAGCATATATGAAAAACCCTCAGCCAGCATAGTACTCAATGGTGAGAGACTGAAAGCCTTCCCTCTAAGATCAAGAACAAGACAAGGATGCCCGCTGTCACCACTGTTATTCAAAATTGTGCTGGAAGTGCTAGCCAGGGCAATCCGGCAAGACAAAGAAATAAAAGGCATCCAAATTGGAAAAGAAGAAGTAAAACTGTCATTGTTTGCAGATGATATGATCTTATATCTGGAAAACCCTGAGAAATCGACGATACAGCTACTAGAGCTAATAAACAAATATAGCAAAGTAGCGAGATACAAGATTAATGCACATAAGTCAGTAATGTTTCTATATGCTAGAAATGAACAAACTGAAGAGACACTCAAGAAAAAGATACCATTTTCAATAGCAACTAAAAACATCAAGTACCTAGGAATAAACTTAACCAAAGATGTAAAAGACCTATACAAAGAAAACTACATAACTCTACTGAAAGAAATAGAAGGGGACCTTAAAAGATGGAAAAATATTCCATGTTCATGGATAGGAAGACTAAATGTCATTAAGATGTCAATTCTACCCAAACTCATCTACAGATTCAATGCAATCCCAATCAAAATTCCAACAACCTACTTTGCAGACTTGGAAAAGCTAGTTATCAAATTTATTTGGAAAGGGAAGATGCCTCAAATTGCTAAAGACACTCTAAAAAAGAAAAACGAAGTGGGAGGACTTACACTCCCTGACTTTGAAGCTTATTATAAAGCCACAGTTGTCAAAACAGCATGGTACTGGCATAAAGATAGACATATAGATCAATGGAATCGAATTGAGAATTTGGAGATAGAACCTCAGATCTACGGCTGACTGATCTTTGATAAGGCCCCCAAAGTCACTGAACTGAGCCATAATGGTCTTTTCAACAAATGGGGGTGGGAGAGTTGGATATCCATATCCAAAAGAATGAAAGAGGACCCCTACCTCACCCCCTACACAAAAATTAACTCAAAATGGATGAAAGATCTCAGTATAAAAGAAAGTACCATAAAACTCCTAGAAGATAATGTAGGAAAACATCTTCAAGACCTTGTATTAGGTGGCCACTTCCTAGACTTTACACCCAAAGCAGAAGCAACAAAAGAAAAAAATAGATAAATGGGAACACCTAAAGCTTTGAGGTGAGGAACTCCTGCACCTCAAAGGAATTTCTCAAAAAGGTAAAGAGGCAGCCAACTCAATGGGAAAAAATTTTTGGAAACCATGTATCTGACAAAAGACTGATATCTTGCATATATAAAGAAATCCTACAACTCAATGACAATAGTACAGACAGCCCAATTATAAAATGGGCAAAAGATATGAAAAGACAGTTCTCTGAAGAGGAAATACAAATGGCCAAGAAACACATGAAAAAATGTTCAGCTTCACTAGCTATTAGAGAGATGCAAATTAAGACCACAATGAGATATCATCTAACACCGATTAGAATGGCTGCCATTAAACAAACAGGAAACTACAAATGCTGGAGGGGATGTGGAGAAACTGGAACTCTTATTCATTGGGACTGTATAATGATTCAGCCATTCTGGAAGTCAGTCTGGCAGTTCCTTAGAAAACTAGATATAGAGTTACCATTCGATCCAGCGATTGCACTTCTCGGTATATACCCGGAAGATCGGAAAGCAGTGACACAAACAGATATCTGCACGCCAATGTTCATAGCAGCATTATTCACAATTGCCAAGAGATGGAAACAACCCAAATGTCCTTCAACAGATGAGTGGATAAATAAAATGTGGTATATACACACGATGGAATACTACACGGTAGTAAGAAGGAATGATCTCGTGAAACATATGACAACATGAACCTTGAAGACATAATGCTGAGCGAAATAAGCCAGGCACAAAAAGAGAAATATTATATGCTACCACTAACGTGAACTTTGAAAAATGTAAAGCAAATGGTTTATAATGTAGAATGTAGGGGAACTAGCAATAGAGAGCAATTAAGGAAGGGGGAACAATAATCCAAGAAGAACAGATAAGCTATTTAATGTTCTGGGGATGCCCAGGAATGACTATGGTCTATTAATTTCTGATGGATATAGTAGAAACAAGTTCACAGAAATGTTGCTATATTAGGTAACTTTCTTGGGGTAAAGTAGGAACATGTTGGAAGTAAAGCAGTTATCTTAGGTTAGTTGTCTTTTTCTTACTCCCTTGTTATGGTCTCTTTGAAATGTTCTTTTATTGCATTTTTTTTTTTTTTTTTTTCATACATTGATTTAAAAAAAAAAGAAAAACAAGGAAAAAAATAGGTAGAGCCCCCTTGAGGAGCCTGTGGAGAATGCAGGGGTATTCGCCTACCCCACCTCGATGGTTGCTAACATGACCACAGACATAGGGGACTGGTGGTTTGATGGGTTGAGCCCTCTACCATAGGTTTTACCCTTGGGAAGACGGTTGCTGTAAAGGAGAGGCTAGGCCTCCCTATAATTGTGCCTAAGAGCCTCCTCCCAAATGCCTCTTTGTTGCTCAGATGTGGCCCTCTCTCTCTAGCTAAGCCAACTTGAAAGGTGAAATCACCGCCCTCCCCCCTACGTGGGATCAGACACCCAGGGGAGTGAATCTCCCTGGCAATGTGGAATATGACTCCCGGGGAGGAATGTAGACCTGGCATCGTGGGATGGAGAATATCTTCTTGACCAAAAGGGGGATGTGAAAGGAAATGAAATAAGCTTCAGTGGCAGAGAGATTCCAAAAGGAGCCAAGAGGTCACTCTGGTGGGCACTCTTACGCACAATTTAGACAACTCTTTTTAGGTTCTAAAGAATTGGGTAGCTGGTGGTGGATACCTGAAACTATCAAACTACAACCCAGAACCCATGAATCTCGAAGACAATTGTATAAAAATGTAGCTTATGAGGGGTGACAATAGGATTGGGAAAGCCATAAGGACCACACTCCACTTTGTCTAGTTTATGGATGGATGAGTAGAAAAATAGGGGAAGGAAACAAACAAACAAACAGACAAAGGTACCCAGTGTTCTTTTTTACTTCAATTGCTCTTTTTCACTTTATTATTCTTGTTATTTTTGTGTGTGTGCTAATGAAGGTGTCAGGGATTGATTTAGGTGATGAATGTACAACTATGTAATGGTACTGTGAACAATCGAATGTACGATTTGTTTTGTATGACTGCGTGGTATGTGAATATATCTCAATAAAATGAAGATAAAAAAAAGTTATTCAGCAAATTCATGGAGACAGAAAGTAGATTACTACAGGCTACTAGTATTAGTAATTGGTGGTGATGGTAGTGAAAATAACAAAGATCACTGAACTATACACATGAAAGCAGTTAAAATGGGAATTCTGCATTGTATATATGTTACCTATGGTAATTTGAAGCTGTGTGTTGCGGGACACTGATTACGTGCCTTAACTTGGCGGGCCTGGGCTGGGGGACCGGATCCACCCCTGGGGAGGGTAGTGGGTACGGGTGAGTGCGCCCTCCACAGCCCCCCGGGCCTGGGAAAGTGAGGCCGGAGGCAGGCCCCATTTCCTCACCCAAAATACCAGTGTTAGGGGAGGCTTGCCGGAGGGAACCGCCTTTTCCCCACCCCCTTATCTTGCCCGGACACTCCCCGTTGCCAGAGCAACTCCCCCACCGCCAGTGCGCATGCACCGTTGCCAGAGCAACTCCTGCCCGTGACAAACAGCTTCCGCGTCCTCTCAGAACCAATCCAAGCCTTTAACCCTTACAGCTACCCCGCCCTCTAAACCGCCCCATATAAGCTTGTACTCTCCCCCAATAAAGCTCTCTCTCTCTTGGTTTTCATCACCCAAAAAGAAACGTGTCCCGCCTGTTCCTTTCTCGCCGCCCTCCATACTTGCACGCCTCCCGCCGGGGACCTGGCCAAGTCCCCCGCCTCGCCCTCGCCTCCGGGAAAGAGCCCCCGCCGCCGGTACCCTCGGAGCAATCCTGGGAGCCTAGGATTTAGCAACCGGCCGCCACCCTCCCCCAGACGAATCAACTGTGACCGCATGTGTACCCCAAAGAAATTTGTTCTTAAATCTAATCCATTCCCATGAGTGTTGACCCATTGTAAGTAGGACCTTTTGATGAGGTTACTTCAATTAGGGTGTGGCCCAGCCCAATCAGGATGGGTCTAATCCTATTAATGGAATGCTTTATAAGAACTGAAATTCAGACAGAGAGAGAAAGGCACAGAGGAAGCAGCCAGAAACTGAAATCAACAGAACCCAGGAGAGAAGGGAGAGACCAGGAGACACCGCCATGTGACAGAGGGGCCGAGGATTGCCGGCAGCCAGCCCGAGACGCCCACAGTCTTTGGGGAGAAAGCATTGCTTTGATGACACCTTGATTTGGGCTTTCTTCTAGCTTCAAAACTGTGAGTGAATGAATTCCCATTGTTTAACCCAACCCATTTCATGGTATTTGCTGGAGCAGCCAGGGAAACTAAAATATTACCACAAAATTTTTGTAAACATATGTATATTCAAGAAAAAAAATTATTCAGGGACAGGAATGAGATAAATAGGAAGTTGGCTGATGGGGGCTGGGAGCAGAAGAGAAGGAGCTGGGGTGGTAGGCTGAGCTGAGGGCAGTGGGCAGGGGCAGAAAGAGGTCACGCGGTGGCCAGAGCCTCCACAGACACCCAAGGAGGGGACGGGCTCTTGCAGAAGGTGCCCAAGCCCGAGAGGTGGGGACAGAGAAAGAGGACACCAGAGGTGTTAAAGAAGCCTTAGTGTCCTGGTCAAGGTCCAGGCCCCACCCCCCAACCACCTCCCCCTCTAGCTACACTCTCACCTAGGAGTCCCCCCTCCCCACTCTGTCCTCTCAAGAGGCCCTGTGCCAAATCCCCAGCAGGTCCCAAAGGGAACTCGAAGCTAGAAGAGCCCTGGGCCAGGGGTCCAACTACAGGTCCTCGTCCCAGCTGCCATTTCCTGGCCCCGTCACCTGGGCAACTTATGGGACCACTGTGATGTTCTGTGAGGTCTCCATCCACTGTGTATGTATAATACCGCACGATTTCTGTTTAGATCCTTCCTCCTTCTTGTTCCAAAAAGGATTTGAGGTCTCTGGTAGGAGTGACCACACTCCTGTTCAACTCATCAGGCTGTGGTAAAAATTAAATGCGGAAAATGATATAGCACAAAGTAAAAGTGATATTGCAATTTTTTCCAAAAAGGAAGTAGCTCACCCTACCCTGGCCTTCTAACTTCCTGTTTCTGAAGTAATGGCATAATTATCCTAGTCCCCTGGGCTTGGACTCAAGCATGATGTATGATTCCGTCCTCTTCCAATATCGAGCACTAGCTCCTATCGAGGCTTCATAAATAATTACCTGTCATTTATGGATTGACAGTTTTCTGTGTGCTAATCACTCTGCTAAGAAAGCTTTATATAGAGTATTTAATCTCTATAACAGAAGAATGAATAGACACTGGTATCCCCATTTATACACAAGAGAACTAAAGCTCAGAGTTCATATAATTTGCCCAAGATTTCACAGGTAATAAGTGACAGAGCTGAACCATGAAACAGTGATTTTAACCTAGGGATCACAAACTCAGGCATCTCCCTGGCAATGGGTGGATTGAGTCATGCGTGAGGCAACAGGGAGGAGTGGGGCTTGTGGCCAACTGGCATGCATGCCCCACCTCAGGACATTCACATTCTCAATCTTATATAAGGCTGTGCCAGCCAATTACACACTGGGACCTGCTCTGCCACCCCTGTCCTAACCACTAGTCTTAGCTACCTCCCTTGGAAAGCTCCTCTCCACCCCTACTGCCAACACCCCAGTCCTCATCACACATACCTACAGGAGCCTCCTCCAGGGCCCCCAGCCTCCAGCTTCACTCACGCTGGCCAGCTGCTCACCAGAGTCGGGCACTGTCCTTTCCAAGCATCCCACTCCTACAGAGAAACCACCACCACCACCAGACACAACACTCACAGCCTCACTGCAGAACCATAGCAGGGTGGGAAGAACGAGGCTTTGTAGACAGACCACATGGGTTCAAATTCCAACTCTGCCACTTCCTTACTGGGTCACCTTTGGATAAGTCACTTAACCTCTCTGAATCTCTATTTTTACCTCTCCAAAGAGGAGGAGGATGATAATAGCTCCCATGCAGAGTCCTTATGAACACTAAATGCATTCACACTTGTAAAGTGCTTTTTAAAAAGCATTTACCCCACCATGGAAAACACATAGTGCAGGCGCAAACATATCCTAGTTGCTTCTTTGGGAACCCAGGCTGGGTGGGTGCTCATTCCCCTTTCCATATCTCTCTCAAGCCTGGGAAGTCAGAGAGAAGGAGTAACTTGCCGAGCTAATAAGTGGATTTAGGGAGGAGGTGGGGGTGGGGGAAGAGGAGCTGGGCCAGAAGCTGAGGGGACCCCCTGTCCCCAGCCCAGAGCAGGACTGTAGTGGAGGGCATTTCAAACCCTTTATAGATCTCACATATCTGATTCTTGGAGATCCCAACCCCATTGAAACAAACATTTAAAATGCACCCACACCCCCCAGTAAATATAACTAGTCTTTGCTTTACATCTGAAAGGATTTTTATAAATGTGCTGCAGAAATTATTTGACTCTGAGTAACTCATTTAGTTTACTATTGGTTATGATTTCTCTTCCAGCATCCTGCATACTCTGGAACTCTTGTCAAAATTCCAACTTACAAATTGTTTTCAAATATCATGACATTTTTACGGGTACTAAACTGAGTAAATATTAAAGTTGGCACGCTACTTTCTGAAGGCATGTAATAAAACATTTATTTCAATTTTGACTTTGCCCTTTTCATACTTTTCACCCCCCCCAACCCCCAAATTTTTTTTTTCGGGTTTCCAACATCTCCCAGTCCTTCGAAAGTTCTGGTCTGCCCGCTGCTCATGAAGCCCCGTCTCCAGACATGCAGGCTACCCCTGAGGGTCCAGCTACAGAGACCACCGACCACAGAGGGTCCAGGGCACCCTGATTTGGGGCAAGTTTACGTTCATTTTGAAATAAGTGATATGTCAAATAGATCATATGTGATTTAATGTTTAAACCTTTATTGGCATTTTCTATAAATAAATTTGCACATGAAGCAATACCTTGATGTGCAAATGTTCTGATGCAGCGTTTGGAAATGAGGATCACCGTCACCCTAAGCAAGCACCCCTGCCCCCAGTCTGCTCCCCTCGATTCCCCCCAGGAGGAGGCTCCAGGGAGGGGAACCCATGCAGGGCAGGGTGGGGTGTGGCCTGGCACAGGTGCCCTCGGAACTGCCAGGCCGCGATGTTCTGTGGTTGACAAGGGACAGCTCTGGTGGACACCTCACTCAGGGACAGCCCCGCAGGGCAGACTCATTTGCCTGTCTTATTGTGCTCTGCTTGGGTCCTTTCAAAGCAAAGCTATTTTTAAAATTCCCTCTGCCACCCACTCTCATGTCCCACCCCTCCCCATGAAAGACTCTGGGGCTGGAGCCAAGGAAATTATGCTTCCTACTTTACAAAGACATCCACACAAACCTCCCAAGCAGGTCACAGGGCAGACGTGATGGGACTCCATAAAAGGAAAGGGGGTGGGAGGAGACAGGGGCAGGCAGGAGGCAGGGAGAAGGCAATGGCATGACTTTAAATCTCAGTTTACATGCTTTTGATTCATTTCTATCCAAAGCCCTAAAAAATGTTGTATCTTAGACTTTGTAATTTTGCTCATGAACATCTAGACATGGAAAATAATCTGTAAAGCCTTGTATGCAAAGCACATACTACCTAATATTTTTTGAGAGCTTATTTAGTGCTTTATGCCAGTGACTGAATGAACCCAAAATCAACCTATGAGCGAAATGCTATTATTATCCTCATGAAACCGGTGAGGAGCCTAAAGCACAGAGAGGGGTAGTAACTTGCTCAAGGTCACAGAGCTGGAAAGTGATGGAGCCAAAATTCAAACCCTGGTGGTCTGGCTCCAGAGCAGCACTGTCAACCTTGACCTTAGACCAAAGTTACTTTTAACTGAGAAGAGCCATGACAGTAAATTACGATGAGGTTTACAATGGCACAGTGCACAGTGATGAAAATTTATATTTACAAAGAGTATTTTAATGAAATGTGGAGACTTATGTTAAAAATTTTAAAACATGTCATACATATATGACCCAATTCTTAAAAAGAGTGAAAGGAATATGAAAATATATAAAACAGTAAAATATATAAATATCTCAGGCATGCAGTAGGTGGTCAACAAATATTTGGCGAAATTGGTAGATTATGAGTGGGATTTTTTTCTTCTTCCCATTTTATTATATTTTCCAAATTTCCTTAATGAGAATGCTTTCTTTTCAGACAAAAAAAAGAAAAGAAAAGAAAAAAGCGTTAAAATGGTTTAAAACTTCTTTGCTCTGTATAAATGAGAGAAAAACTTCTGAGTAACTAGAAAACTAGAAGTTGTTAAAAAAAACAAAGTGGAGAGGTTATTACGAAACCCTTTAAATAGTAGTATTGTTAGAGCTAGACCTCAGAACACATTGAGAAGAACGAACAAGGGACCAAAAAATGGAACAAAGGGTTCTATTGAACGACAAATTGAATGAGTGGACCTGGAGCCCTTATTGGCTAAGTGGCAAACGAGACAGGCCATGCTTGCCTTCAAGGGGCCTCTAAAAAGATATTTTAATCCTGCTTCCTCGTTTAACAAAGAGAAGACACAGCATGTTTTTATTACTGAATATGTCCACCTCCTTGAAAAGAAGGCCCCCTCACCCTTGGAAAGTATCGACCGCAGCTCCTATCCCTCCCATCTAGGTCCTGCCACTGGCCGTTTTCACTGAGCTCGGTGCCCCAAACAGAAACCAGCCAGAATTGGACCATTTCTCACTCATTGTTCAGCTCCAACCTTCAGTTCTATATGTAAGTGGCCAGGACAAACTGGTAGGAGAGACCTGGAGGCTGGGAGGAGGCTGGCTAGAGCCCTGAGGAGGATCGGGGGGCTTCTGCCGGGAGCACCGAGAGGCTGGGTGCAAACCGGCTCCCATGCCTGGGAGAGTCAGGCACTGGGGCAGAGCGAATAAGCAGGAGGGAGGAGGAAGGCAGCGCCTCCCCGCTGCCCCACAGGTCCTCAATTACAGACAGGCTCACGCTGTTCTAGGCTAATTGCTACTGAAGCCTGTCTTTTCTCCCCACCAGAAGGGCTTGCAGGCGCCTCCAGGCAGCCTCAATAGGCTCCTCTGTCGCCCTCCCAGAACCCTGCCCAGCACAGAGCACATTCTACCTTTCTCCTTTACACAGGCAACAAACTCCAGTAACCTCTGTGCCTGAGGTGGTGCTCCAGGAACTCTTGTGTGTAAAGCACAAGACAGAAGCAGAGTTGGTTAAGGCTGATTCAGAATGCACAGGCTTGCTCCAACCCTTTGCAACACAATTTCCCAGGGAGCTTGCAGAGTTCTGTGCCATGTCCTCCATCTACATAATTCAAATCTCTGAGGGCAGAAACTGGAAATCTGCATTTTAAACAAGCTCCCCAAAAGATCTTGAGTTTGAGAACCACTGGCTTCAGGTCTGCTTATAAGTGCCCATTTCCACATCTCCCAGGCTGTCTTAAGAGGCTGGAAGTAGGAAGTACCAAAGTGGGACAAGGGTGCCATCCCCTCGGCTGGCGCGACAGGGATGTGCCCCAGACCTGGCGCCAGATGTCCCCCTTAGCTGGGGAAAGCTGGGTGAGGGCCTGGGGCAGCAGACAGGGTCCCAGCAGGCCCCTCCTCTCTCCTGTGGCTTCCTTTGAGTTTCCATGTGCAAAACACACATCACTCAAGCCCAGTTGCCCGCCTCAGAATCTGCTGAATCTCTATGCAAAAATCTCCTGACCCACAACCTCAGCCACCCCCACCACGACTCTCCCTCTCCCCACAGAGAGCCCACCTGCCTCATTACTTAAATAATCTTTATTTCTCATGCACTAGGAAAGATGGTACTGTATGAAACACTGCATTTCACAGTAAAGGCCTCAGTCCAAAACATGGCACTGGGACCAGCTGGGATCCAGGGCTGGTTAACGCTCTGGGGACCACACTGGGGACACCACCCCCAGGGCTGGTGGCAGATGCAGGACCCTCGGGCCACAGTGGCCCCAGACACAGCACAGGGTGGCTGTGGCTCCCAAAGAGACACAGGAAGCTGATACCACAGGAGGAGCAAATGGATTGGAGAAAGGATGAAGGCTGCTGGGGCAGTGACTTGACAGAGGTGAGGGGTGCGGAGCTCCTGGTCCAGCACCTGAAGGCCTAAAGTCATCCCTCAGGCCCGGAGAGCCCAGGGCTGTGACTGAGCTCAAAGGATGCTCAGCAGCCTCGTGCCTATAGCAGGCTGTGTAGACCCCACATGGCTGCCCCTCGGCTTGGGTGTCAGGCCAGAGTAAAAGCTACAGAAACAAGGTGGGGCCTAAACTAAGGTCTTGCCAAAGCTTGGATTTGCCCAAGCAGGACCTCAAAGGCTAGAGGGGGCCAGCCCCCCACAACCACCCAGGCCCCTGTGGACACTGGAGACACACACAGGACAGCCAGGCTTCGGAGAATCCTGGGGCAGGGCCAACGCTCAAGCCCTTGGGCCTTGGGTGCCCCCTGGGCCAAGACAACGGCGATGCAGATTCCTGAGCATCGTTTCCACTGGGGATGGCACAGGTACATAGTCAGAGACATGCAGGACAGCAACAAAGAACTGAGACGTGCAGAGACCAGAACATCATAGGAGGGGTCCGAGAATAAAACATGGTCAGGGTGCTGAGACGTGGCAGGCGTTGCCTGGGCCAGGCTCACTGAGGCCCGGGGCTCATGGTGAGGCCCACCTCCTCTGGGATGGTCTCCAGCATCTCACTCTGGACGGCCTGTGTGATGAGTGCCAGCTCCTGGCACAGGGTCTCATGGCGGTAGCCCACGCGGATATCCGGTACGTTAGTGCGGCGGATGTCGTTGCCCTCAGGGCCCTCCTTGGTGTAGCTGGGTCCCAGCCAGTGGCTCTTCACCTGCGGGGTGTGGGGGCAGTGGGCAGAGCTGCAGCTAGCTCTGAGGGGCCACCCACAACCCAAAGCCATCTCAGGGACAGGGCCCCTGGGACCTTCCCAATGCCGAGGAGGGGAGGAGAGAGGAGATGGCAAGGTCCAGGCGGGTCAGGGAGCGGTGTGGTACCTTGTGGGAGAAGCCACTCATGAGCACACTGTTGCGGGCCAGCTCACACATGTCGCAGGAGCTGAGCTTCCACACCTGGGTAGCGATGCTGTACTCCTCCATCAGTGGCTCCTGCACAAGCCAGGCTCCGTCAGCCAGGCCCAGCCAGGCCCAGGCCCTCCCTCCCTGGTGGGACTTGCAGCAGGGCAAGCGGGACCCTGGTGTGCTGCGTGCCACCAGCAGGGGGCAGCACCGGCCCTGAGAGCTCGCCCCCGCCCTCCCCTGCCCCGTGCCCTGGCATCTGGGGGTACCCCCTCCCCCTGCCCACTGCCTGCCAGGTTCTGACCTTGGTGAAGTGGAACTGCAGGGGGTCGTCAGTGGACAGCGAGACCATGAGGCCACGAGACAGGTACTCA
Organism: Choloepus didactylus; assembly: GCF_015220235.1. NCBI lineage: Eukaryota > Metazoa > Chordata > Mammalia > Pilosa > Megalonychidae > Choloepus > Choloepus didactylus. Next base: position 131,314,411 of record NC_051308.1, read on the forward strand.
GGTAGTGGGTTCCGGTGGTAGCTGAGGAAGAGGCTGTTGTTGCTGAGCGGGGACATGGCGATGCCGATCTGGGCCAGGTAATACAGGTACTGCAGGACTGGGGCCTGGGCGCCAGGAGGGGGCGGGGTAGGGCCTGTCAGGTGGCCTCGAGGCCAGCAGGGACCTGCTAGTCCGGGAGGGTACAGACCACAAGAAGGCAGGGCGGGGCAGGGGGCAGCGCTGGGAGGAGTCCAGGCTGGGCCTGCTGTGCAGGGGCCAGGTTAGAGCCAGAATCCAGGCTAGAGCCTGAGGCTGGGGATGGGAGTGAGGGGTCCACATGGTGCAGGGGTTAGTTGTATTGGGAAGGGGAATCCACACCCGGGGCTTGGTGAGGAGGAGGATCCACGGCTGAAGGGTCTGGGAGGGGATGCTGGGGTGCAGACCCTGACCTTGCGCAGAAGCAGCCCATGGGAGATGTTCTCAGCCAGCATGAAGGCCGATACCAGGTGGTGGATGGGCCCGGCCTCCCCACAGTGCGGCCTGAGCACAAAGGTGTGGAAGCCCCTCTGCCTGGGGGGCACGGAGACAGCGTCAGCTGCTGAGCCTGGGCCGGCCTGGACTTGAGCCCCCTCCCCATCACATGCATGCCCTAACGTGGGCCTGGCCTAAGGGGGGCGGGGGTGGGTCCTTGGCAGTGAGGGGTGAGAGACAGAGCCCCAAGGGCCGAGAAAGAACCCATCCATCCAGGCGTGGGGACAAGAGGTGGGTCAGGCTCCCGTGGCCCCAGCCTAGTGTGGGCTCAGAGCGAGGTCAGTTGGGTGAGAGACAGTGAGCAGAGACACGGCCCTGGGGGTGCAGGGACCTGCGCAGGTGGTTCAGCATGGCCATGTTGGCGAAGGTGTAGTACAGGTAGTAGGCATAGGGTGGGTTGTCCTCCTCCACCCAGGCCTCAGGGAGAGGGCTCTCCAGGTTGAAGACATGGTTCTCAGGCTTGGATTCATCATCCACGCTGTCAAAGCCATCCACCTGGCACAGGCCCCGTGGTCAGGCACAGGCCCCGTGGTCAGGCCCAGACCTGCAGCTGGGCCCTTGCCAGAGGCCTCCCCACACCCCAGCCCTGGGCTGCCCACTCACGTGCTCCAAGAAGAGGTGCAGCTCTGGGTGGCTGGCAGGGTGCACAGTGGCCTCAAATAGTGGCAGGAAGATGTTCTCCAGCATCTCCTGGAAGTTGGCCAGCTGGCCCTTGGTACGGTACACGTCACTGCAGGTGAGAAACACACACACGCACATGCCAGTCAGGGGGTAAGGAAACCCGGCAGGCCAGCAGGGATCAGAACTTGGCCCAAGAACTGTACTGGGAAAGAGAGGACACCGGGGCAGACCATGCTGGACTGACCAGGGATGGAACCAGGGAGGTCCCTCCTCTACTCAGCCACTCCCAGCCCCCATGTTCCCTTCCACGCCAAGGGACACTCACAAGAGGCGGGGCACCTGCACGAGCCAGCGTACGTTGGGCGAGTGGACGCGGTGCAATACAGCCCAGCGCGCCAGCTTGTCCCACTCATCCCTCGAGCGCCCGTAGATGGAGAGCCGCAGCTCCGCATTCTGGTATTTGCTCTCCTCCAGGTCTGACATCACCTCCTGAGAGACATGCATGGGGCAGCTGTCACATGGTGCCCTCACACTGACAGCGACTGTCACACCCAGGCTTCTGCCTGGCCCTGTCCCTTCTTTCTGTCTCTGCATCTGCCATGTGTGCCTAGTCCGACCTCGTTACACATCTTCCATCCTCCTCCCCCTATTGAACCCACTCTGTCTGGGGAGGGCTGACCACAGGCCCCTCCTGTGCACCGGACCCTGGCAGCCACTCCTCCTTACCTTGATGATGTGAGCAAAGTACTTCCCAGAGACCTTGTTGTCAGTCTTGATGAAAATCTCTCGGAGAACGGACTCCCCAATAGGGTTGTACTTCGCATTGAACTTGTCAAAGCGATGGAAGGTGTTCCTGTCCTGGGAGAGAAGGCCAGCCCTCGGGTCACCGCCCAGCCCCCGCCCTAGCCCAGCCGCTCTGCCCCCGTGCCACCGGGACAGACCGCATGCACGTCAAGTGTGTCCACGCTCAGGTCGTAGGCGGTGAGGTTCATGCTCTCGAAGACCTCCCGCAGCGTCTGCTCGCGGCCCTGCTCCACGTGTACAATCTCCTCCAGGTGCCGCTTCATCGCCCGTTTGATGAAGCGCAGCAGATGCTTCTGGTTCATGCAGGACGAGGCGTGGATGTGCGTGTCCACCTAAGGGGGAGTGGTGGGCTGCTGGGTCCATGGGAGGCCAGGCTGGGAAGGTCAGGGCAGCAGGATGGGAGAGGCCTCCCAAACTGGATCCTGGGGGGTGAGAGGTGGGGAGGGGGCGCCAGCCCTCAGGGTGGAAGCTGGGTGGAGGCACAGGTTGGGGGCAGCCAGGGCCCACCTTGCGGATGTTGTAGAAATCTCGGTGCGGCACCTTCTTCTGGGCAGCCAGCTCCTTCATCTCATTGAGCAGCACATGCATCTGGAACTTGGAGCTCAGGTACTGCAGCCGGCGATAGCAGAACGACTTTCTGGGCAGAGGGTGAGGGGGTGAACAAGGCAGGAACTCAGGGTGCAAGGGAGGAGCTGTGGGCAGGAGGGCCTGGGTAGCAGAGTAGAGGGAGGGGGCAGGAGGATGCAGGGCTGAGGCTCCCTAGGAAGGGGCAAGAGACCAGGCGTCAGGTCTGGGTGGGGAATCAGGGCGGGGAAGGTGGCCATGTCTGGCGCAGGCCGGGTGGGGGCTCACATGGGGCCGTTGATAATCAGGGCCATCAGCACATTGACATCAGCCACAAATTCCTGCAGGTCGGGGTATGGCAGCTCCAGCTCTGCGCAACTGGCATGTGGGGGGAACTGGGGTGAGGAAAGCAAGCCAGGCCCTCTGGCCCCTCCCCCAAGCCAAAGCAGCCTCCCAGGCACCTTCCCCCAACACGCCAGCCCCTCTTACTGCTCATCGAGCTCCCTGCGGGTGTAGACGTGCACCACGCCCCGCACCATGCGCAGACCTAAGCCCAGGTCCCCAGGCATGGTGCTGGGCTCACAGTGCTCGTAGGGGTGCTGCTCCAGCGCAGGGGGATGCACCGGGGCGTCTGTGGGGTAAGGAGGTAGAGTCAGGGCCAGGACTCCACCAGCTCTCTCTGCCTTTCAAAGCTGGGGAGGCCGAAGAGCCCTCCCTCTGCCCAGTCCAGAGGCCCCGCAGGAGGTGAGAGATGCCAAAGGCCCCAGCAGGGCAGCTCCCACCCCCATCTCTACCCCTTGCCCTCCCTGGGGGCACCAACAGGCCGGGATGAGCATGGACAGTGGGGAGAAGCCCGTGGGGCAGAGGCTCTTGGGCCCTGAGCTCAGGGAGCCCGGGAGACACAGGCACCTGGAGTGGGGCAGGGATGAGGGGCCCTACCAGCAGACACGGGGGTCTCGGGGCCCTGCTCGTAGGTCCGTGTCTCCAGAGGCTTCTCAGCCAGCTGCTGCAGGTAGCGGCGGGTCGTGGGGCAGAAGCTCTGCAGCGCCAGCGCCATGTACTTCTCCCTGATGAAGAGGGCCCGCACCACACTTTTGGCTGCATCCAGCAGGTCTGTGAACGGCACCTGGAGACAAGGACATGTGATCGTCCTCCCCGGTCTCTGATCCCGGGCCACACTCTCCCCATCTGCACAGGCCCTGATCCCAGAAACTCTCAGACCACGTGGTTCTGGAGCATCCTCACCACCCCAGCTTTCAGGAAGAGAACAGGGCCAGCCTCCAGCTGCAACCCCCAGCTCTGCAGGCTGGATGAGCTCCCCGGGACACCTGGGGGATGGAGACAAGCCCTGCCCCATACTCACGCCACACTTCTCCTCCCCAGAGATGGTGACCCGCTGGAATTCCCGTTCCAGCAGCCCGTCACGCTCCCGCAGGCCCCGGTCACCCTGGCCCTCGCCCTGCTCCTTGTAGAGCCTGCACGGGGAAGTGGATGGGGACCGGGTGGGAGACAGAAGTGGCCCGGGTCCCACCTCAGCAGTCCCCTCACCCCTCTGCCCTTCTCACTGTAAGTCGGAGTCACTGTCTGTCTTCAGAAAATCTTGCTTAGCCCGAAGCAGGATGTCTGGCTCCAGCCTGGAGGTGAGAGGGGTGAAAGGTCAGGCAGATACGACCCCTGGCACCTGGCTTAGCCCCACCCACGTACTATCACACGTGACCTCCCAGGGTTGTAGAACCCTGGGCTGTGGGCACTGTTCTTAACCCACTTTAGAGATGAGAAAACAGATCTGCAAGTTAAGCAACATGCTCCAGGGCACAGGGGTGGGAGGAAGACTGAACCAGAGCCCGGCAGCCTGATTCCAAAGCCCGTGCTCTAGACTGCCTCCTGGGGGCCCCAAAGGGAGAGAGGACGGGGAAGAAGACAGAGGAGGGGCTCGGCAGACAGCCGTGGCTGCGATGGGCCAGCCAGGCTCTGGAGGTTGGGGAGGCGCACTTGACATCCTGGCTGATCTGCCGCTCCAGGCGCTGCCGCCGCTCCTCCAGCTGCTCGATGGGGCTCTCCTCAGGGAACTCATAGGGAGCACTCCGGAGCTCGCTCTCAGCCAGCGAGCGGCTGAACAGCTCCTGGAGGGACGGAAGGCAGGAAAGGGTCAGGCCCTGGCCCTCACCCCGGCGGTCCTCCCCAGCAGGCCTGGGGGTGGACTCAGAGCAACAAGAGGTGGGGATCAGGGGACAACCAAAGGAGAGGACAGGGGCAGCTGAGGTTGGGGAATGCAGGGGCAGAGGCAGGGCATGAGGACCCGCGTGAAGGGAGCCCGGCATACCTCTGCGATCTCCTTGCATTTGCCATCCATAGAGGTGCGCAGGTCGAGCGGGAAGTGCTTGAGGCAGGGGGCGGGGCCTGGCAGGGATCGGGCGGCCTGCAGCGGAGGGGCCCCCAGCCCACCTCGAGCCTCTGTGGAAACAGTGGTTGGTTGGGGGGGCAGGGCCTGGGTATCCTAGAAGCCCTGGGTCCCTGCCCACCCCAGGCCAGCCCTGGGGAGAGGCCAGAACAGGCCTGGAAAGCGGGCTCCCTGGTGCTAAGGAGCGAGTCTGTGTGTGGATCCCATAAGATCTCACCCTCACGGTGTAGCCAGGAGGCCCCCCACCCATTCCAGGCTGTGGTTGTGGGTGCTGAGTCTGGCTGTGAAAAAAGTGGATTCATTCTCTCGGGAATAAGAACTTGAACCCTGGACTAGGGCCCACTCCCTTGGCTGTGAGAACCTCCAGATGAGTGCCCGTGCACACACACGCACACACACACATAGCGGGCGCTAAGGACCAGGTGGCCCCACAGGGATGCCCAGCCCACCGCAACCAGGGCAGGCAGTTGAGGATGAGACCGGCCTCTTACTAGCAGATCCTCACCCACAGGGACAGGGCCCCCGCCTGCTATCGCAGCCCTGCAAACCACGGGGGAAGCCACTGGCTCTGACCTGGGGACCAGCCCTCAAAGGAAGAGGAGGGGAAACGGAGGACCTGGTTGGCAGCCGGAACCCTGTCTCCTCCCCGGAGGCCTGCCCTCTCCCCCAGGACCCCAGGCTGCCAAGACGTGGCCTGGCCCCAGCCTGCCCCTCCCACTGCTGGCTGCCCCTCTGAAGGGAGCTGCCACAAACAGGCTGCGCCACTGCGAGGCCCCAGGATCTGGGCCGGAGGCCCCACGGAGGGCCCTGGGAAGGGGAGTGTCAGAAGCCAGGGGTCTCTCTCCACTGAGGGGCAGAACTCTGTAGCTGCAACGCCAGGAGGCTGGCACCAAAGGCCTTGAAGCTGTGAGCCTGTAGGGGCTGCCTGAGCAGCCAGCCCACCCTGAGGGACCCTTCCTCACACTCGGCAGCCTCACCCTCATGGGTGGGAAGCTCGCTACACTCAGCCAGCTCTGGGGTGCTCCCCTCCGGAGCCCTCCCCTCTCCTCTCTGCCCGGGCTTAGGGAAGGATTGAGGGCTCTGCCTAGGTAGCATGCCTTAAAGTCTCCATGCCCAGTTCCCCACACTCCAGAGTCTGGTCCCCAGGCTGGACAAAGGGAAGAGAGAAGAGGAAGTGCCTACCCAGATCCAGGGCCCAGACCCCAACCCACACGGGTCCCTGCCCAGCCCTACCTGCCGAGTTCAGGCAGCTCCTGCCAGCAGCCCCGTGCCCCCTGCCCGCCTGCTTGCTGAGTGAAGCAGCAGTCAGTCCCCCAGGACAGCTGAGGGGCCGGCACGGGCTGTACCAAGTGCAGCTGCAGGGAGGGGAGACCCTGGGATGGCGGTAAGCAGGGACTGGAGGAGTTCGGGGAGCCCAGAAATCAGGGAAGGGGCCTCAGAGTGGGGAGTTATGAGGAGCCCCAAAGCTGAGCAGTGCCTTAACCTGTGCAGTACCAGGGCCCAGTCAAAATGTGGGGAGCCCCTAAGGGGGAGGAGCAGGTATACTGATATGGGCCGGGCACACTGGCAGGAAGGGGCCAAGCCTCCTTAAAACCCATTGCTCTAGAGAACAGAGAGTAGGCAGGGCCTGGCTGGCCAAGGGGTAGGAGGGGAGGAAAAGGAAGGGGAGAAAAGCCCTCCTCATCTCATACCCACCAGTCCAGGCCCATTTTGTCTGCCCAGGGGCCCTGTTGCCCACCACAGGCTGTCCTCTGAGCCCCCGCCTGGGAGGTCCCTCTAGAGAGACAGAGGAGCTGGGGAGAGGAGCTGGCTGGGAGCCAGGGCAGTGGCCTAGCCTGGGTCATAGTCAGGTCCTGAGGCTTCCCATTGCCCAGCTTCTCAGGGGCTGTGCTGGTTCATGGCCCCTGAGATCTCCAACCCCGGTCCCAAGCCTAAGTCAGGAACAGGACAAACGGTCCAGAAAGGGAGGTTTGAGAGATGAATGACTAGAATTTGGAGGACTTAGTCTGACTCTGATACACTGACTGGCAAGTCTCTACTTCTGGAAGCTTCAAGTCCTCGTATAAATGGGGTGATAAGTGGTTCCTGCCCTGTTCCACCAGAGCTGCTGAGAAAGGGTTGCAGAGATAACGACTTGGCAAGGGTTCTGCAGAGCCCCGAGATGAGGCTGTGCAATTATGAACTCCTGGGACCCTCAAAACGGCTTTCCACATGTAGCACCATCCACTAGGGCCAAGGCAGCCGGCAGTGAAGGGCAGAGAACAGAACTTGGCAGGGAAGTTGTGGCAGGGGATGATGCTGTCTCTTACTTGGTGGAGGGCAGAGCAGGAAGGGAAAGGAAGATGGGTACCCACCCCAACCCCTGGGTGGAAGGCAGAGCCTAAGGTCCTTGCTTGCCCAAGAACCTGATTCTACACACACATCCTCCCCACACAGGGCCCCAGACCACTTCTAATCCCTCAAGGGGAAGCAGACCACAGATCTCCATGGCTGATCTGTGCTAGATCCTCAGGATCTGAGCCAAAGGCCCTAATCTCAACCTTCTCTCCCAGTGGGATGGCTTGGAGCCTCCAAGGCTATGCTGGGGGTGACAAGGACAGGTTCCAGCAGACAGAGCCATCCATGCAACCTGCCATGCCACTGCACAGGGCTGCCAGGGATTCAGCCTTCCCCCCCACCCCCAGTGGAGGTGACACACAGGAGCAACCTCCACACTCTGGGAGGCCAGGGCCTAGCAGGACCCAGAAGGCTGAGCTGCCTGTGGTCCCTTCTCCCGGGCCCTGTGCTGGAGGTTCCTGCCCATAGTACCACACGCCCACCCACACAGGGGAGAATAAACCAAAAGCCCATAATCCATACACAGCCAGTCCCCAGCCATTCCTACCAACTCCAGGATTCTGGGTAACTGGGCCTCATAGGCAGGGAGGTGCCTCAGGCTGTGACTCATAAGTCTCAGAAGCTCTCACCCTTTGACCACCCAAAGTTCTCTGGGTCAGCAATAGGGCAACTGGAACAGATCCAGCCCCAGGAACACATCTTCTGGGGGGCACGGACGTGGCCTCAGGACAGTACAGGTCTAGGGCCAGGTATCTTCAATGGCATAAACAACACAGGAGGGAGATGCTCAGGCTACAGGGACAGACAGTTGCTGGGGGAGGTAGAGGCTATCCCCAAAGTGTGGATAGGTTCTTCCTTAGTCACAGGATCTGGAGGCACTGGGTGGCAGGCAGACCTCCCGTACCAGGCATAGATCCTGGTAACCAAGCCCTCACCGAGACGGGCATGGCTACACCACGCTGCCTGCTCCAAACCTCCTGCTCCAAATGGTGCAGAGAAGCCTACTAGAGAGGGAGCTGAACCAAAGGGTGCAGAAGCACATGCAGCACAGCCTGAACCCCGATACGAGCCTGACCCAAGGACACCCCATACCCTTGAGAAGACTCACATGCACAGACCAAGAATAAGCAAACATACAGTTGAGTCTCCCAGCTCTTGGTTGCCAGCCAGCAATGGGTGTACCCTGATGTCAAGACTCCCCCGGTGAGGAGGTTCAAGGTCAGGGGTCCTGGAAAGAGGAGCTAGCCACAGGAGGACAGCCCCAGCCTACCCGGTGAGGCACGGCCACCAGTGTGGCTGGTCCAAAGCCCAGCCAGCCCCACACACATGCTCCCCTCATCCCCCCTCCATTCACACACACTCCACATGCAAAGTCGTCTTAGCACATCCACACGCTGACACGTGTGCAAACACACCTCTTGCTGCACCCACATCCACGCCCACTCCTTGTTACAGAGGACAGCATCCCTGACACCGAAACCTCAGTTACCCCCATCCCACCTCCCTCCCCACGCCACCTCTCAAACTGGCTGTCCCTGGGACCGAGGTCGAGGGGCATGACCACAGAGGGGGCCAGAGAAGAGGCCCCCCTCCTTGAGGGGCCAGTGGTCTGGATGAGAAGAGGTGAGAGGGAGCCCGTGCCCGAGGCTGCAAAGCACACTCACCCTGTACTGCAGTGGAGGCCTGCAGGCTGGCCCGCTTCTTAAAGGGATATTTGGCCTTGGACTTGCTGGGGGCAGATGGATAGGATGCCATGGCTGGGGGAGCTGCACGATGGCGGGGAGCATCCGAGCAGCACCGACTAGAGCCTCGCATTGCCACATCCAACCTCTTCCTCCGCCCCGCCCCCAGCAGGAGTGACTGATGCAGGAAGCAGAGGCCCCGCAGGCGGAAGAGGCCCTGGCCATGATTTCTGATGTTGTCTAGGCAACCTGGCATAGTGGTTGCCTCCATCCCCACCCCTCACCCCTCCCCTCCCCTCCTCAGTTTCTGGAGTGACAGGACTGATGGTGGCTGGTCCTGGAGGGGGGCGGGGGTGGGGTGGAGAGAGAAAATAAGATGGCAAAGGGCCAGCCCCCAGCTCTCCAACAACCCAGCCAGGAACCCTCACTCCTTGCCAGGGCTTCAGGGCAAAGCCCCCGTTAGCTGGTCCAGCCAGCCTGGGAGAAAAAATAAACAGGAATCCAGCGCCTGCCTTCACGCTCAGAACACATTCCTCTCAGGGCAGGCATAGTGGGGCTTTCCTCTGTGAAAACCTGGTTCCTCTGAGGCAGAGCCTCCGTTTTTCCTTCTCGAGGGAGGACGGGGGTGGTAGTGAGTAGCAGGAGCCAGTCCTGGGAAAATTCCACTGTCGGGTGGCAAAGAGGCCAGGAAGAGGGGGCTTGTCTGGGGGGGAGGGGGGTCTGTGAAAGAGTTCCTAGTCTCTTCGGACTCTTCCCTCCTTCTTTCCACAGTCAGGCTCTCCTTCTCCAGGCCCTCCCCAGAATGAGCCGGCCGCCTTCCCCAGGTCCTCCTGTCACCCTGGTTACTGCACTTCTCCATCCCCGAGACGATCCCCCCAGCGCACGCACACACTCACCTGAGGCCATGCTGCCAGAGTCCCCAGGGGCACCAGGGACGCTGCCCACACAGGGTAAACGGGGACTCGAGGGAAGAGAGGGGTGCTGAGTCCCAGAGCCCGGCCAAGTCGCTCCGAGGGCTCCTGCCCTGGCACTGCGGTGGGGAAATAAGGCAGTGTTTCAAGGCTGGCGGGAGGCGGACCCCCACCGACCGCGGCGGTTGCGCTGGCCTGGGTAGACCCAGGAGCCCCGACCCCCAGGCCGGCACTCTAGAGACGGGCAGACCATGTGCTTCCCGGAGAGCGGGACCCGGAACTCACCCTGCTTTCTCTCAACACTGTCGGGGTATTTGGGCTCGGACTCCCATAGCAGGACTGCCAAAAACTCGCCAACGCCGCGCTGGGGTCCGTGGCCCCGCCCTCGCCCGGGCCCACCCCCCGCCGGGCCTGCCCCGCCCCCGCCATTTTTCCGCTTCCCGGGCGCCACGTGGGCTTCCTCCGCGCCGCAGTCGGCCTGGCGGGGACCTCCGGTGTTGGGCAAGTTCACAACCCTTGGGTGCGTCAGCTTCCTCATCAGTAGATGGAATGGGGTAATGACCGTACCTCACTCAAAGGGGTTATTGTGAGGATTAAATGTGAAGCCCCCTTGCACAGTGCATTGCACAAAGTCAGCGCCCAGTAAAAAGTAGCTATTATTAGTGTCCCAGGATTCACTTTGAGCCGTAAATGCCCAGCATTCCCACTCGAGGTCCTCTGTTTTCTTCTGGCAGGCGTAGGTACGCAGGGTGTGACCTGCTATTCTGGCTCCCCTTTCCTCATTTATTTCTATATTTGGTGGTTAAGGGCTTAGGCTCTGTAACCAGATTGCTGGGTTCAAATCCAGGCTCCTCCACCTACTGACTTGACTTCTCTGTGCTTTCATTTGATGTGTAAAATGAGTGTAAGAGTACCTGCTTTATGGTGGTGGTCAGGATAAATGAGCTAATACAGGTAATGTGCTTATAACTGTGCCTGGCCTGTAGTTTGAACTCACTGAACATTCATATCACTACTATGTCCTAGGTTTTGGCTTCTTATTGACACTCTCACAGATTGATTCACCTTCCAGCCTATAAAGAAGTGGACTGTTTGTGGGATGCTGCAGATACTCCAATCAACTACCACCCCCATCCCCAAGTGGCAGAGAAAGCTACATAAAGGGAACTTGTGCGGGAAGGGGTTAAGTCTGTACGATTTCCCTGCATAGAAATAAGCACCTAATAAGCAGCAATTAGAACAGTCTCCTCCCTATTTCTCGCAGGTATCCGAGGGCCCTTTGACCCCCACACCCACACTCAGTTATACTAATGCTGTTTGTTCCGCTCTTCCCAGTTCTCACCACCCCCACAGCCAAGTTTCTTCTTTCAAACTTTGCCTCACCCACCTCTCCCCAGGCTGGATTCTGAACCTTGAACCCTATTCTCTACCTATATCCAGTGTTGCCTCCATTGATCCACTGCTCTTCACCCTGGACGCACATCAAAAAACAATAGTTTCCCTCAACACACACATACACACAAAGTCCACCTCAGAAGGAAACAACAAAACTAAAAGGAAAAAAGGAGTTCCCATGTTTTACCTATCAAATTAGCAAGATAGGTAAAAAAGATAATTCTAATAATCCCTCAAAAGATCATCCTAATGCAGTTAGTGAGATGGGAGACACACACACACACACACACACTAATATGGACATAAACAAATCTTTCTGAAAGCCATCTAGGAACATATACTCAAGAATTTTTAAAAGGTTCATATTATTTGACCCAGTTATTCCATTTCAAGAAAACTGCTCTTTTTTTAAAGCTGCCAGAAAAAATATGAATAGTTGTTCATCACTGCAATGTTTATCACACAGAAATGTTGAAAACTTAAAGGCCCAACAATAGGAGAATGTTTAAATTGTGTTAAACACATACAATGAAATAGAGACATTAAAAATTGTTTTTGGAGAATTTTTTAATGATGTGGAAATGTTTACAATATAAACTCAGGTGAAAAAATGGATGCAAAAAATTGTACATACCATATGGTCCTGCTTATGGAATACATATGTACAGAAAAAGAAACATGCCTACACATTTACATGATTGTCTTGTGAGTGGTGGATTTATGGATATTTACTTTCTTCTTCGTACTTACCTGCATTTTAAAAATTGTCTACAGTGCATATCCATTACTTTTATTATCAAGGGGGAGGAAAAAACAATAGTCTGTAAAATAGCCTACACACACACACACACCAACTTCCCTGGGTCTTAACCCCAGACTTAAAACTATTCTTAATATAGTCCTCTAAATTGGTCTTGGGGTCCTTAGGAATTTTGAGCCTGTTGGCTCTCAACAATGAACAATAAAATAAATCTCAAAATTAAAAATCAAGTACCATATAACCATGTAGAACACCATCTATTTTCTTATAAAATGGAAATTTTGACTTAGTTTTGAAGGGTAGGATCTTGCATTGGGCCAGGCCTCTTCAAGATCTCCCCTCAATCCAAACCTACCTACTACCTAGCTGGCCAACAGTTGGCAACTCCTGCCCTCTACACTACCTGGGCAAACTGGTTCCCTAATCCCTTCAGGTTTTTCCCCTAGTCCCGTCTGTGACACACCCTTCACCTTATGGCCCTCCTCTATTTCCAGGCCATCCCGGTTGTGTTGTAACTGCTAGGAAGTCTGCCCTGATTACAGCTAAGCACCAATCTCCCCACCTACTCAACACTAACAAGAATCTCAGTATAATTTCATTGTCTTTGTAGAACAGAGCTCGGGAAATAAAGGAGTGAGTCATGCCCTTGGCCTCTGGCTTTCTTCATGTTGGGGCCTGAATGTTGCCTTACAGCCTCAGGGATCTTCCCTAATTCCATACACAGCTTCCTTCCTTCATAGCCTGTGCCTCAGGTAGTTCCTTAATTGGCCCGCCCAGAATCCTGGGCCCTCTCAGGAGGATGCACTCCTATTTCTCTGAAGAACTATTGCTCCATGCTTCTGGCCTCCTACCTAGGCCAGACCCCTCTCTGCAGATATTAGCTTTAGGATAAAATACCTGCAGCTTCCAAAAGATCCTAGGTCAGGACAATTTCCCAAACCACACCCTATGCCTAGGCTCGCCTAGGCCCTGGCCCACTAAATTCTGTCCTGATTCTGTCATCCGGGCTTCTCACAGGCTCGAGTGCACCTTACAGCCAAGCCTTACTCCAAGTCCCGAGTCACACCACAGCCCCACCTCTCCAGCAAGCCAGGGATTTCCCCTCCTCCCCTAAGCAGTTATTTCGAACCAGCCATTCAGCTCTTGCTTCTCAGCTTGTCCCAGCAGTCACTCCCACCCACTCTCCCCTACCTCCACCACCCAGCACTGTTTATAGCACCCTGCAGCTGTATGTCTGAACTTGTTTATAAGACCGCATTGGATTTTAGCCAAACCTCTAAGCTTGTCATTCAAGGTCCTTCATTGGCTGCCCTCAATTTCCCTTTCCTGTCCTCATCTCCCACCCTCCCCTCCAGGCACCTTCTCTCCAGTCACATCAGGTTTCCCACTCTTCTCAGAGAACACTTTGTACCTCTTACCTCCATGCCTTTTCTTCATGCTCTTTCCCCTCCCCAAAATGCCTGTCCCCTATTTCTGATGTTTCACTTTTTTGCCTGTTGGAAGTCTGTTCATTTTACAATCATCTGTGCCTTTCTTCTACCACAGAATTTATCAGCTTGACCTCTAGTTGTGTGCATAATTATCTTTCCGACCAGATGTGGAGGATAGGTTTTAAACAGCTCTGAATTCCCCAACACTAGCATAGTGCTCTTTTGGCGAAATCGTTTTCTGTGATTTTACCTCATCTCCTCCTTTGGCCTGGGAGGTCCTAAAGGTGGTACCACATTTTTCATGTCCTCCCCAACCCATCTGAGACAAGACTTTACCCACAATCCTATCACTGGATGTAAAACAGATGCTGACATCGCCCCTTAACTCAGGAAAATTAAATTAAAATTTGCCCAAATTAAAAAAAATTAAATTTAAATTTGCCTAAATTAAAAAAAAAGAAGTGGTAATTCCTTTTCAATCACAATGATATGGCCATAAGGGCTGTGAACCAGGACACCTGAGCTCTAGCTCTGATTCTGATACTAACTTGTTTATCAATATGGGGATCATTTTTTTTTGTGCTTGGTTCCCTTATCTCTAAAGTGGAAATAGCACCTACATGCCTTACCAACTTCACCAAGACACTATTGCCAAATGGGATATAAAACAGCTTTGAAAACTAAAGAGGCACAGTACACAAATTCACAGTTTTTGTTTTTTTTAATGCCCCTTTCTTCTAGGAGATGGAAGTAGAACAGTCACAAGAAAGATACAGGAGCTAAAGACCAGAGGTGGGAGGTCACTGGCATCAAGATGGTGGATGCACAGATGTGGGTCTGTGCTCTCAGAGGCCAGACTAGGGCCAGGAGTGTCCTTACTTTAGCTTAGTAGTGAGAATGGGGAACTTGCACCCAGCAAGCTAGGAAATGAAACAGAAGCAGCACTGAAGTTTGCAGATATGGTAGCTGAAAAAGGAACAAACTCAAACATTTTCTCCATGTGTGAAACAAGTTGGTGATTCCTTTAACAACACAAGTGCTATTATCAAGCTGATGCATTTGCCTGTATTTTGGGACCAAGTGTTCTTTCTCTCGCTGGCTGGTTACGTGGGGGTAGTGGAAAGATCACCACCCTGGGAACTAGACCAAGTTGGGTTGTCTGTTTAGTAAGCTATTTGACCTTGAACAAGTTACTTACCCCTGAAGTCTCAGTTACAGGGTCTGCAATTTGGGGACAATTGCACTTACCGGGAAGTTATTGTGAGAATTACCTCACAGGAGCCACATAAATTGTCTAGCACAGTTCCTGGTGGTCCCTTGCTTTGAACAGTGCAGCTCTGGGCTAGGTAGAAGTTACTAATGATGTGGGTGGGCTAGGGCAGGGCTGGTGGTGAGGTATGATTACTGATACCTTATAGCAACGATTCCAGGACAGTCACAATTTCAAATGACTCTCCTATTTTCCCTTATGTTAATAAGCAAGCACTTGCCAATTTCTGATTGGAAAAACATAATCACCTAGTCTATTTCTCCATCAGCCCTGAGAGTCTGGGCTTCAGGCCAGGGGCTTCTCCACCAGATACCCAGACATGCTCTTGAAAGGTGGTGAGAAGGCAGAGGATGATCAGTGATGGTTCAGGGTACCTGGTAAGTGGGAGACTCCCACTTTCACAGTCCAACTTGCCACTACTGCACAAATGTGGCTCTAAAAGGGAAGAGCAAATTAAATCCTTCTAGCTCAGTGGTTCTCCACCTTGGCTGTACATCAGAATCACTTGGGGAATTAGAATCACTGCACACCAGACAAATAAGGTGGAGAACCAGAATCACTGCACTCCAGACAAATCCAATCAGTACTTAAAAAACAAAACAAAACAAAACAAAACCAAAAAACAAAATCTCCCCAGGTAAATTCCACTGTACACCGAAAGTTGAGAACCACTGTTCTCAGGGTTTTTCAGACTTGCCAGATGACAATAATCACTTATTTATAGCTAAAAATACAGTTTTTCAGGCTCTATAACAAGGATTTATTGATTTTAAAACAAAACTTTAAAAATATGTATTTATTTTAACACCTTTGAAATCAGGGTGTATCTTCCAATCAGTGGCTTCTAAGATTTGATGAACTACGGAAACAAGCATCCCTGGTGATTCTTATATTTGGCAAGGTTGGAGGAAAAATCATTTTCCTAAGGCAGTGCATCCCCACTCTTAATGTCCTTAGGAACCACCTAGGATCTTGTTGAAATGCAGATTCTGAATCAGAAGGTCTGGGTTAAGGCCTGAGACTCTACATTTCTAACAAGCTCCCAGGTGACCTGGTGTTGCTGGTCCTCAGACCACATTTTGGGTAACAAAGACTTAAAGTATGCCCATCTGAGGAAGACTGCACCCCCAAAACTCAAACCGAAATAATTGGCATAGAGGAATATGACCAAAGGAGAGCATCTTTTATAAATCTGTGAGGCAATTGCTAGATTGCACTCATTTCTCCCTAGGAAGGGGCAGCTCAGACGAAGGCCGGAGGGCAAACTGCCCCAACCTCTGAGAAGCCGGACTGGAGTCCAATTTCCCAAGGAAGTAGAGTTATTCATGTGAGGCAGCATAAATCCCACACCAAAGACTAGCAAAGTTCAGTTACCAAGTGAAGTCAGGCCTCAGGAAGCAGCCCCACTCTCTCTACCACATATGCTTTTTTCTTTCATTCATTTACCAAACTCTACTGAGAAAACACAAGGACTGAAATTCAAAGATAAAATGAGACTGGTTCCCTGACCTACAGTCAGAGGGGAAACAGGTTTGTGAACAAAGTACAATAAACAATGTTAATGGCTTCCTGGAGCAGCAGCCACTGGGGGAGCTGAGTGAAACATATCTAATCTTTCCAAGGAAAAGCACAGCCCAAAACAAAAATTCCTTGCCAGGACCAGCTTGCTACAATGGAGGGGTATGCTTTGATGGCTTGAGAGCCCTTAAAACCAAGACTATCATTTGGCAACTCAACATGGGGAGTTCATCTTGTTTATGCCTCCAAGATCCAAGTGAATCTAAGGCAGGAGACTTCTAAGGGATGAGTCCCTCAAAAAATATGGGAGCAGCTGTTATCCTACTCCAGAGAGTTCCAGCACCCCCATCCTACCCTCCTGTCTCAAAACCCAACAGATCATTTCCCTAGTTACACAAACATTTGAGTCTTTGCCCTTTGTCATATTAAGCTCTTAATCGGTTTGGCCCATCACAGTGCTGAATATACAGGCTATAATCTCTAGGCTAAGAAGTAGGTCCAGTTGGGGTAGGAAATCTCAGCCAAGGTAGGCAGGGTACAGAACTTTTAGCCTGCTCCCTCACCCAAACCCGCATAGGATAGCTTTTTTAGGAGGGCTAGGAGTTGACATTCAATCTGGACTTATTTCTCCCTTGTCTTCCATATTACAAATAGGAAACCCTAGAGGAGAAGTGTACGAGTTTGAGGAAGCAGCCAAGGAGAAGCAGAAACATGGGGAGTGGAATCAGTGCCGAGGACAAAGAATTGGCCAAGAGATCCAAGGAGCTAGAAAAGAAGCTGCAGGAGGATGCTGACAAGGAAGCCAAGACAGTCAAGCTGCTATTGCTGGGTGAGTGAGATGGGACAATGAACCAGAAAAGGAGTAGGCACTGCTCCTTCCGGCTTATCCTGGGTAGCAGATGAGTCCTAGCCCACCCCATGGGAAGAGGGGTGGCAGTTTTTCCCTCTTCCCCACCCAGGCTCAGGCTAGGGGACTGGGAGGTCTAGGGATGAGTTAAAATGGGGCCTGCACAGCCACCCCTAAGTTGATCTAGAATGCCAAAGCTAGTCTGGAATTTTTCTGTTCTTCTGAGCCAGGAATAGTGCAAGGACCAGGATGGACCAACTCATCTCCTAATCTAATCAAACCTAAGAGTTCCTTGTGACTTTAATCAAATACCGAGAACCCTGGGCTTCGGATACTCACCCCCATCTGCAGTCAGAGAACTCTGAGCCAAGGAATCAGAAGAGGACAGGACCTTCCCTCACCAATGGACTCAAAAGTTCCACTGTAAAACCAGTACCATATAGTCCCAAGGAGAGTCCCACTGGTTCTTCCCAAGTATACTGGCTCCTTCCTCTTGCTTTCAGGAGTAAAATCTTTGAAAATAGGGAGCCCCGCTGGGGAGGAATGGAGTCTTCATCTACAGTAGTCCCTTCCTGGCTTTCTATTCAGTGGCTGTCTCTAAAGCTCCTGCCAGATGGGAGGTTCATCAACTTGATGAGCTCCTAAGCAGATCATCCGTCTGTGCTGAGAAAAGAAAAGCACCTCAGTTGGTCAGTCTGAGAAATAGACCCTGGCTGTAAATAGAATCAAGGCAAAAAGAATTTGGGACACCTGGCTTAGAAAATAACCAATAGTACCAAAGAGTAAGCTAATAGGGGCAGATGGGCTCTACGAAGCAAACAACAGGCTGGCCCAGTCAGCTCCACACCCATGAGGAGCCTGGGAACTGGAGCACCAGGCTAAAGAACCTTCTTTTCCCAACTGATTTGTGGTACGGCCCTCTAAGGACACACTAAAGGAACATAACTCTGTAAGCTGGACACAGAATCCAAGGAGCCCAGGAGGTTGCACAAGGGGAAACAGAGATGGCAGGGCCACTTAGACCTTTTAAACCTAAGCAGCTTTCTCCAAGTTCAGGATAAGCAGCTTAGAGGGAACAAGCACAGGCTAAGTGGAAGGTGGTTGAAGCATCAGGGTTGAATAGATTGTGGGGAGAGCTGAAGGATATGTGAGGTTTTTGATGGAGGAGAGTGTGAATGAGGGTATCGGGACATTTTAGTCAATAAAGGAAACCAGCAAAACGATGAAAAGATGGTATTTCAGTGAAGTGACTCAACTCTCTGAAATCCTATCCTAAGACCAATCTCCTGGGTCAAAATGGACAGAAAGGAGAAGTGTGTTAAAGGAATTCCCCTGAATCTATCGGTTCTCCAAGGGGGGAGATTTTGTCCCCCAACCCCCACCCCAAGGGTATTTGGTAATGTCTAGAGACATTTTTGGTTTTCACAACTAGGGATTGTGACAACTGGCCTTTAGTGGGTAGAGGCCAGGGATGCTGTTAAACATCCTACAATGCACAAGACAGCTCCACCCCCATCCCCTGCCTGCTAACAATTATCCAGTCCCAAATGTCCATAGGACCAAGTAGAGAAATTCTGGTCTAAATCCAGATTGAATGGTCTGAGCTCAAGGCTAGCAGAAACTGAAGGCAGCAGTTATCTCTGTCTTTTCCCCTAACATGGTTCCCAACCAAGCAATGACTTGGAATTCTCACAGGTCATCTACTGGAGGGTTGGGGAGAACTGGTAGAAATTTGAAGCATAAGCATTTTTTCCTTCTAGGTGCTGGGGAGTCAGGAAAGAGTACTATCGTCAAACAGATGAAGTGAGTAAGAACAAAACCCCAAAGAACTAGGGTAGGATGAAGTCAGTGGAGCTAGTGGAGGTACTGAGGATGAAGGGCTCTTTAGCCTTAAGAGACCCAGATGTAAAGGATTCCCAATGTCCCTCATTTGCACGCCCTTTGCCTTGCCTTACCCTCCACTTTGGGACAGCCATAGGAATAGAGACATGATTCTTGTGATCTTTTAAACCCCCAGATTTCCAACCCCTTAGGTCTCATTACTGAGATCCAGCTGGGGCTAGGTGTCTGCCACTTGCAGGATCATTCATCAGGATGGCTATTCACCAGAAGAATGCCTGGAGTTCAAGTCTATCATCTATGGGAATGTGCTGCAGTCCATCCTGGCTATCATCCAGGCCATGTCCACACTGGGCATCGACTATGCTGAACCAAGCCGACTGGTAAGTGTTTAAGGGTGGAGGCAGGAAAGACAAATGAGGAAAAGAAACAGATGAGAGGCCAACAAGCTATAAGGAAAGATGGGTCAGAAAAAGTATTGTATGACTCAAATCCCACCTGTTGAGCCTCAAATCTTTTTATTCAGTCCTAGAGAAGTACGCAGTTCCTACCTTTATAATCAATGTTTACAAAATTCGCTCTCAACTCCCTTTGCCTTTGTGTCTTATTTTACCATTTAAATCGCTACCCTTGGGCTCCTTGCCCTGGCCATGGAACTTTTATAAGCCAAATCCCTAGTTCTAGTACTGGTCTTTTCCTAGATTTAAATCATTGAGAGAACAAAGGTGATGGGTTCCTGTTTTCCGTCTTGATTTCACGATCAATTTGGCCTTCAAACTTCCAATCTCCCTGCAGCAGAGAACCCACATTTTGTGGTGGTATACTTCCAGACTAAGGATGGAAGACAGAAACACCAGAAAGGAAGCACCTGAGATCTTTGCTATTCCATAGGCATTCTAGGGCTGGATATATTGCCACCCTGTTTATCTTGGAAACACAGCTCAATATGTTTTCTTAGCGTAGAATCTTTGCTGGAGATTGACTCCACCTTAGGCTTTGGGAGCAATGCAAAATGCTTTCCATTCAGCAGTACTTCCAGAAGCCTCCTGGAAAGCCATTACCCTTCTGTAGTTCTCAGCCAGGTTTCTGCCTTACAGGAAGCTGGGCGACAGCTCAACAGCCTGGCTGACTCCATTGAGGAGGGCACCATGCCTCCCGAGCTGGTGGAGGTCATCAAGAAGTTGTGGAAGGATGGTGGGGTGCAAGCCTGCTTCGACAGAGCCGCAGAGTACCAGCTCAATGACTCCGCATCTTAGTAAGACTCTGACTGGGGAGGGGGTGGGATGAGAAGTCTTATCCAGGTAAAAATTTTAGGCACTGAAAGCTGGAGACGCATGAACTGAATGCAGTTTGCAGACCTATTTTGTTAGGCTTGCACAATATTTTACTGTATCTTGAATTTCATACCTTTAGATAGGGACATTTGCCACATTCTCCACCACTCTGTTGTCTTACATTTACTCACTGGAGCAGCAGCTCACTGGTACAAAGTTGAAGACGCAAAACTCAAAACAGAGGTGCTCTTGTCTAATAGGCCACAGCCCCTGTCCTCTTAATGAGGCCACACTCTCCACTCTCAGAACCATAAACACCAAGATACCTCTGCAGTTCTACACTCTCCTAGGAGGCATGTGATTCATGATGGCCCTTTCAGGTATGAATTATCTGACTGGTAACCCAGACTCCACTTCGGCAACTAAATAGAAATTAAAGTCTCCTCCACCCACAGCAGCTTATGCCAGGGTGCCACAGAAACTGCCAGGGCAAACAAATGAAAGGTGGTCAGGGATCAGAGAGATCCAACATTGCAAAGCTGGTTCCAAAAAGATGAGAGACAGAGTATCAGTCTTAGCTCAGGAAGCATGCTATAGTGATCAGTATGGACTCAAGAATCAAAGAGATATGTGTTTAAGCCCCATTCTGCCACCTCACATTTTAATGGAGCACTCAGTAAGGCCGAGACAGTGTTAGGTGCACCATATATGCCATCTCACTTAATCTGCACAGTCAGCCTTCAAGGTAGACAGTACTTTTATTAGCTTCATTTTAGAAATGAAAAATGGAGGTTCAGAGAGGTTAATTAACTTGCCCAAGGTTACATAGGTAAGTGGCCAAGACTGGATTTGATTTCCAGGTCTACCTGACTACAAAGCTGAATATTTTTTACAATACACCACAAAGCCTCTTGTCCCTGGGCAAGTTATTTAATTCATCTCTATTTTTCCTTCATCTTTAAAACGGAGATATAAACTTGAAGGCTTACGAGGGTTAAATGAAAAGTTTAAATATGAAAATGCTTGGTATAAACAAAGCACTAGTGTTAATTCCACCCCCTTCTCCTCTCAGTCATCTCACTTCACAAATGCCTTCCTCTTGGCCCCCTTTTTTTTGAACTTTAAACTATTTTATGGTAACTTTCAAACACAAACAAAAGTAGAATAATACAATGAATCACATAGCTTCAAAGGTTATCAACTCATGGCCACTTGTGAGTTTCATTTTACCTCCACCCCCACCGGATTATTTTGAAGCAAATCCCAAATATTGTATCATTTCATCTTAAATATTTCATTGTGTAGCCCCCCTCAAAAAAAAAAGAAAAAACAAGGACTCTTAAAGTATCACCATACCTAAAAATTTTCGTAATTGCTTAGTATCATCAAATATCCAAGTCTGTCTTCAAATTTCCCACTTATCTCAAATGTTTTCCCCCAATTTGATTCCGGTTACAAACACAGTCCACGTATAACATTTGGTTCATATGTCTCAATCTCTTTTAATCCACTCCCATCGCTTGATGGAACTTTTAGCACCCATTTAAATCACTAAATCTCATTTAAGAGTCTAGAAAAACTCAGGCTAAACCCAAGGTCAAGTTATCTGACTTGATTTAAATGGGATGGAACCCCGCCTCAAAAAGGCTTGTCTCTCAGCCCACTCCCCGCTTCCTTTTATAATTACACATGAGGGTTTGAAGGAAAGAATCCTAGATTTAATATGGATTTCAGTCCTGGCTCTATCACCAAATGAGTGTGTGACTTTAGGTAAGACCCTTTAACTCTCTTGGCCTTGGCCTGTAGAAAATTTAATGTCATCAATGCCAATCACCATTTCTCTAGCTACCTGAACCAGTTAGACCGGATTACATCCCCTGACTACCTTCCTAATGAGCAAGATGTGCTACGATCTAGAGTTAAAACTACAGGCATCATTGAGACCAAATTTTCAGTCAAAGACTTGAATTTCAGGTGAGTACAAGTTTCCCTGGGGCACCTCAGATAACACCTCTCTGTGGGTCCTAAGACATGTGGGTCCTAAGTTGGGCACATCTATGGGAACAGCTGCTTTTTCCCTCAGGATGTTTGATGTGGGAGGGCAGAGATCTGAGAGAAAGAAGTGGATCCACTGCTTTGAGGGAGTCACCTGCATCATTTTCTGTGCTGCCCTCAGTGCCTATGATATGGTGCTGGTGGAAGATGACGAAGTGGTGAGTAGCCTTTCCTCAAGTCGCACAACTATTTAAATGATGGAAAGGGGATTGGAACTCAGATCTGTTTGGCTTTGGTAAAGGAAACTCCCCTTTGACCTTTCCAATAAGGCTGTTGTCATTCCAGTGTCCCAGCTTGGGTGATTTCAGCTAGCACTGAAATTCTAGCAGTCTTCTAGCAGACCACTCAATGTCTCATGCAAATAATTCCAGAAAAACCTCTTCTTCCTCAGCTTCGGGGATAACACTTTAGAGCTCCATATTTACTGAGAGAGGGTAAGCCACTATTGTGGGCATTGTACATATACGATCTCATTTAACTTTCCCAAAAACCCTATGAGACAGGGAAACTGAGGCTCAGAAAAGTTCAATAATTTTCCTCAAGTCGCATAACTATTAAAATGATGGAAAGGGGATTGGAACTCAGATCTGTTTGACTCCACTCCACCACAATAAAAAGGGATAAGCGGTTCCCTTTCTTTTTACATTTGGAACACTGGTTTCTCCAAGGGGAACAAGAAAAAGAAGTAGATAGATTGCCCAGTCTGATATTTTCGGTGGTGTTTCCTCTTATTAGAATCGTATGCATGAGTCTTTGCACCTGTTCAACAGCATATGTAACCACAAGTTTTTTGCGGCTACTTCCATTGTCCTCTTTCTCAACAAGAAGGACCTCTTTGAAGAGAAAATCAAGAAAGTTCATCTCAGCATCTGTTTTCCAGAGTATGATGGTAAGTGTCAAGGGCTGGAGACAATGGTGATGCTTCCTTACTAATGACTGGTGATTTCCTCATTCCCTATGACATGGATACCCAAAGGAAATTATCTTAAGGGAGAAACTTGGGCTTTCGGTTATAGGGTTTTAATTCACATGTCTCTGGAATAGAGCAGATGTCAGATGCAAGAGAATCACTGAATGTTCAAATTATACCTACCAGAAACCAAGGGCAGAGACATAGAGAGAGAGACCTCTCCCTTCAATTTCATTGTTCAGCTCAGATGAGAAACACTGGAAGTGCAATGGAGAGAATCCTTCCTCTGAAAATAGGCCTCCAAACTGCAGTTGTCTAACCCAAACTTTTGAGGATCAATCTCCTAACAAGTAAGTGAGCATAAGAAGGGTTAATTTAACCAATTTCTTCACCATTTTTTCTGGAAAATCAGGGAACAACTCTTATGAGGATGCAGGGAATTATATCAAGAGCCAGTTCCTTGACCTCAACATGCGAAGAGATGTCAAAGAAATCTACAGTCACATGACCTGTGCTACAGACACACAGAATGTCAAATTTGTGTTTGATGCAGTTACAGATATTATCATCAAAGAAAACCTCAAGGACTGTGGACTCTTCTAATCCTCACCATTCTTCGGTTATTCATTCTATAAACAGCCTTGGAATTTGAATTTCAAACAGAAAATTACAGGTCAATATACCATGATAAGAACAAATCCATTCTCCTTTGGAGATGGAGTATGCATGAGTGCAACTATGCCTCATACATTCTTTTCAACGTGGGATAACTAGTGTAGTTTAAAGAGCATGAGGCCAGAAGTCAGAAGACCCAGATTCCAGTTCTGGCTCTGCAACTTACTGCAGATATGTGAATATTTTACTTCATTCCTCTGAGCCTTGAGTCCCCCATCTATAAAATGAAGATAACTTCCCTACCTATTTCACAGGGTTATCCTGAGAATCACAAACACAACTGAAGGGAAGGCACACAAAAGCTAATGTGGTTAGAGTCAAAGAAAAAAATCCTATATAAAAGCTGACCTTTATAAAATTCAACACTTGAGTTTTTAGAACAAATTATCCCAAGAACATCTAAGCAAACAGCAAACTTTCCATACGCTCTGCAAAAACA
Source organism: Choloepus didactylus (assembly GCF_015220235.1). Classification (NCBI taxonomy): domain Eukaryota; kingdom Metazoa; phylum Chordata; class Mammalia; order Pilosa; family Megalonychidae; genus Choloepus; species Choloepus didactylus. Next base: position 131,338,653 of record NC_051308.1, read on the forward strand.
ACTAAAAACAAATCTTGATAAACCTTTCACCTACTTTTTGTTAACAGACCTCTATGTGCCTTAGCTCACATATGCATCACTGGATAGGAGATGTGAGTTTGTTAGCTTCCAACACACACATACACAAATGACCATCTTTATTAAGCAGATTATCCCTCTGCCCCCCACCCCAGTATGCCAGACAGAATAAGTTTCCTTTAACTCTATAAATAACTGTTTCTCAGCTATACAAGATACTTTCTAAATAAACTTAGAGGACAACACACTCCCACTCAGAGTATTAATGATCTTTTTGCTCCCACTTCTCTACTATAGAATTTAGAACAAGTGAACAATCCTAAAATTCTCATTTCAACTGCTGCATGTCCCACAACAAAAAGGCAGTGGATCTTACTTTAGGCACTGACAGTCTTTGCAGCTGCATCCATGTAATGCTAGCTGAAAACAAATAGCACCTCTCCAACAAGTAAATTATTCGTTTGAACTCTTCTGAGGGGAAAGGGTGCATATATTTTGACAAGAGATGGTGACGTCAAGTACAGATTTAGCACTTACAACTACTAGTGAGGAAATCTCTTGGCATCCAAGATTTAGTATATAAAAGTGTGTGTCAATTAAAATGAAAACTTGCTTCTTGCCAGAAACACATTCACACTTAACGCTGCTACTAGCAATATTGATACTAGAGAACCATATGAGCTTGAAATACACTGAAGAAAAAATGTGCAGCTGTTAAAACTGGATTCATTTAATAGTCTTTCTGATTTCCTAAAAAGAAACCAACTTGGGAACAGAATTACTAGAAAAATAAGGGACATTACTTTAGCTACTGCCAATTAAAAAACTTAAGCCAAAGAAAAACTGTGGGCAAGACCTCCAGAACCCAAGAGTTGTTCATGGGCTACTCTGAATGGCATGTACCAACCATCACTAACCTGTTCACTTCAACTCCAAATGCAGGGGTTCTGAGTCTTTTTTTTTTGTACACAGTTCTATCTGTAGACTCTCTGGAGCTTTGAAGACCCAGGTTAAGAACTCTCATTCAGGTATGATTTTGTCTAGTCAGGCCCCAAACATAATTCATCCCATTTATTCCATCTTCACTTCCCCAAATTGTTTAACTTTTCCATCATCATGCACGTAGGTAGGAATTGCTTTTGGGCCAAAACTATAAAAGCTAACATAGGCTCCCTTGTTAATTGACGTTCAATATACAACCACTCTATAGTAGTAGCGTGGAAAGCAGGGCCAGTGGGACTGGTCTTTTGGCAGGACAACTAAAATCTCTAACAGGACAAACGGAAGGTTGTATTTTAGTCCTCCTCTGTTTTTCTGGTAGACATCCCAACTTTCAACTGGTTGTTAAACAAATTTACAGAAGCCACCTTGTATGAAACATTTTGCAAAAAAAGTTTATCTGGAGGATGAATTGGGGGGAAAATAGCTGGGCTTAAAACAACCTATTCTACAGCTGCTTACTGAAGTTTATTTTGGGTGAGGTAAGGATCTGGTTACATTCATCTTATAATGTTTTCAAGCTAAAGCTCTTCTGGCAAGGCTACATGGAATACTACCATTGTAGGTTATCCATTCACCTGTACTTACAACAATAATTTTCTGAAACTCCTGGCCTAGATTGGGCTCTCCTCTGAGTAAAGGTAAGAGGATTTCACCCTCAAATGCTCTGATAGGCTTCCAGAAAGGTGTTGTTAACCCTTATCCCCAGCTTAACTGTCAGGACCGCCAACAGATTGTTCCCAAACCTTACACTGTTAAGAGTTAGAGACCAAATGCATTCGTACTTCTACACAGCTGGCTTCTTTTTATCTCATGGGCATTTTGATTGTGTACATGAAAGTTTTCCCTTTTTATAACATGGCTGCTAGAAAGCTTAAAACAAAAATTAAGCCATATACTCTGTTATCTATTTTTATCTCTCTTCTTTTGCCTTTTAAATTTATACTATACTGTTGAATTTTGTGTACCTTTACAAGCCATCAGAAATTCTTTTTGTAACAAAGTAGGTAGAAAACAAATATTCAACCCTATTTTCTTGAATTGCAATCGTAATTCTTGGAATGACAAAGCTAGAAGAAATTTAAAAATATTCCAGGCCCATCATTAGCAATTTACAAGTAGGAAACAGAAGCCCAGGGAGGTGGAGTATCTTTACCAAGATCATACTGCCAGAAAGTAGCAGAACTAGAAACCCAAAACAGGTCTTCTGAATCCAGGTCTTTCAATATACATCTTGCTACAAACAAAAAATCATAAAATCAAAGTCAATTTCCCATGCTCCTACGCTCCTTAGATCCCCAAACAAATTCTTATTTTTTTTTTAAGTTATTATACCGTCTCTAAATCATAGATATTTTAACAAAACCACCTTCAAATTACACACAAATAGTTCTCCAAATGGAATGTAGAACTCGCACGAAATCACAAAAGTATAAATGTTTGTTGAAGGTATTATTTCCAGTTGAAGTCCTTGGAGGGCCGAGACCCTAATGAACACCCATGCCGGCAAATCAAATTAGGCTCCATTTCACATAAATCTGATGATAGTTTTCTTTTAAATAAAAATATGATTGGAAATATGTTTTTGTTTCTGTGGATAAAAAAGAATGAAGTGCAAAATTTCAGTCTTAAAAGCAAGACACATTTACTTGTAATAGTTCCTACTCTGATAGTAAGATTCACTTACATGTATCTGAAATAGTCTGAATCAGGGTATCCTTTACCCATCCCCCAAGAAGAGATACAACAGCATTCAAAACCCACCCTACACTTGGAGATGTGATGTAGACCAAAGTGTGCCAGCCATGCTGGGTGGAGAAGGTGGTGAAGGGTGAAGAGCTCTTACCTCCCACTGCCCTCTCTACCCTGCACAACCCCCGGAGCACAGAATCCAGCAGGACTTCAGTGTTGGGCCAGGGACTGCAAGTGTGCCAGAGCCTCTGGTGTTTCTGCTAGGTAAAAGCATTAAGACATTTCTGTGAGGTCAAAACAAATGAACTGCAGATTGCAGAAGGGAACTTTTCTACCTTTTGACCATGAAAAAGTAAACATTGGTATGAATAAAAGATCAAGAACTAGACTTAAATAAAGGTAAAACAAAGCAAAGACCTTTTCACCCTGCCTCCCAAATTTCAGAGCAATTTATAGCTGAACTCCATTTCAGGTCTTCCAAATGAATATGGGAACAGTGATGCTGAGAACAGACAACCAGCTACAATGAATGTATCTGTTGGTATTGCCTTAGAAGATGACTTTTTTTTGCAGTGCGGTTATCCTGAGTATCATAAAGAACATTTACAAAGTGCTTTCAAATATATTACTTCTATTTATCAGAACCATAGATAATCATAGCTGGGAGAAATTTAGTCCACTGCTGGGTAACAGGTGAATGATACAAGACTGAAAGTGACCCGCACAGATTTCATAGCTAGTTGGAAGCACAGAAAAGACCAGAACCCGGCACTCCAAACAACACTCCAACCTCACAAGATTCTGAGAGGTCTCAGGACCTTTATCCTACAGGAGCAAGGAGGAACAGTTAGACTATACAAATACAAAGGTTAACTTCTTGCTTTTTGTTATGCCATGGGCATCTCTCTTACATATAAATAAGCCTAGTCAGTATAAACCAAGGCAGTATGGGGAAGTGGGGGAGAGGTTAGAAGATATAAACCAGGTTAAACAAAATGTATTTACTGCAGCTGTCAAAGATCTTACAGGCTTAGGGAATGCTAGCACATTGAGATAATGTGTCCCAGGAGTATATTATTCATTGATTATTTCTGCTATCTTGTTGATTACCACTAGATTTCAGGAAGAGAAAACATCAGCTTCAGGCAATATAAAGGCTTACATTTGACTCCTCAATCATTTCCCTTTCCAATTCCTTCCCAAGCCCTCTGAAAAAGACTTCCATTATATAGTTTAGAGCTAGCTAGCTTTGCTCTCTGCAAATGAATATTCAGATTACTGCTTACAGTCACCTCCGTCACATAATTTTATCTTTAATGTAGTGTGTATCATAAACAAATGCAGTGAAATAAATGAAATAAAAGTAAATGTTTGGATACCCCAAGTTTCTTGTTTCATCTTAATTTTGTATAAAAACTAAATACTTTGTATCTAAAATGTGGGAATGTTCCTTTGTCCAAATAGCCCTCATACCAACTTTTTTTGGTGGAAGGCACTTTAAGTCATGTACAAAAGCTGATTCTTACTTATTGGCAAATAAAAAATAACTAATTCATCCACTAGTGATGTTGAAGTTATCTATCCACTCAAGTTGTTTATTTTTAATATTTGTATTGATCTTTAACATTAAGACCTATTCAGTTGTCCTCAAATGTTGACCAAGGTTGGCTGGATCAGAACCACCTAAGGAATTGTATAAATTCAGATTTCCAGATCTGTCTCAGACATTCTAACTTAGCAGGGTTTAGCCAGGAAATGTCTATTTACTGAATCACACAACCCACGTTTGGGAACTACTACTGTATAATATTCTTTACTATCACTCATTCCTGAGAATACTTGAGAAAAAAAATGCCCTGCCCTGACTTGTTCTGAAATATGCTGTCTTCAGCAGAAGCAACTCAGAAAGAGTAATGAGCAAACAATTTAAAAAGTAAACAAAGATAAAGGAATAAAGGCCTTGACCATCCTAGAAGTTAGTTCTCCAGTGCCGCTCTAAACCTTCCTCTTGCTTCTTGATAGTTGATAGCAAAATCAACTTTCAATTTCAGTACCCTAGGCAGCCTGCTTTTTCTCTTGTGCTTGTTAGAAGCAATTTAATAAAACATGATGGCCATAAAGCTTATGTGGAGAGCCATGGCTGGTCCAGGTCAGATCTCTGATTTGTACTATGAAGCCTGAAGTAGAACACAACCTGGCAGAACTGGAAAACCAAGATCACCTTGTTTTTAGTCAGCATTACATATGAGAAGGAAAGCTTTCACAAGTAGTGAGTCTGAAGAAAATGAGTGCTGTTTGAGATTTGTAGAAATGAACAGATGATTTTTTTTTAACATCTGGAAGGCTAAGAATCTATCAAAAGCAAGTTTTTAATTGGAACAAGAGATTGACTTTATCTTATATGTAACTGCTAAAAGAGCAAGAGAGCTCTGCAACAGGAAACACCAGAACTTTGTCATACATGCTAAGTGGATAAATATATGAAGTGACTAGTCAAACCAGGCAAGCAATGTCCAAAGAAAGTCACAGCTACAGATCAGAAAACAGTGGCCAGGATACAAGAGTATAAGGTAGGTGAATGAATTAAAAGAACCAACGGTTATTTCTAAATACTCCAAAATATAAATGTAATAAAACATGAATAGAAAACATGTAAGAATAAAAAATAAGGCAAGAAAATTTTTTTTCTTAAAATTTGGTCAATCTATTCTTATAGAAAAAAGCAGCACTCATGGAAAAAAAAAAATCCATCAGTGAAAATAATAATAAAATGCTACATTGAACCAGAGATTTAGAATTCAAATTCTCCAAGATGAAAATGTCATCCAAAAATCCACTTATAAATAATTGTAAATATTCTTGGAATTTTCATGCCAGGTGGTGAAATCTGTTACAAGGCTAAATTTAAAAGGGATGGGAAGATTGGCCATTAAGGAGCAGAAAAACTCCTCTTTGCACAGAGATTAATGGATGGCAATTCTATGGCCCAAGAGGTTTTAATAGGTAGAGATGTGACTGTCAACAACATAAAGCAATTGCTGCAATTCTCCCTGCTAAGGTCTATCTACTGTTCTTTATTCATTAAATTTTAATTTTCTTACAAGTGCTGATTTCTTACATGGTCAAAAGCTGGACACCTGAATTCTGAAACATTACTCAACACAAATCTCAAGCATTCTCCAGGGAAAAGATAACTAGCAGCTTTTAGCTTCTTAGATTACAAATATCAATCCTTCTTCTGAAACCAGGCTAGTAAATTTGACTTTTCATCCCCAAATTCTGGCCCTATGAGAAAACAAATTAGTGTTTTGCAAACTTGAGGGATGATCAGAATCACCTTTTTAAAATTATAAATTATAAAATTATATCTCAATCTCTGAGATAGATCCAGCTAACTTTGACTTAAAGTCATATTTGTAGCCAATGATTTTAATTGCCTCCTGTGTCCTCAAGGAATGTGCATTTAGGTAAATTATTTGGGATAGTGGGGTAGAGGTGGTCTTCACGTAGGTATAGTGCAAATGTAAATTGTATATAGGCAGAAAAAAGATGGAGAACTATTTTTCATTAACAGAAGGACTAAAAAAATGAATAAATCAGAAATATATATTCAAATGAAAATACAAAATGCATTCCAAAGTAAAATGTACTTTTTGGATTATCTGCTATTGGATTATCAACAACAATATTCCATTAGCCCAGAGTATAGAAAAACTATAGTTAAAAACAACATTCCACCAGTTCTCATTTCCAGATGATCCTGTATTACAGAATACAATAAGGAAAAGATATTCAAAATGAACAAATAAGAACTATCAATCCTATTTACAGTGTGGGCATAAGTGAGTCAGCAATTGAAGCTGATAATTTTCTTTCTTTCACATTGTTTTCCACCCTAAAAAAGTTGTTAGAGAATACAGTTACGCCATATGCATAGTTACACTGTTCCAAAAATAATTTAAAAAATAAAAATTTTTAAAAAGCTATCAATAAAGGCACTGAACTGCTGTGGTTTGCTTTCTGAAGCAGTTTTGACGACCATAAAATTTTTTTTTTTTTTAAACTAGTGAAAGGTCATATCAAAAGATGAAATACGATCCAATCTTTCGGACCCAAAAAGGCACACTGCTCAAACTACTGATTTGAATGCTCAAAATGCATTATCTTCATTTGCCTTCCCCCAATAGACCACTCGATATTTAATGACATTTGCTGTACATTGTACAAGAAGATTTGCAGTGAATATAGCTTTCCACACAAGCAAAATGTAAATCTAGAAAATGGATTGGGACTGTTTATCACTTACACACATATGAAATAAAATTCCTCAGTGTTAGGCCAAGATTCAACAATATTACGTCAAAGGACTAGACCTTCAGGGAACCCTACCTAAATCCCTTCTTAGACAACGACCAAAAGCACACTGAGCAGGGACAAAAAAGAAAGAGAAGAAAATATTTCTAGAAAAGACTAATTACAAACAGAAGCAAACCTGGACACTTTACTCACCATTTTAATACTGCTGCCAACTATTAACAGATTAAAATCTGTACACATGACAAAGTGGAAAAAATTCCCCAAATGTAATAGTTTCAGCAAAAGAACATACTGACTAAGGGTTACTACAGTCAACATAGCTACAATAAAAACAACAGCAAACAAGGATTTGGCACCACATTTACAAAGTAAAAGCATGCACTGTTAATACACTTTAGATGTCTCCCAACAGAAAAGGCCACAGATGATGGAAAACAAGGGGCACTTTTTACAAAACTCCCTATGACTGAGACAAACACACAAGAATCAAATTTAGTAGATATGTAACAGCAAAGTCCTTGGTTCCGTTTGGAATTCAGCAATTTGCATTTTTAATTGGCAGCTGCCCTGGGTGTGTCTGAACCCAAGAAGCTGGTTTTATCATACTACATTAGTATTTATCTAGTAATTTGGAAATCAGCATAAACCAGCTTAATCTTTAACCATAGGCTTAAAAAATAGAGCTAGAATCTTATTGCAGAACTCTCCAATGTAATTTCCATTTAGAAACCACAATGGTACTTTGAGCAGGATAGTAACATAAACTGCATCCAAAAAAAGCTACAATTATAGCCCCAAGAATTTTAAGTAATTACGGAAATATTATATTCTGACCCTAACAAGAGTTAAAAACAAAGAGTTCCTACTAAGAGGAATATTTTCAACATGATCTGGTCACATCGTGTGCATAGTTAAGATTGTGTTTTAATAAAGATTCTTTTGCAAACAAAGAAATAAAATTTAGAAGAGTTATTCTTCTTGGATGGAAAAAAAAAACTTTCAGAATGAACTACTGGTGGTTTGTTAAGAAGGAAAAAAAAAAGTAAGCTACATATTGAAGTTCTGGAATGCAGCACCTCAACTTCATATCTGCCTTTGACATTTGAGATTATGAAATCCAAGTGATATCCTGATGACTGAATCATACTTAACAGATGTTCCAATTCCAATGTCTGACTTTAGCATCTCATGTCAATTAAAAATTCCCTAATACAGAAGACTGTGCTAAAGAATGCTAAGATTCTGCATGCTGCTGCCATTCCCCTGGTCCCGTTCATGCTTGCAGCTGTCCCACAAGACAGCAAAAGAAGTCTGGTCTCAACACGCCACACTGTAATAACTAGAAAAGAAGAACATTCTTAATTAGATAAAGTTCACAAGGCCAAGAAACATCACTGTGGTACTATAAATTGTTTGAAGTTTTACCTTTTACTAACATTCAAATTCTTCAATAAAGTCCACATTCCTTTAAGTTGTTTTTAATGATGACATCAGTAACGGCATCAAAAACAAACTGTACATTCTTGGTGTCTGTGGCACAGGTGAAGTGGGTATAGATCTCCTTGGTGTCTTTTCTTCTGTTCAGATCTTCAAACTGGCACTGAATGTAAGCAGCTGCCTCTTCATATGTATTGGAACCTGAAACAGAGAGCCCATATTCTCATTTCCTATTATAATAGCTGCCTGATCTGAACTAATCAGGCCACCACCATTTATTCAGGAATAGAGGGGAACATGACCAAGACAGAATTCTGTATTTCTATAATTAGATTTTTATATAATCATGAGATTTTTCATTGTAACTAAAATGAAGTCACCACACACAAGGATCAAGAAACATAAAACTTTAAGCCTCTTTTTCTGCTTTCACCTAGATTTTCAGCTAAAAAAGTGGAAGTAGGAGGATGCATTTCTAAAGAAAGAACATAACTGTTTAAAAGGTTAGAGAGCCTGTGCTTTTTGCAGTGATCTTGAAAAACACAATCCAAAAGGGCTTCTTTTCAAAATCACTCTACAGTTTTAAGGAACTTAGGCTCAGAGGCTTCAAGGCAATAATTTAAATGATCAAAGGCAAACTAGTAGAAGCAAAAGGAAAGAGACCTGATTATACACTTTAAAAGGGTGAATTTTATGGTATGTAAATTGTTATCTCAATAAGGCTCTTATTTTTAAAAAGGGGGGAGAGGGAGCCAAAGATAAACCCTATTTTCAAGGTTAACACTCAATCACCTGTTTTCTACACTATCTTGCCTACTTGCAGAGCCTTTGGAGTAGCTCTAGACACAGGATGCAGAGCCAGGGAAACTGACAAAGACAACACAGTTATTCCACTGAACTAGAAGCTATTTTCAGTTGACATTAAGCATGATTTTAAAATGTCAGCTACATATATAAAGATGACTGAATAACACAGAAAAGTATAAGAAAAAAAGGAACACTGATTAAACCAGATATTTAAAGAACTGAAGGAAGACAGCTTGGTAGGTGCTTGAAGATTTCTTGAGCTATGCTGAACAACCTCTGCAAATAAAAAGAGGCAGATGATTGAAAACTGATGTTTGCCTATTGGAAACAGATAATGATACTTGGGAAATCAAGACCCGAAGTCAATGGATAATAGGCTGGAAGTTCAGGCACACACACAAAAAATTGTGTAAGATATTATAAGTGGCTTACTATGTATAAAAATTCCTAGCTAGGCCCCCTTCAACATTAATGTCCTTTCACTTGCCTTTAAGTAAGATTTCTCTCCCATCTTAAAACTTGGCTACTTTCTATAAACTCTTTCCCAGTTCTAATCTACTTCTTAACTCTGAACAGATGGCCACATTTCCAACTTACCTAAGAAAACAGAGGCCTGTGGGGCTTAAACTACCTCTCAATATTTTAGCCACTACCCCATTAAAAAGTTAACTAGAGCCACACTTATCTGTACTGCCAGAGGTGTCTTCCTTCTGGTTCAAAAATAAATTTTTTCTTCCTAGACTTTATTTAAATATTTGAGGTGAAATTCAAATAACATACAATTTACCATTTTAAAGGATACAATTCAGTGGTATTTACTGTATTTACAATGTTGTGCAACTACTGCCTCTCTCTAGTTCCAAAATTTTTCATCACCCCAGAAAAACACCCCATACCCATGAAATAATCATTCTCCCTTTCCCCATCACCTGGTAACCACAAATCTGCTTTCTGTCTCTATGGATTTGTCTATTCTGGATATATCATATAAAAGGAGTCATACAACACGTGGCCATTTGTGCCTGGTTTCTTTCACTTCACACGATGTGTTTGACGTTCATCCAAATTGAATTATGTATCAGTACTTCATTCCTTTTTATGGTTCCTTTTAATATTTCATTCTATGGATAAACCACAATTTATCCATTTATCTTACCTAGAATCTTGATTTCTTTTTTCCCATATGCTGGGAAATCTTGCTATATCAATTACACCTACTTTTTACTTATCTTTTGCTACATGGTCTTAACTCTAAATCTTTAAACATTCTTTTTTTTTTTAAATTATTAGGGATGTTGTAGGTTTACAGGAAAATCATGTGGAAAATAAGAGTTCCCATAACCACCCCCCTCATTAACACCTTGCATTTCATATTCTGATGAAAGAACATTATTGTAAGTATACTATTAAGTCTAAAGTACATGGTTTACATTAGAGTTTCCTGTTTGTGTTGTACAGTCCTATGATGTTTGGGGTTTTTTTTTAAGTTTTTATTCTGATACACAACCTAAAATTTCCCCTTTAAACTAAATATAATTCACATATATAATTCAATGCTGTTAATTACTTCACAATGTTATATTACCCTGTAAACATTCTTAAGTCTCTCCTTCCTTTTATCCAAGCTGCGCAAGAATAGTCTACATTTATCTTCATTTCACTTCCCACTCAATAACTCCCTGCATCTGCTTTACTCTCACCTTTCCACTGACACTGCTCTCAATAATGGTCAACAGCCTCCTAACTGCTAATCCAAATGCCTATTTCCAGAATGTATCTTTAATCTGCACGTGATGTTTTTGACCACTGCTCTCTTTTTGAATTCTCTTCTTTGTTTTTATATTTTGACTTTCTTGGTTCTTCTCTTTGTATACCACATAAACTTTCCTTTTTCTCCTGCCAAAAGAGGCTGGCATTCTCTCTCATTCCACCCGGGGCCCTTTTCTCTCCTCATTCTATATGAACTCTCTAGGTCATCTCATCTATTTCCATGCTTGCTTTACCAATGACGCCCAAATCAATACATCTAACCCCAACCTCTCCCCAAGCTCCAAGGTCATATACGTAACTGCCAATTATTAGATAACGCTACCTGGTTGTTCCAGATTCTTCAAAATTAACATTCGTAAATAGGAATGCAGATCACAACACTAGCATCCAAACTAGACAGAAACCTGGGAGCATATTTTTGACTCTTCCCACTTCCTTCATTTCACTTTATGAAGAAAGCATTTACAGTGTGTTCTTAGCCAACAATAATTCCTCTTCCCTGGAAATATCCCACTCTGATCTACAAGATCATGGTGTACCCCTGGCAGTTGCGTTTGTGCCCCTGAACTCAAGTGATTGACTGGGCTAAGGATGTGTGCCTGACTTAACTTAGTCGAGGATCCTAGGAATTTGAACCTGGGCCCAAGCAATCCCAATCTAGCCTGGTCTCTTCAACGGAGGAGACACAGAAATTGCGGTACGGTCATCTTTTATCATATAAACTGAGTAGCAGAGAAAGTTGATAAGGAGAGAGAAAAGAATAAAGAAACTACACAGAGAGAAAAAGAGAAAAGAGATGGGGAAAGAGAGTGCTTCCAGGGCTCCTGACAGTTTTCTATTTCCTCATTCTAATTCCATTCTAAGATCTGGCTGCATCCTTGCCCTTGGCTTCTGTGGTATATCCCTATATGGTATATTCCCCAAAACTAAATGGTTTTTATTTGCATCCTAAGAGAGTCTCTACTAATTCAACTATCCTATTATCGATCTTGCTTACCATTTATTGCTTAAACTTTGTAAAGCACAGTATCAACTACATCATGGACCCCAATTAAAATCCTTCAAAAATTCCCCACTGTCTCAGCATGAGATACAAGGCCTTCCATGAGCTGATCCCTGCCCGTCTCTCCAACCACCTTTCCCACCACTTTAAACTTCAGCAATACCAAACCCCTTCTGGATTCCAGAACAAATCATGCTATTGTTCATTCCATATTTTCATATATGCTATTCCCTCTTCCTAAAATGCATTTTTTCTCTCATCTGCCTGGTGATTGCCAATTTATCATCTTAATACTTCACTCAACTATCATTTCCTATAGAAAAAGATTACACTGACCTCATTAGGGGTAACCACTTCTATTTTACTTCTATTAAAGTACACTTTACACTACAGTAAAATTATTCATGGCTCTCTCCCTCTGCACCTAGATTTCAAGTTTCTTGAGCACAATGACTGCATCTTTTCCTTGTATTTCCTTGGACATATTTATACCAAATTTTAAATTTATCCCACTCCATTTTCCTCAAGATATGAGGACAGCAATTTAAAATAAACACATTAAACTCAATTATGTATGAAATAGCACTTCAGACTTAAGGAGCCTTAGTCATATGCTTAATGCTGAGTCTATTACCTGTGAACAGTCTCCATAAGATATACATGCATCATTCAAAACAAAAGGCAGTTGCATGAACATCATGAAAGTGCTGATCTAAGATATGCACCTCCAATAAACTCTTTCATGACCCCTTACCTGTGTATTCTGGATAACAGATAGTCAATGGACTCCGCTTTATTTTTTCCTCAAAAAGGTCTTTTTTGTTGAGGAAGAGAATGATTGAAGTATCTGTAAACCATTTGTTGTTACAAATGCTGTCAAACAGTTTCATGCTTTCATGCATTCGGTTCTGAAAAAGAAACAAGGGATGATGGATCAGTAACAAAAGGTGAAGTGAATTAACTATTAATGAAAAACAGAACAAGTTTTAAAAGACTAAATGGCATTCACAGAAATAAGTCAGATAGTGATAACACAAAAGCTGGGTCAGCCCTCATTTCTGTAATTCTTGGGACTTGGGGCTGGGAAGAAGGGCTGGCTGATAAAAGGACTTAATCCTGCCCACCTGTGCTATGTGGCTATCGCATCTATTCAAGAGGAACAGGGCACAGATCACTATTCTGAAAATTTAATCTCACTGACAAGGAGAAAAATTATGGCTATTAAGTTTTGGTTGAATGACAAAATGGACACACAAAGTCTTCCTAAGAGTTATTTTCCATTTCCTGGCTGCATTAGACACGTTTTTTTCACCAGCAGCTCCAACATACCATCTCCTCATCCTCGGCCAGAACAAGGTCATAATCACTGAGAGCCACACAGAAGATAATTGCTGTCACTCCCTCAAAACAGTGAATCCACTTTTTTCGTTCCGATCTTTGGCCACCTACGTCAAACATCCTACGTAAGGGGAAAGAAAGCACAAATTCAGTGAGGTCACACATATACCTCTCCCTAATTTAAATGTTTAGGGAACTTCTCACCGCATATTCAAAGCCTTGTTTATAATAGAAAAGACAAAGACATTTTATAATATAATCAAAATAATTTTATGTTGTTAAAAGGAAAACAATATGAAAAACTAAAATTTAGGAATAATCAAAGCTCTCATTTTAGATAAATAGTTGAGCCTCTTCTCTATCAAAGCCTGTATCGAATGTGCCAAATCAGCAGAATAAGTATTGAAATGGAGTCGAGGAAGGTGAGGGGAAGATAGGACAAATGAAGAACTGAGTAATACAGCTTAAGATAATGATAATATTTATTGTGTTTATCATGGTGCCAGATACTACCCTGAACACCTTAAATACATAAAATTAATTTACCTTCATAATAATACTGTAAATACTATTATTATCATTCCCATTTTGCAGATGAAGACACTAAGGTGGAGATATGTTAAATAATTTGCTCAAGGGGATACTGCTAACAAATGAGGGCTGAGGACCTGAACTCGGGCACTCTAAACCCAGAGCCCATGCTCTTTAACCACAATACCAATCTACCTTTCAAAAAATGGTTTGCCTCTTTAGTTAAAAGAGAACAGAGAAAAAATATAGATCTCCAAATTGCATTCTGCTTTCACAACCTCTCCCAACTGATTCAAGTTTGGTTTCCTTACTTTAAGAGAAAAAAATACTTTAGAGATTATGAAAAAAAAAAAAAAATCACAATTATGTGGTCAGATCTTACAAACCCAGTATCTAAAAACAAAACTTAGTATCTCTCAACTCCACCAAGTTTTATTTGCACTTAATTAATGATTGCAAAGCCTCAATTGTTCACACACGTTATGTTCCACTCCAGGTTAGTTTTAGTACACTACTCCTTTCTGGGGGACTTACTTGATAGCCCGATTCAACTGCTGAATTTCTACCAATAGTGCCTACATCTACTCCTATAGCAAAAGGAACACCTGCACTGCTTTGTCTTTTAGCTTATGCAAGGGTCTGATGAGGTATGCACACAAGTGGTTTGATACTCGTAAGATCTATGTTTGATGACAACAATAAAATTTTAAAAGGCTTACTTCTGCAAGCTGGTTAGTGTGTGTCACATTTACAATAACTTAGGGGCTAAATTTTCGGAGAATTTATTCCCCAGATAGTGAGAGAAATGAGACATAGTTGATAACGCTTCAAAGTATGCTTGAAAAGGAACATTCACCTTATCCTTTCATGACCCAACATCTTCTTTTTGGTTGATTTTGCACAGTTCTTTTCAACCTTTGGTCACGACATATGGAACGATGCAAACATAAACTTGCTTAAAAACATGGTCATTTTATAGGCTTTAGGAAGGCTAACACCACACATCTCACCATGAAAGTTTTTCAAGGGAAGATAATGGTACACTGATGATTTCAGTTTACTCTTTCCTTTTCTTCTATGAAGTCCATAAAACTGGTAAAACATTGTGAGGTTCCAAGTTGGGCTTTTAGCGCATATTAGCATTTACAATACTATTCACTAACAGATCAACATTTTATAAACATTACCTCAAAACTGAGAGGCAAGTAAGCAATTACACAATGCCTTGCATATAGGAGATGCTCAATAAATGTTTGAATAAAAGGATAGTGGTTTTTCCTAGAGAGAAGGAAAAGGAAGAAGTGCTAGTACTTCATAACAAGGTATCTATAAGCCAACAATAAACTGGGTGTGCTACCTTAATTAGAGCTGAGTGTTTACCTAACTAAAGATCAATCTTAGACAACCTCAAAAAGAAGTGTCCCACACTAAATAAATAAAGGGCACAATATTTAACTATAAGTGGAATTTTACCTGCAGAAACATCTTATTCTAATGGTTTCACAGGTGATAATCCATGCTGCTTTTGTTGCTTTTATTAAATAAATTCATCAGTACTGAAGATAAGCAATTATTCTATTTTAAAGGCATTCAGCTGAACTGCTATTTTCCTGTACCAGGTTTCAAATCTGATTTGGTGTATTAAGATTTCTAGTTTCTAGTAATGTTTTCTAGAAATGCCTAAAACCCTGTGTGAGTTTCACAAATCCTACAGAGCAACCATTCTCAGAGAAAAGAAAACCAAGAGGATCCGAGGTTGTAGTTACATTTGCATGCAACAATGCTGAATATCACATTCTACATACAAGCATAATGAGGTAGCCAAAAGGTAAGTCAATATATTGAGGGGGGGAAATTTACTCCTAATCACAAAACAGAAAATCGGAACCCGAAAAGATACTTCTAAAATTTATAAAAGACAACACAGAGAAAATCCAATGCCAATGCGAAAATCCTTTGTAGTAGATTAGCAGAATTCTCTCTCACACAAAAACAACCACTGTTTGTCATCATACTTTCCCAAAATATGTCTATTCCCAGGCGAATATTCCATTCTGTACTGTATTAAGAACTTACTTGTGCATGATGCTGTGCACATTATCAGTCCAAGACTAGTGGCAATATTAGCTCCATTACATTAAACTTAGGAAATGCAGACCAGTAAGAAAGGATTGACACAGGTGAGAAAAGCATCTCTACTTTAATATCAAAATGGCAGAACAAAGCTATATAACTAAACTAAAAAACTGGCTTTCTATCCTTCTAGTACTGTTATCTTTCTAAATCACAAACATTCAATACCTGTTTTGGCAATTCCAATAATAAAGCAACTGAAAAGAATAAAATTAAAAATAAAATAAATTGGTACCCACATGATTAATTCTATCTTATTTTAGGTAAGCTACAATTTGATTTTGAATTTAAAGTCCTCCAAATGGACAAAAATAACTGAAGCCATTTGGAGAAAGAAGAAATATTTGTGTCCCCACCCAATTAAAACACTCAAATACTGGCTAATGAATATGATGGTAAGTTTCTAAACCAAAGATATCCACTAAAGAAAGTTTACTCCAATTAAGAGGTACTAACTAAAGGAAAGATATTTCTGCATCTTGGCACACCTAGCAAAAAGACTAATGACTTACTTGAAGTACAGGTCTTTGAAAGTGAAATGCGTTTCCACAATGCCTGTGGTCTTCACTCTTGTCCGCAGGACATCTTGCTGAGTTGGAATATAGTTGATTTGGGATATTCTATCCAAATCATTTAGGTAACTAAATAAAACACATTTATTTTTACCTGGTAAAGCCAATCATGTGCACAGCAAGTGAACAGACTCAATTAGTGCCTTGCCAAAAGTACATTATGAACCTTTCACTTAAAGGGATGAGGTTGTAGTTACATTTGCATGCAACAATGCTGAATATCACATTCTACATACAAGCATAATGACGTAGCCAAAAGTTAAGTATCTTCAGTATCACAGAAAAAATGTGAAACCAGAATAGGACAATTAAAGTGGGTTCTATATACACTAAACAAAAGTGAGTTTTAATTCTACGGAATGAAACTGTGAAGGCCAATTTTTAAAATGGAAATAATGTTAAAGAGTCTTGAAATTTATTACTAAATTAATTGTGTACCATACATTACAAAAACCAACTTAAAACAAAAGCTCTCAGACATTTAAAGTTAACAGATCATTGCACATTTAAACATTTAATAGGACATCAGGAATGGTGTTTGAATTATTAAAACTAAAAAGAGAATGATATTAAATAAGAATGAGTATTTCCTATTTTCACTCAGGAAACAGAAGAGTTGTGGGGTTTTCCATCTAAGCCAAAAACAAACCATAAATACCTCCAAAGAAATTTAAATAATTTGTTTGGTAGAATAATTAAAAGCCTGCTTCAAAATAAAAAAAAAAAGTCATAAAAGAAAAACAAACAAAAAAACCAAAAAGGGGGGGAAAAACTGCTTTCAAAGCTAAAGTCTTCACTGATTCCAGAGTTTCTAAAGATTTTTTGTCTAATAAATGGAAGCGCATGGGATACCACTCCCAGAAAATCTTTAATTATCTTCTATAAAATCAAGCATGCTATCATTATTGTTAAGGAATCAGTCAAACTTAGATCAACGATTATGGAAAAAAAAACCTCTAAAAATCACATCTCTTCAGGTGTGGTCAGGGGATTCACAGCTTACTAAGTGATAAAAAAGGCAATTAAATAAAAGGTGGGCAAAAATCCTGAAATGTTTCTAAAGTCAAGTTTTCATTGGAAGAATGAGTTTTTCAAGTATCATTTAATTTCTTCTTATAACAATTAAGCTAGAATAAGGATGGGAAAAGTAGGAAAATGTAATCGTGGAGGAAATACTTTAATGTTTAAAAACATTAAAAGTCTTCATCTGGTACAAAGATGCATATAGGTTAACAAGAGCTCACCATTCTCCCAAATGCACATTAAAAAAAAAACATTCTGAATATAGATTTTATAAACATATGCCAAAGAAGCAAAGTAGGATAGCAAGTAACAGCTTAACAGAAATATTGATTACAAATTCTCCAAACCTATGGAATACCCAAGAAAATTTCCTTGACAAATAGATGCTTCAACTTCATTCCAATACTCATCACTCTCTTCCTATACACAGTCAACTATTGTGATCTGTGGTGGCCAGTATCAGATAAATCCACAGTGCAGGCCAGCCACGGAGTTGGCAGCATAGAAAGGCTATCACAATTCTAATTTCCCTCTCTAGCTGGCTTTCAATGCAAAGCAGTTATGCAGAGAGAACTTACTGAGTTGGAAGAGATCTAAGACCTAGCTGCAAGAGTTTCTTTCTTTCTTCACTTACTATAAATATACCATGGAGCTAGCTACTTTCATGGTGACAAGTGTCCCACCTTCCATCTAAATTCCAAAAGGACCTTTTTTCTCCAACTCATACAAATGACCAAGGGTTATAAACCCTACACTGAGAAAATCTTTATAAAGAATCCTACAAACTACTACAAGTAGTATTATCTGTTACTTAAACATCTACTTAAGGAGGGACACTGAACTTTCTCTAGAGTCACCAAATTATTTTCTGGTATAGTTTCACAGAGAAAAATTACTTACTATGAAGCAGAATCATTGAGCTGATATTCCCTGGATCTGCTGAAGCAAGCTTGCACCCCACCATCTCGCCATAACCGTTTAATTACTCCTGCTAGTTCTGGAGTCATGACTCCTTCTTCAGCACTGCCAGCTAAAACAAATAATTGCCGGGCATCGTCCTGAAGAAAGCAGTTAAGAAAGAGGGACAGATGATTCTCTGTTCCTTAAAAACTCGACAAACAGGCTCTTTAAAAGAAACAGATTCTATATCATATTATTTTAAAAGAAATACTAAGAAGACCTTTTAGGGCAGGGCAGTCTGAGAAAATTTACAATTAAGTCTTTCCTCCTTTTCACTCCACCTAAAAGACAGGATTGTGGATAAAAGTCCAGAACTGAGCTGAGGGATGATTTCATTCCCCCTATGCACCTTCACACCACCATTTCCAAAAAAGATCTCTTCTGACTGGCCCATAAATCTCCATCCTGGTTATCATGATTTTCAACAGAGAGAAAAAAAAGGACTGTGAGACAGGCACATGTAATACATTCCCATTCTGTTAAAAGAAGCCTACCATAAAGATAGAAATGAGAAGACTAGCAGCAAGTAAGAAGAGGTAAAGTCTAAACACGTCAAAGGAAGTAAAACGTTAATCAAGTTTAAAGACAAAGCTTTCCAGTCAGCTTAGGATAGCAGAAAATGAAGAAGAGGAGTTGGAGGCATTTAAAAAGAGGTCTGGAAGCCTAGTGGAGGGAATAAATTCCTAAGGGAAGTATTCAGGTCTCTAGATTCCCCCAAAGGAATAATAATAACTCTATAAAATAGGAGAAGGGAGAAAGGCAGGAGGGGGAAAAGAAAGTAACAAGGAGGGATGTCATCAAACCATTCATGAGTTATAAACATAGTTTTATAAGCGGTTACATTAAACCTAAAATATGTGAGAGGTAGAAAGGACAGAAAAAATTATAACAAATTAATGTTTTGCTTTATCCTATCCATCCCTACTTGGTAGATAGTTTAAAATAAACACAGGTGTCATGGGATGTTTTCCCCACCTTAAATCTAACATTTATCTGACTCAGGAGATTTCCAAACAAAGCTAAAACTGCAGATACTGAAAAAAGCACATACTGGGTAAAAGAAAAGTAAAGGGGGAAAGGAAGCAATCAGTTGCCTCAAAAATAGTCATTACAATAAAGTCAACTAGCAAGCAAAGTATTTCAGATAACAGGTGAAATCACAACCCACAACTCCTAAAACCTGTGTATTACCAGAACTTGTATACGCACCTAAGCAAAATCAAGCAAAACTACCAATAGTGCACTCAAATTAATTTTGCCAAACTCAGGGTCTTTGGCCTTAGTGGTCTTTGCCTAGTAATATTCCTCCTTTAAGAGCTTCCCTGTATTCTTTTTAGTATTACATGAAGTCTAACCTCTCTAGAAAACCTTATCTAAGATCTACACTCCCCCTCTTCTCTTTTCAGAGATAAGAATTTTGAAGAAAGGAACAAATGACTGAGATTGAAAAAAGCTGAAAAATTATACAAACTGGCAAACATTCAACAGTGAGCATGTCCTTCTACGTGTATGGTATTGTGCTTTTCTATCTAACATTTGAAGAAGACTTTACAGTCCCTTGGTTCTGAAATCTGAACTATACTCATGCAGGTATTCAAATAACTTCAATAAACATGACTTTTTAATAACAAGATTTCAATTTCAGAAAGTTCAAAAAAGAGGGAGCTGCTGCCATATTTTTGCCGTGCTTACTCTGCAAACATTATTCTAGGAGGAAACACTTTTTCCTTACCGCTTACTCTTTTCTATTGACCTGCTCTTGCTACCCCACAATAAACTTCTTCTTTATAATGAACTTCATACTTTCATCCTAAGCAGATATGAAAAAGCTGTCTATCCTGCACCCAGCCCTATTATTATCCATTCACTCTAACCAATCATAAAAAATTAAAAGATGACAGAGGAGCTTTAAATATAAATCCTTACATATGAAAGGAAAAAAAAGAGAAATTTTTAAAAAACTAAATAGGATTGTAGATTAGGATAGGTGGATCCTGGAAAGCTAAGAGATTCAGGAGGCCTGACAGGGATCAATGATGTCAACTGCATCTGGTGACAGAGGAGTGTTAGGACCCAAAGAGTAATCACAATTGATATGATAAAGGAAAGAAAAGAAAGGAGGGGTGATCAAGAAAAATAAAGAAGGATAGATGGGGAGGGGGAGAAATAAAAACTCAAAGGAAAAAGAAAAAGGAAAAACTAAAAGAAGTAAATAACTGAGATGGAGAAAAAGCCAACAAAGGAAGGGAAGAGCATAAATATGGTATTACTAACCAGTTATCTGACATAGCAAGTTCAACAGAGAAGGAGAGTTAGGAAATAGGGAGGAATAAGAAAAGGGAGGGAGAAAATAAGAAAATAGAAGAGAGCTGACCGAAGAAGGCAAAGCAGGAAAGAAAAGCAGTAGGCGAAAGGAGTAGAAAGCAGTAAAACAAGAATAAAGACTTTATTTTTGCTTTAGCTATCAATTTTTCCCTGCTCAGAGACTTAGAAAAAAACAAAGTCTCAGATTTCTGTATGGTATCTTGTTACAAAAATATAAAATTCATGCCTCACATATTTCCTCTTCCCTTCTTCTTTTGCCACTGTTCTCTCCCATCATTTTATAACCCCTATTCTAGCTCTGCTTCCCCTATGACACTTTAAATACATTTTTCATTGTGAAATTTAACATATATACATAACAGTGATAACTTTCAAAGTACGATTTAACAAGTAGTTAGAAAGCAAATTTCAAAGAATGTTATGGGTTACAGTTCCACAATTTCAGTTATTTCCTTATTGGGAAATATAAGATATATACGGAAAGGTGATAACTTTCTAAGTACAATTAAACAAGTAGCTATAGAGCCAGTTTCAAAGGATGCTATGTGTTACAGTTCCACTATTTCAATTTTTTCCTTCTAACTATTCTAATACCCTAGCATCTAAAAAAACATATTTATATACAGATTCAGTATTTGTAATCCTTTGTTTAATCCTATCTTGTCTGTTGCTACCCCTTCCTCTTGTTTAATCACCTTCTCGATCTTCAGGGGTGTCTAAGCAGTGACCACCCTAACTTGTTCATACTGCAAAGGGGTGTCTACATTATGGGGAAGGGGACTGCATCTGGTGGTTGTTCTTAAAGAGGCTGTTGCCTCTGGGTTTTAGGACTTGTCTGGCATAGGAACACTCTGGTAGATTTAAGTTTCTGAGAGTTACACTCAGTGAGTGAAACTTTTATAGAATCTCAGATAGGGACCTAGGTATTTCGGGACTACTGTTGGTTAGGGCTTGGCATACTGTGGCCATTTGGGATATCTAGCTGGAACTTGCATAAGAGTAACCTCAGGATAGCCTCTCGACTCTATTTGAACCTATGCCGCTTTTAAGACACTTCCTATACTAGTACCATCCAACTAGGACCACACTTTTACTATCTTCCCCTCAACAATTTCCCTACATATTTGTTGAATATTAATTTACATCTGATAAGTTGAGAGGGTGCCTCATAGATATAGGCTTTGCCTTTCCAGACAGACTTCCCAAGTCATTTCCTCTTATTTTTCCATAGCACCTAAGTATGATGCTCTGAACAAAACACTTAGGAGATGCTGATGGCACTCTTAATTCCAAGGAATAATTCTATTCCCAGCCTACTGTTGGACTTCAGCTGATGGTGATATAAAAGATCCCCACTCCAGCCTTCATTGTGGCCCTCTCCCCACTGGTATCAAATATCTTAATTTATAACCTAGACCTTCAGGGCTCCCTATGTATTATAACTAATCAATACAACTTTAAGTATCTGTCATATGCAAGGCATTAAAGAATTATTTTAGGATATGGTATAATCTATAACCTTTAGGTCAAATGTAGACTAGGAATATTCTTGAACTCCTGAAAACTGTCTCTAAAATTTAGACTTCATGTTCATGTCCTTATTTATTTATTCTTGGAAATCAATTTTTACCTTTAATCTCTATGCCTCAGAAAGCAGAGCTATATATCATGGAAACCTTTCTTTTAGATTATTTCTATTTACTATTATTACTAAATAATTACTAAAAGCCAATGGTGATGTGAAAGAAGGAATTAAATAAAACAGCTATTACAGAAATCTATAGTATATCAACAAACTCCTTTTCTTAGACTTTTCTTTGTAATGGTAATCTAGTATCTCCCAAAGCAGACTGCCAACACTTCTCAAATGACGACAGAGTACTTTGCTACATCTTATCTTGTTGTTTAAACTCATTTCCCTAAACGTGAAGCAAATTTTGCTCCTCCCTTAACTGCATCTACTGAATAAGAGCAAGCAATGAGGAAATGAGAAAACACTTACTGCTCTGGCAGCTTCCCCAAAGTCAATTTTTAGCCGTCCCATGGCTCTTATGATTGCAATGATGGACTGTATAGTATTGCTGTAGACAACTACTTTATATTGTTTACATTCTTCCTCTGAATATCCATCCTCATGAATGATTCTTTAAAAAGAAGAAAACCACAAGCCATTACCATGGACCTAAAAATGAGAAGATGCTATAGACTTTTTATGCTTTGAGGAAATCTAGCCTTCCAAAATGCCAGGTTCCAACTTACTTCATCTGTTTCACAATGGTGCTTTTACCAGATTCTCCAGCACCTGAAAGAAAACAAGACAGACCGTGAATTTATCGTATTCAAACAAAGAAGTATGAAATCAACATGAGTGATAATTCTAGATTAATTGGGACTACAGGTCCTAGGGAAAATCTTGGTAAGGTTTCATGTCTATCAGCAAAAATACTAAACTTCTCCATTATAGCATTTCACTTTCTTTACATAACTCAGCAACCAAACATAATTCATTCAAAGTGTCCCAAGGTCTGCTTGACATCATTTGTGTGAAGTAGGTGTGCCCAAGGTGAGATGGCAACTTAAACCTTTAGAAAACTCATCCTGTACATGAAATATCATGATACAAGACCTGAACACAGGCAAAAACAAGGAAGTAATATTTTCTGGTCTATTCACTTGTACTAAGGTCCTCTGTTCAAGGAATTGAGGAATGGTTCCAAGAGCAATCTTCTTACATCACAGGACTAAAGAGATAGAAAACAGACGCAGAAGAGGCATTCTTCACCATTTTTTCACTGTATATCCCCTCTCAAGACTTCATTTCCCTCCTTAGCTAGCTGGAATTGCTTTAAACTAATAACCACAAATATCAAATGGGCCCTTTGAACTCCCTGACAATCCAACTGCATTTTTCTAGTCAATTCTCCCTACATGATGTCCATTTCACACCACCTCCCTTCTCTCAAACCTTACAAATTCCTATTTCTGACTCTCAGTTCATGATCCTGGGAAACTAAAGCTATCAAAAAACTACCTCATTTTTCCGTAATCAAATCGAACAATCTATCTGCACCATCATTATAAATATCTTGCACCACTATGGATCATCATGAGCACTTGGGAAACTACAGGCCTAGACCACTGCAGAAGCTGACCAAATTTTTCAAACCTTACCTTTTTATAGTCAGTTTTCCACTCAGCAGTCAGAAAGAACTTTGTGAAATGTAAATCAGAACATGCCACAACTCTTTCCCAAACCCCTAACATGGTCTCCAATTACACTGATCACTTTTCCATATTACAGATTTGTTCATTTGCTATTTTCCCCACTAAGATAAGCTCCACGAAGACTTTTTCATCTCTATATTTCCAAGGCCTAGAATTGAACCTGACATAAATTATTACTGAAATAAATACAGCTGGACAAATGAATGTGTATGGTTTAGTAAGCATGATCCTTTAAATTTTTCTCACTTCTATCAACCAAAAATGTTAAAATAAAATTCAAATAATATAAAAATTTCAGATATCTACATTCTTACAGAATCAAAAAGAAAATTTATATATTATTTTACCTCTGTTCTTATTGCCTAATTGATAATCAGGGTTAGCCACTAAAACAGTTAAGATTCAAGTAGAACACATAGGACTTTCTAAGGACAGTGTGAGAAGAAAGTGACTTCTTCCATGCAATATCTAAAAGAACTAATGATTCAATTCTGGCAAATAGAACACAAATGCACAATTATATTTTAAATTGATTAAAACACAGAATACCCAGACTATCTCATGTTACCAAGAGCTACTAGGTTAACTAGGAAAAGTAAATATTAATGAAGAAATGTGCACTATTTTTCTATTTAATAAAAATAGCATTTTACCACATGGTGAATTATTTTGAATGAAATAATAAGTCTATTAATCTCAGATCCAATTTCTACTCTCTCATTAAATTCTGCCCTGCAAAGGAACTGATTAAAACAATTATGTTGCCCTATGTTCTAGTTTGCTAATGCTGCCGGAATGCAAAACACAGAGGTGGACTGGCTTTTATAAAAGGGGGTTTATTTGGTTACAAAGTTACAGTTTGAAGGCCATAAAGTGTCCAAGGTAACACATCAGCAATCGGGTACCTTCAACTGGAGGATGGCCAATGATGTCCGGAAAACCTGTTAGCTGGGAAGGCACGTGGCTGGCATCTGCTCCAAGTTCTGGTTTCAAAATGGCTTTTTCCCAGGACGTTCCTCTCTTCAAAATGTCACTCTCAGTTGCTCTTGAGGTGTTTGTCCTCTCTTGGATTCTCCAGAGCAAGAGTCTGCTTTCAATGGCTTTCGTCAAACTGTCTCTCATCTGCAGCTCCTGTGCTTTCTTCAAAGTGTCCCTCTTGGCTGTAGCTCCTCTTCAAAATGTCACTCACAGCTGCACTCAGTTCCTTCTGTTTGTCAGCTCCAGTGATCAAGGCCCACCCTGAATGGGTGGGGCCACGCCTCCATGGAAATTATCTCATCAGAGTTATCACCTACAGTTGGGTGGGGCACATCTCCATGGAAACACTCAAAGAATTACAATCTAATTAACACTGATCGGTCTGCCCACACAAGATTACATCAAAGATAATGGCGTTTGGGGGGACATAATACATTCAAACTGGCACACCCTACCTCTCTCATGTTTTTCCTAGGCTCCCTGATAAAATGCTCCTTCTAAAACAGGAAGTAAGGATGAGGGGTGAAGTTACAGAGATTTCTGAGAAAAAAAGGAGGGAACTTGAGGAAGCTATGTTAGATGATCTTATTCTCAACAAAGGAAGCAAGGCCACCTTCAGAGAATTAAGGGGTAAAATTAATTTAGAAAACCATCTTATAAACAAACAAATAGAACAAGATGTGTGTGTACAGTTTGGCATATATAATCACCACCACTGTTGGAAGACAAACAATTCAATACATACTCTTCTAACTACAGGTCTGTAGAATCACTGCATTTACCTAAGTAGGTTCTAAATTTTATTTTTAAAAAAGATCCCTAAGAGCAGACACCATATAATATGCTCCCCTATTTTTCCCCCTAACATGTATTACATTATGGAAATATACATTACGTAAGAAATGGGGATGATTTCTTTTCAAGATATTAAAAAAACAGAAAGGCCAGTGAATGGAATCAGTAATATAAATATAATCATTGTCATACGAGCAAACTCATCCAGCTTACATACAGACCGATTTTTAAAACTAACCCTGGGGGCAAGATGGCAGAGTGGTAAGGTGTGGTTTTAGCTACTCCTCTGGGGCAGCTGGTAGAAAGCCAGGAACTGTGCAGACCGGACACCTCAGGGGAATCTGAGTTTGGACACACATCATACAGCAGTCTGCAGTGCATGGAGCAGCTGAGATCAGCGAAATCTGTAAGTTCTCATTGCCAGGGGGCCCACGCCCCTCCCTGCCAGGCACAATAGACTGTTTTGTGGCTGGTTTCCCAAGGGAGGAGGGGCCATTGCTGCTGGGAACCAGGAAGGAGAGCTGCAGTTGCAGAACTGATTAACAAACTCAGACTGCTGAACAAAAACTCCAACCATAGATAAACTGAGACCAGACATTGGAAAATCTGGGAGCAGTCAGCCCAGCAGAAAGGAGATAGGGCTAGCAAAAAACAGGAAAAATAAAAACAAAAACAGAGACTTCTGGAGTTGGGGGTGAACATAATACAGAGAAGGGCTGGGCTCAAACACATATGCAAACCCAGGGGTCCAGGGCCCTTCTCTTAGAAGCCGGTTTTTCTGGTTTCTTGTTTGCTCCTCAGTTGCTCTCCAACTACCTGTCTTTTTGCATTTCAATATCCTATCAGAACTGCAAGGATGGAATTAAAGTGCTTTTCTTTAAATAGTCTATACTCGGCCTTTCTTTTTCTTTTTTCTATTTTTTATCTTTTTTTTTTTTTTTTTTTAAATAACTATTCTAAGTAGCCCATTACAGAAAGCCTCAAAGACTTGCAATTTGGGCCTAGGCAAGAGCAGAGCTAAGATAGCTCTGAGAGACAAAGCAATAAGTCTAGTGGGGGAGACAATTCTCTGAAGGCCATAACTTCTCCAAGAAAAAGGGGGTGTGGTCCAGCTCGAATAACAGCCCTCCTTCAGGGAACTCAGACCCCAGGGGCTGGACAGGGTCAGGGTCACCAGGAGAATTAAAGGCTCCACACCTCCTTACAGTAGTTGGGGAGCTGCGGGCTGGCAAAGTGCCACCTACTGGACAGAATAAGAAAAGATTCTAAAGGCTTCACAGGAGGGTCTCATTCTCAGGGAAACTCCATATCCTCCCTCCTGAGACCCGGGCCTCTCCGGACTGGGAAAACCTGACTGGGGTTGACCATGTCTGAGACTCTCTCACAAAAAGGCTACAGAGAGGCAGGGCAAGAAACAGAAAAACAACAGGTGAAAAACTCTGATCAGCTAAATAGAACTTAAGTTAGAGGTCTAGAATAAGTTGAACTGAATACCAAGGTTAGAGAACAAAGCCAACCAACAAGAAAACCCTAGGTAAAAGAGTGAAAACAAGCTCCAGAATAAACTAATCAAACAAGTCAGATGCCTAGACAGCTTAAGATAACAAGCCATACTAGGAAACAAGAAAATACGGATCAGCCAAAGGAACAAACTAATAGTTCAAGCAAGATACAGGAGTTGAGACAACTAATGCTAAATCAATTCAATGAGCTGAGGGAAGATATGGCAAAAGAGATGATGGATATAAGGAAGACACTGGATAACCATAAAGAAGGATTCATAAACTTGAAAAAACAAATGGTAGAACTTATGGGAATGAAGGGCATAATGGAGGAGATTAAAAAGACAACAGAGGGATACAACAGTAGATTTGGAAGAAAGGATCAGTGAATTGGAAGACAAGACATTTGAATTCATACACACAAAAGAACAGATGGTGAAAAGAATGGAAAAATATGAGCAGGGTCTTAGGGAGCTGAGTGACAACATGAAGCGCACAAATATATGTGTTATGGGTGTCCCAGAGGGAGAAGAAAGGGGAAAGGGGAAATGGGGCAGAAAGAGTAACAGAAGAAATATTCATTGAAAATTTCCCAACTCTTATGAAGGACAGAAAATTACAGATACAAGAAGTACAGCATACCCCAAACAGAATAGATCCCAACAGACTTACTCCAAGACACTTACTGATCAAATTGTCCAATGTCAAAGACAAAGGGAGAATTCTGAAAGCAGCAAGAGAAAAGCAATCCATCACATACAAGGGAAGCTTGATAAGGCTATGTACAGATTTCTCTTCAGAAACTATGGAGGCGAGAAGACAGTGGTCTGATAAATTTAAGATACCAAAAGAGAAGAACTGCCAACTGAGAATTCTACATCCAGCAAAACTGTCCTTCAAAAATGAGGGAGATTAAAATATTTTCAGACAAACAGACACTGAGAGAGTTTGTGAATAAGAGACCAGTGCTACAAGAAATACTAAAGGGAGTGCTATAGGCTTATAGGAAAAGACAGGAGAAAGAGGTTTGAAGAGTGTAGAAATGAAGATTATTAGGAAGGGTAAAAAGGAAAAAAATAAAACGAATGCTAACAATTGCTGATACTCAAAACCCCGTGCCACTTGATGCCTTCTCCTCTTTCGCTTTCATTTTGACTAAAAGAGAAAACCTAAGAAGGATATTATGCTCTTTCATACTTATGTGACTTCAGTCACAACGAATTTGCTCATCTATAAAAGAGTCAATAATACTATCTCAAGGACTTTGAAAGGATTAAATGAGTTATTCATAGAAAATGTTTAGAATAGTGCCTGGCACATAGTAAGTGTTCAATAAATGTTAGCTAGCAATTATTTGTGACTACTACCCAAGTGATGCTATGTTCTCAATAAACCTAATAAAAACTCCCTGGATATTGGTGTTGGTTCAAAATCCTGGTAGAAATGTTATAACTATTTAGCAGCAACAAAACCCTAGATGGAATCTGGACTCACACACTAAAACAGCAACTTATAACCTAAAAGCTACAACAAAACTACATCAAAGCATTAGTCATTTTCTCTACCCTATACCATTTTCCCTAAAGATATTTTCAGCCGTAGGTATTCCTCTCTATAACGTCCTCTCCTACACTATTCACCACCTGTACCTTTATAGCTTTTCCCTGAAGTTTCGTCACAGGTCTTTGTATCACTACCACCTGTGCTAGTGGTCATTCCAGTTGCACCTGAAACACCTCCTTTTCCTTTCAAATATTTGTTTCTGTGGAGAAATCTTGAAACTTCTAAAAGCTCAAGGTTATAATTAGAGTAAAATCCCTCTTCTAGAGGTATGGACAGCTAAGTCCCAGTATGGCATTATTTGGGGTTACCCTATAGCCAGTGCTAGACTAAGACTCACCCTCTATAGACCCCTAATATCAGGTATCTATCTAGAATAGACACAGACAGCCCCTTTCCCACAGCAGCTGAAATCCTGATTATCAAATAAATTTGATTTTTTCAAAAATTCTCATCTTTCATTTTCAACACTGGCAGTTAAAAAGATTTTTTGGCTAATGACATCACGTGGCAATAAACTTTATGGAAGACTAGGTTTTAGTCCCAGCTCTGCCATGACTAGCTGTGTAACCATGGTTAAAGGTTACACAATGCCTGTTTCCATATACATATATAAAATGTAAAGGGTTTTGGCCTAGATGCTCTCTGCTGCAATCTAATATTCTAATATTCT
Organism: Choloepus didactylus; assembly: GCF_015220235.1. Lineage (NCBI taxonomy): Eukaryota > Metazoa > Chordata > Mammalia > Pilosa > Megalonychidae > Choloepus > Choloepus didactylus. The sequence continues at coordinate 131,368,311 of NC_051308.1, forward strand.
ATGATTATAATTATTATAATGCCAAAAGCATACTAAATCTCTTATCCTGCCACACATAGGCCTCAAATCAAACCATGGATCCACATTTTCCTATTGACTCAACTATTTACAAAAGCTACCACAACATAGTGATTAATGTATTCTTCAATCATGTACTCCTGCACAAGAAGGGACAAAGAGTAGAAAGAATTAAAATAATGCAGCAACTGTAAGGAAGTAAGATGTCTGATACATGAACTTCATATATTCACACCTGAGGATATTCTATAATTATCTAGTCTCAAACTAGCAGTTCAAGTTAGGCTACCTAAGTTAGAGTAATTCAAGTTAAACTGTTATTCTTACAAATAAAAAAGTGTGAATACTTATAAAGATCAAAGGAGTACAGTTCATGCTATTTCCAACAGGAATACTGTATCTATTGCTCCCAATGATTCTTTTTTATTAATAGGTGTAAGTAGCTAACAGAGTAAGGTTAAAATGACACTTTATTAAAAATGCTTCATTCAAAATGCTTTTGAAGGTACTATATTTAATACAAAAACTGGATGCTTCAACCCAGTGTCCATCAACGAATGAATGGATACATAAAATGTTGTATATACATATAATGGAATATTATTGAACCATAAAAAAGGAATGAAGTCTTGATACATACAACAACATGGATGATACTTGAAGACATCATGTTGAGTGAAATAAGCCAGGCATAAAAGGACAAATATTGTATGATCTCACTGATCTGAACGTACCCCAGAAGAGGCCATGTTCTTTTAATCAATTCCTGCGGGTGTAGACCTATTGTAGGTGGGACATTGTGACTAGGTTATTTTAACTGAGGAGTTGCCCCAAGGTGGGTCTTAATCCTTTTACTGGAGTTCTTTATGAGGATAAAAGAAAAAGCCCATGGAGCTCAAAAAGAAGCTAAGGGACGAAATTAAGAGAAGCTCATAGAGAAAAGCCCCAGAGAAGCTAAGAGAGGACCCACAGAAGCTCAGAGAAGAAGCCACTAGAACCAAAGGTGAAAGCAATGAAACCCGGAAAGGCACCAGCATGTGCCTTGCTATCTGACAGAGGAGTCCCAGATACCAGCAGCCTGTCTACAGAGTCCAGGCATTGTCCTGTTGATGCCTTGAGGTGGACATTTTCATGGCCTAAGAACTGTAAATTACAAGTTAATAAATCCCTATTGTAAAAGCCAACCCATTTCTGGTATATTGCCTTCTGGCAGCTTTAGCAAACCAAAACAATAGGTTACCAGCAGACAAAGTAGGATAAAGGATGGAAAGTTAAGGCTGAAAATGTGCACAGTTTCTATTTGGGTTGATTGTAATGTTTTTGTAATGGATGGTGGTGATGGTAGCACAAAATTATGAATGTAATTAACAGCACTGAATTATATATGTGAATGTGGTTAGAAGAGGAAATTTTAGGTTATATATATGTTACTAGAATAAAAATTTTTTTAAAAACCCATAGGACTGTACAACACATACAGTGAACCCTATTGTAAACTATGGACTATAGTTAATAGTACAATTATTATTAAAAATAAAATTATAAAAATGTTCCTTTACGAATTGTAACAAATATATCACACTAATGCAAGGTGTTAATAATAGGGTGGTATATAGGAACTCTGTATTTTATGCATGACTTTTTTGTAAACCCACAACTTCAGTAAAAAAACAAGCCAAAAAAAAAAAAAAAAACAATAAAAACCCCAACTGCTTCCTAATTCAATAAAAGAAAAGGTTAGACAAACTAGAGATAGGAAAAATGTTACTGAACAAACATATCTCCTAGATGCCTGGAACTGCTGAAAATTAAGACTTCAAATACATATAAATTTAGGAATTTATGGTCTGGTGGGAAAAGTAAGATCTATTTTTCCTATGAAGTTGGCGAGTTTCCTTAGCCTAAAATATCAGAATAATTTTTTCCACCCAGCCCATCATCCCCCTAAAGATGCCAAGGTTCTGCATGGAAACACCCTTGAAAACCCTGTCTATTTTTGTTCAACCCAAAATTCACCTCCTTGCTGAAGTCTTCCCTAATCCCCCTGAACACAGTTATCACTGTTACTCTGTAGGCTGGTAGATTACTCCCTTTCAGTCTCAGTCCCAGAAGATGGTGATTTCAGAAATTAATTCCCAAACTAGGCACTCTCTCCACATTTTATCTCTAACCAGTTCTGGCTATTCTAAAAACAATTTGAATATCTTCCCAGCTACCAATCTCCTCACTTCTCATGAACTAATTGGTCTTAATTTTGTTGAAAATGGTAATGAAACTCTTTGGCATGACCTGAAAACCCTTCCATGCCTGTGTACTTCCCACCTGTGTACTTTCCCCTCACGGCAACCCGACCAGGCTCAACTAGGCCCTACAATCTAGTGTCAAACACCATAACACTAGTATTTAGTCAAACTATTGTAACTATTTGGGTTTGTGCCTATTTAGGACTCCACTAACCTTGAACTCAAAAGCACAGTCCTCGAAAGCACAAAATAGTGTCTTTTTTGTGTAGTTCCCCACCCCCCACCAAATCTAGAGCACAATCTAGGACAGAGTAGACACCTAATAACTACCTGTAGGATAAATGGCTCAAGTTTCCATGAGATTCAGTTGTTGCCTAATCACATTTTGTAAATACCAGTTGCAAAGGGTGGAATTTTCAATGTGGGCAGTTAACAGAAACAGATTTCCATTTCTCTGCTATATTACTCAGCTCCACACCCACTCCTGGGTATGCCTGCAACTCTCACCCCATGACTATGACTACAGCTGACAATAATTTTGGACTCACTCACTAGCCTCACTCCCCTCTACACTTCTTACTCTCTAATCTTGTCCAAATTCCCCTGCACCCACTGCCCCACTTCAGTAAAATAAACTGCTATGGAATGCACAACTGTATGATGATACTGTGAACAACTGATTGTACATTTCGGATGACTGTATGGTATGTGAATATATCTCAATAAAATTGCATTTTAAAAAAATAAGCTGTTCTGAAGCTGTCCTGTCCATCTCTGTATCCCTAATACCTAAAACAGCGAATCAAACATAGTGGGCACTCATTAAATATTTAACCAATGAATTAATGAAATGAATTATTATCTTAAGGATAAAAGAAGGCAGTGAGTTGTGACTGAGACAGAGAAAATGAGTCTCTTCTTTGAAAAAAGATTTTTTCCAGGAAGCAATCATATACCATTCACCAAAAAGGCGTACGAACAAAAAATAAAGTTTTATCAAAAAATAAAACTTTCATAAAACTTAACTGCTATATTGGATAAAATTTCAGACTACCTGCTGCCCATAATCCCTTCTAGAGAAGTCTCTACTTTGCCTCCTCCTTCGTGGACAATGACCCACATGATCTAAGCCGTGTCACTCCCCATCAGTAAATACTTGACACAGGAGTGGCCCAGTCACAGGCTGGCCAGGGACTACAATCTGTGTGACCTAGCTCCAAAAGATGAGCGGGACCAAACAAATTATCTTGAGGAATCTGAAGTGGGAGATAGAGAAAAAGCTATCCTAAACTAAAAGGTCACAAGTGTAAAAACATTATAGGGCTACACCAACACAAAGGTTATAAAGGAAAGGATTCAGAGGAAATTGGTATGAAGAGGAAAAAGAATAGACAAATGGGCAGAGAGACTTAAAGACGCCATGCAAAAGGAGAAAGAGAACAGGAGAGCATGCAAGAGACAGAAAGTGAGTGAGGACAGAGAAGAAGGACAAGATAAAGGAGACAAAAGAGAGAGAGACAGGGGAGAGTAAAAAGAGGCAGAAATAGGGAAGCTGGTGAAAAAGAGACAGAAGAGGGCAGAGACAGCAGTCTGGCCAGTTCCAGAGCTGCCTTGGCTCCTGCAGCTTGATTCTTCAGCTTTTCCTGCATTCTCACAAAACCTCTCTACATTTTAACAAAAATCACCACCACTCCCCAAACTTTTTGAGCTACTTGAAATGAGTTTTCTGTTCTTGGGGAAAAGAAAAGAAAAAGACTAGAACTGGCTTTAAGAATACTGGATTCACTTATCCGTTCTTTTTCCTTTAAAAATATTTTAAATTATTTCTATCAAATATCAAATACATACAAGAGAATATTTATAACATATATGTATCAAAACTAACATCTGTGTACTTTTTCGTTATATATTTCTAGAAGGTACATAAATGCAATGAGGAAGGGAGAGACATATTAAAAAAAAAAAAAAAAAAGCCCTAACAACCAAAATATGTCTGTTATTTATATAGCAGTGTATGGTTTGTTCTTTCACCAATTACATGGACATGATCCTATCATTTTACAAGTCTTATAAACCATAAAGCAGAAAGCCAATTAGCCACTTCAACATTCATAAATCACCTAAGGAAAATGATGGTTTGAGATTTAAAAAAAAAAAAAAAAAAAAAAAAGCATTGCCTGGAGCCAAGTAGATCTCAAAATGTTATCACTTGAGAATATAAATAATGTAACTTGAGTGTTGTTAAAGAGCTCTTTGGGCAACTGGTCAACGAAGTGGGAGAAATAAGGGGTTCCTTCCTTACCTTAGTGGAATATTAGAAGAATGCTTAAGGGAGCAGTCATTTGTGAACAAGGGGATTAGCCTCTGGCTGCCTCAGTGTTCTAATTTTGGCCTCTATTAAGTGTCCTTTTACTTCTTTGAAAGCTGGGCAACAAAAAGCCATTTCAGAGCTAATAGTGAACTATATGGTATTTACCTAAGGCATGACTGAAAACTGTTTTTGCAAAGGTGCATTTCTTATTAGCTCTGCCGCAAAGTTTCTTTGTGATATAGAAATGCAGGAGATTAAATTTGAAGTATCATGCCCAATATGTAGCAAACATTTTAATCACAACTATATTTTATTTAGAATAACAGAACAGAAAGGTCACGAACAACATAAATAATCCAAAGATATAATTTTAACCCATTCAAATAATTCTCCATATATGGTGCAGATGTCCTCCAAGGTTAATTATAATGCTAAATTTATCCACCAAAACCCATATATCCCCTAAATTTTACATTTAAAAATATTAGAAGTGCTTCTCTACCCAGGACCCTCACAGATTGATGGCAGCATAAAAAGAACATTCATCTACATGCCTATTTAATCAAATGCAAATTAATACCACAGTTTTAAAAATCACCAATAGCAAGACTATACAAATTGAGTTGCCAGATGAAAAGGGATGCCTACAATTTAAATTTCCTTTAATATGTACCACATCATGTTAAACCAAAATCTAAAGTTTAGGTTTCACAGATTTACTTCTACTCACCCTTTTATTACAGCAATGAATGAATAGTGGAAAGGCAAAAAGGCAAGTAATAAGTAGGAGGAGAATGCAAAGTCATGAAATTATTTCCCCTCAATGACATCCATCTGTATATATAAACATATATAAATGAGATATATAAAATATATATAATAAAATGTGGCTTAAAATACAATTACTTAAAAACTCAAATAAACACTCTCCAAATCCCCTACGCATACCTTTCCAGCCTTATTTCCTACACTCTTCCTCCTATATCATCCTTCATTCCAGTCAAATCCATTTGTTCTCTCTTGCTTCCAGGCCTTTGGGTACACTAGTCCCTCAGTCTAGATGTGCTTTTCTACAGTCTGCCTTATAAGAGTTCCTATTTATCTTTCAAAGCCCATCCCAAATGTCACCTCCTCTGTGCGGACTTCCTTGATATAAATGCCTCTCTTCCTCCTCCTCCTTCCAAAATTGGCTGCCCCTTCTGAAATCATATTCCACATATACTATCGTTATTTACTTGTCTACCTCCCCAACTTGAACTGCTTAAGAGGTTTTTTTTTTTCCCCATTTTATTTTTTCTTTCAGTCAGTCATTCAGCTAACTTAGGAGATGTGACTGTTTCTCATCTATGTCTCCAGGCTAAAAAAGTATTGGTGCCATACAAGACAATCAGATTACAGAATCATAAATAAACTCATAAAGAGCCTTCTTCTGGGCAATGCAACACTGAAAACCAAAAAATTCATATTAAAAAGTAGCCCCAGCTATATGCAATGTGGCACCCTGGATTGGATCCTCGAACAGAAAAATAACATTAATGAAACAACTGCTGAAATCCAAATAAAGTGTGGCATTAGGAATAACGTACCAATATTAATCTCTTTGTTTTGACAAATGTACCATAGTTATGTAAGATATCAACATTACGGGAAACGAGGTGACAAGTACACAGGAACTCTCTGTACTATCTTTGCAACTTTTCTGTAAATCTAAAATTATTCCAAAATAAAAAGCTTACTAAAAAAAAATTTAGTACTCTAGAAAAGGTTGAAAGAACTACCAGTATTGATAAAGTACATGAATACAAATTTTAATTACAACCATAATAACAAAAACAGAAGAATAATAAATATACTTCTCTTATGATAAGGAGAGGAAGGAAGGAAATTATTTTTAATACCCTACAATGAATGAAAATATCTCAGGATTAATGCTGCAAAATAGTGAAAAACAACTGCACCATTAAACTGAAGTCATTCAATTTCTATTTTCACAAATAAATAAATAACATTGAAATAACTTACATAGAAAGCTTAAGATGGCACTATCAAATTACATTCATCAGAATTAAGTTATCAATGTAAACCATGGTGGTAATTACATCAAACTTCTGTTTTGATGTTAATGGTTCCCAAGTTCTAACCTCAGGAAATAGAGGTGGGAAGTTCCATTAAAGTATGTCATGGTAAAACTTATTTCTACAATTCACAATTAGGTTTGTTAAAATGTAATTTCCAAGGCCCTGGACAAAATCCATTTTGACATCAGCTCCTCAAGAGTGGTGAACAAAGTGTTTTAGTGTCTCCCAAATGAATTAAAAATTTTTTTCAATTCACTAATTCTAAAACCATATTGGTGGTCATATAATACACAAGATTGCCCATTTAATAAGCATGTATACAACTAGGAATATCAATACTACTACAGAAATCCAAAGGTAGTGTAATCATTCCATTGTAAATTCTTAGGATTCAATGGAATACTAACTATTTTCATTTCAAAATCTGATTTGAAAGGATAAAGACAACTTTTAATATTTGACGTAGTCTAAACAGGTTGCACAATCAATCATTACAGGAAAATCAATTACAATACAGTAAGAATCAAGCTCCCCTGCTAACATTAAAGTCTGATTTCAGTGGTCCCTACATCACCAGTATAATACGCATGAATCACAGGCTAGATAAATAAAAGCAGGAGATGCAAGAACAATTTAAATACACAGTGTATGTTTTGATCACAGCAAGATATGCCTGACTCCTTATAAAAAGCTGTAGCTTTACATTTGAGGCTAGAAAAGATTTAGAATACTATTAACTTTTAAGTTAAGCAGCAAGAATTTTTTGAGATATAAAATACTGATACATTCAAGAAATGAAAAGATATTTGCAGAAATATTTAAAAACATTTCACCATTTGAGAGACTCGGTGATAAAAGAGGCCCAGAGCAGCCAAATAGTAATGGCTCAATGAACATAACATCTCAGCTAATCCTTAACCATCTTTCTTAAACCTTTAAGTATCTTCCAAGCATAACTTGGAAATCAGAGGAAATACAGGTCTAAAGACTAAATAGATCCTCCTGAAACTTGTTTCTAAGAGCACTAGACAATATTCAAGTACAAGTTAAGCAAATTTAGTCTTTTCTGGTGTCCTTCTTTGGTTGACATCAGATATTAATTTCTGTTACAACTTAACAGCAAGTATAGGAAAACAGGGTATTTCATTTACATAGGGCACTGTATCAAAACTAGAACAATTAAAACAGTGATCCCAATACAAAGTTATTCAGTTCAAACAGCCTGAATTACAGAAATGATACTACTGATTACTAAGAGGTAAGAGGATAGCCTGGACAGATAAAAGGCTTAAAGATAACTCTAATTTGCCAAACACCGAAAAAGGATTATACCGAAAAAGGATTATACCAAAATGAAGACAATTAAAATTGTGGGGAAAAATAAAATACTTTGAACAATTTCTTTTCTTTGTATTTTTTTTCCTTTTTTTTAAATTTGAGAAGTTGTGAATTTGCAAAACAATCACGTGTAAAATACAGGATTCCCATACACCACCCCACCACCAACACCTTGCAGTGGTGTGGAACATTTGATACTATTAATGATAATACTTTTTATAATAATCGTACTATTTTTTAAAGTAGTTACCTTTATTATAATTAATGAAAGATTATTAAAATAGTTCTATCATCCATTATTTACATTAGGTGTATCTTTTCCCCATATACCACTCTATTATTACCACCCTGGAGTAGTATGATACATTTGTTATAACCCATGAAAGAATGTTCTTATAAGAATAACTACAGTTCACCACCTGCAACTGGGTTCAATGTGCTGTACAGTCCTATGTTTTACCTTTTAATTTTTATTCTAGCAATATATATATACTAAAGTTCCCTGTTTTAACCACATTCACCTATAAATATTGTACCATTGATTACACTCACAATAAAGGGCTACCATCACCACCATCCATTTCTAAACCTTTACCATCTGCCTAAATAGAAATTCTGTACAAGTTAAGCATCAAACTTTCCATTCTCTAACCGCAATCTATCTCCTGATAACTTATATACTAGGTTCTAACTCTACAAGCTTACTTATTATAATTTGTTTATAACAATAAGATCATGCAATATTTGTCCTTTTGTGTCTGGCTGATTTCACTTAACATAATGTCCTCAAGGTTCATCCATGTTGTTCCTTCTTACAGCTGAATAATATTTCATTGTATGTATATACCACATTTTGTTTCCCATTCATCGGTTGATGGACACTTGGGTTGTTTCCATCTTTTGGCAATTGTGAACAATGCCACTATGAGCATCAGTGTGCAAATGTCTGTTCACATCCCTGTTTTCCGTTCTTCTGAGTTTACACCTAGTAGCAGGATTGCCAGATCAAATGGTAGTTCTATACTTAGCTTCTTAAGGAACCACCAAACTGTCTTCTACAGAGGCTGTACCATTTTACATTGCCACCTGAAGTGAATCAGTGTTCCTATTTCTCCATATCCCTTCCAACATCTGTGGTTTTTTGTTTGTTTACTAGTTGTTCTGGTTTGCTAATGCTGCCTTTTCGCAAAACACCAGAAATGGATTGGCTTTTATAAAGGGGGTTTATTTGTTTACAAAGTTACAGTCTTAAGGCCATAAAATGTCCAAGGTAAGTCATCAATAACTGGGTACCTTCACTGGAGGATGGCCAATGGCGTCTGGAAAACCTCTCTTAGCTGGAAAGGCATATGGCTGGCATCTGTTCTAGTTTCAAAATGGCTTTCTCCCTGGACGTTCCTCTCACAGCTCCTGTGCATTCTTCAACGTGTCCCTCTTGGCTGTACCAAGCCCGCTCTTTCTGTCTGAGCTTATATAGTGCTCCAGTAAATTAATCAAGGCCCATGCTGAATGGGCGGGGCCGCACCTCCATGGAAATTATCCAATGAAAGATCTCGCCCTCAATTGAGTGATCACATCTCCACGGAAACATCCAGTCAAAAGTCTCCAGCCCAATCAACCAACACCAATAAGTTTCCTGCCCACACAAGACTGCATCAAAGATAATGGTTCGGATGTATTATCCGAACACTAGTGGTCATTCTAGTAGGTATGAAATGTTAGCTCACTGTGGATTTGATTTGCATTTCCCTAATAGCTAGTGATGTTGAACATCTTTTCATGTGCTTTTTAGCCATTTGTATTTTCTCTTTGGAAAAATGTATGTTCAAGTCTTCTGCACATTTTTAAATTGGGTTGTCTTTTTATTGTTGAGTTGAATGATTTCTTTATATATTCTGGATATTAAACTCTTACCAGATATGTGGTTTCCAAGTATCTTCTCCCATTGAATAGGCTGACTTTTCACTTTCTTGACAAAGTCCTTTGAAGCACAGAAGTTTTTAATTTTGAGGAGGCCCCATTTATCTATTTTTTTTTCATTGTTTGTGCCTTGGGTGTAAAGTCTAACAAGCTATTACCTACCACAAGATTTTGAAGATGCTTCCCTATATTTTCTTCTATGTGTTTTAGGTCTTTGATCCATTTTGAGTTAATTTTCGTATAAACTGTGAGACAGGGTTCCTCTTTCATTCTTTTGATGTGTATATACAGTTCTCCCAGTACCATTTGTTGAAAAGACTATTCCCTCCCAGTTGAGTAGACTTGGCAGCCTTGTCAGATATCAGTTGGCCATAGATGTGATGGTCTGTTTCTGAACTCTCAACCTCCAATTTGATTCCATTGGTCAGTATATCCATCTTTATGCCAGTACCATGCTGTTTTTACCACTACAGCTTTGAAATGAGTTCAGCAAAGCAGCAGGATTCAAAATCAACATGCACAAATCAGTATTTCTATACACTAGTAAGGAGCAATCTGAGGAGGAAATCAGCTTTAACATCAGGAAGTGTGAGTCCTCCAACCTTGTTCTTCTTTTTGGCTATTCAGGGCCCCTTGCCCTTCCAAATAAATTTGATAATTGCCTTTTCCATTTCTGCAAAGTAGGCTGTTGAAATTTTGATTGCGATTACGTTGAATCTGTAAATCAATTTGGGTAGAACTGACACCTTAATAATATTTAGTCTCCCAATCCATGAACATGGAATGTCCTTACATTTATTTAGGACTTTTTTGATTTCTTTTAGCAATGTTTTATAGTTTTCTGTGTATAGGTCCTTTACATCCTTGGTTAAATTTAGTCCTAGGTATGTTATTCTTTTAGTGGCTATTGTAAATGGAACTGTTTTCTTGATTTCCTCCTCAGATTGCTCCTTACTAGTGTACAGAAATACTGATTTTTGCATGTTGATCTTGAATCCTGCTGCTTCGCTGAACTCATTTATTGGCTCTAGTAGCTTTGTTGCGGATTTTTCAGGACTTTCTAAATTCAGGATCATGTCATCTGCAAAACAGTTTTACTTCTTCCTTTCCAATTTGCATGCCTTTTCTTTCTTTTTCTTGCCTAATGGCTCTACCTAGAACTTCCAGCACAATGTTAAATAACAATGATGAAACTGGGCATCTTGTCTTGTTCCAGATCTTAGAGGCAAAGCTTTCAGTCTTTCACCATTGACTATGATTTTAGCTGTGGGTTTTTCATATATGCCCTTTATCATGTTGAGGAAGTTTCCTTCTACTTCTATCTGTCAAAGTGTTTTTATCAAGAAAGAATGCTGGATTTTGTCAAATGCCTTTTCTGCATCAATCAAGGTGATGATGTGGTTTTTCCCTTTTAATTTGTTAAAGTGGTGTAGTACATTAACTGATTTTCTTGTGTTGAACCATCCTTGCATACCTGGGATACAACCCACTTGATCACGGTGTATAATTCTTTTAATGTGCTGTTGGATTTGATTTGCTAATGTTTTGTTAAGGATTTCTTCACTTATATTCATTAGAGAAATTGATCTATAATTTTCTTTTCTTGTAGTATCTTTGTCTGGCTTTGGTATTAGGGTGATGGTGATGTTATAAAATGAAGTTAGGTAGCTTTCCCTCCTATTCTGGTTTGCTAATGCTGCCATTTTGCAGAACACCAGAAATGAATTGGCTTTTATAAAGGGGGTCTATTTAGTTACAAAGTTACAGTCTTAAGGCCATAAAGTATTCAAGGTAAGGCATCAACAGTAGGGTACCTTCACTGAAGAATGGACATTGGTGTCCGGAAAACCTTTGTTAGCTGGGAAGGCACATGGCTGGCATCCGCTTGCTCCCAGGTTGCTTTTCAAAATGGCGTTCTCCAAAATGTTGCTCTTGGGGTATTTTGTCTTCTCTTAGCTGAAGCTCCTCTTCAAAACGTCACTCTCAGTTGCTCTGAAGTCCTTCTGTTTGTGAGCCCCTTTATAAGACTCCAGTGAACTAATCAAGGCACATGATAGCTGAATGGGTGGGGCCACACCTCCATGGAAACATTCAAGCAGAGGCCACACCCTAACCAAAGGTGTCACTCACAGCTGGGTGGGTCACAACTCCATGGAAACAACCTAATCCCAATATCCCACAATAGTGGATTAAAGAATATGGCTTTTTCTGGGGCATATAATATATACAAACCAGCACACTTCCTCTTCAATTTTTTGGAAGAGTTTGAGCATGTTTGGTATTAATTCTTCTCGGAATGCTTGGTAGAATTCACTTGTGAAGCCATCTGGTCCTGGACTTTTATTTGTTAGGAGGTGTTTTTTTTTTTTTCCTTCTAATACATGCAGTTTTATTGAGATATATTCACACACTACATAATCCAACCAAAGTGTACAATAAATGGCTTACAGTATCATCACATAGTTGTACATTCATCACCACAATCAATTTTGGAACATTTTCATACACTAGAAAAATAAAATAAAAACAATTAAAAATACATTTAAAAAAAAAAGAAAGAAAAAAGACTACCCAAAACATCCCATACCCCTATTCCCGCCCCCCATTATTTATAAAATTTTGGTCTTTATTTTATTACTCATCTGCCCATACACTGGAACCAAGGAGCGTCAGTCACAAGGTTTTCACAATCACATGGTCACATGACAGTTATACAATCATTATCAAGAATCAAGTCTACTGGATTATAGTTCAACAGATTCAGGTATTTCCTCCTAGATGTTCTAATAACTAGAAACTTAAAGGAGTATCTATATAATGCTTAAGAATAACCTCCAGAATGACCTCTCAACTCTATTTGAAATCTCTTAGCTACTGAAACTTTATGTTGTTGCCTTTATTTTTCCCTTTTGTCAAGAAAGCCTTCTCAATCCTAAAATGTCAGGGCCAAGCTCATCCCTGGGAGTCATGTCCCATGTTGCCAGGGAGACTTACACCTCTGGGAGTCATGTTCCACGCAGGTGGGTGGCTAGTGAGTTAACTTGCATAGTTGGTTTAGAGATACAGGCCACATTTGAGCAACAAAAGGTTTTCTGGGGGGGTGACTCTTAGGGATAGTTATAAGCAGAGCTTTACCATTGGAAAGATAAGTTTCATAAGGGTAAGCCTCTAGATCGAGGGCTTGGCTTATTAAATTGGAAGCCCCTACTGCTTAATAGCAGGATTTCCCGAGGTGGGGAAGTTTAATAGTTCCACATTTTTCTGCAGTCCCTCAAGGGGACTTTGCAAATGCTTTTTTATTTTCTTCCCCAAATATTCTGTGATATTGGGGCAATACATTAGCCTATACAGAATAACGAGATCTTATTCCCTATTCTAGGTTCTGTGTAATAACATTGTTTAAATAAATTGACCAGACGGGTTATTAGATAGTGTGCGGCTAAAAACATAAATTTTGTACCAAATAAACCTCTGTCGTCTCACACAGAAGTTGAATTTTTAAAATACAGTCAGTATCATCCTTTACCCTGTGTTCTAATTTACCTTAGTCCTAACCAAGTCCATTTCATTCCTATCTCTGATATTTTTTCAGCTTCTTTAACAGTTGCTGTATGGAGTAACGCTGACTTTCAGAGCTGCAGTACTGTAACTCTGAGTATAAGGTGTCACACAGATACCCAAATTTCCAGGGAACTATTAGGTTATAGACAAAGAGCTCAGCATCTCAGAATTTAGAAACAGTTAAAACTCAGGAACAGATGTGACTGCTGTGAGAACTTACAATCTAGGAACCTTTACAATAAGTCTTATTGAACATTCTATATTCTTTAATCACCAATTGCCCAATCTCTGCCCCCAATCTATCCCAATAACCTATGCTCTCAAATTCAATTCTCAGCATTTGTTCATTATAGTTAGTCTATATTAGTGAGGCTTACAATATTTGTCCTTTCATTTCTGGCTTATTTCACTCAACATAATGGCCTCAAATTTCACTCACCTAGTTGCATGCCTCACAACTTCAGTCCTTCTGGCAGTCATTCAATATTCCATTGTTTTTGTCAGGAGATTTTTGATGACCATTTCAATCTCTTTACTTGTGACTGGTTTGTTGAGGTCTTCTATTTCTTCTAAAGTCAGTGTGGTCATGTGTTTCTAGGAAGCTGCCCATTTCATCTAAGTTGTCTAGTTTGTTGGCACACGGTTGCTCATAGTATCCTCTTATGATCTTTTTTATTTCAGTGGGGTCGGTAGTAACACCCCCTTCTCATTTCTGATTTTAGTTATTTGCATCTTCTCTCCTTTTTTTGTCAGTAAGGGTTTGTCAATTTTATTGATTTTCTCAAAGAACCAACTTCTAGTTTTGTTGAGTCTATTGTTTTTTAGTCCTCAATTTCATTTGTTTCTGCTCTAATCTTTTCTTCTGTTTGCTATGGGGTTAGTTTGCTTTTCTTTTTCTAGTTCCTTCAGGTGTGCAGGCAGGTCTTCAATTTTAGCTCTTCTTTTTAAATGTAGGCATTTAGGGCCATTAATTTCCCTCTCAACACTGCCTTCACTGCATTCCATAAGTTTTGATATGCTGTATTCTTGTTTTCATTTGTCTCAAGACATTTACTGATTTCTCTTGTAATTTCTTCTCTGACCCACCAATTGTTTATGTAGTTTAACCTCTATAAATGCGTTAATTTTCCAGTCCTCTACCTGCTGTTGATTTCCAGCTTCACTCCACTATGATCAGAGAAAGTCCTTTGTATAATTTCAATCTTTTTAAAACTATTGAGACCTGTTTTGTGACCCAACATGTGGTCTATCCTGGACAATGATCCATGAACACTTGAGAAGAATGCATATCCTACAACTGTTGTTAGGTGTAATGTTCTGTAAATGTCTGTTATGCCTAGCTCATTTATCGTATTATTCAAGTATTCTGTTTCCTAATTGGTCTTCTGTCCAGATTGTTCTATCTATTGATAAGAGTGGTATACTGAAGTCTACAACTATTATTGTAGAGACATCTATTCCTTCCTTCACGTTTGCCGGTGTCTGCCTCATATATTTTGGGGTACCCTGGTGTACCAGTTTGTATATATTATGTCCCCCAGAAAAAGCCACGTTCTTTGATGCAATGTTGTGGGGGCAGACATATTAGTGTTGATTAAGTTGGAACGTTTGGATTATGTTGTTTCCATGGAGATGAGGCCCACCCAACTGTGGGTGAGAACTCTGGACAATTTCCACAGACGTGTGGCCCCGCCCATTCAGCATGGGCCTTGATTAATTTACTAGGGCACTAATTAAGCTCAGACAGAAGGAGCAAGCTTGCTACAGCCAAGTGGGACACTGTGAAGAACACACAGAAGCTGAGAGAAGAGCTGGAGCCGACACAGACATTTTGAAGACAGCTGTTGGAAGGTGATGCAGACATTCTGGAGAACGCCATTTTGAAACGCAACCTGAGAGCGAGCAGACGCCAGCCACATGCCTTCCCAGCTAACAGAGGTTTTCCAGACGCCAGTGGTCTTTCTCCAATGAAAGTACCCTTTGCTGATGGACACTTTATGGCCTTAAGACTGTAACTGTTAAACCAAATAAACCCCCTTTTATAAAAGCCAATCCATTTCCAGTGTTTTGCATTCCGACAGTATTAGCAAACTGGAACACCTGGTTAGGTGCATAAATACTTATGATTCTTATCTCTTCCTGGTGGATTTCCCCTTTTATTAATATATAGTGTCCTTCTTTGACTCTTTTTAACAGTTCTGCATATAAAGTCTATTTTGTCCAGTATTAGTATAGCTATCCCTGCTCTTTTCTCATTACTGTTTGTGTGGAATATATTTTCCAGCTTTTCACTTTTAACCTATTTTTGTCCTTGGATCTAAAGTGAGTTGTGCTGGTTTGAATGTAGTATGTCCCCCAAAATGCCATTTTCTTTGATGTAATCTTGTGTAGGCAGACCTATCAGTGTTGATTAGATTGTAATTCTTTGAATGTTTCCGTGGAGATGTGCTCCACCCAACTGTGGGTGATGACTCTGATTGGATAATTTCCATGGAGGTGTTACCCCACCCATTCAGGGTGGATCTAAATTAAATCACTGAAACCATATAAATGAGCTGACAAACAGAAGGAACTCAGTGCAGCTGAAAATGACATTTTGAAGAGGAGCTGCAGCCAAGAGGGACACTTTGAAGAATGCACAGAAGCTGAGAGAGTAGCTGCAGATGAGACAGTTTGAAGACGGCTGTTGAAAGCAGACTCTTGCTCCGGAGAAGCTAAGAGAGGACAAACACCCCAAGAGCAACTGAGAGTGACACTGTGGAGAGGAGCTGTGGCCTAGAGAGGAACGTCCTGGGAGAAAGCCATTCTGAAACCAGAACTTGGAGCAGATGCCAGCCATGTGCCTTCCCAGCTAACAGAGGTTTTCCAGACACCATTGGCCATCCTCCAGTGAAGGTACCCTTTGTTGATGGACACCTTATGGCCTTAAGACTGTAACTGTTTAACCAAATAAACCCCTTTATAAAAGCTGATCCATTTCTGGTGTTTTGCATTCTGGCAGCATTAGCAAACTAGAACATGAGTCTGTTGTAGACAGCATATAGATGGATTATATTTTTCATCCATTCCACTAGTCTATGTCTTTTGATTGGGGGAGTTCAATTCATTAACATTCAATGCTATTAAAAGGCATACTTTCTTCAACCATTTTATCCTTTGGCTTTTATGTGTCAGATCCTATTTTGCCTCTTTTTTTTTACCCTTTTTAGTTACCTTACTGACGTTCCTCCTTTTTATACTCTTCTCTGAATCTCTCCTCTCTTTCCTTTTCAGCCTGTAGCACTCCTTTTAGTATTTCTTTTAGGACAGGTCTCTTGCTAATGAACCCTCTCAGTTTCTGTTTATCTGTGACTATTTTAAACTCTCCCTCATTTTTTGAAGGACAGTTTTGCCAGATAAGAATTCTTGGCTGGTAGTTTTACTTTTTCAGTATCTTAAACATACCATACTACTGCCTTCTTGCCTCCACAGTTTCTGGTGAGAAATTGCACTTAAGTCTTACCGAGCTTCCGTTGAATGCTATGAATCGCTTTTCTCTTGCTGCTTTCAGAATCCTCTGTCTCTGGCATTTGACATTCTGATTAGTAAGTGTCTTGGAGCAGTTCTATTCGGATTTATTCTGTTTGTGCTTCTTGGGCCTGTATATTGATGACTTTCATAAGAGTAGGGAAATTTTCACCCATTATTTCCTCAAATATTCTTTATGCCCCCTTTCCCCTCTCTTCTCCTGGGACACCCATGACGCATATATTTGTGCACTTCATACTGTCATTCAGTTCCCTGAGATCCTGTTTAAATTTTTCCATTCTCTTCCCTATCTGATATTTTGTAAGATTTTGGATTTTCTACCCTCTACTTCACTAATCCTTTCTTCCGCCTCTTCAAATCTGCTGTTGTATATTGCTATTGTATTTTTTATCTCTTCTATTGTGCCTTTCATTCCCATAAGTTCTGCCCCAAGTTGTTTCAGACAGTTCCTGGCTATTTACTAGCTGCCTTGGAAGACAAACTGAATCCTAGAACTCCCTACTCTGCCATCAGGTTATAGATGACATTTTGTAGGTTGTTTAAAGTCAACACCATTCTTTTTCACCTCATTGTTGACTGGAGTCTCTCTCTGTGTATGATATATGATTTTAAGTAAATTTCATTTAAAGGCTTAAAATGAGGTATGTGCCCTCTAGACTGGCATTCCAGGCACTCGAAGCAGAAGGATGGTTATCTAGCTGCAGGGTGTCATTGGGTTCTGAAACAGGGTATTCCTATCTTTCAGGTTTTTAACTCCAGTTTTAAAGTATCTTCCCAAACAGCTTTGTTATATTAAACTAATTTCAATCAACCTCAAGAAAAAGAGAAATAACAACACAAAAATAGACCTTTGTAGAGTGCTAAAATATTCTACCTCTTTGATAATACTAACTTCATAGACAAGGGACCCTTGAGAGCCAATGTGAAACCCTCATTGGTACAGAGAAAGGGAAATGAAGCTCAGAAATTAGTACTAAAACTTATCTCCCAACTTTCAGTCTCTTTCCTTTTTGCCCTGTATTACATAGTATCTCCTATTTCTGATTTGTGTTACTTACCAGTTCAAAGAGTAGTATTTTACTAGTGCCTGTGTACTATATTCTGTTAGATAGAAAACAAATTTTAAAACAAAGTTCAGTAATCTGAACAGATTTAGTGTCCACTGCTCTCAATTCTTATTACGAGACTCACAATACATTAAAATTTTGGTCTTTACTGCTAATATTCTAGTTCCTGAGTACTTAAAGCATCTTTTCCTCCTCATTTCCCCCAATAAGTCCTGTTCCCCAATTAAAAAAAAAAAAAAAAAACAACTAAACTAACATAAGGACAAGACAGAGCATGGGCAGCTAAAATCTATGAGCAATGCATTTTGCCAAATATTTATACCTATTTCTTAACAAAAACCTATAAACAAGGTTATTAACAAGGAGCAAAATAGTCTGCTTTACCTCTTCCCTCAGTCTTGAACTATTTTTTTGGTGCTCACAAAAGTAGCAGAGGAAAAAAATTAGCAAGGAAGAAGCAGAGGTGATGAAGTACAGATCCTGAACTGATTACAAGTATTTTAAAAAATCAATTCCTGAATTAAAATCAAAGTAATTAAATTTAGGCAACTAATTATTCCAAGTTGAATATGCTGATAATGGAATTTCAAATCCTTCTACCCTACCTCAGGCTTAATTTAATTATATCTCCCAACCATACAAAATGACAATTTAATATTGAGAATTAGCAGGCATGGTCTCATGAATTAATGAGAAGCTAAAGCAGTGATATGTTTAATTCCTCATATAGTTTCTCATACCATATGTTCCACATATTTAAAGAGTGTCTGCTAGGTGGCAGGCACTGTAATCTATCCATTAATCATTAACTCTCTGCCATGTCTTCTTTTTAGAGACTTTGACTCACTGCAGTATTTATAAAACTCAATACCCCTTCACCCCTGAAAGACCCCACCACATCTGTTTGGGCCAATCAGATACCCTTTCCCAGGAACCTAGAATGGGGATCCTGGGAGCCTGAGTCAGATGACATGGCGCTCTTGACCTACCAGGCCAGAAGACTAGAAGAGGGGCAGGCAGGGGCAGAGAAGTTATAAATAAACAGAAAAGGCTGGTCTGTAGAGCTGACTTACCAGCAAAGCAGAGAAAGTGACCATTCTGCTATAGGAGGAATAGAGGTGGGGAAGGGATATCACAATTGATGCAACCTGATTATGTTTCATTTCTCCATCTATCGTTGAATACCTGACGCCTATGAATTGGTCTACTGTGTCCTTTTAATTTTAATAAACCTCTCCTTTACTTGAACTGATTTGAGTGCGTTTCTTTCCTTAACAGACAAAAAACCTTAGCATTAAGTCCTGCAGCAGTTATAAAGATAAGAAACACCTAGTCCCCCTGTCCTCAAGAACAGAGAGTAAGAAACAGCTAAGTATACAAAAATCATATTATAAAGAGACTGTACGGGGTATAAAATAGGTGCAAAGTACAATGAGGTTTCAAAACAGAGATGCCCGGATCATATCCAAGTTCAGAATATCAAAAAAGGTTTTATGGAGGAAAAGGAACTAAATAGTAATCAAAGTAGATGGTAGCTTGGGATATTTTAAAAATCTATTTACTAAGAAAAACAAAATATTGGAACCTTATGTCAGTCCACAATTTTTTTTTTTATTTTTATTTTACTGGTCCATGAAATCCAAATCTGGTAATGACTTGGTCACAGGATTTGGTAACTGGTTATAAGGATGAGAGCAAGAGAGTAGTTTAAAAAAAAAAAAAAAAAAAAAAAGTACAGTTTTCAGTCTAAATGATTTTGAGAATGGACAGATAATTTTAAGAACAGAACAACAGGGGGATCAGTGGAAGAGAAATGGAGAGGGAGGCAAATTCTGTATTACATATATTGACTTAAGGTAAGTGGCACTGAGTAGTAATTCATTAATTCACTTGGGGGGAGGAGAGAAAGAGAGCCATCTCAAGTACAAAAACAGGTTTCTCAAAAATTCCAAGTAAAAAACTGTCCTCTAAAAGAAGAAATAAAAGACTCTTCACTATGTCTAGTTTTTTTCTATCATCTACCCTTGCATTTTGAACATTCCATTTTTGCCTAGCTACTGGTTTTCCTGCATCTGATTCTTAATATTGCTTTTTCTGGCCAAAGATGAGAGAGACTTGAGAACAGAGATTAGGAAACTTGAAGGGAAAAGAACCTGATGAAAAACATGGCTCCCCTCCCCAGGAAAACGCATATACCCACAAATTTTTATAACAATTTTAGAAAATTTATGGATCCTCTGAAGTTCTAAGGGGTGTAGACACCCCAGGATGGATGGATGGATGGAAAGAAGGAAGAAGGAAGGAAGGAAGGAAGACACATTGTGGAAGAAACTGGAGAAGAAACAGGGGACAAAGGAGGTTGGAAAAAGGAATTATCTGCTGAGACCTAACCACTCCATTTTCTTTCCCAGCAAACTAGAGGACGAAGCAGCTCAGCACCACAGGGGAGGGATGGGGAAAAAGCAGTGCTTTAGATCTTACCAATCTCCTCTAAACGAGTTCTTGCCACCAGGAACCACTTTTATCAGAGACAACTGCACAAAAACTAACAGACTTTTTGACAATAGTGCAGGTAAGTTTAATAGGCTAAAATTTATTTTAAAAAAAACATAGTTGCAGCCTTGACTAAAAGGTTACATGCCCTGTCACATCTAATCAGAACAGTACTAAGCCCTCTACTCAGTGGTCATCACTATTCTCTAGGAACTCAGTTAAGAAAACCACTTGGATTAGTGCAATCAGGGAAGATTACAATGTAATAATTACTGAAAAGGGCCATATTTTTAGACTGCAGAAATGATTCATGCATTTAAATAAAAGACAGAGAATAAGCGCTTATATAAAACAATTTTTTGTAATGCCAGGGTCTATTTTTTTATGCCAGTTTCTTTTTTTTTTCCCCAGACAAGAAGCATCTTCACAAGAAATTTGACAACTGTTTATGAATCTTATCCCAAATAAACAGCAAATATTATAAAGAATACATTCTATAGGAGAATATAATGTAATGGTATATTTATCAAAGGACTTTCAATAAGAACATGCATATTCAGCCAATAATATGCATAAATTTAAATGTGAATAATCAATTGTATAATATAGGGTTTTAATGAATTAGATGACTCCAATTTTCTGCAAGCAACTTAATCTTTGCCATACCACCACCACTAGCAAAATACCAAAGAACAAAGTCTTAATTTCACTTTGATAATAATGTTTTGTCAGGACCTGGAGATGGCCCAGGAGTAGATCATTCAATAAATTACAACACTAAATGGTAACCTTAATTCCACCCACCACAAAAGAATGATACATATATATTTTTAAGAATGATATTAAAACTCCTTGAAGATCTTTGAAAAGGGTATATTAATATCTGAAAAATAACCAAATACCTATCTGAAACATTCCTGAAAAAAAAATGCTAACATGATAAGCTTCACAAACATCATAGTAATAGGAGATACGATTTATTGAATATATATTATTTGCTAGGCACTAATTTTAAGCATTTTCTATACATTATCTCATTTCATATTATGAAGTAGGCATCATCAACCTGAGCTTCGTATGGTTAAATTCTTTGCTCTGGGCCTCACAGTTAGCAACTGAAGGTGGGGGTTGTGCTCTGACCATTATACTTGTACCTCACAACTTTTGTCCCATCATGGCACACATGGAAAATTATAGTATTTGTAGGGCTTACTGGGGTAAAATGGAGAGACTTGGTGAAAAACAAATTTTTTCTTTATATTACGGAATTTTGACATGAAAAATAAAATGCAAAATATTACAGGTGATATTAAATACTGATTTGGCATAAACCTTCCAAATAAAATATTTTCAAATTATTAAATTCAGGAAGTTTACAGAGGGAATTATACCAAAAATGTTCAAATATCATTTCAGCTGTTGTAAAATTGTGAAAAATCACAAAAATGACTTAAAATTTCAACACTATAAAAAATATGTAAGAAGTACTTCTGTAAGGCATCCTATGCTGTGAGCACACTGGTTGGGAAACTTTGCATAATGGAATTTTGCCTTTCAATAGAACACTATGATTGAACACTAATTTGACATATCAAGAGCTTCCCAAAAACATCTAAAGGAAATTCAAAGGTATATAACAAAGGAAAAATTACCAATACTGAAGTCTTCCTTAACAAATTCAGTCTACGCTGGTTTTTTTATTTGAATTTCTGTAGTATCTATAATCCATATCACTCCACTTTTGCTTAATACTAACAATAATAGCTAACATTTACTGAGCTAGTACTATGTAAGAGGCAGTGTTCTACTTTACATTATTATCATATTTATTCCTCAAAGCAATACTATTTTGTCCATTTTAAAGATGAAAAAACTGAAACAGAGAAAAACTGAATAAATCACTTTCCCTAGGTTAAAGTTGGTAAATGGGAATTTGGAATTGAAGCAGTCTAACTTCAGAACCCATGTTTTTAACTACTATGCTAAACTATATCCCTATGAAGGCGAAAATATTTACTGAATACCTATTATGTGCCAGTAGAGACAAGGGTAATGTACATACATCTCAAATTAGACTAAGTTCGATAGTTTCACAGTGATGAAGCAAAAAGGACTTTCACAGTGATGAAGTAAAAAAAATACTTAAAGGAGGTATTTTACAACAAAAAGAAAATTATTTGCATACCATGATGGGTACCTTTACTTCTGAAAATAGCAAGATAATTTTAATTTCATATATGCATTATGATATGGCTGATGAAAGAGCATATGACTCTCTGCAAGCTATCTGAACTTGCTCAAGAATACAAAAAAAGTACCAAAAAAACCCCAATAAATTTGATAAAAATTCAAAACATTTTAGTTTGATTTTTATTTACTGCTCTTCAAGTTAAGTCATCATGTGTTTAATTTTGTTTTTAATTAAATGCACTATTTATAAAGTCCTGAATAAAGATTTTTCTAGACATTTGAACAAGTTCTGCGTGCCCATGTTATGCCTGCCAATCCTGCCATCTGGAGGAATGCCCAACGGTTTGTAACTATATTACAATAGGCTAATATTCTGAGGGGATTTCTGATGATCAAGGTAAATTAAAACACTCACAGAAGACGAGAATACACCTTTAATTTCATAACCAATCAATCAATATAGAAAATGCTAATGCCTTGAGTGTTACAGTTTATAGCAAACATTTAAAAGGCCGCCAGGACCAATGTCCATCATTAACTGGCTCATGCTGGTTAACAACAAATATTTAAAGAGCATCTACTATGTGCCAGCGACTGTGCTCATCCACAAATGAGCAATTAGAATTCATGCCTTCTGAAAGTTCAGGTATTCAAACTGGAAGCTCAAGCTCCAATGCATAACTCTCCCCCTACATCCAAAAGAGTTGTTACCAGGGCTTCTGCAATCTACAAACAACCAAATACGTTAACATGAAGAGACTAGCAGGAACACCAGACACATCCTGGAATACAAAATAAGATTTGGGTTATTGTGGAACATTCCCTCCTAAAGGGCGGAAAATTTGGCACTTCCCCTAAAGCAACTACTTTTGCGCCAAAGTAAAATGTTTTAAAAACTAAAGTTGTTCTACTGCTTACAGAAAACCATTACTCCTAATTACTCTTCTTTAGCAGATCCCTTGAAAATACTAATAGTGCAGAAATGTGGTTTGATTTATTGGGAAGCTAATGTCAAGGTACTTTATATGATTTACTGAGCCTCTAGAAGCCAGTCTCTCAAAAAATTTTCAGACTAAATCATGCTGAGTAAAATGCATGTGAATGTACGTAACAGCCACTTAAAACAAATGCCAGGTAACATAAACAGTAATTCCTGAAGCAGTATTTTTGGTTTGAAGAGACCAGAAAAGATAAAACAGCTCACCAGAAATCTGTCACAGCCTTTACAATAAATGCACACAACTCCATAATTTATCCTAAGATAACTCCTTCATTCCCATCACACATCAACCCTAGCAACTATTTGGCAACTCCCAATGTGTAATCTATTTCCACTACGTCTTTTGGCACAAGACAAGCCATTCTTTAAATTCTTTAGTTCACAATAACCGCCCCCCCCCCTTATAAAATACAGGGGTGTGCTATAAAATCTTAAAAGAATACAAATGATAGAAAAAGAGGGCAAGTATAAAGACAGCTTCAGTCCCCAAGCTCTTCTCCCTTAAATCAGAAAACTTGTCGTTTATCTCAACCACCCTACCTTCGTGTTCCTGGGTTCTTCCACCTTACAAACAGTTCAAAGTACTCACTCTCTAACACATGACATGGTCCCTGGGTGACCACCGTTGTCCCACCCTCTCTATATTAATCATTCAAGCTCCCAGATCTATCCTGTCATTAAAACTCACAAGCCATTATACAAGCCCAAAACATCATACTCTATCGCGTCCTCACTCAACATACTCTAACCCCATGCAAAACCTTCCCTAATATCAGCTCTTCCTTTAGGCATTTACCATATTTCTATCACAGTTCAAATATCTCAGCGCCCGATGGTCCCAAACTCTCTGCTAAACGCAATTCCAGCAAGGAGTCATACCCTCTACAGTCTAATTCCTACAACCCTAAAACCCCACCCCCTCATTACACCCTCCCGGGCCTCAGCCACCAGCCCCAACACCCCACCCCATGCCCGTCGCGCTCTCTCGATCCCGTCGGGTCCTTTCCGCTGGCCTGTCCTGATCTCCCCTCAGACCTCCCAACTGTCTTGACCCTCCGGACCACCCCACCGGGCCCGCCCCAGAACCCTCACCGAGCAGCAGCAGCTTCACTTCTTTGGCTGCTTTCTCCCCGTCCTCTCGCAAGTTGCGGTCGATCATCTTGCTTCGCTCCACCGCCGCCTTGTCTTCGGCGCTCAACGTGCAGCCCATGGCGGCTGCGGGAGAGGGAACCGGACCCGGGCACACTCACACACCACGGAGACGGCAGCGCGAGTAGGAGAAAGAGAGTCTGCTGCTGGGCGGCGGCCCTCTGTGTCGGCTCACGGAGCGCCCCAAGAAACCGGATATCCGGTCTTTGCGACACTTCCGGCGACGCCCCGCGGCCGTCACAACTCGAACCACTCGCTCCTGGGGAGGAGGTGCGAACGAAAATGGAAGTGCTGGGGAAGGAGCGGCAGGACCGGATGGCGGTCTTGTTGAGCCTGCTGTACGCCACGTGCTTCCTTCTTCGGCTGCCTGCCTCTTCCATAACTATAGACAAACCCGGGCCTGGCTTCTCCAGTTCATAGAGGCCTCCCGAGGTCAAACAGCTGGGTTTGGACCCAGGTAGGGGTGGCGGTTGGAGGTACAATTCCCAGGTAAGAGCCCACAGCCCATACCGAAGGCTCTGCTGGATACAACCCTTCGATCCTGGCCAGAAAACTTCTTTGATCTCTGACCGTGGAGACCCTGGACCCCTGCCTAAGTGTGGGTCACTTCCTCTTCCAGGGACGTCTCAACCACATTCTGCAGGATAGGAACAAACTGCCCAGCCTGGGCCCCGGCTACGCCTCACATTTGAGATGTGTAACACCTATCGTGCATGGGGCTTTAGCGATCCCTTTCTGCCCTCTCTACTCACCGCCTCCTCCTTTCAAAATGTTATCCTGGTCTTTGTGCCATTACATACACTGTGGGCTTGGTAGTTGCCCAGCTCCTATGTTGGCTAAGGGCCATTTGCAATCACCAGCAGATACTCTATAACCTGAAAGTTAAGCATGTAAAATAAAATTTCCTTGCTGCTCTTCTCTCCAATATAAGCCACTTACAGTGTTTACAGATGTCTTGGGTTAGGGACTTAGGACTTGTCCCAAAATTAGTCAACTTCAGTCCCATCCCCCAAACGACCCATTGCGTCCTGTGGATCCCCTGAAATTTCCTGTTGTACCACACAAAAAGGAAAGTTTTAGTAAAATATGCCTCTCAGTTCTAGTATCACCTGAAAATAAGTAAATCCCAGTGAAAGCCCAGACTGATACCCTCTTTGACTGATAACTATGGGTACTTGTGTGAAAGTGGCCCTAAATTTCTTTTATTGCCAAAAAGCCCCTCAGTAACTCGCACCATAATTTCTAAGGAGGAGGACTCTTGTAGCCCCCAAAACCTTTGCCTGTGATTGAAATTTATTGCATTACCCTAATAGAATATAAACCTTGGAATCCAGGGTTCCCATCAGAAGGTCTATATGGTGATTTATTAGCTCAATTCCTTGAGAGCTACCTTTGCCAGCGTCACCCACCATAACTCTTACCAATGCCAATTCTTCAAAATTTGAAAAGTCTCCCACTCATTCCAAAATGACTGTTAGGATGGAAGGG
Organism: Choloepus didactylus; assembly: GCF_015220235.1. NCBI lineage: Eukaryota > Metazoa > Chordata > Mammalia > Pilosa > Megalonychidae > Choloepus > Choloepus didactylus. Next base: position 131,394,695 of record NC_051308.1, read on the forward strand.
ACTGCTTTTCCATAATCAAAACTTCTGGGGAAAAAGGGCAAGAGGAAAGGGAAGAAAAACCAATATTTATTGAGTACCTATATGCTAGGTACGGCTAGTGCTTCCATGTTTCATATCTTTAATCCTCACAACAACCCTGTGAGGTAGGTGATATTATCCCCATTTTTACAGATGAGGAAATAGGCTCAGAGAAATTAAGCAGCTTTCCCAAATTCATACAATAAGTAAGTAGATCTGACTCCAAATTTGCCCCTTTTCTACCATGCCCCTAAATGACGTTACTTGGGAAGATGTGACAAGAGAGGATCTAAAATTTTCACATAAGATTGGGAGTCACCGTAATACCATCAGGAGTCATGAAAAAGTAATTGACAAGATAGATGCCCCAACCTGATGTTTCTTCAATGGATTAGGGAGTTCAAGTTTTGTTAGGAACAGCTTTAGAGCTAAGGATTACTTATCAGACTTTATCAAGTCATTTTGGTGACTAGAAAAGTAGAAGGTGACCATGTTAGGACCATGTTAGAAATTGTTGGGAAAGTTCTCAGCATAACAAGAGAGTCTCTTTTCTTTCATTATCCACTTGGACAGGGAAAAATAAATGGCAAAGGAACCCATGTATGTCAAACTCTGTAATAAACACTAGTGAGATCTCAGTGTCAGGAAATTTCATTCTGAATTAGAGAAATCCTTGCACTTAAAACTTTCTTCTTTGATGTATTTGAAGGAAAATTTGGAGGGCAAAACCAAAGGGAAAGGCAAAATAAATTAACAAAATGGCTACCAGGCAACATTTAAGGATTTAATGCCAACCCCTCCCAAGAACATGCCCCTTTCCTATTTCCCCTGGACTCATACTGCCACCTTCTGGCAATTCTTAGGGACTACTAGCTGATCAGTGGCTTTAGGAAGAAAAGTTTTTCCCCACCATCTATCTAGGAATGAAATTCCTCAGTATGAATTTATCTTAAAATGGAAGAGAGGGGGGAGGTACAAATATGTTTTCTAATCACAAAGGACTCCCTTCCCTGGATGTACTATCTTCCTAAGGGATTTCCTCAATGTAGTAGGCACTAGGCTGGAGTAGTAAGTGGTAGGAAGACAGAAACCAGGAAATTTTCCTAGGTGAAAGGATGGGGGGGCGGGGAGCTATGTTTACCCTGTTTCATTTATTTCTTTTCTTCACTAGAGAATTTTACAACCTCTACACTTTCCACAATCTGCAGGAAGCCTCAATTTAGATGTTTTGCTGCAATGGACTGACCTCTGAAAAGTTAGAACCCTGGATATTTCTCCAATATATTTCTAAAATATTTTCTACAGTGCTTTACCAGCCATAAATTCTCTGTAAAATACAAGATATCTGATCAAATTAGACTACGAACTCCTTGAAGGCAGCAACCGCACAGCCTCTCTGTGGCTCCCAGGGAATAGTGGGTATTCAGACATGCATTGAGTTGAACTGAAGGAGTAAATGTTGATATCAGTATAAATTTTTATAATAAAAATTATTTATTGGCTTTTCAGAGGGGAAACTATCCCACTCCCACCAGCCCATTTTCCCCTTGGATACTTAAATGAGCTGGGCATTGTTCAAATACAGATCACATCACCCTCTGGACCTGACTCTTTGGTGTCACTTGACTATATTAAGGGAAATGGGATAGACAGATAATCCCACATCCTGTCCGGTTTGCAATCATTCTCCCTCCCTTGAAAATTTGGTTGATCCATGCATTGGTCACCAATACCAACCAACGCAGTTCCTACAGTCTCAGTCAATGAACTGCTGAGCCCACCTCCTGTGCCCTCTTTCCAACCCAGGGCTGCAGATCAGAGAGAGATTTAAGTTTTGTCACTGAAGCTAATTTTGAGCACGATGAATGAGAGTAGGGAGGCATTTAATGGACCATGGAAACCCCACCCTTCCCATGCCCAACCTTAGTCTGTTGTACCCGATTGTCCAGAGGGCTGGAAGTGGAGTCACTGCCATGAGGAGAAAGATCAGGGAGGACAGTCCTGGAAGGAAAAGATGATCAGTATTATTGATGAAGTTGATTACTTGGCCCCTCTGTACCCAGCCACCTTAGCAATTCAAATGTTAACTCCCCACCTCCACCTTCAGCCATCTGACTCTGAAATGATAGGAGAAAAACCCATCCTATTTTATTTTTGCCTTTGCTGAGATTAAGCCTCAAGCTTGATCTGCATATGTAGGAGAGAGATAGGGAAATAAAACAAAAGGGCTGTTCCTGGAGAGCAGGAGAGGGAAACTGCAGTCAGGTTTCCGTCTCCTACTCCATATGCCCTGATTGCTACCTTCCCCTTACTTCTGGCCAAACTCAGAAAACTGTGGTAGGAAGGAATACGCCCAGCTGGTTTTTCACTTTAAGGAAATCTCAGGTATAAAACTAGAAAATCATCTATTAACTCAAATGCAAACACTTGGCTGTAATTTAGTTCATGTTAAACCTAGCAAGGAAATGAGATGACACGGATCATTTTCTTACCTTGCTTGGATGCAATTACTGCCCTGGACAATTACACTGAAAAATAAAATATTCTAAATGGCCCCAAAATAACGCCAAACCTGGCCTGCTGTGCTACATCCTCCAATTCCTACCCTTACAGAGTTTCCCTGCTTCCGGAGGCATGGAAAGTTCCCCAATTGAGAATTTTCACCTCACCTTTGTGACCCTTTTCTCTCGTCGCTGTCTCACCATTCCTGGGTTCCCTCCCCCAGTAGTCAAGGATCACAGCCAAGTCCAAGGCTTTTGTCGTATGTCCATCCTGTCGACTCTGTTCATGACCCAGGAAACACTAAACGAAAGCTGTGTGTGGAGGCCCAGTCCCAGCCCCTGCCAGCTGGGAAAAGCTGATCCCACAAGGTGGTCCTCACAATCATAACTGACCCCCAGCTCCATCTCTCCAAGTGTCCAGCGGTCCATCATGATTCCAGCCGTGGTGAGGGGGCAGGATGGAGATAGCTGTCCGACATGATGATGTCACTAGTGAGTTGCTGTTCCAGGAACTCTGAGGTCTCCTCAGCTATCTGGCCTGGAATTCGAAAGTCAACAGCAGGTGGCTCCTGCTTGGGGCTGGGTATGGGTCGGGAAACCCAGGACTCCGTGGGACAGCCAGTCCCCTGAAGGAACTGCAGGAAGTTCTCCTCAATTGAGCCCTCCCTGCTAGGCAGCCTCAGTTCCTCCTCTGGAGCTGGCTTGAAGAAGCAGACAAACTGCTTGCTGAGCTCCCCGCGGATCTGCCGGTTGAGACATCCATAGAAGAAAGGGTTGGAAGTGAAGCAGAAGTAGCCAATCCAGGTCACCACACTCTCCACCTGTCCAGTTGAAATGGGCTGAGCACTCAGGGCGACATAGAGGTGGAAAGAGAAGTAGGGCAACCAACAGAGCAGGAACTGTCCCCCCACGGCCAGGAGAACCACTGCTGCCTTCCCTCCCCCAAATGTCCGGTGTGGGGTGGTTTGGGGGGCCCCCGAACTGGTGACCATCGTGGAGCGGCTGCTGAGAGATTCGGAGCGTTGCCGGGGTGTCTCCATCCACGTGGGCAGGGGCCCATGCTGCATGGCAGCCACGCGAGCCACTCGGAACATGCTGCAGTAGACCACAAGGATGAGGAGCAGGGGCAACAAGAAGTAAAGGACAGCAAAGACCACCACAAAAAGCTGGCAGTAGGCACTGTGGCTCCATTGGAGCGAGCAGCCTGGGGAGACGCTGGGAGCTCCTTCCTCCCGGGAGATCCTGCCCAACACAGGCACAGAAGCCATGGCCAAGGCCTTCACCCACACACCCACCAGCACAGAGGCCACCAGCCCCAGTGTCATGCGCACCTCGTAGCGCATGGGGTGGACCACGTAATAGTAGCGCTCCACGTTGATGGCCGACACCGAGAGGATGGCCAGGCTGACAAAGCAGACGCTCAGGAACAAGTAGAGGCGGCAGGTGACCTCCCCAAAGAGAGCGTGGTCAAAGAGGGTGGAGCTGGAGAGCATGGCCAGGGGCATGAGGGTCAGGGCAGCCAACAGGTCCACCAGGCAGAGGTGGAAGACGAAGACAAATTTCCGGAGGGCAGGCGTCTTGGCGATAACAGCCATGACAGCAGCGTTGCCAGCCACCGCAGTCAAGTCCAGCAGGAGCATGAAGAAGAGGGCCACAGATTCCGAAGCCACGTCCCGTAGCCCCACCTCCGGGACCCCACTGGCAGTAGAGGGGCCTGGGGTTTGAGGGACCCTGGCCAAAGTAGAAGAGTTCCCTGATGACTGAGGGATGGATGAGGACTCCATGGGGCCGAAAGAGGACACCCAGGCCACCTCCTGTCACAGGCCCATCCCCCATCCTAGTCCAGTGACCCTGGGATGGCGAGCCCAGGTCCAGGCTTCCCAGTTTTATGGTGGGTGCTTTCTGCTCAAGCCTCTCTGGCAGGCTCTTATCACCAGCCTTCCTGGGAAGGCTCGTCCAGGTACAGAGCACCAGGCCAGGCAGCTGAGGGCTCAGTAGTTCATATTCCCTTCCTGACAGGAGGTAGCTCCAAGGTCTGTCTGGGAGCCTGCAAAGAAGCAGGCCACATGAGTGATGTGGGAACCCCACCCACTCAATGCTCCACCTTCTGAGTGCTCTCCAGCTCCTTCTTTTCCACTTCTTTTCCTCCGTTCTCCATGCCCTTCTCCCTTTCAAGGACTGTTATCCAGGGATTCTGAATCCTCTGTTTCCCTTTCCCAAGTTCTTGCTGAGTTCTGGGATAGTGCCCCAGTTTTGGTGTTGTTTATTTAAATTTCCTGATTTCTTATCTCCTCGGAACTGTAGCAGCTGTTGGAGTGTAGAAGGACCACAATATTTGGTTCCCCATCCCAGGCCTGGGAATTACTAAGTCTGTGACTCTTCTGAACTTCAGTTTCCTCATAAAGGGATCTGCAAAATGAAGGGAATAATGCCTACTTCACAACTGTGTTGGGAGGCGCCTGTGACATTTATTAATGATACTAATAATAAGCAGTAACATTGATGTGGGGATTACCACCTGCCAGGGCCTGTCTTGGCACTCTACGTATATTAACTCATTTTGATCCTCATCACAACCTTCTGAGGTAAAGATGATTCTTATCCCCATTCTACAAGTGATAAAACTGAGGCCTAAGGAGGTTGAGTAACTTACCCAAGACCACACAGCTAGTAAGTGGCAAAATCCAGGCACACCCCAGCAGTCGGGCTCCAGGCCTAGGACTCCAGCCCACTGTGCCATGCTGCATGGGAAGGGCTGTGGGCCTAGGACATAATAGGCATGCAGTCAATATTTGTTGAACTTGAACTGTCTCTCAGAATTTCTCTTGCTGCTCCAGGGTCTAAGAGGTCACCTGGAAAAGGAAAGGACTGTGTTTTAGACTCCTCTGACATCCTCCACCCAGCCCCCCCAAGCACAAAGAACTTTGTGAGAAGGAGCAGTGAAAACAAAATGGCCTGGGTGGAGGGAACGTGGGAGGCCAGCTCATGCAGCCTCCACAGTTCCCAAAGCCAGAAGGCCATAAGTCACTTTAAAGCTCCCCTTCTCCAACCACTCATGAACTTCTCAGGGCCACTGTGCCCCTTTGGGTGGAGGCAGGGGAGCTGCTCCCATCCTCCCACTCCCCAGCACTCCAGGTCTCTGGTTATTGGAGGAGCCCTGCCCCAAAGTCCTCTTGCTCCTGGAGAGGAAAGGAGAAGGGGTTTGTTCTGGTATTACCAGTCACAGAACAAGCAGAGAGGACTAGGCATCTGTTTGAGAGGATGGATACAGGGACAGTAGATAGATGACCATGATCTTGGAAGTGGGTGAGCATAAAGCAGAGAAGAAAACTGAAAGAAATTGGAGAGGAGAAGGTCTGTGGTCTCAGTGACTCTCATTTCTCCCAGTCTGGGATGGCAAATCAAATCTGTTTCATGGGTCTCATGAACTTACCGAGTTTGCATATAATTGAAAGAGGTTGCCCAATATAATTTAAACTCTTTCTCATTTCTATATACTATTCTTGCAGTCAAGACTCCCTTAGTGTGTGAAGGTACTTAAAATCAGACAAACCATGGATGTGACAAGTCGATGGCCTTTCTGTAGACAGTCACAAGTTCCTGGACCACAGTTTCCTCACCTATAAAATGGGTGTAAGAGTGGAGGGTAGGGGGTGGGGTGGGGTTTGAACTAAACAACCTCCAAGGTTTCCACACATGTTAATATTTGATAATTCCATGATCTCCTGGGCTGCAGAGGACCTGATGTTTTCTCAATTAAAACAAAACATCATTTCTCTGCTGTAAAAAAGAGGACCACATGAGGCGGATGGGCTCACTCCCCTCCATAGTTACAGCCTAGGTTTTGGTGATACTACCAATAATGTAACTTCTAGCATGCTCTACATGCAATAGTTGCTCAATATAATTTTGTGAACTGAATCAAACTCAAATTAATCCGTTGGATCCCTGCCCCCAAGTATGCACTCCAAGAATACTGTCAGTCAGCTGTGTGCCAGCCAGGGGACTCTCTTCCAGAAAGGATAACCCAGGCTCCTGGACTCGAGGCAGCCCTAACTTTGGACGACTGCCTAGAAACGTGCCTCTCTACAGGGAGAGCCGAAAGCTCTTTTCTCAGTTAAAATGTCCACATAGATCCAGGGTCTGCTGAGAAGATAATGAGACCTCAGCTTCTCATAAGACAGTATACCAGGAAAAATGCCAAGAAGAAATACTACGGAAGGCATGCTGGCCCCTTAGTCACTGTGCCTCGATTAACCCATCCCTTCCGTGTGAGTGGGGCCCAGAAGACATGGCGTGGAAGGCCTGGTAGCTGTTGCCACCAGCACTGACCAGCTAATGAAGGAAAGGGCCACCATGTGGAGGTGGGCCTCAAAAAATCTGATCCAGCAGGGCCCAAACAGGGTCCCAGACTAAGGGAAACAGACATGCTTTCCACATGGAGATGGAAAGGTACCATGCAGCCACAATGGAGCCCTAGTCAAGAAGGCATTAGACATCTCTTTTTCACAGTCCCCTCAGCCCTGCCAGTATCTCCACTCTGACTCCTGATTTCCGGGATTCCAATTTGCCTCCTAACAGATGGATCAATAGACCAGGATTCTCAGTACTCCCTTACTGATGGACTGTGGTTATAGAGGGGAGGGCCATGGTGTCACGGTCTCAGAGGGGAAAACCCAGGCGGCCTCCCTCTACTCCTAGCTCGTATTATCATATCTTCTACCCCATCCCCCCACTGCTTCCTCCCAGCAACTTCCCTCCCACCTCCAGGACCTCTCTATACCTGGAGGGCTTTGCCAACATAGGGGCAGAGGGCTGATCCTCTAGCAGGAGTATGGTCAAGTTACAAGTAGCCTTGTTTCAAGGTGCAAGATGGGCTTGTCCCAGAGTACATTAAGTGCCCAGCCCAAGGCCAAAGAGGTGTCACTGGAATTCACAAGCACCTAGCTTCCATCCCTAAGGCCTGAGCCCGGACTTCCTTCAGACCAGCGTATGCCCCTTCGAAGCCTGACGAGATGCCTTTCTAGAGAGCCACAACACCTCTCCCCAGCAGAGTTGCCCATGGCTGGGATGCAGAGTTGCCCGTCAGCCTGACCCATTCCTGGAATATAGCGGACCCATCTCTATGACATGGAGCAAGACCTGTCTGTCTGCAGGATGTGGGTACTCCTGCTGACAGGAGAGCAACCCCGCATCTCTAGGCTTCTTAGATGCCCACACCCGAATTTTGCCTTTGGGATATCTGGGGGCCCATCTCTGGACAAGACTCTTAACCGTAGGACAGAGTGTGCTGTTCCTTGGGATACAGAGCAACCCCTCCGTAGGGTCCCTTGGCTCTCACCACCCGGCCCTGGGTCTGGCCCGGGTCCCTGGCCTAGTCTGCAAGTCCTACCTTTGCTGAGCAGCTCCCGGCTCCCCATGTGATAGCTCCTCTCAGCTGATGCTTCTCCAAGGCTGCTGAAGCCTGTACCACTGCAGTGAACAGTGAGAGGCAGCCGGCAGGGCAGGATGCTTCAAGAGCTTCTGGGTCCTAAGGGCCTCCTGCTTCCCGCCCAGCCCTTTGGAGCCACTTCTGGAGCAGAGGGCCGAACACCAGTGCCTGGGGCCAGGCATCCAGGAGCAGACACAACCCCTCTCTCTTCCCTCAGGTTTCTGGAGTGGCATCTCAAAAGCCTGGTGGGACCAGGTGAAAGTGGGCAGGGGAGACCCTCCTGGCCAGCCTGCTGAAGTAAAAAGAGCTCTTGGAGTCAGAAAAATCCAAGTTCAAGACCTGGCTCTGGCACTTACTAGCTGTGTGATCTTGGGCAAGTCCCTTCCCATTTCTGGCCCTGGTTTTCTTATCTGTTCAAAGGGAATGTAGGGTAGATGATCCCTGAGGTTCCTTCCAGCTCTGCTGATGTGTGGTTCTGTTTGACATCAGAACCAAGGTGCTTTTGTAGCTAGCAGGTCACTGCAGACACACGGCCCCATGGTTAGACTTGGCAGGGGCCAGGCTCCAGGGGATGGCCCAAGGTTTGGCTCCTTTGGCAGCTGCTGAAGATGTGTAGAGGACAGGTTTAGGTGTGGCCATTGGATTTGAAGTGGGGAAAGCTAAAGGACTTGTGTTGACCCTCCACTTGCCCCCCAAAAAGCAAATAATTATTGTTTTCTTAGTTTGTATGTTTCTTTGGAGTGGGACTGTAGAGGCTAATGGGGGATGGAGGAGGAGCAGAATCTAACAACTCCCGGGGTCACCTTTTGACACCACCACAGCCTTGCTTCCTGAAGGTAAAGTAAGAGCCAGGTACCCGGGTCAGCTCAGATTGGTCTGGGTTTGTGACTGGACAGAGATGGGAAGCATCATCCCTAGATGGTGCAAAGCTGTGTGATGGGCTTTCCCAATCAAAACCAGACACCCACACACACTCCCACCTGTGAAGGTGAGATGAAGGGACATAGTGTCCCATGAGATATGGAGAAAATGGTCAGTTCCTCCAGGAATAGGTCACTCCCATGGCTGCTTCAGCCAAGGATAGGATCACAATAGTGTAGAGCTGTACAACATCCCACAGGCCAAGGCATCCATGTTTCAGTGGCCCAGAGAGGTAAAGAGATTTCCCAAAGTCAAACAGCTCTACATGGCAGAACCATGAGTTTAAACAGGGAGCTCAGCCATGATACTCAAGGGCCTTCTGCCCTGAGATTTGCTGATCCTGTAACTCATTTGGTCTCCAAAAGGGAAGAAAGGGAATTCTATAATTGTTTATTGGACCAACCCAAAGAGTCATAAGATCAGTGAATTCCTCAGGGAATTCAGAGAGGGCAAGTTGGCTGCCCCAGGTCAACAACAAAGAGGCCACCCACCAGCCAAGAATGATGCAGTGATCTCTATCCCCAGCCACCCTTTTTGGGCTCTGACAAGTGCCAGGCCTTTTATATACAGCAACTTCAATCCTCACACCAATTCTTCAAATCAGCAATTACCTACTCACCCTAACTGACAGATGAGGAAACTGGAGTTCAAGAGGTTAGGTCACTTCCCCAGATCACATAGGTTGTAAGTGCCAGAGCCAATATTTGAACCCAGGTCTGTTTGTAGCTAAAGCATTTGCTCCTTCCCCCATCCCCCTGTGGCCTCTCTGGAAGCCTAATGTGAGGCTAAAGAAGGTTCCATTGAAGTGACCCCTGCCCTCCAGGAAACAGCCTAAAACAAACCACAACGTTAGATACACCCAAGTGCGAGGATATCGAATGGAAATGCCAAATAAAAAACTTGAGGACAGCAAAGTGATTTCAATCAAACCATGTGTGGTCGTGTTGACATCAATCAACTCTCTTAGATCAAGTAAAGTCTGTCCCTGCTCAGCACCTGCATTCTTCCAGGGGTTTCAGAATGAACCAGAGCAGAGCAGGATCATACATTTGATCATAGATCAGAACAGGATCTGAATCAGGGGTCAGCAAACCTTGGCTCTATTCTAATGTTTGATGGTAAGAACTTGGCCTGTGAGTTGGCCATCTCTACCTTTGCTTTTCTATCTCTAAAACAGGCAAGATTCTTTACTCCCTGTGCTGGTTTGTATATATTATGTCTCCTAGAAAAAGCCATATTCTTTGATGTTGTCTTGTGGGGGCAGATGTATTAGTGTTGATTAGATTGGAATCCTTTTATTGAGTGTTTTCATGAAGATGTGACTCAATCTACTGTGAGTGAAACATTTGATTGGAAATTTCCACGGAGGTGTTACCCCACCCATTTAGGGTGGGTGTTAATTGGATCACTGGAGTCATATAAACGAGTTCAGGAACAGAAGGACTTCAGGAGGTTCCTCATGGTTGTTTTCCTGCCCCAGGATGAGACTTTCAAGGTGGTCAGGTTTATCTTTCCATTCATTTATCCATTTATTCAATAAATATCTATTGAATGATTCTGGTGCACCCACAGCCCCCTGTCTACAGCCCCTCGCCTGCTGAGCAGTACCCACTGCACTCCTTCTCAGCTCCATCTGCCTGCTGCAGCTGAGACAGACATTTTGGAGATGGCCATTGAAAGCAGACTTTTGCTCCGAAGAAGCTAAGAGAGGACAAATGCCCCAAGAGCAACATTTTAGAGAACGCCGTTTTGAAATGCAACTTGGGAGCAAGCAGACACCAGCCTGTGCCTTCCCAGCTAACAGAGGTTTTCCAGACACCGTTGGCCTGTCTCCAGTGAAGGTACCCAATTGTTGATGCCTTACGTTGGACATTTTATGGCCTTAAGACTGTAACTTTGTAACCAAATAAACCCCCTTTATAAAAGCCAATCCATTTCTGGTGTTTTGCAAAACGGCAATATTAGCAAACCGGAACACTCCCCAACTTATCTAATGGGGATAGGGAGGGTGCAATACAAGCATATCCTCCTTCTCAGGCTTAGAGACCTAGTTTGGTGTCCTGGCTGGGCAAATAACTGGCGTGGTGGCCAGCAGGCAAGGTCTCCAGGCCCTCAAGTCTCCTCCCACAGGGCCGTTGAGGAAGGGGGGAGAGGACACTGGAGCATCCTCTCAGTTGTTGGAAGGCAACTTGACTTAGAGGGAAGTGGGAAGGCCGGGAAGGGGGCACAAGGGGGGATGTGCAGGACATGCCTCTCCTGTCTATCCTGACCTGGGATCTGCTGCTAATAATAATTCTGCCACCAGTTCTTGAAGGCCCATTCAGGGGAGGCACCTTATATGCAGTATCTCATTAAACTAGCTATTGACATCACATACCGCCACCCCACCCTGCCGCTTCCTCTTTTTAGAGCTTTGCACAATGGAGAGGATGAGAAGACCAAGGTGGAGCAACTGGGTGTTGCCCCACAAACAGATAGACATTCAGGGCTCACCCTTGCTGCAAAGCAACCACGGGGAACCTCCTGTTCCAGGACAGGGGCCGGGCCCACCTCCCAGCAGTGACAATCCACTCCTCACTATCCTGAAGGGGCCCTTGGTGCCAAACACTGATTTCAGGCCTGCCCCCACCCCCGGCCTACACTTGCCCACCAGCACCATTTGACAGGGTTATGACCACCGCACCCACCCATCCTTTCCTGCCCCAGGATGAGACCTTCAAGGTGGTCAGGTTTCTTTCCATTTATCCATTTATTCAATAAGTATCTATTGAATGATTCTGGTGCCCCCACAGCCCCCTGCCTACAACCCCTCGCCTGCTGAGTGGTACCGACTGCACTCCTCAGCTCCGTCTGCCTGCTGTCAAAACCTGCTCTCAGGAAAGAGGCTTATAAATCCATTCGCATTGATAGCAGTTTAATGTGTTCTCTCTCCCAGGAATATTAACAATTTAACAAGGAACAAAGGGAAAAAGCCAGAATATTGGGATTCCAGCACCACCCAGGGGTGTCCCTGAGACCCTACAAAACCAACCGTCACTTAGACTGTTTACACCCCAGTCTAGCCTCACCCCAGTGCCCCACCCCACCCCCACTCAGGATACCAGCATCACATTCTCTCTCTGCACCCACCTCCATCCACATGGACACCCGACCCTCCCCACCCAGATAGTAGGCCCACACATGGGCTCTCCCCATCACAGCTCAACTCCCACTGTCTAGAACCCCCTCTGCCAGCAACGGCCTGGCCTGTTCCCCAGGCACCCACCTCCCCCTGCCCACCATCTGGGGGCCAGGTGGAGGGGCTGAGGAGGGAGGGGGAGGAAAGGAGGTGAGAGCCTTGCCATTCCCTTTATGCCTCCATAGTCTGGCCCACACCCCCTGCTAGGAGCTGCGATCCAACTGTATATTCAGCTTGCAGCTGCCACTGGTCATGTGAGCCCATTGCTAGGTTACAGGGACCCAAAAATAAATCCTTCCCAACCAGATTAGAAACTGGGGGCCTTGGATGAACCAGGCTCAAAAGAGTGGCAGGAACACCCACTGTGCATGTGCAGGCTGGATCTAATGTGGAACCAGGGAGCCTCCCTGATGCTGACCCCCAACCCCATCCATCAGCTGGGGGGCTCAATGCTAGACCCCCCCCTCAAAGAAAAATTCCCCAAGGACTTCTGGGTCCTTGAGAACTACACAACAAATAGATCTACAGGCTGAGTGGTCCTTCCTCACTAGCCATCAAGGACCTCTTGGGCAGTGCCCCCCATGCCTGTTCTTCCCTGCTAACCTCCTCATGGGTGGGGGGGCCTGCCCCTCCATATGCCCTGTCCCACCCCCCAAGTCACTGGGAAAACAACATTAACCATTTACCCTATGGCTGGTGGGCAATCTGCCCCAATTGTCCTTTTCCAAACTCAGGAAGGGAGCTGTGACAGTAGGCTCAGTACTGGGCCCTTTCACATGAGCTCTCTCTCAACCACCTTCTGAGTTAGTTTCAATAACTCCATTTACGGATGAGCAGCAGACAGGCTCAGAGAGGGTAAGTGACTTTATCAGAGTTGCACAGTTAAGCAGCTGGGTTTCAAACCTCAGATCTATGTTTACTCAGACTGGAGGGTGGGGCAAGGTAGAGGACAGAGAAGCACAACAAAAGAACAGGGTGTCCCTGAAAACCCTGCCCCAGGGCCTGATAATTTGGTCTAAACTGGAGACTCACCCCAGCTATATTGCTTCCTTCCTCGTGGTTTTTGAACTCTGTCCCCTTCTCTGTGAAACTATTCAGGACCTGGTGGGGTCATTATTGGTGCTCAGGCCTGGGAGCGGGGATGGGGGGTCAGCAGGTGTAGAATATGCAAATCCCCATGGTTCAGTGTCCCTCTATGCATGGAGCTTGACATGGAGTAAGAACAGCAAAGGGTCATTGGATGTCAGGTGTCTAACTGCTTATTGTATGGATGAGTAGACCCAGAAAGGGGAGGTAACTTTCCCAAGGTCACACAGCTAAAGGGTGAAGGAGGTGTGACCAGAATCCAAGACCCCAGGTTCCCACTCCTTTTTTTTTTTGTCTATCACTAAGAAGGCAGAGAGTTAGGGTTCAACAGATCTGGCAGTGGGGCCAATCTGGGCTCCCCCAACACCTGATGCCCTTCCCCAACCCACTACAGCTGCAAGCCCCACCCAGCTGCCTGTTCTCCTCAGCAAAGTGCCCCTAAGGACAATTCTGAGGCCCAGACGCCCCTGTACAGGTCTTTTGACTCCCCACTGTGAGCACACTCCTATAGTCTGAAGCCTTGGAGCACCACATTCCCTCTCTTTCAGCTCCCAGCAGCCAGAACTGCAGGCTCCACCCTCCCTCAGGCTCATTTCACTCAATTCAAGAAATGTTTATTGAGCACCTACTTCATGCAAAAACTCAGCACGGGGGTGAGACAGGGATACAAAAATGGAACAAATACAAACCTTATCCTCTTGCTGCTTACCATCTAGGACAGGGACAAAGCAGGTTAAAAGCTTCAAGGAAGGGTCAAAGTGCTGTGCCTATTCAAAGGAAAAGGTGAACCCACTCAGGAAATCTGGGAAGGCTTCCTGAAGGAAGTGGCATGGGTCTTGAAGGAGGGGTAGGATTAAAGGAGGTTGAGGAGGCGAGTAGTCCAGGTGGAGAGCAGGTCCAGCAAAAACATGGAACAGACAAGTTTGAAGAATATGAGGGCACTGTGGGTTATCCAGTTTGACTGAAAAATAACACATGCATAGGGAAAAAGTGATAATAGGAAAGTAAATTGGCGGTACCGTGGAAGGCCTTGCAAGCCAGACTGAGGAGTCAATGCAGCCAAACTGTTTTGAGCAGGAAGACATGTGGCCATACAGTCAGTCAATAAGTATTTACTGAACCCACAAGTTCCAGAGCCAGGGGTTGAGCTAGAAGCTGGGAATTTTCCTAGTCATTCGGGTGCAGAGAGAAGAGAAAAAAAAACACATAGGTCACCAATGGAGATAGTACACGTGAACATATCACAGAGTGAGCCCAGAAGAAAGGGTAGGTCAGAGATGAAATGATACAGAGATCAGATGATACTCATGTTTCCCAGGCGGAGCTCTCGGAAACTGGCCCCAGTACCTGTGAGTAACCTGCATGTCCATTCTTTGGGGAGGAGGTGAAAAAGGGGTGGAGTGGTAATTTGAGTGCTTGGAAATTCTCCCTATAGATTCATGGTGTCATAAGAAGCTGCCCAGCCTGATCGGCAGCTGACGGCACCCTGGATCACTTAGCTAGTCATGCTACCCCTGGACGCCCAATCCAAGCCACCTTCCTTGGCTCTGGTCTGAGAACAAAAGCTGGGCTGGGTTTCCCACCACAGGGCTGCACAGAGTCCTCCCAGGGGAGCCTGATTGCTGACAGGGGAGCGCCCCTGCTCCATGTCTCTGGGACAGTTGCCCATAAGCATTACTGTCCCAGGCATGCCAGGCCCCTCTGAGCCCAGGACAGCCTTACCCTTCCATCTCCTGGCTGGGCATCTGCGGGCATAGTGACACTAGCCCGGTTGGCTCTGTCCCAGTCATTCTCCTTCCCTCAAAGTCCTCTCCCTGCATCCTGATCCACCTAAAAATAGGAACCCCCCCAAATTCTCATGCTCCCTCAGCCCAAGGGAGGGCCAGACACCCAGACTCCAGATCTCTCTAGGGGCTCCTTGGGGATGGAGAGATGGCTTGTGAGTGGGCCCTCAGAGGGTAGTAATGGTTGGAGAATGCTCAGGTGTGGGAGCTCAGTCTCTTGGGTGCTCTAGCCTGGAGGGGTAGCACTGGAGGGTCTAAATCAAGCCCCTCACTGGGGCAGGGTTCCCAGGATGGTGAGGACCTGGGTGGGAACCAGCAACAAACTGTTCCAATTGAGGGCCCCAGGCTGCCCTGGCAGCCAGCAGCCACAGGGGGGCAGTGTTGGCCGCAGAGATGCAAAGAGCTGACCGCATTCTCTGGGGACCAGCTTCTCCTTCCAAACTCCCTCCTGCTTTCTCCCTCTTGCAGGGATTTGCTGGCCTTTGGGCCCCCATCTTTTCAGACCACCACAGTCCCACCTGGAAGAGCCAAGCAGAAGAGAAAATCCTATTCTAGGAGGCGATTGGGAGGAGACCAACTGACTGGAGCCCTGGAATGAGCACTGAACTTGGAGTCCAAATGAGCAGTCTGCTTTGAGCTACTCTCCTAGCTTCTCTGAGCTCCAGCTTCAAATGAGGGGCTGAGTTAGAATTTTAGATGTTCTTTACGGTCTTTTTCAGCTCCAGAATTTAAGAGTCTGAGTCAGCAGTTGTTGTCCTTGAGTAGCTTCTTTCTCCAGGGGCCTGATGAGAGGCCCAGGGCAAGGGGTGGGAAGGGAGTACAGGAAATAGCAGTGGACACTCTGATCTCCGCAAACCAGGTCATTTTTCTGATAATCTCAGATGGGAAGAAATGCAGTCTTAGGATGGGGAAGGGGCCAATAAAGACCCCTCTAAGGGGGTCCTCTTGATTTCTTTGTGTGTTAACTGTGTGAACTGTGGCAGGGATGGCGGCTGGCTGAAGAATGTCGCTCCTCAGTCCAGGCTCCCTCGAAAGCCCTAGGGCGAGGTTGGGCTGCCCTGAAGGGGAGGCTGCAGAAAGTCCAGATCCCTCCCTCCCAGGTCCCTTCTTTCCCAGACCCCTCAACAGTCACCTACTATCCTTCTCCCCACATTGCTCTGACTCCTGCTTCCAGCACCCTGCCAGCACCTTCACTTCCAGAAAGTAGAGTCCATAGCTCCAATTCTAGGGGAGGGTACTGCCTGGCCTATGTCTGGACTCCCCTTCCTCACCCTCCCCACACCCCCATCAACCTCTGCCCCTGCCCTCCATGCTCTTTGAGCCCAGGCATTTTCTCCTGAATCCTGTAATTTCATACCAGGCCCTTGGAACCACTCTGCCCAGCACCCCAGCTTCCCAGACGGACATCTGATCTAGCACATGGGGCCTGGTCCCACCAAACATAGGGTATGCCTAGCTTCTAGTACCCCATCTCCTCTTCCTTCCTAGATGGCCCCATTTCTCACTTTTTCTGCCTTCAATTTCCTTCCTTTGATCTTTCTCTCATTTGCTTTCTGTTTCCTGTTGTCAGGACTCTCCAAGACTCTGAGCCTCTTTGCGTGGGTTTCTATTCTCCCTGCTTCTCTGTTTCTTTGCCTCTGTGTACACCTTTCTTTTTCCATCTCTCTCTCCATCCTCACTTTCTCTTCTGCAATAAGTACATTGAGAATCTGATCCATCCCTCCCTGGTCTGAGGGTATAAATAGCAGAGGGCAGCTGGGCTAGGAGCCAAACTTGCTACCAACCTCTTCCTTGCAGCCCTGGGCCTTGGGCATCCAGGACCAGTGTGGGGGGGGATTAGGGAGGTGGGTTGTGGGTGGCCCTGGGCAAGGCCCTCAGGTATAGGGAGCTGAAAGGTTAGAGCTGAAGGCCACTGTACAGAGTGGCAGACCCAGGCAGAGGGGATGTGTGACAGCAAGCTGGGGGGGGCTCTTAACTTGCAGGCCAGGCCCACCAGCCTATCCACCCCCACCTACCTAACTTAGCTCTGGAGCCCCTTATTTCAGGAGACTCTCCCAAGGGCCACTCCTCCAGGACACAGATGCGTGGGCCCAGGTGGCTGCCAGCAGACAGCAGCTGGGGGCTGGAGTGGAAGCGGTGCCCTCAGGAAACAGGACACACTCTCGCCCCAGCCAGCTCCCCGGCCTAATTAGAGACCGGAGCGGGCATTGATCGTCCCTGAGCTCATTATGTCACAGCTGGGGAACAGCTGGCCAGTTTTTTCCAGGCCATTAGCTGCGCCATGAAGTGGAGAGAGGGCGGGGGCATGCGAGCTGGATCAATACCCCGTCTGTCTGTGGGGGAAGCAGCCCGGTGGCTGCCTCCACTGGCACTCTGGTTGTGTCGCTGGCTCTCCCAGGCTGCAGGCTGGCTGAGCTCCTTTGCGCTCACACACACTAAAGCTCAGCTCCTTGCCTCCTGGAGCCTGGAAAGATGGGCTCCTGGCCCCTTGGCTGACCCTGACCTGGCCCACAGGGGACACTGAAGCTTCTCTCTCCAGGGCTTAAGAGGGGCCAGAAAGGGACTCAAGTTACCTATGTCGGTCTCAGAAGGGACCTTCAAAGTCCAGCTCCTCTCCACCCCCATGGCAAGGTGACACCTAAGGCAGCTGTTTCTGCTGGCCCCAGGCCCACCTCCCGATGGCCCCTGGGGCTCAGCCGGGTTCGGTTTCCTGTGGGGTGGGGAGATGGCAGGGGATCCTCTGACTCTTGGGGAATGAGGGGGTAGTGGAAGAAAGGAGAGATGAGACAATAATTCTCACTTTCTTTCTCCCTCCCCCTCTCCCCAGCTGGGCACCATCCACACTGCCTGACCCCAGAAGTCCCACTGTCAGAGGGGAGTTCGGCGTTGTTTAATGAACTGGCTTCTGACGGGAGTTATAAAACGTCAAGGCTGGAAGACCATCCGAAATACCTAATCCACACTCCTCGTTTTATAGAGGAAGAAACCAAGCCCTCCTATGCCTGGCTGACTCGATCAAATGCTTCTCTCTGTTCCTCTCCTGTTTGTTCCATACTGATGTCTAATTGAGCCCTGAGGCTTCTTGGGCACGTCCTCAGGCCACTGATGGACATTTCACTCACCAGTGCAGGTGTGGGATGGGCTGGGCTCCCTCTCCAGCCCACCTCCCCCCTCCAGCCGCACCCAGCACCCCCCCCAACCCCCCATGGGAAACAGCAGCAGTCACTGGCCGTCCTGGTGGGTCCAGCTACCAGATTCCTGGGCTGTTTCCCTGCCCCGCTGAACAGAAGCCAGTCTGTGCAGAGTGCCCTCTGCTCCCCAAACTTCCCACGGTGGCTGCAGGTTCCAGAATCAGCTGCAAATACAGCACAGGAGGCAGAGGGCCTGAACTTAGGACGTGAGTTCCTTCTAGGCCTGGTTCCAGCCTGGCAGACTGATTCGATTAGAAACACACAAAGTTGGGGCAATAGGTCCTTACATTTTATTCCTCATGTTACAGATGAGGAAACTGTGTTCCAGCAAGGGGAAATGATCTGCCCGAGGACACCACCTGAGACCAGGTGGTCAGGGTTGGTCCTATTCTCCCACAGGGCCTTAGTATTTGCTCTGAGTCCCCAAAGCCACTGATCAAAGTCTAGCATGCCACCCTTGGTCCGTTCAGCATGTCCCAACAAACTCAGTGTAAACCCTCTTTCCTGGGGCTCTCAGAATAGCGCGGGGGGCCTGGTGCCTATCGGAACTCACCTAGCTCCTTCTCAGGTGAGTCTCCATCAGGTCAGAAGCAGCTACCACCTAACAGCCAACCAGAGACCACCAGGTTCAAGGTTCAGTAGGAAATGTCATGTCTGGTGTTGACCCACCTGTCAGTCTGGGTCCAAGAGGTTCTTGGGGCAGAAAGAGCCTAATAATAACTCGGCATTGCTGGCTTGTCCTCCAGTATGATTTGCAGGAATGGAGTGAATGAGAAGAAATGATGTATTGTCCCTTCTGCTGGTGATGTGAGGAGAGGCAAGGTCAACACAGGCTAAAAGATGCCTCAGCCACTGGACTGGCCGTCAGAGAGGGCACACAAATGGGTTCACGGGGCCAGCTTCCTGAGGCCATTGGCAGGACAGCCTCATCCTCACTTCTCTCTTCAGCTCCAGAACGGAGAGTGACAGCCTTAAGCAGCAGAGGCTAAGATGCTGCACCCCCAGAATGAGGGGTTGGGGTAGCCAGTGTGGAGAGGGAAGCCTGGCATAGGGTGCTTAGGAGGGCAGAGATCACTGTGGCAGGAGAGGGGAGGTCTGAGAAGCCAAAGGCACAGGGAGGCAGGAAAGGGCACTTGGAAAGGGAATGAGAGGCGTGCCGACGACAAACCATATCCTGTGTCAAAAGGTCCATGGTGTGGAGGGACATTGCTAAAGTCCTGGCTTTAAGTCCCATCTGGGCCATTTATTACCTCTGTGGACCGGGGCAAGCCCCAGTCTCTCTGACTGTTAGTTTCCTGATCCGTGAAAAACCTGCAAAGAGCAATACAGTATTTGCCTCACAGATTGCTGTGTCTCTAAGGCTCACATGAGGGAATGTCAGCGAAAGGCTTTGGGAAGTGTGCAGACAGTCATGACGATTATTATTACCATAAGCCGCTGTCTCTCAGCTGATCTGTGGTGCCTCAGGACCCTGCTTCATAAGTTGCCAGGGATCGGTTTGCCTCATAGCACTGCATAGATGAGTATTGTCAGGAGTGATGGAAAGGGACTTTCCTTCTAGAAGGGACTACCTAAGCCACCCAGCAGATGTTTATGAATCTATAACAGTACACATCTGTCCCCATAGAGTGGGGACTGGCACCTAAAACCGACATCATCTTAACCAAGTGGTAAAAGTTAACATCTTGGTACTAGGACAAGTCAATATTGTGTGCCTATTTTTGACATAAACTGAGAAGCATTGCTTCTGTAGCGTTCCTGGCAAAAATGCCCAATTGCATAATCTGAATCCACTCATAAAGAAACATCAGCCAAACCCAAATTGAGGGGCATACTAGAAAATAACTGACATGTGCACACGCCTAAGGATGCATGAATACACGGACACACATACAGACACACGTACACCAGGACAATCCCTGGTGGTTTTGCCATCAACTGTGTCCCCTTCCCAGGTGCCAGACCTCCTCAGTTCCCAGGCCGTCAGGGGGTTGGTTTCTCTGCAATAACAACATTGAGGTGGTAGCTGACTGAAGAACTAAAAGAGATGTCAGGACCGGAGGAAGAGTTTTGCATTCATTAGTTGTGGTTTTCCAGGAAAAAGAAGATACCACTAATGACTTATATTTGGTATCATATTTTATGATGTTCAAAACACTGTCACACATATTATTTAAGCCACATGGCACTCTTGTGAGCTCAGAACTATTATCTGAGGCTCAGAGAGATGACGTATCTTCCTCCAGATCATCCAACTGATAGGGGACAAGATCAGACCCAATCTAGGTCATTTATCTTAAATCCTACTCCCTTTCTAGGACACTTTACTGCTTCTCACCTCTCCTTAACTTCTAATTCGCACCAAGTGTCTCTCCTGTCTGAGTCCAAACGTGGAGGTGTTCTATATGCTACACATTCGATACTCTTTTTATTTTACCTCCTCCCTCTCCCTCTCTATGTATACGTATATGTATATGTACATGTACATGTATATGGACGTGTGTGTACACACACACATATTTAATTTTTTTCTGATCCATTTGATGGTAAGTTGCAGCCATGATGTCTCTTTAACACTTCAGCATGTATTTCCTATAAACAAGGACATTTCTCCTGCATAACTCCAGTACAACATCAAAATCAGGAAAGTAATATTGATGCAATTACCATCTAATCCAGAGACTTCGCTCAAATTTTGCTGACTGTCTTAACAATATTGTTTATAGGTCCAGGATCATGTGCAGCATTTAGTTGCCTTGTCTTTTTAGTCTGCTTCATTCTGGAACAATTCCTCAGTCTTTCCTTGTCTTTCACGATCACTGTATTTTTGAATACATGTCAGTTACTTTGTAGTATGCCCCTCAATTTGGGTTTGGCTGATGTTTCTTTATGAGTGGATTCAAGTTATGCAATTAGGCATTTTTGCCAGGAATGCTACAGAAGCAATGCTTCTCAGTTTATCTCAATAAAAGGCACACAATATTGACTTGTCCTAGTACCAGGATGTTAACTTTTACCACTTGGTTAAGATGATGTCTGCCAAATATCTCCACTGTTAATAAGTATCATGTGCTCAATAATCAAATCAATTAATAAGTATTTGTGGGGAGATACTTTGTGGGGAAACTGTATAAATATTATGTTCCTCCTCAAGCTTCACACACTGTTTTTAGCACCCATTGATGATTCTTGCCTAAATTAATCATTATTATGATGGTTGCCAAATGACAAGTTTCTAATTTGATCTTTTTTCAATATTTATTAATTGGCATATTGTCAGGAAGAGCCTTCCCTTCTCCCCTATTTATTTATTTTTTGTATCTGTATTAACTCATTAATTCCTACTTTATTCAATAGGTTATATTAGGCTGCATGATTTCATATGCATAAATTACCTCAGACTTTCCCTGTGAGAGCCCCTTCAAGTTGGATTGTATATCCTTTATATACCACATTTTATTTATCCACTCATCTGTTGAAGGACATTTGGGTTGTTTCCATCTCTTGGCAATTGTGAATAATGCTGCTATGAACATTGGCGTGCAGATATCTGTTCGTGTCACTGCTTTCCGACCTTCCGGGTATATACCGAGAAGTGCAATCGCTGGATCGAATGGTAACTCTATATCTAGTTTTCTAAGGAACTGCCAGACTGACTTCCAGAGTGGCTGAACCATTATACAGTCCCACCAACAATGAATAAGAGTTCCAATTTCTCCACATCCCCTCCAGCATTTGTAGTTTCCTGTTTGTTTAATGGCAGCCATTCTAACCGGTGTTAGATGGTATCTCATTGTGGTCTTAATTTGCATCTCTCTAATAGCTAGTGAAGCTGAACACTTTTTCATGTGTTTCTTGGCCATTTGTATTTCCTCTTCAGAGAACTGTCTTTTCATATCTTTTGCCCATTTTATAATTGGGCTGTCTGTACTATTGTCATTGAGTTGTAGGATTTCTTTGTATATGCAAGATATCAGTCTTTTGTCAGATACATGGTTTCCAAAAATTTTTTCCCATTGAGTTGGCTGCCTCTTTACCTTTTTGAGAAATTCCTTTGAGGTGCAGAAACTTCTAAGCTTGAGGAGTTCCCATTTATCTATTTTCTCTTTTGTTGCTTGTGCTTTGGGTGTAAAGTCTAGGAAGTGGCCGCCTAATACAAGGTCTTGAAGATGTTTTCCTACATTATCTTCTAGGAGTTTTATGGTACTTTCTTTTATATTGAGATCTTTGGTCCATTTTGAGTTAATTTTTGTGTAGGGGGTGAAGTAGGGGTCCTCTTTCATTCTTTTGGATATGGATATCCAACTCTCCCACCCCCATTTGTTGAAAAGACCATTATGGCTCAGTTCAGTGACTTTGGGGGCCTTATCAAAGATCAGTCGGCCATAGATCTGAGGGTCTATCTCTGAATTCTCAATTCGATTCCATTGATCTATATGTCTATCTTTGTGCCAGTACCATGCTGTTTTGGCAACTGTGGCTTTATAATAAGCTTCAAAGTCAGGGAGTGTAAGTCCTCCCACTTCGTTTTTCTTTTTTAGAGTGTCTTTAGCAATTCAAGGCATCTTCCCTTTCCAAATAAATTTGATAACTAGCTTTTCCAAGTCTGCAAAGTAGGTTGTTGGAATTTTGATTGGGATTGCATTGAATCTGTAGATGAGTTTGGGTAGAATTGACATCTTAATGACATTTAGCCTTCCTATCGATGAACATGGAATATTTTTCCATCTTTTAAGGTCTCCTTCTATTTCTTTTAGTAGAGTTATGTAGTTTTCTTTGTATAGGTCTTTTACATCTTTGGTTAAGTTTATTCCTAGGTACTTGATTTTTTTAGTTGTTATTGAAAATGGTATCTTTTTCTTGAGTGTCTCTTCAGTTTGTTCATTTCTAGCATACAGAAACATTACTGACTTATGTGCATTAATCTTGTATCCCGCTACTTTGCTAAATTTGTTTATTAGCTCTAGTAGCTGTACTGTCGATTTCTCAGGGTTTTCTAGATATAAGATCATATCATCTGCAAACAATGACAGTTTTACTTCTTCTTTTCCAATTTGGATGCCTTTTATTTCTTTGTCTTGCCGGATTGCCCTGGCTAGCACTTCCAGCACAATGTTGAATAACAGTGGTGACAGCGGGCATCCTTGTCTTGTTCCTGATCTTAGAGGGAAGGCTTTCAGTCTCTCACCATTGAGTACTATGCTGGCTGTGGGTTTTTCATATATGCTCTTTATCATGTTGAGGAAGTTTCCTTCAATTCCTACCTTTTGAAGCGTTTTTATCAAAAACGGATGTTGGATTTTGTCAAATGCTTTTTCAGCATCTATTGAGATGATCAATTGATTTTTCCCTTTTGACTTGTTAATATGTTGTAATACATTGATTGATTTTCTTATGTTGAACCATCCTTGCATGCCTGGAATGAACCCCACTTGGTCATGGTGTATGATTTTTTTAATGTGTCTTTGGATTCGATTTGCAAGTATTTTGTTGAGGATTTTTGCATCTATATTCATTAGGGAGATTGGCCAGTAGTTTTCCTTTTTTGTAGCATCTTTGCCTGGTTTTGGTATTAGATTGATGTTAGCTTCATAAAATGAGTTAGGTAGTGTTCCATTTTTTTCAATGTTTTGAAAGAGTTTGAGTAAGATTGGTGTCAGTTCTTTCTGGAAACTTTGGTAGAATTCCCCTGTGAAGCCATCTGGCCCTGGGCATTTATTTGTGGGAAGATTTTTGATGACTGATTGGATCTCTTTGCTTGTGATGGGTTGGTTGAGGTCCTCTATTTCTTCTCTGGTCAGTCTAGGTTGTTCATATGTTTCCAGGAAATTGTCCATTTCTTCTACATTATCCAGTTTGTTGCCATACAGTTGTTCATAATATCCTCTTATAATTTTTTTAATTTCTTCAGGATCTGCAGTTATGTCACCTTTTTCATTCATTATTTTGTTTATATGGGTCTTCTCTCTTTATGATTTTGTCAGTCTAGCTAGGGGCTTGTCAATCTTGTTGATCTTCTCAAAGAACCAACTTTTGGTGATATTTATCCTCTCTATTGTTTTTTTTGTTCTCTATGTCATTTATTTCTGCTTTAATCCTTGTTATTTCTTTTCTTGTACTTGGTTTAGGATTGGTTTGCTGTTCATTTTCTAGCTTCTTCAGTTGATCCATTAGTTCTTTGATTTTGGCTCTTTCTTCCTTTTTAATATATGCGTTTAGTGCTATAAATTTCCCCCTTAGCACTGCTTTTGCTGCATCCCATAGGTTTTGGTATGTTGTGTTCTCATTTTCATTCGTCTCTATATATTTAGCAATTTCTCTTGCTATTTCTTCTTTAACCCACTGATTGTTTAGGAGTGTGTTGTTTAACCTCCAGGTATTTGTGAATTTTCTAAGTCTCTGATGGTTATTGACTTCTAATTGTATTCCATTGTGGTCAGAGAATGTGCTTTGAATAATTTCAATCTTTTTAAATTTATTGAGGCTTGTTTTATGTCCCAGCATATGATCTATTCTGGAGAAAGTTCCGTGAGCACTAGAAAAGTATGTGTATCCTGGTGATTTGGGATGTAATGTTCTGTATATGTCTGTTAAATCTAATTCATTCATCAGATTGTTTAGGTTTTCAATTTCCTTATTGGTCTTCTGTCTGGTTGATCTATCTATAGGAGAGAGTGATGTGTTGAAGTCTCCCACAATTATTGTGGAAACATCAATTGCTTCCTTTAGTTTTGCCAGTGTTTCTCTCATGTATTTTGTGGCACCTTGGTTGGGTGCATAGACATTTACGATTGTTATTTCTTCTTGCTGAATTGCCCCTTTTATTAGTACGTAGTGGCCTTCTTTGTCTCTCAAAACATCCCTGCATTTGAAGTCTATTTTATCTGAGATTAATATTGCTACACCTGCTTTCTTTTGGCTGTAGCTTGCATGAAATATTTTTTTCCATCCTTTCACTTTCAGTTTCTTTGTGTCCCTGTGTCTAAGATGAGTCTCTTGTATGCAACATATTGATGGTTCATTTTTTTTGATCCATTCTGCGAATCTGTATCTTTTAATTGGGGAGTTTAATCCATTTACATTCAACATTATAAGGCATTTCTTGATTCAGCCATCTTATCCTTTGGTTTATGTTTGTCATATTTTTCCCCTCTGTCTATTAATATCCTTTATTGTACCCATACCGAATCTCTTTAGTACTGAACCTTTCCCCAAGTCTCTCTGTCCTTTCTTTGTTTCTCTGTCTGTAGGGCTCCCTTTAGTATCTCCAGTAGGGCAGGTCTCTTGTTAGCAAATTCTCTCAGCATTTGTTTGTGTGTGAAAAATTTAAGCTCTCCCTCAAATTTGAAGGAGAGCTTTGCTGGATAAAGTATTCTTGGCTGGAAATTTTTCTCACTCAGAATTTTAAATATATCGTGCCACTGCCTTCTTGCCTCCATGGTGGCTGCTGAGTAGTCACTACTTAGTCTTATGCTGTTTCCTTTGTATGTGGTGAATTGCTTTTCTCTTGTTGCTTTCAGAACTTGCTCCTTCTCTTCTGTGTTTGACAGTGTGATCAGTATATGTTTCGGAGTGGGTTTATTTGGATTTATTCTATTTGGAGTTCGCTGAGCATTTATGATTTGTGTATTTATGTTGTTTAGAAGATTTGGGAAGTTTTCCCCAACAATTTCTTTGAATACTCTTCCTAGACCTTTACCCTTTTCTTCCCCTTCTGGGACACCAATTAGTCTTATATTCGGACGTTTCATATTATCTATCATATACCTGAGGTCCATTTCTATTTTTTCAATTTCTTTCCCCATTCTTTCTTTTATGCTTTCATTTTCTATTCTGTCATCTTCCAGGTCACTGATTCGTTGTTCAACTTCCTCTAGTCTTGTACTATGAGTGTCCAGAATCTTTTTAATTTGGTCAACAGTTTCTTTAATTTCCATAAGATCATCCATTTTTTTATTTAGTCTTGCAATGTCTTCTTTATGCTCTTCTAGGGTCTTCTTGATTTCCTTTGTATCCCGTACTATGGTCTCATTGTTCATCTTTAGTTCTTTGAGTAGCTGCTCTAGGTGCTGTGTCTCTTCTGGTCTTTTGATTTGGGTGCTTGGGCTTGGGTTATCCATATCGTCTGGTTTTTTCATATGCTTTATAATTTTCTGTTGTTTTTGGCCTCGTGGCATTTGCTGAACTTGATAGGGTTCTTTTAGGATTTGTAGACCAATTGAAGTCCTTATCTCTAATTTATCAGATCTACAGCTTCGTGGAGTACACTTTCTCTAACTAACCAGCAGGTGGCATCCACGAGCCACCTGTTCTCCACAAGCCAGTTCTCCCCTGCTTAGCCTTTTTGGTGAGTGGGGGAGTGAGTCTTGTGGGATCCAATTGGTGTACCAAGCTTGCGTGTGTAGTTGGTGTTGCCTGCCCTGTATATGGGGCGTGTTTCTGGGCAGTCAGGGAGGGGGAGTGGCCCTAACAATCAAATCTCCCTGGTGATCCTAGAGTTTTAAAGCTGCTGCAATAGTCTAATCCTTCAGTTCAGTCCTGCCACAGTTTGTCTCTGCCACTGACCCACAAGTCCTTGGTATTGGCGTATGGCTCCTGAGACTTGCAAGTGGGCCCCTCTTCCAGGCTGTGCAACCCGGGTCCTCTGTTGAGGGATGACTGTGCTATGTCACAGGTGAGTGCCGTCCCCCCAGGGCAGTTCTGGGCTGCTGGGCTGTGTAGGGAGGCTCCCAGTCTGCTGAAATGATGGCTGAATGGGGCTTTGTTAATTCACACTGCTCCACCTTCCCAACTCTGGGACAATCAGCTGAGGTTGCAGGGAAAGCTAATGTCCACGCCCAGTTTTGTGGTGTGTGCCTGTTATTTGAAGCACTTCCATCACACTGGGTTGTCTGGGGCGGCTCTGGGCTATGGGGCTGGTGATGGGCAGGAGTGTTTCCTGTCCACCAGGATGATGGCTGTGAGCGGACACCCCCCTTTTCTTGGGAAGTTGTGGTGCTTAGTGAATTTTCTCAGCCACTGGATTATTGCCTTTTGTCTCAGAGCTCTCTTAGTTCTGCTCTTGACTTGACCTGCCCAAATTGCAAGTCTTTGAAGCTTTCTGTATTGGGCTTCTTAGAGTAATTGTTTTAGAAAAAGAAAAAAGGATTAAAAAAAAAAAAGGGCCATCCTCAGAGATCTAATGGGTTATTGAAATGCTAAGAGACAAAGCAACCAGGGCCATTAAGGAAAGGTCCACAGGGCAGAGAGATCAGCTTTTCTTCGGGATTTGCATATGCGCCTCAGGGCCTGAGCTCTGCCCTTCCCCTTTCTATGTTCACCAGAACTCCAAAAATCCTCCGCTTTTATTTTGGAGTTTTTTGTGTTGTTTTTTTTCTATGCCTGTCTCCTCTCTGCTGGGCTGGCTGCTCTCAGATTCTCTGGTGTCTGGTCTCAGTCTATCTATGGTTGGAGTTTGGATCAGTAGAATGAGTTTCCGATAAGGGCTGCCACTGCAGTTCTCCCTTCTCCTTCCTGGAGCTGACAGCCCCTCCTCTCACGGGACTGAGCCTGGCAGGGAGGGGCGTGGGTCCCCTGGCCGCAAAAACTTACAGATTTCACTGATCTCAGCAGTTCCACGTTTTCATGAGTGTTGTATGAAGTATGCCCAAAGTCAGATTGCTCTGTGGTGTTCAGTCCACTCAGTTCCTGGCTTTCTACCTACTTTCCTGGAGGAGTAACTAAAACATACAGCTCACCAGTCCGCCATCTTGCCCTGCCTCCTGGATTGTATATCCTTCAGACATGAGCCCACGTTCTTTGAGAACTTCCTTACTTTCTAGAGCAACAAGATGTTTCAGGCCCATCTAGTAATTTCTCTGCCCAGCCTCCAATCAACCAGGACTGATCAGTCCTTGTGCTTTTAATGAAGAATGGTATGTAGAAGCCAAGGTCTGGGTGGTTGGTGTGCTCACTGCTATTGGGATTTCATTGCTCTAGGACTTCTCAGCAGACAGGGCTAGAAATGCACATGTACATCTGCATCTACCTCTCTAACTATCTGGCATGACTTCAAACTAATACTTCCAATTCTAATCTAGTAGCACAGGGTTTATTCCAGTCTTTTCCCTTTCCGTATATGTAACTCCCTTCACCAACCATGAGAAATATGGCTCCCATCATCTTCACTATATTATCCATTTGTTCAGTCCCTCCATTTGTAACTGATTTCCTAATCATCCAGCCATGCCTTCTGGCCCAGCCTCACCAAACATGCTGGTTGGGCCAGCCAAACATTGGCCCCAGCCTTGCCGACCATGCCAGCTGTGCTGGCTGAGTCCTCCATCTGATCAAAGGGAAGGAGAAAAGGAAGGGATGCAACCTATAATTTTGAAATCAATTCCACAGTTATTCAGACACTTGTCATATAACCCAAAGTTATTTGTTCCAACAACAGAGCACATTAATGTTTCCAACAGAGCCAGAACTGTTATGATGTTAAATCTAGATTAATCTGAAAAAACGGATTATAATACATGAGTGTGTTTGTGTACATTCATTCTACATTTGCTTTCTCATAATCTGTTTTTCTATTTTATATTCATGCTAGCTCTGTGGAGATGACAAAGTAGAGGCCCTTTGCCCTACTAATAAATTCAGAAACAAAATTTCAAAGAAGGTGTGTCCAAGGCTGATCAGTTGTTCACCAAACCATTTCCTTTTACTCCTGGGTACATAGCTTGACTACGCTTCCCAGCCTCCCCTGCAGTCAGGCATGGCCACACGACTGAGTGCTGGTCAGTGGAATGTGGGGAGAAGTGATGAATGCCATGTCTAGACCTGGCCCGTAAAACCTCCCACGCAATCCTGCATGCTTCCTGTCTTCTCCCCATCTGCTGACTGAAGACAGGGGGTCCAGCAGAGGACTCCGAGACCCCTCCCAGTTAGCAGCGCCACAGTGCTGGGTCCCTGTATCAGCTCCCGGGAGGCCGTCAGCTGAACACCTGCATTCAACTGTTATGTGCCTGAGATGTAGACTTCTATTGTGATAAGCCACTGAGATTTGGGGGTTATTAGTCACAACAGTTAGCTCACCCTAACTAGTAAATAAATTGCTCAAGTTTGCCCTTTAGAATTGACAAAATGTAATGTTGAATGTGACCTTCTGATCACTTCCTGAGGACTCTTCCCATCAGAGCAAACAGGTAGCACAGGCATCGTGATCACCAGAGGCTGCAACCCTATCTTTCAGAATCTTACAATTTTCCAAAAGTGACATTTTCCTCCTTAGCCCAGGTCTGACACTAGTCCCACCTTTTCGCCTTTCCGCTTTCCTAAAAGGACAGTGACCCCGGTTTGCTCTTTTATGGATTCATCTTGGTTAGATGAAAATGTCTGGTTTGTCTAATATCTAAACTCCATTAGAGGGAGACTTGCCCACCCTGTAGCAAAAAGGGGAAGAAAATGCCCCTCAGTTTCCTGCAAGTGGACACGGTGGTTGGTGTGAAAGAGGAGACAGAGCCTGTAGTCTGGGGATGGGCCAAAGTGCCTGGGAGGAAAATTAGATTTCTTCCTTCACACACAGCAGGCCAGTGGCAATTACTGGTTACTTCCACATGCTGCCTTTTCATCAGCTAGTAGCTACAGATTCAGCAAGTCAGCACAGCCCAGGCTGCTAGGAGCTGAAATCTTCCTAAAAAGGATGCTCCTCATCCCTTTCACTCCAGGCTAGACAAGGTTTCAGGATGGAAAAGTTAGAGAAGTCAGGCAAAACAGGAGGGTGGACAGAAAGCAATGCAACAATATGGGGGAAAGGAAAAACTCAGTCTAGAGATGGGGATACAAGAGGCATCCTGGGTTTCCTAACCTGGGACGCCAAGAAACATCTTGGTCTAAATTTCAGAGTTAAAGTCACAGAATCACATTTCCAGAGCTGAGTAAAGCTCCAGGATTACCCTGCCCACCTCACTGGTTTCATGGAGAGCGAATGGAGGCCAGAGTGGTTGAGGAGCATGTCCCAAGTCACCGAGTTAGTCAGGGGTAGGACTAGGCCCCAGATGTAGCCACTTCCAGACCAGTGCTCTTCGCACTTTTCTACACTGCTTGCAGGTCTAATGGGAAGCACTCAGTTTAAGGAGTCAGAATAGCAGATGCAATTAGGATCCTAAGTGCTGGAGTGCAGGGTCCCCAAGGAGCCATCTCTCAGTGCCCTTGGTCAACCCAGAGACTTTTCCTGCTTCTACGAGAAATCAGCTCCCATCACCCTCTAGGGATGAACACACACAGTCTGACTGTCTGGGGTGAGTCTCTCTCTTCCAAGGTGAAGCAGGAGTGGGAACATTTCCACTTAGAACTTTTAGAGCATCTGGGAAAGGAAAGTGTCTCCAGACTGGAAATGCATGGAAATTTCCCTGAACCCAGAAGCATGCTTGGAATAGTATCAACTGCCACATCACCACTCCAGCCCAGCCTTGTTAGTGAGGCAAGTTGCAATCAGGGAGATAATTAGCTTGCTGTTATTTATTCCCCACACTAATCAGCAGCCCACTGCTTGCTCAGTGGAGAGGGCTCCCGCCCCTAGAGCTGTGGGGGTTCTCAGGGACCTTTAGTTACCAGCCAGGAAACAAGTAGAAGAAAACAAAAGACTGGGGAGAGGGAGAGAGGGAGGAAGAGACACGGACCCCAGAAACTCAGGCGTGGCAGGCGTCTGCAAAGTGCACAGATCCCTGAGGGAGAAGAGGCCCAGGGATCCCCCGGAGCCCAGGGCAGTGCTACACTCTTCATTTTGTTCTTGGGGTTGGGCTCTGGTCGATAAAGGGCGGCTGGCGCTCAGCTCCCTGTTCTGCCTCACTGCAGTCAAATTGCCTTTTCCAAAGGCGACTTTCAAAAAAAGATGACATTTATCAAAGCCTGCTGAGTGGTGACCTTGGTGGGAGGGAGAGAGGGCGGGTACACACTGTCTCTGGAAGCAGGCACAGAAAAAGGAAAACCAGGAGGGAAAGGAAATGCTTTCTGACCTCAAAGTGGTTGGAACAATCCTGGGGAGATGGCTCTAGGTCTGAGGACAGCTACTCCATGCTCAGCTGCTCTCCCTCCTGCTCTCTTCCTTGTCTTCACCAGCACATTCTCACTGGCAGTCTGTGGCTTTCCATGCCAAGATGCTCCATTCAAATCGCAATCTCTGGGAAGGGCTCAGTCCTGTGATTTGATAACTTGGAGAAACAGACAGCCATGGGCTCAGTGGCAGTTCCAGAATTTCCATTTAGAGTAGGCTAAGAGGGGACCATTTGACTGGAAGCAGAGGTTGGGAAGGGGAGCTGGAAGACTCAGCCTGGAGCTGCGTTTGCATGGCAAATGCATTGTTTGCTACATGTATTGTATATCTGGAATGGCATGGCTAAAAAAAACCCAAGCCACCTGTATTAGTTAGGGTTCTCTAGGGAAACAAAATCAACAAGAGCTATCTATAAATATAAGATTTATAAAAGTGTCTCACATAACTGTGGGTATGCACGAGTCCAAATTCTGCAGGGCAGGCAGCAAACTGGCAACTCCAATGAAGATGTTCAATGAACTCCTCAGGCAGTGAATGGGCAACTTCGTTGAACTCCTCAGGAAACGCTTCGCTGGTCAGCCAAAGAAGAAGTGAAGGTCCTTTATCTGTCTCGCTTAAAACTCTTCAACTGATTGGATTAAATCCATCTGATTGCATTCTCTCATTGTGGAAGACACACCCTTCATTGATGTAATCAGTCACAGCTGCAGCCAAGTGGCTGATGATTTAATAAACCAGCCTTATGGTTTATTGACCAGCCACAAATGTCCTTGAAGTAATGATTAGGCCACTGCTTGCTTGACCAGACACCTGCGTACCATCACCTGGCCAAGTTGACACATGAACCTAATCATCACAGTCCACCCATTGTCAACTTGGCAGTTATACACATCACCTTAAACCATACTTTATCTCTAAGTAGAGAACAAGAACAGACATATATTTCTTCTAACAATATTCCGCTGTCCTGCGTAACAACCAGAAATGCACTAAAGCTTTCCAGAATAGGGTGCAAGTCCTTGGGTAACATTAACTCTTAAAACTGATTTCCTTTAACTTAAATACTGCAAATGAACAATACAGCTTATGTCATATGATAAGGGAATAAGAGAAGAAAGCAAAGATTTTTGCCTTATATAAAAATACAAACATACTCATAACAAAACAAGGAGGAAATATTCATGCCATCATAGTCCTTGTTTCTGTAACTGGTCATGTGGCCGTAGTTCATATTTATCACTACCTTCTTCCACAACCCATTCCATGTTCCCTTTACTCTCAGCAAGCACTTCAGCTGGCCACGGTTCTTTGCCTGGTGGGGTGACCCAAACCTTCATTCCTGAAGGTTCTTGGCCATTGGTAGTCCTGCCTGGATTGGGTTGTTGCAGTTTTCCATTGACTTTAATCACAGGGCATGGTAGCACTAAGAGACGCCCTAGGGGATCTCCTGCATTCCAGGAAAACTTCTTAACTCCATTGTGTAGCTGCAGCGCTATTTCCCCTTGATAGTCAGGATTAATCACCCCAGCTAGTACAATAATCCCCTTCCTTGTCTGTTGATTCAGAGGCATAAGAAGCCCAAAGTGGCCAGGTAGCAGTCTTAATTTCCAGTTCAAGGGAATTATTGTTGTGTTTCCTGGTGAAAGCACTCCTCCTTTTGGAACAAAGACTTGTAGACCAGCAGAGCTTAAGCTTGCAGAGACAGGAAGCAAAAATTTTTCTAGTGGGTCACTAGAAGTGATAGTGAGTTATGCCACTCCTGCTTCCACTGCTTGATTCCTGGACCCGTAAATCCTGGCTATGGGAGAAACAGCACCATAGAGTGGACACTGATTTCAGAGCATACACAGCCTCCTGGAGAACACTGCCCCAGCCCTGCAAGGTGTTGCCACCTAGTTGGTGCTGTATTTGAGTCTTCAACAGGCCATTCTACTGTTACATCAACCCAGCTGCCTCTGGATGATGGGGACATGGTAAGACCAGAGAATTCCATGAACATGTGCCCATTCCCTCACCTCATTTGTTGTGAAGTGGGTTCCTTTGTCAGAAGCAATGCTGTATCAAATAGCATGATGGTGGATAAGGCATTCTGTAAGTCTACAGATGGTAGTTTGGGCAGAGGCAAACCCATATCCAGAGTATGTGTCTATTCCAGTAAGAACAAATCACTGCCCCTTCCATGATGGAAGTGGTCCAATGTAATCAACCTGCCACCAGATAGCAGCCTGATCACCTCAGGGAATGGTGCCATATCGGGGACTGAGTGTGGGTCTCTGCTGCTGGCAGATTGGGCACTCAGCAGTGGCTGTGGTCAGGTCAGCCTTGGTGAGTGGAAGTCCCTGTTGCTGAGCCCATGCATAATCTCCATCAATACCGGCATGACCACTTTGTTCATGAGCCCATTGGACAATGACAGGAGTGGCTGGGGAAAGAGGCTGATTGATATCCACCAAATAGGTCATTTTATCCACCTAGTTATTAAAATCTTCTGCTGAAGACACCCTCTGGTAAACATTAACATGGGGCACAAATATCTTCATGTTTTTTGCCCACTCAGAAAGGTGTATCCACATACCTCTTCCCCAGACTTCTTTGTTACCAATCTTCCAATCATGTTCCTTCCAAGTCCCTGACCA
This sequence comes from Choloepus didactylus, assembly GCF_015220235.1. Classification (NCBI taxonomy): domain Eukaryota; kingdom Metazoa; phylum Chordata; class Mammalia; order Pilosa; family Megalonychidae; genus Choloepus; species Choloepus didactylus. The sequence continues at coordinate 131,428,474 of NC_051308.1, forward strand.
TCCAGCCAAACCATTAGGCAACAGTCCATGAATCAGTATACAAACGCACCTCTGGCCAGTTCTCCTTCCAAGCAAAGTGAACAACCAGGTGCACTGCTCAAAGTTCCACCCACTGAGAGGATTTCCCCTCACCGCTGTCCTTCAGGGACATCCCAGAAAGGGGCTGCAGAGCTGCAGCTGTTCACTTTCGGGTGGTGCCTGCATATCGTGCAGAATCATCTGTAAACCAGGCCTGAATTTTCTCTTCCTCAGTCACCTTATTGTGAGGAACTCCCCAAGATGCCATAGCTGTGGGCTGGGAAAGAAAATGTAAGATAGAAAGTGTGGGGGCCATGGGCATTTGGGCCACTTCCTCATTTAACTTACTTGTGCCTTCAGGACCCGCTAGAGCTCTATCTTGTATATACCATTTCCATTTTATGATGGAGTGCTGCTGTGCACACCCAACTTTATGGCTTGGGGGTCAGACAACACCCAACTCATGATAGGTAATTCAGGACTCATGGTAACTTAGTGGCCCATGGTTAAGCATTCTGTCTCCACTAAGGCCCAGTAGCAGGCCAACAGCTGTTTCTCAAATGGAAAACAGTTATCTGCAGAGGATGGTAAAGCTTTACTCCAATATCCTATGGGCCTGCATTGTGATTCTCCTACAGGAGCCTGCCAAAGGCTCCAAACAGCACCTGTATTTGCCACTGACACTGCCAGTACCATTGGATCAGATGGATCACATGGTCCAAGCAGCAGAGCAGCTTGCACAGCAGCCTGGACCTGTCGCAGAGCTTCATCTTGTTCCAGTCCCCACTCAAAACTAGAAGCTTTTCTGGTCACTCAGTAAATGGGCCAGAGTAGCACAACCAAATGAGGAATATGTTTGTCTCCAAAATCCAAAGAGGCCAACTAAGCATTGTGCCTCTTTTTTGGTTGTAGGAGGGGCCAGATGCAACAGCTTATCCTTCACCTTAGAAGGGATGTCTCAACATGCCCCACACCACTGGACACCCAGAAATTTTACTGAAGTGGAAGGCCCCTATTTTTTTGTTGCATTTATCTCCCATTCTCTGCTATGCAAATACCTTACCAACAAATCTAGAGTAGTTGCTACTTCTTGCTCACTAGGTCCAATCAACATGATATCAACAATATAATGGACCAGTATGATGTCTTGTGGGAGGGAGAAATGATCAAGATCCCTAAGGACAATATTATGGCATAGGGCTGGAGAGTTGATATACCCATGAAGTAGCACAGTGAATGTAAACTGCTGGCCTTGCCAGCTGAATGCAAACTGTTTCTGGTGGTCCTTACTAACAGCTATTGAGAAAAAAAGCATTTGCCAGCTCAATAGCTGCATACCAGGTACCAGGGGATGTGTTGATTTGCTCAAGCAATGATACCACATCTGGAACAACAGCTGCAATTGGAGTAATCACCTGGGTAAGCTTACAATAATCCACTGTCATCCTCCAAGACCCATCTGTTTTCTGCACAGGGCAAATAGTTGAATGGGGATGTGATGGGAATCACCAGCCTTGCATCCTTCAAGTCTTTAAGAGTGGCAATAATAGCTGCAATCCCTCCAGGAATCCGGTATTGCTTCTGGTTTACTATTTTGCTAGGCAGGAGCAGTTCTAACAGCTTCTACTTGGCCTTTCCCACCACAATAGCCCTCACTCCACCAGTCAGGGAACCAATGTAAGGATTCTGCCAGTTGCTGAGTATGTCTATTCCAATTATGCATTCTGGAACTGGGGAAATAACCACAGAATAGGTCTAGGGACCCACTGGACCCACTGTGAGACAGACCTGAACTAAAACTCCATCTATCACCTGACCTCCATAAGCATCAACTCTGACTGGTAGACCAGAGTGACGTTTTGGGTCTCCTGGGATTAATGTCACTTCTGAACCAGTGTCTAATAATCCATGAAATATCTGATCATTTCCTTTTCCCCAATGCACAGTTACCCTGGTAAAAGGCCATAAGTCCCCCTGGGGAAGGCTGGGAGGAGTATTAACAGTATAAATTTTTGGCAGTATAAACAGGGTCCTTCCCCAAAGGTACCCAGCCTTCCCCTCATTCAAGGGGCTTTGGATCTGTAAACTGTCTCAAGTCTGGGAATTGATTAAGGGGCCATGACTCTCTGTTTTTGTAATTCATGGTAAACTTTCGTTCACTTGACCTAGAATTCTTCTGCTTATACAGCTCAAACAAGAATTTAGTGGACTGCCCATCTATTTTACTGCTAGGTACTCCATGATCTACTAGCCAACATCATAAGTCTCTGCAAGTCAGATTATTTTGACTGCTGCCTTGAGCCTGTTTTCCATTATGGTAGCCATGCCCACCTTGTCTCTGAAGATTAACTGCAGCCATGTGGCTTCTGCTGACTAGGGATCCGATTATCCGAATTGTGTTTAAGGATTCCAGCTCAGGGACAGCAGTTCCCACAGTAATATCTGACCTACAGAGAAGGGTGACTACAGAGCTCTTCAGGGATGATGGAGCTAGTCTCACAAATTTATTCCTCACAGTCCTGGTAAAAGGTGTGTCCTCTGGACATTCCAGGGGTGTGTGAGCAGGTCTTCCATGATGAATCCACTCTAACATTCCAATCTCTCTAAGCCTTTGAATCTACTCCTCTACATTATACCAGGGCAGTTCTGGCATTTCAACCTCAGGTAATGTGGGCCACCTTTTGATCCATGTTTCAGCCAACCACACAAACTATTAACGCCCTTTCTAACCTCTCAAGCTACAACATTGAATGCAGAATCTCTGCTTAGTGGGCCTATATCAGTCAATTCAGCTTGATCCAACTTTATATTCTTTCCACCATTATCCCACACCCTTAATATCCATTTCCATGTATATTCCCCTGATTTCTGTGTGTATAAATTGGAAAACTCATACAGTTCTTTTGGAGTATAGTGTACTTCCTCATGGGTCACACTTTCACCCTTTGGGGCCTGTCGGGACTTTAGTCTAGTTATAGGTCTTGAAGCAAAGACTAGTGGTGGGTATGGGTCATTAAAAGAATTAGAAGTATCCTTCAAGTCATTTACCTCAGGACATTCTGTTGCAGTTTCATCTCGTGAAACAGGATTAATCTCTCCAGACAGAGGAGTGAGGGCAGCTTCCACAGGGGAGGTGATTACAGGTTTAGCAGGCACTGAAGGGTTAATCTCTTTAGGTAGAGGTTGGATGGCAGGCTTCTTAGGGCAGACTGGAGGTGGGGGGGCTGTTTCCTCAGGACAGACCACTACAGGTATATCTAACAAAGACTCAGCAGAATCCAGGTTTCCAATGCCCTCACTGCCATTATTATCAATCCATATGTCCCTATCCCAAGTTTCAGGATCCCATTCTTTTCTAATCGATGCCTTTACTTTAACAGCAGACACCCTGCAAGGTTGAGATTTTAGTTTACATTGTAAATCTGCTACTCGCACAATAAGACTCTGGGTCTGGTTTCAGAAATCTCAAGTCTGCGGCCACAGGAGATAAGATTTTCTTTCAGGACACACATAGAAACCTTTACATCTGTCATACGGAGCTTAAGTTTCAAATAAGAAGCCTTTAGCTTGACCCTTTCTCTTATAACTTTATCCAGTGTATCTAAGAGCAACCAGCCAACATCATTATACCTCTTAACTCTGCAAAACTCTGTTAAGGTATCAAAAACACTGTCATCCAGAGCCTTGCTTCATAGAAGAGTATGATTAGGAGAATCAGATGGTGATATTTTGCATATCTCCACTGCCAACTCATGCCATGGACTGTCAGTGCCATCTTGATTATTGAAAATGGAGTCCTCAGTGCCTTTGAATCTAATCAGAGTAGAAAACCAATTGCACAAGCCCATTTTAAGATTCCGTTTCTCAAGAACCACTCCAATACCAAGTTGTATTAGTTAGGGTTCTCTAGGGAAACAGAATCAACAAGAGATATCTATAAATATAAAATTTATAGAAGTGTCTCACACAACTATAGGTATGCACAAGCCCATATTCTGTAGGGCAGGCAGCAAACTGGCAACTCCAATGAAGATGGTCAATGAACTCAGGCAGCAAACCGGCAACTTCGATGAACCCCTCAGGAAATGCTTCGCTGGTCAGCCAAAGAAGAAGTGAAAGTCCTCTATCTGTCTCGCTTAAAACTCTTCAACTGATTGGATTAAATCCAGCTGACTGCATTCTCTCATTTTGGAAGACACACCCTTCATTGATGTAACCAGTCACAGCTGCAGCCAATTGGCTGATGATTTAATAAACAAGCCTTCTGGTTTATTAACCAACCACAAATGTCCTTGCAGTAACGGTTAGGCCAGTGCTTGCTTGACCAGACACCTGGGTACCATCACCTGGCCAAGTTGACACATTAACCTAACCATTACATCATCCCTTGGTCCCACCACTGCATGGGGTACCAAAGTTGCCAAAGGACTTGGGAATCATCTGGTCAACCTTAGGCCCCATGCAGGATCCCCACCACAAGTTTGCTTCCTTCTCCTCTCTGGCTTCCTAATTCCCTTACACATCGGCTCTTACATCACCTGTGCATTATGACCATCTACATCTCAGTTTCCTTTACCAAACCACAGCACCTTAAGAACAGAGACTGTTTCTTATTTATCTTTCTTTGTATGCCATTTTTCTACTCCTATACACTCACTGGAGTTCTTGCTATATGTGAATGGATGTGTATTATTGAATAAATGAATGAATGAATGAAGTAATAGAAAAACATCTGTACAAAGTATTCACCCAACCCCTACTTGAATTCTTCATTTAATGGGAGTTCACCACTTCAAGATGGTCCTTCCATTATTGGACAGTCAAAACATTAGAAGATGTTTCTATACGTGGAATGTAAATCTGTTTCTCTGTCGCCTTCTACCTTTTAGTACATTTCTGCCCTTTGTAGGGCCAGAAGAACAGAAGTTCTCAACCCAGGAATCCATGGATGGGGCTTATAAGGTCTATGCCCCCTGCCCCCAAAAAGTATATGTAAAATTGTGTGTGTCTCTGTTCATGTGCTTAGGAGAAGGGATCCATTGGTTTCTCAAAAGGATCTGTATTACCAAATTTTAGAACCACCCTCCATTTGTTTATTCTCTCTTCCTCAGGGACACCTATACTTGACAAACCAAGACACCTCAAAATGCTTGTTGTTTAAGATTTCCCCTCCTCACTTTTGTGAAGAAAGCAGCTCCCCAAGTTGCTATGGCTTATGTCATATGTTTTGAGAAAAACCAGCTCAGCTCCTCTAACCACACTTGATTGAATGGGGATGAGACCACATACTGAATAACCACATATGGGTGGGGCACACAGGAGGCCAAAGGAAAGGGATGGATAAGAATTCTACCCAAAAGAGTGTTCCATATTGGGTGGTAGCAGTTTGACTCACTCAAAGCCTCTCTTTGGGGAAGTCAACATCCTGGTGCAACCCACAGGAGGGTAACTTTGGGGTTATAAGGCTCTTGTGTCACTTCAAATCACTGTTTTAATTCTCCAAGTCTCAGAAGCACTAGGCCCGCAGTGACCACAGCTAATAAGGCAACTAAATCCCCAGACACCCTGTGGGTTCCTGCAATAAATCTCTCTACCTGAAGCCTACCTTTGCAGTCCCAAATATTCTGACTAATGCACAATCTTTCAACTTTCAAAGATGGTTACTATGATGACCTCCCAAAGTAAAAGGCCCCCATTGCTAAATCATCCCTCATATAGGACTACCAAAATATCCACATACATTCTCACTTAATCCTCACAAAAATCCTGTAATAGAGGTCCTCAAATTTGGGGAGTACAGAGAAACACCAGAGATCATCTTAGATACAGATTCTCAGGCTCTCATCTAGGCAAGTCTGGGATGGGACCTGGGATTCTCTTTTTAAGCAAGTTCCTCTGAGATGCTGATGTAGGGAGTCTGAGGCTCCCACATGGAGAACACTGCCCTAAAGGGTAGTTTTTCCCAAATGCACTGATATCACAATGCTTCCCAGGCTGCTTCCATGGAGATTCTAACTCAGTGGGTCCGGGCCCTGGATGTACTTTTAATAGAGCAGGTAGTGTAACTTCCATTTTGGATGTGAGAAAATTGAGGCTCAGAGTAACTTACCCACAGACACACAGCTATTTGATGATAGGGGTGAGACTAGAACCCTGCTCTCTCGAGACTCTGTTCAGTGTTCTTTCCCCTGGGCCACAAATGCAATACCACTGTTCTGGTTTGCTACTGCTGCCAGATTGCAAAACACCAGAAATGGATTAACTTTTATAAGAGGGGATTTATTTGGTTACACAGTTACAGTCTTAAGGCCATAAATTGTCCAAAGTAACTCATCGACAATCGGGTTCCTTCACTGGAGAAAGGCCATTGGCATCCGGAAAGCCTGTTAGCTGGGAAGGCATGTGGCTGGCGTCTGTTTGCTCCCAGGTTGCATTTCAAAATGGCATTCTCCGAGATGTTTGCATCAGCTTCCAATTGCTGTCTTCAAAATGTCTCTCACCTGCAGTTCCTCTCTCAGCTCCTGTGCGTTCTTCAAAGTGTCCCTCTTGGCTGTGGCAAGCTTGCTCCTTCTGTCTGATTTTATATAGGGGTCCAGTAAACCAATCAAGGCCCATGCTGAATGGGCGGGGCCACACCTCCATGGAAACCATCCAATCAGAGTTGTCACCCTTGGTTGGGTAGGTCACATCTCCATAGAAACACTCAAAGAATTACAATCTAATCAACACTAACATGTCTGCCCACACAAGATTGCATCAAAGGTAATGGTATTTTGGGGGACACAATACATTCAAACTGGCACAACCACTGCGCCGGTTTGTATGTGTATGTCCCCCAGAAAAAGCCATGTTCTTTGGTGCATTCTTGTGGGGGCAGACATATTAGTGTGGATTGGGTTGAAACCTATTGGTTCAGTGTCCACGGAGATGCGCCCCACCCAACTGTAGGTGATAACTCTGATTGGATAATTTCCATGGATGCATGGCCCCACCCATTCAGTGTGGGCCTTATTTAGTTTACTGGAGCACTATATAACTCGGACAGAAGGAGCTCATAGTGAGCTGGAGTTGAGACAGACATTTTGAAGACATCTGTTGGAAGCTGATGCAGACATTTTGGAGAACGCCATTTTGAAACACAACCTGGGAGCAAGCAGACGCCAGCCATGTGCCTTCCCAGCTAACAGAGGTTTTCTGGATGCCATTTGCCTTTCTCCAAGTGAAGGTACCCTTTGTTGATGGACACTTTATGGCCTTAAGACTGTAACTGTGTAACCAAATAAACCCCCTTTATAAAAGCCAGTCCATTTATGGTGTTTTGCATTCTGGCAGCATTAGCAAACTAGACCACTTAGCATCCTGAACATAACAGCCCTTGAGAAATGTTTGTTAAATTGAATAGAATCCACATCTCTTACTTTCTAGCCCCTAGCATATAAACTATTTCTAAATAGGAATAAACTATTTCTAAAGCATATTTGCAGCCCACTCCACCCAGCCTCACCCCCAGGCATGTAACACAGTGCTCTGCCCTGGGAGCGCAACAGATGTCTGTGAGCAAATTCATATGATATGATTACTGGACTGCACACTGCTCCATTGACTGCCTCTGGCTGTGCTCCAGACTGTAAATGAGCTGCCCAGAACTGAATGTGATACTCCAGCTATGGTCTGACCCAAACTGAATACAACAGGACCTCCTTTGCAAGTTTAAAGAACTGACGCCTGCTCTGGGGAGAGCTCCAGTCACAGATCACAGCTTTTCCCCAGTTCTGTCTGCTTTGCACTGTCCCTGGAAATGTCACGATGCATTAAAAAAAATCCTGAACAAGGTAGCAGGACACAGGCCACTCTCACCTCCCCACATTTATAAAGAGCCTACTGCATTTCAGACTCTGTTCAAGATGCTTCATGTGCATGAATTCATTAAATCCTCCTGTTAGGGACCTCTTCTGGTTCCCTGGGTTCTTGCCTGGAGCAGAAATTGGAGTCCACACAAAGGTTGGTCTCACAAGGGAAAGAGCTTTATTAAGCCAGCAGAGGTCAGGAGAGCAAGTCTCAGATCTGGCTCCCTGAGTGACAGGAGTAGCGGTGTTACAGTGACTTGTGTAAGGAAGGGGTCAAGGGATTAGGTCAGAGGATTGACAGGTAGGAAGGGGTTAGCAATGGCACATGCTCTGTTACTACATACTCTAACATACATGGTCATACATCACATGTTCAAAAATGGTATCTAAATCCCACCCAGAGGCAGAGAATTCTAAATCCCACTCAGAGGCAGAGAATTTACTATCATAACGAGCTAATGTTCATTCTAGGGTATTTTGTTATTGAACTGCACTTGCACCATGGACTGGAAAGTCCTGTGCTGTGGTTACTTAGATTTTGTGGTCAACTTTTGACCGCAGCTATTAGCTTTGCTCTGTTCTGATTGGTTGACCTTTAAGTCGGGCAATGTTTGCAAGCAAGAAAAAGGAAACAGGTGGTTTTTTTTTTCCAGGTGGCTCTTACAATTCCTCCCTTTTTAGGATCTTTCACCAACCTTGGGAAAGCTGGCGATGACGACTCTTAACTACTTTCTGCTGGCAGTGGGAATCAGCCTGGGTCTTGTTGATGAAACTCGACATCCAGCCGGGGGAGGAATTGCTGATTGCCTCTTTCAGGGTCAGAGGTGTCCAGGGGCTGATAGGCCATGAAGTGTCCAGTGGCCTGCAAGCACTTGGAAACAAAATAAGGTATTAATTTCAAAATCATTGGAGCAAAGATAAGAATTAGAAAGGTAGTTATTACAGGACTAAGTATTGGCAAGAACCAAGATAATTTGGGTAGGTAACTCTTGATAGATTCCTATGAAGATTGTGCAGAAGGATTGTTTATATTATGCAGCCAAGTGGCTTGGGTGTATAGTTTTCTTATGTTTCACTCTATCTAGTTTGAGGTATTTACCCAGCACAGCAGAAAGTATTTGCTATGGCACATACTCCCCCTTGTTCTGATAAGAGAGAGTCTAAAGCAAACTGGTTACCCACAACAACATTAGTCAACGTGTCAACGGAGATTTGAATGGCTTTGAGAGCAGAGGCAGTGGTGTTGGCCAGCTCTTCTGGGTATGGTCGGTAGGCTGGTAAACAGAGATATAGGTTTTAGATTTCCTAACATACATTGGCCTTTATCCAAACACTGTTCAAACATTGGAGTATCTGGACCTGAAGGCTAAAGATGCCTCTTTCAAATCCCTCAAAAGGTAATTGACTCTTGGGTTTCCACAGATGAAAATGTAACCTTTGGGGGCACATAGGACTTCTCAATTAGTTCCTTGAAAAGCCTGAACCTTCCTGAAAATCTTGTCACTGTCTGATGTTTTGTTAAGGCCACAGCAGAGGTTAGACAGGGGACCTAATTTATAGGCAGGTGTGAGCAAGATCTTTTCCAAGCATCCTATTTTCTTGGGGTTTTATACGTTAGTTCCCACCCTGGATTGAGAAATGTATAGTATATGAATAGGAGGGCTCCCCCTATGTTTTTTGTCCCCCCTTTTGTGGTTCAGACATATGGCCTTTTTATCTGGAATTCCATTTACAATATAATTAGGAGTAGTCTCATTATGTCTACCTGCCAATATCCAGCTGTTTCAGGATATGGCAAGTCTGGGGTATGGGATCTTAGCTACAGGCTTCCTCTTCCTATTTTCCTTTCTTCCCCATCTTCCAGAGATTGGTTCTGGGGAGGATTCAAGCTAAAATATGGAAATGGACTGTTGGCCAGCAGCTTCCCTTCCATAGGAGGTTCAAATTTTAGGTCTGGGACTTGATGGAAGTTTTGCACCAGTATAGTGATACAGGAGGAAGATTTGGTTTATGGGTTGGGATGGCTTATCCAACAGTCTTTTAATTGACATCACCATGCCAGGGCCTGGAAGGTTTTTATGATAAAATTGTTTCCCCACCCAGTTTCAGTTAGATTAACAGGTTTAACCCACAGTAGGGGGAATAAAAATACCAACAATAGCATTCTGGGTATAGATTACATGTCTAAGATATAGCAAGAAATTTAAATTAGCTAATATTCAAATCCCTGAGGTCATGAGTAAAGAGGCAATCATAAGGAGACAGGGCCAGCAAGGGTGCCAGGTCACGTACAATCTCTATCTTCTTGGGGCCCTCAGCACGTAGGGAGCTTTCCTGAATAAGACTTTGAGCCCGTTTAAGGGCTGGCAATCACAAGAATACTCATGATTGGAAGTTTCTTGGAGAGAGCTTCTTGCAGCTGGAGGACTTTTGTCAGGGTAGTCAAGAGCTTTCCATTGCACGGGAGGTGTGTCTCATTCTTGCCGTTCCAAGAGCTTCACATGGGTGTGGTGGGCCCAAAGCTGGATACCCTGCAACTTGAGAGAATAATGAGTAACAAGCAACACTAAAAAAGGTCCTATGCACTTAGGGGTGAGTTGAGAGTCTGGATGGGAGAACTTCCAGGTCTGTGGCAACACCCAATACCCCAGATTGATGTTGTGTGATGGAGTGTCTGTAGGGAATTTAAGTCTATCATAAGCATAGCATTGAATTTCATTTAAAGTTGCCCCTAAAGATCTAACATATTGTATGATTGCTATTTCAGAGCTGTAGGTTTGTTCATTTTTGAGAAATGGTCTCCCATATGTGATTTCATAGGGGCTTAAACCAAGCCCACTTCCAGGAGCAGTCCTGGACTCTCAAGTGGGCAATGGGCAGAGCTTTATCCCATTTGAAATGGGTCTCTAGGCAAATTTTGGCTATAGCTTCTTTCAAAGTGCAGTTCATTCTTTCAGTTTTTCCTGTAGATTGGAGCCTCCAGGGTGAATGTAAAAGCTATTCTGTGCTTACTGGCCCAGAGACTTCTTTTATGACCTTGGAAACAAAGGCTGCCCCATTGTCACTCTAAATAGAAATTGGGCTTCTAAATCTAGGGATGAGTTCTTTAAGTAGCATTTTCACTATTTCTTGTGCTTTTTCAGTCCTGCTGGGAACGGTTTCTACCCATATGATAAATGTGTCCACAAAGACTAGCAGGTACTTAAAGTTGCCTGGGGCTCTGGACATAACAGTAAAATCTATTTGCCAATCTTCTCCTCTGCCCAGACCCCTATATTGTACTCCTTTGTTTAAAACTGGTGGTCCTGTGCAGGGGTTGATCTTTGCACAAATCATATGTTATGTATTAATAATTTGTATAGTTCTTCTCAACTTTGGACCTATTAGGAAACTGGATAGCCATTCATTCATAGTCTCTTCAGCCATTGTGACTCTTATCATGGAAGTATTTGACAATGACCTTTATTAGATTCTCTGGAAAGAGATGTTCCCTTCTTCACTCTCTTTGTTTGCTGAGTAAATCCCCATTCCTCTGCTCTTTGTAAGTCTCTTTCAGCATATTTAGGCACTTCAGTAGGTTGTCGGCCAAGTTCAGTGGCAGAAGCCAAAATTAATGAGGCTAAAATCACAGTCTTAGATAGGGGACATCCAGTGGCAGCTTTAGTGACCTGGTCTGCTAACTGATTCCCTGCAGCCTGTTTTGAGTTGGCCTTTTGGTGCCCTTAGCAGTGCATTCCTGCCAACTCCTTGGGTAGGAATACTACTTCTAAGAGTTTTAAAATTAGATCTACATGCTTAATGTCCTTATTGCTGGATGGTAACAGTTCTCTCTTTCCATATGGCCCCATGCACACGTAAGACAGCAAAGGCATATCTGGAATTGGCGTAAATGTTTACTCTTCTACTGGCACTGACTTGAAGCGCTCGAGACAGTGTGATCCATTCTGCTCGTTGGGCTGAAGAACGAGGAGGCAATGCGCCTGCCTCAATCACCCCATCGAGAGTGACTATTGCCTGGCCTGCTTGGCATTTCCCATGGTCCATGTAACTGCTGCCATCTGTGAAAAGCTCAAGGTCTGGATCTATTAAAGGCACAGCAGTGAGTCCAGGCCTGCTGGGACAGACTTCTTCAGTAAGTCATAGACAGTCATGTTTAGGCTGCCGCCATTCAGTTCCTACCTATTCAAGTAGAAGGGTGGCGGGATTTAATTATGTAACCACTTTCAGTTCAACATTTGGGTTATCTAACAGGGCAGCTTGGTATTTGCTTAGGCACCCCATGGTCAGCCCTTGTGTCCCCTTTCTATCCAACAACGTTAGGACATAATGGGGGGTGAAAACTGTGGTAGGTTGCCCTATGGCAAACTTTTCAGCTTCCTGTAACAGGTCACAGTAGCGGCTCCTGCCCGTGGGCAAGCAGACCATCCTTTTGCTGTTGGGACCAATTGTCTGGATAAATAAGCTACTGGTCTGATGTTCCCACTGAAGGGTTGGGTTAGAGCTCCCAACCTTTCATGTATCAACAGGTGGAATTCTTTCATGGGTTCTGGGAGTCCTAAGGCTGGAGCAGCCGTTAACTTTTGCTTCAAGTCCTTAAAGGCAAACCTGCATTTGGGTGTCCAGTCAAATTGTTCTCTGTCATTCCCTTTTAAAGCTTCATATAGTGGTTTGGCAATGAGACCGAAGTTGGGGATCCACATTCTACAGAATCTTGCCATACTGAGAAATGCTCTGAGTTCTTTCTTGTTTCTAGGCTCAGACATTCCATATAGAGCCTCTTTTCTGCTTGGCAAAAGAGCTCGTTGTCCCTCAGAGAGTTCAAAGTCTCAGAGGTATTTAACATAAAAGTCTGAGAGATTTGAGTTTTTTTAGGTGAGACTTTTTAGCCTTTTTGTGCCAACATTTTCATCATAACAACAGTATTCTCATCTGAGGTTTCTTTCGTTCTGCTTGCAAAAAGTCATCTACATACTATAGGAATATGCCATCCTTGAGTTGCAGTCCCCGTAAGTCCTTAGACAAGACCTGTCCAAACAGTGTGGGAACATTTTTAAAACCTTGTGGTAGTACTGTCCAATAGTATTGTTGTTTTATCCCTGTTTTGGAGTCCTCCCACCAAAACCAAACACATGTTGAGATTCTAGATCTAGGGGGATGCAGTAGAAAGTATCTTTTACTGTATCTGGTTGTTGCTGACAGGGCAATGCAGAAATGAAACACAGACACAAAGTTAAAATTTAAGGGAGCAGGGGACCCACAGCATCGTGTGCCAAGTGGGTGCTGATGCACCTGTGCTCCAGTTATTTATTCATTTGTTACACAAAGCAAGACTACACTACGTGATCAAAAGCATTCAGGGTCTCTCAGATATTAATCTTTACATCCTGCTGCAGATAAGAAGGAACAATCTGGGGTCAATGGTTAACCCTGCTGTCATAGTCACAAGACACACATCTTCACAAGGCGTGCCCGCATGGCGTTCCATGCAGGCTTGTGGCCCAGCATTCCAGGCCACCACCCCGGACATGGTCTAAGTAACATGAAAGGCTTGGTTCCCCACACCTGGTGAGCCAGGTACAGGCTTCAGTGGTGGACACAAAGAGCGAGTACAGGTTAGGTACCCCTGGGTGTACATCTTCTACTATCTGGCTGATAGCTCTCAGGTCTTGAACAAATCTATACTCTTGCTGGGTTTGAGTACCAGTAGGACTGCAGTGTTGTAATCACCAGTCCCCAAGTCAGAAACTTTTCAGTTAGAGGTGAAATTCCTTCCCTGACTTCCCTGTTCCGCAGGTATTATTTCGAGTTTGTTGGAGTGTTGCTCAGACACACTTTTTCCTTGATTGCCTGAGCGTCAACTGCTTGTCCTGGTTGTCCTCTGGTGGCCCATACATCTGCGGGTACCTTATTTTTTATTCCTTCAGGAACTCCAAGCTGCCCAGTGGTATCAGCCAGGCCTAGAAAAGTGGCTTGGAGCTCGCAGGCATGTTCCACAAGAACGTGTAAATAGATTTCTTTAAATGTAAAGGAGAGAGTGGCTTGAAATTCAGAAAGCAAGTACCAGCTGAGGAGGAAAATCGGGCATTCCGGCATGTATTGAAATGTATGGGAGAGTTGTGTCTCCCCAACGTGGCATTGTAATGGTTTCAGGAAGGGTTTGAAAGTTTTGGTTCCCGAGACACCAATTACTGGAACTGTTTCAGCAGATTCTTTGCTTAATTACAATTCAGAACTGAATACGTGGCTCTAGTGTCCATCAAGAAGTCAGTCAACTTCTTACCCACTTGGAAGGTTACCTGAGGCTCAGCGTGCATAATTGGGATGCTTTCCCACTGAAGGAAGGTGCCCCTACCAATCACTCTAAATCACTGTCCTCAGCCCCCACCAACTGGGGAGGTTGGGCCGCTGGGCAAGATGACCTAGCCCCTCCCTTTTTGGTGAGACTCAGGCAGTCCTGCTTCCAGAGTTCCTCCTCCCAAGAGCAGGCACCTTGCTAGGGACCCAACAGTTTCTTCCAGGGCCCTGGGGGCCTTACCCTTTGTTGAGTGTCTCCGTTGCTTCTTCACCTCGGGGTCTGTGGACCTCTGAAGTTCTGACTTACGGCGGCTCCTGTGAGTCTGACCTTATAGGCAGCATGCTTCTTCTGTTGTTTCTCAAGAGTGGATTCCTGGTGATTAAATACCTTGAAAGCAACCTCGATTAATTGTGACATGAATATGCCCAATCCTCCTTCCAGTTTTTGGTGTTTCTTCCTTCTATATGGTGCACTCTAGCTGATGTTAATGTGTAAGTTGTAAGAGTCTTCTGGGTCTAAATCAGTGTATTGCCTGTACGCATCAAAAGGTCACTCTAGAAAGGTGGACGGATTCTCATCTGAGCCCTGAATAATTTCTTGGATCTTTCTGAGGCTTTTTGGTTTGGTCACCTGTTTTCTGAGTCTTTCGATCACGCAGGCCTTATAGTGGTCAGGTTTGGCTCAGTCTGCCTGATCGTTTGTTTGGGTTCCAGTTCAGCTCAGGGCACTGCCTGACCTCCAGTGACACAAGTTGGGTTATTTGGATTATTGTTGCTTACAAAGTCAGCTCAGTCATGGGCTTTTTCCAGGACCATTCATCTTTCCTCAGATGTTAAGAGCACATTCAGCAGAGCTTGGATATCAGCCCAATTTGAGTTATGAGTGGCAAAGATGGAAGAGACTAAATTTTCCATTTTCCTGGGCTCCTTCCTATAACTAGGGACTTGGTCTTTCCAATTGTGTAAGTTAGAGGTTGAGACAAGTAGACAGCCTCTTGGTCCGCCCTGGTCATCAATGCGTGCCGGCACCTGCCTTAATGGACTTGCCTTACTGAGGGAGGTGCTCCCTGTCCAAATTGGGTATCCCTTGGGGTATGGGGAGGAGAAACCATTTTGGAGCCATCTGCATCATCTCCCTCAGCTTCGTGGTCATCCGCTCCCTAAGCAGGAGGTGGAGGCAGTGCTGGGGACAAGGAGAGAGTGTAATACATCATCATGAAAGGTAGAATCGGGAAAGATTCCTTTTGTTTTCCCTTGATATTTCACAGGTCTCTTTTCCCTTTTGATGAGCAAGCATAATTCCCTGACCAAAACATTGATGTAGCAATTTAGCTTGTTAGCTAAGGCAATAAAGCATTGAACATAAGGTATTTCATCCCATTTACCCAATCTCTTATGGTACAATTGCAATTGTAAAATAGCACTGTATTCAAGGGATCCCTTAGATGGCCAATTTTGATTACCTTCTAGTTCATATTGAGGCCAGACTATTTTACAAAGAAATATCATTCTCTTCTTAGTCATAGGCTCATAACCAAATTGTTCCCAATTATGAAGAATACAGTCTAATGGACATTTTCCCTTAGCCAGTTCAGAGCTCTGCTTGTTTCCCATTTTGTTGACTTACCTCTTCTATACTCCAGAATACTCTCGAGAAATAAACTATTTGTTTTTCTTATTCCTTTGCTTTGTTTTGTTTGAAAATGTTTTTTTTTTAATTTTTTGATAAACAAAGTTAATAAAAAAATAAATAAACTATTTAATTCAAGTACAGAAACCTAATGCCTGGGCTAGTGGGGTCTCCTTTACAAGAGGGCTGCTCCCGTTTCCAACAGCACCCAGTGCCCACAAGTAACAAGAACAAGAACAAAAGTAGCTGAGCCACATACAGCCTCGGCAGGAGATTTAAACTCTCACCCACAATTTCTCAAACAACACATGTCTCCAAGATACTCCCCAGAGTTGAGGAGGAAGTTTAGCTGTTTCCCTTGTGGATCTGCTACTATCTGGACCAGAGGTGCCTGGGGGAAAGATGTGCCCCTTCCCAGCTCTCGGAGGCAAGAGGCTCTGGCGGCCACAGAGCTAAGGTTGGGGAATACTTACCCCAGGAGACCAATGAATCCTCCGGGAAGCAGCTTCCCCGGAAACAGCAGGGTCCCTTCATGATCACCAACTTGCTAGGGACCTCTTCTGGTTCTCCGGGTTCTTGCCCATTGCAGCAATTGGAGTCCACACCAAGGTTGAACACACAAGGGAAAGAGCTTTTTTAAGCCAGCAGAGGTCAGGAGAGCGAGTCTCAGATCTGGCTCCCTGAGTGACAGGAGTAGCGGCGTTATAGTGACTTGTGTAAGGAAGGGGTCAAGGGATTAGGTCAGAGGATTGACAGGGAGGGAGGGGTTAGCCATGGCGCATGTTCTGTTACTACATACTCTAACATACATGGTCATACATCGCATGTTCAAAAATGTTTCCAAATCCTGCCCAGAGATGGAAAATTTACTATTATAATGAGCTAATTTCATTCTAGGGTACTTTGTTACCAAACTGGAAAGTCCTGCACTGTGGTTACTTAGATTTTGTGGCTGACTTCTGACCGCAGCTATTAGCTTTGCTCTGTTCTGATTGGTTGACTTTTAAGTAGGGCAACGTCCAAGCAAGTGAGAAAGAGGAAACAGTTGGCTTTTTTTTTCCAGGTGGCTCTTACACTCACAACAACCCTATAAGGTAGGGTACTCTTATTTTCCCCATTTTACAGGTTAAGTGGCTGGCTCACGTCACACAGTGAGTGGCGGGGCAGGGATTTGATCCCAAGAAGCCCAGCATGCTCTTATCCCCAAGACTACATTGCCTCTCCAGGTTCTCTGTTCAGCAACTCCGTTAACCAAGCACATGCGCTTGACTGCCAAGGTCTCTTCCAGTGCTAGCAGTCCAAAGTTCTCTCATCACAGGCAAGGCCCAGACAGACCAATGTTAGGATTAGCCTCAAAATCGCCTAAGACAGTAAAAGCGTTGAAGAGTAGAAACTTGAAGCAGTAGTAAAGACTCAGAAATGGCTATTAGTGGAGTTCATCAAATGGCTGCAGATCAGGGAGAAAAATCCTTCACTAAAGCTTAAAATTTAGTTTAACTATAATCCTTCCTCTAAATCATAAAAGTACTGAACTTCCTAAACTGGAATATTAACTTTGCAAATACAACACAAACTGGTCAAGGATTCATATGATATGGAAATTAGGTGAGAAGTTACAACATTAGCTAGGATTTCATTTTCAATATAAAGCCTTTACAAATTAAAAGAGAGGGTTGCATGTACATAAAAAGAAAATATTTTCAGATTTATGACAAACTTCTTAATGAAAGAAGACCAGACTTCTCTCGGGGACTTCCTGATTATTTAGGTTCACACAGGAGTTCCAGGGGCATCTTATTTGTAACAGTGCCTGTGACCAAGATCTGGTCAGTTGAAGGCTGACAGTGGTAGAGGAGTTCCACCCATAAAGGCTGAAATAGCATTCTGAACCACGAATTTATTTGTCAGCCATATTTCAGAAACACAGCTGATGACTCAGTGCAGGACTATTTTGAGATGTCCGTATGTGGGTGTCAAAAGTCAATAGAATGTTCATGATTTGGCCATCTGGAACGATCACTTCTTTGGAGGCAGGATAGCCCTAACAGACAGCATAAGTTGTAGATTTTAAAAGGTGCTTTCAGATTTGTTGGACAGGCTGGCTCTCCTGAGGCGTCAAACCCAAAGATCCCAGGATACTGACAGGTGTCCACGGTAACCTTCCACCCACACCAGTGATTCTTTTTCTGCCCCCTAGTTAATATCCACATCCGTGTGGTTTCTGCAGATCAAGTAGAGCTTCTGAGAAGCATGTAGATTGAGGTGGAAAAGGGTAAGGAGTGGTAAAAAGACAGTCAGATGTCAGCTGTCCCACAAAAGGAAATATTTGCCTCCTGGACAGTTAATAAATTAACATGTGAGCATACTACGGGAAAGTTAAAAGGTTAAAAACGTCAGTGAAATGAGTGATGGCTTATGTAGGTAGGGGGCAGGGGATGGCAACAGGACAGACAAAAATGGGAATGTGGGTGAACTTCTAGGTATAGAAAGGGCTCAGCCCAATGGTGAGGGCATAAATGCCAGCCGTCAAAGCAATACTTAACAAGGGACTCATCTTTACTACTATCACCCCAGAAATAACCTTATTTTAGAGCTCCCCTCTTTTTGGACACACCTAAAAAACTATAAGAACTGTGTTGATGTTAGTAATGCCACTAGTGTTCCCAGCAAAATGCAGGAATATTTACAATATTTATAAATATTTTAGAATTGAAATTTTTATTTAAAATTTGTAATTGTCTTTAAAGGGTCAAAGATAGGCCAGAGAGGGAGAGCTTGAAAATATGAGTGACTGTTCCAGAGAGTCACTAGACTGTGGGAACAAGGCAGCAATTGTACAAGGTAACTGGTGCATGCGCTGACATCAACACCAGGGTATCTCCCAACTCTTGAGAAAACTAGGATTTTTAAATAAAGATAATAATTACAAATGATTAAGCACTTACACAACTATTAGCTCATTTGATCCTCAAAATAGCCCTATGGAGTAAGTCAGACATTATTATTGTTCCCATTTTACAGATGACAGAAAGAGATTTAAGAGAATAAAGCGAAATGCCCAAAGTCACACAGCTAATATACAGCTGTCACTCATCTAAGCCCAAACCTCATGCTCCATCCTTACCCCTGGTATTAGTTAGGTTTCTCTAGGGAAACAGAATCAACAAGAGATATCTATAAATATAAGATTTATAAAAGTATCTCACGCAACTGTGGGTATGCACGAGTCCAAATTCCGTAGGGCAGGCAGCAAACTAGCAACTCCAATGGAGATGTTCAATGAACTCCTCAGGAAACACTTTGCTGGCTAGCCAAAGAAGAAATGAAGGTCCTCTAACTTTTTCACTTGAAAGTCTTCAACTGATTGGATTAAATCCAGCTGACTGCATTCTCTCTTTGTGGAAGACACGCCCTTTGTTGATGTAATCAGTCACAGCTGCAGCCAATTGACTGATGATTTAACAAACCAGCCTTCTGGTTTATCAAGCAGCCACAAACGTCCTTGCAGTAATGGTTAGGCCAGTGCTTGCTTGACCAGATACCTGGGTACCATCACCTGGCCAAGCTAACACATGAACCTCACCATCACACCCTTACATCAGGCATTGAGGAGACTTAACATGTAACAAATATGCTAATTTGATATAATTCCTAATTATTTCAAAGTACCTATTTTCAATACTTATTAGAAGTCAGGCCCTGGGCAAACCCCTGCTTTCAAGGAGCTTACAGTCTAATGGGGAAGCAGATATGTAAACAGACAATTTAAATAGTATATGAAAAGTGCTATAAGGACATACTTACAACATTAAATGGAATCATAGAAAGGAATGCTTAAGTGTACCCAGCAAATTGGACTACACTGTCCTAGAAGAAGGGTGGCCAACTGCAGGGAGTCTTTAAAAATAAGTTAACACAGGGGCAAGATGGCGGCATAGAGAGGAGTGGAAGCTAAGTAGTCCCCCTGGAACAACTACAAAAAAACAGAAACAACTAGTAAATAATCCAGAATAACTGCGGGGGGACAAACAAGACCGTCCACTCATCATACACCAACCTGAATTGGGAGGAATGCCCGAGAACACAGCATAAAATCTGTAAGTAAAACCTGCGGATCCAAGTCACAAGACCCCCTCCCCCATAGCCCGAGCTGCAAAGCCTCGTGGTGCCAGAGAGGAGCTCTCTCCCAGCAAGCGAATATAGCTCAGCTGAGCTCCAACTGGGGTTTTAAGTACGGGTGTGAACTGCTCACTACAGGTACGAATCCCCAAAAAACAGACAGAGGCTTTGGGTGACGACTGACCTTGGAGAGCCGGAGGGTTGCCTTGGACTAGGTTTGAAGGGGACTGTTTCTTTTTCGGCCCAGTGGAGAAAGCCCCAGTCATTTTCAGTTTCCAGGACTGTGACTCAGAGAAGGGTGGAGACAGCACAAGCAGAGAGAGAGAGACCATTGAAATGCTAATGACCTCCCCCTAGGGGGTCTACATTCTCTAAGAGGAAAGGGGTGGGGTCCTTTCCATTCAGAACCAGACCCCAGAGCCTGGGGGAACACGCCATACCTCCTCACACCAGTCAAGAATTATAGGCTAACAGGCATCACCTGCTGGGCAGAAAAGCACAGTGACCTGAGGCATCACAGGGTGGAGCAGTTTTCTAAGACATACCCTCAGGGAAACCAGATACTGAATATTTCTTCCCTCTGGGACCTGAGCCTGTTCTGGTCTGGGAAAACCTGATTTGGATAACCAAGGAAACCATGCCTAGACAACAGAAAATTACAACCTACACTAAGAAAAACAAAGTTATGGCCCAGTCAAAGGAACAAATGTACACTTCAACTGAGATACAGGAATTTAAACAACTAATGCTAAATCAGTTCAAAAAGTTTAGAGAAGATATTGCAAAAGAGATAGAGGCTGTAAAGGAAACACTGGGCACATATAAGGCAGAAATTGAAACTTCCAAAAAACAACGAGTAGAATCTATGGAAATGAAAGGCACAACACAAGAGATGAAAGACACAATGGAAACGTACAACAGCAGATCTCAAGAGACAGAAGAAAACACTCAGGAACTGGAGAACGAAACACCTGAAAGCCTACACACAAAGGAGCAGATGGAGAAAAGAATGAAAAAATATGAGCAACGTCTCCAGGAACTCAAGGATGAAACAAAGGACAATAATGTACGTATCATTGGTGTCCCAAAAGGAGAAGAGAAGGGAAAAGGGGCAGAAGCAATAATAGAGGAAATAATTAATGAAAATTTCCCATCTCTTATGAAAGACATAAAATTACAGATCCAAGAAGCACAGTGTACTCCAAACAGAAGAGATCTGAGTAGGCCTACGCCAAGACACTTATTAATCAGATTATCAAATGTCAAAGACAGAGAGAGAATCCTGAAAGCAGCAAGAGAAAAGCAATCCATTACATACAAAGGAAGCTTAATAAGACTATGTGCGGCTCTCTCAGCAGAAACCATGGAGGCAAGAAGGAAGTGGTGTGATATATTTAAGATACTGAAAGAGAAAAACCGCCAACCAAGAATCCTATATCCAGCAAAGCTGTCCTTCAAATATGAGGGGGAGCTCAAAGTATTTTCTGACAAACAGACAATGAGAGACTTTGTGAACAAGACACCTGCCCTACAGGAAATACTAAAGGGAGCACTACAGAGTGATAGAAGACAGGAGTGCATGATTTGGAACACAATTTTGGGAGATGGTAGCACAACAATGTAAGTACACTGAACAAAGGTAACTATGAATATGGTTGAGAGAGGAAGATGGGGAGCATGTGAGACACCACAAGAAAGGAGGAAAGATAACGACTGGGACTGTGTAACTTGGTGAAATCTAGAGTATTCAACATTGTGATAAAATGTACAAATACATTCTTTTACGAGGGAGAACAAGCAAATGTCAACCTTGCAAGGTGTTAAAAATGGGGAGGCATTGGGGAAGGGATGCAATCAACATAAACTAGAGACTGTAACTAATATAATCATTGTATTATGCTTCCTTTAATGTAACAAAGGTGATATACAAGGTGAATGCAGATAAGAGGGGGAATAGGGGAGGCATGTTAGACACTTGACATTGGTGGTATTGTCTGATTCTTTACTCTACTTTGATTTGGGGTTGTTTTTCCTTTTGCTGCTTCCTAGCTGTTTGTTTTTTTTTTTTTTTTCCTCTTTCTTTTGCCTCTCTGCCTTCTTTGACTCTCCCTCCTGCCTTGTGGAAGAAAAGTAGATGCCCTTACATAGATAGTGGAGAAGGTGGTGAACACATAAATATATGACCATACAGACAACCATTGATTATTTACTTAATGTAAACCATGGAATGTATGGTGAGTGAACAAAAGCATACTAAAAAAAAAATGGGTTGATGACAAAACCTCACGGGCAATATACTGACTGAAATAAGCCAGACACATAAGGACAATTATTGCAGGGTCTCACTCATAGGAACTAATTATAATATGTAAACTCATAGACATGAAATATAAGGTACCAAGATCTAGGATGAGGCTTAAGAATGGGGAGCGGTTGCTTAGTATGAGCAGAATGTTCAACTAGGATGAACTTAAATGTTTGGAAATGAACAGGGGTGTTGGTAGCAAGATGTCAGAATAACTAACAGTGACAAATGGTGTGTGAATGAGGTGGAAAGGGGAAGCTCAGAGTCACATATGTCACCAGAAGGAAAGTTGGAGGTCAAAAGATGGGAATGTATAAAACTGAATCCTATGGTGGGCAATGTCCATGATCCACTGCACAAACACTAGAAATCGCTTCCATGAACCAGAACAAATGTGTGACAATACAATTAGAAGTTAATAATAGAGAGGCATATAGGAAAAAATATATACCTATTGCAAACTATATACTACAGTTAGTAGTATTTCAACATTTTTTCATAAACAGTAACAAATGTACTTTACCAATACTACGAGTCAACAATTGAGGGGGGTTGGTCAGGGATAGGGGAGGATTCGAGTTTCCTTTTCTTTTTTTCTTTTTTCATCTTTCACTTTATTTCTTGTCTGGAGTAATGAAAAGTTTTAAAAAATTGGACAAAAATTAAGTGTGGTGATGGATGCACAGCTGTATGAGTGTACCCAGGGGCAAGTGATTGTACACTTTGGATCTTTGGATAATTGTATGGTATCTGAACAATCTCAATAAAAATGAAAAAAATTTAAAAAAAGTAAAAAATATAAATAAATAAATAAATAAATAAATAACATTAAAAGGTAGCTTCTTAATAGAGTGTCACTCCAAGCAAGCTCCAGCTGCGATTCTAACAACCAGTACCAGTTATTGAGAAAAATTAAAAAAAAATACTTATAGTGTGGAGAAAAGCGATTTTTCCATTCTCATAACCTGGTAGACATTTTCCTTATGAACACCCAACCTCTTTAGGTCAAATGCTGAGCTGACCAAATAACCTTCCAAATTGTAGTTAGGAACACTCAATTGATCTACTGCAGCAGGAGAAAACAAACTTTCTGTTTATCCAGCCCAGGTCTTCTTCAGTTGTAAATTAATAAACAATTGTTCTGGTCTAGAAAGGAGCTTTGGGAGAGTTATTATGAGTCAATTCTCTTGACCATCACTACCCAATGTGATGATGGAAATGTTCTTCACCTGTGCTGTCCTATAGGGTAGCTAGTGACATGTAGCTTTCGAGTATTTGGAATGTGGCTAGTAAAACTGAGGAACTGATTTATGTTATTTAATTTTAATTAACTTAAATAGCCTCATGTGGCTAGTGGCTATGGTATTGGACAGGATAGCTCTAGATTCTTGCTACTCAAAGTGTGGTCTGTGGACCAGCAGGGTAGGCCTCACCCAAAAGCTTGTCAGAAATGCAGAATCTCAGGCCCCACCCCACACCTACTGAATAAGAATTTGCAGGTTAATAAGTTCCCTAGGTGATTTGTATGCATTTTAAAGTTTGAAAAGAGAATGGTTTCTTCTGAATGGGCTGAAGAGAGACCAACTGAGGACCACATCTATGGTGTCCCCTTCAAACTGCAGATACCCACACTTGAGACTGGTATCAAGCATAAGAGGGCCTTATTTTTCTTTTTATCTGTATCTTCCCTACCCCTTAAACATGGCAGAAAGGAGAAAGGGAGAGGAGAGAACCTGGAACGTGCCCTGGACATAGGGATGGGGAGAGGGGGAGGGGCATGTGTTTCTCAGGTACATTTGCACAAGACACAATGACAGCATTTCCTTGATAATAACTGAAAATGCATGATGGGTTTATGGGGATTCATTGTATCATTTACCCTACTTCTGCATATGTTTGAAATTTTTCAAAATTAAAAAACAGATGGGATTGCAGAGAGGATGTATGCGGTAGCCAGCCTCCCAGATGGCCCCCCTGTGAGCCTTTCCTCCTGGTATTCACGTCCTTGCGTAGTCTCCTCTCATGTTGGATCAGGGTTGGTCCATGTGGCCAACAGGGTTCAGGGGAGAGGATGGGTGCTTTTTCAGAGAGCTAGGTCACCTTGGCTTCTGCTTTGCTCTGTCTTGGCTCTCTTGCTCTGCATGAAGATGCCATGAGGACGCTCAAGCAGTTCTGTGGAGAGGCCCTTAAGTATTGGAACTGAGGTCACTCACTGACAGACATGTGAGCCAGCCACGTACACAACAGGATTGCAGTTGCATGAGAGACACTGAGGCCAGAAATGCCCACCAAGCTACTCCCAAATCCCCAACCAAAAGAAACTCTGGAATAAATGTATATTGTTGTTTTAAGCCACTAAGTTTTGGGATAATTTGTTACACTGCAATAAACAACTGATGCAATGTGATTTCAGGATTTCCCACTCCCTGTCCTCTAAAAAGAATTCCCTTCCCATCTTTTCACTGAGCCTGAAATGAACAGGGAAAGACCTTGTCACACTATGCATAAGGTTGGCATACTAATACTCTTCAAAGAGATAATACATTCATTTCAATTCATGGTCAAACATATGAGACAGATATAAATTCTTTCTTTTGAAACTCTTAGCAGGCTAATCTATTGAGACATTAATTTCAGTCTTGCTCTTGCTGTTGTAAGAGACTAGAAAAAATAAAAAAGTAATTACTCCCTCAGGGCCCACCATCCCAAGAATAGGTAAAATCTTGAATTACAAGGTCTAGGCTCTTCCTACATCCCCCTCTCTCCATACCTACCCCCAGCAATACACACTGGTTAATAGCTTCTTGGGTGTTTCAGGCGCCACTCTAAAGAAGACCCTCCCTCCCAAGCCTTCATCTTGAGGATTAGGTAATAGAGAAACTATGCAGGCATTGCCCCAAATGGGGAGGGGAAAGAACTGATACCCGGTCAGGAAAAGAGCAAGTGGTCCCACCTAAGAGATGAATGGCTTCTTCCAGACTGGGAAGGGTTTTAGAGTTTCCAGAAGTGGAAACCTGATCCTGGCTTATATGCAGTCCCTGTGGGGATGAGGGTAGGGTGGGGTGTGAGAGCTGCCAGATGTGTCCCGGAAGTGAGATCCCGGGTCCCGGACCGGAGACGCATCAAAGACCCCCGTTACTCCACGCCAACTGGCTTGCAAGCTGTGGAGCTGTACCCTTCAGCGGTACCCCAGGGGCCATGGACTAGTAGCAACAAGACTGAAGAAAAACGCCCTTCCCTAAATTTCCCAGACTTCAGAGCACCAGAGAGGGGTGGGGGAACCTCAAGACTTGACTAATGAATTCGTATTAACACTGACAGGTGGGAGCTGAGCCAGAATTTTTTTTTTTTTTTTTTGATTTAGAAAATTAAAAGACAGGTGACGTTTCCTGCAGCGGAGCCCAGTGAAGGGAATTCACCTCAATTAGAAATATTTTTCAGAGTGCGGGCTTTGGTGCGAGGAAGGGCACGGTATGAAGGGCACTGGGGGTATGAGGCGAATTAACAGAGGGGCTACGGGGCCAGTATTCCGCTTCCTGACAATTTTCGTCACCAGTTGAGCGCCTCGGAGACGTTCAGAAAGAATGAGCTCGCGCAGGGACACCCGCAGGCAACCCGGCGCCAGGGCCGCGGGGCACCGCGCTCGCACCCACAGACCCCGCGCGCGTCCGCCCGCCAGGCCCGGACACAAACACACGCACGTGCGCCCCGGCCCCGCCGCGCGCACGCGCCCCAAGGCTCCGGCGGCGGCAGCGGGCGCGCGCGCGCGCAGTGCGCGCTGCCCCCCACGCCGCTCCCTCCCCTCGGATCGCGGCGCCTCCAGCGCCCGGGGCCGCTCCACCACCTGGGCCGCTGACTGGGAGGCGGAGGCCGTGGTCATTAGGCCGCGGCGGGCACGGCGGCGGCGGCGGCGCGGGTGAGACGAGCGGAGCGCCGCAAGTCTGCGGGGAGGTGATGCCGCCGCGCGCGGGCCCCTGCGCCAGGCGGGCGCGGTGACAGGCCGGCCTGTGCGGCGCTTCCGAGGGAGGCCGCGACGGAGCTGTCGGACTGGCCATGGGCTGAGACACTTCCTCTGCGAACAGGTGCAGTGGCCAGAGGTCCTGGGGGGAGCCCGCCGCGACAGGCCCCGGGGACCCTCAGTCTCATTCCGAAGCGTCCTACCCTACCCAGTGCCCTGCTGACCTTCCCTCAGCTCCTCCCAAAAGGCCCTGCTCACCTCACCTCTAAACCCGGCCCAGGCAAGCCCTGCGAATCTGCCCGTCGCCCCATCCGACAACGTGCACCCGCAGCCCGGCAGGCTCTGTCGACCCCCTCCTCTGCCCCAGTGTTTCAAGCCCACTGCTTGCACAGTGCCTGAGAATCCCAGCATCTCTTCCTTTCTCTTCTAGCCCAAGGGATAAAGTGGGGGTGGGGGGTGTGGGGAGCAAGGAAGGAGGGTCTATCCTTCCCTCTCAAGTCCCTGGTGACCATAAGCCCATCCTCTCTCCCTTACACCTGTAGTGAAAGTGACCCTTCCTTACCCTACCAGAACATGCCAGGTGACTCCCTCCCAGATCTTTCTTGTGGTCTTCCTCAACCTCCCCAGCGACACTATGCAACCCCAGCGTGACCTGCGAGGCCTCTGGCTCCTGCTGCTGTCCTTGTTCCTGCTCCTCCTTGAGGTGGCCAGTGCTGGCCGTCCCGTGGTCAGCTGTCCTGCTGCCTGTCTGTGCGCCAGCAACATCCTCAGCTGCTCCAAGCAGCAACTGCCCAACGTGCCCCACTCCCTGCCCCGCTACACAGCACTACTGGACCTCAGCCACAACAACCTGAGCCGCCTGCGGGCCGAGTGGACCCCCACACGCCTGACTCACCTGCACTCCTTGCTGCTGAGCCACAACCACCTGAACTTCATCTCTTCTGAGGCCTTTTCCCCAGTACCCAACTTACGCTACCTGGACTTGTCCTCCAACCAGCTGCGTACACTGGACGAGTTCCTGTTCAGTGAACTGCAAGCACTGGAGGTGCTGCTTCTCTACAATAACCACATCATGGAGGTAGATCGCTATGCCTTCGATGGCATGTCCCAGCTGCAGAAACTCTACTTGAGCCAGAATCAGATCTCCCGCTTCCCTCTGGAACTGGTCAAGGAAGGAGCCAAGCTACCCAACCTAACGCTCCTGGATCTCTCCTCCAACAGGCTGAAGAACTTACCCTTGCCGGACCTGCAGAAGCTGCCCGCATGGATCAAGAATGGGCTCTACCTGCATAACAACCCCTTGCCTTGCAACTGTGAGCTCTATCAGCTCTTTTCACACTGGCAGTACCGGCAGCTGAGCTCTGTGACAGACTTTCAGGAGGATCTGTACTGCATGACCTCCAACAAGATACACAATGTCTTCAACCTGAGTTTCCTCAACTGCAGCGAGTACAAGGAGCGTGCCTGGGAGGCCCACCTGGGTGACACCTTGACCATCAAGTGTGACACCAAGCAGCAGGAGATGACCAAGGTGTGGATGACACCAAGCAATGAACAAGTGCTGGGTGAGGTGGCCAATGGCACAGTGATGGTGTTCAAGGATGGCAGCCTTCATTTCCGGAAGGTGCAGGTTGAGGATGGGGGTGTGTATACTTGCTACGCCATGGGAGAAGCTTTCAACGAGACACTGTCTGTGGAGTTGAAAGTGTACAATTTCACCTTGCATGGACACCATGACACTCTCAACACAGCCTATACCACCCTAGTGGGCTGTATTCTCAGCGTGGTCCTGGTCCTCATATACCTGTACCTCACCCCTTGCCGCTGCTGGTGCCGGGGTGTAGAGAAGCCTTCCAGCCATCAGGGAGACAGCCTCAGCTCTTCCATGCTTAGTACCACGCCCAACCATGATCCTATGGCTGGTGGGGACAAGGATGATGGTTTTGACCGGCGGGTGGCCTTCCTGGAACCTGCTGGATCTGGGCAGGGTCAAAATGGCAAGCTCAAGCCAGGCAATACCCTGCCGGTGCCTGAGGCAACCGGCAAGGGTCAGCGGAGGATGTCGGATCCAGAATCGGTCAGCTCTGTCTTCTCTGATACACCCATTGTGGTGTGAGCAGAATGGGTTGGTGGGTAGATTCTGCCCCAGGAGAGGTAATGCACCCCCGAAGGATATGAGGGGATGGAAGAGAGGGCTGGCTGCCCAAGGGAGTGGGTTCCCTCGACCTCAAGGGAATTGGTCACAGCTACAATAGCAGGTAAGATCCCAACCAGGGTGTGGCTGCCATAATTTTCAAAATCCTCAGGCAAATGCTACGCCCTCTCCAAAGCACTGGAAATTCTGAATGTGTTGGAGGAGGAGCAGGAGCAGGAGTGTGTCTCAGTTGGGTGAGAATGAGAAAGGGGTGGAAGGAAAAGCAGATTCCCTAAACTTTTTCGAGGTCATCCCTAGCTCCTTAAGAGACAGTCATTTGAGAGAAAAAAAAAAAAAATCAAAAAACCTTTTTTTTTCTATCTCTGCCCTCCCATACTTGTGATGGGGGAGGGCCTTCCACACTGGGGAAAAGCTGTAGTATCTTCATTGGCTAGGAAGTCATACTTCACAGCTGGGGAAATGGAAAACCTAGGAAAATGAGTCAGGAAATGGTTGAGACCTCAATTAATAACACTCCCCGAAACGGTTGTGAGACTTCCCACCAATGCCTTCCTCTTCCCCAGTGAGCCTTGGGTAGATGGGTCTTTGCAGGAGCCCTGACCCGTGGTCTGTGGGATACAGCAACACAGTGAGATGTGGCATTTGTGTCCTGTCCTCAGATCAGTGGCACAGAGGGGTACAGCATGAACTGAGGGGTCTGTGTCACAGCATAGGTGCCAGCATAAAACTGGTAGATGGGGGGTGGGGTGGGGTGGACTTCAGAGAGGCTAATTTCCTGGTTTGTAAAACCCTTGGTTAGTATTTCAGTCCCAGCACCTGTGTGTCAGACCAGGGTGGAGGCTGCTGAAGGCAGAGCTTTTATGGATGCCTGCCAGAGCCAGGAGATGTCGGGCCACCTCCCACTAGAGGGCTGAGGGTAAACCAGCCTCTATTATGTGGCATCCAGCTGGACCTACCTGATTTACTGTGTTTGCCATCTCTTCATTCAGTCTGCTTATCAGGCTTAGGTGGGATTCTGGGTGAAGGAGCCCAGCGAAGTCTGGCTCCAGCTGGGCTAGACTGAGCTTGGGAATAGAAGAGATCAAGCAAATATCTCCTCTATATTGACAAGGCTGCCTTGCTCCTCTCTCAGAGATCTCACCCCTGCTGCGAAGCCAAAGCATGGGATGTCATTGCCACAGAATGGCAGCTTGGAGTGTGGCTTAGAGTTCTGCCCTCTCCACAAAGTTCCAGGCAATCTTGTGGCAGACAGTAGCACTAAATTTTCAGAAAGTATGTCCTGCCATCCCCACTCCTCTCAGCCAGAGATCTGTGCAATTGTGGTCTTCAGGCCAGAGGAGCCCAATACTCCATCCCAGAACACTCTGGATATGGAGGTGATTGCTCCCATTAACTTCTCCCTTTGACCATACTGCAAATGCTGGGAGGTGGCTGCTCTGAGCTTTGGCAGGGAGATGGGATGAGCAGCGCAAAGGTGAATATGTTCTCTGATGTTGGTCTTTTCAGTCTCTCTCCTCTCCCACCAGGTTCTCTGTCCATTGGAAGTTCTCCAGATCCTCTAGTTATCCAACCTGCTCTTTAGGTACCAAGAGGTGTTTTTTACCTGAAGTTGAGGGCTGCTTGCTAGGAGGGCCTGTATCCAGCTGCCTATTAAGATTGGGGAAGGGGACTGGAACTCAACATCTTCCCCTTGTATGTCCTGGGATCTTAAGACTGCTGTCCATCCTTTATGAGTAATCTGGTTTTGTCAAGAGAGAGGTGCAGCACTTCCCTCAAGTACTTGCATGCTCGTAGGTATGCATGCTTATAGGTATGCATGCACACCAGCACTTTGACTTCCACCAGGACAGTGATTCTTAGTCCCCACTAACATCCACTCTCAGAATGGTCTCCACCTGTATGCCCTGTAGGAGAGACAGTGACCATGCCAGGCTCCCCCATACACAAACTCTTGTACTTGAATTTCTGAACTCCTCGAAGCTTTGCCCATGTCTCCATGGCACTGAATCACTTCTCTGCAAAGGCTGGAGTTAGGAGAACCTTGGTTTGAAGACCCTGGGAGAAGCGGTGGTGAGAAGCTAGCTGGGTCTCCAAACTCCTCAGAAACCTTCTTCTTAAAGACTTAAAGTTGATATGTTTGAGAAGTTAAGACAGAATTAGGCAGGGGGGCCAAGCAGCTTTAAATTGCTGTTCCTATGTTAACTACGCTGGTAAGAAAGGGGCAGGAGGGAAGAGAGTTATCTCCTTATATTCCAGAGACCTCTGAAGATTTTTGTTACTGGAGCTCACTCCTCAGACTTATCAGAGAACCTGGGGAAAATCTCATCTTCATGCTGCAGTTTCCCCTCTAGGCACTATCTGAGTAAGGCTTTGAAAATCTTTAAAGTGAATGTCAAATGAAACAGGCCTTCTGGGGCATTCGAGCTGAGCTCCTGAGGAGCAGGAAGGCCATTTTCTTCAAACATCCTACCCAGTTTAGGGAATAAGAAAAGGCCCCAGGGCTCTAAGACTCCCTATTATATCTACTAGTTTGGCCCCTAGTTTAAGAGACTTGGTGACGGTGCCTGACTGCTCCACCAAGAGATATAACTGATGAGCAGTCTCTTCTGTGGTTTTGGTTGATAGAACCCAAAGGTGGCTATCTCCTTGGGGGACTAAGGACTCAGCATTACGTAAGCTCACTAGAACCCTGTGTGTAGAAAACTCCCAGGTCTGGTTATAAGAAAACGCTGAGCGATCACCTCCTCCCCTCTCTACCACCCATAAACTAGACGTGTCCTCCAGGAAGCAGGTATCCCTGGGGACAGAGTGTGACAGGGCTCTACAATCTGTCTGTGTGATTATTTGTGATCTTTTTTTCTTTGCCTGTATTCGTGGGGCTCGCAGGAAGGGGCCAGGAGAGGGCACACTTCAGCTGGGGAGAGCAAAGCGGACTGATTCTAATTTTCTGTGTGTTCTTACCTCTGTACTTCTTTGTAGCCCTGCTGGCAAGCAAGCGGGCCTCCCTGTGTCCAGGACCCTGTTCCTCCCACTTGTGTACTCCCAGGCTGGCAAACTTTGGAGCCTCTGGGCTCTGAAAACTAGACAATGATCATTAAACCTGGCTTGAGTCTCTGTTCTGGCATGGTGTGTGACTGGTTTATTTATTTTTTCAGACTGTGGCTGATGCTTACTGTTCCTCAGAAGGATGTGGCCCATCTAGGGGAAGAATATTTAAATTGTTGTCATAAGGGCACAGGTGGAATCTACATCTAGGAATTAAGATAGACCAGGAGTTGGCAAATTTTTTCTATCAGGAGCCGCATAGTAAATATGCTAGGCTTTGCCGGCCATGAAATATCTGTTACCGCTACTCAACTGTGATGTAACACAAAAGCAGCCACAGACAATACAAAATGAACGATTGTGGGTGTGTTCCAATAGAAATTTATTTATGGGCATTGAAATTCAAATTTCATATAATTTTAACATGCCTTTTGATTTCTGCAGCCATTTAAGAATGTAAAAACCATTCTTAGCTTCGTGGATCACACAAAAACAGGCACTGGGCCGGTTTTGGCCCACAGGCCCCCTCTGAGATAGATTCTCAAAAGAAATGTCACAGGCTTTCAATAGTAGAGTTTAGAAATTCCATGGTTTGGGGCTAAAGCCCATCAATAATGAACTCTTCCTGGATCCATAGGGAGGAGGGTTGCCTCTGCAGCATTCTGTTAAAAGTTAGGTTCAAGCTGATGGACCGTAATGGGGAAAAATGCTTGGATTGTGTTAACACAATTGGTGGGGAGCAGCTCACTTTCACAATATTTTGATTATTACCAGTATATTTTCACATTGTGAATAGTATCCATCTTAGATTAAAAGTATATTCATCTCATATTCACAGTTTGGCATGTCCTAGGCATTGCATGGAACAGAGAGATGCAATCCCCATTTTCTTGGTACAGACACAGCTTACCAGAAATTGGACTGGATTCTATTAAACTCTGAACATGCAAATTCTCTGGCTATTCCTTTGGTACTACTGGAGGGGGGAGTGTCAAAGTTGAGTCTAAAGGGGGAGAGGAAATGGTGTAAGGAAAAAAGAAATTAATCAGAATTTGAATACTTACCTAATTGCTTACATTTATAAAATCTTGACCAAAGGGCAGTCGTCCTCTGTGAAGAAAGTTGTCTTCTTCCAAAGTGATAAGGATGGAAATACCTCACAGCCAGCCACATCAGAGAAAACAACTTTGGCAGTCAATGAAACGACAGATGTTGATGCCAGAGTGTCCCCAGAGTTGACATTAATATAGCATTTTTGCATCTTTTCAACGCAGTTTTTGCTATAGCTGTCAGTTTGGCCAAGGGGATGAAGCTGGTAAAGAGAACAGGTCTGGGGAAAACTACTTGTTCTCTTCTATATTTTGGCCTGTGCCAAGCCCTATCACTGAGCCCCGGAAGTTTTGATACTCCTCTCTCCATCATCCCAAGGAAGTCGGTGGCTGGATCTCTTCACCCCCAACCCAAGCCACAGTAAGTTCCCTAGATTCTGGTCAGGGTATGTAAATTTGTCTGCCAGGTCTTGTAGCACTTTCCCTATCACCTCTTAGGTAGCACTTCTCAAGGGTGGGAAGAAGAGGCTAATATGACAAGTGCCTTTTAGAACACAAGACGAGCGTTTAGTTGGTTGGCTAGCCTAGTCTCTCTTCACCTGATCTTTCAACTCCTTCCCTTTCTGCAATTGCAGTCCTCGAACCACTTATCTTGCTTCCCAAGAAACCAGTAGAGCTTTACTTCCCCACCCATGTGGTGGAAAAGGCCCAGGCTTCTTCAATAGGCTGGACGGCTTTTCTGGTCTGGCTACAGTGAGCCTTTGCTGGATGCTTCCTCTCCTGGGAGAGGAAGGCTAAAGCAGCTGCCAAGTCAAGCCCCTTCATCAGGCTTATACACTGTCAGGTGGAAAATAGCAAGTGGTAAGGATATTTAGACCTGCCCACAGACCTTCTGGTCTACCTCGGCCTGTTACTGCCCCAGGATCATAGAAGGCATGGAACCAAGGCCTGAAAGGACCAGTGTTCAGTGAGCCAGGACATGGAGCAGTGGGACTTCTAGAGGCTGGCATGCATAAGGCCAGAGTCGTTGCCCCTGAAGCTAGAGGCACTGTACGTGTGCATGTGTACGTGAGTGCAGATTAGGAGCAGGGGGCACTGTAGTTTGACAGGCAGTGCTTTGTGCTGCTTTTCCCTCACCTCCCACTGTTCCCTCACTCAGCGGAGGATTGATTCTGGTGTGGGCCTAAACGGAGAGCTTTACCCCAATTCTGAGTTACCCATATGCGGAGACATCCTTAGAAAGCGCTGTGAGGTAATGGGGAAATCTGCTTTAAAGACAGGGATTCTAGGGCCACTCACATGTGCTCAGTGAGACAGAGGTGAATCTTCTGGTACCACAGAATATCATGAAGCAGCTACTTAATCTGCTTCTAGCAGAGGCTAAAAAAATCATCTGGGAAATTCTGACAATACAGGTGGATTAAAAACTGGGACTCCTGTTCCCTGACCACACTGGTGACCAGCCAGGCCTTCTGGGTAGAAAGGGAGGGTCATCTTGCTGGAGGGAATTTGTGCCTGCTTTAAACCTAGCCCATTGCTGCAGATTGTCTCCATCAGACCACCCTCCTGGGCAGTCCTGGGGGACTGTTTCCCTGCCTTTCAGCTTATGTCTTCTCTGCCTGTGCGGGCAAGAATTGCTGGGGCCATGCCCACAATGCCTGACTGGTGTTTCATCCCTATATCCCACGACAGAAAATAACATTTACAATGAAAACAAACACCCAAGCCTCCGTGCTGCCGTTACTCCTGCCTCTCTGTGTCCACTCCAGGGAGACTGCTGGCTGTTCTCAGAGATGGAATGGAAACTATCTTTCCCCTGATTTAAAGAGAATTGCTTTCATGGGGGGAGAGGGGGTGCATGCACATCTGTGCATGCTGTAGTGTGTTTTAATTTGGTAAACAGCTTTGAGGAAGCCTGGACTGTGAGCCTTCTCCAAGAGCCTGGAACAGGGAAAGGGAAACTAACTGTGAGGCCTGGGGGCCAGTGGCCATCTTTGTCACCGTTCTGTATTCCCAGTGCATGGCATAAGGGCATGGGGGGCAGGCAGAGCTCAGCCTGTGGCCGTGAAGGAATCAGGGTGGCAGGGCTGTGTTCATTACCATGGCCCCTCCTTTCCTGGCTCCTCTGCCCCACTTTTCTCTCAGAAAGGCAGAATTAGGTAGGAGGGGTTTGATTACATCTGTGACCAGCAGCTCCAGGCTAAGAACAGCTTCAGGAAATTCAGGCTGGACCTAGCGGGCAGTTGCACTGACTCCCAGATTTGCAGTCAGTCCCATGACTTGAAAACATCAGGTAGGCAAAACTTGGGCAAGCTTCACTAGGGTCACAGCCTTCGAGGCATTTCTGGCAGGAGTGGATGGGGGCTGACCTTGTGTCCAGAAGAAAGAAACATGTCTGTGCTCCCTAACAAAGGCCAGCCACCAACACAATCTCTCTAAGACTTGGGTCCCCTAAGCATCTTAGGCATAACTGTTTATTGCCTCCCTAGGAAGAATAAAGCCAGAGCCAGACTCAGTGAGAAATAAGGACAAGAACATCACAATACCACCCATTTACATTCATTTAATGCTTGGTACTTTTCAATGCCTGTTAACATTCATTCTCTCATCTAACCCTCACAACATCCCTGTGAGGTAGGTGAAGCAGTACATGATTTGCCCATGGCCACATGGGAGTTAGATCTTCTAACTCCCAGACCAGTACACTTTTCAGTCCATGATCCACAGGCTGTCTATGCCAGCCAGACAAAGGGGCATCAGGGGCACACAACCAGAAGCTTCCCTGCTCCCTAAGCTTGCAGGAGGGCACCAAAATGCTGAGGTTGGGGTGTCAGGACCAGGGCTGTCCTCTGGAGGCCAAGACAGGTACACTGAAGGAAGAGCAGGAGTACTAGAAGGCCAGGGTCAACAGTGGCCACTGCCAGTCTCAGCCATGCAACACTGTGTTCCCTTCATCTTGACCTTTGTCAGGTGCAAAGGCCTCCTTAGTCTACTCAACTCCCAGTGCCCACTGTCAGAGAAGAGAAGCCTCCAGCCGTAGCTGGGACACAAGATTCCCGACTCCCTTTCCTCCCCACTCTGTTACACTCTGCAGCCCAGGGAAAGGGGGGTAGGGGGGGTGAGGGCTGGCTGACTCAGCCTGCA
This sequence comes from Choloepus didactylus, assembly GCF_015220235.1. Classification (NCBI taxonomy): domain Eukaryota; kingdom Metazoa; phylum Chordata; class Mammalia; order Pilosa; family Megalonychidae; genus Choloepus; species Choloepus didactylus. Next base: position 131,464,038 of record NC_051308.1, read on the forward strand.
AGTGCTTAGAGATCTGGAGCTGAAAGGCCCCAGCACCATTCAGCTAATGATTATTATTAACTCTGAACAGGCCTGAGCACAGCAGCCAGCTGGCTCAGGGAGGATGCCTGGCTCTCCCACAGTGAGGCTTCAAAAGCAAGACCCACAGAAGCCATGCACCGGGGTGGAAGGGTGGGGACAATGAGAAAGAAGGGACAGGCCAGTGTCAGGGAGTGGGGAGGGGTGGACTGCCCTGTGAGAGGGAGGGGAGACAGGAGGCACAGGCTGGCGAGAGACAGCAGCCCACCTTCCGTGCAGCTGATGGGCCCAAAAGGTGAGGCTGGAACACTTTCCCCAGACAAGAGCTTCTGCCATTCAACACCACCCCAAGGCATGACAGGACTTAGGGAGGGGGTGGTTATGGGAAAGATGGGGGCTTTCTTCCAAGGGACATCCAAACCCAGAATGGTAATCCCATTATCATTCTGCATTTGGATAAAAAACCCACTATATTTCTAGTGTCCTCAAGACTGAGTTTGAAATCATCACACTTGGAATCAGGATTTAGTGAGCTTGATATGCAAATCTGTGCAAATGACTCGCAGATTTTAATCTGAGCACCCTGGCTTTTTTAAAAAAGGCAAAACAGGATGACTACTAGCAGCTTTCCCTAGCCATAGGGACAAGGGCAAAAGGGCAGGCATTTGCTTTCCCCCAAGGCCTCTGACTCGTTGCTGAGGAGTCCAGCTAGTATCTCAAATGGAGACAGGAGAGTGTGGAAAACGGGGGTGGATGCAAAGAAACACAAGCAGGAGGCATATGCAGCCTGCAGCCACCGTGATCCCAGCTGGAGAAAGACTGCCCTGGAACTGAGGTCTAATGCCTGTCCAGCTGCTGCCCCAGGATGTGAGGGCAGGTGGTGACAGGACAGATGGAAAGAGGGGAGGGAAGTCCCTCCCAATCTAGTCTGCCAGAAAGGGCTCCCCCTGATGACCTACTCCCGACACTGCAGCCAGCCACTGCTAAGCAGGAGATGCCCACCTGTGCCTTCCTCTTTGCCCTGTGCCCCTGCCCTCCAGGCCCACCGGTCAGAGAGGTGACAGCTGGGGCTCCTTCCTCCTGCAGAATATAAATGACTTCCCCCTTCCTCCCAGGGCTGGGAATAGACATCAGCTGGCACAGCCCACGCAAACTGCCGGCTGTCAGCATGCCCACCCGCCCGCCAGCCCCCGCACCACCTGGGAGGAGGCAACACCTCAGGCAGGCTCAGGCTTTATGGCATTGTCTCCTTGGCGCTCAAAGCAAGCTGGTGAACCTCACCCAGCCCTCTCACTGTCCTGTAGACAGGATGAGACCTCTAAACTGGGGCTGGTGGAAGCACAATGGGAGGAGAAATGACATCCCTGGCACTCCAGGGATCAGGTGGGATCTAGGTGAGAATCTCCTCCATGCAGCTCCAGTAACCATTTCTTTCCAGTTCAAACCCCATGGGACAGTTTCAGAGGGGGAGAGAAGGCAATGAAGGAAATAGGAACAATCATCCCCTGCACAGAGGGCAGCCTTTAGATGCTGAGCCTGACGAGCTCTTGGGAGATGCCATCCGACCCAGGAGGAGCCTAGTGAGGTCCATTTAGAGGACATTTTTGCACTCGCAGCCCCTATACCCATAGTTTTGGGTCACACCAACCTCCCTGCTCTGAGGCACCCAGAGAAGAGGTTCTGAATATTTGGAAGACCTTGGACATCCAAAATACTGGCTCTCAGGAACCAGAGCTCCAGCCTCTATACCCCATGCCTCCCAGAATTTCCACTGAGCTGTCTCTATCTGCCTCAACAACAGCTTTCCTGGCTCAGCTGTCTTCAGTCCTTGCCATGATCTATAGTGGCCCCATCTCCCCAACGGAGTCAGACCACAGTTAACCAGTCTGGCATTCAGGCCTTGTCACCCAGGGCAGTCTGGGGAACTTGTTTCAGCCTGGAACAAGAAAGGGTCTATGCAGGGAAGAAGTCCAGCCTTCATCTGCCAGCTGGCACCAAACTCAGCCCCCTTCTTGGGCCAAAAAGCTGGCAAAGAGCCGACAACTGCAGTAAGCTTAAATGATAAGGAGAGAAGGGGAGCCAAGGGTACTTGTTTCTCCTGGATCAGAGGAACCCTGCCCCACTTCTTTGACCCTTATTGTGTTCTAAAAGTGACCATCCACCCCTCAGAACAGCTCCACAAAGCTGTGTGCTAAGGCAAGAAACTGAACCTTAAGAAGGGTAAAACATGAGATGGCCAAGACTGTTTTGTCCCTGAGAATGGGTCAGAAGAAGGGGCACACCCACATCCTGCAGCTCTCAAGCCAGGATCCTGATGGAGCTCCTGAGAGGTGTGCTGAAAGAAGTTGTTTGCTGGACTCATCTTCTTTCCCATTGTTGCAGCCAGGAGCTGGAGTCTTGGTTAATTAAGTCAATGCCCTTCTGTTTTTCTAAAAGCTTTAAAGTGACTTTAGTGCCTTTACTATCTAGAGTCCAGGAGACCCTTACCTGGGCTCCTTCTCTCCAAGGGCCTGACGCCTTGTGCCCTGGTCCATGTGCCAAATCAGCACAGATTCCTGAAAGGACACGAGGGCAGAACTGTCCCTCCAGGGAGTAAGGGGAGAATGAATGTTAAGAATCACATCCTGAGTCTGCCAAGTAGTCCAGCCCATAGTCCAGAGCTGGGAGGATACTCTGTGACATCAACCTGACAGCCACTGAATTTTAGAGATGGAGAAACTTACAGATTATTTAGAATCATTCATTCATTTTGCAGAGAAGGAAACTGAGGTCCTGAGACATGCAACTTGCCTAAGGTTGCACAACAGAACCTAAGACAACCATAATCCATAATAAGACCCATGGACTCTCTCCATTACATCACACCACTTTCTCAAAAGTCATCTGAAAATCCATAACTATCATTCATAACTCACAAGAATTCAACTCTTCATCAGGCACACAAGCAAGAAATGACCTCCACATCCACCACCACCCAATATTCCTGTCTCCCATCAAGAGTGGAGGCTTACAGACTTAAGTGCCCCACTTCCTTCCACTTGTATGCATACATGTCCCCATTCTGGCCCAGAGTCATCACCTCTGTAATAGCTGTTTGGGTTTCTGCAGTCCTTGGTCCAGCCAAGAAGTACAAAAACCCTACTACTTCTGAAAGTAGTCCCTTGAAGGTCACCAAAGGAACCATGGAAGTCCAAGGCAAGCATCCCACTTGGATTCAGAGTTTGGAGGAACTCACACTTCCATTTTCTTCCTTGGCAAGTAGGAGCTGGAGATCTGGTGCATGATCACCAGGGCTGGGTAGAGGGGCAGTGCCAGGCACAAATACCAGGCTGCTCCTTTGATCTGGGCCTGGAACCACACTGAGCACATGCCCAGGAGCACTGTTACAGTGGCCATCAGGTAAATCACCAGTCCGCAGGTAAGATGGTAGAGCTTGAGACGAGCCACCCGCGAGACCCTGGCCACCCGGGGACAGAGGAGGCAGAATCCACACAAGGCCTGGCCGCCAGTGGCCAGCAGGGTCAGAGCCCCTGCCCAGCTGTGCCAGGATGACAGATGGGGCAGCTCACTGCGGGTCCTGCTGGAGATGATGAAGCCCAGGCCTAGGACTGCACAGAGGATAGCCATGGTCTGCCCCACCCAATGGAGCCAGATCCGGGCCTTGCGGGAGCAGAAGAAGAATGGGGAGTGCTCAGGTGAGAAGAGTAGGATGGCCTCAGCCATGCAAAGGCAGAACTGTGAACACAAGAGAGGGACAGTGAGCCTCAGGACCAGCTTAAAGTAGGTGAACTCATACATCCAAACAAGGGTGGAAGCTAAAGAGCATCCATCAGGACCTCCTGCCTCACAGGCCAGCATTTCTGGGAACAATTGGGAATCAACACTTGAGAAGTTTCACCATTCATGCCGACCACCATCCCCCTCCCTCCAACTTCTGTAGACAGTGACTCCCATTTCTCCACCAGTGGGAACAGCAAATGTTAAACCTCCTTCTGAACTTGAGGTGGGGGGGGTGAGAGGATGGGGTTGGTGGGGTGTATGCTGGAGAACACTCCTTCCCCTTTCTCCTTTCAGGCCCCAGTGGAAAAAGAGGTATCTTCCAAGTCTCTCCACCCCCTCAAACACCTGAAACTTTACCAATGGGCCAGCCCTCCACGTTTCCTGATTCTATTGGTTGCAGGGGAAAATAGTGCCCTAGCTGTTTCTCCCACCTCTCTGGGCCTTAGAAAGACTAAGCCTTCAAAGGCTGGATGCTTCCTTAGGGGTGAATCTAGGCATATCCCAACAAATCAGCTGCAGAAAGAAGCCCAAACTCACCGCCAAGGCCATGAATACAGGGTGCCACGAGAAAAGACCTGAGAATCAAAGAGAACAGGCTGATGGCTGGGAACAATTGTTCCTGCCCCTGTGGCTGGTGGAGCCCAAAGGATCTGGCTACAGGGTCAGTGCATCATCCCCAACCCTAATAAGAAATCAAGAACTCAGGGCAAAGTGGAACAGCCAAGGAGCCTTAGGGTGAGCAAACGAGAGGGCCTCCCCACCAACATACATTAATCTTGCCCGGGTTCCCATCTGGCACCTCTCAACTGTCAGCCCAGTCCTCAAATGGTCCTCGGTCTCCCTCATTTACTTGCATCCAATATCAGATGAACTGTTCTGTCTTATTCAGTCTGCCCTTCTCCCTCCAGCAGCCCAAGCCTCACTCTTCCGAGGCCTCGAGGCACCACCCCTTACAACCCCTCCACAGTCCGTCCCTCCACTCTTCGGGGTCCCCACTCCAAGCCTCCTCGCGTTGCCCCTCCGGCATCTCGGCTCCGCCCCCTTCCCTGGCCCCGCCCCGCACACTCACTGGTTCCTGGCCGGGACAGCACAGTCAGAAAGATCGTGAAGCCCAGAGCCACCAGGTGCGCCAAGATTCCACTGCCTCTCCGCAGCCAGCGGGTCAGTCTCGGCTCCTTCGCTGGAGCGGGAACTAGACCTACCTCCAGGGACTGCATGGCCGGGCCGGGCTGGCCGCTCACTCCCAGCTGCCGGGGAGTGTCTTCCGGGTTTGTGATTGCGGAGGCGGCCGCGGCCGCAGGAGCGGCTCCTCCCCCGGGACGCCGTCGGCCGAGCGGCGGCTTCGTCCACAGCGCCTCCTGGGGGCTGGGGGGGGAGCGCATGTGGCCGGGAGAGGGGCCCGCGCCCAGGAGAACCGGGACGGAAGGGGGACAGCTCCAGACCACGGTGTTCCTCCAGCCAATCTCATATGTATCTTTATGCCTACAAGAGCCTTTGTCCCAAGCAGTCTTTACACATCCGTGACAAATGACTTCAGTGAAACCCCGTCATAACCTCGAAGCACTGAACTAAGAGTGTGACACCAGCTTTTGTGTAGTTCTCCAGAAGTACTGGTTTCCTTGGCTGCCCACGCTCGTCTGCTATCCCTCTTCCATCTTGTTAAGGGGACAAGATTCCTCCCTGCCTAAAAGCAAGGAGAATGAAAGGAAAGGACAAGGCCAGAAAACAATGCCCTATTAGCTGGTAAATTGGGATTTGAGGACCAAAGGAGGGAGGTGTCACAGTCTCATCCCTTGTCTGTGCATAGTTGTTGTCCCAGGGAGAGAAGTGGAAGAACTGGGGCACTGCCAGCCCTTGACACATCCACACAGCTGCTCAGCCCTGGGGAGCTGGGTGATCCTGAGAGGCCAGATCCTCCTACACTCCTGCTGCCTCCCACACCACAGGGAGTTCTGTCAGTGATTATACCTTTGCCCTTCCTGTCTCCGAAAACAGTGTTGTCCAAGGAGGACTACCTAGGAGATGCTCTACCCCTTCCTTAAGGGCAAGCCCACAGGCCAGGGAGAAAGAGACCAAAACAGGTTGGCCAGCAGAAACCAGCAGTTACTAACTCAGCTCAAGCCTGTACATGGTAGAGAAAATGAGGCAGAAACAGCTGAAGAACCTGAAGCCCAGGGTTGCTGGAGGACTAGAAAGGGGCTAGAGCAGACTCCTGCAGACCACCAGAGCAAAGAATAGAGTCAGAGGTGTGGCTCCCCTGCCCGTCAAGTTTCCGTTCCCAGTGAGACTATAGTCGTCTCTGGATTCAGAATGGTCAGCTCTGCCTTAGAGAGTGGCATCAAGGCTGTGGGCCTTATTTGCTCTCCACATTCTTCATCATCCCATCTGGAGAGAGGACCCTGCTCCCCACTTCCCCCAGTGATACAAACCCCAGCTGTTTCCTAACTGTTTCAAAGAAAAATAGAAACAAGATTTTGCAGGCAAGTGATGGGAGCTGCAATCTGACAGCCTATCATCCCATCCTCCTGGGGTAGGTTTGGGGACAGTAAGGACACTCATTTTGTTAAACTTTTTTCTTCCTTTGCTATGTTTCTGTTTTTATATTTTCTTAGCAGCAAGAGAACAGGGAGACAGTCTTGAGGTATTTTAAAGAGGTTTTTTTTTTCTTAAAAAAAATAATATAAAGTTATAAAAAGCGGCAGCAGCCTGGGGCCCGGATCTGGAGGGAGGAGGTGCTGGCGGCTCCATCGCAGTGGGCAGGCACTTTCTTGTTAATGGGCTTTTGACTGCAGGAAAACAAGAGGCAAGAGACAGAGTCAGGGTGGGGACCTCCTAGTCCTCCCACTCAGGGAACTGTGTGGACCATAAGGACTTAAGGCTTCATTTCCGAGGCCTGGTGAGTAGATCTGGGCAAAGGGGAAGATGAGTGCCCACCTGGCTGGAACAGCCTGTGTAGTGAAGCCAGGGAACACGCATATGTGCACACATACTCAGGCCCTGGGCAACTGTCATGCTCACGGTGCTCATATAGGTGCCACTGGAATTGGTGCATCTGGCCTGGGCCTGAACCAGTCCCAGTAAGTCCCTCCTGGCTGAGATCAAATGGATAGCTCATGGCATGTTACTCCAGGACTCCCATCAGAAGGGGCAAATAAACACAGCTGTGGGCTTTACCAGAGCCCTGGAGAACTTGCCTGGCTCCCGAAAACCTGGAAGTGGGCATATATGCAAGGCAGGCACACGTGTACATGTGGACCTTGAGTTGTGTTCCTGCCCTCCTTTGCCCTACGGCCCAGGGGCAGAACCAGAACAAGACCCACCCACCCACCCTGCCGTGCAGTCTTTTAGGCCACAGCTCAGAGGCCCAAGCTCAACCCCATCACCCCAACCCTTCCTCTTAGAGCTCAGAGATCATGGTGCCCAACCGCTTTTCCTGAAGGGGACAGAAGGTAGCTCTGGTTCCTGGAGTGAGAGCCACAGCCAATTCAGGAGGAAGTGGCCTTTAAGTTAAAGCAAAAGAGGGTGGGAGTAGGGAAAGGCGGCATCTCCTTAGCCCAAGGAAGAGGGCTGGGGAAAGGGGAATGTCCATCAGGCAGAAGCTGGGGTCACCTAGCTAAGAGCTGACCTGCCTCTCCTTAAAGAAGATAGCCCAGGAACTCTCTCTTAACTTCCCCCTTTCCTCCCTTCCCAGCACAAACATTTACTTAGCACCTTCTCTTGTATCAGGCACCCACTGTGCACCTGCTCTGACCCATTCTGATCCTTCCCTGCCCAAGCTCTTCAGGGACCTGGGCTGGTACCTTCAGTGTGGAGCACTTCTCCTCAAAGGCCAGGGCCGGGCCCGGCTTCTTGCGGCGCACAGAGCAGGTTGCATCGGCAGGAGTGCCAGCCGGACAGTGCTTGGCCTTCACCGGCCGGCAGTAAGTGGCCAGGTTTTTCCGCTTCTTGGCTACCTCCTCCTCAGAGAGGCAGTTGGTTGCCAGGGCCTTGGCTGGGTGTCCAGCTGCTCCCCGGTTCTCCAGCTGAGATGCCCTGACCGGTGTGGGGGGTAGGTGAGGGGAACCCCGACAGTCCAGGGGCCCTGCCCGCTTCATTCTTGGCCCCACTGTTCCATTAAGCCCCATGCCCAGGGCTGTTTTAGTCTTTGCAGAGAGGCCCCGACAACCAGAGGGTTTGCCTTTTCCAGTGGGCTCCAGGATGCAGGTCCGTTTGAAAGTGGTGGGGCCGGGGGATAACTTCCGTTTTCGAGAAGGGGCCTCCATATCGGCCCCGTCCTTGCCTTTGGACAACTTGCTGGCCTTGGAAGGTGGGAGCTTGCTAAAGGATGGGGATGGCGTGTTGGCCGGCAGTGGTGAGGTGATGGCCTGGCTCCCGCCCATGCACTCCGCCTGACTGCAGGCGGCTGCCACGCTGGGGGAGCCTGCAGGGTAGCTGGGGACAAGGCTGTCCTTGGTGGGGGGTGTGGAGGCTGGGCAGGCTGGTCTGAGGGGTGGGCCTGGAAGGCGGGGGCAGCTGCCCATGGAGGAGGGGCTCAGGGGGGCAGATAGTGGGGAACTGACAAGGTGGGGTGGAGGCTCAGCCGCAGGCGGGATCTTCCTGCAGTAAAAAGAGAGCCCCACCATGACTGCCAGGCAAATAAGAGGGTTTCCCACAAACATACACCAGTCTTTGCCCCACCTATTAATGGACTGCAGTGCCTATGCTGCCATCTGCTGGGAGATGTTGGAAGTTTTAGGAGGCAGGCATGGGTTCAGGAAGGAACGAAGACTAGTATAACATACATGCACTAGTACACAGACCCATTAAGAACCTCACTTTTGATCTCAGTTTGGCCATCCCTTATCCCTAGTTATCCCAAAGGTACTAGAAGGAATTGTTAAAAGACTAGATACATTCCCAGGCCACCCATTCATGCCTTGCCTCAGCCCTGCCACAGGCTGCTGAGTCTCCCCACTTCCTCTTCATCCCACTCCCCATCCAGGGTCTTCCTGGCAAACAGCCAAGGGATATCTATGGGGAGGGGGTGGAGGGGGAAATGTGTGCAGAGCAGGGCTTCAGAAGTCCATGTATGCCCTGGGAAAGGAAGTTCTGGGCCTGTGAGACTCACTTCCACATGTGTGAGCTGAGGTGCCGTTCCAGCATGGAGCTGAGTGCCGAGCAGAACCGGTCTAGCCGGCGGCTAAACACGTAGCATCCGGGGCTCACCAACCGGCTCCCAAAGGTGCAGAACTGGAGGCAGAAGGCAGGCATATGGTTAGCGGGACCCAAGGGACACACAGGATCTAACCTCCACTGTCAGCCAGGAGGGCTGGGCCACCCCCCCACCCCAGGCCCCTGCCCCAGTTCTTACCGCCTGTGGCCGCGGGGGCCGGGTTGCATAATGGCAGTCAGGGGGGAGGTGGAGGTCGTCAGATGTCACCTCCTCCTCACTCTCCTCGCTGGAGGCCTGGGCCCCACCCCGAGGCAGGGGGAAGGGGAACAGGCCTGGGTCCCCATCACCACCACTGGGGCCTTCATCATCCAACTCACTCTCAGAGGAAGCCCGGAACCTGGAAGGGCCAAAGGGGACATGACTGGAGTGGGGTCAGGGTGGGGGTGTCCCTGAACCTGCCAAGTCTAAGAAACCAGGACAGATGCCTGGCTGGGCAATCACAGGAAGAAAAGGAAGGAGGAAAGGAAGGGAAGGAAGAACAGAGCTCATAAAATAAGAGAGAGGAAGAATCAGGGGATACAGTTTCCAAGGGATTTTCTCCCCAGCCCCTTTCACTTCCCAAACCCTGCTTTCTTGGGGGAACACCTCTTCAGATTTGCCTCCTCCAGAGAAAATCTTCCAGGTTTAACTGTACCCAGCTCTGGTCAGCCCAGTCAACTCTCTCAACACCCTTCTCACATCACATTCTTGCTGTGCATCTATCTATGGGCTGAGCCTGTGTTTCAGGTCTGCCCCTCATGTTACAGGTAGAACCATGTGCATCAACTTGGGTAGGGCAGGCTCTCCTCCGGGTCTGGTGCAACCTCTGCACACAAAGGGGCCAGTGAATGAATCCACAGCTGGACTGCCTCACCCAGAACCCCTTTTGGCTCCCCAATTACAAGCCTTCTGTTGGAAAGTGCTGAGAAAATGCTCATATGCTGAGTATTAGATCTGGCACACAGAGGCTGGGGTGCTGTGGTATGCTAGGTTAGAAATAGGGGAATCATGCGCTGTCACACTGCCAGGGGCCCCCAGGTATCCCCCACACTCAGGGCTGAGGGAGCAGCCTTGGGCTTCTCTCCAGGGATCCCTGATAGCTTAGGGTCCGGCATCCCCAAGTGAGGTGAGGGCTGGATCCTAGACATACCTGGGCAGTGCACAGTATGGGTAGGTCTGTTTGGCACGAGCAGAGAAGGTGCTGCCGGAAGCAGCAGCCGCTGCCACAACCTGGACTGAGGAGGGGGGCTCCTGGGAGGGAAGCGTTGGCTCCTTGCGCCCTGGGCTCTTCTCCTTGGGAGACTCCCCTTTGCGGGAGTTGGCCTTCAGCTCTGCTACTAGCACATCAAAATCCTTGGCCCGGCCCTGGACCTCCCGGCGCTGGTGCACCGAATGTATCTAGAATACAGCAGGGTAGAGGGGTGGGGGGCTGTGTGAGCTGAGCATGAGGGGCAGCAGTGTGCTCTGGCCTGGGCAAGTGGAGAGAGAGAGGGTACGTGTGTTTGTGGGTGTGTTTATGTCTTTGGTTCACTCTCCCAAGGGGCCAGAACCCTTGGACCTTGACGCCACCCCCTCCCTGCTTGTTGCTCCCACCTTGTGCCTACTGGGGATGGCCTCCTCTCCCTTCCCTGGTCTGGGCCTAGCCCCCATCTATTGAGCTGGATTTTTGGTAACATAAATTCCTCTCCTTGCCCAAGAGGCAGGGGTTACCTTGCAGGTGAGCAAGCGGGTACAGATCTTTTTGGTCTCTGGATTTATCACCCCACACTGCCTGTTGAGGTCGCACTCCTTCCCTGTGGGGAAAGTGGTTCCTGTGAACCGTGAAGACATTTCCAGGAGGCTCATGGGAGCATCTGGCCTCTTCCTACTAAGGACCTGGGAAGAACCAGGACTAAGGCAGATAGGTCTTCAAGTCCTTGGGTTGCAGCCTTCCAGAACTACCCCTCTTAGTATCAGCATCTCTCTGCTGGGCAAGAGAACCACCCCACCCCCATCCCCACTCCGTGCCAAGGCAAGAAACAAAAGCAGCCCCAGGCCTCTGGGATGCCAGGGACACTAGCTGTGAGAGGAGTCTGGTGCCCTGGATCCAGATAAGAAAAGACATAAAAATCAACAGCCCAAGGTGTAGAAGGGTAACTTCACCCTGCTTGGGCACAGGCTCTCTGAGCCTCAATCAGGAGATCTGGGCTGGAGAGACGCTTCCCAGGAAGCAAGCAGGTCAAGTGTATGTCCGCATCAAGGGGTGACAAGGGCCCACCTGAATCATCAGGTGCTTCTGCACCCTGACAACCTGTGATGGCCAGGCCCAGTACTTCCTGACCTCTTCCCCATCTGGCCCAAGGATGAGGCAGCCCAAAGGATTCCCCACTCTATCGTCCTAATCCCCAAGACCATAACTACTCACGAGCCATCTTCCGGTGTGTTTTGGGGGTCAGCCTGGTCCCTCCAGGCTCCCTTCCAGGGGGGCTGCCTTCAGTCCGGTGACTGGGACCCTCGCTGGGGCCTATGCCGATGCTCTCCCTGCCAGGTGGTTCTTTAGGAGGGGGAGCCATGGGGAGTTTTCCAGGGGAGTCCTTGGTGGGGCCGCCCGGCTGGCTGAGGAAAGCAGAGGGCGGGGCCACCCTGATTCCGTGTCCATCGGGCTTCGGGAGACTGGACATCTTCTCCAGATTCACCACAGGCACAAAAAGGCTACACAAGGAGAGAGGGTATGGGCTGGGGAGTGGGGAGGCTGCGTCTGGGGCCTGGACTCTAGCCCAGAGCCATCTCCTTTCCAGCCCTGGAACTTGGGTGGGTTCCAGCACTGGTGTGAACATGAGAAAAGGGGACCCCATATTCCCTGGAGTACATGGAAGGGGGTTGCAGATTGGGCTAGCTGCCTCTGCTGACTGTCACCAGGGACCCATCAGCCCAGGACTGCCTCTCTGCGTGTCAGCCCCTCCCTAGTCTAGGGTCAGGGTCAGTCCCAGGAAGTCTCTGGTCTCTCCTTACCAAAGGTTGTCCTTCTGGGTCTTCTCAGGAGGCTGGTGGCCACGGCTCCGGGACCCCTGGCCCTTCTCCTTGGAGGAGGTTTTGGTGGAACCTGGGGCCCTACAAGCTGGGCCCTGCCCATTCACTACATGGCATTTCTGAGAGCTGGCAGGGGCTGGTGGTGGGGGTGGGGCCCGGGTATAAAGCTTGCTGAGGGGCCCATGTCTTCTTTCTGTCACCAGGAGGTGGAGAGAGTCATCAAGGTGAGTAGTATCAACTGCCTCCTCCCCCAAGCTCCTAGCTCTGCACACAGACTCAAGTTAGAGAATTTGAAGTTTCCATTGCTTAGATTTAAATATGCCTCTTCCCATTTGAGTTTGAGCCTTAAAGACTCAAAATTCTAGGCTCCAGCTGCCTGCACCTCTTAGCTCTTCCCTTAACTCCACCAGATGCTAGAAGTTTGCTCAAACAATAACCCTAACCTCCACAATCCTCTGAAGCCACCCCCAGGACCTCCTGTCCCCAATGCCTCCCTCCATTACCCCATACAACCTCCCAACTGACCCTGTCCTCAGAGTTCCATGTTCCACCTTCCCCTGCCCCACTATCTCCTCCCTAGGGCTCCCCTCACCGCAGTGCTTCTGGAAAGCTTGAGGCTTCACCACTTGGCTGCAGTGGTTACATACAACCAAATAGAAGTCGTCATGGGCAGGGCAGTGCCCGAAGATGGACATGTCTGCAATGACAGAAGCCCTCATCACTGGGGCTGGGGGCCCCAGGATTTCCCTGTAAGATCAGCGAGCACTCCCACCCCCCACCCCCACCACTCAGAAGGCACTTCACCTCCCAGCTGGCACAACGGGCTTCGTGCTGAAAGCTTCCAGCTTCCAGAGTTCAATCTAACCAGTCCCTAAGAATGTGGGCTTTCAGGTGAGTGGGTGCCAATCTCCTATGATTAGGTCACAGGAACCAGGGGAATGGGCTGACTCAGATCTATCGAAGTGAGGATCCCCAGACCTGCTGCTTCCAGCAGCCAACTGCTTCTAGGGTGCGGTGGGGGAAGGGAGGGTGGTCCTGTCTGTCCTGGGCCCTGGCCCTAACGTGTGTTGACTCCCACCTTCTTTAATGAGGGTCATGGCATCCAACTTCTTCGTGTTTTTGCTACTGTCCTCCAGTTCAGCCCCTGGAGGAGAAACACAGCTCAGAAGGCCCACCCCCTTCCCAGAAGCCCCATCTCCTCCCCCACCAGGGCCTGCAGGCAGGCAGTAGAAAGCTCACACTCCCTGATAAGCTCCTGGTGCTGAGGACCACTTGGAGAACCTTTCACTGGATCGTTCTCAAGTGCCCAGCTTTCTTCACCTGCCACCTTTAGAATAAGCTGGGCCCATAAAAAGGGATCCAGCCACTTTTCTTATGGACCCTTCCCTCTAAGGTGTAGTTCAGGATTCCGCTGCTGGCTGGTTAGGTGACTGTGGGTAAATATCACCTCTTTTCTGGGCCTGCTTCTCCATTTAAAGAGGAAATGGTCCTTAATTAATTTAACTATAGATCTGAGACCCTCCTTGAGATTTCTCAGATGGGTCCTTCCAACTTCTCTGTGGCATCCCAAACAGATACTCTCCCAGATCCCCACCCCTGTGAACTCAATATTGCTCCACCTGAGTTACCATAGCATTGTCAAATTTATACCCAGCTTCTCAGGTCCAGGATTGATATGATGGCCACAGAGCATAGAAACAGCTGTCTTGGGACCCTTGGCATCTTCAAAGTCCCCTTGGTCAGTCATGCAAGCCTCTCCCCTCCTTAGGGGACTTTGGGCAAGGGTTGTCCTTATACCTCAGTTTCTGGGTTGATGACAAAAAATTCTTAGCTGTGCAAAGCAGCTCTATCCCCATCCCCCTTTTGTACTCCCCCCTCTATGCCCCCTTCCTATCCCTTGGGAAAAAAAAAAATTAATTCTGAGTCACCAAACCCGTCTGATTCCATTTCCGGTTCTCAGTGCACCCAGACCCTGACAATGGCCCCATCCTTGCCCACCCAAGTGCAGCAGTCCCAGGGTGGCCTGGGCTCCCACTTAGAGCTGCTCTCTGATGCCCACTAACATATTTGACCCTTTCAAGGATAAGAAGACTGTTGACAGTCATATAATCTCCAGTTAGGAGGGGTGTTGGGTTAGGCAAGCAAGAAACAAGGGGTAGCTCCCACTCTTAAGTCAGTTAAATTCAAGTGTGGACAGATGATAGAACCGAGCTTGGAGTCGGATGTCTCAGAGGAGAACAAGTGTCATCAGAGACCACTCCATGTGGTCTCCTCCATCTCCTCTCACTTGCAAACTTCTTCAGGGGCATGATGCCTGCTGTCACCCCCACAGGCCACGAGGCTAGGTGCCCCCAGGGACCCAGGAGACAAAGATCAGGAGAAGGGGGCTGTTGGCCTGCTCACCCAAAACACTCAGGGGCCTAGAGAAGGTGGGGATCAGGGGAGAGAGCCAAGAGGCAGGGCAAGGGGCCCGGGAAAGGACGGAGGGTTGGAGGAATGGATGGATGAACGGAAGGAGCGAGGGAGGGAGGAAGGATGGATAGACGGAGGGACAGACGAACTAATGCGGAAGGGGCGGGGGTCCAGAAGCACTGCAGCCGACAGGGAAACGCCGAAAAAGAGCAGGAGGTGTGGGGCAGAAGACGAAGGACCAAGGGGGGGGGGGCGAGTGGGAGGGGGCACAGAAGTGGGGTGCGTGGGAAACACGTGGAGAGGACTGTTGCGGATGGGAAAAGCCGAAGGCAGATCAGAAGGGGCGGAATCTGGAGGCCAGCTGGAAAGGAGAAAGGTAAAGGCAAGCAGATGTGGGCACAGGTACTGAGCACGGGCAGAGGCAGAGGTGGGCAGGGTGGGCTGAGGGTGGTGAGTCGGCGCTAGGACCCGGAGGCGCGAAGGGAGCGGAGCGGGCGGGCACTAGGACCCAGCGGGTCCTTTGTTTGGGGGGCCGGGGAGCCGGACGGAGGCTCCTGTCGGCGGCTCCCCTCAGCTGGTGGGGGCCCGGAGAGGGGGAGGGGAGACAGTGATGGGGTCCCCGGACTCTAGGAGAGCTTCACTCACCGTCGGCCGCGGGCAGGTCGGCCCGTTCCACCCACGAACTCCAGCTCTGTCCCGCGAAGTCATCGAGACTCGGCACCCGCCGCTCCAGAGCGGCCATTGCTGCCGCCGCGCGTTCACGCACCGCCATCACCGCCGCGGACGCGCGCCCGCCCCGGCGCCGCCGCCGCGCGGCCCCCTCCCCCCCGCCCTGCCGCGGGCACGCCTCCCTCTCCCACCTACCCTTCCAGCTCACTCTTTGCGCAAGCGCAACGCAGGTCTCCTTCCCCTCCCCCCCCCCGCTCTCATAGCCTTCCGGGAAATGTAGTCTTGAAGAAGAGTACTGTTGCCTACCGATCTTGCAGGGAGAGCCCCTCGGAAATGCACAATTGAACGGGAATAAAAGACGGCCCAAATCCCAGGTCCTCCTCTCCTAACCCATGTGCACACATTTTTTTTGTGCTACCAGCCCACTCTCCCAAGCTCACTTCAAATACACCCCAACCCCAAACCTCTCTCTGCTCAAGACGCCCCTCTAAGCGGTGAGTCAGCCAGCTGGCTGGCGCCCCTTCCCGGTCTGGCGGCCACGAAGCGACTCGGCTCCCCTGTAGATCGTATAGGGTAGGTGCAGGGAGGTGGGCGCTGTGAATCAGAAGGGCAAGGGGAGGGAGTCTGCTGAAGGACACAGGGGTTGGCGTGGGGGAGGATCCTCCGGTCCCATGTTGTGCCTCCTCTGTGGGAAACCTTCTCTGCCCTGATGCAGAGCAGAAGATTGGAGTGGCGTTGTCTGGGTTTGGGAGGACCTAATTGAACTGACCAAGATCACCTGTCAGGATGACAGAAGGCTATCCCTGAGCCAGAGTCAGCCCTCGGAACCGGGGTGGCCCCGAGGCTGCTGGTGTTTCCAGCATCTCTGCTGATCCATCTCTTCGCCTGCTGAGAACTGCGATCGATACCCTCTACCACCTCTTCCCAAACCCTGGCAGGACCCTGACTCAATATATCACTTTGGCTTCTTTTTCTAATGAATATTTTCTCTGCTGAAAGGGCTCCTACTGGAGCCTAGGCATGGGGAGATTTCTCATCGGATCTGTCATTTTCCTTGCTACATTCAGCCTACAAAGTACCTTAATCATCCACCTCTTTCTTCTCAACTGATGACATTTCTTCCCACCCTCACACAATTAAGACAAGTCTGCCCCCCCACTACCACATCAGAATGGAGATATTAATCCTCTTTTCTCTTCGTAACCTTCACAACTCACTCACACCTCACCATACTCAGCTAAGAAGAAACCAAATTTGGAGGCAAATAAGTCAAAGTCTTTGACTTCAAAACCTCAGACTGCCTTCTCTTTTTCACCCGAGGGAGCCCTAAGTACTTCAAGGATAGTCTCTTGGGGCAGGGATCTTAACTAGAGATCCATAGATAATCCTTAGGGGGTCCAGGAACCCCCTGACATTGCATGTAAAATTGTGACCAAGTGTATTTTGCTAGGGAATGCAAATGTAATGTGTTATTGTCTGTTGGGAGGGGAATAGAGATGCAGGTTTGTACTTCAAGAACCTTATAGTTAAAAGGGCAAAGCACGTGGCCTTCAAATCCTGGTGGGAGGCTTGTCTGGATAACAGATTTTATGATAGCAAATGGAAACAGCTCTTGTAGAAGCCACTCTTCCTCACCTTTTGAGTTTGCCCCAAATTTGCTGATGAAGTCCTAGTTACTTTCAACTAGTTGGGTCCTACCAAAAGAGGAGATGTCACTAGAGTGGAGCCTGCCAGGAACAACTGCTCATCCAGCAGACCCTATGGCTTGGAGTGCAGGGTGGAGAAGAGTAGAATGATGTCTTCGTGGAAATGCTGATATTGGTCCAAGAACTTAAAGCAAGGGAGGAAAATTTTTTTTTAAATCCCCAGAAGAGCTCCAGTCTTGGATCCTTCATGGCAAATGCTTGCAGCACTGTTTATTCAAGTGTATAATAGCAAGCACCAGAAAACAACATGCAACATTCTCTCCCCACCCCTGATCTGCAATCCCAGAAGTAAGAGACCTATGAACATGATGGCAGAGGGAACTCATGACCAGATGTCCTAAGGGGGCACCCTGGCAGGGTTAAAGTTTACTAGGGCAAAGGGCAAGTATGCTGCCTCTTAGCCTCCTGCAGCAGCTGAAGAAACTAGATACCTTCTCCTACCTCAGGCCCCACTAGGCAAAGCGTGGGGTGATGCCAGCCCTGGTTGGAAGCACATGAGTCCTGTGAGGACTGCCCTGCCTTGGCACTTGGCCTAGCCTGGCCCTCTGGAGGTATGGAGGTGAAATGGCCTTTCTTGTGAGGGTGGCCATGGAGAGAGAGGCTGTAGCCTAAATCAAGGGTCTTCTGGCTGAGAACAAGAAGAGAAGGAAAAAGAGCCTCCTCTGCTCTAGAACAAGTTCTGAGCAGGGAATCCTGGGAAGGAGTAAATTTTTTTTTTTTTCCTAGCTTAAGGGCCAGTTGCTAATTTCAGCCCTCAAATAAGAACACTTTATATCCATCACATTTCAAAAAAAAATTATAAATATATACACAGAATCCAAAGTTTCAGTAGAAGCTGCTCACAGACCCTCACAGGGGCCAGCCTGAGGAAAAATGAATTTTACCCCTTTGTTCTCTGTGTCTCTGGAACTGTAGGCAACACTGTTTCCCCTTGTCCTTGAGTAACAGTAGGGAAGTTTGGGACAGAGAGAGAGGTTCAGACTTAGAAACACCCTCACCATCTCCTTTCTTCCCTCCTCAAATCCCTTTCCCCAAATCTAAAAAGAAAACAAAACACCTAACTCTTTCACTGAAGGACTCTGGAGCATTTGAGAGTGTAAGTCTCACACTCCCTCTGACAAGTGGGGAAACTCTGACTCAAATAGAAAATGACTGGCCCAAAGTCAAAGGTCCTGAACTCCTGGGTACCAGTGCACACATTACCAATGGTGGCTTTTAGGGAAGTGAGAAGGTTGGAGGGTGTCGACTCAGTCCTGTGGAGAGACTGGCACAGGGCGCATTCACCTCGGAATGCTAAGTGGGCCAATTGGCACTGGATTCCTTCTTCATCCTTCCCTGGGCAGCCTTATGACCAGGGTGGATTGAGGTGTTTTGAGCTGAGTAGGAGATGGATGGCCCTTACCCAGTTAGCATTTACTCTCAGGCCTTGAGGTCCAGAGAGAACTGAAGGAAGTGTCAGGAAGAGGAGACACACCAACAACAAATATGGAACTGGGTCCCGAAGTGAAGAAGCACCAATAGCATTGGCCTGCCCTAGACTGGGGAGGGGATAGGGTCTAGGAGAGATGAGGAAGGTGGGGGAGGAGTGGGAGAGCAAAGGGAAAGGGCCCATCCTTTTGTAAATGTGAGAAGGGGAAGTAAGAAAGAGGGACCAGAATAGGAGTAGGAAAATAAAAATAAGCAGAGTGAGGAAGAAATGGGCCCATCCATCCATGTCCTGGGGCACTGGGGGCAACTTAGCCTCACTGAAGGTCCTTTGGGCCCTTCCAAAGCCCCCACCTAGCCACACAGAAATGAAAGGAAGGCCTGGACAGTCTTCAAAAAGGCTCAAGTGCCTCAGACCCAAGAAGGGAAGGAGACGAAGGTGGGAGTGGGGGGTGGGGTCTGAAATGGAGATGCTCCTAGACCTCTCATCTTGTGTCCCAAGTGTGAGACCAAGCTCAAGAAGGAGGACAGGGAGGAAGGTCACGAGTTTCTAGCGTAAGTATAAGTTTTGAGTGTTGGTGGAAAGTGCCCCAGCCTGGGGGGTTGGGGGACTGAGGCAATAGAAGAAACTCATTTGGCTTTAGTTTCTTGTGGGGATAACTGGAGTTGCAACTCAGTTGCAATTTATCTGCTCTCCACTGGATCCAGGCCTCATGGGGACCCTCAAAGTGCTGTTTTCTAGGCCAGTCGGCCTTCTAGTTCACACATGGGTAAGCAGAGGCCGGGGAGGAGAGTGGAAAGGACACCGAACTCTGGACTTACTGGTGATCAGTGCAGACACAGGGGTCTGTATGACAGCCATTGAGGAGGGATCACTACACCACTGCTGGGCCCTCCATGCAAGAGGAGCAGGTAGAAGACAGACTGCCAGCCAATTTCCCCTCCCTCCCCCTTTTATTGAAGCTGGACAGGTTGATATAGAGGTCTTCTGCCCCCAACCCTCAGCTGCAACAGAGGATGTTTCTCAGAGACTGAGGGTACAAGTAAGACCCCAGGTAAGATGCTTGAGTCCAGGCGGTAGACCAGAAGGACGGAGCTCCTGCCATCCAGGGATCCAGCAAGAGGAGGGATAAGAAGCCACTGGGAGGGCTGTCCCAGTTTCTGACAGCTGACGCCTGCCCATCTGTCGTCTGAAAGCTCAAAGTCCAAAGTGATGGGGGAGGGGAGTTGGAGTAGGAGGAAGAGGGAGGTCTTGGAAGCCGGAGGTGGTTGAAGAGGTGCTGTCCTGTTCGGGAGTGGCCAGGTGGGGACTGCTTACTGCTTCTCCACCGCTCCCTGCTCAGCTGCACTCTCTTGGCTGGGACCCTGGCCCTGGTCCTGGCCCTTTCCATGCCACGGCGTCTCCTTGAACACAAACCAACAGTTCCCGGCCCACAGGAAGAAGTTGATAAAGCCGAAGAGCTGCAAAGAAATCAGGGGAATTTGTGAGACTAGTTAGGGGCCATAGTGGAAACAGGGAAGCTAAGGTTACTGTGAATGTGCACCCACGCATGTGAGGGTGTGGTGGTAAGAGGCACAGAGGTCTAGGAAGACTAAAGACAGAGCACTGGAGAGTGGCAGGGTTCAAGGCCATCTCCCAGTAAGGGGTTCCCTGGTTAAAGTGTCTAACTCTGTCTCCAGCATGCACCCAGGGAGCAACTTGGTTGCTAGGAGAATCTGGCTCCTGGAGTGGAGCATCGTGCAAACCACAGTGAGAAGCCAAGGGTCTGGGTCTTGGTGGAGTTTCCCACGTCACACACGGGACCCTGTCTGGAGCACCTTCTGCAGGGTGGGTGTGGCTGGAGCTGTCCAAGGTACCCTTTCCCTTGGGCCAGGGACCTGGCCAGGGCTATATTCAAATATTTATTCAAAATATTTAAAAGCCTATCAGCAGGAAGTATTTAGGAGGAAGTGTACTGATGTCTGCAATTAACTTTGAAATGCATTTAAAATTAGATGGATTGATGGATGGAGAGAGGAAGATCAATAAGTGATAAAGCAAATCTAATAAAATGTCAATGGTATGATATAGGTGGTGAGTATACGGGTGTTCACTGTAACATTCTTTCAACTTTGCTAATGTGTGAACATTTTCACAATAAAATTTTGGTGGGAAAATCTATAAACAGGGTTTCAGCAAGGTCCAGAAGGCTCCCTGGTGTGCCAGCCACTAAACCCTTCAGTTGCTGGGCTATGGTGAGGTCCAAGGCATGTTGAGCGCAGGACTGAGGTGGCTGGGATGACAGAAGGCATTTGAGAAGCTCAAAGCTCTAGCTGTTTACCAACTGA
Source organism: Choloepus didactylus (assembly GCF_015220235.1). Taxonomy (NCBI): domain Eukaryota; kingdom Metazoa; phylum Chordata; class Mammalia; order Pilosa; family Megalonychidae; genus Choloepus; species Choloepus didactylus. Next base: position 131,484,576 of record NC_051308.1, read on the forward strand.
TATGGAGATATTTCAACATTTTAACTGGTCTGGCCAATCATGTGCACACCAGCTAAGACTTATCACTCCCTGAAGCACCTCTGCAGTCTGGAGGCCTGAGCAGTAATGAGCCACTTCTAACTCACTCTGGGTCTGCTTCCAAATTTCAGCCCAGCTCTGGCCCTGCTTCTGACAGTGCTCCCCTTCACATGCCCATGTGTGTGCACACACACTCTATACACCATGAAACAGGCAGGAGAAGTGGAAGGCAGTCACAGCCTGCCCAGAGGTGGGAAGACTAGAAGAGAAATGGGAAGGCAGGTGTAGAAGGAAGAAGGAACAGGAGGCTAAGTGGCCCTTGGGTTCCTCCTATCACATAATGTCTTCTCAGGGTCTGATAGGGGCCAGCAACCAATGTCAGGTGCAGGGGATACCAGCTATGGGTATCTCAGCTTCTGTCCCTTTCAGAACCTGCTAGCTGGGACAGGCCTAGGCAGTTGGATAGCACTGCCTCCCCCCAGGCCTCTGCAGTGGCCACAGGTCTCACCACAGAGATGTTGGCCAGACCCATGGAGGGCGTGGCCCCAGCACTGCACACTGCTTCCTCTCCATGGCACACGGACATGGCTGCGGTTAGGCTGGATGGCCGCGTGGCTCCTTTGACATCGGTCAGGCCCTTGCCCCAGGCAGCTGCAGCTACCAGCCAGAAGAAGGTGAAGGAGACCGTCACACAGAAGTCCTGGGAGAAGCAGAGGAACAGGAAATACACTCAGAAAGACTTCAGGATTCCCTACTTCTTTTCTTCTTGCCGTGATGCACTAAGACTCTGGGGTTCCAGGAGAGGTGCCTCTTCCAATCCTGCCAAACCTAGAGCCCCAGGGAATACTAAACATCCAGAAGAAGCTGTTCACTGCCACCAAGAGACTCCTGCCTCTCAGGGCTGCCCCTGCCCATGCCCTTAGAGCTAAGGTCAGGCAGCAGTGTATGAGGGTATCTGCCAGTCAGCTTCACCCCCAAGCCCACATGGCCTCGATGCCCCACTCTGCTCTCCCAGCCTTTCCTTTGACCACCACTGCTCAGCTATAACTAGAGGGCAGATTGCAGGAGACATATGGGATCCCCCAAGGCCACCTTGCATGCCTGGGATAGGGAAAGAATAAAGGGAAATAATATTCATAATAGCCAACACATTGAGACTAACTATGTACCTGAGACTGTACATGCATTGTCTCATTTCATTCCCCCAAAATGCTATGAGGTAGATACTAGTTTTATCCACATTTCATAGTCAAGGAAACGGAGGATTAGAGGGGATAAGTAAACTTGTCAAGATCACAGAGCTAGTAAGGGACAGGGCTGATATTTGAAGCCAGACAGTCTGACTCCAAAGCCTGCTTCTCTGCTGTTAATATGCCTTCTGTGAGCAAGTGATGGGAGGCTGGTAGGGGCAGGGTCCTGAGACTTGGGCCTTCCACTGGCCTGGGGAACTAAAGGACCCACAGCTCCTCAAAGGACCCAAAGCAAAGAGCCGGCAGGGAGATTCAGGACATTCAAATATGGATGTCAGGGCCCCAGGAAGGCCACCATGTTTGTCTTCCCTAGCCTGCGATCCTGCCTTTCCGGCCCCCACCTCAGCCTCCTCGGTTTCTCCACCTCATCCCGTCTGGCCTGTGCAGCCGCCCACTCACCACCAGCGGGAAGCGCCGGTTCTCCGTGTAGAGCTTGTGGAAACGCAGGTAGACAACTAGCGCAGCCATTGTGTAGAAGAAGGAAAAGATGGCCAGGGTCACAAAGAACTCGGCAGGGGCAGAGAAGTCCCCCATGAGGTGCATGGTCTTGGAGGTGGACTCTTCGTCGCAGAGGGGCATCTCATACTGGACCCGGTTCAACCTGAGGGTGGGAGGAAAGTTACCATGAGCTTGCAAAAATTTTCTCCCTGTGGAGGCAGGGAGCGCTCACTTCCCCAGAAGCAGTCTTGGGCTAGTTCCCACCCCGGGGCTCTTACAGAGCCACGTTAGAGGGCACCTGAGGAGTTACATTAGTTGAGGGAGACTTGTAGTCAAGACAGGACTCTCAAAATCTTCCCCAGGATTCCAATCAAACCCTACCGTGCCCTCAGCTGCCACCCCACAGTCATCCATCTGCTCAGACATGGAAATCATGTATTTTCAAGTATTTTCAAGGCCCTGTAGGTCACAAACACAATATCATCCATCTTTTTCTGATAGCCAAACTACTAGGCAGATCAGCTTCATTCTGCCCCTGGACGGTGACCAAACTAAGGTTGGAATCACCAATTCTCAGGCCTCCTTTAGGCCCCACAGTGAAATTATTTGAACAAAATAGAGAAAAATAGCTTATTATATCCAAGAGACTGTTCTTCTAACTTGGGTGATGATACTAGAAATTTCCGAAGAGGTGAGCTCTGATCCCATTCTCCTCTGAACACTTGAATTTCCCTCCCTCAGCTCCCAAATTCCCAGAAAAGAGTGTTCTCTTCTCCCTCCTGGTTCAGTTGTGCTTCCTTGTATTCTGGTGTTACCAGGTGAGCATCTGACATCATCTCTTTAGGATCTAAGTGCTAGCAAGCCAAGAAGGAGGCTACAAGGGTCAGAGAGGCCTGCCCAACCTGCCCAGACTCCTCCAAGTCTCCATCCCAAACTGCATGGGTTCTTTCCGCATGCACTATTGTTCACTGCTGTTGGTTGAGTATGAACTGGAACATTATTGTCACAGTGATCTGTGTTTCCCTTATGTTTTACTCTGGTCAGTGTGTCTGAAATTCCCAAAGGGCAGAAAGGACACAGCTCTTATAATTTTATTTGAATCTGGAGTGGCACACTAGAAATGGTCTTCAGGTTTCTGAAGGACATGGAGGAAGAGGAGGAGGAGGAGGAGTGGTGTGGGGGAGGAGGGAGAGGAGGAGGAGGAGGAGGATGATCAACCAGGTCCTGCCAATCCAGTGAGAGAGGCTGTGTTGGGTAAGAAGCAAGTCCTGCTTACCTGAAGGGATAGCCGAACGAAACAATGATGGCGCTCACGTCCTTGGCTTCGTTGTTGCAGCGAACTGTTGCTCCTGTCTCCCCGCTGTAGGAGCCGCAGGACCCGAAGGCGAAAATAGCAAAGAGCTGAGGGAGAGTGAAGCTCCTTTGTGAGTCAGAGGGCCTCAGCCAGCCACCAAGGCAAACCCCCTCAGAACCATCCCTCGATTCCCAGCAGGGTGCAGATATGGGGGAGAGGAACAAGGGCTCCCTTTTTATACCCCCTGCAACTTTATTGAGATATATTCATAGACCATACAATCATCCACAGTGTACAATCAATTGTTCACAGTATCATCATATAGTTGTGTATTCATCACCACAATCGGCCCTTGAACACATTCATTACTTCAAAAAAAAAAAATAAAAAAGAATAAAAATAAAAGTAAAAAAGAACACTCAAAACTTCTCATGCCCCTCATCCCCTCCTATTATTTATTTACTTTTTATCCCCATTTTTTCTACTCATTTGTCCATACACTGGATAAAGGGAGTGTGAGCCACAAGGTTTTCACAATCACAGAGTCACACAGTGTAAGCTATATAGTTATACAATCGTCTTCAAGAATCAAGGATACTGGGTTTCAGTTCAACAGTTTCACATATTTCCTTCTAGCTATTCTAATAGACTAAAAACTATAAAGGGATATCTATATACAGCATAAGAATAACCTCTAGAATGATCTCTCAACTCCATTTGAAATCTCCCAGCCCCTCAATCTTTATTTTGTTTTGTTTCTTTCCCCCTTTTGGTCAAGAAGGCTTTCTCAATCCATGATGCCAGGTCCTGGCTTATCCCCAGGAGTCATGTCCCACATTGCCAGGGAGATTTACACCTCTGGGAGTCATGTCCCACGTAGGGGGGAGGGCAGCAAGTCCACCTGCGGAGGTGGCTCAGAGAGAGAGGCCACATCTGAGCAACAAAAGAGATTTTCTGGGGTGACTCTTAGGCACAATTATAAGTAGGCTTAGAGTGTCCTTTGCAGCAACAAGCTTCATAAGGGCAAGCCCCAAGACTGAGGACTTGGCCTACTAAATTAGCAGTCCCCAGTGCTTGCAAGAATATAAGGAATTCCTTAGGTGGGTAAGTTTAATATTTTCACATTTTATCACCAGTCCCTCAAGGGGCCTTTGCAAATACTTTTTTATTCTCTTCCCAAATTACTCTGTGATATACTGGGGCTTCACACTAACTTGTACAAACAAACCAGTTCTCACTCCCTATTGAAGTTTCCATGTAGTTATGGTGATTGAATAAACTGACCATACAAGTTAAATTATATAGCATACTACAGAAAATATAGATTTTGCACCAAATAAAATCTCTTCCTTTGATCTCACACAGAAGTTGAAGTTGTAAAACACAGTCAATATCATCCTTTACCCTTTAGACTGATTTACCTTTGTCCTAACCAGATCAGCTTCATTAACATCTCTAATTGAGGTCTGGTCTCTTTTTCACCTGCTTTAATATTTGCTATATGGGGTAGTGTTGATATTCATAGCTGCTGAACTCTGGCTCTGAGTCTCAGGTGTCACACAGATACCTGAAGTTCCAGGGACTGACCAGGTTATACACAAAGAGCTCAATATCTCAGAATTTAGAAATAACCATAACAACTCAGGAATAGATGTGACTGCTGTAAGAGCTTACAATCTAGGAAACTTTACCGTAAGCCTCCCTCTGATAACCTATGCTCTCAGACTCAATTCTCAGAGTTTGCACATTATAGTTAATCCATATTAGTGAGGCATTATAATGTTTGTCTTTTTATTTCTGGTTTATTTCACTCAATGTACTGTCCTCAAGGTCATTCAAGGAATTCCTTTTAATCAAGCTTCTCCAGGCCTCCATTGGTCTCCCAGCCTCGAGGAGCTGTATTCACCGCACAGGGTGCTGGATTAAGTAGCCAAAAGAATAAGGTGTGCATTGAGTGGTGCCTGGGAAGAGATGGACAGAAAGGAAATGGACAGTTTCCAAGTCTTCCCTTTGGATGTGACCTTGGAGACCATAGGTAGTCTCCTTAAGATGATAGCTAAAAAAACTTTTCCAGATAAAATAAAAGAAAGGAGCAGGAAAAACAAATATACTGAAACAACTTCATTGATATAACTGATATAACTTCATTGCTTCCAATATGCTCCCACCATACCACAAAAAAAATCAATAAACCATAGTCATTCCTGAAACATTTCCATATTATTAAGATGTGTTTTTTATTTTTTATTTGTTTTTTGATAAATAAAATTAATTAAATAAAAAAAAGATGATGACTAACATGAAACCTCTGCAAATCAGCTTTTGGAACTTCTAGTTCAAAGCTAGATTTGAATTTCCTCCCCAAGGAGAAGCACCCTCAGAAATAGATTACCCTTCACCAAGCTAGATCAGGCATGCTTGGAAACCTTTCCATGTTTTCTTTGAACCAGTTGTCAAATCTTGTCATTATCTTGTTGTTCATTCCTAGTGGCTTCCTGCCTCAGTAGTAGGGATGTCACTGGAGGGGACAACTTCTGCAAAGCCTTCCAAGGAGCCAGGGTTGGCAGGGGGCTGTGCTGCTGCCTCATAGTACTGCCAGCCCAACTCTCTTCCACCCCAAAGGTGGATTTCCTGCCAGCCACAGTGCTGGCTGTGCCAATGCTGATGATCCTGGCTCAAGCCCAGAGAAAAGTACCCTCCACTTGCCTTATCAGCCTCTGCTGCTATTTCCCCTCTGGTGTTTCCCTTTGTAATCTATTGATGCTGCCATTTCTCAATGTCAAGAACAAGAGGCATTCAGATCACTTGAATTGTTTTCCTCTTCACCTTTCATCACATTTTACCAAACCTCCCATCTTCATTGAAACGAAATTTCCTCATTCCTAAAATTTTCAAATTTCTTTCTGGGGAAACACAATTTGGTTAGAAAAAGAGGTGCAAAATTGGAATCTATTATCCTCCCACATCATCTGCTCAGGTTTGGTTTCCTGTGCACTTATACGATGTAAGTCATTCTTATTAAGCAGTGAGCTTATTCTGTTTATCGTTCATTTTCTGTATGTTTCTCCATGACTCGGTGGCTTCAGCGTTAAGCACATAGAAGAAAGCTAATCTACATCCCAGTCCTGCACCCAGAATGTAGAACAGTGTGCCCGTTATCTTGCTAATGCTTGGTAGTGTTACGGAGTAAAAAAGACCTGGATTAGGAGTTAGGAAATATGGGTTCTAGTCCTAGCCTTGTTACTAACTAGTTGAGTGACCTCTGATAAGGCAGTTCTTTTCTGAGTCACAGTTTCTTCATTTGTAAAATGAAGGGTTTGAAATGGATCACCTAGAGACCTTTCCCAGCCCTGGAATTCTTTCACTCTTTGAGGGTAACGCTATCTGTATGCTCTTGGCTGGGTTTACCAACAGCTGTGCTCTGCCCTGGGTGGTGTCCGGTGCCACTGCCCCGCCTTGCATTGCCTGGCCTGGCAGATCTTCTCCAAGCTGGAGCCATTGACTCCTCTCTAAAGGTCATAATGGGCACTTCTCTGTTTCCAGGAGGTTAACTTCAGATAAATGAGAATTCTCATTTTTAAAGATATCCAGGAAAGGAGATAGCATAACCCCTCTCCAGTGCATGATAAACCTCCTATTCAACTTAAATCACAGAGGCTGAGGTAGAGCCTATTTGCTCATCTTCTTGACAGGGCTGGGGAGAAGTCATTCAAAGCCTTCACTGTGATACCCTTTACAGACTCAAAGCTGCTTCAAGGGCATTGACAGTGGAACTTCTCCAGCTCCTCCTCATAGAAAATCTCTACTTGTCAGCTCTGTGCCTCTCTGATTCCTCTTAGATGTTTCTTTATTCCTCTTAGCTTCTGGTGCCCAGAATTGGACACAAGTAGGGTGTCACACGTTGGCAGTCAGTGAATGGCTCCTTAAAGGTTCCCTAAGGAAGTAGGTATTCCTAATTTAGGGGCCTTCTTTTCCCTAGCACTCTCTTGACAGGCACTCCAGAATATCCACAGAAAGATGATATGTATTGCACATCTACAATGTACCAGACACTGTTCGGGGAATTGGTATTTAGCAGTGAATAAAGAGCAAAAAAAAAGAGGCCTTCTCCTTATAGAACTCATATTCTAGATCTGCACTATCCAATACGGTAGCCACTAGCCACATGTGGCTATTTAAATTTGCATTGCTTAAAATTAAATCAAATTAAAAATTCAGGCCCTCAACCACACTAACCACATTTTAAGTGTTCAATTGACACACATAGCTAGCAGGTACCATATTGGGAAGCAGATTATAGAGCTTTTCCATTATCATAGAACATTCTGCTATGTCTAGATGGTGACTCTGAGGTCCTGAAAATCCTAAACCCTACTTTCTGATTCTTCAGAGAGAAAAATATACTCATAACAACTTGATGTTTTATGAATACATATTATGAATACAGTATTAACTGTATGCTCTTGTATTCTGATTCTTTGAAAGTCAAGAATCTCTAAATACCTTATGTGGTAACTCGATTAACCAGAATATATGATTAAATCTGAATGTCACACAGTCAGATGGTACAGATGAAAGACAATTTCCTGCACAAGGAGAAGAAGAGAAAAATCTGAGAAGGATCTCACAGGTTCACAGCACAAAAAAGGAGCTCAGAGATTATCAAGTCCGAAAGTTTCATTTTACAAAAGGGAAAACTGAAGTCCCAAAAGATTAAGTGACTTTCTGTTCAGGCTTACAATTCATATCACCTCATTCCCTCTCCAGTGCTCTTTCCACTTCATTCATTCATTAATTCAACAAACATTTATTGAGCATCTACTTTGTGCCAGGTGGTAGAGATGCAAAAATGACTAAGACTCAGCTCTTCCTCTCAAGAGTTCACAACCAGAAAGGAGAGTGTCATGCTAACACAAACAACAACAACAAAAAATCCACTTCACAGAGTTATTAGGCTAAGATAGAGATTTCTATCATGTGCAGCAAGGATTACAAAGAAGGAAGGAGTAGCTCAGCTCTGCATCTGGGATGCGGGGGCAGAGAAGGACACCTTCTCTGTGCCAGTTTGGAAAAGTCATGTTCTTTAATGCAATTTTGTGGGGGCAGATGTATTTAGTCTTGATTAGGTTGGAGCCTTTGGATTAGGTTGTTTCCATGGAGATGTGACCCACCCAACTGTAGGTGATAACTCTGATTGAATTGTTTCCATGGAGGTGTGGCCCCACCCATTCAGCATGAGTCTTAATTAAATCACTGGAGTCCTATAACAGAGACTTCCAGAGAGACGCTTGCTGACTTGCTGACGCTGACGCTTACTGATGCTTGGAGATGCAGACAGAAGAAGGTTTGGAGATGTTAAGCTAAGAGATGAAGCCCAGAGTTTGCCCAGGGATATGCTAAAACAGGACTCCCAGGCAATTAGAGAGAAACGTCCTGGGAGAGAGAACCAAGAACTCACAGGAGCTGAGAGAGGAGCTGGACACTGGAATACAACCGAGGATCAGCAGATGCCAGCCACGTGACTTCCCAGCTGACAGAGGTTTTCCGGATGCCATTGGCCATTCTTAAGTGAAGGTATCCTCTTGTTGATGCCTTAGTTTGGACACTTTATGGCCTTAGGACTGTAAACTTGTAACCAAATAAACCCCCTTTATAAAAGCCAATACATTTCTGGTATTTTGTATAACGGCAGCATTAGCAAATTGGAACACTCTCCCAGCCCCCTCCAACTTTCTGCATCAGATTTGCTTTCTTCCCTGTAACAAGTGACTGAGCCACAGGGAATAAAGAGAAAAAACTGAAGCTATACCTGTCACCAAGCATAAGGCTCTGAGATGAGCCAACAGGGGCCCCAGAGACAAGGAGTTTTGGTGCTGATCAGCCTTTCTCCTGTTGAACCTGCATTGCTGGGGACAGGGAGGGCCATGTACAGTCCTCCAAAGCCTCCCCTCCTGCCTCTGCATCTCTTTTGGAAAGATGTCACAATAACCTCCCCATCTCTGCTTTGATGCTGACTTGCTGATGATAATCCTGTGACTGTCCTGAGAATGCTAACATTCCTAGTTAGTGTGGGGCACAAGGAAGACAGATTCCCTCCTCAAATTCCTTCTCCCACAAGCATCTCACTGGTTTTATGGACTCTGATGCTGTTCTTTCAAACTTACCACCGTTATTGCAATTGCTTCTTTTCATTACAGAGAACCCAGAGCCAAACTAGTGACTTCGGTGCCCCAAGGTGAATTACTGATCAGGGCACACCCAGTTAAAGGCAATAGGACTTATTTATAAGCAAATGGGAACAATGGAGATTCTTTTGTACCTTACCATCAAAGCCAGGATTTGGCAGCCAAATTTCAATAATCTTACCAAAGGGCAAGTCTAGTTGGACAGTCTGCATAAGGGGGGAAAGTGTTTCTAAGGATTAGGCAGAAGGGGATGTCCAGGCATATGAGGCAAGGGGACCATCATTGCAGAATACCTTCTGGGGTGCCAGACTCCTCACCATGGTTTTCCTGAATGTTCCTGCAGGCAGATGCTTCATAGCTGTTACCTCCAGTGATCCTTCCAGGGAGCCAGTGGGATAGGTCTAACCCTCTCTGAGATAAGGAAACTGAGGTCTATAAAGATTTCATCCTTTACCCAGGTTCCATTGCTAGAAAGCAGAGGAGACTGGATTCAAACAAAGGACCTTCTTTCCTCAAAGTCTTTTTGCCTTTTTCCCTTCCTTTTTTTTTTTTTTTTTTTTTTTTTTGTTAAAAAACCAGTTCTACAGTAATTGGTCTTCTTATATGCGCTTGTTATTTCTCCAGCTTAGTGTAGGCTTAGCAAGACTCCAGAATTGGAATTACAGTCAGATTAGTTAATTTCTGAATTTTAAAACGATACTCCAAGCCAAGATCCTTACTAATAAAAGAATAATATTACTCTCTTCTCACAAGAAATTCCAGTAAAACCCTTGCTTTTTGGTAATAATGACAATAAAAGTTTTCAATGACCATTACGATAACAGCAAGACTGGTATTTTTTTTTTCCTCCTCCAAGCAGGAGCATTTGATCCCTCCAAGCAGAAAGAGTAAAAAACCCAAATGATATTTTTATGGTCATTTTTGGTGCTGCTTCCTGTATACTTTCATGTTGGCTCAACTGCAGAGACTCAGGACAAGTGAAACTCATACCCCATGAACTCAGGCTACTAGGATGGCAGTAAAAGCAAACTATACCCAGTGGCAAAAAAAAAAAAAAAAAAAAAAAAAAAAAAAAAGCAAACTATGTCTCCTTATGATGCTTCACTGCAAGTGAAAGCTGACTTCAGAGTCCAGTTTGGGCCCCTGGACTTAGCATTATGAAAGAAAAGGGCCTCTGTTTCAGATAGCCCCTCTCTAAGGAGCTGAGAATCATAAAACAAACGGATCTTGATTCTTGGGTTTTCATTATTGACCCTGGGATGAAACTGATTCATTTCCCCAGGAACTGCTTGGTGCAGCCTTTATAGAAATTTTGTGGGTATAGCAAAGGAGGGTGCAGAGCGGGGAGAAGACGAGATGGGTAGGAAGAAAGGATCAAAGGATCAAATATGGAATCTTTTCGGAATTCCCCAGGGAAGACGATCCATGGTCTAATAATCTCATTGTTTCCCTCATGTCTTGACAGTCTGAAATTTTCCTTAGCTGCATTTATCTAGTTTAATGATAAAATTGTACTCTTAGATTTCAGTTTCTGCTCCTCTGGATTGCTCCTTAATGGTTCTCCTAGTTTTGGATGCCAGTCACTTGGGCTCTTATTGTCACCCTTGCATGGCCCCCTCTGGTACTTGAAGAGGGTAGTGAGGGGAGGAGAAAGAGCTCAGCCAGCAGTTGATCCAACTGCTCTTGAGGCAGTAGGGAGAGTGGAAAGTCCCTGCCATGTCCCAGAGTTTACACTTGGGAGCTCCCCAAGCTGGCTTGTAGCTCCAATCAGAGTCTCAGATATCCAGAGATAACCCTGAATGTACTATTGCCCCTGAATTCCAGATTCAACGATTCTCATCCAAACCATGATTTAGGAATTGGTGACACAGTGCTAACTCCTGTCTCCGATGAGTTCAAAGCCCATTAGAAACTCAATCCTCCTCATTACTTACTCCCTAGCTGACTTCTCTGCTGAGGGCATACTAATTAAGCTATTCACACACCATTTGGTGTACGGATTGTCTAACTTAAATCTCTTCTGCTGTGACAGTGCACTAAATGATCCCAACAAGTTTCATGATTTAAAAGAGTGACCTGTTCATATTCCTAATTTACACCCAGGAGGCTTTGGGTACTGGGAACAACAGGCAGCATACAGATGTCTCAACTAACCAGTGAGGCCAAGAGATGATTTTCTCCCTAGACCATTAGAGGGGAAACTGAGGCCCTGGAAGAAGTGATTTCTTCAAGGTCACAGGGTAAGTCCTAATGTAGGGCAATATTCTAGCACACCAACCAATTTAGAATCTTAGACCTTGAAAGAATAAGGTGACCCTAGGGATAGTCTGATCAAATCCCACCCCACTCCCTCGCATTTGACTAATGAGGAAACAACTGAGGTTCAGAGAAGTGACTTGTCCAAGGTCACAAAGATGGGAAAGGGAGGCCCAGGTCTGGAAGCCAGAAGCCCAGCTTCCCAGCTCAGTGTTCCATCCTATTCTATAAGCCTCATTTTAGCCACACTAATTTTTGTCTTAATTTTTTTTTTTCTTTTATTGGGTCCTAGGGCCATGCGTTCATTCATTCATTAGCTCACTCTCTCACTTAGTAATAGGTACCGAGACAAACACCCCAGTGGCCTCAATAGGACAACGGCAGAGCGGAGTACATGTCCTCTGAGTCCATCCTCAGGATCAACCAGGTCCCGGTGGGTTTGGGCACAGGATGGTTTCCATCGCCTGTCTGCTTTCCTCCTTCGCCCTCCACCGCCTCCCCCCCACCCCCGTCATTAAGAGCGGACCTCGTCCCCCTCGTGCTCCTCCCTCCTCCCTCCACCGAGGAGTGGTATGTGCAGGATCAGAGTTCTGGAAAGGTTACACCCGGGTCCTCTCGCCCGGGTGAAATGTGAGCGCCCTGGGCAAAGGCTCCTTGAACATAGAAGGACCGAATCCGGGACTCCGCATGCCTAGCTCCTCACGCTCTTGCCACCAAGTACTGGAGAAGCAGCCCCAGTCCGCCCCTCCCCCGCCCACCTGTCACCGCCCCCCACCCTTCCGCTAAGGCCGGGTCGCAGCACCCCCTACCCCCACCCCCACCCCGGCCACATTGCTTCGGGGCAGCGTCACAGCCCAGGCTCCCGAAATAGCCCGGGACTGGGGCAGCGACTCACCCACTGGAGAACTTTGATGAAGCCCAGTGGCTCCTCCAGCCTGTGCCATCGCAGCCCCAAGAGCAGGCGATCCGCCTGCGGAGACACGGCTGGGGGTCAGGGCGGTGGGGTGCCCAGGGAAAATGCTGGGCTTCCTCCCAACCACTCACACCCAGGGGACGGAGAGGGACAGGAGCCGGGCGGGACACCCGGGTGGAGAGGGGGCGATGAGCGAGCCCCAGGGGCTGGAGGTCTGAGGGGCGCGCGCGGCGTACCTGCTGGCGCGGCGACTTGTCCGCGGTGCGACCCGAGCTCTCCGTCGAGGACATGCCGGCGCGGCGGGGCCGGGGCGCGGCGCAGGGGATCGGCTCCCTCGCCGGGAAGCTGCAACAACCGCGGTGGGGCTGGGGGCTGCTGGCCGGCGGCAGGAGAAGCAAGCGATGCCGGGGCTCGCGGGGCCGTCGTCCGGCCGGGATCCAGGCTGGCGGGCTGGGTCGCGGGGCGCTGCTGCTCGCGCTCGCCGAGACCGCGGCCGCCGCTCCGCCCTGCCGGCTGCAGAAAGCCCACGAGTCGTATTCAAACTTCTGTCAAACTCGCGAGTGATCTTGGCAGCCGAGTCACGTGGCGGGCGCTCGCACTCTCTTCCCGCCCCCTTAGCTCCCCGCTCTCGGCCCGCAGGACGCCTTAAAGGGACCCGTGGCCTCTGCGGGCAGCCCCTCGGCGAGGAGGCCAGAATCTTTGCCAGAAGCTTCCCGACGGAAACCAGAAAGCCAGCGGTTCCAGCTCCACAGCCAAAGCCGGGAACCCAGGCCTAGACTCAGGGGTTCCTAGTGCATCTTTTCCTAATTTCCTGGGATTCGGAGTCGCTCTTGGCTCTTTTTCTCTTCTTCCATACCATCATACCCAGAACTTAAAGGATTTTCATAAGGCATTCTCAGTGCCGAAAAAGGGTTCTAAACCTTACGGTTAACAAACCGCTTAAGTCCAAAATTTTGGTGAGCCAGTACAGGCGAAAAGGGCAATAGAATATAAGCTTGCACTTTTTATTCTATCTAGTTAGGTACTATTTTATTTTTTTGTTTCAAATTTTTAGCAAAAAGCAATAGTGTATTATGTTAGTAATTTAAAAATTATTATTCTTTGAAGAGTATTAAACAACCTCCATTAAAAATGATCATCACCATTTAAATAACATGGTTGCATGGAGCTTAGAATGGGGAAAAAAGATCTTGCTATTCTGTATAGATTAATTTGATACGATGCACCCCAGAGTACTTTGGGCAGAAAATAAAAAAGTATTTGCAAATTTCCCTTGAGGGACTGGGGGAAAATGTTGAAATATTAAGCTTCCTTGCCTGGGGAATTCCAATTCCTGATATTCCCAAAAGCTTTAGGGAATCCCAATTTAATAAGCCAAGCCCTTGATCTTGGGGCTTGCCCATATGAAACTTATTCTTGCGAAGGAGAAGCTAAGCCTACTTATAATTACGCCTAAGAGTCACCCCCAGAGAACCTCTTTTGTTGCTCAGATGTGGCCTCAGCCAACTCTGCAAATAAACACACTACCCTTCCCCCTACTGGAACATGACTCTCCCTTACAATGAGGGATAGGGCTCCCAGGAATGAGCCTGGCCCTGGCATCGTGGGATTGAGAATGTCATCTTGACCAAAAGGGGGAAAAGAAACAAAATAAAGCCTCAGTGGTTGAGAGATCTCAAATACAGTCCAAAGATCAGTCTGGAGGTTATTCTTAGGCATTATATAGCTATTCCTTTTTAGTTCTGGTGTATTAGAATAGCTAGAAGGAAATACCTGGATCTGTTGAATAGTAATTCAGTAGACTTGATTCTTGATGATAATTGTATAACTATATAGCTTTTATTGTGTGACTGTGTGATAGTGAAAACCTGGTGACTGACACTCCCTTTAACCAGTGTATGTGTAGATGAGTAATAAAATAATAACCAAAAATATATATAAATAATAGGGTGGATAAGAGGCAAGAGATGGTTTGGGTGTTCTTTTTTTCTTTCTTTATGTATTTTTCTTTATTTTGGAGTAATGAAAATGCCTGAAAATTGATTGTGGCGATGAATGCACAATTATATGATGACACTGTGTGTCATTGAATATTTTGCATCGAGTATATGGTGTGAGTATATCTCAATAAAATTGCATATAAAAAAATTATCATCACCAGCTCAAATGAGGGCTGAAAAAGCCTTTAGGGAAGGGAGGTAGAAAAAGAATATAGTTTGAATTGAAAGTTGGCATTGTTGCTTTAAAAAAATTTTTTAATAAACTATTTTTTGACATTTTTAGGTTTATACAAAAATTGCACAGAAAGTACAGAGAGTTCCACATAACCTCCCCCCCACCACCACACATGCAGATCCACCTATTATTAACACCTTCATTAGTGTGGTACATTTGTTACAATTCATGTATTGATACATTATTCTTACTGCATTTTTAACAACTTTAATTGGGTCCCTAATTTTTAAAAAGTATGTGGCAGGAGCAGTGGTGAAAATTGCACATCCATTTTACTGAAGTATAAATATAAGTAATAAAGGGCTAAGCAATTTGCCCAAGGACATTGAGTGAGCCCAGGCCTGTGCTTTCTAAGAGTTGACTAGTAGATATGCATCCATCTCATCACAAAATCATTCTTGGATGTCACCTGTGAATCTTCAGAATGACTTGCTTTTTTTCTTAATTTGTTTGTGTTTTTTATGGTGGTAACATTAAATTTTGTATGTAACATAAAATTTGTCATGTTAACCATTTTTCAGTGTACAATTCAATGGCATTAATTACCTTTACAAAACTGTGCTATCATCACCACCACCTATTACCAAAACTTTTTCATTACCCAAAACAGAAACTTGGTACCCATTAAGCAATAACTCTCCATTCCCTTCTCCCCCCATCCCCAGTAACTTCTAATGTACTTTCTGTCTCTGTGCATTTACCTATTGTAGATAGTTTATATAAATGGACCCATACAATATTTGTTCATTTGTGTCTGACTTATTTCACTTACCATAATATTTCAAGGTTCATCCATGTTTTAACAAGCATCAGAACTTCATTCCTTTTTTTTTCTAGATTTCAATGGAAAGCAGAAAAGTAATTTGTTCATCCATATGGCAGAAATAAGAAATTCATCCTGAAAATATAGTTTGATGTAATTCTATCATGTTGGGACAGATCTTCCCTCTGAACATGCTTTCCAATTGACTGTCCCACTGGACTCCTATTTGCCTTGCAGTAGTTTCTGTGACAGTCTTAAACACTTCAGAAATTCCCCTGTCATGAGAAGGCAGGGGCCATCTTCCAGTCCACAGATTCCAAGAGAGTAACGTGCTTCTCAGAAAAACAGCACTTCTATCTCAGAAGACTGCAAAGACAATTTGTATGGTCTGCACAGTTTAGGTTAAGTAGGCACATGATTCATCAAAGTGTAAAAAAGGTGACAGGAAAAAAAAACACTGCATTTTAGAATGAGATATTCAAATGTGGTGTAAACATTTAAGGGAGCTGATGCCCAAATGGATGAGTCAAGGAAGGTAGTCTGGGTTTGGAGGTGATTTTGCTTCTAGAAGGATTCCCGTTGTGACTTCAGTGACTTGAGCACTGTAGCGTATGTCTTCTTCAAGGCCAGTGATACTTGAGAAACCAGGTGGTTTCAGTTTTCAAGTGTGGTCCAAAGAGAGGGTTGAGTTGGTAGAATTGCAATCAGAGATAGCAGCAAACTGAACAGGTTGCCAATACGGTGATGGTAACTCCTGGGTTAGGACCCTTAGGGATGATCCAGGGCACTAAGAAGCCAACAAAGCCCCAGAACACACTTGTCACAGTGAGAGGCACCATGAGGAGCTGCCAGCCCCTGCCTCACTGCTTCCAGAACTTCATTCCTTTTTATGGCTGAGTAATATTCCACGGTATGTATATACCACATTTTATTTATCTGTTCATCTGTTGATTCCACCTTTTGGCTATTGTGAATAATGCTGCTATGAACATTGGTATACAAAAGATATCTGTTTTTAGTTCCTTCTTTCAATTCTTTGGGATATATACCTAAGAGTGGAATTCCCCAGTCATATGGTATTTTTTTTTTTCAGAGAAGATACTGTTTATTAAAATAAAGCAAGGGAAACAAAGGGCTTCTCCCTTCAAAATCCCTTCTATTTAACAAAGTTTTAATCAAGAAATGAAACATACAAATGCAAGAAATATGTACAGGTAGAAAAAGTGTGTATTCACCAACCCAAAATGCAACATTAATCGAAGAGAAAACTAAAGCAATACTTTGTAGTTGCCTGGATTTCCCTAGGGGACAGCAAGTCACTGCTTATCAGCCTTCCTCAGAAGAGACTATTTTGATTAATATCAGACCCATCTGACTCAGTCTATTAAACCCTGAAGGAAGGATATTCTTCAGATATAAAAGATATGTCTTTGAGAATTCTACCATATTGCTATTCCAAGCATTAACAACCATGTGGCACCTCTAGAAAGAGAGAGCCTTTGAATTCTAGGAAGACACACTGACTAAAATACCCAGGTTCCATTTTGTAACCTCTTCTCAGCTCTCTGCCTCCCCAGGAAAGAACCCAAGAAGCAAAAGTGTCCCCACTGGAGAAGGAACACACTAGTTACATAATTTATTTCACGGTCTGCAATTTAGGGTCAATTACTTGTGACATAATTCCTGCTTAAAGATGATGAAATACTAACAACATTGACAAAAGCCTGAAGAGAGAAAGAGTGCTTGGTACCACACGACCTGCTGGTTGACTCCCCCTACATCTGACACACACAGCTGATGTCCACAGACATCAGCGTATTTTCCCTTTGCCTCCCAGTGGGTTCCAAGATGCACATAGAGGACACTGCTTAGTTCACCATAAAGAGCCTCGATGCATTGTGCAGCTAATGTGGACACGTTACATGGAGGGCAGGGGGCGGGGATGCAGGACGAGAATCATTTGCATTTCAGCTCTTTATTTTCAAACTTCCGCCCAATCAGCACTGCTTTTCTCACATTACTGCACGGCATTTCTCCTGATGGCCGTGATCAGCCTTCTGCCATATTCTCTGTAGTCCACGGGTTTCACATCCACCACAGAGGCCTTAATTCGAGACTCATTGTAGGTTTCTAGTTTGACCCTGATCCTGAACGTGAAAGATCAAAAGTTGGCATTCTGGGAAACTTCCTCAAATGCCTGCTCATTCTTCTCTTTTAATTCCCCCAGATAAGCAGCACTTTGTCCGAGGATAGCCTCTGCAGACTCCTGGAAAGAAGTCACCCACTGATTCTCTTGAAAATCTGCAATATTTACTGATAGGTTCAAGCAGTACTTGAAATTGGGAAATTCACTGTCACACTTCTCACAGCGGTATAATCCATTCTGCTGATCAATCACTTTCTTGTTGCAGTCCTGAGTTGGGCAGGCCTGGTACATACAATTCTTGAGGAGATACACCACTGTTGCCACACAGCTGAAATAGTCTGCCTTGTCACCTTGATCCAGATTCTCTGATTTAACCTCATATAGGGTTTTCCAGTTGGTGTTGCACCCTCCTACTCCTCCACTCTTTAGATCAGAGATGGAAACACCATCTAAGGCTTGTCCTTCTGAGTCAAACCATCCACGAAGCTTATAGGCCTCTGGAATGTCAGGATTCACAATGACAGTGCTTGAAGACAGTACAGAGAGGCTCCGTCCACCAAAATCAGAAACTCTGGCTCCTTTGATAGCTATCACAGGCTGTCTAGAACCATCAAATCTATCAGCATCTTCTCCCCACAGAGTAGCAGTCACCACCTTCCCTGACATGTCCATCAAGTAGATATTTCTCTTAGAAACTTCTCTGTTATTAGATTTCACTGTGATTTAGTGGCATCTTCATAATTCTTGCTGATTCCAATTATGTCTACAAGTGAGTCTTTAGACTTGTTCTCTAGGTCACCAATCCCAGTGAAATCAAAGTGAACTGTAGGTAAATGATGACCATCTTCACAGGGCATGACAGATGTCTCATTACTGAAGGTCATCTCATAGCCATTTTTAACGGCTGTGAATTGCTTGTTAGCAATCTTTAGGGTGCCTTTAGAGAAATAATAAACCTTGTTCACTTCAATAAGGCGAAAGAACTTGTCCAGTTGCTCGTTGAAAGCAGTAACTCTGATTTCACCACTTTCATCAACCAATTCTAAAGAGAAAAGCTTTCCTTCCTCTCGGGAGTTGCTCCAGGTACGCATCTGACTTTTATTGGTAACTCGAGCACAAATAGTCCACTTGGACTGGTAAGGGGTAAGGCTGGCAATGGGTACCACTTTGGACTGTGTTCCCCTGGGACTGTTCTCGAGGTTAGTATTTCCAGCTTTTCCAAATGTCTTTGAGACACCAAAAAATTTAGATACCGTGGAACCCATTCCTGAACTTCCATTCTGTTGCTGGAGCTTGCTGGTTGGTGGACTGGTTGCTGACACAGGAGTAGGAACAACCTGCTGCTGCCCATGTCCTTCATTATAGGGTACTGGATTGCCAATCTTTAATCCAACTGCTTCAGCTGATTTCAAAACTTCTAGCTCCATCAAAATAACTACTCTCCTTCCATCTTTCAGAGTGTTAACAATAAATCGGTTAATCTGGCAAATACAGTGGCTGGACAATTGTTCGTTCTCAACAAGAGGGTTCAACTGTGTTGCCAACATGAAAGAAGATAGAGTGTTCAATCCATCACTCATACGCAATCGATAACAGGGTTGACTGTTCCCTGTAGTAATGGGACGGATATTAATAACTTGGAGAACTGGTTTTATGGATGTATCTCCCTGTTGCATTATAACCGCAATGGCTCCCTCGCTCAGCTGGCCCACCATGGTTCCGCCCTCATATGGCATTCTATGGTTAACTTTTTGAGGAACTGACAGTTTTCCACAGTGACTATACACTTTTACATTCCTACCAGCAATGCCCTAGAGTTCTAATTTCTCTGTATCCGTGTCAATACTTATTTTCCATTTTTAAAATAATAGCCATCCTAGTAGGTGTAAAACGGTATTTCACTGTGGTTTTGATATGCATTTCCCTGATGGCTAATGATGTTGAGCATTTTTCATGTACTCATTGACCATGTGTATATCTTCTTTGGAGAAATGTCTATTCAAATCCTTTGCTCATTGTAAAATTGGGTTTTGTTTTTTTTTTGTAGTTGAGTTATAGGAGTTCTTTATATATTCTGGATATTAAATCCTTATCAGAGATATGATTTCCAAATACGCTCTCCCATTTCTTAGGTTGTCTTTTCACTTTCTTGATAATATCCTTTGATGCACAAAAGATTTTAATTTTGATGAACTCCAATTTACCTATTTTTTTCTTTTGTTGATTATGCTTTTGGTGTTATATTTAAAAACTATTGCTGAATACAAGGTCCTGAAGCTTTTCCCCTTTGTTTTCCTCTAAGAGTTTTATGGTTTTAGCTCTTACATTTGGGTTATTGATCCAGTTTGAGCTAATTTTTGTAATTTATGTATGTGAGGCAGGGGCAGTATGACTGCTTTTTGAGCAAAAACTTGGCTATTGTTAATACAATTCATACCCCCTTTGAATAAGTGCCTTCTCCAGGTTCCAAGGGGCAGAGGATCCTTGCTGGGATCAGACACCTGATTTGTTGAAGGAAACCTCCTAGAGGATTTCCATGCAGATCTAGGCTAACAGAAGAGCAGCTGCGTCCCCAATTCAGCTCTTAATACATTGTTCTGCAGTCTTAGGTTCCTGTTCTATGGAGTGGGGGTAATAATTTATGTCATATGTACTTCAGAAGGCCATCACGAGGATTAAGTGGGGTGATGTGTGTAAATGCCCACACTACACAAACATAAAACAATACTTATTACCAATGTCTCTAACAATATGCATACAGAATCCAACACAATCAGAAAAGAATTGGGAATAATACTGCAAAAATCCACAACCCACCAAGCAGCTTTGTCAATCTTTAATATTTTTTCTTGTTTGCCTCAAATCCATTCTTCCAAAAAGAAATAAAATTTGCATATAACACTGAAGCCTTGTGTGAACCATCCTGGCAGTTCTTCCCTCTCTTTCCTCTGCAGAAGTAACCACTATCCTGTCCTGATTTGTTTTATCAGCCTCATACATGATTTTGCACTTTTTTCTGTATGACTATATCTAAGACTGAATCTATCTATATGTGAATATATCTAAAATCAGTACATAGAAATCCACCAGACAGTACTGTTTTCAAATAGTTTTGACAAATGTATACATCCATGTAACTACCATCACAATCAAAATATGGAACAATTTCATCACCTCAAAGAGCAACCTCATGCCCTTTTGCCATCAATCCCCAGGCAACCATTGATTGATCTGGTTTCTGTTGTCATAAATTAGTTTTACTTTCTCTAGAATTTCAAATAAATGAAATTATACAATATGTACTCTTTTGCATCTGGCTTCTTTCACTCAGCCTAATGTTTCTGAGATTCATCCATATTATTGCACATATTGGTAGTGTGTTCCTTTTTATTACTGAATAGTATTCTGTCATATGGGAATATGATCAATCAGTTGTTTATCCATTCACTGCTGAAGTACATTTGGGTTGTGTGATGGTTAGGTTCATGTGTTAACTTGGCCAGGCAATGGTGTCCAGATGTCTGGTCAAGCAAGCGCTGGCCTAACCGTTACTGCAAGGACATTTATGGCTGGTTAATAAACCAGAATGCTGGCTGATTAAATCATCAGTCAATTGATTGCACCTGTGACTGATTACATCAACGACTAGCATGTCTTCTGCAATGAGAGAATTCAATCAGCTGGATTTAATTCAATCAGTTGAAGACTTTTTAAGGGAGAAAGAGAGAAAAACTTCACTTCTTCTTTGGCTAGCCAGCATCTCCTGAGTAGTTCATCAAACACCTTGATCAGAGTTGCCAGTTTGCTGCCTGCCCTACGAAATTTGGACTTGTGCATCCTGCCCTATGGAATGTGGACTCATGCATTCCCACAGTTGCATGAGACACTTTTACAAAATTTTATACTTACAGATATCTTTTGTTGGTTCTGCTCCCCTAGAGAACCCTAACTAATACAGGTTATTTCCATTTTTTAGCTATTATAAGTAGAGCTGCTATAAACATTCTTGCACAAGTTTTTTTGTGAATGTAGGTTTTTCTTTCTAGGGTAAATACCCAGAAGTGGGATTGCTAGGTCATATGGTAAATGTTTGTTTAACTTTATAGGAAACTACCAAATTGCTTTCCAGAATGGCTATACCATTTTTTTTTTAATTTAAACAAAATATTTATTCATATCCACTTTGTTTTAGACATTCATTTTATGACTATCTAAAGGCAATTATTTCCGTACTTCTCAGACTCCTGAAAATTTCAGATGATCCAATCAACTTTGCAGATCTGATTTTTAAAAGCCCCACCAGGGTCATTCTTAAGTCTTCTGTACTCCCAAATGGTATTAAAACTAACCACAGGCCATGCTTCAAGCATCCATCTGATACCAGAAAAGGCAGTGGATTCTCTGCTCAATGCACTCAAATGACCAATTCCTCCAAAGCTGGTGACATTCCCGCTATGTTCCACACCAGGCTCAGGAAGGTCGCGCGTCCCGGCCTCCTGCAACCGCCTTCGGCCACGGGGCCACACGCCACAAGCAGCCAACCATCCTGGATCCCACCGCGGAATACATCACAGCCAGCCCGCTGACTTAGGAAAGGGCTATACCATTTTGCATTCCCGTAAGCAATGTACTTCAGTTGCTCCACACCTTTGTCAACACTTTTAGGATTTGTTTTTTGTTTTGTCATTCTAAAAGATGTGTAGTGGTATCATTGTGGTTTTAATGACTAATGATGTTGAACATCTATTTAGTGTGCTTATTTGCCATTTGTCTACTTTCTTTGGTGCAGTGTCTGTTTAAGTCTTTTGGCCGTTTAAAAAAAAATTGGGCTGTTTTCTTTCTAGTGAATTGAAATTCTTTATATATTCCAGATGTAAGTCCTTTGCTGTATATATGATTTGCAAATATTTGTCCTAGCCTGAATCTTGTCTTTTCATTTTCTTAACAGGGTCTTTTGCAGAGAGAAAGTTTAAAATTTTGATGATGTCTAATTTATCAGTTTTTCCTTTGATGGATCATACTTTTGGTATCATGTCTAATAACTCTTTGCTTGACACTAGGAGGTGAAGATTTTCTCCTATGATTTCTTCTAGGTGTTTTACAGTTTTATGCTTTATATTTAGATATTTTGAGGGTTTTTTTTTTTAAATAAGGTGTGAGATTTAGGTCAAGGTTCATTTTTTTTTTTTTTTGCACATTAATGTCCAATTGTTACAACATCATTTTTTGAAAATGCCTTTGTTTATGTAAGAGTGCTCTCTCTGTATCACTGTTTCCAGAAAAAAAAAAAGATGAACTCTTTAAATCATTTCATATGGTAACTGTCATATTGGTGACCATCAGATACTTCTATTTGCCCTGAGAATCAAATGTATAAAGGAGAGTGATAGAAAATAAAATGAGAATGGTGAGCTGGAGCTAAAGGCCTTGAATGATAAGCCCTTTAACTTACTGATTAGTCACTCTTGGATTATGGGAGGATGGGGTAATAGACGAGTAGTTCAAGACCCTAGGGTTCCAAATCGACAGACCTGGGTTCCAAACCTGGTTTTGCCACTGAGTAGCTGTGTTTCCTTTTCAAGAGGTTTAATTTCTTGAAGCTTCTATTTTTTCATCTATAAATGGGCTTAATGGTAGTATCTACTACAAAGCACTGTTGTAAAAGTTAAATAATGTATGTAGAGTTTGGTGCCTGGCACATAGCAAATACTCAATAAATATCAGTGACTATCTGATTAGAACTGTGCTTCAAGAATCTTAAACTGGTAGCACTGTGTAAAGTGACTTAAGCAAATGACTTTTCATCTTAAAACAGAAACATATGTCCACTTGTTTGGGCAAGCATTGGCCTACTTGTTAATGTAAGGGTATTTCGATATGGTAACTGCCATGACTTTTATTTTTCATGAAGTAAGACCCATTGATGTTTTTTTAATTAGAGTAGTTGTAGGTTTACAGAAAAAACATGCAGAAAGTACAGAGTTCTTATATACCTTCCTTTCATGCCCCTTTGAATTTTACTTATGTATACATATTTTTCTTTAACTATTTTCTTCTTAAGCATGTATGAAGATTAAGAGGTTTTTAATATTTATTAGGTCTTTTAAAATTATTTTTAAATCCAAATCTAACAGAACTAGGATTCTAGATATTAGAAGTCATTTTACCAAAATTCCAAGAAGTCTTTAGTGTCTTCCAAGATTATCCAAATAAAAAAAAGTCTTAAAAAAAAAAACTTATTAGGACAAAAATTTGGCAGTCAGTCAGTCTCCTTTTGTAGTTGGAAGTGCCTCCATTCCTGACAGGCAGAATTTTCAAAATTGAAAAACCTGCTATGGCATAATTTCATAGATTAAAAAAAAAAACAAAACAAAAAAACAGAGTGAGTGATGTTACTTTGAATGTGCAGTTGGTTTGGCTACAGTATGGTTCCAGCCTTTAAAAGAAAATACTAGCTCTCCAGAAAATTTATATAAGAGGAAGGAACACTTTCCAATTCATTTTAGAAGGTTAGCATCACTCTGGTACCAAACCAAACAAAGACAGTACAAAAAAGAAAAAAGAAAAAAGAAAAGAAAAGAAAAGAGAAAATAAAAGAAAGGAAAAGGAAAATGAGAGGAAAAAAGAAGGGAAAAAGAGAAAACTATAGACCAATAGTTCTCATGAACATATATACAAAAGCCCTCAACAATATATTAGAAAATTGTATTCAGCAATATATAAATAGAATAACACACATGACCAAGGAAACTTATCCCCCAAATGCAAAGCTGGTTCAACATTCAAAGCTCAATCAATGTAATCTACCATACTAATAGTCCAAAGAAGAAAAAATATATAGGATCATTATCAGTTGGTACAGAAAAGCAGCATTCAACATCCATTCAAGATTAAAAAAAAAAAAAAAAAATCTCAGCACACTGGCAATAGACAGGAACTTCCTCAACCTAATATAGGGCACTACAAAAAACCTAGAGCTAAAATCATACTAAATGGTGAAAGAATGAATGCTTTTCTCATAAGATCAGGAGCAGGCAAGGATGTCCACTCTCACTGCTCCTATTCATTATTGTACTGATAGTCCTAATAAATGCAGTAACACAAAGAAGATAAAATAAAAGGTAAATAAAAGGCATGCAGTTTGTAAAGGGAAAAGCAAAAGTGTCCCTATTTGCAGAAAACCTGACTGCATCAAAAATAAAAAGTCCCAAGGAATCTACAGAAAAACCTCACAGAACTAAAAAGTGATTTTGGGAAAGTCACAGGATACAAGATCAAGAGACAAAAATCAACTATATTTTTATATATATAGCAGCAATTGTCAATTGACATTTAAAAATATATATATAAAACTGTATTCTCCAACCCACTATGGTATTGGCAAAGAGAGGGACACATAGACCAATGTAGCAGAATAGGAAGTCTAGAAATAGGCTCACACCAATATGGCCAATTGATTTTTTACAAAAGTGCAAAACCAAATTAATGGAGAAAGAGTAGTCTTTTCAAAAAATGATGTTGTAACAATTGGACATTAATGTGCAAAAAAAAAAAAAAAAATGAACCTTGACCTAAATCTCATACCTTATTTAAAAAAAAAAAACCTCAAAATATCTAAATATAAAGCATAAAACTATAAAACACCTAGAAGAAATCATAGGAGAAAATCTTCATCTCCTAGTGTCAAGCAAAGAGTTATTAGACATGATACCAAAAGTATGATCCATCGAAGGAAAAATTGATAAATTAGACATCACCAAAATTTTAAACTTTCGCTCTGCTTTTCCAGCAAGATCTTCCCATGGTAGCCCACATCAGCTCCAAGCTTACATCTTAACAACCTAGCAATCCCACAAGAATGCAAGAAAAGTTTTGGGTAGGACTCTCAATGGCCCTGATTGGGCTGTATATCCATTTCAGAATCAGTTGCTGTGGCCAAGGAGCAGGCCAGATCTCAGGCATATGTCCATTCTTGGACCACCTGCCAAAAGCACAAGACTGAAAGTGAGGAAGAGCTAGTTTCCCCAAAGGAAAAGCAGGGTGCTACTATACCTAAGAAGAAAGAATGGATAGTTAACAGGAAACAACAATGCATGTTCACCATACCAGATAACCAAACCTGTTAGAAATGTATCTAGAATAATGGAAAATTGGCTCTAAATGAGGGTTTGGTTATCTGTATATAATTTGTGACATCTACTTTGGTTATTCAAAGTGGTTTTGCAGAATTAAGGAAATAGACGTGCTCTTTTGCAAAATCATCTTCTCCTGTCAGCTCTTTAAATGAGGGCATTTCTTGGGGTTTTACTCTTTGAATAATTAAGCAGTCATAGAAATGATCTCTGAAGAGCATGTGTTGTTCCCTTAATTGGGCATGCTGCATTTCTCTCTGAATTGCACTAGCAGATCACTAGTATGCAAAAAAAAATCTCACAGGAGACTTCAACCAACTGGAGTTCAGATAGAACAACTCTAGAATTTAAGAACTAAAGGTATTTGCAGTTGCTTTCCTGAATGCAGCTAATATTTAAAATATTTAAAATGAAGAGTCAATTCAATATCAGTTGAACCCTGTAGTGGATATTACTGATTACCTCCACAATATTTATTTCCACATTTTCCCAGCAACAGTACCCAAATTTTGTGTAAGGCAAGTCATTCTTTGCCAAATATTTTGGGTAAGACTGACTCAACCTCTGGTTGTAGGGATAGGCACAATACGCTTACAACATTGCTACTGCTCATGGTGACCCATTCAGTGATGGGCACATGTCGCAGTGCAGGCCATATATTATACTCAATTCCTGGACATCTGTTTGAGAGGCATATTCTTTCCTTTACCTGCATATCCAAAGTCACCAAGGCCTACCTTTCTAAGTCAGAGATGTTTCTTCAAGCTCTCCCTCCTTTTTGTCCCCTCTACCTTTCCACTAGTTCAGTACCTTATCACTGAACATCATTCTAGCTATATTGGAACTCTTAGTATGGCCTCTCAGTTCCCACTCTTATTCGATGACAGGTTCCCACTGCTTTGGCCTCACTCTGACAGCTGCCCTACCTTGATTATGCCCCAGGAGACTGGCTTAGTCTGGAACAGCAGGGTGGAATTTCTGTGAGCCTATTTAACCTGGAAAGTCAAAAGACATTCTTGGATATCCTCATTAGCTGAAACAGAATTAATGGGAAATTGAGGTTGTTTCTCCCTGTTGCTCCTTCCTCTCCCTCTTATACAGTCTCTTTTTTCTTTCTTTCTTTTTTTTTTCATGTCACCCATCCTTTCATCTTTTCGCCCTTCCCAATGCAATTATCTCCCAAACTCTTCATCATCCTTCCTCATTCTCCAAAGATCTGCAAGCTCCTGGCTCCCAACCTCCCTTTCCACTCAACTTCTTCCATTGCCTTGGAAAATTTTAAGGTCCAAGTGGCCTCTCAGTTTCATGTTCTCATGATCTCCGATCCAATGAAATTCTCCTCAACTCTACATAAACACCCTACTTTCATATTCTCACCAGCAACTGCACTACCCTCCAAATAACTTATTAAAGAATCCCACTCTGATCCAGGCTTTCCTCATGCCCTGGTTTCCAACCTTTCTCTACTTCTCATTGACTTCATTCCACATTCTGTCCTGAATCTTTGGTTTCTCCCTCATTACTGGCTGGATTCTTCTCATCTGCAATAAAATGTGCTCCAGGCTCTCTTATTTAAAACAAAAAAAAAATCCTCTCTGAAACCAACTTTACTTTCAGCCTTATCTTTCTACTCCCCATATAGTCAATTTTCTTGAAACAATTGGCTATAAAGTTTTCCTCATCTTCAATTCAATCTTCAGTTCACTTCAATCTGGTTTCTATTCTCACCATTCTATCAAAAATGTTTTTAGTAAAAGCCCTCATGGCCTTCATGATGCTAAATTCAATATAAATACTCTTCCTTTCCTGGATTCTACATTTTGCTAATTTTCCTTTCTCTCTGGTTCCCTTTTCTGAGCCATCTTTGCAAGCTTATTTTCCTTTACTCAGTCTTTGAGTGATATTGACGTTTCTTAAGACTCAGCCCTAGTCCTCTTCTCTTTTCATGCTATACTCTATCCCTAGGCCGTTATCATCAACTCCTATGGCTTTACATTCACTCTGTATGCTAATGACTCCCAATTATTTTTCCAGTCCAGATTCTCTCCTCTGAAATCCACACCCCTATATTCAGCTGTCAATTTGACATGTCCCTTTACGTGTTTCAGACTCAGGAATCTCAAACTAAACTCCCTAAACCATAGCTGCTCTCTTTTCACCCTAACTGTTTATCATTTACTAAAACTATTGCATTTTAGTAAATGATACCAAGAGCCATTTAGTTGTAGATCTAGCTCCCTCACCATACATTTACTATATACTAAGTCCTATCCATTCTACTTCCAAGATATATCTTATTTATTTATTTATTTATTTATCTATTTATTTTATTAGAGAAGTTGTAGGTTTACAGAAAAATCATGCATAAAATACAGAGTTCCCATATATCCCTCCTGTTATTAACAACTTGCATTAGTGTGGTGCATTTGTTACAATTCATGAAAGAACATTTTAATAATTGTACTATTAACTATAGTCCATCATTTTGGTTCAGTGTTTGTGTTGTACATTCTTATGTTTTTGTTTCTTTTTAAAATTTTTATTCTAGTAACATACATCACCCTAAAATATTCTCCCTTAAATCATTTTCAAATATGTAATTTAGTGCTGTTAATTATGTTCACAATGTTGTGCTACCATCACTACTATACATTATAAAAACTTTTTGATCAACCCAAATAGAAACTCTACAATTTAAACATTAACTTCCATTCCCTACCCCCACACTGGCCCCTAGTAACCTATATTCTAGTTTTTAACTCTATGAATTTGCTTATTCTAATAATTTCATATCAGTGAAATCAAAAAATATTTATCCTTTTGTTTCTGGTTTATTTCACTCAACATGATGTCTTCAAGGTTCATCCATGTTGTTAAATGTATCAGATCTTCATTCCTTTTTATCTGAATAATATTCCATTGTGTGTCTATAACACATTTTGTTTATACGTTCATCTATTGGTGGACATTTGGGTTACTTCCATCTTTTGGCAATTGTAAATGATGTCACTATGAACATTGCCATGCAAATATCTGAGTCCCTGCTTTCAATTCTTTTTTGCGTATACCTACAAGTGGGACTGCTGGGTCATATGATAATTCTATACTTAACTTTCTGAGGAACTGCCAAACTGACTTCCACAGTGGCTATACCATTTGACATCCCCACCAACAATGAATGAGTGTTCCTATTTCTCCACATCCTCTCCAACACTTGTAACTTTCCATTTTTAAATAGTAGCTATTCTAGTGAATATTAAATGGTATCTTGTATTTCCCTAATAGCAAATGATGTTGAGCTTCTTTTCATGTGCTTTCTGGCTATTTATATATCTTTTTTAGAGAAATGTTCATTCAAATCTTTTGCCCCTTTTTAAAGTAGGCTGTCTTTTTGTTGTTGAGTTGTAGAATTTCTTTATGTATCCTGAACATTAAACTTTTATCAGATGTGTGGTCTCCAAACATCATCTCCCATTAAGTAGGTTGTCTTTTTTATTTCAAAATAAAGTTCTTTAATGCACAAAAGTTTTTAATTTTGATGAGGTCTCAATTATCTATTTTTTTTTTCTTTTGTTCCTTGTGCTTTGGGTGTAAAGTCTAAGAAACCTTGCCTAACACAAGGTCCTGAAGAGGCTTCCCTATGTTTTCTTCTAGGAGTTTTATAGTTCTTAAATATAGGTCTTTGATCCGTTTTGAGTTGATTTTTGTATATGGTGTGGGGTAGGGACCTACCTTCATTCTTTTGCATATGGACACCCAGTTTCTCCAACACCATTTGATGAAGGGATGATTCCTTCCCAATTAGAATGGATTTGGCACCAGTGTAAAATATCAGTTGGTCATAAACATGAGGGTTGATCTAAACTCTCAAATCTATTCCATTAATCTGTGTCTGTTCTTGTGCCAGTACCATGCTGTTTTGATTACTGTGGTTTTGTAATAAGATTTAAGAACAGGAATTGTGAGTCCTCCAACTATGTTCTTTTTCAAGATGGCTTTGGCTATTTGGGGTCCTTTAACTTCCATGTAAAATGGATGATTGGTTTCCATTTGTGTAAGGAAAGCTATTGGAATTTTGATTCAGATTGCATTGAATCTGTAAATAGCTTTGGGTAGAAGTGACATCTTGACAATATTGAGTCTTCCAATCCATGAATACAGAATGCCTTTTAGCAATGTTTTGTTGTTTTCTATGTAGAAGTCCTTTACATCTTTGGTTAAATTTATTCCTAGGTGTTTGATTCTTTTAGCTGCTATTGTAAATGGGATTTTTTTCTGGATTTCTTCTTCTGATTGTTCATTACTAGTACATAGAAACACTACTGATTTCTGCATGTTAATCTTGCATCCTGCCACTGTGCTGAATTCGTTTATAGTTCTAGTAGCTTTGTTGTGGATTTTTCTGGATTTTGTGTTTTTAGGATCATATCATCTGCAAATAGGGAAAGTTTTTCTTCTTCCTTTCCAATTTGGATGCCTTTTTATTTCTTTCTCTTGCCTAATTGCTCTAGCTAGAACTTCCAGCACAATACTGAATAGCAGTGATGACAGTAGAAATCCTTTTCTGTTTCCTAATCTTTGAGGGAAAGCTTTCAGTTTTTCACCATTCAGTATAATGTTAGCAGGGGGGTTTTCATATATATCCTTTACCATGTTGAGGAAGTTTCCTTCTATTCCTAGTTTTCTAAGTGTTTTTTTTTTCTTTTTAATCAAAAAGGGGTGCTGGATTTTATCAAATGCCTTTTCTGCACCTACTGAGATGATCATGTGGTTTCCTTCCTTTGTTCTGTTAATGTGGAATATTACATTTATTGATTTTTCTTATGTCGAACCACCCTTGAATATCTAGAATAAATCCCACTCAATTGTGGTGTATAATTCTTTTGGTGTGCTGTTGGTCAGTTTGCTAGTATTTTATTGAGGATTTTTGCATCTAACTTCATAAAGAATTTTGGGTTCATAGTTTTCTGTTTTTGTGGTATCTTTATCTGGCTTTGGTATGACAGTGATGTTGGCCTCATAGAATGTGTTAGGTAGTGTTCCCTCCTCTTCAATTTTTTGGAAGAGTTTGAGAAGGATATGTGTTAATTCTTCTTCTTATGTTTGGTAAAATTCACCTCTGGAGCCATCTGGTCCTGGGCTTTTCTTTGTTAGGAAGTTTTTGATACTGGTCAATCTCTTGACTAGTTATTGTTTTGCTGAGATCTTCTACTTCTTCTTGAGTCAGTGTAGGTAGTTTGTGTGCGTTTTGGTTTGCTAAAGTTGCTGGAATACAATAAACCAGAAATGGGGATTTACAATGTGGATTTATTAGTTTACAAAATTTACAGTTCTAAGGCCATGAAAATATCCCAAATAAGGCATCAACAGGAAGATACCTTCTCTGAAGAAAGACTGATGGTATCTGGGGTTCCTCTGTTACATGGGAAGGCACATGGCTGGCATCTGCTGATCCTTCACTCCTGGGTTTTGTTGCTTTCAGGCTCTGGCTCTTTCAGTTTCTATGGGTCCTTGATTGCTTTTCCTGGGGCTTTTCTCTCCAATCTCTCTGGGTGTTTCTCTCTTTGAAGTCTCTGGGCTGTTTCTGAGTCCAGTAAAGGATTAAGACCTACCTTGAATCAGGTGGGTCACATCTCAATTGAAACAACTTAATTAAAAGTTCCCACCCACAATAGGTCTGGATTGACAGGAGTGGATTAAATGAATATTTCCTTTTCTGGGGTACATAACAGCTTCAAACCAGTAAAGTGTGTATGCCAGTTTGGATGTATTATGTCCCCCAAAACTCCATGTTCTTTGATGCAATCTTGTGTGGGCAGACATATTAGTGTTGATTAAGTTGGAACTTTTGGATTAGGTTGTTTCCATGGAGATGTGACCTACCCAACTGTGGATGATTACTCTGATTAGATAATTTCCAAGGAGGTGTTGCCCCACCCATTCAGCATGGGCCTTGATTAGTTTACTGAAGCCTTACAAAAGCTCAGACAGAAGGAGCTCAGCAGAGCAGCTGTGAGTGACATTTTGGAAAGCAACTGAGAGTGACATTCTGGAGGAATTGAAGCTGAGAGACACATATTGAGGACAGCTGTTGGACGCTGACGCTGACATTTTGGAGAATGCCATTTTGAAACACAACCTGGGAGCAAGCAGATGCCAGCCCTTTGCCTTCCCAGCTAACAGAGGTTTTCCAGATGCAAATAGCCTTTCTCCAGCGAAGTTATGGATTGTTGATGTCTTACCTTGGACTCTTTATGGCCTTAAGACTGTAACTGTGTAACCAAATAAACCCCCTTTATAAAAGCCAATCCATTGCTGGTATTTTGCTTAATGGCACCATTAGCAAATCAGAACAGTGTGTTTCTAGGAATTTGTTTATTTCATCTAGCTTATCTAATTTGTTGGCATACAGTTGTTCATAGTATCTTCTTCTTTTTTATTTTTAATTTTAGTTTGAAATAAATTCAAACTTACAGGAACAGTTGCAAAAACAATACAAACCCCATACACAGAACTCCAGCATACCCCAACCCCCCTCCCCCAATGCCCCGATCCACCAACTTTAACATCCTGTCACATCATCATTTCTTTCTTCCCCTCCCTATCTATCATCCATCATCTATTGTTCTGTCTTCTGAACATATGAAAGCAGGCTGCACACATCCTTGAACAAACAATATAATTCACATACACATTTCCCATGAACAAGAACATCTTTTATGCAATCCCATTAAGTGTAGCTAAGAAGTTCAAGAAATTCAACATTTATACAAAGTTTACATTCTATGCTTCCTTTTTTTTTTTTCTTATGTCCCAACTGTGTCCTTTTGAGCCTCCTCTCCTCCATCCTCAGATCCCATCCAGGATCATCCTTGGCATTTAATTGTCATTATCTATTTAGATTGTCTTTTTTTTTTTTCCCCAATTGTGGAAACATATATATAGCCTAAATCTTCCCATTCCAACCCCTCCCTAGAATTCCATTAGTGGGATTAATCACATTTAGAATGTTGTAATGCCATCACCTTCTCACCATCCATTACTAGAAATTTCCCTTCACCCCAAACAGAAACCCTACACTCATTTCTTAACTCCCCATTGCCGCTTCCCTCACTTCTCATAACCCATACTCTACTTTTCATCTCTATGGTCATATTCTCTGATACTTTCTTTGTGTTTACCATGGGGCTTAAATTTAACCTCTTAAATCTATAACAATCTTGTTTTTCTTTGATATCAACTTAACTTCAATAGGACACATAAACTATGTTCCTATACTTCTCCATTACCCCACCTCTACGTAGTTCTGTCAAAAATGACATATTTTACATTGAGTACAAAACCACTGATTTATCATTACAGTTTATGTATTTTAGATCCTGTAGGAAGTAAATAGTGGAGTTACAAATCAAAAATACAGTAGTATTGGTATTTATATTTACCATGTGATCTTTACTAGAAATCTTTATTCCTTCATGTGGTTTCAGTCAATTGTTTAGTGTCCCTTCCTTTCAGCCTCCTCAACTCCCTTTAGCATTTCTTATAGGACTGATCTACTGGTGATAAAGTCCCTCAGCTTTTGATTCTCCAGGAATGTTTTCATCTCCCTCTCTTTTTTATCCTCCAGGTGTTTGTGAATTATCTAAGTCTCTGATGGTTATTGACTTCTATTTGTATTCCATTGTGGTCAGAGAATGTGCTTTGAATAAATTCAATTTTTTTTTAATTCATTGAGGCTTGTTTTATGTCCCAGAATATGGTCTATTCTGGAGAAAGATCTGTGATCACTAGAGAAGAATGTGTGTCCTGGTGATTTGGGATGTAATGTTCTATATATGTCTGTTAAATTTCTCTGTATATCTCTCTCCTTTCTTTGTTTCTCTGTCAGTAGGGCTCCCTTTAGTATCTGAAGTAGGGCAGGTCTTTTATTAGCAAAATCTCTCAGCATTTGTTTCTCTGTGAAAAATTTAAGCTCTCCCTCAAATTTGAAGGAGAGTTTTGATGAATAAAGTATTCTTGGTTGGAAATTTTTCTCTCTCAGAATTTTAAATATGTCATGCCACTGCCTTCTTACCTGCATGGTGGCCACTAAGCAGTCGCTGCTTAGTCTTATGTTGTTTCCTTTGTATATGGTGAATTGCTTTTCTCTGCCTGCCCTCAGAACTTGCTCCTTCTCTTCAGTATGTGAGAGTCTGATCAGAATATGTCTCGGAGTGGGTTTATTTGGATTTATTCTATTTGGAGTTCGCTGGGCATTTATGCTTTGTGTATTTATACTGTGTAGAAGGTTTGGGAAGCTTTCCCCAACAATTTCTTTGAATACTCTTTTTATATCTTTACCCTTCTCTTCCCCTTCTGGGACACCAATGAGTCTTAAATTTGGACATTTTATTTTATCTATCATATCCCTGAGATCCATTTCAATTTTTTCCATTTTTTTCCCCATTCTTTCTTTTGTTCTTTCATTTTCCATTCTGTGGTCTTCAAGGACACTGAGTCATTGTTCACCTTCCTCTAATCTTGTATTATGGGTATCCAGAGTCTTTTTAATTTGGCCAACAGTTTTTTTTTAATTTCCATAAGATCATCTATTTTTTTTTTTTTTTATTTACTCTTGCAATGTCTTCTTTATGCTCTTCTAGGGTCTTCTTTATGTCCTTTATATCCTGTGCCATGCTCTTCTTCATGTCCTTTATATTCTGTGCCATGCTCTCATTGTTTATCTTTACTTCTTTGATTAATTGCACCAAGTACTGTGTCTCTTCTGATCTTTTGATTGGGGTGTTGGGTTTGGGTTATCCATATCATCTGGTTTTATCATATGCTTTAAAATTTTCTGTTGTTTTTGGCCTCTTGGCATTTGCTTTAGTTGATAGGGTTCTTTCTGGGTATAAAAAATACCAATCTCTAATTTGTCAGATCTACAGCTTGGTGGCGTACACTTTCTCTAACTAACCAGCAGATGGCATCCGCAAGTCACCTAGTCCCCTCAAGTCAGTTCTCCCCAACTTTGTCTTTGTGGTGTGTGGGGATCTGATTCTCGTGGTGTTCAACTGGTGCACTAAGTTTGGGCGTGTTGTTGGTGCTGTCTGCCCTGAATGTGGGGCGTGTGTCTGGGTGGCTAGGGAGGCAGGGCAGCTTTAATAATCAAACCTCCCAGGTGTTCCCGGTGATTTAAGGCTGTTGCAAGAGTCTAAGCCTTCATTTCAGTCTTGCCACAGATTGTCTCTGCCGCTGACCCACGAGTCCTTGGTATTAGCATAGGGTCCCTGGGATTTCCGAACGGGTCCCTCTTCTCAGCGATGCTCTTCCAGGACCTCTGCTGAGGAAAGGCTGTGCCATGTCATAAGTGCGCGCCGGCCCTCCAGGGAAGCCCTGGGCTGCCAGGCCATGCAGGGGCGTTCCTAGCCTGCTTTAAAGATGGTTGAATGGGGCATGTTAATTTCCCCCTTTTCGCACAGCTCCGCCTTCCAAGCTCCGGGACAATTAGCTGTGGGTGCACTAAAGGCCACTGTCCACAGCTGATATTGTGGCATGTGCTCAGTGCTGTGGGAAACTCTCCCCATCACACTGGGACCCTTGGTGTGGCTCTTGGCTATGGCTCCAGCCCTGGGCAGGAGCATCCCCAGCCCGCCGGGAGATGGCTGCAAAGGGGTGTGGTTTCTTTCTCCTTTTGGCTCCCCTCTGCCCCCCTGGCCCCAAGACAATCAGCAGTGGGTGTGGGATGGGCTATCCTCCACGCCAGACACCGAGGTGTTGGCACAGCCCACTCCTGCCGTGCTTCACTGCGCAGTTCTCACAGCTGTATCCATAGCCGCTCCCAGGTTTTTTTGTTTTGTTTTTAAAGAACTAGTCCGTTTCCAAACGCCAACCCACAGTTTCCCTACACTGCAGCGTGGCCGCCAGACTTTCAGCCGGCTCACTCACTTGTTTCAGAATGCAGACTCCTGGTTTCACCAAATGCATGGTCCCTGTGGATTTAGCAGACCTTGTCTAACTGGTGCATCGCTGGAACTTGTGTTCTGGGTCATTTTCTGGCTTTTATCTAGTGTTTTTCATGGAGGTGTTTTTTTGCCCTGTCTCACCTAGCTGCCATCTTAAGTTCTCCTCATAGCATCTTCTTATAGTCCTTTTTCTTTCTCTGTGGTTGATAGTAATGTCCCCTTTTTCGTTTCTGATTTTAGTTATTTTTGTCTTCTCTTTTTGTCAGACTAGCTAAAAGTTTGTCGATTTTATTGATCTTTTCAAAAATCATCAGTTGATTGCGTAGATTCTGTTTTGTTTTTAATTCTCTATTCATTTATCTCTCTTCTAATGTTTGTTATTTCCTTCCTTTTGCTCATTTTGGGTTTAGTTTATTCTTCTATTTCTAGATACTCTAGTTTTGATGTAAGGTCTTGGTTTGAGATCTTTCTTGTTTTTAAATGTATGCTTTCAGAGCTATAAATTTCCTTCTCAGCAGTGCCTTTGCTGCATCTTGTAAGTTTTGGTATGTTGTGTTTTCATTTTCATTTGCCACAAGATATTTTCTAATTTCCCTTGTGATTTATTCTTTACCCCATTGGTTGCTTAAGAGTATGTTATTTAATTTTCACATTTTTTTTGTGAATTTTCCATTTCTCCCTGTTATTGATTTCTAGCTTCATTCCATTATGGTTTGAATAGATGCATTGCATGACTTCAGTATTTTTGAATTTATTGAGACTTCTTTTGTGACCAAAGATATACTCTGTCCTGGATAATGATCCATGTACACTTGAGAAGAATTGTGTATTCTGCAGCTGTTGGATGAAGCGTTCTATATATGTCTATTAGGACTAACTGGTTTAGAGTATTGCCCAAGACTTCAATTTCCTTATTGATCTTCTGTCTGGATAGTCTATTTTGAAATGTTATTCATTATTGAAAGTTGTATATTGAAATCTCCTCCTTTTAATGTAGAACCATCTATTTCTCCCTTCAAATTTGTCAATATTTTCTTCATGTATTTTGCAGCTCTGCTATTAGGTGCATGTTCCAGTTTTCTAATGCTGCCCTTTTGCAAAACACCATAAATGGATTGGCTTTTATAAAGGGGGTTTATTTGGTTACAAAGTTACAGTCTTCAGGCCATAAAGTGTCCACAGTAAGGCGTCAACAAAGGGTACCTTCATGGGAGAAAGGCCATTGGCATCTGGAAAACCTCTTTTAGCTGGGAAGGCATGTGACTGGTGTCTGCTTGCTCCCAGGTTGCATTTCAAAATGGCATTCTCCAAAGTGTTGCTCTTGGGGCATTTTGTCCTATCTTAGATGCAGCTGTTCTGGTCTGTGTGGCTCTTTTTTTTTTTTTTTTAATTAAAACTTTATTTCATTTCATTTCGCATCCACCTTTTGGTCAAAAAGATATTCTCAATCCCATGATGCTGGGTCCAGATTCATCCCTGAGAGTCATATTCTGCGTTGCCAGGGAGATTAACACCTGTGGGAGTCAGGTCCCATGTAGGGAGGGCAGTGAGTTCACCTGCTATGGTGGCTTAGTTAGAGAGACAGAGGGTGTATAGCTGTTTTTAAAGTACTCCAGGGATCCAATAGAGACCCATCCTGAATGGGTGAGGCTCCACCTCTATGCAAATAATCCAATGAAAGTCACATCTCCATGGAACATCCAATCAAAAGTTTCCAATCTAATCAACACTAATATGTTTACTGCCCACACAAGGTTGCATTAAAGAACATGGCATTTTGGGGGCCATAATACATACATACTAGCACAGTGCATATATATTTATAAAAGTTATGTCTTCTTGTTGAATTGACCCCTTTATCAAACTATAATGACCCTCTTTGTCCATCATAACAGTTTTTTTATTTAAAGACTAGTTTATCTGATATTAGTATAGCCACCCCAGCTCTCTTTTGGTTAACTACCTGCAAGGTATTTTTTCCCAACCTTTTACTTTCAACCTACTTAAGTCTTTAAATTTAAGGTAAGTCTCTTGTAAACAGCTGTAGTTCGGTAATGATTTTTTATCCATTCTGCCAAGCTCTATCTTTTGACTGGGGAGTTCAACCCATTTACATTTAAAGTAACTACTGATAATTCAGTACTTTCTTTTTCCATTTTGCTAATTTGTCTTTGTAAGTCTATTATCTTTCTTGACCTTCAGTTTTTCTATTAATGCCAACTTCCATATTTATTTGTTTTTTTTAATTGTACCATTTTGAGTTCCTTCTCATTTCTTCCTGAATATATTTTTCATGTAATTTTTTTGTGTATGGTTACCATGAATTAAAATTTAACATCCTAAATATATAACAATCATACTTGATTTGATACCAACTTATCTTCAATAGCATGCACTTACACTGTTCCTCTACCTACATTTTTTGTACTTGTTACAAATTATATCTTTGTACATTTTATGTCCAAAACCATCCATTTATCATTACTTTTTTTACATTTACATCTTAGCACCTGTAAGAACTAAGAAGTGAAACTGCATAACAAACAATACAATAGTTCTGGCATTTATGATTGCCTGTATGGTTATCTTTACCAGAGGTCTTTATTTCTTTATGCTGTTTTGATCTACCATCTAGTGTCTTTTCCTTTCATTCTAAAGAACTCCATTTAGGAATGCTTGTAGGGCAGGTCTACTGATAATGATCTTCCTCAGCTTTGGTTTATTTGTGAATGTCTTAATCTCTCCCTCATTTTTGACAAAAAGTATTGCCTGATATAACATTCTTGGTTGACAACTGTTTTCTTTCAGCACATTAAATATTTGATACCACTGCCTTCTTGTCTCCATGGTTTCTGATGAGAAATTGGCACTTAATCTTACTGGGAATGTCCTTATACATAACTCATTGCTTTTCTCTTGCAGCTTTCCAAACCCTCTCCTTATCCTTGGCATTGGACAGTTTGATTACTATGTGTCTGGACATGGTTATCCTTGAGTTTATCCTGTTTAGGGTTCATTGGGCTTCTTGAATGTGCATATTCATGTCTTCCATTAAATTTAGGGAGTTTTCTGCCATTATTTCATTGAATATTCTTTCTTCTCCTTCTGGGATCCCATAATGTGTATGTTGGTACACATGATGGTGTTCCACAGGTCTCTTAGGCTCTGTATGTTCTTTAATTCTTTTTTCTTTCTGGTCCTCAGAAGAAAATACAATGGAATCATTTCAGTTGTCTTGTCTTCAAGATCACTGATTCCTTCTTCAGTCACCTCCAATATGCTGTTGAAACAGTGTAGTGAATTTTACATTTCAGTTACTGCGGTCTTCAACTCCAGTATTTCTCTGGAGAGATTTCCGTATTGTTCATTCATGGTTTTCCTCATTTTCTTTAGTCCTTTCCCTGTGTTTTCCTTCATCTCCTTGAGTATATTGAGGATAATTATTTTAAAGTCTCTGTCTGATAAGTCCAGAGTTTGTCTTTTTTTGTTAATGGTTTCCGAATTTTTATCTTGTTCTTTTGGATTGGCCAAAATTTCCTGTTTGTTTTCTGTCTTTTAATCTTTAGTTGCACACTGCACATTTTAATATTTTAAAGTGTTAACACTGGGATTCAGTACCTAAACTATCTGTTCCTTACAAACCTAAGTGATGACAGATTTTCTTGAATGCCAGGAGCTAATCAAAGCAAACAAATCAAGGCAAGAAGAATCTTTTCACTGTTTTTGCAAATTGGCTCTGCTTTGGCTGGTGGTCTTCTTCAGAAGACCTATCAATAAGATCATCCCAAGCCAAATGGGAAGTACAAAGTCCTCTCTGTCTTATCTAAACTTGCCTAGAGTCAGAAAGTCTGCATCTTTTCCTAGGTTTGTGCTTGTTAACGGCATTAGGAACTCCCACATTTACAGTGTACAGGAGTGTGAATGAATGCCCCTTCTACTCCCTTTGAAATAGACCTCCTTCCTATCCTGGGTGCTTTCTTGAGTGACTTTATGTGGGTAGTCATTTGTCCCAGGCCATTTCAACTTAATTCTTTCTCACACTGTCCAGCTATTGGCAAGGGGCTTCTCTGCCCTCAGGACAAAATCTGGGAGGGCAAGTCAGAGACATGTTCCTAACTCAGTCCCTAAGGCTTCCACCCAGTAGATTGGCACTGACGTACATCCATCCCTGTATGCACAGGGGCCACTCTGCTCCATCTGGAACAGGGCTAGGGACCCACAATGGGAGTGCAAGCTGGCTCCACCCTGTGTTGCGGAGGTTGTGGGGGAGGTGCCAGCAAGTGTACCAGGAGTTGCTTCTATAGCATTTGAAGCTACGTTTTCTTAATCAGCACTTGTCTGGTTAATGGAAGCTCTTTAACTGCTTTCTGTAGTATTGAGGAAAGACTGTCTTTAAGATTTCTCTGCCACCTTTGCCCAAGAGGGCTAGAATAATGGCCACCCCAGAGCTGTCCCCCAACAAACTGAAGTGGCTGATCAAAGACTGGAGATTAGACCACACACCTTCTGAAGTTGAAAGTCTAGTTCTTTATGTCCCACCTGGCACCAGCAAACTGCACTAAGAGTTCGAGCTCCAGTTCCCACTGCAGCCTTCCTTGAGGCTGGGGTAAGGGGGATGGTAGCCACTGCAGGGAGAGTGAAATGTACTGGTCTTTATGGCAATTTACCAGCATCTTCCTCCAGCTTCTCCCTGGATGCTGCATGGTGTTCCTCTCGGCTCCAGAGTTTCAAAGTGGTTGATTCAAACAGTTCCTGCCAGTTTGATAGTTGTTTTGGTGGAGGGACTGATTCCTAGAGCTTCCTACTGCGCTATCTTCCCACAATCCTCCACAAGATATATCTTGAATCTATTTACTTCTCACCACCTCCACTGCTATCACTCTAACCCAACCTGTGATCACCTTTTGCCTGAACTATTGCAACAGTATCCATCTGGTTTCTCTGTATCCATTCTTGTACCCCTTCAATCCATTCTTTACATAGAAGCCATAATGACTTTTTTCAAAAGCAAATTTTATCATATCATTCTCCAACTTAAAACTCTTTAGAGGCTCCCCAATTTTTCTTAGGATAATGTTAGAGAACCTTAGCATGGTCGACAAGGAGGCTTTGCATGATCTGGTTCTCATAGCCTTTCTAGCTGGCTTTTCTGCCACACCCCCTGTCATTCAATGGGCTCCAGTCACAATGCCCTTCTCTCTTTCCTGAAGATGCCTACCTGTTTCCTGCCTCAGAGTCTTCACACATGCAGTTCCTTCTACTTTGAACACTCCTCATGCCCTACGCCAATCTCCATCTATCCCCTTACCATGTGACAGGAGCTGGGCCCTGAATAAGACACAATCCCCTTCGCTTAAGGAGTTCACAGTTTAATAAGAGACATACATGCAAGAAAAAAAAAAAATCCAGCACTATATGCTAAATGCAATAGAAGCATGATCAAATGAAGAAATATTTATCTATCTGTAGAATCAGTAAAGGGTATTTAAATAGAAGGACCAGCATGTCCCAAGGACAGAGGCAAGAAACACATGAGGAAATATAAGCAGTTTAGTACTGCCAGAAGGTAAAGGTGGGTACAGGAGATATGACTGGAGATTAATGGCTTGAATTTTATCCAATATAAAAGAAGGTACCCCCCGCCACAAAAGATTTCAAGTAGTAAAAAGATATGAACAGATACCAACTATAGCACTATCAATTGTCAGTAGCATGAAAGCAAGGCCTGGCTAGAGGAAGGTGAAGGCAGAAAGTTAAGTAGGAGAATACTATAACAGACCAAGCAAGTGATGATGGCAACTGAGTTAAGGCAGAAGTAGTGGGAGTAGAGAGAAGATGGACTGAAGAGATTTTTAAGAGGTAGAATAGTTAGACCTTGGTGACTGAATCCAACAGATAAATTCCATGCCATTGGGGCGTGGACATTAGCCTTCCCCGCAACCTCAGCTGAATGTCCCAGAGCTGGGAAGGGGGAGCAGTGTGAATTAACAGAGCCCCATTCAGCCATCATTTGAGCAGACTGGGAGACTCCCAACACAGCCCAGCAGCCCAGAACTGCCCTGGGGGGACAGCACTCACCTGCGACATAGCACAGTCATCCCTCAACAGAGGACCCGGGGTGCACAGCCTGGAAGAGGGGCCCACTTGCAAGTCTCAGGAGCCATACGCCAATACCAAAGACTTGTGGGTCAGTGGCAGAGACAAACTGTGGCAGGACTGAACTGAAGGATTAGACTATTGCAGTAGCTTTAAAACTCTAGGATCAACAGGGAGATTTGATTGTTAGGGCCACCCCCCCTCCCCGACTGCCCAGAAACACGCCCCACATACAGGGCAGGCAACACCAACTACACACGCAAGCTTGGGACACCAATTGGGCCCCACAAGACTCACTCCCCCACTCACCAAAAAGGCTAAGCAGGGGAGATCTGGCTTGTGGAGAACAGGTGGCTCGTGGACGCCACCTGCTGGTTAGTTAGAGAAAGTGTACTCCACGAAGCTGTAGATCTGATAAATTAGAGATAAGGACTTCAACTGGTCTACAAACCCTAAAAGAACCCTATCAAGGTCAGCAAATGCCACGAGGCCAAAAACAACAGAAAATTATAAAGCATATGAAAAAACTAGACGATATGGATAACCCAAGCCCAAGCACCCAAATCAAAAGACCAGAAGAGACACACCTAGAGCAGCTACTCAAAGAACTAAAGATGAACAATGAGACCCTAGTACGGGATATGAAGGAAATCAAGAAGACCCTAGAAGAGCATAAAGAAGACATTGCAAGACTAAATAAAAAAATGGATGATCTTATGGAAATTAAAGAAACTGTTGACCAAATTAAAAAGATTCTGGACACTCATAGTACAAGACTAGAGGAAGTTGAACAACGAATCAGTGACCTGGAAGATGACAGAATGGAAAATGAAAACATAAAAGAAAGAATGGGGAAAAAAATTGAAAAACTCGAAATGGACCTCAGGGATATGATAGATAATATGAAACGTCCAAATATAAGACTCATTGGTGTCCCAGAAGGGGAAGAAAAGGGTAAAGGTCTAGGAAGAGTATTCAAAGAAATTGTTGGGGAAAACTTCCCAAATCTTCTAAACAACATAAATACACAAATCATAAATGCTCAGCGAACTCCAAATAGAATAAATCCAAAAAAACCCACTCCGAGACATATACTGATCACACTGTCAAACATAGAAGAGAAGGAGCAAGTTCTGAAAGCAGCAAGAGAAAAGCAATTCACCACATACAAAGGAAACAGCATAAGACTAAGTAGTGACTACTCAGCAGCCACCATGGAGGCGAGAAGGCAGTGGCACGATATATTTAAAATTCTGAGTGAGAGGAATTTCCAGCCAAGAATACTTTATCCAGCAAAGCTCTCCTTCAAATTTGAGGGAGAGCTTAAATTTTTCACAGACAAAGAAATGCTGAGAGAATTTGCTAACAAGAGACCTGCCCTACTGGAGATACTAAAGGGAGCCCTACAGACAGAGAAACAAAGACAGGACAGAGAGACTTGGAGAAAGGTTCAGTACTAAAGAGATTCGGTATGGGTACAATAAAGGATATTAATAGAGAGAGGGAAAAATATGGCAAACATAATCCAAAGGATAAGATGGCCGATTCAAGAAATGCCTTCACGGTTTTAACGTTGAATGTAAATGGATTAAACTCCCCAATTAAAAGATATAGATTCGCAGAATGGATCAAAAAAAATGAACCATCAATATGTTGCATACAAGAGACTCATCTTAGACACAGGGACACAAAGAAACTGAAAGTGAAAGGATGGAAAAAAATATTTCATGCAAGCTACAGCCAAAAGAAAGCAGGTGTAGCAATATTAATCTCAGATAAAATAGACTTCAAATGCAGGGATGTTTTGAGAGACAAAGAAGGTCACTACATACTAATAAAAGGGGCAATTCAGCAAGAAGAAATAACAATCGTAAATGTCTATGCACCCAATCAAGGTGCCACGAAATACATGAGAGAAACATTGGCAAAACTAAAGGAAGCAATTGATGTTTCCACAATAATTGTGGGAGACTTCAACACATCACTCTCTCCTATAGATAGATCAACCAGACAGAAGACCAATAAGGAAACTGAAAACCTAAACAATCTGATAAATGAATTAGATTTAACAGACATCTACAGGACATTACATCCCAAATCACCAGGATACACATACTTTTCTAGTGCTCACGGAACTTTCTCCAGAATAGATCATATGCTGGGACATAAAACAAGCCTCAATAAATTTAAAAAGATTGAAATTATTCAAAGCACATTCTCTGACCACAATGGAATACAATTAGAAGTCAATAACCATCAGAGACTTAGAAAATTCACAAATACCTGGAGGTTAAACAACACACTCCTAAACAATCAGTGGGTTAAAGAAGAAATAGCAAGAGAAATTGCTAAATATATAGAGACGAATGAAAATGAGAACACAACATACCAAAACCTATGGGATGCAGCAAAAGCAGTGCTAAGGGGGAAATTTATAGCACTAAACGCATATATTAAAAAGGAAGAAAGAGCCAAAATCAAAGAACTAATGGATCAACTGAAGAAGCTAGAAAATGAACAGCAAACCAATCCTAAACCAAGTACAAGAAAAGAAATAACAAGGATTAAAGCAGAAATAAAT
The DNA here is from genome assembly GCF_015220235.1 of Choloepus didactylus. Lineage (NCBI taxonomy): Eukaryota > Metazoa > Chordata > Mammalia > Pilosa > Megalonychidae > Choloepus > Choloepus didactylus. Next base: position 131,528,827 of record NC_051308.1, read on the forward strand.
GACATAGAGAACAAAAAAAACAATAGAAAGGATAAATATCACCAAAAGTTGGTTCTTTGAGAAGATCAACAAGATTGACAAGCCCCTAGCTAGACTGACAAAATCAAAAAGAGAGAAGACCCATATAAACAAAATAATGAATGAAAAAGGTGACATAACTGCAGATCCTGAAGAAATTAAAAAAATTATAAGAGGATATTATGAACAACTGTACGGCAACAAACTGGATAATGTAGAAGAAATGGACAATTTCCTGGAAACATATGAACAACCTAGACTGACCAGAGAAGAAATAGAAGACCTCAACCAACCCATCACAAGCAAAGAGATCCAATCAGTCATCAAAAATCTTCCCACAAATAAATGCCCAGGGCCAGATGGCTTCACAGGGGAATTCTACCAAACTTTCCAGAAAGAACTGACACCAATCTTACTCAAACTCTTTCAAAACATTGAAAAAAATGGAACACTACCTAACTCATTTTATGAAGCTAACATCAATCTAATACCAAAACCAGGCAAAGATGCTACAAAAAATGAAAACTACCGGCCAATCTCCCTAATGAATATAGATGCAAAAATCCTCAACAAAATACTTGCAAATCGAATCCAAAGACACATTAAAAAAATCATACACCATGACCAAGTGGGGTTCATTCCAGGCATGCAAGGATGGTTCAACATAAGAAAAACAATCAATGTATTACAACACATTAAAAACTCGAAAGGGAAAAATCAATTGATCATCTCAATAGATGCTGAAAAAGCATTTGACAAAATCCAACATCCGTTTTTGATAAAAACACTTCAAAAGGTAGGAATTGAAGGAAACTTCCTCAACATGATAAAGAACATATATAAAAAACCCACAGCCAGCATAGTACTCAATGGTGAGAGACTGAAAGCCTTCCCTCTAAGATCAGGAACAAGACAAGGATGCCCGCTGTCACCACTGTTATTCAACATTGTGCTGGAAGTGCTAGCCAGGGCAATCCGGCAAGACAAAGAAATAAAAGGCATCCAAATTGGAAAAGAAGAAGTAAAACTGTCATTGTTTGCAGATGATATGATCTTATATCTAGAAAACCCTGAGAAATCAACGATACACCTACTAGAGCTAATAAACAAATTTAGCAAAGTAGCGGGATACAAGATTAATGCACATAAGTCAGTAATGTTTCTATATGCTAGAAATGAACAAACTGAAGAGACACTCAAGAAAAAGATACCATTTTCAATAGCAACTAAAAAAATCAAGTACCTAGGAATAAACTTAACCAAAGATGTAAAAGACCTATACAAAGAAAACTACATAACTCTACTAAAAGAAATAGAAGGGGACCTTAAAAGATGGAAAAATATTCCATGTTCATGGATAGGAAGGCTAAATGTCATTAAGATGTCAATTCTACCCAAACTCATCTACAGATTCAATGCAATCCCAATCAAAATTCCAACAACCTACTTTGCAGACTTGGAAAAGCTAGTTATCAAATTTATTTGGAAAGGGAAGATGCCTCGAATTGCTAAAGACACTTTAAAAAAGAAAAACGAAGTGGGAGGACTTACACTCCCTGACTTTGAAGCTTATTATAAAGCCACAGTTGCCAAAACAGCATGGTACTGGCACAAAGATAGACATATAGATCAATGGAATCGAATTGAGAATTCAGAGATAGACCCTCAGATCTATGGCCGACTGATCTTTGATAAGGCCCCCAAAGTCACCGAACTGAGCCATAATGGTCTTTTCAACAAATGGGGCTGGGAGAGTTGGATATCCATATCCAAAAGAATGAAAGAGGACCCCTACCTCACCCCCTACACAAAAATTAACTCAAAATGGACCAAAGATCTCAATATAAAAGAAAGTACCATAAAACTCCTAGAAGATAATGTAGGAAAACATCTTCAAGACCTTGTATTAGGAGGCCACTTCCTAGACTTTACACCCAAAGCACAAGCAACAAAAGAGAAAATAGATAAATGGGAACTCCTCAAGCTTAGAAGTTTCTGCACCTCAAAGGAATTTCTCAAAAAGGTAAAGAGGCAGCCAACTCAATGGGAAAAAATTTTTGGAAACCATGTATCTGACAAAAGACTGATATCTTGCATATACAAAGAAATCCTACAACTCAATGACAATAGTACAGACAGCCCAATTATAAAATGGGCAAAAGATATGAAAAGACAGTTCTCTGAAGAGGAAATACAAATGGCCAAGAAACACATGAAAAAATGTTCAGCTTCACTAGCTATTAGAGAGATGCAAATTAAGACCACAATGAGATACCATCTAACACCGGTTAGAATGGCTGCCATTAGACAAACAGGAAACTACAAATGCTGGAGGGGATGTGGAGAAATTGGAACTCTTATTCATTGTTGGTGGGACTGTATAATGGTTCAGCCACTCTGGAAGTCAGTCTGGCAGTTCCTTAGAAAACTAGAGATAGAGCTACCATTCGATCCAGCGATTGCACTTCTCGGGATATACCCGGAAGATCGGAAAGCAGTGACACGAACAGATATCTGCACGCCAATGTTCATAGCAGCATTATTCACAATTGCCAAGAGATGGAAACAACCCAAATGTCCATCAACAGATGAGTGGATAAATAAAATGTGGTATATACACACGATGGAATACTACGCGGCAGTAAGAAGGAACGATCTCGTGAAACATATGACAACATGGATGAACCTTGAAGACATAATGCTGAGCGAAATAAGCCAGGCACAAAAAGAGAAATATTATATGCTACCACTAATGTGAACTTTGAAAAATGTAAAACAAATGGTTTATAATGTAGAATGTAGGGGAACTAGCAGTAGAGAGCAATTAAGGAAGGGGGAACAATAATCCAAGAAGAACAGATAAGCTATTTAACGTTCTGGGGATGCCCAGAAATGACTATGGTCTGTTAATTTCTGATGGATGTAGTAGGAACAAGTTCACTGAAATGTTGCTATAGTATGTAACTTTCTTGGGGTAAAGTAGGAACATGTTGGAAGTTAAGCAGTTATCTTAGGTTAGTTGTCTTTTTCTTACTCCCTTGCTATGGTCTCTTTGAAATGTTCTTTTATTGTATGTTTGTTTTCTTTTTAACTTTTTTTTTCATACAGTTGATTTGAAAAAAGAAGGGAAAGTTAAAAAAAAAAAAAAAGAAAAAAAAAAATTCCATGCCATTATGGAGCTTACATTATAGAAGGGGAGGCAGATAATACATCAAATAAACAAACAGATACATGATATAATTCCTGTAGTGTTATGAGCTATGGAAGAAAATAAAACAGGCTAAAAGCACAACAAGTGAAAGAGTTATTTTAGATAGGGTGATCTCCCTGAGAAGGTGTCATTTGAATATTGTGAGGAAACAAGCCATGTGAATATCTGGAGAAAGATTATTTCAGGCAGAGTGAACAGCAAGTGCAAAGACCCAGAAATGAAAGTGTGCTCAGCATATATTTGAGAAACAACAAAACTAGTGTGGCTAAAGCACAAAACAAAGGAAGAGGAGCATGAGAGGAGATTAGGTCAGAATATAGCAAAAGGCAAGATCATGCCTTGTAGATCATGGAAAGAACTTTGGGTTTTATTTTAAGTGTGATATGAATCACTGGAGGATTTGAACAGGGAAGTGACATGTCTATCTTACATTGTAAACAGATTACTCTGAATAGACAATAGCAGGGGAAGAGCGCAGGCAGGGTAGCCAGTTAGGAAGAAATGATCAAGGTGAGAGATGATGGTGGTTTAAACTAGTTGTAGTGATTGAGGTGATGAGAATTGATCAGACTCAGGATATATTTTGAAGGCAGGGCTGATGGAATGTGCTGATGGATTGAATGAGGGCAATAGAAAAAGAGAGGAGTCAGTGATGATCCCAACATTTCTTGCCTGAGCTATAGGATGTATGGTAGAGTCATTTAATGAGATGAAGAAGACTGGGAGGCAGGGAATCAAGAGGTCTGTCTTGGATATGTTTAGTGTGGAATACCATTAGACATCCAAGTAGAGTCTAGAGATATGAATCTGGAGTTCAGGGGAGAGGCTGAGGCTGAAGATACGTGTGCTGGTTTGAATGTATTATCTACCCCAAAATGCCATTATCTTTGATGCAATCTAGTGTGGGCAGATTTATTAGTGTTGATTAGATTGTAATTCTTTGATTGAGTGTTTCCATGGAGATGTGACCCACCCAACTGTAGGTGATAACTCTGATTGGGTAATTTCCATGGACATATGGCCCTGTCCATTCAGCGTGATTAGTTTACTAGAGCACTATATAAGCTCAGACAGAAGGAGCAAACTTGCTATAGCTGGAGGGACACTTTGAAGAACACACAGGAGCTGAGAGAGGAGCTGCAGATGAGAGACAGTTTGAAGACTGCCATTGGAAGCTGATGCAGACATTTTGGAGAACAGCATTTTAAAACGCAACTTGGGAGCAAGCAGACGCCAGCCACATGCCTTCCAAGTTAACAGATGTTTTCCAGACACCATTGGCCATCCTCCAGTGAAGGTACCCAATCGTCGATGCGTTACCGTGGACACTTTATGGCCTTAAGAGTGTAACTGTGTAACCAAACAAACTCCCTTTTATAAAAGCCAATCCATTTCTGGTGTTTTTCATTCTGGTAGCATTAGGAAACCAGAACAATATGCATTTTGAGTCAATAGCATATAGATGAGTTTTTATTTTTAATTTTTTCTTGTTTTTATTTTATTTTACACAGACGATATTTAAAAAGATAGAATAGGTTAAGATTTTCTAAGAAATGAGTTGTAAACAAAAAATGAGTAAAAGCCCGAGGGCAGAGCACTAGAATACTCGAATGTTTAAAGGCTGAGAAGAGAAAGAGGATCAAAGAGACTGAAAAGGAGTGGCCAATGAGGTGGGAAGAAAACCAGTAGAGGGTGGAAGCTGGGTAAAGACAGTCTTTCAAGAAAGAGGGAATGATAAACTGCTGAGGTTAAGTAAGTTGAAAACTGGATTTGGCAACATAAAGGTTACTGGTGACCTTGACAAGAGCAGTCTCAGAGGAGTAATGGGGATACAAGCCATATTGGAGTAAGTTAAGATATAATAGGAAGCAAGAAAGGCAGATGTTTCACTCTCTAAAACGGAGAAGAGAAGTGATGTCATAGCTGTAGCTGGAGAGATGAGGTGACAAAGGAGGGATTTTTCAAGAAGGGAGGAAAAATTGGTGATGCAGAAAAGAGAGTGGACAAGTGTGGTGGCAACGACTTTGAGAGGTGGGTTCTGTGATATTTAGATATTTAGGCCTGGAGTTCAATACTGAGGTAGAAGCTATAGATACCAGTTTTTGGAATGATTAACAGACATATCATAGTGACAAAGGTGGGAGTGGATGAAATTGCCTGAGGAGTGTGAAAAACAGAACTCAAGGACAGAAACCTGAGAAATCAAAATTTTTAAGGGCAGAAGGAAAGAAGATCCAGGAAGGAAGGCTGCAAAGAAATATCTTTCTTTCTCCAATCATTTTTATGCCTGTGTCACATGCTTTCATGCCTGAAAAGTTCTCTTCCCCAGATTCATCCCCATTTCTCACAGTTCTTTATACATACCTTTATTCACACTTATTTCACTGCATTTTTATCACAGGTTTCTTCCTCTGTCAACCTGTGGAGCAAGTCCTCTGGTTGGAAGCTATGTTACATGGGATTCTATGCCTGTGGGTCAGGCATTACATAAGCCCCAGATAGTGGTGCTGGATGAGACCTGTGGACAGGAAATGGAAACTGTGAGAATGAACCACTGGCCTCTTCAGGATGGAAGAGACCCAATGTAGTTGACTTATCATCAAGTGGCCAGCTGGTCACTGGTACCGTTTAGGGGCTCAGCATTGGTCTCTAATCCTGACAGGTTGGACATTTAGAGGCAACAATAGCCAGAGCAACCTTGGAAAGTCAGAGTCCTGCTACTGTGGTTACTCTATTTATGTGCCTATCATGCTGGTTCGAAGGTGGCCAATGATGAAGGCTGGTAATGTCCACTGGTGAGTTGTTTTTTTAAATTGGATTGTTTTGTACTTCTTCCCTGGTGGATACAACAGGTGATACAAAAATCTTCATATTTTATGACCATTCCTATATATTCATCCACATGACCTTATCCAGACCTAGTTGTCTTTGATCTTCCAGTCTTTTCCTTCCAGGCCCCCTACCAGAGGGCTTGGCCATTGGCCATTGGCAAGGAATCTGTTTATATTCTCACTTCAGTTTACTTCTCCTTATACACAAAGTAGATGACTAGGGACAATGCTTGCAGCTTGACCCTTTGGAAAGATTTTCCCCTTACCACTGATTTTCAAAGTCCCCCAAGACATGTGGCTATAATGCAGCTACCATCCAGTTTGAGCTTGCTCCCACATACCAAGTTGACCCATGGTTAGGGATTGAATCATGTACCCCATAAAAGGCATATTCAGGTCTCAATCCTTGGTCCTGTGAGTATGAACCCATTTGTAAATAGGGCCTTTGAAGATGTTATTATAAGGCGCGCCCAAACTGAATTGAGGGTAGGTCTTAATGCAATATGGCTGAAGTCCTTATAACAAAGGAAGTTGAACACGGAAGGAGAAGCCACAGAGAGTAGCCAGAAGCTGGAAGTCAACAGAGCCTTGAAGAGAAAGGAAACACCACTGCCATGTACATTGTGATGTCACAGAAGATCCAAGGACCAAGGATAGCAGACAGACAGCCCCAGAATGCCAAGTCTTTGGGGAGAAAGTATCGTCTTGCTGATGCTTCCATGTTGGGCTTCTCCTAGCCTCAAAAACTATGAGCTAATAAATTCCCATTGTTTAAATCAGCTCATTGTATGGTGTTTGTTTTAGTCACTGGGAAACTGAAACACCCACCCAGAAACCAAACTTTGGCTTTTACCCTCCTCCTTCAGCTGCTCATAGAGGACAACTTGCCCCCTTCTCTCCCACCACAATCCAATACAGCACTAGGTATGAGCTGGGGGAGGAGTACTCGTGCAGCTGTGGTGGGCTCTGGACTACCTGGGCATGCAATTACAAGGGTTGTCTAGTCTTGTTTGTTTGGGCTTGATCCCTGATGTTCCATTTCCATCTTATAATAGATAATGCTGGATCTGTCTAAACCAACAGATCCCAGCTCGTAATAGGCAGTTCTGCACAATTGGTTACTTGGTGCCCTATGGCCACATGTTCTGTCTCCACCAAGGCCCCATATCACACTAGGATACTTAAAAGGTATACAATTCTCTAATGCAGAAGGTATGGCCTTGCTCGGAATCCCAGGGACTGCACTGCAATTTTCCCACTGAGCCTTGCCATAAGGTCCAAACTGCATCTTTTTCCACCTCTAACACCTACAACACAACAGAGTCTACTGGAATATATGGCCCGAGTGGAAGAGATGTTTTATTGCAGGCTGGAGCTTCTGAAGGGCACTTTTCCTGCTCTGGGCCTGGAAACTAAAATGTCACCAGGTGTATGGGCCACAGTGGTATTCCTAGGTGTGGAAATTGTTCCACTAGAATAAAAAAGACATAGCTGGTACTGTGCTTTCTTCTTTGTGGAAAGGGGGACAAGAAGCAACTATCCGTCTTGTACTTTGGAGGGATATATTGACACACCCCTGACAACTGATCCTTAAAAACTTCATTGAAGTGGCAGGGCCTTGAATCATTGAAGCATTTTCATTTACTCTCTTGAGCACATGTGCCTTACCAAGGTCTCCAGCATACTAGCTATTTCTTGCTTGTCCTGTCTGATCATCATAATATCATCAATGTAATGGATCAGTGTGATATTCTGTGGGATGTCCAGGAGGTCCAGATCTCTTTGGACTGTATTATGACAGAGGATAGAGTTAACATAGCTCTGAAGCAAAACTAAATGATTATTGTTAACTGTCCCACATGAAGGCAGACTGTTTCTAATGTTCTTTTCTAATAGAATGGAAAAGAATGCATTCAACAAATCACTGGCCATATACTGTGTCCCTGATGCCTTATTAATTTGCTCTAACAGTAAAACCATGTCCAGCACAGCAGCTGTGATTGAGGCTATTACTTGCTTGAGCCTGCAGTAGTCTGCGGTCTTTCTCCACAATCCATCTTACTTCTGCAGGGGCCAGACTGGCTAATTAAATGAAAGATATGATAGGACCATTCCCCCTACTCTTACATCCTTTAGGTCTTTAATGGTGGCACTAATCTCCACCTTACCCCTGATATGTAACATTGTTTTGTATTTACCATGTTGACTGGGGGTGAGGCTCATTTTCTGGTATTTTCACTCAGCCTTTCCCACTATGATGGCTCTTAACTCACAGGTTAAGGATTTAATGAGGGTGTTACTCTGTCAAGTACATCAGTTCTAATTATACACTTGGGACTTGGAGAAATGATCACTGGGTGGGTCTACAGACTCAGTGGGCCCACTGTGAGCTGGATGGTAGACAGGACTCTATTTATTATCCAACCTCCCTAAGGTAATAAACACGATTCTGTGATGTTTTGGGCCTCAGAATATCAATGTGAAATCAGACTCAAGTCCAGTAGTCCTCAAATTGTCTGCTTAGTCCCCTGTTCCCATGTAAATGGCCATAGAGGAAGGCCTGGGAGAATTATTACCAATATACTTCCTACATGTTGCAGGGTCTTTCTTTCTAGGGAACTGCCACCTCTTGAGTCAATGGATTTCAGATCTGACAACTGGCTCAGATTCAGGAACTGAACAAGGGATAATGACTTTTCTGGGGGGCGATCACCCTCAGACTCCTGCTCCTTTATTTTTGCCTTTTTCTAGTTGTAGGTGTTAACTAGCACCCTTACTGGCTTCTTGCCTATTTTGCCCCTAGGTATGCCATACTCTATAACCAGCTCTATAACTCCCTGCAGGCTCAAGCCCTCTCAGCTGCCATTCTTGCCAGATATTGCTGGTCATTATGGTAATTGTAGCTTCTGACTTCTGGTGACTAAGTGCTACCATCTTGCCTCTAATACTGGAGAATGGGGGTGGGGGTGAGGGTAGGAGCGTGGAATCATTCCCATGGTTATTAATGAACTCAGCTCTGTGACTGCCTTTCCTACTATCAAGCACAGGACTGCAGAAAATTTCTTAGTGATGCCTTTGCTCCATTTACCAGAGTGTTTCTGATTCTTTGGTGAATGGTGTGTCTTCGGGGCCCTCCTGTGGAACACATTCCTCTGATAGGTCTTCTGACTTCACGTATTATGTCCATTCCAACATGCCTTTCCTCAGCCTCTTTATTCATTTCTCTGCTGTAAGCCATGGCAACTCAGACATTTCTTCTTTGCTCAGCATGGATCATCACTTTCTTCAGGTTTCTAAGAGTCCCCCATCCAGCAGTGAGTTTGTACCATCCTTTGGAGCCCTTGCCAGGTGCTAAATTCTGTGTCCCAAGAAAGCACCCCCAAGTCAATGAATTCTTGATTATCCAATCTTAAATATTTCAGGTCCTTTGATCAAGCAATCTCAGAATCCAATTCTAGGGGTTCTCCCTTATATGTGAGCTAGTTCTCACAGCTCCTTTGTGTATTATCTCTTTCCTCCTTTATTAGACCCAGCATGTTCCACCAGGGTTATGCTGAGATTTAACTCTAGTTATTGGTCTGGCAGCCAGGAGAGGAGATAGAGGCAACTCCTGTGTTGCATTGTTGGGGGAGAGGCTCTGTAGCATTTTCCAACACAGGGAACTCTTAACTAGCTCCACCTCTGCAAGCTTTAAAATTTCACAGAGGTCTGCAGAGTTAACATCCTTAAGGATGTCCATTCAGGATTGCCCATGCCTTGTTTCAGGGTCTCAGGTTTCCCCAGCCGGGATCCTGATCTGTTTTGGCTGTGCATTTAAATGTCTCTGGAGCTCTGTGATTCTAAGTATCACGTCCTGAGTCTGTGGCTCAGCTATGTCAGCTTTTCCACTGCAGCAGATAAAAGCCTCTTTGTAAGCTACTAAAAAGAAGCTCTCTGTCTCCCATACTCAGCCATTAACCAAGGGGGACACTTAGTTTCTCATTATCCCTCTTCAGAGTGTCAATAGACCTTAGCAATAACCAGCCAACTCCACAGTCCTCATAGGCACTGCTCCCCCCTGTGATGGTTGGGTTCATGTGTCAACTTGGCTAGGTGACCCAGCTGTCTGGTCAAGCGGGCACTGGCCTGACGACTGCTGTGAGGATATTTGAGGCTGGTTAATAAACCAACGGGCTGGTTTGTTGGATCATCAGTCAATTGACTGCAGCTGACTGATGACTCAAGGGGGCGTGCCTTCCACAATGAGAGAATGCAATTGGCTGGATTTGGTCCGGGTGATCAGTTGAAGGCTTATAAGCGGGACGGTTAGAGATCCTTCACTTCTTTGGCTGCCCAGTGAAGCATTTCCTGTGGAAGTTGCCGGTTCGTTTCCTGAGGAGTTCATCGAGCACGTTCGTCAAAAATCCCAGTTCATTTCCTGAGGAGTTCGTCGAAGTTGCCGGTTCATTTCCTGAGGAGCTCGTCGAAGTTGTCGGTTCATTTCCCGAGGACTTCATCGGATATCTTCCTTGGAGTTGACAGTTTGTTACATCTCTCATTGATTCCGTCTCCCTAGAGAACCCTAACTAATACACCCCCATATATTTCAAATGTCTGAAATTGTATCTGCAAGGGCTTTCCCCTCCACTGGAGTATCTTCCCACATCACCAGCAATTAAATCTTTAGGAATTGAGCTGCCACCTTGTGCTAAGGAACTACCTATGCCCCCATACCACTCAGGATGACATGTTCTTTGCCCACTGGATAGTGAGTGAGTTGGTCCTGAAATCCCATCTTATTATCTGTTTTCTTGGACCGTTCCTTGCACCACTTGTCTTAGTTTAGGTTCTCTAAAAAGCAGATGCCAAGACAGGATTTGACGTGCAAGAAGAAATTTATTTGGGGAAATTTCTGAGGATAAAAGGGGAGAGAGCAGAAGGTGGGAAATCCTGAAGACAGCAACGCAGGTTTGACACCAATAAAGGAGAAGATAATGAAGGGATGGTTGGGCAGGCAGAGTCTCAGACCGCAGCACAGTTCTAAGAAAGTTTCAGCCAGGTTGATGGGTAGTCCTTGAACTAAAGTTGCATATTAGAAGAGTGCTAAGTTTTGCAGGAATGGGCCTGCATTAGTACTCCTGCTGTGCTCAGTCACTGACTAGACTGATCAATTAATATTTCTTGAGGGGTCTGCAAGAATCAAAGCTAGTTAAGCCTTCCAACATCATTAAGCTGAAAACCTTTTGGTATTTAAAATATTCTTGCCAAATGATTGAGGTAAAATATCACTTATGGGGTGAAGCAATCAAAACTAAAATATCTTTTTACACATATAACAAATTATAGCTGCTAGAGATAAATATGAATGGGTGGATTGGGGGGACATAATATTTAGGAAGAACAAAGATTGATTTGAAGTCACTTATAAAATTCTCCATGTAAGTGTATCTTCTGCCATTCACCCAGGAATATCTGACAGAAAGTGATAATATATGATGTTTGCTAACAAATACGAGTATTTTCAATATTTATTGGGCTATTAAATTTACCAAACTATTTCATTTACTTCCAGTGGAATAGCAAGGTTTTTAATCTATAGTTGGAAAAATATTATGCTTCCTTGTAATGTATTTTATACCTCTGTTTTTCATCTCGAAAGAAATTAACGGCAGCTTTCAATTAGGGTGATCATTTTCCTTTCTTTGCAAAATTGTGCAAAGAAGTAGCAAAATATCTAAGAGCTCTAGATTTCTGAATGTATGTAAACCAAAAAGTATTACTTTCAAAAAAGATGCCTGAAAGTGTATATTACTGTCTTGATGACTAATGATAAAGAGAAGCACAGAAGAAAAGGGTTGGATGATGTTCCCAAGACTATAACCACAAAAGACAACACCAAGTGCTTTGGGTGGTGGCAGTAAAAGCAGAGACCTGACAGCTGGGCAGCTACTGTGATATAAAGACAATACCTAAAAAAAAAAAGTAATTCTAAAGGCCTCATGGTATCTCTTTTAAAGAAATAAAATGAGAGATTAGCTATTGAAAAGTAAAGTAATTGAAAAGTGAGTTATTTGAGAACCAGCACTATGCCTTATTCAGCCTAGGTCCTGGCATATAGTAGATGCTCTAGAAATATTTGTTGAGTAAACAAACAAGCATTTATTGATTATTATAAACATACTAGTTACATAGAGATTAATACATGTGTGACTTGGAGAAGTAAAATGAGCAGAAATTCCAGTATTTCAGATTGCCATTCTTACCATTTAAAACTAGTCTTTTCTTTTCTTTTCTTCTATAAAAGAGACAAATTTTTTTGTGGTCACAGTCTTTTCAGGTGAAATACCAAGAGATGAGAAAGACAGTTTCTCCCTGGAGAAAGCAAGTCATTTTGGCATTGTGCCAGGTTTGGATATACAATATCCCCCAGAAAAGCCATATTCTTTAATGCAATCTTGTGGGATCAGACTGATTAGTCTGTTGATTAGAGTGGAACCTCTGATTAAATTATTTCCACGGAGGTGTGGACCCTGCCCATTCAGGGTGAGTTTTGATTAGTCCACTAGAGTCCTTTAAGAAAGCTGACAGAGAGAAGGAGCTCAGAGAAGCTGACAGACAAAACAATGAAATAGAAGCTAAGAGAGGACTCCTAGATGCTTAGGGGAAAATGCCCTGGGAGAAAGAAGCAAGGACACACAGGAACTGAGAGAGAAGAGTAAAGATAGAAGCCCAGAGACATTTTGGAGAAAGCCATTTTGAAACACAACCTGGGACCAAAGGACCAGCAGACACCAGCCATGTGCTTTCCCAGCTGACAGAGGTGTTCTGGAATCCATCGGCTTTTCTTTAGTGAAGGTATCCTCTTGTTGATGCCTTGGTTTGGACACTTCTATGGCCTTGGAACTGTAAATTTCTAACCTAATAAATCATCTTTATAAAAGCCAATCCTTTTCTAGTATTTTGCATAACAGCTGTAGCAAACTGGAACAGATTTTGGTACCAGAAGAGTGGAGTGCTGCTGAATTTGCAAATACCAAACATGTTGGAATAGTTTTTAAATGGATAAGGGGAAGATTCTGGAAGAAATGTGAGAAGCTTGACAGAAAAGGCCTAGATTGCTTCAGAGAGACTGTTGGCAGAAATATGGACTCTAAGGATACTTTGGATGAGGCCTTAAACAGAAGTGATGAATATGTCATTGCAAACTGGAGGAAAGGCAATCCTTGTTTTAAAGTGGTGGAGAATTTGGCAAAATTGAGTCCTGGTGTTGGATGGAAGGCAGAATTTGAAAGCGACAAGCTGGAATACTTAGCTGAAGAAATCTCCAAGCTAAATATGGAAAACGCAGCCTGGTGTCTCCTTACAGCTTATAGATAAAATGTAAGAGGAAAGACATAAGCTGAGAACTGAACTCTTGGGCACAAAGAAACCAGAAATTGATGGTCTGGAAAATTCTTGGATTCCAGAAAGTGAGACCCCAGAGGATAGTACGCCACATGAGGATTTAAGGAAAACTGGAACCAGTCAGCCATTTCAGTACAAGCCAGGATTGGAGATGGAGTTATCCAGAAATGATTAGCGGAAAGTCCTATTGTCTGATGGTTTTGACCCCTGTATGCTGCATGCCAAGCCAACAAATTTTTTGTGAGATCTGTATAAACAGAACCACTGCCAGTCTGGACTGGAGGGAATGGAGAAGGGACAAATTGAGAGAAGGATGACTTCAAAGGCAGAAACTTGGAAGATAAAATCTGGAGCCAAGAAATCTCAGGACAGGAGAACAGACATACCCATGCATGTGGAAAGGGTGAGTTTGCCCTGGAAGCAGTCTGTCTTGATAGTCAGGAAGCATGCTGCCACCCCAGGCCTCAGAGGGTGGAGCATATTTCCCGGAAATTGGGAAGAGTCTGGCCACCACCCAACTGGTTGGAGAGGGCAGAGCCTTTGCCCATGAGATGCAGAGTCTGGGTGGCGCCCCGATGCTTGAGGAGGGTGGGGCCAAGAAGAAGGTGGTCTCCCCAATGCGTGGATATGTGGGAACATTCACCCAGCATTTGGAGAGAGCAAGGACACTGCCTAAGCATTTGGAAAGGGTGAGACTCCCGCACACTCAAGCCCCAAGGATAAAACGTCATTCTAAAAATAACTCTCAGACTTTGAAATCTAATGAAGTTTGCCCTGCAGGTTTTAGGAATTGTTTTGGTCCCATGAACCCTATTTTCCTTCCAGTTTCTTCCTATGGCAGTGGAAATGTTCATCCTATGACTGTCCCTCCTTGGTATAGTGGCAGCAGATAACCTGTTCTGAGTTTCACAGGTCCATAGCCAGAGGAGAATTTTGCCTTAGGGCAAACCACACCTGAACTGATTTATTGATAAGACTTTCTATTGATCTATATTGTGATCGAATGAATGCAGTCCAAATTGCATTTGGAAAGAGCATATCTTTCTCGGGTCCAGGGGGTGGAATGTGCTGATTTGAAATTTTTGGACCCCAGAAGAGCCATGATCTTTCAATCCAATCTTGTTGGATGGAAACTTTTGACTAAATCTTTCCATGGAGATGTGACTCACCCAACTGTGGGTAAGACCTTTTGATTAGATTATTTCCATGGAGGTGTGGATGGGTCTTGATTATTCACAGGAGTACATAAGAGAGCTCAAGAGCCGACAAAGACATTGACACTTGGAGATGCTTGGAGATGCAGGCAGAACGATGTCTGGAGATGCTAAGCTAAGAGATGAAACCCAGACTTTGCCCCAGAGAAGCGAAGAGAGGACCCCCAGATGCTTAGAGAGAAATGCCCAGGGAGAAAGAAGCAAGGACACACAGGAACTGAGAGAGGAGTAAAGACAGAAGCCCAGAGATGTTTTGGAGAAAGCCATTTTGAAACACAACCTGGGACCAAAGGACCAGCAGATGCCAGCCACTTGTCTTCCCAGCTGACAGAGGTGTTCTGGACGCCATAGGCCTATTTCAGTGAAGGTATCCTCTTGTTGATGCCTTAGTTTGGACATTTTTATGGCTTAGGACCTGTAAATGTCTCACCTAATAAATCCCCTTTATAAAAGACAATTCATTTCTGGTATTTTGCATAATGTCAGCTGTAGCAAACCGAAAGAGGCATTAATGAAAATTCTATGTTTATCTCCTGAACAGCTTGTGTCATTTGCCCAGTTTCTGATGTAGTGGACAAGGGCAAGCCTACATACATTGCAACTATGGAGAATGGTCCTAAGCTTGCAAGCTGTATCTTAGACAAATTGACTGACATCCAATACGGAAGAGAGTAAACGGGACAATCATTTTCTCTTGAATGAAAAACACAAGATAGCATCTCTATGTTCATATTTCAGACTGTTACACTTGAATTGTGATAGATTTCTTTGGCTACTTGTTTGTAGTTGTGCAACATGTAGTCTTTGTATTAAGAGTGCATCACCAGGTTGATTGTTTCTTCATGCCAGAGAACATGAATTGCAATAATGAAATGGTATCTCATAAAAAAGAGAGAAATATTTACAAGTTAGGGAATTATAGGTACATAAAGAATCCAATTTGGGGATTAGTTCTTATTGGTTCCTTTATTTGGGCAATGCCTTCAGTCTTCCCTCAATATTCTGCCACAGTTGATTTTGCTCCCGGATCCATGTGCCTAGTGCCCCAAAATGTTTAGATACCTTTCTCAGTTTATAAGTCTAGAGCATTTGCTCATGTTTTTACTACATTCCTTTCCTTTCTGTCTTCTTTGGCTCCTTTATTATTTTTCTCAGAGGGACACCTGGTTTAACTTTTTAATGAAACAATTATTTATTGAGTATTTATGGACAAGGCATTATGCTACCTGCTGGATTTTTATGCTACGTGCTGGATTTTTATGCTATAGTAGCCCACTCTCTTGGGAGAACAAGATTTCCCTTCTGACCCACAGTCAGCTACTGGCGGCTACCCCAAATTTATGATGACATAGAGTACAAACACATTTACCCAGAGAGATTCCACATTCAAGTACATTCTGTGAGATAATTCATCACTGTATCTGATAATAGTTAAGGGCTGAATTCCTGGGTGTTCAGGAAATATTATACTCAAGTACCTATACAATAATTTCAAAAGAACTTCTGAAGAGCAAGTATAGTGATTTATGACCACTTTCCAAAAGAAAGGCCATGTTAGCTGACAAGAAATCTAAACGATACTATTCTCAGAAATATTCCCGCCAAGAGTTGCTACTTGGAATTCCTCCTCAGTTTTATTAGTGACAAACATTTGATTCGTTTTGGACCACAAAACTAAATTCCTATTGCATTCATGAAGGAAGACAGGAAATAAATGATGTAAACGATGGCAAAAAAAACCCAAAAACATTAATACCCCAATGGCATATCTCTATATTTTCCCCACCTTTGAAATGTCTTGGTGACTTGCAAACCTCATCTAGGGCCAAGTATTTTTACCTAAGGTCTTTTACAGACCTGGAAAGGTTATTAATAACTGGAAATGTATCCCTGGCATTTCCCTTTCAGTCATATACTGCTCGTTAAATGACTTCTTAACTAGCTATCTTTCTTGAACAAATAATTCCATGAGGCTGTGAAGTTACTCTTCCACTCTTAGTGAAGGGAAGCAAGCAGCACGGAAAAGAAGACACAATCAGCCAATTCTTCATGAATGAACGAAAAGCACTGAAAAATCTGAATCTCGGATCTAGAGCTCTGGTTCACCAGATCTGAAAACTGCACTGGGCGGGAAGGATCGAAGGAAGAGCTTAGTTAACCTGAAGACTTTCAGACTAAAACCTACCAACTTTTCTCAACAAACGAGCCAGATACGGGTTGACTGAAGCGAAAGCACTCGCCCACAGCGCCGGCTCAGACCGACTTCAGCGCACCCCATCTCCGCCCAAATCGAGTCCGGGAGCTATCGTCACTACACCGAGGACCAATACCTCGCCAGTCCCTGAAGAGCGGGGAATTCCGCTTAGAGCTGAGTGAGTGCGTTAACACGGAGGAAAGAGTACGCTCTGGCTGGGTTTATGCGAGACAGCGAAGAACCTATCACATCACAGTTCTGACAGCCCCCAAATCCGTACAAGCTCTCTCGGTTGCCAATCTTACGGTAGGTGTACATCCTGTAAAAAGACGCTCTCACCACATGCCTCGGATGCCCCGGCAACCACCCGCCATTTAAAACGGAAGGACGACCCTTGTTACGCCCTCTCTGGACCAACTAGGGCCTGGAGGGGAAGCAAGTTGGCCCTATCACCTCGGCGGGAACTACGATCAACCAATAGGAGGCAAGCAAAGGAGGGCGGGCTGAAAGGGTCGCGGACGCACGCGCATTTGGGAGCCGGGCCTTCGGTTCTGTGGCGGTGTGCGTGAGTTAGTGCTGGCGGAATCGTGTTGGTCTTCAGAATCCTCCGATACCCGCTGCTGCCTTCTCCTGCCCTCGTCATGTTCCTCACCCGGTCTGAGTACGACAGGTCCGTGCGGCGGGGTGAGGCCGAGTCAGGGTTATGGGTGGGCAGGCACGGGGCCCGGCCTAGGTTCTGCAGTGTCATGGGGCGCCCCAGGAACCCGCGTCAGGATATCCTTTTCCCTCCCTAGCCGCTCTCCTTGCTCCCCTGTGCTTCCAAAGCTGGGCTTGGGCGAATCATCCGCGCTTATCCTACCGCTGAGTCACTGCTGGGTCCTAACTCGGTGTGAAAGAGAGAAGCTCCGATTTGTGTGAAAAAGGCTCAGGGGCCGAGACTCCGACCTTTAACCCAGAGAAGGCCGGGGGTTATTCACCCTCACTCAGTTCATCTTTTCGTGCCGAGTATGACTGTCTTTTAAAATAACTTAAAACGTGCTGCTTGAAAAAAAAAGCAACTGGGGATTTCCTAAAGGGCTTGATAATTTCAGCTCCCCTTTCCTTCTCTGAGAATACCCTCGTTTTTCATTCCTTAGTTGGGATAGAGCAGTCCTTCTTCTGCCTGAGATGTAGTAGGGCATGCTGGGATGTATAGTTCCTGCAAAAACGCGAAGGCTGTCGCACCTGTGCCCAGATGTTTTGATGTCTGTAGTCTGATTTTATAGGAACTGGAATTTAAGCTGGTTCTCAAGAGATTTCGCTTGCTGATTCCACTTGACCTAGACTTTTGTTTTTTTATAAAATTTTAAAGCAAGTTAATTTTAGTGTGTGTTAAAGGCTAAATCTGATGTTTTTGAAAATCAAGTTACCGAGAGTATTGTGTTTATTCCGAAAAAAAGAAGAACCTTTAAGAGTTTGGGAATGTTAAAGTAGTTTTAAATTGTACATGTTTATGCTGTGGGCATTTTTGCTTTCAGTTTCTGTTTTGATCAGTTAAGTTTTCCCATAGTTTCAAAGAAAGCCATGATAGGCAGGTGTTTTGTTTGTACTAGGTGGTTTGAGAAGCTGCATTTCTTGTCAAGTATGCCGTTGATTCTGTCAAATTTTTGTCAGCTGGGACTACCACTCTTTCATCCTTTTACTGACTCATAAGATGTGCTTGAAGTTTTAAAACTGACATCTTTTCTTACTGTCCTATACAATTACTTTGTTACTCAAAATTTACCTTGAAGAGAATCGTCTTCAGGTGATAGAATTTTGAGTTAGGGTGTGTGCATGACGGAAATTTTTATCCTTGTCAGAAAACTTTTTTATGGTTATATGATCATTTACTTAATATATTCATTGACTGCTTTGTGTTATTTATTTTTGTACTTTCCCAAGAAAGCCTGTCACACCCTTTTTAAAAAATTTACTTAGCTAATATATTTGAGTGCTTGCTGTGTACAATGCACTGTTTTAAGTGCTAGTCATATAGCAGTGAACGAAACCAAGATCCTTGCCCTCATATAGGAGTGTGCCTCTTAAAGAACTGTTTATGAAAGTAGTATGGTATGAAACAAATTATTAACATCATTAGAGAAATTCAGATTAACACTATAGGAGTTCTGGTTAAATTCAATATTAGTGGATCATGGAACACTTCACAGAGGAGCTGATATTTAAACTGAATCTTGAAAAAGGATAAGATTTTAATAAAAAGAGACAGTGAGAGTAAATGTATTTTAGGCAGAGAATATGGGATGAACAAAAAAGATGCGATGGGAAAGCAAAGTACATGTTTGGAAAAAGTCCAGTCTGGTGGATACATCTGATATATGTATGGGAGTTACAGGAGATATGGGAGATATAGGATGCTGCTAGATATTGGATGGTTTTGTTTTTGGTTTTTTTTTTTAAATTAAGATCAGTTTTATTGAAATATATTCACATACCATACAGTCATCCATGGTATACAACCCACTGTTCACAGTATCATCATATAGTTATGCATTCACCACCACAATCTATCTCTGAACATTTTCCTTACATCAGAAAGAATCAGAATAAGAATAAAAAATAAAAGTAAAAAAGAACATCCAAACCATCCCCCCCATCCCACCCTATTTTTCACTTAGTTTTTGTCCTCATTTTTCTATTCATCCATCCATAGACTAGATAAAGGGGGTGTGATCCACAAAGTTTTCACAATCACACTGTGTCACTCCTTGTAATCTACATTGTTATACAGTCGTCTATAGGAGTCCAAGCTACTGGGTTGGAGTTTGATAGTTTCAGGTATTTACATCTAGCTATTCCAATACATTAAAATCTAAGAGGTGTCATCTATATAGTGCATAAGAATGTCCTCCAGAGTGACCTCTCAACTCCATTTGAAATCTCTCAGCCACTGAAACTTGATTTCGTTTCATGTTGCATCCCCCTTTTGGTCAAGAAGATATTGTCAACCCCACAATGCTGGGTCCAGATTCATCCCCGGGAGTCATATCCTGCATTGCCAGGGAGATTTACACCCCTGGCAGTCAGGTCCCACTTAGAGGGGAGGGCCATGAGTTCACCTGCCAAGGTAGCTCAGTTAGCAAGAGGGCCACATCTGAGCAACAAAGAGGTACTCAGGGGGAGACTCTTAGGCACAATTATATGCAAGTTTAGCCTCTCCTTTGCAGTAACGAGCTTCATAAGAGCAAGCCCCATGATAGAAGGCTCAGCACATCTAACCATGAGTCCTAATGTTTGTGACAACATCAGCATCAGTCCAGGTGAGGAAGTCCAGCACTTCTGCGCTCTCCCCCAGCTCCTCAGGGGGGCCCTGTGATATATTCTTATTCTCTGCCCATATTACTTTGGGATGTATCACTATTTCATTCTAACCTATACTAACCTACCGTATCTCACTGATATTGGATGGTTTTTAATACAAGAATTTGGGTTTTATTCTGATATTGGATGGTTTTTAATATAAGAATTTGGGTTTTATTCTGTAGGCAATTGTGTGCCCTTAATTTTTGTTTTAAGAAGTTACATCATCACATTGTGTTTTATGAAGATAATTGGCTGGATTAGAGTAAAGAGCGAGCCAATACCAGTTTGGAGGCTGTTACAATAGGTGAAGGGTAATGAGGGCATTGAGAATGGAAGGAAGAGAGTGAAGAGTTACTGTGGAGGAGGAATTGATAGGAATTGATATGACTTGGCATATGGTTAGATATGGCGGAGAAGGAAGAGGAATGAGTCAGCTCATTAAGAACTTTTCTACCTTGGGACACTAGGAGATTGGAGGTGCTTTAGAGTGAAAATGAAGGTGAAATGGCAGGAGATGGACCTGATTGTGCAAGGGGGGCTGAATTTTAAGGAGATACTATTTCAGATTGGAAAATTTTAACTGAAAATGCTCAGCAGGCATTTAGATTAATTCAGGAGAGGTCAAACTGGTAACAGAGATTTGGGAGTAGTTGGTGTTTGGCAAAGATAAAATGACCCAGGGAGACTATAAAGTTGAAGAGAGCCAAGAGCAGAACACTGTTAGGGAGGACACAGTAATACTTCCCTAGAGTGAAGTTCCTAAATTAGAGTGAAAATTCTACATTCACATTGTGCTTTAGAATTTAGAGTTCGTTTATACACCATACAATTCAGTACTTAATTGTCTTGTGACAGAGGCAGGACGTGTATTATTATTTTGCTTTTCGGTTCAGAGAATTAAAGCTGTAATCAGTTGTGGTATACTTGTATTTACTTAGCTAGTAAGTGGCAGAAGGAGTACTTTGTGGCAGAAGGAGAACTCAGTCCCACCTCTTCTAACTTCAGACTTTTCTCTCAGTGGTTTTTAAAATGTTCGTTAGAGACCTAAACTTCATTGTAATGACATTGGGCAAACAGGAGACCAGGATGGTGTGATTCTCCCCCCACCCCTGATTTAGCCAGCATAATTCCCAGAGATAATGTAAGTGGAGTAGTTGAGAGCTTGGTCTCTAGTCAGATTGCCTGAGATCTCATTCCAGCTCTGCCTTTTATATGCCAAATGACTGGGCAAATGAACCTCTCTTTGTGCCTCATCAACCTGAGAAAACTACTTCATAGGATTGTTTTGAGAATTAAGTGAATTAAATCATTTTATAATGGTGTAATAAATCAGTTTATAACAGTGCCAGGCATATAGTAAATGCTCAGTGTCAGGTTTCATTATGTTTTTTGTTTGTTTTTTTTTTTTAATCATCATTTTATTGAGATATATTCACATACCACGCAGTCATACAAAACAAATTGTACTTTCGATTGTTTACAGTACCATTACATAGTTGTACATTCATCACCTAAATCAATCCCTGACACCTTCATTAGCACACACACAAAAATAACAAGAATAATAATTAGAGTGAAAAAGAGCAATTGAAGTAAAAAAGAACACTGGGTACCTTTGTCTGTTTGTTTCCTTCCCCTACTTTTCTACACATCCATCCATAAACTAGACAAAGGGGAGTGTGGTCCTTATGGCTTTCCCAATCCCATTGTCACCCCTCATAAGCTACATTTTTATACAACTGTCTTCGAGATTCATGGGTTCTGGGTTGTAGTTTAATAGTTTCAGGTATCCACCACCAGCTACCCCAATTCTTTAGAACCTAAAAAAGGTTGTCTAAAGTGTGCGTAAGAGTGCCCACCAGAGTGATCTCTTGGCTCGTTTTGGAATCTCTCTGCCACTGAAGCTTATTTCATTTCCTTTCACATCCCCCTTTTGGTCAAGAAGATGTTCTCCATCCCACGATGCCGGGTCTACATTCCTCCCCGGGAGTCATATTCCACGTTGCCAGGGAGATTCACTCCCCTGGGTGTCTGATCCCACGTAGAGGGGAGGGCAGTGATTTCACCTTTCAAGTTGGCTTAGCCAGAGAGAGAGGGCCACATCTGAGCAACAAAGAGGCATTCAGGAGGAGACTCTTAGGCACAAATATAGGGAGGCCTAGCCTCTCCTTTGCAGCAACCGTCTTCCCAAGGGTAAAACTTATGGTAGAGGGCTCAACCCATCAAACCACCAGTCCCCTATGTCTGTGGTCAAGGTTTCATTATGTTTTACATATTGGGGTATGTATAAAATTTCTTTAAAAAAAAAAAAAAGAATTTATTTGATAAAACACAATTTGGAAACACTGTACTATATCATGTTGCCTGTTATAAAGTACAGACGATAAATCAAGGGTCACGACCATTTCATTTGTTAAAACGTTGTTTTAACCTTTTATTTTAAAATCCTTTCAAACTTAAAGGACAGTTACAAAAATAATATAAACCCTATCCAGAGAATAGATCCACCTATTTGCCACCATACCCATTTGCCACCTGTGCCTTATCATTATCTGTCTGTCTAGCCATCCTCGGTCTGTCTTATCGGTTCATTTTCTGAAGACTTCAGTGTAGGCTATATACGCAATGCTCCGTGAACACTTAATACTGCCATGTACATTTCCTAAGAACAAGGATATTCATTTTTGTGACCATCTTAAGTGCATTTAACAAGTTTGAAAAATTTAACATTGATATAAAGCTTATAGTCTATATTCCATTTTTTTTCTTGTGTTCCAATAATGTCTTTTTTTTTTAATCAGTGAAGTTGAGGGTTTATAGAACAACTATTCATAAGATACAGGATTCCCATACATCACCCCACAATAATGTCGTCTTGAACCATTTTCTCCTCCCTTATTAGATCCCATCCAGGAATACATATTATATTTCATTGTCATTGTTTCTTTAGTTGTTCTTTTGTTCTTTTTTTTTTTAATCATGGGAACACACATACAACATAAATTTTTCTATCTCAAACCCTCCCAAACATACCATTCAATAGGATTAATCACATTTATTGTTGCAGTACCCTTACCACCTTCCATTACTAAAACTTCCCCATCTCCCCAAACAGAAACCCTATATCCATTATGCAGTAAATCCCCATTTCCCCTGCCCTTTGCAACCTTTCTTGTTTCTGTTAGTTTGCACATTCTCCAATATATTCATTCTGGTTACCATGGAGCTTAAATTTGACATTCAAATCTATAATAATCTAGTTTGCTGTGATACCAACTTAACATCAATAGTACACATGAACTATGTTCCTATACCCCCATTCCTCCCGCTTTAACATAGTTCTTGTCACAGATTACGTATTCATATGTTATGAGTCCAAAACCACTGATTTATCTTTACATTTATGCACTTGCCTTTTAGATCCTATAGGAAGTAAAAAGTGCAGTTATAAACCAAAAATATAATAGTACCAGCATTTTATATTTACCCATGATATTACTTTTACCAGAGATCTTTATTTCTTTGTGTGGCTTTGACCTATTGTCAATTGTCCTGTCCTTTCAACCAGCAGACCTCTCTTTATCATCTCTCGTCGAGCGGTCTAATGGTGAACTTCCTCAGCTTTTGTTTATCTGGGAATGTCTTAATCTCTCCCTCATTTTTGAAAGACAGTTTTGTCAGATACAGAATTCTTGGTTGGCAGTTTTTTTCCTCTCAGCACATTAAATGCCATCCCACTGCCTTCTTGCCTCCATAGTTTCCCTTAAGAAATAGGCACTTAATCTTACTGAGGTTCCCTTGAACATGTTATGTTGCTTCTCTCTTGTGGCTTTCAGAATTTTTAATCTTTGTTATTCAAGAGTTTGAGTGCAGTGTGTTGTGGCATGGGTCTATTTGGGTTTATCCTGTTTGGAGTTCGTTGAGTGTCTTGGAATATACATGTGTGTATTCGTGTCTTTCATTAAATTTGGGGGAGTTTTCCAGAGTGCCTCTTTGTTGCTCGGATGTGGCCTTTCTCTCTTTCTCTAAGCCCATGTAGCAGGTGAACTCACTGCCCTCCCCCCTACATGGGACATGACTCCGAGGGATGGAAATCTCCCTGGCAGCATGGGGCATGGCTCCCGGGGATGAACCTGGACCCGGCATCATGGGACTGAGAGAATCTTCTTGACCAAAAGGGGGAAGAGAAATGGAGCAAAATGAAATTTCAGTGGCTGAGAGATTTCAGATGGAGTCGAGGTCACTCTGGAGGGCATTCTTTTTTTTTTTTTTTTTTTTTTTTTGTTATTAAATTCAGTTTTATTGAAATACATTCACACACCATGCAATCATCCATGGTATACAATCCACTGTCCACAGTATGATAACATAGTTATGCGTTCATCACCACAATCTATCTCTGAACATTTTCCTTACATCAGAAAAAACCAGAACAAGAATAAAAAATAAAAATGAAAAAAGAACACCCAAATCATCCCCCCATCCCACCCCATTTGTCCTTAAGTTTTTATCCCCATTCCTCCACTCATCCATACACTAGATAAAGGGGGTGTGATCCACAAGGTCTTCACAATCACACTGTCACCCCTTATAGTCTACATTATTATATAATTGTCTTCAGGAGTCCAGACTGCTGGGTTGGAGTTTGGTAGTTTCAGGTATTTACTTCTAGCTATTCCAGTGCATTAAAACCTAAGAGGTGTTATCTATATAGTGCATAAGAATGTCCACCAGAGTGACCTCTCAACTCCATTTGGAATCTCTCAGCCACTGAAACTATTTTGTCTCATTTTGCATCCTCCTTTTGGTCAAGAAGATACTCTCAGTCCCACGATGCCGGGTCCACATTCATCCCCCGGAGTCATACTCTGCGTTGCCAGGGAGATTTACACCCCTGGGAGTCGGGTCCCACGTAGCGGGGAGGGCAGCGAGTTCACCTGTCGAGATGGCTCAGTTAGAGAGAGAGAGGGCCACATCTGAGCAACAAAGAGGTACTCAGGGGGAGACTCTTAGGCACCATTACATACAACTTTAGACTCTCCTTTGTGGTAATGAGCTTCATAAGGGCAAGTCCCATGCTCAAGGGCTCAGCACATCAAACCGCCAGTCCCAATGTTTGTGACAACATCAACACCAGTCCAGGTGAGGATGTCCAACACATCCGCACCTTCCCCCAGATCCTCGGGGCTGGGGAGGGGGAGGCTGTAAATATATTTTTTATTATCTGCTGAAATTACTCTAGGATGTGTCACTATTTCACTCCAGCCTATACTAACCTACCGTATCTCACTTCCTATTCAAAGTTCCATGCAGTTGTGGTGTTTGAACAAATCGACTGTAGAGTTGTACCGTTTAGAAAATTTAGATCCTGTACCAAATAGATATCTATTCCCTTGGTCTCATATGAAATTTGAAGTTTTAAAACACAATGAGTTTCAACCTTTACCCTTTGGCCTGGCTTGTGGAGGGCATTCTTATATGCTATACAGATATCCCCTCTTTAGTTTCTAATATATTGAAATAGCTAGAAGGAAATACCTGAAACTGTTGAACTGAAACTCAGTAACCTTGATTCTTGAAGACAATTGCATAACTATGTAGCTTACATGGTGTGACTGTGATTGTGAAAACCTGGTGGCTCACACTCCCTTTATCCAGTGTATGGACAGATGAATAGAAAAATGGGGACAAAAACTAAATGAAGAATGGGGGGATGGAATGTTTTAGGTGTTCTTTCTTACTTTTATTTGTATTTCTTTTGGAATAAGGAAAATGTTCAAAAATTGATTGTGGTGATGAATGTACAACTATGTGATGATACTGTGAATAATTGATAGTACACTGTCGATGATTATAGAGTATGTGAATATATCTCAATAAAACTGTATTTTTAAAAATTGGGGGGAGTTTTGAGCCATTATTTCTTTGAATAGTCTCTCTGCCCCTTTCTCACTTTCTTCTGGGACTCCCACAATATGTATATTGGTACGCTTGATGGTGTGCCACAGGTTCCTCAGGGTTTGTTCACTTTTTTTTATTCTTTCTTCCCTCTGTTTCTCAGACTGGATGATTTCAATTATCTTATCTTCAAGTTCACTGATTCTTTCTTTTATCTTCTCTTTTGCCTGGACCATCACTTCCTGTTTCTTTGTATGTTTTATAATTTTTTGTTGAAACCTGGACATTTTGATATTTTAATGTGTTATCACTGGAATTTAGATTGTGAGGTATTTATCTGTTCTTTAAGTTGGTATCCAGTTAGTGTTATGACTGAGCTTTCCTTGAATGCCTAGAGTTAACAAGAAAAAAAAGAAAAGGAAGAAAAGAAACACCTTTCCCAATCTTTGCACATTGATCTGTGCAAGTGCTCTCCTTCAGACTTTATCCTTACATTGAATTTAGAGAATAGCTCAAGACCAAAGTGTATAGGTATCCCTGATCCTTTCTGCACATTAGTCTTGCCTTGGGCATGTGCATGTGATCATGAATGTTTCCCCCTTTCCTAGGAAAGTTTCTCCATGGTCCTGGGCACCGCACTGTATGTAGTCTCTTGCTCCAATCAGCCATGACTTGATTGCTTTCCCACAGCATTCTCTAGAGTGCTCTGTGAGCTGCTTTCTACAGGCAGGGCAAGTTCTGGGAAAGCAAGCCTGCAGAAAGCATTCTGGTTCAGTCCCTCAGGCCACCAACAGACAGATTGGGCCAGACTTATATGCTCCCACTATATGTACAAGAGTTACTCTGTTCCCTCTAGAACAAGGATGAGCAACCAGCAGTGGGAATCTTGGGATGGGAGAGAGGCCAGCAAGAGTACCAAGAAATCCTACCACTTTTAAATTGCCTTTTCTTGATTCGAAGATTGTGTAGGGAGAAGAGTCCTGAAGCTTCTCATTGTGCCACCTTGATTCAGGCAGGCCAAAGTGCCCATTGTGTACTGGAAGCTTTTATAGCTAAGACCATGATTGGTGTTGCTTCTCCACAGGAATTTTGAGCAAATTGGAACATGGAAAGGTGGGGAAGTGATTTGGAGAGAAAAGCAGTCTTGCCTGTTAATTGATACAAATAGGTATTGAGTGAATGAACTAGGTTAGGCTTAAGGAACTACATGGGATCTCAATCTATTGTTAAGATAACAGTTTTAATTCATACAAATAGAGAAATGTACCTGTGTTTAACTTAGTAAGATTTTAACATCAATGCATGTAATGGGAAGAAGGTAAAGAGAAATGTGCATTTTCTTGGGAATTGCCTGATAGTTTTAGGGCATGAAGTTACCGTAGACCTTCTAAGTTGCTTTAGGATTGAAGCAGGAGTCACCTGCTCTTATTTGATCAATTTGGGAAGACTTTCAGGGATTAGGGAAGAAGCCTGTTCTACATATGGGTTCCATTCCCTTGAGAAGCTTTTAATTTACCAAAACATAGCAAAAGTTTGTTGAAGGGCAAAGAAGAGAATAATGATAATGTGCATATCTTGTAGTTAGCCATCTGAGCTAGATGTCAAGGAACTTGAGTTCAGTACCTCTATGACTAGTTTTCCTGACAATTTTTATTTATTTATTTATTTTTTAATTATAGGGGCGTGAATACTTTTTCTCCTGAAGGAAGATTATTTCAAGTGGAATATGCCATTGAGGCTATCAAGGTATAGTAGCAAGTGGCATACTTTTTGAACTTTTGTGGCAACTTAACACTTCGCTGGCAGGACATTTGGCATAAGTGTCTTTTAGTCATTCCTTTAGACTGTTCTCTGTCTCCCTTTAGCCAATAATTTGTAACCATTTTTGTAACAATTTCAATCCTATTCTTTAACATTATTTCAAAATTATTTATGTATCCTGTAATCTTGTAACAAAATGTAGTGGTTCAAACCAGTATTCAAAAAATCAGTTAGAAAGTAAGCTGTCTGTGCCTAAAGTTAGTTATCAGGTAAGGTTTTTATTTGTTGGATTATGAGTAATCTAAATAGCTTTTCAGTTGGTGGATGTTTAAGAAGAAACCTGTCAGAAAAACTGAGAGTAGTAGGAAACATGGGTACCAAAAATCTTGAAACCTAGTGTTGCTTAAAACAAAAAGGAAAGATGTCTAGGCCCCACCCTGGAAATTCCAATTTAGATTGTCTGGGGTGAAGCCCAGTTATCAGTATTTTTAAGGATCCCCCCCACACACAGTGCTTCTGATTTTAGCCAGGGTTGAGAAGCAATGATCTAGTCTAGCCCTTTGCTCTGTGCTTGAATCTCCTCTACATCCCCATTAGCTTCTATTTGTATAATCTCTGTTTGTGTGTTCTAGTGACAGAATTTTTCCTTATAAGATGGTTCATTTTATTTGAAAAGAGTTCATATGGTTTAGAAATTTATCCTTGTATTTAATCAGAAATCCAGCTTCCTGAATTTTCCTTCAGATTTGTCCTTGGAACCACACAGGATGTTTAAACCTCTTCCATAAGACAGTTCCTCACACAACGGAAGAGAGCTATGTTCCCCTCTCAGTTACCTCTTCTAGGATGGTGTTGTGGGGGGAATGGTTATATAAGAATATGGAAAAAAAGGCAAAAGAGATTCCGGTTAGTTGACGATGTAGAAGTGAAGATGGAAGCTTTATGATAGTGGGACAGAAAACATGAGTCAGCTGCAAGTGTCTATTTCTATTTCTGATAATCTGTTATATATTGAAAATATATATTACTATGACGTATATGATTATCACAATTCTAAGCTGTAGCTTTTATATTGACTTCAGTTTAAGACAACAGTTCTGCCAACCTGTACAAGTCAAGAATAATCCTCATTTTTCCCATGGGCTTGCTTTTTAAGCTCTTTGGGACTAGTTTGCCTAGAGATAATTTGATCTTTGTAGACTTAGTTTGGGGTAGGGTAGAGATAGTGATTTTGCTCTTAGTGGATGTTACTTAACCCGTGTGAAAATTCACACCTGGTTGTTTTGCATTGGCAGCTTATGAGTGGACAATGAGAAAGCACCATGATAAATGTAAGGCTTTAGTATTATGAAAGGAGATGGCTAACAACTAAAAATGGATGACAAGAATTATCACTTGGAGATACACTATAGATGGCAACACTTCAAACTCGTAGCTCATAATTGGCTTATGTTTTTTTTGTTTAGACCTTATCCATTGATTTTTCTTTATGGAGATTGAGGATTCTAGAGTAGGTTTTGGGGGAGGAGGAGTGGGAACCTGTCATGATATCAGAATTACTGTATTATTGAGCATCTGGACATTGGTTACTATGCTAATAAGTTATATTCAAGAAATATTACATATAGTCAAATGTCTTTCAATGTTCCCTTCTTCTCTTCCCCACTTCCCTCTCCCCAGTCCCCACCAAGGTGGGAAGGAGAGAGAAATTTAGGAAGAATTGTGTTGTAATGTTGAAATATCTGGGGGAAAATGTAAGAATATTTTGTAAAATAGACTATCTCAAAATATTAACCTTTTTTGGAATGGAAGTTTAGGAAATTAAGTTAGATACCAAGTTAAACAGGATGAGAATTTATTCTCATGCTATAAGAGCACTTCTCCCCAAAATAATTATGGTACCCAGGGGCTGTTGACATTTTGAGCCAATAATTCTTTATTGTGGGAGGCTATTTTGTGCATTGTAGAATATTTAGCAGCATTCCTGGCCTCTATCCCTTAGAGACCAGTAATACCCATCCCCCCATTGTGACAATCAAAAATATCTCCAGGCTTTGCCAGTTGGCCCCTAGGGGACAAAGTGCCCCTGGTTAAGAACCATTGAGCTAGGTAAATTAAAAGAAGACAACTTCTGTTCTGTCCTATCCAGTTGGGGATTCAAGATCAGTACACTATACATAAAACAATTAAAGGACAACTAAGTACTAAATTAAATTCTGTGGTGGTGGTTTCTGGGGTGTTTTTCTTAAAGGTGTACACGCATCTAGTTTTAGAGTCAACAGTGAAATAGTTCTGTAAACATGGTAACAAAAGCAGTAATCCCTGACATCTTCCCTTCCCCTTATTTTCAGCTCCTCAGAGGCAACACTTTAAACTCTTTTAGCTGATAATTGGCTTATTTTTGTTGTTCTTTACGGCTTATCGATAACATTGACTTTTCGTTATGGAGATTGAGGATTTTGGCCCCCATAATCACACACAAATTTTCTCCTGGGGTTAGTGGGGGGCAACGCTCTCAAATATATCATATATGCTTTATTTTGTTAGATAATTGTTCAAAACTTATATTATCGTGATTATGTACCACTGTTCACAGCTAAGCCATTTTGTTATGATTATTTTTCTATTTCTGCATGATATTGTTTTCCTTGGAATTAATAATTCTCTTTTTTTTTTTAATTTGCTTAATTTAGTATGTACATATCAATAATACATCTCCAAAGTCTCTCCAGGTTATGCAGATATCCTCTCAAAACATTCAAGCACATTCAATATCCTATTAAAGCTCCCTAAAGAAATCTTGGAGCCTTCTGACATACTCCAATCTGGACTGGTTGTTTTCTCAGCCTGCTACACAGCTGTAGACTTAGGATCTTCTGTCAACATCATTCTTTTAACTCTCTCTTGTGCTAGGTGCTATATTGTCTTCTTTCTTGATTTATTCCTTGTTCTAGATGCTGTATCATCGTCTTTTCTTGATTTATTCCCTTGTGCTAGGTGCTATATCATCTTTCTTGATTTGTTCCCTTGATTTATTTGGTAGAACACATTCTCCTATAGTTTCATAAGAAACAATTTTTAACGCTCTTGTTTTTTCCTTTTTCTTATTATCCTGTTCTTGTTTTATGGATGAAATATCTTTGTTTTTCTTTAAGGAGTAAAAAAAATTGTTAATTTTTTAAAATTTTAAAGTTCTTTAAAATTTTAATTTTTAAAAAATTTTTTTCTCCTGAATTGTTCAGATTCTTTAGAACTATATGCTTTAAAAGCTACAGATCTTGACCCATTAGGGGTATTGAAATCAATTTAGTGGCTCATGAAGAGCATTTCTTTTTTTAAGAAGTGGAACAGAGCAGTATATATCAGAATGCATTGCTGATGGTATTGGTGAGTGCTTTTTTTTTTTTCCATGAAGCTTTGTTTCTGTTATTTGTATGTATCTGTACTCATTTGTGTGCTTTGGTTATGATATAAAATTATTTCTTAGTGTGGATTTAGGTCAAAAAGTTTGAAAACTGTTGCTCTATGGACAACTGCCTTGATTTTCATTTCATTCCCGGACAATACTTTTGGCTGCTAACTTCTGAGAGCTGAGTGGGTAAAAAAGGTTGGGGTTCCTAACATTAAGTTTGTCCGTTTTTATTTAATGTCCCTGCTTTCAATATAATACCCCTGCCCTGCAACTGTGTCAGTGTCCTCCAGTCCAAAGACCCTCTATTTTACCTTCTCCAGAGAATAAACATAGTCTTCTGCAGGATTGGTTGGGGGCAGTCTTCTTGCTTTGTAGCTTAGGAGAGGAGATTTGGGAATCTATTTCATTTGCTTGTTTTAATTTAATTTTTCTTTTTTTAATGACAGAAGTTGTGGGTTTACAGCAAAATCATGCATAAATTACAGAATTCCCATGTATCCCCCCTTTTATGAACACCTTGCATCAGTGTGGTAAGTTTGTTAAGACTGATGAAAAAACATTTTGATAATGGTGCTTTTAACTGTAGTCTGTTGTTTACATTAGGGTTCACTTCTTAAATGTTTCTTAAGTAGACATTGGACTAGTCTTCCAGTTTTTAGCCCCTCCTTCATTTACATTTCCAGAGGTACTTGTTACCACAATTTCCTTGGCCTTTTTTGGGGTCCCATGATATAAATAAAAATTGTTTTTTGACTTTTCCCCATTACAGGTTTAGGATTTAGTTTTTCATATAATTACTCCTAAGTAAATTATCACAACCCATCTGCTTTCTAGCTTCAAAATTTTGTTGTGTATCGTCTTCCTTTTTTTTTTTTTTTAAGTCCTTTAATCTTGTATTATCTTGAGGAGGGAGCAGAGCCAATGTATGTATTCAGTCTGCTCCTTTAATTAGAAGTATGAGCACCATTTTTTGACAGTTCTTCTGTAGTTATGCATGTATACATTGATTAAGAAAATACACAATAAAAAGCTGATATACATTTAATGACACTTCTAAATAAAATCACAACTTTATCTACACATTTGACAACTAATACCTGTATGTGTAAGACATGATCAGTTTGTAGACATGTTAAGCATGTTATATATAAAAATTCATGGATTGCTTTAGAATCTTTTGGAATAACTGAGGCCTCTGGGAGCCTGGGCTTATGCTTGGCAGTCATTGCTCTGGGGAGCTAATTAAATATATAATGGGAATTCAGGGAAGAAATCACATATAGTCTTGGAAGACTTCAGGAATGTTGGGTGGGAGTTGGATAGGCAGAGGGGAGACTGTATTCTAGGCATGAGAGAGCCTGAGCAGGATGCAAATGTAGGGGATAAGGTTGGAAAAGAAAAGTAAGATCACGTTTTGGGGCCTCTGGGAGATTATTTGGATTCTATGTCATAGAGAGAGTGTTAGTTCTTCAGAGAAGAAGAAATATAATGAAAACGTTTTATTAGGTCATTCAGGCCATAAGTATAAAAGATACATTATGACAGAGAAATATGGGGAGGCTAAGCAGGAAGCTATTGAAGTAATCTAGGCATGTAATAAGAATGACATTTGTTGCTCATTTATTATGTGCTTGGCACCAGTTTAAGCATTTTTATACATTTAATCTTGATTTAGGTAAAATCATTATCGTTTTGCAGATAAGAAAACAGGAATAGAGAGGTGGCGATTAGGATGGTAGAGAGATGAGTTTAAGCTATATTGTGGACTGTTAGTGATGTAGAGTGATTAAAATTCATGTTTTTATGTTGGTGTTGATTATGGTGTTTCTTTTCTTTCTTTCTTTCTTTCTTTTTTAAAAATCATTTACTTCTCTAGAGGTCACATATGTTTGGGAAATATCACCTTTTGAGACAGACCAAGATAACGGACGTGAAAAGAAACCAGCTCCTGAAAAAAATGAAGAGTTTGATTACTTTATTGCCTGCTATGTTTAGAGCTTTAGAGTCCCGCCCCCGCTCCGCCCCAAATATTAACATTAGAGTTGACTTTTTTCCAGATGCTTTCAAGACCTTCTTGAGTTTCCCCCATAGGTGCACAAAATTTTGTAAATCAGTGGTCTTGCCACTGACAGGAATAGTATATTACTTCTTAGGGTGCTCCTTGTTCTCTCTGCATACTAGATGTGGCTGATTAAAGCTTCTATCTTGTGAAGATATTCAGAGATTCCTGGTGAGTATATTAGACTATTATTTGATCTATATTTGGTAATCATAGTATGCTTCTCTTTAGCTTGGTTCTACAGCCATTGGGATCCAGACATCTGAGGGTGTGTGCCTAGCTGTGGAGAAGAGAATTACCTCCCCACTTATGGAGCCCAGCAGCATTGAGAAAATCGTAGAGATTGATGCTCACATAGGTAAGGAGTGGGGAAAGTTATTCTGTAGCATCAGGCCTGGGTTAATTAGTCTTCCTTGAAGTCCCAGAAGTTCCCTTCTCCCTCAAATTTAGACTTTACATATATGAGAGCTGTTGGAATATGTAAAGGTTGGATCATAGGCTGGCTCCCTATAATGGTTGATCTTCATTGATGCATAATGTTAGCCTTGGTGGGGTGCCACCTGCTGTAGGAGCAGAGAATCATATGTGGGAAACTAGAGGTGTCCACTGAGAAAACAGGATTCTGAAAGTCATCTTCAGAGTTATAATTCCCTTGTCTTAACTTCTGGCATCACTGTAGCACTATAGGATGAGTAGTTCTACTTATTTATAGTGTGGCATTTTAGTTGGCCATGCAAATTTTCTTAACCTATCTAGTCATCTGATTAATGAAACATTGGTTAAATAGTTGTTTGAAGGTATCAGAACCAAATGCCATGGTGAATCTAGGAACTTGACATTATCTCTTCCACAGATGTAGAAACTGAGACTTAAGTCTTAAGAATGTTATGTCTACTTTATCTCAAGTTCACCTGTCTTTTGTTGGTAGATCAGTGTCACTTCAACAAATTGAGAACCTATTATACATCAGATGTTATGCTAGACACTTGGGATATGGAGAGGAATAAGATATAATCAGGAAATAATTAGTTTTACAGAAAATAATTAGTTTTGCCTGAGGTCAGTGGTGGTGGGGCTTTCAGAAAAAGAGTTAAAGAAAGTGTTTTAGCTGAGACTAATTCTGAAAGGTAAGAAACTGTTTACCAGGTGAACAGATATCTGGATATAGCAGGGGAAAACATTCTATTTAGAGGGAATAGAATGAGCAAACCTCGGTGATGTAAAATACCATGACACAAACAGTTCAGTGTGACTGGGAGGTGGAGAGTGGCAAGAGATGGGTCTGGGGTCAGACAATGGAAGTTCTTTTGCATTGATGGGAAGGGTTTTAAGCAATGAGGTAATGTGGTCAGATTTGAATTTTAGAAAGACTACTCTGATAAAGAGTGTCATAGGTAAACCAATGGGAGCAGAGACTGGAAGCAGGGAGTCCAGTTAAGAAACTTTTTTAATAGTCCAGACAAAGAGGTGATGAGGGCTTTAAGCAAGGCAATGGCCGGGGAATAGAGAGAACTAATGACAGACAGGTTAGGTTAATTAGATAGAGACTGATAGAATTTGGGATCCAATTGGTCATCAGGGCCAAGGAAGAAGATAGAGTCCAGAAGAGAAAAATAAGATGAGTTGAGGAGTCTGTGTTCTGTCTAAATAGACATATTAAGGGTGTCATTTGCTTCATGAGTCTGAAATTTGGGATAAAGACCTAGGCTGAAGATTTAGATTTGAGTTATTAGCATATAAAGTAACAGTTGTGGCCATCATTTTGTCACCTTGGACCACCAGGCAGAATCTCTCTGTAATGTAACTAGCTAGTTTGTATTTGGGACAGGTAGGTAAAAAGGCTTGATTTTATTCTAGGGTCTTCCACTGTAGCCCATAGTGAGATAGTTATTATTCTTTATTTCTCAGGTTGGGACATTAGTGTTTGCTTAGTTTGAAAGTGCATCAAGGTCTAGAAAGAGTGCTAAAGGGATGCTTACGGGTGTAATAATGTGGAAATTCATTTCTTTGTATTTGATCTTCTGCCCTTCTCTGTCTCCTGTTGTAACAGCTGGACTTCTACTGTGTCATTGTGGTTGGTTTTTCATTTCTTTGTAACATAATTATACTCAGATTCAGTACAGATCGTTCCCATCTAATCTATTGAGAGTGTTGCCATGAGATTGCTGACTGGCCACCATGGTTTCCCTCCAGAATTTCAGTATTTCGCAAGTAGACGAAAGTTCTGCAAAGATTTGGCCGCTGAGTCACTGTTGCTTTTACATTACAGGTTGTGCCATGAGTGGGCTAATTGCTGATGCTAAGACTTTAATTGATAAAGCCAGAGTGGAGACACAGGTAAAATGAGCATCATCTCTTCTTTTTACCATGGTGCTTGAGTTCCTTGCTTAGTGTTGATACAACTGCCTGGGCTATATTGCAGGTATCTGTGTCAGTATCAGATGCAGCTCTTGGGAGTGATTTTGGGTAGAATTCTCAGTTCTAATTTACTGAGGCTTAGAGTCTAGCCATCCAACTATTGTAGCCTTAAAAGCCCTGGTCATTAGTGCTGACATTCGCTTGCTTCTGTTTGATTTGCCTCGTTTTAATATAAAGCATGAATTTGTACTGCATTCAGTACACTGAAGGACTTTCTGTGGGAGCACCAAAGCAGGAGGTGGTTATAGCTAAAGGACTTTCTCTCTCCAATTGCCTTTGTTGCCAGGTTTGCAAGTAACATCTCTCCTGTGTGAGTAATGATTTATCCAAGCTGACTGGTCAGGAATGCTTTTTTTTTTTTTTTTTCCCCAAACTGAGCACCTGCTGCCTGAAGAGTAACTAGTAAGGAAAAAAAATACCTGATTGGTAAAAATTGTTTGCAGTTATTTGCAGGTATGCTGTCAGTACAGTATTCTGTCAGAATAAGTAGTTTAACTTAAATACCAACAGAATGTAAGATGGAATCTTTGCAGGAAAGTGGCACTTGGCTATCAGCATTCACTTTGTAAGAATACTGAACTTGGTGCTTTGAAGAGTTAACCCTGTTTCTCAAGGAGTAATCCTCTAGTCAGTCATTGTTTAGAATCCTTTTGATATAAGTTTATTTCCAGAACTATTTCTCATCCTCTCATCCAGTTCCAAGCATGCAAATTTAGGCTGATCTTTCTATCCTGGTCCTTTTAATGAAGGAAAACATACTTGAGCCTTCAGTTTCCAACCATAGTTCAAAGAGATGCATGCTGTGAGATGGTGTGCTGCTTTAATGTCCTTCTTATTAGAAGTGTAGACCATTCTTTGCTCTTCTAGAACCATTGGTTCACGTACAATGAAACAATGACAGTGGAGAGTGTGACCCAGGCTGTGTCCAATCTGGCTCTACAGTTTGGAGAAGAAGATGCAGATCCAGGTGCCATGGTAAGTATAATGCTTGTGTCAAGTTTTCTTACCATTTTATGGTATTTAGAACATTTATCCTCTGATTATATCTTTCCTAGTCCCCCCATCCCCTTTACTCCATAGCCATTTCTTAATGCCCTTTGCTCTTTGGTTCTAGTCTCGTCCCTTTGGAGTAGCGCTGTTATTTGGAGGAGTTGATGAGAAAGGACCCCAGCTGTAAGAACCATTTAACATTTTTTTTCCTGCTTCCTTTTCTGGAAAATTATTTTAATTTGGGGTAGGGTCTGGTAATTTAAGTCAACTGAGAAGATTGTTGTATAGTAGTGAAAAAGAAGGGCTTCTAACTTTAAAGTTGAGTGATTCTGTGCTGTTCATACAAAGACAAATTTGAGAATTCTATGAATTCCCCTATTGTAACCAGTCCTAATTCTGGAGAGAATTAGAAGTAACTTTGTTACCATAGCCAGGATGTGTTTAAAGCTGTTTTTAAGAATGTTGATTTGATCCTCATCCTCAAATATTATTTTAAAAAGTCATACACTAGTGCCTATTTTATATACTATACTTCTCTACTAACCTCCTGGGGAAGTTATTAGTTTTCTTAAACATTTAAAAAAAAAATCTAGTTTCTCCAGACATTGAAAATCTTTTTGGATCTGTGCCCCAATTTTTCAGCGGCGTTTCCTGGCTGCAGGGCTAAGAAATTACATGTTTTTTCAGTGAGAAGCTTGTTACATAAAATGGCACCACCCTTACATATTTTAACCTCTTCTTTTGGGGGCTTTTGTAGATTCCATATGGACCCATCTGGGACCTTTGTACAGTGTGATGCTCGAGCAATTGGCTCTGCTTCAGAGGGTGCCCAGAGTTCCTTGCAAGAAGTTTACCACAAGGTAAGTAAGCATTCTCACAACTCTTATAAATTCTCCTATTGTAAAGGTATGATTTACAAACAATAAAATGTACATACCTTAAGAGTTCAATTCTGTGAATTTTGACCCTCGTAACCACCACCTAAACCAAGATACTGAACTCTTCCATACCCCCAGAAAGTGCTTAAATATAGGTTAGCTTTGTCTGTTCTTGTACTTGGAATCATACAGTTTGTATTTTTGTGTGTTTTTTTTTGTGTGTGTGGAATGTTTTTGAGATCTGTTCATGTTGTTGCATGTATCAATAGTCCGTACCTTTTTATTGTTGAGTAGTATTCCATGATACGAATGTACCGCAATTCTATTTATCTTTTACCCTCACAGCTTTACTTAGCAGTTTATACTTCTTAGTCTGGCTCTTGAAGCAAATGGGCATTTGGTACCTTTCTTTGTGGGATGGGAAGATTTGGTTTTGGATAACTCATAGGTGTGGTTGAAGGCTGCCATACTTACCATTCAGGTGGCTCACACTGGGATGCCTGATCACATCATCCCTTAATAGTATTGATTTCACATGTGGAGGAAATTAGGTACAAACAAGATAATTATTATTCATTGGGTATCACCAATATTACATTATCTTAAAGGAAGATAATTAGAGAAGTGTAGCCCTTCCCCCTTCCTCAAAGATCATTTATCATATGAAAGTTGATGACTTTTTTTATGGCTCTAAATATAAATAAGGCATTTTTTTCTCTAAATAAATGTATTCTACTTATTTACCATTTGCTTGAATTTGAGATACTTGTAATACACTGTACTAATTAAGATGCTTTATTAATATTGCTAAATCATTTTTTCAGGGAGATAAAGGAAATCTTTGAAGGAAGGAGGAGTTATACATAATTAGTAGCTAATCTTCTCACCCTCTTTGTTTCAAGTCTATGACCCTGAAAGAAGCCATCAAATCTTCACTCATCATTCTCAAACAAGTAATGGAGGAGAAACTGAACGCAACTAACATAGAGGTAGTTTTCCTTTTTTTTATTTTTTTTTTTTTGCTTTTATTCAGTTATCATAGCTTCCAATGTTGAAGATTGAATAGATCAAGATAACTATGTTTTTGTATGCTTGGTTTTTAAGAAGTTATCAATCTCCTTTGAATATGGAACTTTAGTAAAATGGTGGTGGCCAAAGCTAGAATTTGATGAATTAAGGAGTGAAGAAGAGTTAATGAAATGGAGAAAACAAGAGTACACTGCTCTTTCTCAAGAAGTTCTATTAGCGTCAGCAGAAGGCAGAATTAGAGAAAAGGATTTTTTTATTTTAATGCTAGGGAAAGATTTGAAAACACTTTTGTAAACTGAGAAGAAACCAGTGGATATAAAAATGTTGAAAGAAATAAAAGCGAGGGTTGTGAAGTGATAGAAAAGCTCTAGAAGAAGGAAGGCATGAAACAAATGAAGGCGTTGGAATCAAAAACTAGAATTCATTCAGCATTATATTTAGTATCCATTATGTGCCAGGTTCAGTGCCAGATGCCATGCATATAAACATGGAAAATCCAGTTCGTATTCAAGTAGTATACTGTGTAGTGAAAGAGACATATAGATAATAACAGCTTGGAGTGATATTTCTTTTTTTTTTTTTTCTTTTTTATGTTCATTTTATTGAGATATATTCACATACCAAACAGTCATACAAAACAAATCGTACATTCGATTGTTCACAGTACCATTACTTAGTTGTACATTCATCACCAAAATCAGTCCCTGACACCTTCATTACCACACACACAAAAATAACAAGAATAATAATTAAAGTGAAAAAGAGCAATTAAAGAAAAAAGGACACTGGGTGCCTTTGTCTTTGTTTGTTTCTTTCCCCCATTTTTCTACTCATCCATCCATAAACTAGACAAAGGGGAGTGTGGTCCTTATGGCTTTCCCAATCCCATTGTCACCCCTCATAAGCTACATTTTTATACAATCGTCTTCAAGATTCATGGGTTCTGGGTTGTAGTTTGATAGTTTCAGGTATCTACCACCAGTTACCCCAGTGCATTAGAACCTAAAAAGGGTTGTCTATATTGTGCGTTAGAGTGCCCACCAGAGTGACCTCTCAGCTCATTTTGGAATCTCTCTGCCACTGAAGCTTATTTAATTTCCTTTCATTTCTCCCTTTTGGTCAAGAAGATGTTCTCCATCCCACGATGCCGGGTCTACATTCCTAGCTTGGAGTGACACTTCTATAATAGTAAGAACAGATTGCCATAGGAACACTGGCAGTAACTGACTGGAACATTAGGAAAGCTTCCTGGAAGGGGGAGATGTCTGGAGAAAGGAGGAGAAAGGATTCCAGGAAGGGGGAGCAGCATGTGCAAAGGCTTAGAGATGTACAATAATCTTGTGCATATAAGGGAATTTTGAGGGTTTAGTCTGATTGCTGGGGTATGGATTGTACATAGAATGGAGAATGGCAGTAGATGAGATTGGGGAGGCATGGACCAGATTTTGAATGTCCTCACATGGGATGCTAAGAATAGACAGGAGAAGGAAGCACGGATGAGTAAAGTTGAGATGGGTTTGGAGGTGAAGTGGGAGAGATGTCCTATATTTCCCTGGTGATTGTTAGGTCATCTCCTGAGGATAAGTGAATGCAGCAATGATATTAAGGAGAATGAGAAATGTTTGGAAAAGTCATGGTGAATCAGAAAAGGAAAGGCAGGGATGAATAAAAGGACTGCTGGGTCACATTAAAATACCAGCTGAGGCTGGAATCACAAAATAAAATTAATGTTGTAAAAAGTCAGGATAGTGGTTAGTTACCCTTGGAGGTATAAAGCATGTAGGTATATTATAATTCAATTAAAAATTTAGAAAAAATCTAAATGAGGATGAAGTCATAAGTCAGTAATTAAACTGGTCAGCACTTACTAGGATATTTTCAGCTGTTGTTAGCTATAGTCAGTATGGATTGAAAAAATGGATGGTTAATCCCTCTCAGGATTGACAGGTTAAGGGCAGAAGAAAGGAGAGTACTGGAAAGGACTATTGAGATGATCGATCATGGGGTCCAGACTGGGCAGGGAAAAAGAAGAGTGATAGAACAATGGTTGCACTTTGACAACTTACAGTGTGCGCTGCTTTGTGCTGTTTTACATGGATTATTTCATTTAATCCTCACAGTACTCCCATGATTTATATGTCATTATTATCCTGATTTTATGGATGAGGAAACCCAGGCATACTGATTAAGTACTTTGTCCAAGGTCACTCACTCAGCTAAAAATGATAGAGCCAAGATTTAAACCCTGGTGTGTGATTCCAAAAATGCACTCTTAAGCACCTCTAAGGGGAGGAATCAAGTATTAGAGTCCTCAGTAAATTGGGAGAGCAGAATTAGAAATCATGAGGATATGGCAAAATTGGGAAATGGGGCTGATGTGGTCAGAGAGGAAAATTTCAGAATTCAGTATTTTAGAGGTGAAGCCATTGTGGCTATGCAAGTGGATTGCTGAGGTGAAGTAGAGGAGGTCATGGAAATACGAGGCTAGAAGTTGACTGGGTCCTCACTGGCTAGAGAGTACTACTGGGAATCCAGGTTGAAAGGCCTCAGTGGATGTGAAGAGGATGAGTTTAGAAGAATGCCCTCACCTGGAAGTAGATACTTGGAAGAAGGTGTGGTTATTAATTTAAGTTGCATATCTGGTAAGGAAATGTAGTAGGGGCAGAAGTATACCACCACCTCCCAGCCCCAGCTTTTAGAGAACAACGGAGAATGAACTTTTTCTGAGAGGGTTGTGAGCAAAAGGCATCAAGGAAATCTAGATTTCTGATAAGGTAAGGAGACAGCCCTAGAATGTACTGGAACATTTTGGAATGTCTCACCAATGAGCCAGTTTCCAGAGACTACTGTGAATGGGGCAGAATTGGTTTCTAAAACAAGGGTTGGCATAAAAGTGGGAACATCTGAGAAGAGGCGGTTGAAAGAGGATGGTGGAGGAGCTGTTGGTTTGCTGCATGAGCAGTAGTAGGTGGAGGGGGAGTTTTACATGGTTCTTCGATGGAAAAACCTACTTCATAAATATGGTAGTGTTTCAACTTCTTAGCAAAGATTTGAAATTGCTTCATCTTCTATGTTTATCCTTGTTGATTCTGCTTACGTCAGAGACAAGGAGGTACAATAAATGCAATGATACCCCTATCTTGACTCCTAGGACAGATTTTGTCCATTCCTTTCTAGGACTTTGCTTTCTTTGGTGTACTGAATGAGATAGGATCTTGGCATTTCTGCTAAGACTCTCCTTGCATCTCAGAGGAATTCATAGGTAGCTCTGTTGATTTCACAGTGAAGCTCTAAAGGCCTGTTTGGTTCAACCGAAACTGCAGACTTATTTTCTAGCTCATTTAGTGTCAGTGCAGCTACAATGTTGCTTTGAAAGAGCTCCAAATTAAGGGCCTGGATACCTGGGTTATGTCTCATCCAGGTTCTATCACTAACCACATGTTTGGCTTTGGTGTTAACTTCCCTGATTATAGTTTTCTTCACAGTAATAAAGGGGCATTTCTTCTTGTCCAAGATTAATTACGCCACCAGTACTCAAAATTCCCAAACCTGGGTGTCTATCAGAGAGTCTTTAGAAATGAGGCTCTCAAATCTGTACTTTTGAAAGCTGCTCAGGTGATTCTGATGGTCAGTTTAAGAAAGGCATTTGGGAGCCACTGCTCTAGTCCCATCCTGCTCCTTCTCCTTTGGGTCCTTGCCTATCAGTTGTCCCTTAGATATCCAGCCTTTCTGTCTATACCAGTTCCTTCCCCTTAGCAAAGGAAAATATCCAACTTGCATCTTTCTTCGAAAAAACCACAACAACATCTTTGTTAACCTATCTAGTATTCGGTCTTTTTGAAAAAATCAACTTTATTGAGATATAGCTTAATGTACAGTAAGATGCACCCATTTTAAACATACAGTTCAGTGAATTTTGACAAATGTATAACTCCTGTATCCATCACCATAGTCAAGATATAGAACATTTCCATCATCCCAAAAAGTTCTCTCATACCCCTTTTTAGTCACCCCCTCCTCCCTACTGATCTTTCTGTCACTATCATTTTGCCTATTGTAGAATTTCATATAAATGGAGCCATACAGTAAGTGCGCTTTTTTGTCTTGCTTCTTTCAGTCAGCACATTGTTTTTGAGATTCATCTGTGTTGTTTTGTGTATTAGTAGTTTGCTACTTTTATTGCTTAGGGCTAGTCCGTTCATCCTATTTTTTTAACCTTTGTTTTCAAATCTCTTCAAAACAAATTGTATTCAGTATCTCCACTGCTTTACCTTTCAGTTATTCCTCCGTCACTACCATTTGTTTCTGCTCTTATTTCCCTGAAATTGCTCCTTGTTAAAGGTAACTCCTGTTTATCAGATTTTCATGGTCACTTTTTTAATCTTATTTGACACTTTCTGAAGCAGACACCACAAATTTGACCATTCTAAACCTAAACTCATTATCTTTGCAGAAAACCGTTTTCTCTTCCCATGTTTAATCCTGGTTGACGACCACCAGTGTTCCTGTCAACCCCACCAGAAACCTAGAAGTCTTTGACTTCTCTTTCCCTTCGGTAAATCATGTCTTTGCCCTTTTATAATAACTAGCATATTAATGCCCCTCCCAGTACCTTCTTTTATTTAGACCATTTTTCTACTGCTATGTCTATTTTCATAGGTCTCCTAACTAGTCTTTCTGCCTTCAGCCGTGCCTTCCTCCAGTTCAGTCCATTTTTCCCCATAGTGCTACTTAAGTGGGTTTTCTAAGTTACGTGTTTGATCTTGTTTGTTCTCCACTTAATAAACCTTTTTTGACTCCTACTGTGTACAAGGTAAATTCCAAATGTCTTTCATGGCATGATATTTCGCTACTTTTAAGTTGTGTGTTTAATTTATTAGGCACAGGGTTTTAGTAATTAATTATTGATCGAATAAATGAAAGAAAAATATCTGTTCTACCTGCCTCATAGGTTCTTTTGAAAGTAAAGTGGGATAATAAATAGAAAGGTATCTTTCATATTTCATTATGTAAATATATTCATCATTATGCAAATTCAAGGGTTATTTTTACTCATCTAGTGATGAATAAGTTCTTTTTTTTTTAATCATCATTTTATTGAGATATATTCACATACCACGCAGTCATACAAAACAAATTGTACTTTCGATTGTTTACAGTACCATTACATAGTTGTACATTCATCACCTAAATCAATCCCTGACACCTTCATTAGCACACACACAAAAATAACAAGAATAATAATTAGAGTGAAAAAGA
Source organism: Choloepus didactylus (assembly GCF_015220235.1). NCBI lineage: Eukaryota > Metazoa > Chordata > Mammalia > Pilosa > Megalonychidae > Choloepus > Choloepus didactylus. The sequence goes on from NC_051308.1 coordinate 131,572,724, forward strand.
GCAATTGAAGTAAAAAAGAACACTGGGTACCTTTGTCTGTTTGTTTGCTTCCCCTACTTTTCTACACATCCATCCATAAACTAGACAAAGTAGAGTTTGGTCCTTATGGCATTCCCAATCCCACTGTCACCCCTCATAAGCTACATTTTTATACAACTGTCTTCGAGATTCATGGGTTCTGGGTTGTAGTTTAATAGTTTCAGGTATCCACCACCAGCTACCCCAATTCTTTAGAACCTAAAAAGGGTTGTCTAAAGTGTGCGTAAGAGTGCCCACCAGAGTGATCTCTCGGCTCGTTTTGAAATCTCTCTGCCACTGAAGCTTATTTCATTTCCTTTCACATCCCCCTTTTGGTCAAGAAGATGTTCTCCATCCCACGATGCCGGGTCTACATTCCTCCCCGGGAGTCATATTCCACGTTGCCAGGGAGATTCACTTCCCTGGGTGTCTGATCCCACGTAAGGGGGAGGGCAGTGATTTCACCTTTCAAGTTGGCTTAGCCAGAGAGAGAGGGCCACATCTGAGCAACAAAGAGGCATTCAGGAGGAGACTCTTAGGCACAAATACAGGGAGGCCTAGCCTCTCCTTTGCAGCAACCGTCTTCCCAAGGGTAAAACTTATGGTAGAGGGCTCAACCCATCAAACCACCAGTCCCCTATGTCTGTGGTCATGTTAGCAACCATGGAGGTGGGGTAGGCGAATACCCCTGCATGATGAATAAGTTCTTGAAGGCAGTACTTGGTTCAAGCCTATTAATAATGATTTGCCACCTGATTCTATAGAAATACTCTGTTCTATTCAGAGTTTGCCCAGTTTCTTTTTGTTTAGTCCCTGTGAGCCGAGTGACCTGATAAAAAAATTTGAGGCCCTCACTCTCTACTTTATTGACCTTATATCTCTCTCTCTCTGTCCTCATGTCTTTGACCATCAAATAAAGATATTTTACTTCAGGAGAAGTGGTAGTAACATATTTTTTTTAATTTCCTTGTAATAGAACTCATGGTCCATAGACTTGAGTAAATTTTTACATATATTTTGCAAATATATTTGGGACCATAGATGTGAGTAAATTTTTACATATATTTTGCAAATATATTTGGGACCATAGACTTGAGTAAATTTTTACATATATTTTGCAAATATATTTGGGACTCTTCTGACATTTCATGTAATTGGATATATCTTTTGGGAGAATGTAGTGAAGACTGCAGGCTTTGAGAAGAGAACGTTTTTTTGACTCCTAGACCAGATCTTCAGGTGTTTTAAGTTGTGCGGTAGTCATTTTCTAAATTTTTTTGTTCCTAGACAAGATCTTCAGGTGTTTTAAGTTGTGTGGTAGTCATTTTCTAAATTATATCTGTAAAAAAAATTTATGATGAAGCAGAGAAAATAAACATATAACTTTATGCTAATTATGCCAGGCAGTTTATCAGTACTAAAGAATACTCGAGAAATACCAGTTTCCTTAATTTTAAGGTAAAAAAATGACAATATAAGGAAATGACATTTAAAATATAATTAAACACCAAAGTTCTTTAGTTATGTGTGAAGTAGCACCTATTCCTTAGTATTGCCCCTAAATGGGGGACTGTGTGATTAGCAGTGATGATGGAAAACCTGGTATTTTTAGTTAAATTAAAAACTAATCATCTTCTGAACTTAATCTTTTGTTGCTTACATAGATTATAATATGGATTACTAGTTATTACTGATATATTCAGTCACAACTGACTCCCTATGTCATTGTTTAATGGCATCTTTTCATGGCCAATCTTTTTTAAAAAACAAATCCTTTTATTATTAAGTTGCTACAAGGACAGTTTTAGAGAAAATAATATCTAACAATAACAGTTAACAGTCATTTAGTTTTACTATGTTCTAAGCACTGTTCTAAGTACTTTACAAATATTTGTGCATTCAATTCTCACAACAACTCCTATGTGTTAGGTACAATTATCTCCATTTTACAGATAAGGAAATTGTGAAACAGAGTGGCTAAGTAACCCAAGGTCACACACAAGCTCAACTTGCAAGAGGGTAAAATATATCTCTACAGAAATTTTTAATAGGAAAAAAGTACTGACCCCATGTACTTTGCTATTGTGTGTGTGTGAACTTTGTTGAAATAACTTCAAGAAGTGAGAATGACACTAGGCATTTGGTTAACTCTTGTGTGCTGGGTGGTTAATCTCAAAATAGAAAATTTGGTCAATAAGAATTTTTATTTTGGAGTCAGAGCTATTTTAGGGACCTAAGCCTGGAAAGGAGATCCCTGGGACAGCAGATCCCTTAGTTCCTAATGAACAGCTGCATCACCAACACAGCTTCTCCTGGCCATGCTAAGGCCATCAGCAGGGTATTTGAGCCCAGCTCATTAACCCTTCCCTGTTTTCTTTCCAGCTAGCCACAGTGCAGCCTGGCCAGAATTTCCACATGTTCACAAAGGAAGAACTTGAAGAGGTTATCAAGGACATTTAAAGAAGCATGATCTTCAGAACTTCTGGGACAATTTCAGTTTTCGCAATTGCCCTTAAGTTTTATTTCCAGCTCCTTTTTCTTAGAAAATCTCCAGTGTATGTGCATTTTTTAAAATGATATCTGTACATAAAGGCAACTCTTAAATAAAAAGAATTTAAAAATATTTGTTATAAGGCTGTCTTATGATGCAGCCTTTTGTTTGAAATACTCACGTTAGGGAGCAAAAAGGGTAGTGTTATTAATTTTCCCTTCTAAAGAGAATATCTAGTCTAAAATTCTTTCAATGACTCTATACTGAACCCCTTGGCATTGGCAAGTGAACACAGACTAGTCTAGCTCCTCCCAGTGGTTTATAGATGTTAATACCACCATAAACCCATTTCAATCTTGTAGCTTCTCTTGAGTAAATATGTATTTTTGCTGCTTTCCTTATATGGAAAAGATACTACTAATTGAGCATTGAAAGAACTCGTTTTATAGTCCTCTCCAAAACACTGATGGGTTATAGTAAGCCATCTACACTGTTGTGCCAAATCTTGCACTTTGATACACATTGTGTTATGTCTATCTAGATAAAGGGTATAATTTGAAAAGAGATTTTCCTTTTTTTGAGGTTAAGGACTATAAAAAAATCAATGATGTTGGTCTCATTGGCAGTCAACTACAAATCTCAGCTATGTCAGTAAGAGAATTATATAATTCAGAAGTAACTTACATTAGACTTAGAAATGGATTATGAACTTCCCCCATTAGAACTGCCATCATATGGTTAGTTGAGATTATTTAAAGAATCAATCTAGGCAAGATGGCAGCATAAGGAGGTCTGTCTTTGGTGAAAGCCAGAATGTTAAATTAGGGGAGTATTTCAGAGGAATTAGAAAAGCCAGAAAAAAAAATATATTTTCCAAAACTTTTCAAGATAAGTATTTTTTTTTTTTTTTGATTGATTGATTGATTCTGATTAGGGCCTGTTTTCTGTAGGACTGAAAAACATTTTTTTTTAAGCTCAATAACAAAGTTTTGTTTAAAATATTTGCAAGAGGTGGGGCAAGATGGTGGCATATAGAGAGATGTGGAATTTAGTTAGTCCTCTAGAGCAACTAGTAAATAGCCAGGAACAACCAGCAAATAGTCTGGAATAGCTGCTGGGGGACATCCATGACTGGACACATCATATACCAGCATGGAATGGGTGGAATGGCTGAGATCACAGCATAGAACTAAGTAAAACTCCCCAAACTGTGGAGCTGGCTCCCCTTCCCCACTGGCACAGCAGGCTGAGTTGCAAAACTTTGCTGTGGGAGAAAGCGGCAGTCCCTGCTGGGAGCAAGGGAATGTAACTCAACCAAGCTCCAACTGCGGTTTTAATTAACAAATTTGGACTACTGAATACATGCTATGAGCACAGATAAACCCAGAGCAAGCAAGAAAGGAACCCAGAGCTTTATCCTGGCAGAGAGGAGGCAGGGTTGACAGAAAAATAAATAAATAAAAACAGAAGCTTTTAGAGTCCTGTGAGCTCAGAGAACTGGAAAAGGGCTGTGTCCCAAGAAAAAGGGCACATAGAACCAGGTATCAACTGTGGTTCTTGCCTGGTAAACTGGAGGGCTAGGGACTAGCTATGAAAAGGGGTTTTCTTTTTCCCTTTTTTTTTTTTTTTTTTCTCCCATTCTAAGTAGCTCATTAGAGAAAGCCTCGGGCATTTTCAATTGTCAGCAGTGACCCAGGCAAAGGTGGTTAAGATAGTTAAAGGAAAAACTCAAGTGTAGGAGACAATTCTCTAAAGGGCTTATCTTCCCTAAGAAAAGCTTATCTTGCGTTTTGATACACATTGTGTTATGTCTATCTAGATAAAGGGTATAATTTGAAAAGAGATTTTCCTTTTTATGAAGTTAAGGACTATAAAAAAATTGATGTTGGTCTCATTGGCAGTCAACTACATATCTCAGCTATATCAGTAAGAGAGAATTATATAATTCAGAAGTAACTTACATTAGACTTGGAAATGGATTATGAACTTCCCCCATTAGAACTGCCATCATATGATTAGTTGAGATTATTTAAAGAATCAATCTAGGCAAGATGGCAGCATAGGGAGGTCAGCTCAAGTGGTGGTTCTCCCTCAGAGAAGTCAGACCCCAGGGCCTGAGGGAGAAGGGGGCAGAAAAAGCTTAAGCTTGGCTTCTGACATACTTGGTCCCTGGCTGGGAAAGAGTCCACTGAGAATTAAATAGACCGCACCTTTTTACGCTGCTGGGAAGTTGCCGACTGACAAGCACCACCTGCTAGGCAGGATAGGAAAAGCACAGAGTCTAGAGGCCTCGCAGGAAAGTCTTGGCAATCTGCTGGGTCTCACCCTCAGGGAAATCTGATACTGAATACAGCCTCCTCCTTAGACTTGGGCCTGCCTGGTCTGGGAAAATCTATTGGAGTAAACAAGAAGCAGAAAATTACAGATCACACTAGGAAGAGTGAAGATATGGCCCAGTCAAAGGAACAAACTTACACTTCAACAGAGATAAAAGAATTGAAATAACTAATTAAAGATCTTCAAATAAATATGCTAGATCAATTCAAACATCAAATCAATCAGTTGAGGGAAGATATGGAAAAAGAATGAAGGATATAAAGAAGACATTGGGCAAACATGAAGAACTTGAAAGTTTGAGAAAACAATTGGCAGAATTTATGGGAATGAAAGGCGCAATACAAAAGATGAAAATAGCAGATTTGAAGATGCAGAAGAAAGAATTCATGAACTGGAGGACAGGACATCTGGATTCCTAAACACAAAAGAACAGATAGGGAAAAGAATGGAAAAATATGAGCAGGGTTTCAGGGAACTAAATGACAATATGAAGTGCATGAATATAAATGTCATGGGTGTCACAGAAGGAGAAGAGAAGGGAAAAGGGACAAAGAATAATGAAGGAAATAATCACTGAAAATTTCCCATCCATTATGAAAGACAGAATTATGGATCCAAGAAGCACAGTGTTCTGGTATGCTAATGTTGCCATTATGCAAAATACCAGATATGAATTGGCTTTTATAAAGGGGGTTTATTTGGTTACAGAGTTACAGTTCTAAGGCCATAGAAGTGTCCAAGCAAAGGCATCAATAGGGTACCTTCACTGAAGAACACCAATGGTATCTGGAAAACCTCTGTCAGCTGGGAAGGCACGTGGCTGGCATCTGCTCCAGGGTTCTGATTTCAAAATGGCTTTCTCCCAGGAAATTTTTCTAAGCGTCTGGGGGTGTTCTCTTAGTTTTTCCCAGGCATACTCTGGATTAGCAAAAGTCTGCTTTCAATGGCCATCTCCAAAATGTCTATTTCAGTGGCAGCACATTCTTGGTTCTTTCTCGAGGACATTCTCTCTAAGCACCTGGGGGTCCTGTCTTAGCATATCCTGGGGCAAACTCTAGGCTTCATCTCTTAGCTAAATGTCCTTCTGTCTTCATCTCCAAGCACTTCTAAGCATCAGCATCAGCAAGCTTCTGGGCCTGTGTGGCTCTTTTTAAAGGACTCCAGTAAACTAATCAAGGCCCACACTGAATAAATGGGGCCGTACCTCCATGGAAAGAATCTAATCAAAGTTATCACCTACAGCTGGGTGAGTCACATCTCCATGGAAACAATCAAGAGGCCATACTCTAATCAAAAAGATTAATCTGCCCCCACAAGATTGCATTAAAGAATATGTCTTTTTCTGGGGGAAATAATATGTCCAAACCAGCATACACAGTGTACCTCAAACAGACTAGATCCATGTAGACCAACTCCAAGACACTTAATAATCACATTATCAAGTGTCAAAGTCTAAGAGAGAATTCTGAAAGCAGCAAGAGAAAAGCAATCCATCACATACAAAGGAGGCTTGATAAGACAATGTGCAGATTTCTCAGTAGAAACCATGGAGGCGAGAAGGCAATGGTATGATATATTTAAGACACAGAAAGAGAAAACTGCCAACCAAGAATTCTATGTCTGACCAAACTGTCCTTCAAAAATAAGGGAGAGTTTAAAATATTTTCAGACAAACAGACACTAAGAGAGTTTGTGAACAAGATCCATGTTCTACAAGAAATACTAAAAGGAGCACTACAGGCAGATAGGTTTGGAGAATAGTGTAGAGATCAAGACTATCAGTAAGGTAAAAAGAGAGAGGAAAAAATAAAAATAAAATAAAATATGACATATAAAATCCAAAAAACAAAGTAGTAGACAGTAGACATTACATTGAGTGAAATTAGCCAGAAAAGGACAGATACTCTATGGTCTCACTAATATGGACTAACATTGATGAGCGAAATTTGAGAGTTGAGAACACAGGTTATCAGGAGATAGAAATTGGGTAGAGATCAGGCATTTGATGCTGAAGGAGTACAGAAGGTTCAACTAGATTGATGGTATAGATCCAGAAATGGAATGGATAGCGTTAATAGTGTGTGATAGTAACACAATATTGTAAGTACTCTGAACAAAGATGCGTGTAAGTGCAGTTGAAAGACGAAGGCTAGGGGCATGTATGACGCCAGAAGGAAAGATAGAAGATAAAGACTCAGAATGTGTAACTTAGCAAAACCTAGAGAGGTCAATGATGGTGATTAAATGTACAAATGTAAGAATGTTTTTTAATTGAGGGAGAACGAATGTCAGCGTTGCAAGGTGCTGAATATTGGATGGTATGGGGAAAAAATTACAATCAATGCAAACTAGAGTCTATAGTTAACAGTAACATTGTAAGATGTTTCCATTAATTGTAACAAAGGCAATATACCAAAGCTAAATGTCTATAAGAGGGTGATATAAGGGAATGACATGGGATTCTTGGTGGTGGTGATGTTGTCTGACCTTTTCATTGTATTTTTATTTTTCTTCTATCTTTTGTTTTTTTTTTTCTTTTTCCTCTTTCTTTGGGGAAGAGATGGCAATGTCCTCATATAGATTGTGGTGGTGAATGCATAATTATGTCATTATACTAGGAATCATTGATTGTTTACTTAGGGTGGATTGTATGATGTGTAAATAAAACTGTTAAGAAAAATAAACAGAGGGATACAAGTGCTGGAGAAAATGTGGAGAGAGGGATGTATCTGTTCTCTGTTGGTAGGAGGGTAAAATGGCACAGCCAGCTGGAGGGCAGTGTGGTGGTTCTGTGGAAGCTAACCATGGGTTGCTATATGGTCCAGCAATCCTGTTATTGGGTCTATACTTGGAAGAACATGAACTTGGGACATGAGTGGACATTGCACACTGGTGTTTATGGCAGCCATATTCACGATTCACAATGGATGGTGGTGGCCTAAGGGTACATCGACTGATAAATGGAATGGTGAACTGTGGTGTATACATACAATGGAATACCAAGCAGCGGCAAAAAGAAATGAAGTTGTGAGGTATACACCTAGGTGAGTGCACCTTGAGAATAGTATATTGAGTGAAATAAGCCAGAATCGAAAAGACAAACATTGTAACGCCTCACTAATATGGAGTAACTACAATGTGCAAACTCTGAGAATTGAATCTGAGAGCATAGGTTATCAGGGGAAGGCTTATGGTAAAGGTTCCTAGATTGTAAGCTCTTAACAGCAGTCACATCTATTCATGAGTTGTAGTGGTTATCTCTAAACTCTGAGATGCTGAGCTGTTTGTATATACCCTGGTCGGTCCCTGGAACTTCAGGCAGGTATCTGTGTGAGACTCAGAGCCAGAGTTCAGCAGCTATCAATGTCAGCATTACCCCACCTAGCAAATGTCAAAAAAGCTGAAAAAAGAGATTGGACTTCAATTAGAGATACAAACCAAATGGAGTTGATTAGAACTAAGGTAAACTAGACTAAAGGGTAAAGGATAATATGACTGTGTTTTAAAACTTCAACTTCTGTGTGAGACCAAAGAAGAGATGTTTGTGTGGTGGAAAATCTGTATTTTCTGTAGCATGATATATAATCTAACTTGTATGGTCAGTTTATTCAAACACCATAAATACATGCAGACTTGAATGGGGGTGGGAGCTGGTTGGTTTGTACAGGTTAGCATTAGACCCTGATACATCCCAGAGTAATTTGGACAAAGAGTAAGGAGTATTTGCAGGTCCCCCTTGAGGGCCTGGGGGGAAATGTGAAAACATTAAACTTCCCCACCTGGGGAATTCCTGATATTCTTGCAAGCACTGGGGACTACCATTGTAGGAGGCCAAGTCCTCGATCTTGGGGCTTGTCCTTATGAAGCTTTTTACTGCAAAGGAGAGGCTTATTACTGCAAAGGAGAGGCTAATGGTGCCTAAGAGTCACCCCCAGAGAACTTCTGTTGCTCAGATGTGACCTCTCTCTCTAAGCCAACTCGGCAGGTGGACTTACTGCCCTCCCTCTATGTGGGACATGACTCCCAGGGCTGTAAATCTCCCTGGCAACATGGAACATGACTCCCAGGGATAAGCTTGGACCTGGTATCATGGGATTGAGAAAGCTTTTTTCACCAAAAAAGGAGAAGAGAAATGAAAGAAAATAGTTTCAGTGACTGAGAGATCTCAAATGGAGTCAAGAGGTCATTCTGGAGGTTATTCTTATGCATTATATAGGTATCCCTTTTTAGTCTTTAGTGTAGAATAGCTAGAAGGAAATACTTGAAACTGTTGAACTGCAATCCAGTATCCTTGATTTCTGAAGACGATCATGTAACTATATAGCTTACACGGTGTGACTGTGTGATTGTGAAAACCTTGTGGCTCACACTCCCTTTATCCAGTGTATGGACAAATGAGTAGAAAAAATGGGGACAAAAAGTAAATGAATAATAAGGGGGAAAAGGAGTATGAGATGTTTTGTGTGTTCTTTTATACTTTTATTTTTATCCTTATTTTTTGGAGTAATAAAAATGTTAAAAAATTGATTGTGGTGAATGCACAACTATGTGATGATACTGTAAATGATTGTTATGTGAATATATCAATAAAATTGCATTAAAATTTTATTTGTCTAATGTGCAATTCTATAAGTTCGACAAATGCATTAAATCTTGTAACGATCAAAACAATAATAATAAAAAAAGAATCAATCTATTTGAGCTTCAAAAATGACCATATAAAGTAGGTATCATTACCCCTACTTTAAGATTCAGAAATCTAAGCCTGTGTGCCATGAATACAGAAAATTAGCTATTGAGATTTGAACTCAGATGTTCTGGTTTCATATCACCAGCTCTTGATTTTACAATGAAGCCAAATACTTACTGTTAGGGAGAAATATGGAGATTTGAAATGTACTTCTAATATCCATATTGTGGCTAATCCACATGTGGATAAGGCAGAATTGATTGGTGGTAATTCACCAATGAACACTCCAGAATTACTTGCTGGGCTCTATGTATTGTCTTCATTAACATTTGTAAGAAATTGTTCTCTATGATGGTAAATACATTCTGATTATTTGAGTAGGCTGAATTCTTATTAAATTCATACCACAGTTGCAGCAAAAAATAACTTGTGCTTATATACATTTGGAAACTGCAATGACAGAAAAATTTGGAAGAAAAGAATTTGCACTAGATACATTCAAAGGAAAGTAGGGAACTGGTATACATTGTCACCAATGTTCTGAGACTGTTGTAAAGATTTTAACCTATTATCTTACTGAATATAACATGTTGATCATGACATTAATTTCTCTCATGTTCACTTTGTTTTATTAAACCCTAATAGAGAATACCATGAAAAAAATATTTATTTATCAACTGTATTGAGCACCAACTGTATGCAAAGTACTGAATTAGGCACTGGGGATAGAGCTGTGAAAATAAATGCTAGATATGGTCTGTGTTTTCATGAAGCTTCTAGCTGGTAGAGCCACACAATAATCAGTACTCCTTTTTAATTCAGTTTAGGTCAGTGTAGAAATGGACAAAGCACACACTGCTTTAGGGAGAGGTGAGAGAGGTGTGTGTCTAAATCACATAAATTATGTAGGGAACAAAAATACTAAGAGGTAGCTCTTAGCCCATCTCTCTTAGCTTCATCTTATACTACATTTTCCCTCCCACTGCCTGGGAAATTTATTTGTATCTTAGATTACAACTAATAAAACAGTAAATTTTATACCATCTTGAACTATAATGTGTGTTCTTCAAAGAGTTAGACCCTTGATTTTCTGTAGAATATTAAACATTTTTACATGGTTTCTTCTTCTGTCCACTTAAATAGAAGCAATGATCTTACTAGAAAAAGCAATGGTTTTGTGATGTGTAATTGCTTTCTATTCATCTTTCTCCTACAGAATTTATCTTAGAGAAAAGCATAGTTTATAATAAGAGAAACTTACATATTTTGGTCCTGCAACTAAGGTAAGATCTTACGTGCCGTATTTCATAAGGGAGAATTGATAGTGCAGCTTTTGTATTTAGTGCCTGTTATTAAACAAGGTTGAAATACTAAAACAATTTTTTCACACATTTTTTCAATTTCTTATATATCCTATGATGTTCCCAGCGCTTGATAGTTTGTAAAGCGTATAATAATAACTCAAAAAGTGAAGGTACTAGATAATTGCAATATTTTAATATTCAATTTATAGTTAAATCTGCTTAGGATAATTCCTTTAAAATAATGTTTTATTAAATGTCTTTGGTAATTTTTCCAAGAGATGGCACTGTTGAGTTGCCTTTTTTTCTTTTCAGCCACTAAGACAATAGACCATTCATCTTTGTGTCACCTCAACAAAGAAATATTCCTTTTAATCCCTCTTCTCCCCCCACTAATCACATGCTGCTGGAACTGACTGTCTTGTGATCTACTCCATAGTTGGCATAGATTAAAAAATAATCAGTATTTTAAAAAATAGTTCCGGAAAGGAGCAAATTGTTCGCTAGATTTCATGGAGCTTTATATTCTCCATTCAGTAGCTGAGACCTTGGAGGACTATTCTAGTGATTGTACCATCCTCAGGTGGCATTCAAAAATACTTTTCATTTCTAACCTGACCAGAAGAATTTTGATGTAAACATTGGGTTAGGTGCACCACACCATTTTGCTCTACTATGAATATACTCTCACTTGGTTTTACTGCCAGTTTATAGTTAAAGGTAATTTTCAGTTGCTTTATTTGGTTGTAACACTTTGCATAATTTGTATCTTTCTGGTTTCTGTCTTTTCTATTGAACATCTAGGATTCTGAAGGGATGGAGTCAGATTAAATATCCAGAACTAGTTTTACCTGTGTTGCATGTTCTAAAAGTTGTGTGCACAGTTTCTACAGTAAAGGGTACAGCGTGGGGGGTTTATTTATTAGGGGCGGATGCTAATTTAGGGGACATCATACTGAAAACCAAATTTGTGCAATGTACTCACTGTAGGGTTAAGGCACTATGGTAAAGATAAGTGTGTGTCTATGAAACGACCATATATAATAAGTAAGCATTGGGCAATTCCCTTGCCCCTTTTTCCTGCCCCTAAAGTCTAACCTACTTTCTAACTCCTGGAAAGCCAGCAATTTGCGCCTTTGGCCTACCTCCCTGCAGAAGAGGAAGGCGAATGAGACCATATGCGGTGGAAAGACTTTCTTCACTCTTGCATGAGTCACGGGTGTCCTGATGTCTATCAGCCTCTGGAGGATTTGGCCGACACAGTTCGCATTCACCTTGGCAGCAAGGCTGCTGCTTCAGCACACAATGGGCGCTCCAGTGCGCCGGGGTTAAAAACCTGAAGTACCGGTTTGCGACGAAGCCCCCGGTTCCAGCTGAGCGAGCTCAGGGATTCCCTGAGGAGATTTTCCAGGTGCTGCCGCAACCGAAGGAATTTTAAGGGTGTCTCTAGGTGAAGGGAGGGGTCTAAGCCAGCCTCAACTTGAGGGTGACGGAAACACCACCCAGGAGAGCCGGGGGCTTCACGGGAAGGTGGGGAAAGCTCCTACGCTAACTCTGGAAGCCCGGCCCCGGAGACGCCGGGAGAGGGGGCGGGGGCGAGCGATGACCTCAGCAGTCTCTGCCACGTTCCAGCCAAACAGTCCTGCATCTTGGCATCCGAATCCAGGACCCCCGAAGCCGGAGGCGACACGGGCCAATAAGGAGTGGGCCGGGGAAGAAGGACAGGCGATCAGCCTATGGGGGCGGAGAGGCCCGGCTACGCGCATCCAAGGAGCGCCGGGCTCCGGCTCGGGGGTGTGGCGCGGCGCCGGCGGGGGTGGGCGGGCGCGCCGGGCGGCAGGTGTCGGCGGCGTCGGCATTCGGCGGCGATGGAGCAGCCCCGGGGAGCTGCGGACAGCCTCTGGCGCTGGCCCCACGGCCTCGGCCTCCTCCTCCTCCTCCAGGTGCTGTCGCCCGCGACCCTCGGTCAGGACCGGCTGGACGCGCCGCCGCCGCCCGCCGCGCCGCTGCTGCACTGGCCCGGCCCCGTCGGGGTGAGCTGGGGGCTGCGCGCGGCCGAGGGCGGGGGTCCGTTTCCCCGCGGCGGCCGTTGGCGCCGCAGCGTGCCCGGCGAGGACGAGGACTGCGGCCGGGTCCGGGGCTTCGTGGCCAGGCTGGCCAACAACACGCACCAGGTGAGCGGGCGCCGCCCGGACTGCGAGGTGCCGCCCCAGGCCCCTCGAGGCCGCCTCTCCCCCCCGCGCAGCGGGGCCCCTCTTTTCTCCCCCGCGCGCCTCGCGTCTCGGCCGAGAAGGAGACCCCTGGCCGCTCTGGGGCGCGACCCCCCACCCCCGCGCGCCCCGCCCGCGGGCCCGAAACTGCGGCGTTGGAGTCGGGCTCGGGCGGCCCCCGGGACCCGCGGCGGGCAAGCCTGTGTTTCGTCACAGGGCAGAGAATCTTAGACTTCCACGGCATTTTTTTTTTTTTTAAGTTGTGAAAATCTCGAGTGTCATTGTTTTCCGTCTGTAAACAATCACGATTCACTAACACTAATGCGTACCAGGAAGCTGGAGGAATAATTACCTCTTAAGTGGTTGGAGAAGTTGGGCTGCGCAGAAGGCAAGGTGTGCCCTCGCTGGATCAGTACTTTCAGGGTGTCTAGTCGGATGTTCAGCAATCCGAAAAGCAGTTGCTAGACGTCACTTTTTAGACGTGTGTGTGTGTTTTCATAACTAAAGGTACAAACAAGCTCGGAAATGAGATGACAGTATATGTGTGATCTTCTTACTTTCTTCTTCACATCTGCCTTTCTGTCGCCCTCTGGCCAGGACGGTATTTCCAACAGTTCAGATAGACGTGCAGAGATTCTGCTTTGGGCCAGTTCCCAGTCAAAAGTCTTTCAAAATCGAGGCAGTTCTTCTAGCCGTGGGGACAAGCAGCTCAACCTTTGTACACTTCTGGGTTGACAAGGCCAGTTGTTAGGGATGTCCTGCCTCCTTGCTTCAGTATAACTGGGGAGTCTTCCTCATGTTTTTCTAAAATTAACGATTTAATTGTTATTACCCACATGTGCATAATGTATTTTCAATTTAATGTGTTTTCTTCCTCATATTCTTGCCTGTTTTCTACACTTTATTTTTCATGATTGTGCTCTTTACTCTCTCAAAGAGAGTTGCGCTCCGTCCTCCACTTATCCTTGTATTGCTCTATCCACATTCCGCATCAGCCGAGCCTCAGTCTTCCCGTGGACTATCTTTCTCCCTCTACTTGGGTCGTACTTGTTATCTGTGACATAATTCTCACATCCGGGACCCGGGACACTCACAGTCAAGGCACCAGGATGCAGAGGTAACTGCATGAGGCCCAAGCAGCTGCATAAAGGTAGTCAAGCTGGTGCTGACGGGTGGAGCAGTTTTGTTCAGGTTGGGCACACATAGGATGAATGATTTTACTGGGAAGTCTTCCTATTTGATGAGGGGAAAAAATAATAATTGTGTGGATTTCCTTCTCACGGTGGGGGGTTGAGCAAGACTTTACAACACTGATGCTTAAATTATCCCATGACTACTTCCTTCTTTGTGCCAGCCAGACTTTGCATTCTCATTCTACATTTCAAATTCCTCCTTTGATGGATGGACCCACTTTTAGTTCCGTTACTATTCCTGGATTTATTCCTTTAGTCAGAGTCTTCTCTGGTTATTTTGGATTGATATGTTGCTGCCAGTATATTGATTTAAAGCAAAAATTTGAGAAAACTGGCTCAGGGGGCTCTTAGGCCAAATCTGCTTGAGAGCAGATGTGAAACCATTCGTTCTTTGAAGTCCATATGTGAAGAAACCTCCCTCTATTTCTTTAATTTTATTTAACTACAGTTTCCAATTGTTTTTTTTTCTACTATATTTTTTTTTCATTCTTCTTTCAGTGACCTCATTTAAAATAGCTATTTTTGTATTTGTTAAGTATTTATGGTCTCTCCTTCAGGGCATCTTTTTTGTAAGTTTTATATCTGATGAAAAGTAGAGCCATTGTTAATAGCCTTCACCTTAAAAATGGTTGGATAAAGCTCTTAGAGATTGTTTCCTCAACCAAGAATTGTTATCTGGTTGTCTGCTTTGCTTTTTAGTTCTCTAATTTTATAAGTCCTACAGAACCATATGAAGAGCTCTGGTAGTTTTGTATCTCTTTATAAACAGTGTGAAAGAAAAGTATCAACATGGCAAACAACTTATCAGAAATATTGTATACTTTTGTATAGCTGGGGAGGGAAAATGCCATTTTCCCTATAAGGATTCAATTCTTAGGAAAAATCAAAGGTTCTTGAGTCTCTTCTTGTTTCTTATAAATTGATGCTGTTCGTTTTGAGCTACATTAATTCATATAAGCAATATATGTGAATGCCAGTCAAACACCCAAATCTGTGCTAGATGTTGGGCGTGCTGAAGATGCTCCCACCCCCAACGATATTTCACACCGAAGAATGAAAAGCCCCAGAACATTTTAGCAGATCTTCTAGACCTGTTCTCGTGGCTTATTTAGCTTATGGGAATATATTGGCGTTTAATTAAGCTTCTTAAAGTAAAATAAAACTAAAGCATGATACTGCTTTTAGTCTTCTGGTTTTAGGAGATCTGTGCCCTACTAACTCAGGCTTCTGCGTTCATGAAATCCAACAGATCATTCTCTGGCCTTCCTGTTTCTCTGGGAGATTTTCTTTCACATCCTTCCTCTACTTCCCAATCTATTGATTTTAAATCTATTTCAAACGTATTGGACACTACATGTTTTTCATATAGAGGTTGCAGGGATTAAATGCCCATATTTTAGGATTTGAAGAAGGACAGAGAAATATTTTCTTTTCTATTTATAGTACTATAAATAATTTATAATAGCCTCATGGGAAAGAAGGTAGAAGTAAAAATATTGGCTATTCCCTTAGGGAATTGCAAATCAAAACCACAAGGAGATACCATTTCACACCCACTAGAATGGCTATTATTAAAAAAAAAAAAAAATGGAAAACTACAAGTGTTGGAGAGGATGTGGAGAAATAGGAAAACTTGTTCAATGTTGATGGGAATGTAAAATGGTACAGCTACTGTTTGGTGGTTCCTCAGAAAGTTAAACAAAGAATTATCATATGATCCTGCAATCCCACTTCTACATATATACCCAAAAGAATTGAAAGCAGGGACTCAAACAGATATTTGCACGCAGATGTTCATAGCAGCATCAACCCAAGTGTCCATCAACCAATGAATAGGATAAACAAAATGTGGTATATACATACAATGCAATATTATTCAGCTGTAAAAAGGAATGAAATTCTGACACATGTGACAACATGGATGAACCTTGAAGAAATAATGTTAAGTAAAATAAGGCAGACACAAAGGGACAAATGTTGTATGATCTCACTGATATGGAATAATTAGAATATGGAAATTCATGGAGTCAGAAACTAGGATACAGATTACCAGGGGCTGGGATGGGGAATGGGGAGTTAGTACATAATTGGTATAGAGTTTCTGTTTAGGGTGGTGGAGAAGTTTTGGTATGGATGGTGATGGTAGCATAACATTGTGAATGTTACACTGAATTGTATATTTGAAATCTGTTAAAGGGGAAATTTTAGGTTGTTTACTGTTATCAGATTAAAAAATTTGAAAATCTCTTAAACCTGTACAACACAAAGACAACCCTAATATAAACTATGGACAATAGATAATAGTATAATTATAATATTCTTTCATCACTTATAACAAAGGTACTGCACTAATGAAAAATGCTAATGATAGAGAAAACTGTGGAGCGGGGCATATATGGGAACTCTGTACTTTTTGCATGATTTTTCTGTAAACCTACAGTTGCTCCAATAAAATATATATGTATATAGACTGCTACTAAAAACAGACAGCAAAAGAGATGACCAGAAAGCAGAGAAAGAAAACAACAACTTGAACGTTACCAAAAATTATGCTCCCTAATTTTGTTCTGAGGGTTTGACATATACTAGGGAAGGGCAGTGTATCTTAGTGGAGCTGGCTCTGGGGCCAGCCTCTCTGTATTTAAATCCTGTCTGTGTTTTCTTCGGGAAGTTACTTAACTCTCTCTCAGTTCCAAATGTGTAAAATGGAGATGATAAGAGTACTTATTTCATAGCGTGGTTGTTCTAGTTTGCTGATGCTAACAGAATGCAAAACACCAGAAATGGATTGGCTTTTATAAAGGGGGTTTATTTGGTTACACAGTTACAGTCTTAAGGCCATGAAGTGTCCAAGGTAACACATCAACAATCAGGTACCTTCACTGGAGGATGGCCAATGGCATCTGGAAAACCTCTGTTAGCTGGAAAGGCACATGGCTGGCGTCTACTCCAAAGTTCTGCTTTTAAAGTGGCTTTCTCCCAGGACGTTCCTCTCTAGGCTGCAGTTCCTCAAAAATGTCCCTCTTAGTTGCTCTTAGGGTGTCTGTCCTCTCTTAGCTTCTCCGGAGCAAGAGTCTGCTTTCAGTGGCTGTCTTCAAACTGTCTCTCATCTGCAGCTCCTCCCTCAGCTTCTGTGCATTCTTCAAAGTGTCCCTCTTGGCTATAGCAAGTTCACTCCTTCTGTCTGAGCTTGTATAGTGCTCTAGTAACTCATCAAGGCCCTTGCTGAATAGGCAGAGCCACACCTCCACAGAAACTATCCAATCAGAGTCATCACCCACAGTTGGGTGGGGTGCATCTCCATGGAAACACTCAAAGAATTACAATCTAATCAACACTGATAGGTCTGCCCACACAAGATTACATCAAAGATAATGGCGTTTTGGGGGACATCATATATTCAAACTGGCACAGTGGTTGAGTGTGTGTGTATTTATATATGTATTAACTCACTAGAACAGTGTGTCTGGAACATAATCAGTATTCAGTAAGCAGTTAGCTATTATTTTTATTATTAGAGATCATTTAAAAGTGCCCTTTTCTGAGACTTAATAAATCACCTTGCTTTTGCTTTAAACTTAAAATGTCATGCTATGCTTATAATTGATTCTTTCCTTCAGATGTTTGGAGTGTTTATGACTTGTATAACCTTTGTACAGAAGAGAAATTGAGCAAACCTGGAAGATTTTATTAATGCTGGTTGCTAAGCTGGGTTGTTCAAAACACTCCTCCTACAAGCACCCTTTTGGGGGTAGGCATGAAACTCTGTCTTAAAGAAACAGACGAAATGCCTTGGCCGGAGTCATGGTGGTGGCTGACATAATTTCCTTGCTTCTCATTCCTGTGTTCAGAACATTTGGCGATTTCCTTAAAACTTTTTAAACTTATGATTAATAATGCCAGGAACTTGTTGCTCATTTTCTCTCCTCTCTCTGCTCCTGTCACTGACTACTTCTTTACACATAACTTCCCAACTTCTTCCCCAATATCAAAGGGTCTGGCTTCTTAAATAAGCAGGCCCTGGAGAGAGGCTTGTGTTGTTTAGGGTGTCACCTCCGAGAAGAATGTGTGTGTCTGCTGGTGCTGGCAGGCCTGAGGCCAGGCCGACAGGACCGAATGTGGGAGGCTGCGCGGAGCTGCTGCTCTTAACCTGTTGTGGTGGTGCCAGACCTGTAACTCCTGGAAATCCTAGGGCAGCGCCTTGACTGCCTCAGAACTCCCTACAGCCACATTTATTCCAGAATTTAGCCTCCTCCCATACCACTTTGCCCAGCACCCACACCCCATCTTCTAGCTTATTTAATCTTCTCTTGAATCCTGTTTCTTCCATTCATTTTTGGGTCAAGGAATATGACTTCTGTAGGGTCTCCTTTATGGTTCTGTTTGAGCAGAATGAGCAGAACCCTTCTGAAGGGTTCTCTCCCTCACAGCGCACTAGGCAGTCCTTTAATCCACACAGGGATGTTAACAGGATGTCTGCATTGGAGATTTCAGTAAGAAGCGTCAGCAGATTTGCAGAAGTATAATTTGTCCAGGGGAAGGGTAAGTCTTCATCTGAGGTTTGGTTGGGGTGAGGGTAGAGAGCTAGCCAGGTACGACAAATGGCCGGAAGGGAACACAGTGTAACAAAAAATTGGGTAAGTTCTCTGCTGACTCAAATATTTGGCTCTGTGCGTGGTGATCTTTAATTAGAAGTCTATCTGCGTCTCATGTCTGTTTGTGGAAATAATTGGAAGAAGGCTTATGTTCTGGTCAATTTCTAATGGCTGTTTTCTTTTTACAATGATAATAAATAAAACGACAATAACCGTAGACTCTCCATCCGGCTGTTTTGATCTGCTCTTTCATGTCAGGTTCACAGAAGCGGTCAACAGTTTCTTCTGCACTCTGCTGATTCCCATCAGCTCCTGTCAACAGGTGTTGGGGTCTCAGTGAGTGACTTCAGAGACTGTGCTCCCAACTTTGTCCTAGTTGGCCTGTTACTCTCATGCACTCATCATCCAGGGCAGTGCCTAGCACCGAGTTGTAGTGTCAGAGCAGGAGAGAAACATTTCCTCCTCTCCTTCCCCACTCCACTCCTCAATTTCTGTCTTTACAGAAATTGAACTGTGTTTTGAGGCTGGCGAAATGATGTTCAGATGTTTTATGTGACCAAGAGGTCCGAATCAGGTAGGACCTCTCATGTGAAGGCAGACAAAGCCACTGAATTTAACATGTAATTAAAGATGCAACTTTTCTAAAAAGGGCTGTGTGGCATCACCTCCAAAAATAATATGAAATAAAGATATTGCATTATGATTTCTATTCAGTTCCCTCTCTATCCCTTTGTAACCAGTGTGCCTATTGCATATTTTACCCCCTTTTTAAAAACGTGGTGAGCTTTATTCTTCCCACTGTGTGGCCTCGCTGATCTATAGGTAGGTGGATTTGAGGAGTAATGGGGCTTGAAGAACAACCTGATCAATTTCAGCCAGTTCTAGGCAGCTTTTTGGTATTTTTATGGTGACTGCACTCACAGTTGGGTTAGTAATACGTGGCTTTCAGCTAGTTGGGGTGAATGAATCTTTGTCACAGACACTGTATACCGATAAAGGTTATTAGGTGAATGCTAGACCCATTTTTTTTTCCCCAAGATTGAGGCTCTTTTTCCCTCTCCCTCCTATACCCCCAGACTCAAGAAACCACAGTAATAGCAAAATTTTTCCATTCAGAACCTTGGTGTTCTGCTGGGAGAGTTTTTCTCCGAATATAATTTATTTTCTGTTTTGCCTTTCAGTATTTGGCCCTCATCCTCATCCACAACATGAGAAAATTTTGGACTAGATTTAAAGTGTCTTAAAAAATTCTGTGATTCATATGAAAGGAAGAGGAGGCCAGAGAGTTGTGATCACAAGTGTTTATTGGTTGAGTCCAAATTTAGAAGAAAATTGAAGCTTTTCTGCTTCCCAGGTGAACTTGAACATAGCCTGGATTTCACGTCTGGGGGTGATTTGTTACCACCTACAGAGCTTGCTTCAGTGAAAATGAATGTTCTCAGAGATAGCAGGAATATTCCTTTCATATGGTTATGATAGGCATTTGTCTCTAATTTTTTGGGTAATATTTCATTATTCCTTGTTGGCTAAAAAAATTAATGCTAAGAAAAGCTACTAGTTTGGATAGTCCAAAAGCAAACCCAGTAGATATGTTTAGAGGTGAATGTGTTTCTTCCTTCCCTACAGTATGATGCCAAAACAGGGGCTTTTTTCTTCCTTTTTTCTTGGTCTGCTTATCACCAGTGTATTCAACCTTGTGCTAGTTCGAAACTTAGGTGTGATTAATTGGCTTGATTTATTTTCATTAGGAAAGAATGCTTTATACCTTTGCTCTTTCTAGGACTTAGGAGTATTCTCTCTCTTATGTTTGCTTTTGTTGGGCATTTTGTTCTTTTCTTCCTGT
Organism: Choloepus didactylus; assembly: GCF_015220235.1. Taxonomy (NCBI): domain Eukaryota; kingdom Metazoa; phylum Chordata; class Mammalia; order Pilosa; family Megalonychidae; genus Choloepus; species Choloepus didactylus. The sequence goes on from NC_051308.1 coordinate 131,593,402, forward strand.
ATCTTCTAAAGATACAAGTTCTTATATTGCACTTGAGCCAGTTTGCAAGTCTAGTTCAATAGCAAAATTATCCCAAAGGATGATCCATCTCAGTTGAACTGGGAAGGGAAATTTTAATTAACTTTAGTATTTCCCAGACAAGGTAGATCAACTCAAATGTCTAATACCTGTAACTTGAAATAATACTGGATTCTGAGAATAGATATGTTGCATATAAAATTTGAAAGAGAGATCTCAGTTTCCAGATTTGAGTCCCGGGTGTGCTGCTTTATAGCTGTGTGGTCATGGACAAGTTACTTGACTTCTCTGACCTTTATGGTTTCTTTCTTTCTTTTTTCCTTTTTCTTTCTTTCTTTCTTTCTTTCTTTCTTTCTTTCTTTCTTTCTAAACTAGATACAGTTCTTAGGATTGTTTGTAGAGTCATTATTAAGTTTTATCAAAATGCTTTGTTAAATGAAATCCATGAAGGGGGAAAACCCAAGGCATATTCAGGGTGGCAAATGGAAAGTTCATGTTGGGAAGAAGTAGTTGTTGAGGAACTTTACTCAAGTTTCTAGGAAAACATATAGGGAAGTCAAAAAAGATAGCTCTTTGGGGAAATGGAAAGAGAGGAGAAGCATGGCTGAGGAGTTTGGCATTAGAACTTATTGCTGAAAATGTTTTAAATTGAGGCTAGAGCTAGAAAAACCAGAGGTGGAGATGGAGAGCTCAGAAGAGTTGTCCTTTCAGGGGTAGCCATTGCTGTGGGCTTGGAGGTGTATGTGGAATGGGAATGCAGAATAGAGGGCAGGGCAGTCTGCCTTTTATACTGTTTCAAGTTCTAAAGGTTCCAAGGACCGCTTTGGACTCCAGGACCTTGCTAAAGGAGAATGTGAGCCAAGGCATGAGAAGCCCAGGAGCTATGAGCTGTCAGATAGTGATGCCCATTAACAGATTTCTCTTCTGAACATTTGTGAACAAGGATAAGGTTGAAATCTTGCAATAATGTGCTTAACAGTTTGGATCATAGATTGTTAGGCCGATGAGCTGGTCAGATTCCTTCCTTTGACTGATAAGGTTAAATAACTCGTTTACGGACCACAAACTGGGAGTGGGACACAGATGTCCCAACTTGGTGCTACATTTGGAAGTACTTCATTGAGATGTCTTAAATCAATGTACTTATCTTTAGGGATAAGTCAAATAGTTGTGAAATCTATTCTTCCAGCAAGGTTGCAGTAGACAGAGCACAGTCTTTCTCAGTTCTCCATCCTGTAAAATGGAGCATTATCATGAGGCTCCAAAGATAAGGTGTTTGGGAAAGTTTCAAAAATCTTGAAGTACTATATTTGTATGACTTGTATAATTTCTTAATATTCCTGTTGATCTGTCATAGCATCCCCCTGAGTCCTCCTCCAGGACCCACTTGTCAACCAAATGATGCTAATAAATACAGCCCTTGAACTAGCTCCAGAGGAACAAGAACATAAAAGGAGACAGATGAGGCATAAATGTATTTGTTTTTTTTTCACTTGGCAGGGCTGGGTGACAGGCTTGGGTGGGGGTGGTGAGAATGAAAGTGAGTCAAGATCGGCATAAATGTAAGAAGCATATGTGTTCCTTATTTAACCTTCATGATTGCATCAAATTTTTAACTTGTTAGTATGATTGATAGTCTCTGTGTGTGATGGTGGGGGTGGGGGTGGGCAGTGGGAGACCATGATCTCAGTTGTCAGACAGACTTGGATTCAAACTTCAGTGATGACTGTGAACAGATTGATCTCTCTGATCTTAGTTTTTTCATCTATAAAATGGAAGTAATAGTATCTGTCTCCTGGGGTTACCATGAGGATTAAATAAGAGAGCATAGGATTTAGCATGTATTTATCCTTGGTTGAGGGTTTCTTATGTTGGTTCTCTCCACAAACCTTTGGATACGTTACCAATCAGATGCCCAAATATTTGTGTGTGTGCTTTAAAAAATTTTTTTCATAGCTGTAATATTTATATAGAATTTTTATGAATACTCACAGGAGCCATATCTGGATTAAGAAATATATACTATTATATCCCCCACCCAAGCCTCAGGATAAAAAAAAAAGGGGGGTGGTTTGGGGGAAGGACTGCCTACTCGAAGTGTCTTTCTTGATGCTATTGTAGATGGAAGAGAAGATAATATTCCCACCATCATCTGATACCTAGTCATGTAGTTATAATAGTTCTTCATATATACTGTTATTTACTTATAGTTTTAAATGATTTTCAATTATAAAAATATGACTACTTTTAATAACTTTTTCTACTCCTTCATTTGGCTTTAGTTTATTAGAGTTAGAAACTGCGGATTTAAATCGACAGCTCTGAAATAGTACCTTGCCTATTTCATCCCCATTCATTAACTGTGCAACCGCTTTTAGCTTGTACTATGCAGTTCTCTGTGAAGTGTTTTTTTTTTTTTTTTTTCTTTCCTTCTCTGTGAAGTTTTAAGAAATAGTAGCAAGAAATGTGATAGGTATTAATCATGAACTTTGCTTGGAAGGATAGCAGATCAGAGTACTGATGGAATTATTTTTTATTGTGGGCTTATCTCTTTAACCTAATATTTCATCATTTCCTGGCTTATGCTACCCCTTTGTTCTAGTTAAAGTGGTCGTCTTTCCAGTCCATTAAGCCTGCATGTGCCTGTAGCTCCTCCGTCTTTCTTCTTATGGTATTCTGCCTGTCTGAATGCCTTTGAAGCTTGGTTGGTTTTTCTCTTCTCTTCTGCAATATTTAACTATGCCACGAAACCCAGCACTTACTTATAGTATTCTGACTTGTATTCAGTTTCAGTTGTGTCAGTTTTATTCCCCAGATTGTAAATTCTTAAAGGTAGGGACCAAGCCTTGTACTTCGACTTCTTCTACCACTCTCGCTTCACACAGTGCTAGAGAAAGAGTAGTCGTTAAATACTATACACTATTATGTAGTCCGGAATCAGACAAACATGGGTTTGAATCCTTGCTCTTGCACTTACCAGCTGTGTGACTTTGAGCAAATTACTCAACCTCTCTGAGCCTGCTTCTTCATCTATAAAGTGACAGGTGGTGGCTTATATATAATAAGTGCTCAGTAAAAGTTAAATTCCATTATTGTTATTCATTAATTCAGCGATTGTTCATTGAGCACCTGCCATGTGTTAGGCACTATACTGAGTCCTGGGAACGGGTTTGGAACAAAACAGACAAGATCCCTGCCTTTTTAGAGCTCATGAACCAATAGAGAAAACAGACAGTAAACAACTATGTAATTATAAATTTGATAAGTACCGAGAAGAAAAAAAGTAACTACAGGAGAATAATAGAAGTCTTCTTACACTGGGGCATTAGGAAGGCCTCGCTGAGAAATTATTTAAACTGATGAGTAGAATTTTGCTCCTAAAGATGAGTGCCAGGAGGAGTGTCCCAGGCAGAGAGAACAGCATGTTCAAAGGCCCTGGGACCAGAGAGGGCTTGGTGTCTCAGGGGTCTGGAGGAAGGCTAGTGTGGTTGTGGCAGAGGGCATGAGGGGGTTCGTCCCCACGCTGATTGGTGGGACTGTGTGCCTTTATGTTTCCGTTGTAACTTAGCTGACAACGAGCGTATCTCTTTGTCACTTTCTTTTCTTTGAAATGGAACTAAGATGTAAAAATTAAATACTAAAAGTTTTGAAATTTATTGGGCATAATTAGCAAATTGTTCCATGTGAGTGAATTTTTCATTAAGTAAGCTTGCTCTTTTAAGTGCCTAAAGTTTTTTTTTTTTTTAATGGGCTCTTTCTAAAGTAATTCTCTGCCTTCTTATTGAACACTAAGATTCTGGATCGTTAAGAAGAGATTAAATTATGCTCTACCGTGATTCACATGATTATAAGGTATTCTGATGTTAATGCCTTCAAGAGCTATAGAGATATTTGGGGCTATTTTCTCCCACTCCAAACAGCCCAGATTTATAAGCTCAGTGCCACTGTCTGCTTGTTTAGATTATTTTTTTCCTTCGTAACAAGGATATTCCCCAGGCGATATCCTGTTACTTCCTCCTGCTGTGCCTGTCTGTCTATAGGTACAGCCATTTCCAAATTTAAGAAAGCAGATTACTAATTTAGGCAGTTCTAACAGTTTAGTAAATTGAATTAGAGTGATGGTCTGCAGGTTTTTCCTAGAGGCTGACTGCATGGACACTTAATTGCATGGACAGTGGCTTCTCTTTTCCTGCCCAGAGGCCTCCGTTGCTTCCTTTCAGCAAGCGTCCAGGTTTTTGAGGTTTCTACATAATGGAGCTTGCTGTTGTCCTCTCCTTTTAATACTGGAGTGTTGTGGAGCACGGAGCCGATTTTTTTTTTTCTTTTTTCTTTTTTTCACCTATACATAGCAGTGGAAAAGCAAACTGAATGGTTAAATTATTGATGAGTCATAGAATTTTAAAGCTTGGAGGGCCTGGAAAGACCACTGCCCCAGCTCCCTCCCGTTGGTGGTAAGGCCAGGTTGCACTGCCCAAGTTGACACAGCCTTAGGCAGAGCTGGAGATACAGCTCAGGCCGCCTGAAAATTAGCCCGGTCTTCTCCTCTGCATCATTCTGCCTCTCAGAAAAACTGAATAACTGAATAGCTTTGAAAGCTTATACAATATTTTATCTTTAGCTTCTTCATTTCTAAGAATAGTCTCCATGAGAACTAGAACATGTGTGATCTTATTTTTGGCCCAGGTTTATGATCCTAGCAGTGCCTTATTTAAGAGAACTGCATTCTGCAAAGATTTTCTTCCTGCCTGCGCTAGCACCACCCAGGTTGTACTCCAGCTTGCTCTTGAGCATCACTGTGCCCCCCACCCCATGTTCCCTAGTTGGGGTTTGGAAGCCTAATCCTAAATTCCCAGTACTTAGGGCAGTACCAGTACTTGTCTTCATATCATATTTCATTTGATTCTCTGTGAGTAAAGGAGCATAATTCAGTTTTACTCCTGAGGTAATGGGTTCCCAGGAGGGAAAATGTTTTGTGCCTACTTTCCCAACCATTTGGACTAAGCTCTGTGCCCTTTTATAGTTATATTTTCACTATGCCAGGCTGTCTTCTGTAGATTAAATGTCTTGCATGTTTAGCATTACATTTGAGACTTCTGTAAGAAGTTTGTTTATAGAGACTAAGTTCCGTGGAAGCAGAATGTGTATTATCACCACTGTTTCCCCAGTGCCCCAAATAGGATCCAGCTCATGGTAGGGACAAAGACGTAGGTAGAAATGTAGGAATGTGTGTGAAGAATGTCCTCATTTAGTTCGCTCCCTTCTTTGCTTGTCAGAGAGGCTGTCCCTGATGGTATGATGGTCAGGCCTTGCATGTATAAGTGGCCTTTAAAACCAGGGCCTGCCGTGTGAAAATTGACCCATGCTCAGTTGTGCCAGTGTTCCTTCTTTCAGTATTTTACTTTGGATCAGGCATGTAACTAAAGATAGCCAGAAGTTTCTCATTACTGAATTTTTTCCAAGCTACATGGACTCTTGGAACCAATTTTAAGTTCTTCAAGCTATAGTGACAGTAATTAGACTTCTAGTTTAATTAGATATGAAGACAAAGTTATTTCTGTGAAGAATAGTGGTTTTTGTGGCCTTTCTTCATTTCTGTACAAAACCAGGGATTATTCACATGACCACAAAATGGGCATTTGTGTTAATTCATGGTCTCCAAAATATGTGGCCTCCTGCTTTAAGGTGGTAAATGGGTGGATGGGTCTTGCATCATCAGCTATCACAACGAGTGTATTTCAGAGAAGGTAGTACAAGCTGTCCCTTACTTTCAAACATAATGAGTTCCTGAAAACCTCTTTGACAGTCAGGTGGCAACTATAAATGCGAGCCAGTGACTCCCTACTGCCTAGAGCTGCCCTATGGGGCTGGCCATGTCACCAGGGACCCTAGAAATCCCTGTTGGACAGGTGATAAACAAAAGGTCAGGTGTGGCTCTGAGTAGATAGCTTAGGGTATCAGTGAATTATGATGTTAGGGCACAGCTTTGGGAAGTCTACGTGAAATCCAGACCACCTATGTCAGTGTAGCTCAGTGTAACAGGGGCTCCCTGACCGACCTTGTAACCTTCTGTTACATCTGTTAGCCAGTATAATAACAAATAAGAATAAACTGACATGATCTATCTGTACTTTTTATTCCATCCTTTCGTATAAACTTTTTTCAAACAAATGTTTTATTTTTGAAAAAACTTTTTTTTTTTAATTTTATATAGTTTTGTTTATTTTTAAAAATGTTTCCTGCACACCAATGTTCATAGCAGCGTTATTCACAGTTGCCAAAAGGTGGAAACAACCTAAGTGCCCATCAACAGATGAATGGATAAACCAAATGTGTATATCCATACAATGAACTATTCTTCAGCTGTCTGTAAAATGGAATGTAGTTCTGATACATGCTTCAACATAGATGAACCTTGAAGACATCATGTTAATTCAAATAAACCAGAGACAGAAGACAAATATTGTATCGTCTGGCTTTTATGAGATAATTAGAATATGCAAAGACACAAAATTAGAAATTAGAATACAGTTTAACAGAGGCAGGGAGGGTATGGTGGGGAATGGAAAGTTAATGTTTGATTGCTACAGAGTTTCTGTTTGGGGTGCTGGAGATGTTTTGGTAATGTTTAGTGGTGATGGTAGCACAATACTGTGAAATGTGTTTAACACCAATGAATTGTATACTTGAAAGTGGCTAAGATGATTAGTTTTAGGTTATGTATATTACCAGAATAGATCTGTACAGCACAAGGAGAGAACCCTAATGTAAATTGTGGATTATATTAATAATATAATATTGTTTCATCAATTGTAACAAAGGTTTCATACTAATGCAAAATGTTAATAATAGGGAAAACTGTGTGTGAGAAGGGAGGGAAAATGGGAACTCTGTACTTTCTGCTTGATTTTTCTGTAAATCTAAAACTGCTCTAATTTTTTTTAAATGATCCTTGATAATTGGGGGTGGGATGGGGAGTAATTCAATCACTCCGGAAAAATTATAAGAAGAGTGTAAACATCACCAGAAATTCTACCATTTAGAGACAGTTGCTGTTAACATTTTGAAGAACATTCTGCCAGAGACCTTTTTAGCCATAAATGCACATACGATTTTACATGCTATTCTTTAACCTGCTTTTTACTCAACATTTATGAACATCTTTTAATATCAGTAAATACCTAAAACATTTTTAATAGCACATGGTATTTTTTTAATAGCATAACATAACTTATTTAACCAAGCTACTATTCCTCACCTGTAAGACCTGGGTAAACTAATATCTCATAGGGTAGTTAAATGGATTACATGATCATGTGTGTAAAATGATTAGCACGTAATGGGATTGCATAAAAGAATGTTCTTGTTCATGGGAAGTGTATATGTGAATTATAGTGTTTGTTCAAGGATGTGTGCAGCTAGCTCTCATATTCAGAAGACAGAGTAATAGATGATGGATGATAGGGAGGGAGGGAGGGAGGGAAAGAAATAGTGATGTGACAGCATGTTAAAGTTGGTGGATTGGGGTATTGGGGGAGGGGGGTCAGGGTATGCTGGAGTTCTGTGTATGGGGTTTGTATTATTTTTGCAACTGTTCCTATAACTTTGAATTTATTTCAAAATTAAAAAAATGATTAGCACAGTGGAGCGCATATAGGAAATGCTCAATAGGTGCTATTTGAATGAACATCAAAGTATATAATATCTTTTATAAAGATGTGTAACTATCCCCTTATGACAGTTTTATAAGAGTGGGATTGCTGGGTCCCATGGTATGGGTATTTTCAGTTCTGACTATATCACCAAATAGCTCTCCAGAAAAGCTGAGCAGTTTATATTCCCACTGACAGTGGACAAAGGTACTCCGGTTTTCACACCTTCACCAGATGTGTTTTGTCGAGCCTTTTAATCTTTGCCAGTCTACAAGATGAAAAATGTCATTACATTATTTTTCTCTGATTTTAGCGAGATTGAACAGCTTTTCATGTGGTTATTGTCCATTTCTATGTCCTTTTACAAATTGCTCGTTCAAGTCCAAGTCCTTTGCCTGTTTTCCTTTTGAGGTCTCTGCATTATTCTTACTGATTTGAAAACTACATTAATCCTTTGTCATGCAGCAAATAATTTTTCTGTTTTTTTTGTTTCAACTTTCTCTTTGGTATTTTGCCATTTAAAGTTTTTTATACAGTCAAAATAATTCTTAAGAGGTCTTGTTTTTGTTTCATTCTTTATAAAAGTTTTCTCATTCTAAGATTGTAAAAATAATCACTCATACTTCTAGTCTTTTTTGATTTAACTTTTTTTACATTTAAATCTTTGCTCTATCTGGAATTTATTTGGGGATAAAGGTAAGAAAGGAGTTAAGAATACAGCCTTTTAACATCGTGAAGAGCTCAGCACTGAGGGGCTGCAGGAACTATAGACGGAGCAGCAACAAGAGGTGGCTGAAGAGATTTCTTCAGATGAGGAGGAGATAAGGGAGGATGTCCCCAGTTCCTTGATTAAAGAAATGTGTGCAAAATGGGCAGAATTTCAAAACTTCATGGAGAAGCACCATCCAGACAAAGCTCTGACACGCAGAAATGTGAATTTCTTGAATGACCAAAGAATTTCACATTTTTGAGGAATTCTGAAAAGAAGACGGAAGCAGTCCTCATTGGTTTTCAGTCAAGGTAACAGAGTGTGTCAGAGCCTGTGGTGCAAGTTGAAAAAAGGCAGAAAAGAGAAAGAACTCCTGAAGTGCAAGTGCCTGATGTTCTATTGGAGGGGACTCTCCTTCCAAGCAACGCTCCAAGTAACCTCACTTCCTCACCACTCTCCTCCCACCATCCCATTAGGCCATGGACTGTTCTCAGTATATTTATTAATTTTAAGGTTTATTTCTCATGTAAAGTAATGATATACAACCAAATCTTTTACATATTGCCTTAAGAATGTCATTGTCTTTGGTTTGGGAATGCATTAAATTTATTTACATTATTAAAAAAAAAAAAAAAAGGAATACAGCCTTTTATTTTTTCAAAATAGCCAGTTCCAATATTCTTTATTATGTAAGCTATCTTTTACCACTAACTTGAAGTGGTAGCTTTGTCATACACTAAAAGAAACCTGACTCCATTACTGTTTTGTTCCATCAGTCTATCTTGTTTATTCATCTATGCCAGTAGCAGTTTTAATTATATATATATATATGTCATATATATATATATAATTTTAGATTCTTTGTTTTACTTCTTTGTCTTATTTTCCAAAATAGGAGTGCTTAAGGTATTTATGACACCATGTTAGGCCCTTGATGAAATAAATGTTTAGTGCCTGCTAGCTTCTGGAAGCTTGTATTTGCCAAATTATTTGAGTCAGACTGGTTGTAAGAATGATTCCTTCTAATACTTGAGTAGCCACATGAGTCTTTGTACTTGTATCTCTTAGGGACATGGGAACCTTTAAAGTACTTGGTAAATGTAGTTGTTGCCTTTGGGAACACAGTTAAGATCTTTGGATTCCTGAGGCAGGCTCCTACAGCTTTGTCCACTTGGAGTGCTAAATCATGCAGGGCGGTGGGCATCAGTGGGTCACGGAGACAGCATAAGAAACCAAGGCAATCTGCACATAAAATAAGGGGCAGGCATTAAGAGTATGTCAGAACAGTAACATTATAATATGCTTCCATTAATTGTAACAAAGGCAATAGATCAAAGCTAAATGTCTATAAGAGGGGGATATAAGGGAGGGGTACAGGATTCTTGGTGTTGTCGTTGTCTGACCTTTTCTTATTTTATTTTTATTTTTTTCTCTTTTCTTTTTTTTTTATTGTTTTATTCTTCATTTATTTTTTCTCCTCTTCTCTTTCTTTGCAGAAGAAATGCAAATGTCCTCATATAGATTGTGATGTTGAAAGTATAACTGTGTGATTATGCTGGGAACCATTGATTGTTTAATTAGGATAGATTGTATGTGTGTGAATAAAACTGTTTAAATAATAAACAGAGGGATACAAGTGCTGGGGAAAATGTGGAGAGAGGGATGTATCTCTTCAGTGTTCGTGGAGAAGTAGAATGATACAGTCCATCTGGAGGACAGTGTGGTGGTTCCACAGGAAGCTAACTATGGGGTTACTGTATGGTCCTGCAACCCCATTATTGGGTATATAGTTGGAAGAACTGAGAGCAGGAACACGAATGGACTTTGCACACTGGTGTTTACGGTGGCAGTATTCGCAATTTGCAGTGGATGGAGGTGGCCTAAGGGTACATCTACTAATGAACTGAATGATGAGCTATGGTGTATGCATACAATGGAATATTAGCGGTGGCAAGAAGGAATGAAGTTGTTAGGTATGCAACTATGAGAACGGATCTTGAGAACAGTATGTTGAGTGAAATAAGCCAGAAACAAAAAGACAAACATTATAATGCCTCACAAATATGGACTAACTACAATGTGCAAACTCTGAGAATTGAATCTGAGAGCATAGGTTATCAGGGGAAGGCTTATGGTAAAGGTTCCTAGATTGTAAGCTCCTAACAGCAGTCACATCTATTCATGAGTTGTAACGGTTATTGCTAAATTCTGAGATAATGAGCTGTTTGTGTGTAACCTGGTCAGTCCCTGGAACTTTGGGTTTATCTCTATAACACCTGAGACACAGAGCCAGTGTTCAGCAGCTATGAATGTCAGCGTTACCCCATACAGCAAATGTTAAAGCATCTGAAAAAGAGATCAGATTTTAATTAGAGATATGAACAAAATGGACTTGGTTAGGGCTAAGGTAAACCAGACTAAAGGGAAAAGTATGGTATTGACTGTGTTTTAAAACTTCAACTACTATGTAAGACCAAAGGAAGAGATATTTATTTGGTGGAAAATCTATATTTTCTGTAGCACGCTATATAATCTAACTTGAATGGTCAGTTTATTCAAACACCATAATTACATGGAACCTTGAATAGGGGGTATGAGCTGGTTGGTTTTTATAGGTTAGTGTGAAGCCCTGATACATCCCAGAGTAATTTGGACAGAGAATAAAAATGTATTTGCAAAGACCTCTTGAGGGACTGGGGAAAAATTGGAAATACTAAACTTCCCCACGTGGGGAATTCCTGATATTCTCACAAGTATTGGGGACCACCATTGTAGTAGGCCAAGTCCTCGATCTTGGGGCTTGCCCTTATGAAGCTTTTACTGCAAAAGAGAGGTTAAGCCTACTTATAATTGTGCCTAAAATCACTCCCAGAGAACCTCTTTTGTTGCCTCTCTCTCTAAGCCAACTCGGCAGGTGTACTACTGTGCCCCACCCCCGTGTGGGACATAACTCTCTGGGGTATAAATCTCCCTAGCAATGTACTACATGACTTTGGGGATGAGCCTGGACACAACATCATAGGATTGAGAAAGCCTTCTGGACCAAAAAGGGAAAGAGAAATGAAACAAAATAAAGTTTCAATGGCTGAGAGATTTCAAATGGAGTCGATTCTTATGCATTATATAGATATCCCTTTTTAGTTTCTAGTATACTAGAATAGCTAGAAGGAAATACCTGAAACTGTTGAACTGCAACCCAGTAGCCTTGATTCTTGAAGACGATTGTATAACCATATAGCTTATACAGTGTGGCCATGTGATTGTGAAAACCTTGTGGCTCACAGTCTTTATCCAGTGTGTGGACAAATGAGTAGGAAAAAGGGAAACAAAAAGTAAATAAATAATGAGGGGTGGGGAGTATGAGATGTTTTGGGTGTTCTTTTTTACTTTTTTTTTTCTTATTTTTTGGAGTAATGAAAATGTTAAATTGTGATGAATGCACAACTGTGATGATACTGTGAACAACTGATTGTACACTTTGGATGATTGTATGTTTGTGAATATATCTCAATAAAATTGCATTAAAAAGAAAAAGAAACTGAGACAAGACATAAGATCTTGAATTCAAAGCAATCCCAGTGTCAAGCCAAAAGCTTTTTATGTATTCTCTTCCTGTTAGAGCAGAAGCTGGTCACACAGAATATCTCCCACAGAGTATCTCCTACAACACTTGTCCCATGGGTGAGAGAAGTGTGTCTCCTTAGGGAAATAGCAAATAGATCAACTTGGTAAAACGCGTGTTTGAGTTAAGAGTAAACCCTGACATTACTGTATTAAAGCAGTTTCAGCATCTATAATGGAGTTTAAAGGCAGTGTTTGCTTCCTGTGCAGTGGATGAGCTGTATATGCCAGGGGATTAATAAATCTCTCTAAAAGCAGCATTAATTTATTCTCATCTGTTCCTGATAGAATCAAGCTGATGGTTTACACAGCTAGTCTTAAACCTCTTGGTTTCTGAGCTTCCTGCCCTGAAGTATGACTAGTTAGTCTGAGTTACTGTATTTGCTCTGTGGCTCCTCTCTGAAAACTGGCTTTTGGATTGTTAATCACACAAACAGTGTATTTAGATATCGTTTCCCTTAATTTTGACCTATTTCTAGGTCGTACATTTGGCCAACTATTTATTGTGTGGTGGCCAGATCGTGTTCTCTTTGTACTAAATGATCTACTCTTAGACATACTACTTAAGAACAGCACAGCTCTTGTTTACCAGAAATAAAGCATGCTTCCACTCTCCCAACCTTCCATTTAATTGTCATGTAAACAACTAACATATAACATCTTTTATTATTACAGTGCTTGAGATAGAGGTTCACTTCTACCTTCGGTTGGCTGGACTCCTCTACTCCTAAACAATTTTATATGGATCAATATTTTAATGTTGTAGGTTATTCATTTGTAATATAGTGTAGGAAGTTTGGCGTTTTCTCTTCCTAAAGGATTACTCTGTCTTTTCAATTCTTTCTTGCCACAAAGCTTTATCCTCTGCTCATATTTCTTTTATTCGTCTTACTTTGCCTTGATGAGAACAGTTGAACCATAACTTATTTGTTGTTTATGTAGCTCTGTATGCCATTGGAAACCATTCCTCTCTCAGTAAGTGATCCTGTGGTCTCATCTCGGCTTTCTTTGCGTCTTTCAAGCAGCTTTCTTTAGGTCTTTCTTTGGGTCTTTCTTTGGCTGCTAAAGGGCCTTCACAAACACATTTCTTTTTCTCTATTTTTATTTCTCTTTGATTCAAACCTTAATTTGCATTTACACTGAACTTCAAATTCTTATTTATCTATTTATTTTTATCATTAATTAATTTATTTTTAATGGTGGTAAAATATAGATAACATAAAAATCATCTTAACCATTCTAAGTGGACAATTCTTTGACATTAAGTACATTGGCTGTACTGTGTAACTTTCACTATGTATGTTGTTCTAGTTTGCTAATGCTGCGGAATGCAAAACACCAGAGATGGATTGGCTTTTATAAAAAGGGGATTTATTTAGCTACACAGTTACAGTCTTAAGGCCATAAAGTGTCCAAGGTAACACATCAGTAACCGGGTACCTTCACTGGAGGATGGCCAACGGCATCTGGAAAACCTCTGTTAGCTGGGAAGGCACGTGGCTGGTGTCTCCTCCAAAGTTCTGGTTTCAAAATGACTTTCTCCCAGGACGTTTCTCTCTAGCAAGCTTGCTTCTCTTCAAAACGTCACTCACAGCTGCACTCCGTTTCTTCTCTTTGAGTCACTTCATTTATATGGCTCCATTGATCAAGTCCCACCCTGAATGGGTGGGGCCACGCCTCCATGGGAGTATCCCACCAGAGTCACCACCCACAGCTGGGTGGGGCACATCTCCATGCAAACAACCTAATCCAAAGTTCCAACTTAATCCCCACTATTATGTCTGCCCCAGAAGATTGCATCAAAGAATATGGCTTTTTCTGGGGGACATAATACATTCAAACCAGCACATTCCACCCCCTGGACCCCAGAAAAACATATTCTTTCCAAATACATAATACATTCATCCCACAATACCACAGAAACTTAAATCATTTCAGTAACAATACTTAAGTACAAGATCCCATCAAAATCAAATATAGGCGTGGTCAGTCCTAAGGCATACTTTTCCTTTAGCTTTGGATCTGTGGACTTAGAACAAGTTATATGCTTCCAATATACAAAGGAGGGACATTCATAGGATAAACATTCCCATTGCCATAAGGAGAAACAGTAAGGAAAACAGGGTTAACAGGACCAAAACAGTTCTTAAAACCTGCAGGACAAACTCCATTAGATTTCAAAGTCTGAGAGTCATTTACAGAACAACGTTACATCCTTGGGGCTTGAGAGAGCGGGAGTCTAACCCTTCCTAAGGGCCTTTGTGGAAGCCCTTTCCTCTCCAAACACTTAGGTGAGTGCTCCAACGTATCCACACATTGGGGAGACCACCTTCTCGGCCCCACCCTCCTCAAACATCGGGGCAGCTCCCGGATTCCCTTCCATCTCCGGGGCACACGCTCAACCCCTTCAGAACAGTGTGGTGGCAGCCAGGCTCTCCCCAATTCCCTGGGAATGTGCTCCACCCTCTTTGGGACCTCAGGTGGCAAAACTCTTCCAGAGCATCAAGGTGGAATGCCCACCCTCGACCTCCAGGGCAAACTCACCCTTTCCATGCGTGTGGGCTGCTCCACTCTCCCAGCCCAAGGCCTCTTGACTCCAGACCTCAACCTCCATGGCTCTGTCTTTGAAGAAATTTTTCCTGCAATTTGTTCCTTGTCTGTCTCCTCCAGTCCAGATTGGCAGCGGCTCTGTCTATAAAGTTCTCGCAAAAATTCTGTTGGCTTTGCATGAAGCACACAGGTCAAAGCCGTCAGACAATAGGAGTTTCCACAAATCCTTTCTGGATAATTCCATCTCCAATCTTGGCTTGTACTGAAATGGCAGCTGGGTTCCATGTTTGGTTACATCCTCACATTGGGCTGTAGCTTCTGGGATTCCACCCCCTGGAAGCTCATACTTTTCCAAGCCATCAGCTTCTGGTTTCTTTGAACCCAAGAGTTCAGTTCTAAGTTTATCTCTCTCTGCTCGCATTTTACTATAAGCTGCAAGGAGAAGCCAGGATACATCCTCCACATGTAGTCTGAAGATTTCCTCAGCTAAGTATTCCAGGTTGTTGCTTCCAGATTCTTCCTTCCATCTGACACCAGGACTCAATTTTGCCAAATTCTCTGCCACTTTAAAACAAGGATCGCCTTTCTTCCAGTTCACAACAACACATTGATCATCTCTGTTCAAGACCTCATCAGAAGTATCTTTAGAGTCCATATTTCCACAAACAGTCTCTTTAAAGCAGTTTTGGCCTTTTCTATTAAGCTCCTCACAACTCTTCCAGAAACTCCCCATTATCCATTTAAAAAGCCGTTCCAACATGTTTGGTATTTGCAAACTCAGCAGCAAAAGCACCCCACTCCTGGTACCAAAATCTGTTCTAGTTTGCTAATGATGCAGAATGCAAAACACCAGAGATGGATTGGCTTTTATAAAAAGGGGTTTATTTAGCTACACAGTTACAGTCTTAAGGCCATAAAGTGTCCAAGGTAACACATCAGTAACCGGGTACCTTCACTGGAGGATAGCCAACGGCATCTGGAAAACCTCTGTTAGCTGGGAAGGCACGTGGCTGGTGTCTGCTCCAAAGTTCTGGTTTCAAAATGACTTTCTCCCAGGACGTTTCTCTCTAGCAAGCTTGCTTCTCTTCAAAACGTCACTCACAGCTGCACTCTGTTTCTTCTCTTTGAGTCACTTCATTTATATGGCTCCACTGATCAAGTCTCACCCTGATTGGGTGGGGCCACGCCTCCATGGGAGTATCCCACCAGAGTCACCACCCACAGCTGGGTGGGGCACATCTCCATGCAAACAACCTAATCCAAAGTTCCAACTTAATCCCCACTATTATTTCTGCCCCACAAGATTGCATCAAAGAATATGGCTTTTTCTGGGGGACATAATACATTCAAACCAGCACATATGTCAAGAGTGTTTTCATCATGTCCATTTCCTCTTCCCCTTCCCCCTAGTAACCACTATTCTGCTGTGTGTATGAATTTGCTTATTCTAATTATTTCATATATGAGAAATCATACAATATTTGTCCTTTTGTGTCTGGCTTATTTCACTCAACATGAGGTCTTAAAGGTTCATTCACGCTGTAGCATGCACCAGCATGTCTCTTCTTTTCACAGATGAATCATATTCCATTGTATGGATATACCATGTTTTGTTTATCCATTCATCAGTTGATGGACACTTCGGTTGTTTCCACCTTTGGCTGTTGCAGTCAACATTGGTGAGCAAATATCAGTCTGAGTCCCTGTTCTCAATTCTTTTGGGTATATACCTAGAAGTGCAATTTCCAGGTCATATGGTAATTCTGTGTTTAACTTTCCGAGGAACCACTAAACTATTTTCCACAGTGGCTGCATTTTACATTCCTACCAACAACATATGAGGGTTCCTGTTTCTCCACATCTCAACATTTGTTATTTTCAGTTTTTAAAATATTAGCCCTCTTACTGAATGTGAAGTGGTATCATTGTAGTTTTAATTTGCATTTATTTAATGGCTAATAATGTTGAGCATCTTTTCATGTACTTATTGGCCATCTGAATATCTTCTTTGGAGAAATGTCCATTCAGTTCCTTGGCTTGTTTTTTTAATTAAGTTGTTTGTCTTTTTGTTGTTAAGTTATAGGAGTTCTTTGTATATTCTGGATATTAAGCCCTTATCAGATATATGGTTTCCATATATTTTCTCCCATTCTGTTGGTTATCTTTTCATTTTCTTTATAATGTCCTTTGATTCACAAAAGTTTTTAATTTTGATGAAGTCCATTTTACATATTTTTTCTTTTGTTGTTTGTGCTTCAGGTGTAAAATCTAAAAATCTATTACCTACTACAAGGTCCTGAAGATTATTTCCATGTGTTTTCTTTAAGAGTTCTATAGAATTAACTCTTATATTTAGGTCATTGATCCATTTTGAATTAATTTTTGTTTAAGGTGAGAGGTAGGGATCCACATTCATTCTTTTGCATGTGGATTTCCAATTGTCCCAGCACTTTTTGTTAAGAGACTATTCTTTCCCCATTCTTGGTAGGCATGTCGAAATCAATTGGTTATTAACATGTGGGTTTAACTCTGGATTCTCAATTCTATCCCATTGGTGTATATGTCTATCCTCATAAAAGTACCACACTGTTTGTATTACTGTAGCTTTGTAGTAAGTTTTGAAACCAGGAAGTGTGAGTCCTCCAACTTTATTCTTTTTCAAACTTGTTTTAGCTATTCAGGGCCTCTTGCAGTTCCATATGAATTCAGGGATCAGCTTTTCCATTTCTGCCACTGCTGAAATTTTGATAGGGATTGCATTGAATTTGTTGATGGTATTAGGCAATATTGATATCTTAACACTATTAAATCTTCCAATCTGTGAACATGGGATACCTTTCTTTTTATTTAGAACTTTAATTTCTTTCAGCAATGTTTTGTAGTGTTCAGTGTGCAAGTCTTTCACCTCCTTAGTTAAACTTATTCTTAGCTTTTTTATTCTTTTAAATACTATTGTAAATAGAATTTTTTTCTTGATTTCCTTTTCAGATTGTTCATTACTGGTATATAGAAACCCAGCTGCCTTCTATGTGTTTATCTTCTATCCTACAACTTTGCTGAAGTCATTTGTTAGTTCTAATAGCTTTCTTGTGGATTGTGTAGGATTTTCTATATTTAGGATCATGTCATCTGCAAATAGGGATAATTTGACTTTTTCCTTTCCAATTTGGATGTGTTTTATTTCTCTCTCTTTGCTGATTGCTCTGAGTAGAACTTCTGGAATAATGTTGAATAAACATTGGTGACAGCAGGCATCCATTTCTTATTCCTGACCTTGTGGGGGAGGGGGAGCCTTCAGTCTTTCACCATTGAGGATCATGTTAGATAGGAATTTTTCATAAATGCCCTTTATCATGTTAAGAAAGTTCCTTTCTATTCCTAAATTTTCTGAGTGTTTTTATCATGGAAGGATATTAGATTTTGTCAAATGCCTTTTCTGCATCAATCAAGATGATCATGTGGTAGGTTTTTGTTTTGTTTTGTTTTGTTTTTCCATTCTGTTAGTGTGGTGAATTACATGGATTGATTTTCTTATGTTGAACCATCATTGCATTCCTGGAACAAATCTCACTTGTTCGTGGTATGTAGTCCTTTCGGTATACTGTTGCATTTAGTTTGCCAGTATTTTTTGAAGATTTTTGCATCTATATTCGTAAGGGTTATTGGTCTGTTATTTTCTTATGCTGTCTTTGTCTGGCTTTGGTATCAGGGTAATGCTGGCCTCAGAGAATGAGTTAGGAAGTAGTGGAATCTTCTTTAAATGTGTGGTAGAATTCAGCAGCGAAACCATCTGGTCCTGGACTTTTCTTAGTTAGGTTTTTGATTACCGATTGCATCTCTATTTGTTACAGGCCTGCTGAGATTTTCTGTTTCTTCTTGTGTCAGATTTCATAGTTTGTGTGTTTCTAGAAATTTGCCCATTTCATCTAGGTTTCTAAGTTATTGGCATATAATTGTTCATAGTACCCTCTTATTTCTATAAGTTTGGTAGTTAGTCTCCCACTCTCAGTCCTATTTTAGTTGTGCCCCTCTCTTTTTCTTTGTCAGTCTGGCTAAAGGTTTGTTGATTTTTGAAAGAACCAACTTTTAGTTTTGTTGAGTTTTGCTGTTGTTTTTCTATTTCCAGTTTCACTTTTATCTGCTCTAATCTTTAATATTTTTTTCTTTCTACTAACTTTGGATTTAGTTTGTTTTTGTTCTGATTTATTTGGGTGTGAAGTTAGGTAATTGATTTGTGATGATTCTTCTTTTTAAACGTAGGCATATAGAGCTATACATTTCCCTCTGAGCATGGCCTTCGCTGCATCCCATAAGTTTTGGTATGTTATATTTTTGTTTTTGTTCATCTCAAGATACTTCCTAATTTCCCTTGTGATTTCTTCTTTAACCCATTGATTGTTTAAGTGTGTATTGTTTAATGTCCCAGAGTACCAGCTTTGTCTCTTCCACTTAGGTTGACCTCTGAGCTCTGCCTGGGTTCTCCTTTCCTGCACTCTGTCTTGGAAATTCTCTCTAGGCAGTAAGCTGGGACAATTGTAGGGCCCTCCTTGTTCACTTCCTGTCTCTCAGGGATCAGTAACCTTCATTGCCTGATGTCCAGTGTCTGGAAAACTGTTGTTTCATATATTTATGCTTGTTTGTTTGTTTCAGGCAGGAGAGTAAATCTGATCCTTATTACTCCATGTTGGCCAGAGCATTGTCCTCTCAGAACAGAACTTTTACATTTCATATTCATTTCTGTTACAGAGAAATTAAGTTGGTTTGGCTTTATCTATTCACTTCAACATTCTTCTTTTCAGAACTTCACAAGTAGTTCTTACAGAAAATTAATTCAATATTCAGTGAGTGCCTACTATGTTCTATGCTATGTATTGTTAAAATTAATAGGCTTGGTCCTTGTACCATATGGGCTTCAGATCTCGTGAGGGAGGTAGACAAGGTTCTGGTTGCTGTAATTAAAAGTAGTAGATATTTTGAAAGATCTAAGATGCTAACCACAAGGTAAAGTGAGATGTACGTTGTGTTAAATATGATAAATGACTTAGACATTAGACCTGACGGCTTTTTGCCAGCACTTGTGAATTCTGTCTCCTAACCATGACCAGGTTGTCTTCCCTTTTACTGGATATGCATATTTATTCTCCCATTGAAGGGATAGGATTGAGTGTGTACACTTAGTCCCCCAGCTCTCTTGGATTTGTTTCCTTTCCATATTATCTTTTCTTTCCTCTTGTGTTTGGTCTTTTGTTGGAATCTGATTTCATTTTTCTCTTTTACTTTCACTGGTATAGGAATGCTAGAGCCTGAAATATAAAACATTAGTTACATCTGTTGTAGATGGGTGAGTTTTCTCAGTGATGGTTGCACATTTTCAAAAGTAAATTTTAAACGGTTAAGTCCTTGAGGCATCGGTGCTCTGTAGTGTTGGAACCTTGTTGCTTGTTGGCTCGTGTATTCATATGCAGATGTAGTGTCAAATGATTGTACGCAACAAGCAACCCAAAGCCGGCTACCCCACCCAGACTGGACAGGGCTACTCCCAGCAAAGCAATCAAAAAAGCAGAGTTTTAGTGGTCTTTGCCAGTCAGCAGACACTTCAGGCTATGGCCAGAGAAGCTAAGGTTTTCTTATGGGCAGACCCAGAACACAGATTATAGAACCCAGTCAGCTCCCTAGGGGTATGACTCAATTGATGGTTATGGCAGTAGCCAGAGTTCCCAGTCATCTTACAGGCAGCAGTCCTCCTACCCTGGCTTTGGCCAGCCCTCAGCTCATCGGGAAGCTACGGCAGCAGTGTTCAGAGCAGCAATTATGGAAAGCCCCAGAGTGGAGGCATTGGCCAACAGTGTGGCTATGGTGGACAGCAGCAAAGTTCCTATAATCCCCTCAGGGCTTTAGACAGCAGAACCAGTACAACAGTAGTAGTGGGAGCAACGGACAGGGTGGTGGAGGTGATGACGGCCAAGATCAGTTTTCCATGAGTGGTGGTGGTTGTGATGATAGTTATCAAGACCAGAGTAGTGGTGGCAGCAGCTGCAGAGGAGTCCAGCAGGACTGTGGGGGTTGCAGATGGGGCGCTGGTGTTGGCTATGAACCCAGAGGTCATGGAGGTGGCTGTGGAGGCAGAAGTGACCATGGTGGCTTCAATAAATTTGGTGGCCCTTAGGACCAAGGACCATGTCATGACAGTTTAGACAATGCCATCTTCATGTAAGGCTTGAGTGAAAATGTTAAAATTGAGTCCATGGCTGATTACTTCAAGCAGATTGGTATTAAGACCAGGGTAGCCTGTGATTAATCTGCATACAGACAGCGAAACAGGCAAGCTGAAGAGAGCAGCAACAGTCTCATTTCATGACCCACCTTCTACTAAAGCCTCTCTTCACTGGTTTGCTGGTAAAGAATTTTCTGGGAATCCTATCTAGGTCACTCTTGCTACTCAGCGAGCAGACTTCAATCAGAGTGGTGACAGTGGTTGTGGAAGCCAAGGGCAAGGAGGACCTATGGGCCGCGGAGGCCATGGAGGTGGTTGTGGTGGTGGCCAGGAAGGATTCCCCAGGTGAGGTCTTGGCAGTGGAGACAGCAGCAAGCTAGGGACTGGGAGTGTCCTGATCCTATGTGTGAGAATATGAACTTGGAGGAGTGAATGTAACCAATGTAAGTCCCTAAAGCAGATGGCCCAGGAGGGACCAGGAGGCTCTCATGTGGGGGTAACTGTGGAGACAGTCGTTTTATAGTGACAGAGGAGGCTATGATCAGGAGCTGCTGAGGCCAGGGTGGGGACTGTAGAGACTTCTGAGGGGCTGGGAGGTAGAGATGGAGGTAGTTTTGGTCGGTTCTGGAAAGACAGACTCCAGGGTTGGGATCCCAGACTCAGATAGGATCTTGGGAACAGGCCATAGTAGCCTGGCTCCTGAGGCTCTAGAATAGCCTCTCTTCCTATACCCTGTGTTACCCTCCTTATTTTGCAACCTTCCAACTCCTAATCTGCCTTTGGGTTTTTTTGTGTCAGACTATGTAATTGTAACTATACCTTTGGTTCCCAATAAAAACCATCATTTTGGTTAAAAAAAAATGTTTAATTGGTTATTAGGAGGGCGTGCCATGGAGGGTTAAGGATAGCAGAAGATTATAATTATAGTTAATAAATCTGGCTCATGTTTCCAAAGGAACTCTTGGATGATAAACGAGAACAGTTAACGTTTGAGTTGTTTGTGCAAAGCTGATGGTTGCTGTGACATCTTCCTTCTCCTGTGATTGAGCAATAGGAAAATGAGGATAATAATGCCTGTGTACATTGACTGGGTTGGGTGTATATTACATTGCCTGAAAAGTTAAAGTTAAGGATCCTGATTGGCTCATAACAGACTGTAATATAACCTGATCAAAACAACTATGAACTCCAGGGCTATCACTGGTAGAATTTTTCTTTTATCCTTTTCATTTGTTGTGATCAGAAGCTTCCTTGGAAAAAATAGCCTATGTTCAGATGACGGCTAGCTCATATGGTCTATCTGGCGCTTGTGGTGGCTCTGGATATTCCTATTCCTCCTTGAAGAACTCTTGATGTAATTTCAGACACTGTATCCTTGCTCAAGAGAACATGCAACCTTGCTCTGTATGGAGTATCTTACAAGGCAGACTGCTGTGTCAGTTTTTAACCTTCTGGTTCCAGATGTCTCTAGCAGCCCTACCTCTCCTCAGATGCTTGGCAAGCCTGCATGCATGAATAGCCTTTCTGTCTTGCCGAGGCAATGGGAAGCTCTGCCTGAGTGGGCGTTTGAGAGTTAACCAGCATTTACCAAGCAAGCCCTGTGTGAGGCACTAATTGTATGCTTACAGAGATTGTGCCAGAGATTCTTCCGACCTCAGAGGTACTTAAGATCCAGAGTGGAAATAGCATAGGTGAATTCAAAGGCCCATTCAGAAAGACCACAGGAGAAAATTAGAAGATAAGCAAAACAGTTCATGTTATGAGTTGTTTCTTCAGACTTCTCTGTCGGGATTGGTGACTTCAGTGACCAAGTGGCTGGCGCCCTGCCACTTATAGACATGTTCTATTTTGAGATTTGAATTTGTGGTTTGAGAAGGATATGTAATCATTTTCAACACATGCTTATTGAGTGTGCAGAGTATCATGGTGGGCAAAGAGAGTACCAAGAAATATAAAGTTACATACTCTGCTCCTAAGGAGCTTCTCATATTTGGGAAGGCAGGGCATATTCATTTAAAAAAAACTTACTAAGATTTAAGTCTTCCTTTTTAAACAACAACAACAACAAGAAAGCATACTAATCAACATTTAGTAGGAATATCTATTAAACTATTAACTGCTCTGGGGAGTGGAGCTTGATGTAGAGGGGCATGTGGCAGAGGAAAGAGAAGGATCTTCATGGTTTACTATATACAGTTCTGTATGATTGGAAATGTTTACCAAGTGTATCTGTTGCTTTTTTACAATTATTTCTTTATTGCATTAAAATAAACATAAGCATTTCTCTGCCGTAGAGGGCGTGGCATTGCTTGGTGAACCCAAGCAGTCTGAGGGGCAACCTACTTAGTGTGCCAGCCAGATCATATCTTACCACCCTAATTTTCTTTTCACCCATGAACAGGAGATCCAAGTTTCTCCAGGACTTGAAAGGATTGCTGGGAGGTGGGGAAATACATGTGCTGACCCCTTCTCTCCCACCCAAATTCCTATACCCATCCTTATCCCATTAGCAGAAGGCACTGTTCTGGTTTGCTAAAGCTGCCTGTATGCAAAATACCAGAAAAGGATTGGCTCTTATAAAGGGGATTTATTAAGTTACACATTTACAATCCTAAGGCCATAAAAGTGTCCAAACTAAGGCATCAACAACAGGATACTTTCACTAAAAAAAAGGCCGATGGCATCTAGAACACCTCTGTCAGCTGGGAAGGCATATGGCTGGTGTCTGCTAGTCCCTTGCTCACAGGTTCTGGTTTCAAAATGGCTTTCTCCAAAATGTCTGTGGGCTTCTGTCTCTCTTAGCTTCTCTCAGCTCTCTGCTTGGTTCTCCTGGGGTGTTTCTCTTTGTCTTTGAGTCCTCTCTTAGCTTCTCTGGGGCAAACTCTGGGCTTCATCTTTTAGCTTAGCATCCCCGTATGTCTTTCTGACTGCATTTCCAAGCATCTCCAAGTGTCTGGGTCTGTGTCAGTTCTTAGCATCTCCTGGGGGCAAACTCTGGATTACATACCTTAGCTTCTCTCCAAAATGTCTCTCTCAGCTTCTCTGAGCTCCTTCTCTCCATGAGCTCTCTTAAAGTACTCCAGTGAACTAATCAAGACCCACCCTGAATGGATGGGGTAACACCTCCATAGAAATGATCTAATCAAAAGGTCTCACCTTCAGTTGGGTGCATCACATCTCCATGGAAACAACCCAATCAAATGTCCCACCCTAATCAAAAGACTAATAAGTCTGCCCCCACAAGATTGAATTAAAGAACATGGCTTTTGTGGGGAACATAATAGATTCAGACCAACACAGGCACTAAACCCCATCCCACCCCCTTGTCCTAATCTCTTAGCTTCCATCCATCCTGAGGGAAAACTTTCACACTTCCCAAACAGAGCTGCAGCAACTCCTCCATATTACAAGTGGTAGAAAGGGTGATGCTGCCAAAAAGCCAAAACGGTTCAGCTTTTCAACAGCTGTTTCCCCAAGGGGGTGCACCAATATTTTACATACGGCAATACCAGGTTGACGTGTGGAGTAGACAGAGCAAGCTCCTATTCCCCCTCCCTGCTCCAAAAACCCATTTAATATATTATCCTTGGATAGAGGATGTATCAGATATTAAACTGATAAGAACAGGTACTATACTAGATCTTAGTCAAAAAGCCGAGAAGCAATTCTATTACTTTTCTGAAATTTTTACATATTAGCTAAAAAATTATGATAGGGGCTAGAAGATTATACCTATAACGTTAGCCATGAATATCTGTACATGGTAGGATTATGAATTATTTATATTTTCTTTTTTATACCTCCCTGTAATTGTCCACTGTGAATAGAAAGAGAAAGTATTTGACAAACAAAACCTGAAAAGCACCCCAATAGCTATTATAACTGCATTTCAACATGCTTGCTATATTTTGGATATAATATACCTGCTTTTTTTTTGTCTCCTCACTCCCACCCCAGCTCTATTAAGATTGTTCTGTTGTCCTTGCTGTTTTTATTAGTATTAAATTAAAAGCTGAAACAAGGGCATTTGCTTCTTGCTTTTGAACCTTGTCATTTTGTGTGAATTAGCTTAGAAGCAAAAGGAATCTAGCTCCTAACTATTCAACTATACTGTGAAGGCTGCCTAGAAAAATTTAAATTGTGCTAACTGGGTTACAATTAGATCTATCAATGTGGGCTGTGATCTCCTGTTTTAAAGCACTCTAAGAATACTTTGCTATATCTTTATATTTAGTTCTGTTGAGAAAAACAATTAGATTATCCCCTTCTCCCCATCTGGTGCAGAGAAGAAAATTCATCTGCTTATCTTACTTTGTGTGAGAGAGAATTAAAACTTCCAGGTTACTCGTAATTCAGGTTAAATAGTTAAATATGTCTCTCCCAGCTTTTGTTCTGGAGATCCATATCCTCTTCCAATTATGAATTTAATAACTCTGAATGGTAATGTTCTGAATTATTTAAGGAAGTCAAAGATTGAAGGAAAGTAGATGTCATTTCTAAGTGGATTCCGTTTTCTTTTTCCTTCTAGCATGTGTTTGATGATCTCAGTGGCTCAGTATCCTTGTCCTGGCTTGGAGATAGCACTGGGGTAAGTAATATTTTGAGTTTGTTAGCTCAGCCTGGCAAGTAGAAGATGTAGATTTGGGGAGTTAAAGCATCACATGCTATTACTGAAACTGTCTCCAACATCAGTTGCAGAAAATACATGTTTGTAGAACACACTTTCTGGAAACTGTAGTTGGTTTGTTTTTGCTTTAGCATTGGGGACATCCTGAGACCACCTTCTCCCATGACAGGGAGCTGGATACCTTTTTTAGTCCTTGGTGGCTGCTTGGCATCAAAATGAGCAAGAGGATGGAAAAGAAAAGAGAGTGCTGTGTGCTGAGAAGGAATCTCACAGTGCTGTGGGAAACCCCTGTGTAGAAGCAGAAAAGGATACATTACATATCTTGGCATTTCTCCTCCAAACTGCATTGAGTTTGTTCCTGTGTCTTTTCCCACAGTTAGTATTGAAGAGCTGTGGCTCCCATGGGCTCATGGTTGTCTAACTCCAGTTGTTGTCCCTGCCCCTACCACAGAGATGGTACTGCTGCCAGGAGTGGGAGAAGGGAATGGGAGTCGGTCACCCCCTATCCTTCCTTGTGTGTAGCTGGTCTCCCAGTAGGAGGGTACACTGAAGATGCACTGGATCAGGACTTGGTGTTCCTGGTTCTGTAACTATCCTGCCTGAACAAGGGCAGGAACCACATCCCATGCTTCCTTGTATTCCAGTAATGATAGTATCTTAGAATTGAGGCACATTATAGCAATATCAGGAGCACAAAGAAATATAATTTTGGTGCTGAAGAGCAAGTTGTAAATTTCTATTATAATTAATTTTTAAACTGGTAGAATTTCTTTAAAGCATGTCTCAGTTTCTTCTAAAATTTAGATTATCCTTTAATTTACATGATTTAATCCATTTATCTAAGATACTTGATGTCTCCAAGATTTCTTGTTATTTGAGACTCCCTGATCTCTTTTACTAATCTATCCAAAATCTTTTCCTAATGAATTTTTTTCCCAAGGAAAAGAATTATTTTAAGAGTGAATTTCATGGTGAACTAACAGCACGGGGGCCAAGAAAAGGTCAGACAGATGTAGTGACATAGTGAGTCAAATGGAACCATTCCAGTCTCTATAAGCAGAAAAGAGAGATGACTTTGCCTGCAATATTTTACAGTAATATAGATAAAAAATAGTTAAATCCTTCCTTTATTATAACGTGTAGTTGAGTAGTTTTGCCTCACTGCTTCAAGTGTAGGCATAGGGACTATTGCAATGAAATGAGTTGAGTACAACTTGAATCACTGAGCTGTATTAACTTGTCTTTCTTGGTGTCTGAGTATATTATAATATAGGCTGCTACAAGGCAGGGCTAACAGTCTTTCAGATGATAATTTAATCCCATCAGACACTAGCATTGTAATTGGACTGACTTTCTTATTGATCACATGCTTTTGTCTCTCTCCAGGTCATTTTAGTCTTGACTACCTTCCATGTACCACTGGTAATTATGACTTTTGGACAGTCCAAGCTATATCGAAGGTGAGCTATATAACATGCAGTAGGGGCGTTTGACTAAGTAACACATTGTGAATGTAGGCTTTCCCTTTTCTAGATGTGATTTAATCTAGCAATTGATTGAAAAGATCTAGCCATCCTAATTTTTAAAAAAATATCTACTCAGCAACCTGAAGAAGTATGAAAACATAACTTTCCAAGGGGTTTAGGAATCTATTTCTAAGGAGATTAGAAAGAACTGACTGAGGGACAGAATAATAAAGGAAGATTAAGGAAGAGTCTATAGGAATATGTGTTTAAGCTTAAAAAGATACTTAACTGCAGGAAGGTAGCATAGAATTTAACCAGCTTTCTCTTTATTATGAGCACAAAATGCTTTTCTCTGTCCCTGAAATGAAAATCCTCACTGTACCTTCCAAGTGAATATTATTTATCTAACCTTTTGATCACCAAATATATTGTTTCTACATCAGGGGGAGGTTTTCAGGTCAGACCTACCAAAGTGCCTTAAAGTGTTTGTACTGCTAATGACAGTGGTAGCCCATGTTCTGGAATCATGATCTATACTGTGAGTTTCACAAAACTCGAGAGTTGTCTTTTCAAAGGTACAGTTTGGTTAGATAGTAGCTTCCTTTCCTTAATTGTAAGGTTCGAGACCAGCTAACTCCCAGAAAGTGGTGATTGTCTTCTCAGCCTTTTGTGTCTATCCCATTTTCACCCTAGAGACCAAAAAAAAAAAAAAATATGATAGCTTAGCAGATGACATAGAAACTACCCCCCAGACCAGGGGATCTCCCAGGAGTCATGGTACTGTCTTAGAGTTCTTTATTTGACTGCTGGTCTTGGCCCAGGTGGGAGTAAACCCATGTTGAAGCTCTGGGTTGGATCAGCCCAGCCTCCCCTTCCCAATAGGTGTGATCTTGACTGCTACTCCTGACGAGAGCCAACACTGTCTGCCCTTTCAACACAGTGATGTTAGCTTAAACATAGGCATAAAGAGTGGTTTTGTTTATTCAATAGAAAAATAGTTGAACCATTTCACACAGATGAGAAATTATGCTGTTTGGGGGGAAAAAATGCACGGAAAAAAATTAACTTCGGTAACTCTTTCCAATGTTTAAGAATCCTTGCCTAAGAATCATGAAATATTTATGATAGTTTTTCTTATCAATTTATTTTTCAGAAATTATGGAAGCAATACAACCACATTGTAAAATATCTGGAAAATTAAAGGAGAGAAAAAATTTACCCTAAAGCTGAGTGTAGTCACAGTTTACTATCAAGATTTTTCTCCTTTAATGTTATGTGACTGTGTAGTCTTGGGAAGCAACATGGAGCAGCATAAAGTTACCAAGTTTTGTGGGCAGACAGGCCTGGGATTGAGTCCCAGCACTGTCACTTGTAAGCCGAATGACCCTGAGCAAGTCATTCAACCTCCCTGAGTCATTTTGTCATCTGTAAAAGAGGAATGATAGTAATGCCCACCTCAGAGCATGTGAGGCATGCTGTGCAGTGCCCGGCATGGAGTAAGAGCTTGGTGCTGTTAGCTGATACCATGCCAACAGCGGGGATGGCGGGTAGCCAGCAGGTACTGGCACTGCTCTAAGAGTTGTTAAAATGAATTGAAGGCTTCCATGCCGTTTGGTAAAAAGCAGTTACTGCCAGAATGGGATGTGTACTGCAGGTAAATTGAATAGGATTGGCTGATGGATAGGATATGGGCATGGTGAGGCAGAAAGGGAAGGGTGATTTTTAGTTTAAAGAACTGGATAAATGATCTTTTGCTGAGTTGGGAAGGATGGGTGAGAAGCAGTTTTGGGGAGAAAATCAGTAGTTCTATTTGCATAAACCCAATTTAAAAAGTCTGTTAAATTGAAATGTCAAATAGACAGTTGGATTTAAAAAAAAAGAAAAAAAAAAGGCAATTGCCTGCACCCAAATGCCTCCATAGCCACTACAAATGCACACCCACAGCCACAAACATGCAAGTGTTACTAACATCTATTATTACAACTTACATACATTCTAACTGGCCTGTGCTCATACCATATTTTTTTCTGCCCCCTCTTCTAGTAAACCATCATTTTTGTTAGATTGACAGAATTTATCTAAGCATAGTTCTATTGACAGTTAAGTTGTTGCTAACTTTTTCACTATTACTAATGCTGCTGAGATAAATATCATACATATTTGTATCATAGTTGATACTAACTTCTAGTTCATTTTTTAGTAGCAATTAAAAGCTGCCTCTCTGATATGTGTTTTGAAGACTATTTACTAAACTCCTCCTTCTTAGGTTGAATTATCTTCAGATGCTTAATACTTCAGCCACTTTTTGCTTGCCTTCTGATCTCACTTTTTATTCTCTACATTGCACTTTAATCTTGTGGCTAGAACTGGACCTAATGGATTCAGACAACCAAAAACAAAACTCATTATCACTATTAAATGCCTGTTATCTGACTCAGCCCTTTTTCATCCCGTGTTTGTCTAGTTTTCTAAGAAGCCTCTCCTTCCTAGTACACACTTTACTAGAAAGTAATCTTGTTTATTTTTGACATAGTAGAATGTTACCAAGGTCATTTTTCTTCACATTTCTTAGCAGTTTGGGTTTTTTTTTAACCAAAGTCATTTTGAATATTAATTATTTCCTCCTTGCTGTCCCGTGAAAACTTACTCTGTGCCCTTTCTCACAGTTTAGATGGAAACCCTAAATATGCCTCGTTACCCTTCCAACTGTGGTGGCCTGAGGTGACTCATAGCTGAACATGCCAGCCAAGAGGCACCTGTTGCTTCAGAAATGGAAAGGGGAAGGGGCAGTTTGATAAAAATGGGTCCTGGATATGCTGAGATTGCTCAATCTAGAAATAAAACCCATTGCATCTGTGCTGAAGACTCTTGTTTGTGCAAGTGTTAATGGTTATATTATTTTATTGGATTATCTATTGACTCTTAAATGGTCAAAGGTTCATTTGAGATTCATATAAAAGCCAGCTATTCCATGACACCTGCCTGGTGCAGTGCAGCAGGAAAGCTCACAGACTAGAGAGAAGTTGCCTGTGTTGTCTTTACAGAGTTAGAGGGGTACACTTCTGTCTTTAAATTATGAAAAAGAATAGTTGAAGGATTTCAGAGATAATAAAGTTTTGAGGGCATTAATGATTAGTTAAGTGTAAGTTTTCAAGGATGTTACTTGTTAAAAAAAAAGATTACTCATAAGTATAGAGTTAGTAAAGCAAAGTGCTGCTAGTGTAGTCAACCAGCTTCTTCAAGTTATCTTGCATGACATCCTTTTTTCTTTTATTTTTTTTAGATCAGTGTTATTGAGATATAATTCATACACCATACAGTTCCCCCCATTTCAAGTGTACAATTTCACTGGTTTTTAGGATACTCACAGATGTGTCCAACTACCACCACAGTCAATTTTAGAACATTTTCATCACCTCAAAAAGAAATCCCATACCCTTTAGCTATCCCTCCACCCTCATCCCCCACCCCTCCAACCCTACGCAACCACTAATCTGTTTTCTGTCTCTAGAGATTTCCCTGTTCTGGGCATTTCATACGAATGGAATCATATACTATGTGGTCTTTTGTGACTGGCTTCTTCAACTTAGCATAATTTTTTAAGGTTCATCCATGTAGTAGCATGTATCAGTACTTCATTCCTTTTTATGGCTAAATAATATTCCATTGTATGGATATACCACATTTTGTTTATCCATCTGTCAGATGATAGACATTTGGGTTGTTTACATATTTTGGCTGTTATGAATAATGCTGCTGTGAATGTTCATATGCAAGTTTTTGCATGCACATATGTTTTCATTTCTCTGGGGTATAAACCTAGCAGTGGAATTGCTAGGTTGTATGATAACCCTGTTTGATCATTTGAGGAACCACCAGACTGTTTTCCAAAGTGGCTGCACCATTTTACATGTGACAGTCTTTTTAATGATATACTTGGTTAAGTTTTCACTGGAATATATTTTCCTGCTTTTTTTTTTTTAAAGAAAAAGTTCATTAAAATATGATGGTGGCATTTTACCTTTAATGCAATTTCATTTTTACAAACTTAGAGCACATAAAAATCATGAAACTGGGTGTTTTCATCAGTTAGGAAATTCTCCCCATTAAAAAGCCTATTCTTGAAGTTTTTTTTTCAATCACAGCAAAATAAGGACCCCAGATACATACTAAGTTTTCTTCTGATATGAAGTTCTGCAATTTTATTTACAATACCTTATTCTCTTCTTTCAGATTGTATTTTCAAAATTTCTGCAGAAAACATGCATCCTTTCCAATAAGAATAAAACACAAACTATTAAATAAAACCACAGAGGTAGCATTAAACAGGGAAAAAGAGACTAAAGTATTTTAAGTTAAATTTATTATGAACTCAAATACTGACAATTTTACCTGGCAACTATTTCAGGTCTGTGATTCCTTTGGAACATTTTAATAAGGTACATTCTCCCTATTGATCTTTTAACTGGAAATCTCAATATAAGCTTTCCTTATTAGTGAAAACCACAAAATTATAATTAATTTTTAATAGTTTGCCATTACCCTTGTGGCTTTTGTGTTACAATTTATAGTGACTTAATCATGGCAAAAATGAACTAAAAGGATAGAGTAATAGTTAGGCCTGAAAGTCAATCAAATAAGGATATCTGTGCTTGTTTGATTATTGAGAAAAGTAAAATGTAAGATTTTCTGAGATACTGTAGGGCTCTTTTACTGTTACTTCTCATGAAAAGTCTGCAGGTCACATTCCTGGTACCATGAGTTCCTATATGATGTTAGTGAAAAGTGCCCAAAAAGGGGTGTAATTTTAGGCTATTGACGTTTGGGCTGAGAGTCAGTAGTGAATCTTCTGGAAGAATCCCTTTCTGGGTGGTTCATCTTATAGGAATTTAGATGCCGTATCGTACCAGAAGTCTATTCAATTACCAGAAGTCTATTTGATTACTTCTCTTTTCTTTAATTTTAATAATGCCTAGTTTTATTTGAATAATGCCTAGGTTTTTCTTGTTCTTTTGGGGTCCTAGGCTCTATTCCAAAAATATTTGAATTCATTATGGAATTCTAGCACTATTTTCTTGAGTTACAAACATCTTCATATTCTTATGCATGTTTACATTAGAGATACATGCAAAGGTGATTATTTATTTTTGGTGACCAGAAGGGCCAGATATTAGGGTTGATGCATAGAATTGTTACTAAAATGACTTGTTTCAAAGCAAGTGATTTCACAGGGTTTTATTATTAACTTAATCATTTGACTGTTGTTCATAACTCTATTAATTGTCATATGGAATTTGAAAAGTAAATTTATTTTTCAAAGTGTTTCATTGATTTCTTCTTCATGATGTATCTTCCTCATGCTGATAGAAAATGAAGCTACATTTAAAGAAAGTGTAAAGTTAAAATATATTCCTGGGCCCAAAGTGGCCTTGGCAGAACCCTAATTAAATCTCAGTCTATTTTGCTCCATTTGTTTAACTATTGTAGCAGATGACCTTTTTGTTTTGCACGTTTTGCTTTCTCTTTCTGAAGGGCAGAGATGTATTTGTTGGGCCAAGTTCTTAAAAAGCCAGTGGGCTTGCTAGCAGGTTTGTGGAGGTTCCCTGGGGATTGTCGTGAAGGAGGAGAGATTTGTAAACCTATGGTAGTCAAGCCACTGCAGCCACTTTAGAAGGTTGTATGAGCTGTTGATGATATGTACTGTAGAGCTAGGAATTGTTTATGCACATCCTTTTAGTCTCCTATCAGGAAGATAAGACCTAGTCTTAGACTCCAAAGCTAAAAAAGGGATAACAGAGGATTCTATGGAAGATATCTCATCCCCATTTTATTTAACTAGGAATTTTCTGTGTTTGAGTGTCTGTTAAGAGAGAAGAAGAATCATTTGGACAACTCAAAGATGTGTAGTTTGCTTTAGCGTACTGTCGGGGACCATACATACATGAATAGATACTTCCCTCCTGTCTCCAACTTCTTCTTAGCTCATCTCTACTGCCAGGTCACAAGCCCTGGCAAGAGAGAGGAAGTCCCCAGATTGTAATGGAAAATCTCCTCACAAATAATTTTAAATTATCTCTTATTTTGTGCTGAGAGTTAAGAGAATTGGGTTGTAGTTTCAAACTTGCCCTTAATTAACTGGTTGACTTTTGATAAATTGCCTCCAGTTGCTTCTCCTCATCTGGAAAATGAGGGCATTGGACAAGATGGTCTCCTCAGTCAGTCCCTTATAGCTCTCATGTTCTATGTTTATATGACTCTTTTTTGTCATAGCTGCTCCCAAAATTTGTACCATCGTTTTAATTTACCTTCTATCAGTTGAAGACCACTGCAGAGATTTGTTATGCCTACGTATGGTGACCTCTAGAGAGAAAAACTTTCAAGACCTTTGCTGTTTAACTCAAAGCTTTATCATAAGTACCATGGATTAACAGATTAGTTAGGAGGCCTTTGGCTGCATTTCTCAGAGATCCCAATTGAAACTTATTAGATAATAAGGGCATTATTGGCTCATATAACTAAATACAGAGGAAGAACAGGCTTCAGCATCAGTTTACTCCATTGTCTTAGGTTTCCAAAATTACCTCAGCTGTGCTCTCCACTGTGTGTTGGCTTCACCTTCAAGCTGTGCTCTCATTGCAACAAAATGACTATAGCAATTTTTTGCTTTGCATTCCTATATTATAAAAACTTCAGAGTTTCTCAACCTCAGCACTATTGACATTTTGGGCCAGATAATTCTTTATTGGGATTGGGGAGGGAGGATCTGCCTTGTGCATTGTATGATATTTAGGAGCATCCCTGACCTCTACCTACCAGGTGCTGGTAGCATCTTGCTTCTGAGTGGTGATAATAAAAAATGTCTCCAGGCATTGCAGGTGTTACTTGGTGTGTGTGTGTGTGTGTGTGTGTGTGTGTGTGTGTGTGTGCGCACACACTAAATCACTGTGGTTGAGAACCACTGGTCTAAAGGAAGACAGACCATTTCATCAGGTGGCTATCTTAAGAATTTCCTAAAATCCCTCAAATTGCCCCCCTTTTGTCTCATTGGCTCAACCTGGATCACTCCCCCATTTGTGAACCCATCACTGGTGAGGGGGATGGGATTTTCCTCAGATTGAGCAGGCCCACCACTGGAGCTAGGGATGGAATCAGCTCTCCTAAGACACGTGACTATGCCCCTCCTAAAGGAGGGGCCAATACCTAAGTAAAGTTGGCGGAAAGGGAGAATAAAAGCTGAACAGGAAACCAGAAATGTCCACTACCTCTGTATTCTAAATTTGTCTTTTTTGCTCTTCTTAGTGAGGATTATGGAAAGAACTTTAAGGATATTACAAATCTCATCAATAACACCTTCATTCGGACTGAATTTGGCATGGCTATAGGTCCTGAGAACTCTGGAAAGGTGAGATTCATTCACGTACATATAAACTTGTGCTAGATATCAAATGCAGGGGTGTCAGATATTAATATTGGAATGATCCACTGGTAAGCAGTAATGTATTTAGTATTTAGTTTAGTATTGCTGTATTTTAAACTTAAATATACTTGAATACTGATCACAAAGGAATGGAAATTAGCACACAGATTTCTTTTTTTTTTTCTTTTTCTTTTTTTGTCTCTTTTCAAGATGCACCAAAACCCTTCATAATTATGAAGCAGTTGTTTAGCATCGCTATGTAGACTCCCTAAGACAGTATTTTTAGTCTTTTGGAAAACTGACTAATCTCAAAACTGACCAGGCTTGAATGTCTACTTTTCTGGCTCCTCCTTTTCTTGTCGCCCTGGTGGGTGCCTGGTCACCAAACACAAGTGTAGAACCTGGATTATACTCAGGAATGGAAAACTACCCAGAAGAGGAAATATCTGAGACAGTGACGTTTTGCATGGAGGAAAACAAAGGACTTGTAGGAACGCTATCCAGTTATAAAGAGAAAGATGACGTCAAAAACTTGAAGGACTTAACTGCATCCTGGATGACAAAACTCAAAGTATGCGCATTACATTGGAAACAGAGAGACATCAGACTGTCAAGGATCAAAGCTTAATACAGGACGAAGAAAAATCTACAAAGAGTTTAAAATCTACAAAGAATTTTACTGAATGCCTCAAATTTCAGAGGTTCATTGCCCTTAATGAGGTTCCAGTTACTGAAGCAAAGATGAAGTCAGAAACACATCAGATTCAGAAAGAAAATGCTCGGCTTAAGAAAAAGAAGGAACAGTTGCAGCAGGAAATTGAAGTCTGGAAAAAGTACATGCAGATCTCAGTGAAGAAATCAAAACAGAGAATTCTCAGATTTGGAAGAAGCTCTGACTTATGGATATGATATTATGGATGTGAGCTCATTCTCATTGATAAAGTTTGAGATCTGCTTAATTAAAAAAAAAAACTCAGAAGGCTCAAATCGACAGGTGTGTACTGGCTCAATTCCGGATGATATTTTTTGATGAGACTGAGACTTGAGGAGTGGAGTGCAGCAACCAATCTGTTTCTGTAACTCTTCTTACTTTTGGAACTGAAATTTTCTTAACATCTGGTAAAAATGGTGCAAGGAGTTCCTGTGCTTTTTTAGCATTCATTGTACTCTAATCTGATCTTTCCTCTTCCTGATCAGGTGATCTTAACAGCAGAGGTGTCTGGAGGAAGTCGTGGTGGAAGAATCTTCAGATCATCAGATTTTGCGAAGAACTTTGTTCAGACAGATCTCCCTTTTCATCCTCTGACGCAGATGATGTATAGCCCTCAGAATTCTGATTATCTTTTAGCCCTCAGCACTGAAGTAAGTCCAGTTCAAGAACTTGTCCTGCCTTTTGTATTTTTATAGTCTTAATGTATATGCTGTCTTAAAAGGGCCCTGTAAGTAATGCTTTTCTTATTGGAGTTCTTTCTAGTGTCTCGTTATGGCATGAAGTGTATATTTTTTTGCATTTTTCCTATTTAGTAAAGGGCACATTTAGTAGATTTGCTGTTATCTACTCTAGATTAAGTATGATGTCTAGTGGTCATCACAATTCTTTTAAATGAATAAATGTGTGCTATTGGAGTAGTGAACTAGAAAACAGTTTGATGTAATCATTCTTGTAGTGTAAGGAACAAGCATAAATTGTCAGACTCCTAATTTTGTTATTGTTGCCTTGTATGGCCACACCACATTTTTATAATTTTTTTCTTTTTTGTTAGTTTCTCACTATATACAGCATATTAATTTCTGTACTTGTCGCTTATGTATTAAATACCCAAAGTCTCAGATCCCTGCATCTCTACCGCATTACCTTGCTTACCCCAGAAACCAGCATTCCTCCCTAGCCCTCCCACTTCTCTTCTGAAAGTTCCCTGAGGGACACATTCAGCTTTTTCTTTCCTGAAGATCCTGTCTCCCGTATCACGGATGTTAAAGTCCAAAAATGGCTGAGTTGCTAGACCATGATAATCATAATTAACTTTAATGTTTACATGGCTCTGTCACACACACACACACATCTTATTTCTTAAAGTGTGGTCTACTGACCAGTAACATCAGATAACATCTGGGGAGCCGGTGTAAAATGCTAACTCCTAGATGCCAATCCAGATGTAGTAAATCAATAGCTTTTGGTGGGGGATGGAGACTGGTAATTTTAGCAAGTTCCCCAGGTGAGCCTGCACCCTAAAGTTTGAGAACCAGTGCTCTGATGACTTGGCAGAAACAGGATCATCAACTGTGGACAAGTTGGCTGAGCCAAGGAGGGGAGGGATAGGGAAGATCAAGGGTACTGGAAGAGAGGTCTGGACTCTGAGCCTTCTATGGGTAGATCTTTGGGTAGAGATAAGGCTGGAGGGTTCAGGTTGCATCAGACTTATGCTTAGCCAAAAGAAGCCAAAGAAAGGAACCTAGATTGCTGGAGTAGGCTTCAGATCTTAGAGCAATAATTCCTGGAAATCGGCCTCCAGCAGCTTTAGCTGAAGGCCCTTCAAGGTAGCTAAGAGCTCTCCATAGGAATGGACAGAACCATACATCTCCCTTTTGACCACCCCATCTCCATTACCACATTTCTTAAGGTTATTAAAACAGCATTACCCTTAGGAAGAAGCAGGCAGTATCTGCTTTTATACCTGAAATTTTCTCCAATTATGGGTAAGTTTGAAATCAGGTAGAAAAGATGGGTCAATTTGTACTAAAGTACAAGTGAGTGATAGCAGCTCCTTTCCTGTCTTTTTAAATAGAATTAGTGAAATTATAAAGTGCTGAGAGGTGAACATTACCTAAGGAGGAAAAGTTATAGAAAGGAGAATGGTGGTTGAGGGTAGGGGCAGCCCTGAAGATAAGTTCTGTCTAGAGCAGTCTCATTTAACTTCAGCTGAACTGGGGCATCTCTGTCCCACCTTCACTGTAGCTGGGCTTGATAGGCTCCTATTGCCAATGGAATTGACATTGTCAAACTTCATCTATTAAGTCTCTATTGCATTTGCAAGTGTTAGCCAGTCCCTCCTTTGGGAACTCCACTTGCTTATCTTCTGTGGCATAACACCTTTTAGTTCTTCTTCTACCTTGCTGGCCTTACCTTCTTGGTCTCTTTCTTAGGCACCTTTCAACCTACCTTGAAATACCCACTGTTCATTTCACTCTGAACAGTCTCTTCCATTATCCCATGTCTCTAACCCTGGCTTTCTCCTAGAGCTTCAGATTCCTATCTTGCTGCCCCCTGGGTATCTCTAGCTGAATGTCCTACAGGAATCTCAAACAGTCTAAAACTAAGCTTCTTCCTTCCTCTTCTCTCAGACATTCTCTTCTTTCCTTATTCCTTATGCTAATTTATGATACTGCAGTGCATCCTGTTCCCAACCAGAATCCCAGGATGATCTGTTTCTACACACACGCACACACACACACAAACACACACACACACACACCACCCTGCCCCATGGCAAAAGTCACCCAATTCTACTGATTCTAGCTCCTAAATTCTTTCTGAGTCTATTCGTTATCACTGTAGTTCTTACTGAACTAATGTGGCCTCTTCGTTGTTTTTCCTTCTTCTAGTTTGGCCCCTCTGAAATACATCTTTCCCATTCTCATCTTAAAAAAAGCAGAACTAACCATGTGACTCCCCTGCTTAAAACCCCTCCATAGAGGGCCTCATATGCAATAAAGACCAGACTTCTCACATGGCATTGAAGGAAAGCTCTCCGTGAGCTGTCTTCACCTCCCTCCTAGCATTAGCTCTTCCTTTTTTCACCTTGGAATTTGTGCTCCATTAATGTCCAATGGCTTTTAGCTTCCTACACTCTCTGCTGTATTTTAACACCTCGTCTCCCCGTGTACCTTCTTTTGGTTACATTGCTCACATTTAAGATTCAGTTCAGCTGTTTTCTTCAGGAAACCCCCCTGGTGCAATGCCTGCCTTTCCCCATTCCTACCCCAGGCTGTGTTTCCGTAACACTTACCATGCTGTATTGAACTTTCCTCTTTTCTTATCTATGCTCCTTGTTAGACTGTGGGCTCCTTGAGAACAGGGAGTGTGTCTTATTCATCTTTGTATCCCCAATGCAACATCTGGTACAGTGCCTGGCACATAGTAGGCACTTAATGGGCCTTTGTTATTCTGAGCTTTCAAGATCCTGAAGGGACCTGGATAAACTGTGTGTGTGTCTGTGGAGCTCAGGCAGCTCGGATGTAACTTCATTGTGTGTTTTTACTGTCCTGATGATTAAATATGAATTATTAAAGGTCATACAAGCAGCTGCACAGGATAAAGCTGGAATTTTGATAAGTCATTTATAATCTTTCAGAATGGCCTGTGGGTATCCAAGAATTTTGGGGGAAAATGGGAAGAAATCCACAAAGCAGTATGTTTGGCCAAATGGTGAGTAACAGAAGACTCTGTCTGTGCAGAGCCCTAAACCTTTCCTGACAGTGCTGCCAGAAGTCATAGAAATAAATATTGAGCACTTACTATGTGCCAAGTACTCTGCAGGGTGCCATAAGGGATACCAGAGAGGTGTATGACACAGACACTGACCTGGAGGAGCTTCTAATTATGCTGAGAAAAGAAGACCTAGTCTCACTAAATGTTAGAATATAAAGTATAAAATAGGGTATGTGACCAGGTAGGTGCTGCCTGCAAAAAGTTTATTCTCCATAAATGGTGGCTTCCATTGGGAAATCATAAAATACAGCTTAAATTTGGGGACTTTTGTGCATCTCTGTGCCTAGATTCATACTCTCTCATCTAGAGATCCATTTCAGTTATGTAGAACACAGCAAGGAATCAGGAAGAAAGCCAGAGTCACACTGCCGTGCACCAAAGCCCATGCATTTCTCTCATTGGGACCCCTTTCCCCACTTTTGAACTCCTGCTCGAAGACAGTGTAGTGAAGGGCACTCTTACTTGGAGCCAAGTCACCTTTGTTCTAACCTAGCTCTACTGCTAGTGAGTGACGTAACCTCTCTAGACTGAGTTTTTACCTTCTGTGAAAGGGAATTTGGGGAATTTGAGAGCCTATTTTAAAGCCTCTTTCTTCTTTCCTTTTGGTTAATTTCATCAAATTTGTTAATCTGGCTTCCCAGTTCATAGCAGATTGCTGGAAGAGCTGGGGTACGTGACTGCTAATGACAAGCACATGACAGCATTATAATTGATAGCCTGAGAGCTAGAAGGAGGCTGGAAAAATGATTTAAAAACAGACAAAAACTTAGAGTATATAACAGTAGGTGATTATTTAGTACCGGATCAAGAAAGTACACATACTTCAGTAACTTCTGATGGGAACACTGTATTATAGTTTGATATAATTGAAGTTCATGATGGAGACCTACAGTCCCAAGAAAGAGTTTAATATTTGATATGCTTTACTGAAAAAGTCAAGAAAATGTATAATACAGATTCAAAATATATCTACCAAAATTAATTAAAATATAAACCATGTTATTTAAAGCGGACCTTTTCAGAAAAATGCTGGTTAAATGAGATTTTGCAAAACCTCTGTGGTACACATCCCACATCTGCTTTCATTTTCTATAATTTAATAAATTCTACACAATTTTATCAGGAAGGAAGTAATTTTTAAGTAACCAAGTTAACAAATTGTTTTGCTCCTGATGGACCTAAAATACATAGAATGTGTTCCAGTAAGAGTATAGTCATCTTGACCATTAAAACTAATCTTTGAAACTAAAAATTTATTTTTAAATGGTATTATATTTTGTATCTTACGCAAAGTTTTCTAGTTTTGTAATGAGTGTTTTTGTTTAGTGTCTAAATACAAGATCGCAGTTTGCTCATCTTTTAGATCTTTGATCTCTAAGAATTTACAACCTAAAGTTCTGAATGAACACGCTGAGACCCAGCACCTGTTGCTGTTGGTAATCTATGAGTACTATCAGAATCTGAATCTAGTTCTCTGCAAACTCCCTTTCCAGGTTACAATTTAAATAATTCAGCCTCTGACTTAGTTGTTTACTTGAGATGAAAGAGCTAAATTATTTAGTTCCTACAAAGTATTGAACTAAGTTCTGAGGGGAAACAACAAAGCATAAAGCTTAGTACCTGCTCTGAAGAAGCCAACAGTGTAGTAGGAGAGTTAAGGCATATACTATGCAATTAAAATAACTAAATAGGAGACAAATGAGCACTAAGCGGCTGGTGCAGAATGGCACAGTGCTCTAGAACAGGGTTTCTCATCCTTGGCACTACTGTCACTTTGGGCCAGAAAATTCTTTATATTGGGGGGCTCTCCTGTGCATTGTGGGATGTTAGTAGCATCCCTGACCTCTACCCACCAGATGCTAGTAACACCCCACTGCCAAGTTGTGGCAACCAAACTTGCCTCCGGTTGCGAACCACTGTTCTAGAAGTTTGCAGCAATGAAGCGTTCCGGCTAGAGAGACAGGGAAAGCTTCAGGGATGAGCCATATTTTAAGCTGGAGCCTGAAGATTTTAGAGGGTAAGACTTACATAAGAGAACAGCATTTTAGGAAGGAAACTGTGAGCAGAAGAGGCAGATTTGGAGAGGGTAAGTAGTCCGGTTTGACCAGCTGGAGGAGTTCACATAAAGAAGCTGTGGACTGTGAAAACTGTTTGGGGCCAGGCTATGGGAAACCTTGACTGTTCAGAGAATGAAAGAATTGGGTATATAACATCTGAGAAGACTCTCAGCTGGTTCTTGTGCCTGAAGTTCAGTACACTTGCTTGGGGCTTTGTGACTCAGGTGACCACAGTCTATTAGCCGTCTTGAACCATTTCCCTATCTTTGCCTCGTTGTAGGGGATCAGAAAACATCATCTTCTTTACCACCTATGTGAATGGCTCCTGCAGTAAGTATATTTTAGTCTCAGAAGAGAATGTTCTGTTGTCCATTCATGGTAGAATATTTTGTGGTATATGAGGTAGAAACAAAAGATCCTTCCATTCTTCTGAAATTTTCATAACTAAAGATAGGGGTTAAAGATTTTTTTTTAATCTTGAAGGTACAAATCAAATTACTACACTGTGTTCCAGATAACCTTGTCAAATAAAAGCATAGGCTATATGTAGAGGCAGTATACTTAATTTTAGCAGTGCATTTACATAAAGCATTACATATTAGGCTACAAACAGTAACAAATTGAAGTACATGGTGATTTCTATAAAACAGCATGAATTGTATTTGTGTTGGTAGAAGCAATTGGCTTCCCAATCAGTGGCACAGCTTCAAAGGAGAAGCAGAATCTTTCATTTATTCATTTGACAAATATTTGATTACTTATTCTGTGTTAAACACTATTCTAGGGATGTAGAGAACAAGATACCTAAGGCCTCCTCTCATGGAGCTTGAATTCAAATAGAGATGTCATATGATAAACAAGAAGGTCAAAATTCAAACAAGACAATTTAAAGTAGAATAAGTAATTTCAAACTGGAACATGAAGAAAGTAAAGTAGAATGCTATAGCCACGATACTTTTATGCAACACTGATGAGAACTATGTAAACTCTACCTTTCTGCCCAGTGTAAAATGTCACATGTATAAAATAAAACACAAATATGAATTTTCTATGTAAAGCCTTATTACATTTATATTGTCACTTGATCAACATACATAAAACACCTATTTAGAACTAGAGGCTTAATAGTAAGTGAAATGTTAATTAATATTTTGTCTTGTTTAAGAAGCTGACCTTGGAGCACTGGAATTATGGAGAACTTCAGACTTCGGAAAAAGCTTCAAAACTATTGGTGTGAAAATCTACTCATTTGGTCTTGGGGGACGTTTCCTTTTTGCCTCTGTGATGGCTGATAAAGTAGGTATTTGCCTCTTCAGGTTCAGCTATTTCTGTGAATATTCCTCGTATAGATCCCCTTTTCTATTGAGTATTGACAGTTTCTTGTTTCTTTGCAACATGTAATACCCCTTTAATGTATGAGAATTATTCTTTTTATAGAAGCTGATTGACTTTTCTGGGCTAATCTGTTTTCACTTTGACCTGCTATCGTCCTGCTAATTCTGGTATCTTTTTTGAGATATGTAGACCCAGTATTTAGGCTTTGCTCAGACATGGATATCTGGAAAAAAGCAAACTATTGCTCATTATCCAGTAATAATAATAATAATGGAAATAGATCACATTATTGAGCACCTGCTAGTGCTAGGTGCTATTCTAGGTCCTGGGAGTATAGCAGTGAACAAAACAGATAAATTTCCTGCCCTCAGAGTTCCTATTAAGTGGAGAGAGAGATACTAAACAAGTAAATATGATATAACATCAGGTAAAGGTAAAAGCTATGAAGAAATAAAGCAGAGTAAGGAAATAGGGAGTGACAGGAACCGGAGCCATGCTATTTTAAATAGGTTGGTTTGGATGGGCAATCTGAGACCCGAATGAAGTGAGAGTATAAGCTACATAGTCATCTGGGAGAAGAGTGGGCTGAGGAAGAAGCAAGTGCAAAGCGTGTTTGATATATTGAAGAAAGGGGAGAAGAGCATTGTGGCTGGAGCACAGAGAAGAGTTGTTGGAAGTGAGGTTATGAGAGGGAAAGCCAGGGGCCGGATCATACAGGGATTTCATAGGTCACGATTAACATCTTGGTTTTTATTCTTATATGTTGGAAGCTGTTAAAAGGTTGTGAGCAGAGAATGATGTGGTTTGGCTTTTCTTTTACCACAATAGGTGTGTGTAGAGTAGCCTGACAGGGAGTGAGAATGGAAGCAGTGAGAGCAGCTGAGAGGCTATTACAGTTAAATCCAACTGAGAGAGACAGTAGTTTGGAGCAGACTGTTAACAGTGGATGAGGGAGAAGTGGTAAGATTGTGGATATATTTTTTCAAACGTATTGCCAATAGGATATGCTGATGGATTAGATATGGGTTGTGAGAGAATGAGAGGAACCAAAGAAAACTTTAGAATCTTTAGCCTGAGCAACAGGGTGAATAGTGGTGCCATATACTGAGATGGCAAACACTGCAGGAGGAGCAGGTTTGTGTTAGGCAAATCAAGAATCAGCTCTGGTTATGAGATGCCTATTAGATATTTCAGTGAAAATGTCAAGTAAGCATTTAGGCATATAAATCTCTCAAAATTATATGGTATTTAAAGCCACATGACTAGGTATCTTCTAGAGGAATGAGAAAGGGTGCAAAAGGACTGAGCAA
Organism: Choloepus didactylus; assembly: GCF_015220235.1. Taxonomy (NCBI): domain Eukaryota; kingdom Metazoa; phylum Chordata; class Mammalia; order Pilosa; family Megalonychidae; genus Choloepus; species Choloepus didactylus. Next base: position 131,636,864 of record NC_051308.1, read on the forward strand.
GCCCTGGATCCTCTTTCCAGGTTGGAAAGAGGAGGAGAGTCCAGCAAAGACTGAGAGGGAAGGGACCAGTGAGATTGGGGGAAATCAGGACAGTGTGGTGTCATGAAAGCAAAGTGAAGAAAGTGTTTCAAGGAGGTGGAAATGATCAGCTGTGGTAAACTCAGCTGAAATGTTGAGTTAGATCAGTTCTGAGGATTGTCCTTTGGATTAGACAAAGTGGAGGCTGTTGGTGACCTTGACAAAAGCACTTTCACTGGAGTAGTGTGGTTAAAGGACCGATACAGTGGGTTCAGGGAGAATTAGAGATGGGAAAGTAAACACAGTAAGTACAGATAGCTCCCTGGAGCAATTTTGTAATAATCTTCTCAACAACTGTATGAGCTCATACCATTATCTCAATTATATAGATGAGGAAACCAAGTAACTTGCCCAGAGTCACCCAGTGGTCTAACCCTCGTGGAAGTCAGACTGATTCCAGAGGGAGCCTTTTAACCACTATGCCATACTGCTGCTGTCTGCAAAATTTAAATTCTACTATGGACTTTGAACTCTAGTTCCTACCTTTAATAAAAAGAGTAAGATTCAAAATAATTGAACATCTAGGTATAAGTTAAATGTACTAGTCAATGAACTTTACAGAGTATATTTAACATAAGGAAGCGCTGGGATTAATTCTCATGCCTTGGCTAACTGTCTAGTAGCTATTTTAAGTTATTAATCAGAGAGTTAACGGTCTTCTTAACAGACACCTTTTAACAGCTAAATACTCCTTGATTGGTTTTCTTATAGAAATATCTGACTCTCCTTGGCCTCTTCCCAGCCCATGCATGTTCTCTTCATTATGGTTATTCTGAGAGGCTTCCTTAGAGAGGAGGCGTGTCACATCTTGACTTCCCCTTGGATCTCCCAAGCATGGTTTTCCTCTCTATTTTCTTGACCCTAATTATCTGATTTTTTAGTTTATGCCAGGACTACCTCAAACTATTATACAGCAGTAATCATTTTAAGAATCATCTGAGCAAGCATATGAAAATGCCTACAAAGCCAAGTTAACGATGGTCCCTTCAAACCCATGGCTCTGTTGAAGAAATTGGAATGTCAGAGCTTGGAAGGATTATATTTTACAGGGCCATATCAGAACAAAGAAGCCAAAGAGGACTGTCTTACAATAGAATGAATTGTTTTGTCGCCTGGAACTTTGCTAGAGGTTATGAATTACTGTGGTAATTAGTACTGGGGACCTTTCGTATATAACACTTATACCCAGTGGAGAAATTGATAATTATTAATAACAATGTTGTTATCCACGTCCTTGCATATGGCATCTTGGTAGAAATTAAAAGATACATATTGCATTTGTTCCAGGATACAACAAGAAGGATCCATGTGTCAACAGATCAAGGTGACACTTGGAGCATGGCCCAGCTCCCCTCTGTGGGGCAGGAACAGTTCTATTCTATTCTGGCAGCTAATGATGACATGGTGTTCATGCACGTGGATGAACCTGGAGGTAAAGGCTTTGCAGTGGCTCTCCCTGAATGTATAGAGTTGAGCTTTGCGTAGCTTTCCTTCCTGCGTGTCAATTTGTCCGCTTACTGCTGTGAATTTGTTAGTGTCTTACTGAATACCTTATCTTAGAGATAATATATAGCCGCCATTAAAAAGGCTACTTATTTTGACATTCTAACATAGCTTGCCTGTATTCTCAAGTCTTCTAGAGCAGTGTTATTCAAAGAATGGTTGGTGGACTGTTCTTAAATTTACAAGCTGTGTGATAAGTACAAAATAAATTGAGAGCAAGCATTTAGAAACAATTACAGTCATTTGACAAAGTAATTTTATGCCTGTTGAATCTAATAATTTAAAAGTCAGGGCTTATTATATGTCTTTTCTATTTCATGTGTCTGGTATTTAATGTTTATTGTATTTTATGAAAGTAAAGCATTGATTTGTGACATAGTGGAAATAAAAAAAAAAAAATGACCCTTCACCACAGATAGTTTGATAAGCCTAATATAAAGATTTTGAGATACCTAAGATATGAATCTAAGTATAGTACTCTGCCACCAAAATATAACTGGAAGGAGCTTTTCTGTAGCATCTGATTAACTTATTCAAAAAACTAAGCATCTACCACATGCCAGGCAGTAGGCGGGGTACGAAAATTAAAGATGTGCATGAAGATCTTAAGGATCAAACTTTGATTAATTCTCAGGTTTGTGTCTACCTCATGAGGAGATACAACTTGCTAATGTGTGCAGTCCGTCGTGTGTATGGTTGGACTGTTGTTTTTCTCTCTATTCTCTCCCAGGACTTAGTGTTTTTGTTTGTTTGTTTGCCTGTTTCAGATACTGGGTTCGGCACAATCTTTACCTCAGACGATCGAGGCATTGTCTATTCCAAGTCCTTGGACCGACATCTCTACACGACCACAGGTGGGGAGACAGACTTCACCAACGTGACCTCCCTCCGCGGAGTCTACATAACAAGTGTGCTCTCAGAAGGTGAGTCTCGGCCCAGCTGTCCTGTTGCCCTGCCCTTCAGCTGACCTCGGCACTTGAGGCTTTTGGGGAGGCTGATGGTCCTGTTGCCCCAGTCATGTTGGCTTACCCAGCCAGGAAGCCCAGCCATGTAAATTCTGGCTCCTTATTTTAAATAAGTTATGGTGGCTAAGACTACAGAGAGCAAAGCAATAGCAGGTAGAAAGACTTTTTGGATTCCATATTGTTTTGTTTATAGGGTCACTTTTCTGTGTTGGGAGTTGAGGCCCATAGGAGTGAGCAAGAGTTTGAACCAGTTCCTGCTTTGCCCCTTGAAGAGGGCGCAGCAGTAGCCAACCCATATTCTTCTTGTGTTTTAGTCGAGGCTCTACAGAGCTCACCTTTCCTGAGGCCCAATTATATAAATACACACGTTACTCTAAAGTACAAAGATTCTTAAAGTTTTATTTATGGATTTATTTTTTATTTTTTGGTTGGAGGTAGGGGTTACAGTCTGCAGTGTTCTGCAAGGGTCTAGGCAGTATGCCATACTCATGACCCACCCTTGCCCCGTCTCCTCTCTGACCTCACCTTCAGCTCTTTCCTCCTCTACTCACTCTGCTCCAGTCACACCAGCCCCTTGCCATTCCTTAAACACACCAAGTGCACACATGCCTGGCTTAAGGATTCGTACTGGCTGTTCCCTCTGTTTTTCTGGATATCTGCAAGACTGACACTTTCCTCCTTTGAGTCTTTGCTCATATGTCATTTTCTCAATGAGAACCATCAAGACTATCCTTTTTAAAATCCTAATCTGCCCTCACCCTCCACCCCACAGAACTCCAACCCCCTTTTGCTGTGCAAGTTTTGTCCCACAGCATTTATTTTCTAATGTGCTATATAATTTACTTATTTACTATGCCTAGTGTTTGTCTCACCCTACTAGAATGTATATATCATAAAGATTTTTGTCTGTTTTGATCACTGATATATTCCTGAAGGCTTAGAACAGTTTCTGTCTTGGTAACTGCTCAAATATTTATTGAATACATCAATTTTCCTATTTCCTTCATTTGCTTCCTTGTTTATTTTTCCTTGGAAAGTTCTAAATTTAAACCTGCAACAGTTTATATCATTGAGAATAGAGAATGGGGAAGAGACATGATGGGGCAAAAAAGTTTTTAGAGGGATAAGATATGGGGTAGTGGAAAGAATATAATTAAGAATTATTAATTCAGATTTATGCACACAACAGTCAATTCTTGAGAGCCCTAAAACAAGTCAGGTGTCATACCATTCTCTGAGTAAAGATTAGGATGCCTTCCCATTGTAGATTTTGCCTTCAGGACAAGCAAATAAAGGAAGAGAATGTACATCAGCATGTTCATCTTGATAAGGAGATAAAAGGTACCTTTTTATCAGGAGTACCATTCCTAGTTGATTTCTGCAATCCATTGGATCCTATTCAGATAGGAAACTACTAGTCATGGTCCTCTAGGGAAACAGAACCAACAGGAGATATCTGTAAATATGAGATTTTATAAAATTATCACACACAGCTGTGGAGGTGCATGAGTCTGAATTCCCTAGGGCAGGCTGCGAGCTGGCAGCTCCGATGAAGGTCTTTGGTGAACTCCCCAGGAGAGGCTGGCTGGCTGAAGGAGAAATGAAAGTTCTTTCTTCTCCCTTAAAAGTCTTTAACTGATTGGATTAAATCTAGCTGATTGGATTCTCTCATTGCAGAAGACACTCCCTTAGGTGATCGTAGGTGTAATCAGCCACAGTTGTAATCAGTTGACTGATGTTTTAATAAACCAGTCTTCTGGTTTATTAAGCAACCACAAAATGTCCTTGCAGTAATAGTTAGGCCAGTTCTTGCTTGACCAGACAACTGGGCCCCATCACCTGGTCAAGTTGACACATGAACTGAACTATCACAGAAACCTTCTTAACATATCATATTTAGAGTTGAAAATCTCTTGGAAGCTTTTTTTCTTTCCTGATTGATTCATATTGGATACCCAACCTTGTAAGGTGTGTAATTGCATCTGTCCCTTGCAATTCAGAAACTAAAATGCAGGGCTGCTCAACTACTCAAAAACACTGAGGTATTTTGTTGAGGGTATAAGCCTGTGGGACTCCAGAGTTTTAATGCTGTTCTAAAGTCACAGTTAAGAGAGAGTTATGCAGTGTTAAACTGAATTTAATCTTCTAGTGTATCAGACTTTCCACATTCTTTTTGCATTCAGATAATTCCATCCAGACTATGATAACTTTTGACCAAGGAGGAAGGTGGAAGCACCTGAGGAAGCCTGAAAATAGTGAATGTGATGCCACAGCAAAAAATAAGAATGAGGTTTGTTTACTCCAGCTATCATATGTACTTATAGCAAAGCAGCTGTTCTGTTCTACTTTAACCAGAGCCCATGATTTTGGTGCTTTGTACTTAGTGTCCAAAGCTTAAGATGCAAAGTTTGGAAATGAGAGTAATTAAATTTACATAGAATTTTGGAAATAGGGACTGTGAAGAAAGGTCCAAATACTGGACTATTTACATTTTAAAGAAAAATAAAACTGAGGGGTAATGATTTGTGTTTTGCTAAGCTGCTGAATGAAAACAGAATGGACCCTATCTAATCCTACCAAAAGCCACAGCCAGTCACCAGCAATGCAGAACTGTGCCGGTCAGAAACAAGTTGAAGGGGACTCAGCCTTCTCCTTGTGCCTGAGCTCCCCAGAGCTGGTGGGTGGATGGTGCTCTGCTTAGCACGCATGGAAGCAGGAGCAGACCCCCTGAGGAGAGACTGGGGACTGGATGTACAAAGGAGTTGCTCCAGGAGATTCCAGAAATGACAGGTCTTGACAGGCAAGAAAAAAGAAAAAGAAAAGCAAGTTTTTTTGTCTTGTCTCTGCAGAATTTGCGAGGAGCTTGGGGGAACACTGGGAATTTTCTTCAAAAAATGACAGGGTTGGTAGTTCTTGAACTCTCCTTGGGGTACCTGCTGCTTGTATCAGCACTCTGCTTTCCAAGGCTGGGTTTTTGTTTTGTTTTATGAGCTTCAGACAGTGTGAGATAAAGTGTACCTATACCACCCCAACATGCTCTCTCCCTTCTGTACCCTCAGAAGTGCTGTTGATTCTGTCTTCACCTCCAGCTCCTTTTTTTCCATCCCTCTGCCTTGCCCTTGCCCTGTGCCTGTCTTCCTCACCTGGAACCTGACAGATATGGCAGCCTCTTCACTTGCCACCTTCAGGTTTCTCTTGCCTCCTCAGCCTCTGACCTGGTGAATGAAGAGCCTCACCTGTCGGGCTCTCTTCTGCATCTTCACGGTCGCGGTACATTTTGTCATGGACTCACCCCTTGTTGTAACCCACTGCTACTCCCTCAGCACCCTGCACACGCCCCCACCCCCGCCTCTGTGCCTTGCTCACGATATTCCTGGGGGGAAGGTGTGCCTGTCTGCTTTGCCCCTGATTGTCCACCAGTGGAAGTCCCAATCACCCTCAGTGCCCATCTTCAGATAGGACTAATCACCCCGCTTCATTTCACTAATAGTTTGTGTGAACCTCTTTTAAAAGCACTTTCATTCTGCTCTATACCTCAACTTGTTTCTGACATAAGTTTCTTAAAGACAGGACTGAGTCTTATTTCCAGTCACGACAGCATCTTGTATAGTGTCTGTCATACATTCGGTGTTCATCAAGTTTATTTGGGTGGACTCATACTTTAAACATTGGTCAGAGGCTTTGATGTAATGCAAGAAAAAAAATTAACTAGGGCAGATTACACATGAGAAAAGAATTGCATAATTTGCTCCCAACTATACTAATGCTTTTCAGAATCAAGAGTATCCCAGTGAGGTCCAGGTTAAGTTCAAAGCTTTATTAGAAGGCTCAATGAGAAGGATAAAGAAATTGCACCTTTGGTTTGAATCTAAGCCCTGGTTTCTTTTCACAGTGCAGCCTTCATATTCACGCTTCCTACAGCATCTCCCAGAAACTAAATGTTCCGATGACTCCACTCTCAGAGCCTAATGCTGTGGGCATAGTCATCGCTCACGGTAAGGAGCCCTCCTACTCCCCGCCACGTGCCGGAGGAGAAGCTGAGCTCACTGTGGTGCTTTGGCAGAATCTCTTGCAGTGGTGACAATACTTTGGGGTTTTCACAGACCCCCATCCATGACAGCACCATCACTTCTCCCCTTCCCAAATCTTCTGTGGCTTCTTTTCTCCAACAAGAGTCCCCTTGGGAAATGACCAGAAGAAATTCATTCAAAATTATTCTCTCAGCAGTAAACCTCTCTGCCGCATAGCCAGTCTGTGACGATGGCTTGATGGATTGTGTTGCAGGTAGCGTGGGGGATGCCATCTCAGTGATGGTCCCGGATGTGTACATATCAGATGATGGTGGTTATTCCTGGACGAAGATGCTGGAAGGACCCCACTATTACACCATCCTTGATTCGGGAGGCATCATTGTGGCCATCGAGCACAGCAGCCATCCTATCAATGTGATTAAGTATGCATGAGCTCAGCTCCACCCGCACTATCTTCCTGGAGGGCAACTGTGGGAATGGTTTCCAGTTTATTGGAAGAGAGGTGCAGACCTCAGTTCAGATTTTTGTACTTTACAGAACTCTAGGGAAGGTTCTTAAAGGGATTACATTTAGACAACTCCAATTAAATGGCTTTGCTTGTTAGTCTCACTCCCCCTAGCTAACATACTGTGTCACTTAAAAATATTCTTTCTCTCCACAAAAATAGTATAGAAATGCTTAAGCAATGACTCCTTAAGGAACAAGTTATTATAAAATAACTTTGTTGATTTAGAAGTCTCTTCTTACCTGGCTTAACACCCTCTCTTTCCTTGGAATTTTTTTAAAGATGTTTACTTCCATACTCTCTCTGAGTGAATCCCTTTTCCCTATGCCATTAATTATAGGCATTCAAAATTAATGTAATTGTCAGTCAGCAAGCCCTCATTTAAATACAAGGGCTCTTCTCTGGTTTAGGATCAAACAGGGGTGGTTTCCTGGTGTTCCAGGCATGTGATCCTCTGTCACCATCTTTCTCCAATTGTGGTTTCAGGTTCTCCACGGACGAAGGTCAATGCTGGCAAACCTACACGTTCACAAGGGAGCCAATCTACTTCACTGGCCTAGCTTCAGAACCTGGAGCGAGGTCCATGAATATCAGCATTTGGGGTTTCACAGAGTCTTTCCTGACCCGCCAATGGGTATCCTACACCATCGATTTTAAAGAGATCCTTGAAAGGAACTGTGAGTGCCTCCTTTGGCTTTTTCTACAACTAATTTTTCCAAATACCAATTTGGTTTAATTTCTTTTAGCTGGAATAAGCAAATGCTCACAAAAGGAGATTGAAGGATGTTCTGTGTGGGTAAGCCAGTAATGGAATGGTGTCAGAGAAGCAGCTTCTCTGTGGACTTACACTGCTTAGTAGAAATATAATGAAGGCCACATGTACAATTAAAAATTTTCTGTTAGAAACATTATAAAAAAATAAAAAGAAAAGTGAAATTAATTTTAATAATATAATTATCTTAATATATCCAAAATATTATTTCGACATGTAAGCAATATTAAAAATCATGAGACATTTTACATTCTTTTTTTCAAACTAAGTTTTGAAAACTTACAGTGAATCTCAATTTGGACCAGTCATATGTGGCTAAGGCTACCACATAGGACAGCTTAGCTTTGCAATGTTAGAAAAACCTCCATATTTTTTGAGACTTTTTTCCTGTTTATAAGGATAATGCATGCTTGTGTTTGTCTAAAATAATTTCAAAACATTTCAGGGTTTTTACCCTGATTAGGGAAATACATTGGAACTCTAAAGAGGAAACTTTAGAGAAAACCATGTTGCAAAGAGCATCTAATGAATTGTGTTATATGTTGAAATATTGAAGTGAAGATGTTTTCATGCAAAAAGTTTTGATTTGGATGTCACTCACAGTATGAAGTCCAAACTGACCATTTCAGAGTTCTAGGGTTTCAAACTAGAAGAAGTGTCAAAGGCCCAGAAAATGGCTTCAGAAAAGGAGTTAAAATGTTCCTTGCAAGGTGTTCCTAAAGGATCACAGGCAAACTCAAACCTCCGATACCAAAGATGCTGACATTGCACTGAAAAAAATATGTAGGATTAAAGAAAAAACTGGAGAAAAAGTTACCACCTTGTGACCTTTAGTGACGTGCTAGCATTATGCAATAACAGACTTCAGTAAGTTTCAAGACACTTTAGTTGAATTTTGATCCTATTAGACAGTGGTGTGGATGCATTTCCTCAAAATGGTAATTCAGTGACTATGGAAGAGGTAGCAGCTCTTGGTTTGGACCTTACTTTTCTAGAAATTGTTGTAAATATGATTTAATACCTGAGAGTTATTCTTATCTTAATTCATTAAATAGGCTCTAAAGGAGCTGACTTACAAGTTTTTCCCCTCAGTAGACAATTCTACACTTACCTCTAAAGTTTAACCCATAGTCATTAAAAGATTTGTTAAGAACCTGCTCTTTAACAAACTCTATTTTGGTCTTTCTTTCCCAAAGGATAAAAACCTAATCCACAGTCTTTAGGTCATAGCCTTTGCACTGTTTTTCCAGGAGCATATAATACAGTATACTAAGCCAAAAACTGTTATCATCAATGGTTTACCTTTATGAGCCAGTCCACTAGAGTCAGAAATCTAGGAAGAGAATGTTTTCCTTTCTGTTTAAGGCAAACTAACCCATAGTGAAATTGAACCCATGCTCTTGGCTAATTGGTATTTTGTCCTAAATTAGAAAACTCCATGACCCTGAGTAGAAAATCCTCTATTGCTTACCTCTGACAGCTCCCATTGGTGGAGGGCATGGGTGTCCACGACATATGAACAGCAGTCTCTTAGTTTGGAAGGAACTCCAGAGGTCCTCTGTCCAGCTTCCCACAACAAAAAAAACCAGCCTTTTTATGGTGCTAAATGGATGATGACATGGAAAGAATCCTCTTGACGCGAGATGATGTCAGTTGCTAGTAGGCCCTAGACTAATGTAACTTTGCAATTCCAAAATGAAGCAGTAGGTTGAGTCAGACTCTCCCACTTTCCCTCTCCTTGCTCTTCCTATAGCCTGACAGCTGCCTCACGTGGGAGGGTTCTGTGGTACGCAGTTTCCTGAACAGCCTGTCTGTCCTTTAGGTGAGGAGAAGGACTATACCATATGGCTGGCTCACTCCACAGACCCTGGAGATTACGAAGATGGCTGTATTTTAGGCTTTAAAGAACAGTACCTACGGCTACGCAAGTCGTCCGTCTGTCAGAATGGTCGAGAATACGTTGTAACCAAGCAGCCGTCCATCTGTCCCTGTTCCTTGGAGGACTTCCTCTGGTATCAGCATTCCTCAGATCCCTTCTCTTAGCCCCTTTCCCTGTTGGATGGGGTGAAAGATAGTTGTGTTATAGGCTGAAAGATGAATCCTTTACTTCCTTGTCTTCCCTAAGAGCAGACAACTACTGCTTCTTACTTTTTTACAGGCAGGGAAATTGAGGCACAGAGAAAGGGAACCAAAGTTGTTAATAATTGGACAGGTAATATCACCATATTGGGCAGAACCTATCACAAACCCCAGAAATCCTGACTTGACAAAGATGGTAAGTAGTGAAAATATATAAGAAGGAAGAGAATAAAACAAAAAATCTATAGAAAATGACAAGACAAAATCACCATGAAAGGTGGTACAGGAGCAAAGAGGAAATTGAACTTTGGAGAACAACCTGGGAGCTTGAGTTGAGCAGGTAGGGTACTAGGTGCTAGGTCTTCTGCAAGAGTAAGACAAGAGAGTGTGGTTGTGTCCTGAGATAAGAGCTGACATCAGTATATTTATGGTCCTCACCCTCTGTCAAGGTTTAGATGCCATCAAGGTGGACCTCCTAGAGTTCAGGACTATCCAGGCTTAAGAATTAGCTATTTTGCTGGTGTAGGGTTAGTTGATTATAGAAGGGCCAGGGAGTCCCTATGTAGCTTAAGTGAGGTCATTTTAGTGCAAATTAAAGGAACTGCTGCACATCACAGGTAATAATCTTACAGAACTCTTTACCTGCAAAAGATACTGACACAATGTAAAAGTGGATCCTAAAGGATTTGAACAAAGGAGGCAGGAAGATAACAGTCATGTCCTCCCACGTCATATTCTCTTGAATGGCAGGTGACAGCAAAGTACAGCTCTGAGCAAACCACAAGTCTACCCAGTATGACACCTCCTGTGTGGCTTGTATCTTTATGTGGAATGGTCAAGTGTCCTCTCTTTCCTGTTTCCACAGGAAGAAAAATATCACTCAGATCATCTTTGGTTTTACAGTAGGGCCAGAGGTTGTTGATGGTGTGAAATTATAAAGGGTTATGTCCCATCCTTTATTCCACATGTACTGGGCTCTTAGTTACCCAAGATTTGGCTCTCTTCCAAACATGCCGGCTTTTGCAGAGCTCCGTGCCAGCGCACATGCTGTTTCCTCTGCCTGCAGTCTTCCTGCATTCCCTGCTTGACTCCCTGGCCTGGTGAATTCCTACTTGTCCCTTAATGCTTAGCTTAGATATCACCTTTTTAAAGCCTTCCATGGCTTTCCCTCCTCTGGGCCCTTATAGTATCCCCATCATAGCACGCATGTTTTAACTACTGTTTATAGGTTTGGTTCCACCATTAAACTCTGAATTCCTTGAGGTCACATTACATTCGAAAATAGTATAGTAGTAATGATAGCAGCTAACATTTACTGAGCACTAACTCTGTACCAGGCACTGTCCCAGGCAATTTATATTTGACCTCACCACAGTTTTATGAGATAGGTACTATTGTCATTTCCATTTTATGAAGGAAAAAACTAAGGTACAGAGAGGTTATGACTAACTTGCCCACAGTCAGCCAGCTGAGAAGTGGTATATAGAGCTGGGATATGAACCTGGCAGTTTGACTCCAGAGCCCACCTACTGGGCTATACATGCTTGATGAATATGTGCTTTGCGAGTAGAAAGGGTGCTTTCCCTGAAATTTTGGATTGAGTGCCTAAAATCACCAGTAATTTCTACCTGCTATCAGAGGGGTGGTGTCTTCTGCATCTTTTGTTCTTCCTACCTCTTCCCTAAGTATTTCTCATAAAAATCTTGCAATAACGAGCAGCAGCTATATATTCCCCAAATATTCATTGAATATTTGCTATGCATAGGGCAGTGCATGTGGAATAGAAGGGTTGTTATAAACTCTGCCCTTGTAAGACATGCATAATTATGATGCATAACAGAAGGGGATTTAGAGAAGGGGGAGAATATTCCAGATAGAGCTGGATGGAGGTGGACCAAAGAAGGTTGCATTGAGGAGATAGCATTTAAGCTGGGCCTTGACGAGTGGTAGGGTTTGACCATGCAGATCTGGGAAGAGGCAGGTTGTTAGAGCCTGTGGATTGTTGTGAGCACAGACACTGACAGCATGATTACGGAAGGGTGTGCTGGAAGATATGCCATGAGGGGAAGTCAGAGTAGTCGGGATAAAGAAATAAATAGGGTCAGATGGGGGCAGAGTACCCAGACTAAATTGTCAACTTAGATGAGGGGGGAGGAAGTGGTGACATGGTCAAACACAAGGAAATGATAAGGAGAGGCTGACATGGAGGAGAAAAGATGTGTTTTGAATGTTTTTTTCATTTGAGATTCTGTCAGCACATTTAAGTGGCAGTAGTCAGGTAGGAAATGTAGGATTAGAGCTCAAGAGGGAGGTGCAATCTCAAGGTTTCAGTTGCAGCCATAAATGATTGTGGTCACTGAGGAAGAGCAGACAGAGAAAGGAAGAGAATGAATTATAGAACCTTGAAATTGTCAAACTTGATGGAATAGGAAGAGAGAAGAGTGAGCAATGACCAGAAACAGGCGAGTGCAGCTGTTTCAGCCAAGGTGGGCAGGGGCACAATCGATGAGTGTGTCAGACACCACAGAACAGGTGGTCGAGGTGAGTGAGACCAGAGGGGGCTCCCCTGGGTTTGATGACTGGAGACCTGGGGGGCTTCTCAGACATTTCATTTTCAAAGTTGCAGTAGGAATAAAGCCAAAATGCAGGATAAAAAGTAAATGAAGTATGATAAGCATATAAAGGGTATTCACATCAGAGGGCTCCCTCTTCTCAGAGTAAGAGCTGAGGATCTGAGGAGCTAAGAGGAAGGCAGAAAAAGTTTGACATAAACCCCAAGGATAACATGATAATGAGTTATTTGGAAGTAAATAAAAGAATCGCTAAGTCTCCCAGAGTTTAGAGCTGCTACTTTTGCCACTGCTTCTCTGTGGCCTCCTCTGTACATTCGTTCTGGGGGTCGTGGCACCTCCACCGGCTGCATTCAGCCTCTCTGAACCTGAGCAGCTGTGCAGGGTTCCCAGCCTTGGTGCCTCTAGCTAGCAAGTCCTCAGCCCCTCAGGCACCGTCTTTTTTTCCCCCCAATAAAGTCTTCTCCATGACTGTTATCCTAAATGGATCTTCTTCAGGATGCCACAGGCCTTCCTGAGCTGCCTTCTAGCAACCCAAGACTGGAATATTAACCATCCACTACCCCCAGCATAAATCTTCACTGTTAGCCACTTACTGTCTTACAGCAACTTTGAAGGGTATTTTATTTGCTGTCTCTTGCAGTGATTTTGGTTACTTCCGTCCGGAAAATGACTCGAAGTGTGTGGAACAGCCAGAACTGAAGGGCCATGACCTAGAGTTCTGTCTGTACGGACGAGAAGAGCAACTGACAACAAATGGGTAAAACGACTTTTTCTTCCTTATCATGACAAATGAATCATCATTGTTAAAAGTGAAAATCAGCTTCTCTCCACACAGAACTGAACAAATATTTTACAGCACTCTAGAAAAGCACCTTCTGTGATGATGGAAATGTTCTATAATCTGCTGAGTCCAGTACAGCAGCCAGTAGCCACATGTAGCGATTGACACTTGAAATGAGGCTAGTGTGGCTAAGAAATTGAATTTTAACTTTATTTAATTTTAAATAATTTAAATTTAGATAATCAGAATAGCTCATGAAATTTTCCACTCCTCCCACTTTTGTGCCAGTTAAGTACTTTCCCTAATGTCACAATTCTTTTGCACAGTTTCTTAAGGCAGAAAGGACAGGCATGTACTGATGGCAAAACCAGAGCTGTTAAGTCTGCTCAGACCTAAAATAACACAAAATGTCCCCAAAACATCCTTGTAGCATACCTCCCCAGACCTGAAAGATAGTGTAAGGACAAGAATCTTTTCTGCAGCTTTTTTCAAGAAATAGGCAAGAATCCAGACATACATCCTTGTATTCTATTAACAAGTCTTCTCTGCCTTCTAGATACCGGAAAATTCCTGGAGACAAATGCCAAGGTGGGGTGAGTCCAGTTCGGGAAGTAAAAGACTTGAAAAAGAAATGCACCAGCAACTTTTTGAGTCCAGAAAAGCAGGTATGTTAAAGTAGATCTGGTTTAGTTACATGTGGGGTTTTGTGTTCTGCCAGGAAAAATCACAGTTACAGCATCAGTAATTGTATTACTGAATACAAAGTTGCCAGACTACCTCTGGCAGGCTTTCCTTTGCCCAGGAAATCGTTAAGATGAAGGATGGGTCATAATGATAAGCTCATCCTACTGAAAACTCCCTTTTTCTGGAAATAAAACCTTGTCCTGAAAAGTTGTCCATGTCCCAGAAGCACATAGTCATTTAGGAAAAAGACTCAAAAAGTTGGGCTTTAAAGGGCCTTGGCCTAGAGTTTTGCATGTGTGAGAGAGAAGAACACTGGGCGATAGGTAGAGTGGGTCATTGTGCTGAGTCACAGAAAGTGTATTCAGAGTGAAAAAATGAACTATGGTAATAGTGGGCTGGCTTTGATTTAGAAGCAAGTTGTGGGGCTGCTTACAAATCAGGAGTATTAAACTATCTGGCTGGGATTGGGGAGTATGGTAAAGAGGAAGCCTCTTAAAAGAGGACTTGACCGGCACCTTGATATGGAGCAGTAAACTTTGGGCCTCAGTTTCCTAATCTGCAAAATGAGAGGTTCAGCTAGACAATCTCCAGTCCCTTCCTCACAAACATCCTCAAGGGTGAGGGACTGACTAGGGGTGGGATGAAGAAGGCAATGGGAGACAAGTATGTGGGAGTGTGTTATTTGTAAGGGGGCAAGTTCCTCCTCTGCACCCCCTGCCCCGGACTCCTGATAGCTGTCCTCAGAGTGTTTGTGTGTCTGATTGCACAGGACTCCCGCTCACAGGGACACAACTTGTCCCAGAATCTAACTCCGCCTCCTCTTGGATACATTGTAAGCACACACTCCCTATCTCCCACCCAGAAGCAGGTAGGTCAAATGCCAACAATATATGAAAAGGTTTATTTGTAAAAACATTCCCAAATTACATAAAAAAAATTTTTTTTAAATAAATCTTGGTGCTATATCATGGCCCTGTTCTAGATTCATTCAGCCCAGTGTTGTCATAGTCTCCCTTCCCACTCCACCCTTAAGCTCCAAGAGCTGTGAACACTGGTAGAGTGGAAGTCACAGCTTCCATTTGATCTAGGCAGTTGCCAAGGCTTCCGGTATAACTCTGACGTTGAAGCTCCTGGGTTTGCAGCATTCCAGCAGCTCCAAAGAGCTGGAGATTTTGCTCTGCTAGTGACATTCTCCTGGTAGCATTGAGATGGTTCATCTTGGGAGGTTGGAAACATAGCCTCATAAAATGCCTGGGAACTGTATAGATCATTCAGAGAAATGAGGGGAATGAGCAGCCTCTTTGAATTCAGCCCTAGAGTATGCATGCCTAATAAATGTTTTTGTGTATGTGTTTTAATTTATCAAGAATTCCCAGTCGAATTCTGTTCCAATCATCCTGGCCATTGTGGGACTGATGCTGGTCACGGTCGTAGCAGGAGTGCTCATTGTGAAGAAGTACGTCTGTGGGGGAAGGTGAGGAACATGGGAGTCAGTCAGAGGTACTGAATTCAAACCAGAAAGCTGGCCAGGGATGTGCATGTGGTCGGGTCTGTCCTTGGCAGAAACCAGCTAGTTGAAATGATGTTCCTGAAAAATCAGATCAAAATCTCTTATCTTGTATTTACCATATGTCAACCATGGGCTGTGCTTCCTCCGTGTGTGACTCATTCTGAGAGTGCATAAAACTCGGAAAATCCACAGTCCTATAAGAAATGCACCCCTTCTCACCAGTGAGAATTAATGGAGTTTTCCATCTGCAGGTTCTTGGTGCATCGATACTCTGTGCTACAGCAGCACGCAGAGGCCAATGGTGTGGACGGTGTGGATGCTTTGGACACGGCCTCCCACGCTAATAAAAGTGGTTATCATGATGACTCAGATGAGGTGAGATTATTTCTTCTTGAGGGGTGGTCTAAAAATACAAAAAAAAGGGTGACTCTTCTGCCATTCATGATCAAGATGCAGTTGGGGCAAAGGAGAGTATAAGCTAGAAGCAGCAGCTTAATGCCTTTAAGATAATATTAGCAAGCCCAGAAACTGGACGGTTGATTTCAAAATAGGAATCCTTCAGCCTTTCAATAATGATGGTATTTGTCTTTCTCTTCAGGACCTCCTGGAATAGCTCTTCAAAGGAGCTGGGACCAAGCATGGATAATGGAACCGCAGTACCTCTTACACTCCCTGTGGCTCCGACTTGGGGAAATAAATTTCCCATTGGGAGGGATCCAGCTCTGTTTCTGCTGCTTCCTTCGAAGCCAAAAGGACCTACACTAAAGAAATGCGGGGTGGGGGTGGGGAACCCCAAAACGCTCACAATTGGCTCTGTGAAGAGGGGAAAAAACTTTAAATTCTTTAACTTTTAAGTTCTGTCTTTCTGCAAATTATGGGTTCTTTTTTGTTTTTGTTTTTTTAAGGGAAATGAAATAGAATTTGAAGGGAACATTCCACTAACCTCACTCTTGCATGTTTTGCATGGCGCCTGCCCCCACAGGGGAGCTGCCAACTCCAGCATCACCTCTCACAATATACTCGGTGCTGTCCTTGGGCTCTGCTGGTGACATGAAGCAGATGCAGAGATGAAAACAAGGCTGCAATGCCTGCCACAGCCTGGGCAGCCTTTCTCCCTCTGGGACAGCCCTCCTCCAAGAACACTGCCCACCAGCTCTTCACACAGATTCCTGCTCCCCTCCTCCCCAGGGACCCTAGACGCAGTGATTTTTCTCTTCTCCTCTTTAATTAGGCAATATACCCTTGCTAATTGCCCTTTGGCAACTAACTTAACCATGTGCTTCCAAAATACTAAATCAGGAAAATTTAAATGGCAATATTTTTAACTAAGGGCCAGGGCCAAGAGAGCAGCAGAGAATTGACTAGATTTAGCTCCTATTAAAACAGAAATTCTTGCAGCTTCTGAGGTCTTTCGAGCCATGCTTTGTATGTGTGCCAGTGGACTTGCTCAAGGACAGGGTTCAGGCTTACCCATGATGTCTGCACAGGCTGAATGAGTTCTTCACTAGGGTTGATTTTTGAAGCCCAGTGCAACCCCTGAGGACTAGACATCACAGTCTTCCATTTTCCCTTTTCACCTGTTGTGTTTGCTCTTTGTTGAATCATTAAAGTAGCTGCTTATTTGCTTCTCCTTAGACTGCTGTTGTGCATGGAGTCAAGAACTAGAGATGTTTTCAGATTTATAGGCTTTTAAAAATATATTTTAGAATTTTATTACCGGTCTTTCCTTCTCGTCCTTTTTTCCAGTTTTGCCAAGTAATTTATTGGCATAACGCCTTGGCCGAACCAGTTGAAAACACACTTCCAGTTTGGATGATGCTTTGTGTGGTGCAATAAGTTCATCTTTTAAATTAAAGGAAGTTTTCCATTTGATATTTTTCCAAATTAAATTATAGAATGTAGTTGGGGTGAATTTTGAGGTGGATGTGTAGTAGTGAAAAGCTGCAATAATTAGTTTTAATACAATATAAATGTTTGCTATACAGGAATATAGTATAGTAAATTTTCAATCTAAGTATACCTGTTGTGCTGGTCACAGCTTCTCCCATTGACTATGATTGGGACATTTTTCCTTTTGTAGCTGCCATTTTGCTGCTAGTTTGTTTTGTGGCTAGAAAGTCAGTGAAAAGTAAATGTGCCAAATTAACTTTTGTCAGAATGCGTGAGCAGATGGCCAAGTTCTCTTCTCACCAGAATGGATTAACAGCAGCAGGGAAAGTGGGGAAGGGAGTGGATAGAGAATTTGAAACTGCAGTAAAATTAAATGAGTCAGGGAGCTTCAGTTAAAAAATGAGAACAGTTTTTGTGGAGAGAATTAATGTTTAAGGCCAGAAAGCACTAGTCTTTTAGGAAAAGCGTATTAAATTTGCATGTTTTAAAACTTCAAGTAATTCCAAAGATATACCAGCTCACAGATGATAAAAATGTCAGCCTTTCTCCCAGCCACACTTCCTAGCCCAGAAAAGGCCTATTTACACCATAAACCTTTTCTCCCAGCACATACCCAGTGTGGGTAGATGTGCTTATGTATGGTAATTGTCTTATTAGTTTTCAGATGTAGAAAATATCTGTAATGGAAAAGTTAATATTCTCTAACCGTATAAGAAAAAGCCCTTCACTTATAATAATATCTGGGATTTCTGTAGACCTTAACAATTTTCAGAGCACTTTCACTTGCATTATGTCATTTGAACCTCACAACATTCTTGCAAGATAAAAAAAAAAAAGATGGATTATATTCCATTTTTAAGAGATGAAGCTGAGGTACAAAAATTGAGTAACTTGTCCAGGGAGCCTGTATGTGTTACAAGCAGTGCCTGTTGGTTGTCTTTAGAACTCTTGAAACCTTTTGTGCTTGCAAGTGCTGAATACTTGGAGCAGGGCCTCTTAGAAATGACTTGCCTTTCTTCAGGACGGCATTTTCTTTCAGAGCAGTATTTAGCACCTTTTTAAACTCTGACCACCTGGATAAATGAATTGTATTCCCTTGTTTTTTCATAGCTAAAAAGAAATCAAATTAATGGTAATTTAAAATATGCTTTTAGAAACTCCCCCTCATTTCATTGAAGGTTCACTGTTGAAGAGTGCAGGGATGGAATGTCTATTCTTGGGTCATGCATCGCCATGCTCTTTGCTTTCAGTCCCTGGTTTGCTACTCATTTGGTTTGAGTGCTGCTTACAAGCCAGCTCCGTCCCTTAATTGGCTAGTTTACATTCTCTATCAGCCTGCTCTCCCCCAGCCAGAGTAAAACAGCCTAAATCCATTATAGCTTCTAGGGAAAAAGAAATTTCCAACTTGTTCTACAAATCATAAGTTAGGAGCATTGACTTTGAAGATAAATACATCGTTTTATAAACTCCCAGGTGAGATGGGAACAGAAGAGATTATTTCTGAAGGTTAGTGCTGGAATTTAGTGTTATAGAGGCAGGCTGGGCATAGCACACAGTCCGGAGTCGTCAGAGTTCTTCAATCCAGATGCAGAACTCACCGGCCCTCCCTACTCTGGGAACATTTGTCTTGGGCCTGAGGGGAGTTTGTTTTTTAGTGAGACCAGATCACTGGCAGTGTTCCGGCTCCCTGTCCAGAGAGACCCGGGATGGAGCCACCTAGATTAACTGATTATGAATACCATTTAAAAGAATAAAAGTCTTTAGAGAATTATGGCAGTTCTAGGGTAGGCTCAGGAGATTCAATAGATTTTCTAAAACTGAAACTTAGAATTTGCCATGTCTCTCTATAGGCTTTTCAGTGTGTATCTCTTACCCTTAGGTTTATCTCTGGGCCTCTATGTCCCGGAGAGGTGACCTTTCATCCCTGACAGGTTAGTAATGTGCTGGCCACCTCCCGCTCCTCACCAGGTCTGGAAACCGTAGCTAGTTCTCCCATAGCCTTCATCCCGATAACAGGATGCCAAAAGAGGCCAGGCTGCAGGCGTTTATTTATTTTCTAGGCAAACCATCCAGGTAAAGAGATTCTCTTTCCTGTTAGGAGAGCTCTAGAGAGCCCTGCCCAGGTAAGCAGTGGCCCGGAGCTCATCCTGCTCTTTGTTGGTGTAGCTCCCTCGCTCCTGTATAAAGCCAGGTACCTGGAATTGCTAAAACAGGAATAGATTCAGCTTTTCAGCTTTGCCACCATCTTTACTCCAGCAGAAAATGAACATGGACTTAAAACATCCTTTTAACAAAACCAAAGGTTAAGATTTGCCACATGATGGAGTGACAGGGAGGGCCAAAGTCAGCAGATGCTAGACTTTCTGTTCCACCTGCCACCAACCTGCCCAGCTCAGGCAGCTCTGGGATCACCTACTAGGTCCTGCCTTCATGGAAGATAATTGCTGTAGCAGGAGCATGTTGATTTCTTGGATGTGTTGCATAACAACAAGTTAAGAATCAGAACATTAATTTGAAATTGTTTTCAACGACTTGCTGTATGCATTTTTTTCACACCAGTACATTTTTAAGCACCCTTGATTATATAGAATAACATAAACTAATCTGTACCTTTATATATATGTGTACATATATACATGTATAAAGTGTATAGTGTACATGCTGATGATTTATTGATATGCCCCCTCACCCCCCATCTTTAATGCAGTTCCCATCTTCCGCATGCCCTCAGTTTTGTGGTAGGGTGACTTGAATGTTCCCTGATGGCTCTGCCCACCTCTCCCATGTTTGGATGTCTAGGGAGGAGGGTTTGGGTCATACTCTCCTTATTCTCGTGCACAGAGATGCTCAGGGTCCCCATGTGCCTGTTCAACCCCTCTTGTCTCTTGCTCCCCTTCTGAGCATGCGGTCCCTCCATGTTCTAGAACTTCCTACCAGAGGGTAAAGCAGTACTAAGATCATTACTGCATGTGCTCTAAAAATCCAAGTTTTCTGTTCCCTTGGGACAGAAAATTGCATGTAAGGTGGGATAATCCAGTTTCAATGACCCATGTCAGTTACACAAGAAAGCCAGCCTTCTTGATAAAATTACACCAAATGGAAATAAAACTCAAAGTTTCTTTAGCATTGTGTAAATAAATCTGGATATGTTTAACTTTGTACTGGTAATTTTCTGTATATTTGCAATATTTGGGTTAGAAATAAAACAGACTGCACTTTGTTACCTGACCTACTGAGATGACTACACTACGGTTTGTCAGTGTAATGGTTTTTCCAGTTTTCTAGCTTCAAAAATCAAACTCCAGCAATGAGAATAAGCCAAGTAAAGAGCCAGGAGTGTGCCTCTATCACATGAAAGGTATTAGTTTATGGGGAAAGCTACTCACTTTCTTCTCTGTGCTCATAAAGCTGTACCTTCTGTGGATATTTGTAAGACCAGCTTTCTTGTTCTGACTCCCAGAGGGGCTCGCAGACCCACCCCACACCCACCTCCGGTTTCAGCTGCTGCACACGACCTGTCCAGCCTTCTATGTTCCTCGTAGCAACTGTGACAAAAGACAACACCGAGTTCAACTGTGGTATCTTTCCGTCTGTCCCTCATATTTCTTCTGCTGCCCTTGCTCAGCGTCCATCCTGATCCATTTCATTTAAGGACCCTCAAAGAGTACAGCTCCCTCTCCCCAAATCTCTCTTTTCAGGAAAGGTTCCTTCCCACCCCCTTCAGCCTTTAGGCCAAGCCTTGAAGACCACTTCCCACCCCATCCTGGGGTGACATTTCTGCTTAGTACTTACCGTGGCATCATGGTCTGAAGCTGTCAGGCAAAGCCCTGTTCTTTAAAAGCCCACCGTCTAGAAAATGAGAGAGTTTTACTCCAGTAGATTATCTAAGGTAGTTGTTTGACGTTGAGGAATATGCAGAAATAGTGTTCTAGGACTTTGTGCACCAGAATCACTAGGTTGCTCTTAAAAATGAAGATTCCTAGATCCCACCCCAGACCAATTCAACTGATGGGGACAGCCTAGGAATCTGCCGTTGAAATCTGATTCTTTTACACCTTTGTTGCAACAGAGCCCCAAGAATGGAAACATGGGCCCCTTTCTTAACCCATCTGTGGGTATGGTGGTGTAAAAGGGGGGTGGATTTGGAGAGCCAGCCCCTTGGGGGCCTGTAAGTACTTACGGGGGCCTTGCCTGGGTCAGGCAAGGGAAATAGGTCAGAGAAGCCTTCAAACTGGTCCTGATGGGGCATAAGCCCAGCCGTTTACCACCTAGCCCCAGCAACCAAACCACAGTCACCCTCTTCAACCATCCTAGGCTCCAACAGACGAGCTCTTAGGCCCACAGTTCATCTACAGATCGTCCTGGCCCTCAACCCCTACACAAGTTGCGAAGAGGAGTTCTGTACTTCTGCTCCACACCCTAAGATAATAACACAGGCTCCCAGGAACCTGTTGGCCTCCAAATTGGAGGTTAAAGAAGGAATGAGTGAGGGACCCATTCATTCAACCAAACTTGTCTTTTGTTGTTTGTTTCCATGAAGAAAATAAAGAGGAAATACCGGCTTCTGGGGATCAAAGTGGGAGTATATAGGAAGGTCATTTGGATGGTGTGGTAAGCCTGGAAATCAGAGTACCTGTAGTGTGTAAGTCACTCCTACTGTGTTACTCCTGTATTGGCCACTCCTATTTTATCATCCTATCCTCAACACAATTATGGCATCATCGCGTTTCACAGACCAGGAACCTGGGGTTCTGAATCTGTGGTTTGCCCAGGATCACCTCGCTAATGAACGAGCCATATAGCCAAAAGTCACACTCCCAGTCCTCTGACCTTAGGCCCCCGGCTCTGTCCCCTCCACCATGGTTGCCTCTTACTTTGTTTGTACTCTATCTCAGGGGCAAGGGAGCCATCAAGAGCTTTCAAAGGGGAAATGCTGGCCTGACCTAAAAATAGTTTATAGAGCACTTAGTCTGCTACACTCTGCTAAGCACTTTACACAGATTACCTCTTTTAATCCTCCCCAAAACCCTATGGTTAGTGTTACCTCCATTTTGCAGATGAAGAAACAGACTTAAGAGAGACTGTGACCTGTTGCAAGTCACACAGCTAGTTGGTGATAGAGCCAAAACTGGAGCCCAGGTAGTCTGACTGCAGCGTGCAGATCCTCACCCCCGCCCTGCACTCTACCACTAGTAAGGGGGCAACAAAGGGTGGGAGGTGGAGGGGAGGGGGGCGGCCCCTGTAAAGGTCAAGTTGGTAGGACTTGACAATTCGTTGAACTTGGGAGAAGGTGGGGGAAGAGCAGTGAAGGGTGTGCCAGTGAATCATATAACTTGGGGGCCCCTTTCTTGGACCTGTTCACCCTGCTGGGTGAGCTGAGATGTCATCCAGTCGGAGGCGCTGTTTGGATGATGTGCCGGTTTCAATGTATTATGTCCCCCAAAATGCAATTATCTTTGATGTAATCTTGTGTGGGCAGTCCTATTGGTGTTGATTAGATTGTAATTCTTTGAGTGTTTCTGTGGAGATGTGCCCCATCCAACTGTGGGTGATGACTCTGATTGGATAATTTCCATGGAGGTGTTGGCCCGCCCATTCAGGGTGGGTCTGAATTAAATTACTGGAGCACTATATAAGATCAGACAGAAGGAGCAAGCTGCCACAGCCAAGAGGGACACTTTGAAGAAAGCACAGGAGCTGCAAATGAGAGACAGTTTGAAGACGGCTGTTGAAAGCACACTCTTGCTCTGGAGAAGCTAACAGAGTATAAATACCCCAAGTGCAACTAAGAGTGACATTTTGAAGAGGAGCTGCAGCCTAGAGAGGAACATCCTGGGAAAAATCCATTTTGAAACCAGAACTTTGGAGCAGACGCCAGCCACATGCCTTCCCAGCTAACAGAGGCTTTCCGGACACCGTTGGCCATCCTCCAGTGAAGGTACCCAATTGTTGATGCCTTACCTTGGAGACTTAAAGGCCTTAAGACTATAACTTTATAACCAAACAAACCCCCTTTATAAAAGCCAATCCATTTCTGGTGTTTTGCATTCCAGCAGCATTAGCAAACTGGAACAGATAGTCTGTGCTCAGGCGCTCTCCCCCACCTCTGCCCCATCACTGGGTGAGGGGTGTCATCTCTCTCCCAGGATAGCAGGGCCACCCCGGCCCTCCTCCTGTGGCTATTCTGGGCTGCTCTCTGATACCCCTCCCTCCCTCTAGCGCCTGCTTCAGCCCTTCTCCTGACAGTATCTGAGTGGGAAAAGGCCAGCCCAGTTACATAACCCCGTGGCTGGGACCCTGGGAAGACAGGCCAGAGAGCAGGTACTCAGCCCCACCCTCACCAGCTGCAGTGGAAATCTGCAGCTGGAGCCCAGCCTTGGGCCAGCCCAGCATGGCAGCAGCCACAGCTCCGGAGGGGGCCTTGGGATCCTCTGGATCTGTGCTGAAGGTGAAGAAAGCCAGCTCAGCTGATGCTGAACACCCCCAGCTTCACCTGGGCAGGGGGTCGGCAGCCCCATTCCCCAGCTCCTGGCCCCTGTAGAAGGTGACCCCTGGCACTTGGTGGGGTCACGGAGACTAGGTGGGGGAATCAGGGAAGTTCTCCCTACCCCCCTGGCTGCACCTTGGGAGGTTTTTGCAGCACTAAATGACTTTATGGAGTTGGTACCCAGGATAGGAAAGCATTCATTGTTTGATGGATTCTTGCTGCTGAAGTGTCTCTGCTGGGTTTTTGCTGTTTTGCTGAGAGGTCAGTGAATGGTGTTTGTAGTGCTTTACAGTAACTAAAAATTATCTACTTACACATTTACCTTTTAAAAGTGTCTTTCACAGAGACTGGGAGGACCTGATTTACTAATAGCCAGTCAGGAAGAGAAGGAGAGGTGGGATGGTGGCTGCCCTGATCAGGAGAAGGGGGAAATCAAAGGCTTATAGCAACTGGGAAGCTAAGTGTTGAACAGCACAATGACACCCTGCCTCTCAGAATCAGAGCTCCATGGGAGTAGAGCCCTTCTGGGAAAAGCGTTCAGTCCTCCCTCCATGGTGGTCTCTGTAAGCCTTTCAGCAAAGGGACACTCTCAAACTAGGAGGTGCCCTCCTCACCCTGCCCATCCCACTGCTCCGGCTGAAGCTAACAGCTCTGTGGCACTCACCTGGGAGGCACCTGGGAGCCAAGAGCAGGTATGTCTCCCACTGTTCCTGGCTCAGCAGACCAGAGGTGGAGGGCAGAAGCCCAGTGCCCACCTTTCATGGAGAAAAGAGATGAATGGAAACATGGGCTTCTCCCTTCTCCTACGTGCTAATCAGCAGAAGCAACCACAAGGCTGTATTAAATGCCTAAGAGTATCACCTGCACAAATTTTGCTTTCCGCACTTTGAAGTCTTAATGCAGAGGATACAGAGACCACAGACAGGAAACCCATGGAATCCCAGGGTAGGGAGAGGTGGGAGAACAGACACCTGGACCTGGAGGCAAAGGTGGTGGCTCAGTTCCCAGTGCTGCCTCTAGCAGCTATGTGACCTTGAACAGGCCAGTTAACTGTTCAGCCTCAATTTCCTCTCTGTAAAATTGATGATTAATAATATCTACCAAGCAGGGTGGTTGAAAAGATTGTTGGAGTAATCCAAAGTGCCTTGGAAGAAGCCAAACCAAGATGTGAGTAGATAAAATACTTCCAAATCAGGGGTGAAGACTAGGAGTTCTACTTCCAAATAGGGTTGTGTAGGAGAAGTTCTCTGCCTCCCTTCACCCTAATGGAAGAGGTTAGATTTGACTTTCTCCTCCGCAAAACCTGGGGGGAGGGCCCTCATCTCACCCTCACTTCTCCCCTGCGGCTACACGGTGGGAAGCAGTGGGTGGGCAGCTCCTGACAGTCCCTGGCCATGGTCCCACAGGGGACTGAAGAGTGCGGCAGCTCCTACCCTGCAGGCCTCAGGGCCGCCAGCACAACCCTGGGGCTTCCCAGAGGTCACTGACAATAAGGACACCATTTGACCCTTTGCAAAGTAAGTCTGCATCTGTTATTTACTAGGAAAAAAGAGGTTACAATTCAAATCCTAGCTCTGTCCTGTGACCCTATGTTAGTCAATCCACCTCACTGGGTCTCCAATTTCTCATCTGCAAATTGAGAGGTGGAACTCAATCAATGGTTCTTAAGCTTTTGATGGTTATGGACCCCTGGAAAAAGATGACGAAAGCTATGAACTCACCCCAGGAAAAATACACAAAAGCATTCAGGGAGTTAGCAGAGCCCCTGAAGCCCATCCAAAGATGCTACAGGGTGCACAGGCCTCTGGTGAAGGGCACCCAGACTAGATGACCCCTGTGAGCTTCAAAGACTTTTCATCCTCTTAACTCCTCCTCCTCCCTCTAGGGAGCTTGTGGGACAGAGCAGGGGTACTGCAGCAAGCATGTGAGAGCATAAGAGAAAGGGCTGGCATCCGAAGCAGAAACAAGTTCATCAAAATAAACCGCAATGAGCCAACATGGACCTGTTAGACAAGAAAGCCTGCTCCACAGCTAAATAAGCATAGGTAGCTGGCATTGGGAAACAATTCTCTGTCTATCCTCAGCATCACACTGGGGCACTGTGTCCTGAACACAAAGCTGGGCAAGGGGCCAGAAGAGAGCTTCCTAAATACGGAACAGGCTGTATCCCTGATGTAAAAAATGTGACCCTGAAAGGGGGGGGGGGGGGAGAGCGCCCAACTGCTGATGTCAGCATAATTGCTCCAACTGACCCTCTCTCAAGCTGAACTGATCTGTGTCTTCTAGGCATGGGATTCGGCTCCCCATGGAGCAGTTTTCCTCCTTCCCTCTCTTTCCTTCATCCCTTCCTCTTTCCCTCCCTCCCTCCCTTCCTTCCTTCCTCCCCTTCCTACTTCCTTCTACAAATATTTATCTTTTGGCTATTACATGCCATGCACTGTCCTAGGTACTAGGGATACAGAAATGAACAAAATCAGCAAAAATAACTGCCCTTATGAAGGTTACATTTTAGTGGACAGAGATTGATAATAAATAATCAAGTAAAATACATGAAGTGTCAGATGGCAACAAATGCTATGCAGGAAAATAAATCAGGGACGAGGGATGAACAGTGATGGGGGAGGAAACTGCACTACCTGTTTGAAATAGGATATTATGTGAAGGCCTCACCAATGAGGTGATATTTGAGCAGCAACTTAATGGAGGTGAGCAATAATGCATGCAGATGTTCAGGGGGAATGTTTTCCTGGCAGAGGGAAGGCCCTGAAGAAGGAGTGTGCCTTGTGTGGGTAGGCGCTGCTGAGACTGGAGCAGAGTGAGGGAGAGAGGTAAGCTCTGGGGTCAGAGAGGTAACGGGGCCTTTGTGAAGACATTTGACTCTGATGCAGATGGGCAGCCATTGCAGGGTGTTGAGAGAGGACTTGTATGATCAGATGTGGGTCTGAAGGAATTTTCTGGCTGCTGTGTTAAGAAAAACAAGAATAGGCAAGATCATTAACTGAGAATGAGGATAAGGGAGGAGATAAGGAGGTTTAAGAAGAAGAAGGTGTACAGTGATCACTCCAGAGACTAGACAGTTAAGTGAACCAGGGAATCTGGCAGAATTGACAGGGTCCATTTGGAGTCCGGGGTCACAGTTAGTGGCCCTCAATTTAAAGTCAGCATAGTTTTGTATTTTTCCCCAGTCATGTTTGGCTGTCAGGCACAAAGTGGGTGGAAAATTTATTTAACCAGGGTTGTATACTGCTAGGGATTTGCAATGAAGTGAAGGAGAATGTGAGTGTGTATGCAAGGGAGCAATTACAAGGATATAAATCTTTGGTTGGATAAGGAAGAAAGTGATAACATGAGAGGGATGGTAAGATGGTACAAAGGTGGTGGGAAAATGGATAATAGATCTCAGTGGTGCTGAAGAATCGGGTGTTGGAGCATTAGAGGGAGTGAGCTGACAGGATAGGAGGTGGTATTTGCTAGGGTCTGCTAGTCGATAAAACAAGTAGAGCTGAGAATTTAAGACTCAAGCACAATAGATATTTATTCCTTACTGGCAAAACAATTCAGAGCAAGGGTTCCTCCTGCTCAGCAGATAGTTCTCTTCTCTGCAGTAGTTCAGGGACCCAGGCCCCTTCTATCTTGTGGCTCTGCCATTTCTCGATCATCTGCATGCATTCAGCAGAAGAGAAAATAGAGAACTCACTTCATAGAAGCCACAGCCCAGAAGTGAGTCTCATCATTTCCATTCACATTTCATTGCCAAGAACTAGTCTCTGGGTCTATGGCGGAAAGGGTTGGGAAATGTCCTTGGCTGGGCAGCCACTTCTCAAGGATAATGATACTAGAGAAGGCATAGTGTAAATTCTGGTAGACAATTAGCCATCTCTGCCACAGAAGTGGTGACGAGAGAGTGGGATGCTTGCAATTCAGAGTATAAAGGGGTTGCAGTTACTGGTCCAAAGAATGACTACAGGAATGAGTTGCTAAAGTTAGGGAGGACAAAGTCATTGGAAGAGTGGCAGGCAAGGATCAGGGAGGCCCGGCAGGGACTGGAAGAATGGACATTGCACTCACCAAGAATTATAACTGGAGCAGTGTCGGAGAGTGACAGTGAGCCAGGGTGAAAACCACCATGTATAAGGGGAATGGCCTGAAGGAATCTTTCCCTCGAGGAAGTGTTCCCTAATCTTGTCCTCTTATTTTTTGTGAACTGAGTTTCATGGTCTTCAAGGAGATGATACTCTTGTCCTTCACAAGGTGCTTCCAAGGTTACCATACTCCTTTCCTTTCATACTCCTCCTGACAGGCTTCTGATAAACGCCAAGGCTGCCACATGCCAGGCTCTGCTGATGTTTCTCTCAGAAATGCTACTACAGCTGGCCTTGTGCCTTCACCCTCTTTTGGTAACAATTCATTCCTCCACCCCCCTTCGTTTCTTCACTCTCCAGGCCGTAATGAATAACTTCAGTCTGAACTGTATAGCCATTAGGGAATTGCTGGAGGAAAGTCTTTCACTCTGTGAAAAGAAATTATAAAAGATGATATGAACAATTATTTCCTATGAGGATAGAATAAGGAAATGGGCATAAACTTCAGCAGAATAAAATCAGGGAAGATATTAGGAAGGACTTCCTAATCTGGAGGAGTTGGGATCTTTGAACTTGAAGCAGTTTTCTCTAATAATTTTTAAGAAAGAATTAGCATTTTTTTTCAGAGAGAAATATAGCACTGAGAATAACACAACTCGGAAGGAAATGGCTCTCAAAGGACTTCTCAAAATGCCTTTTCCCCAAGACTTTATGAAAGGAAATAACCAAACTTTGACTATCACACACCTGGTCTTAGAAAATCTAGGCTCTGTGGTAGGGCTCAAAGCTTTCGTTCACATCCCTCCTGGCATCTGAGGAGGTTAAAGACCTCGGGAGTCAGAGAAAGCCATGCTTTCCCAAGGGCAGTACAATTAACACCTCTCTCTGACTGTGGAAGTGTGAAAAGAGATGCCCCAAATGAGCCCCCGTATTAACATTCTTAGCAAAGGGTCAGATTGCTCTTGTTTGCTTGTACTGACAAGATGGCCTGGGTTGAGCTGGGTAATGACTGGAGAGCTTGCTCTAGGGCTGCATCTGGAGCTGTCAAACACTCTTCTGCAGCCTCCAACACTTTGTCAGCTGCTTCAGCCTCAAGCCTATCCTCTGCCCTCCCAACGGGGGTCTAGGAGCCTGCTGAGAACAGAGTTCTTGCCTTTAAATTCTCAGAGATGGAACATTCTAGTAACTTACATTTCCCCCCTATCAATTCATCTTCTAAGGGGATCCCACTTACAAGCAGAAAACTGGCAAAGGAGACCCCCAGGGAGGGCGAGACCATCACCTTAGCTGTCTGCCCTCCTCTTGGGTCTTTCTGCCCCAGGTGGGATCCCCTTTGGATATCAAGGGCCATTTCTGACCTTACCTTATGTTCCAAATGAACCTATTTCTTTATTTTCTCTTTGGTTCAGATAAAAGAATGCTAACATTTTCCAACATACTTTTCTAAGAAACTAAGTAGAAACAAATCAGCAGGCATCTGTCTGTGAGTCAGTCTCCTACCTGAGGTCTAAGCAGAATAGGGCTCAGGTGCATAGCTTCCAGGCACGAGGGTCCTGCTTCCTTTCCTCACCTCAGCCCTTTTCCATCCTTGGTTATGTCCCTCTCCCTTCCCTTCTTTGCCTCTTCCTTCCAGGCATGAGACCACTGGCAGGGCCCTGATGAGGGTGCCCAGGCCTAGGTGGACACTGGAGGATGGGTGAGTGGATGGAGATGCCATGCTCCAGTGGAGAATGCATCCTTCACACCCACATTCCCAGATGGGAGGCAGGAGCCTTGCAGCCTAGGCCCAATTTCACAGCCTGCGGTGAGATCTGCAGCAAACGTTTCTCTCCCTGAGCCCCTTCTCTCCCAGTCTGCCTATTGTTCTGGGTGCTCATCAGGGTCCTTCATAACCCTGATATTCTGCAGGCAGAGGGAGGGACGGCAGACCCACTTTCCCCCACCTTGCCACCGCCTGACAAGTAGGGAGCCAAACCCAACAAGTTGAGATGTTGACCCTCATTTCCAATTGCTGCCCTCCTTTTCAAAAAACCCTTAAGCAAGATCAGCCCGTTCTCCACTCTTTGGTTGTTTGCCAAGACAGCCACAGGCAAGGAACAGTCACACAAACGCTTCTTCTGTTCTCTATGCCCTGCATCCACCCACCCCCAACCCCCTGCAAGAACCGCCGAAGGAGAACAGAGGGCAGCCCAGGCAGGGTCACCCAGTGGCCTGGGGCTATGGGCTGCAAGATTCTTATTGAGGCTGGGCCCTGAGCAGCACAGGGAGGCAGGGCGCAGCAGGACACCCAAGGCTTCATCATAAAACTCAGTTCCTGCCTGCGGCCGGGTTGAGGTGCAATCCAGGACAGACACAGCCCGGGGGAAAACACAAGCCACACAGCAAAAACAGGAATGAGGTAAATAAAATGGACAGGACATCCTGTGTGTTTGCATTTGTATTTGTTTACAACGGAAGGGAGGCCTGGAGAGGGTGAGGGGCGCTATGGGGAGTGAGGCTCCTCATCTCTAGTTGATGGTCTACGAATTGAGATAGGGGAGCACATGGGAGCACATAGGAGCATCTCTGTTTATTTTCTTTTTTATATCACTATTTAAATGTTTGTGTTATATAACATGATATTTGAACAGTTCAATTTATAAGTAAACATACATCGATTGGGGGGAATGTATTTATGGTATTTATGGTAAATGTATGTGATCAAAAAAGCTTGGAATCCACAATCTGGGAGGCTGTGCTGTCAGTGTGCCTGGGGTGGAGTTGTTCTAACTGCCGGGTGTGGACACTGGCGGGTGGGGTGGGCGTTGGTGGGAACTGAGTGCTGTCACATTCCTCTTAAGACAACAGCAGCCAAGGCCTGCCTCTGCCAGAGACAGGGAGAGCCGGGAGCCCTGAGGGGGCCGGAAGTGCCTGTGCATCTCAGTGGGGTCCCCCAGGGGAGCCCAGGTGGGATGTTTGCAATTTCCCAGCCAGGGCAGCCCAAGGTGTCCTGACACCTGGTCATTCTCCAAACCTTACACTTGGTGCTTTCCCGAGAATCTCCTGTCTCACCCTGGAAGCCAATAAACTTAATCTCATCTCCATGTGTCTCTCTGGGACAGGCCTGGGAGATCAAAGGGAAGTGAACAGTGGACTTGATCTTTCCCAGATTTTGTTCATACAAAGTGATCCTCCACAAACCGGAAGATCATGACGCAGACCCCTGGGAGCAGGACAGCCACAGAGAAGGAGGGACCCAGATGCTCGCTGCACTGCTGGGCGGGCCACTGTAGTCAAGGGCGTTGGCTGGGCCTGCAGAAGGGAAAGCATTCTCCTCCAGCCTGGCACCACCCTGGGGACCGGCCAACACTTTGGAGACCAAGATTAACTTAGAAAGTGGCCTTGATAAATGGAGTGTTATTGAGGACAAATGTAGAAGAGGGGTAGAAAGAAAAGCCATGCAGACTGGACTGGTCCGTGCACACATAGAAACATGTATCTTAACTGATGAAAAATGCAATAGTTGAGATTGATAAATTAAAAGAAGTAAACATCAGTCTTGCATCTCAGTGCTTTTTCAGCCAAGACTTTAATGCTGTCCAGGGGGAGCCTTCAGTCAATCTCTTATCCCTAAATCCAGCAAGGTTGTGGGCAATCTTCCCATTCCCTGACAAGAGGGACTAATTTGCTGAGAAACGTGTGGCTCACCACACCCACAGAGGCAGAGCTGTGTGTGGCATCCACCTTTGAGATCCACTCCTCCCACCCAGGATAGGCTTATCGTCTGTTCTTCTCTCTTTCCATCACTCAGAGCACCCCAAGATCTGGCTACCTCAGACCCTGAGGCAGACCTTCATCCAGAAGTTTGGGGATACAGTGAACCTACTAATCCCATTCCAGGTGAACATGCCAGGCTCTTGTTGGATCCATGGTTGGGACCAGGCCAGGACTTTTGATTTGGAAACAAATACCCAGCGTCCTGCTGGTAGTGGGGCAGTTGTCCTGCCTTGAATGGAGGGGACCATACCACCAGAAGTTTGAGACCAAATGACTATTCCACTGTGCATTCCTGAGGGTGGGTTTCAGGAGGGTTGGGTTTGCCTCATGTGATGAGGTAAGGGCTAATCCATGTTCTTCAGTCACAGAAGACTGGAAACTCTTAGTCTGGAGAGCTGTTGGGAATTTGGACAGCTATTGAGTTAGCCCCAGCTGCTCTGGGTGTCCAGGACCTAAACTCCCAGAGGGTGGGGACTCAAAACCTTCCCCCTTTCCCATGACCCTTAGGCTGCTGCTGAAAGAAGGAAGTCCCCTGGGAAGATCCAACCTCTGAAGGAACTTGCAGCTGCAAGTCAAGTCATCATGAGAAAGCAGGGTGGATCTGACCCCTACTGCAGCAGGGAGGGTTGGGTGGCCTCTTGGGACTCTTGACAGCCTTATCTGCCTTTCACAGGGCAAGCCCAGACCTAGCGCCACTTGGATGCATGATGGCCGTGCCTTGGACTCCAGTCGTGTGAGCTTGCGGAATGGGGAGTGGGACTCCACCCTCTTCATCCAGGAAGCCCAATGAGCTTACTCGGGCCACTACCAACTGAGTGTGCAGCTGGGTGACCTGGAGGCCACTGCCACCATTGACCTCCTGGTGATCAGTATGGCAGGGAGAGGGGGAGATGGGTGTCCTCGAGGGCTCCCTCTCCAGGCCGAAGAAGAGCCATCTCAGAAAGCTGGGGAAGCTGGAGTAACACCCGTTCCCCCCAAGCCTCAGACACAGTGGTGGGCAAAGGGAGGTGGGGGCTACAGGAAATAGACTGGCTTGAGCAGAGAAGGGAGCCAGGGACACACAGGAAGTGATTCCAATGCATGTGGGCATACCATGTCCACTGCCACGGCTTTGCCCTTTCAGAGAGACGAGGTCCTCCTCAGAGTATAAAGTTGGTGCATGTTTGGGGCTTCAACGCTACCCTGGAGTGGACACCTCCCCAAGACACTGGCAATACAGTGCTCCTTGGATACACGGTGCAGAAGGCTGATGCAAAATCATGGGTGAGGCCCTGCTGTGGGGGAAGGAGGAGTGGGGCATTCTAGAGTGGGACTCTGGTAGCTCCTTGGGGTGGGCTGAGGTGGGGTGGGGTTCCCAGACTTCATTTATGGCATCTTCCTGGGACCCCACAGCTGTGGTTCACAGTACTAAGCATTACCACTGCACCAGCTGTGTGGTCTCCAACGTCATCATCGGCAACTCCTATGCATTTCATGTCTTTGCTGAAAACCAATGTGGGCTCAGCAAAACAGTCCCTATCACGTCCGACCTTGCCCACATCCAGAAAGCAGGTAAGGCATGGAGAACTCAAGTTGGGGAAAGTTAAGGAGAGGGATGGGGATCTCAAACACTGTACCATGGCCCAACTTGGTCTTCTCAGCTACAGTTCACAAGATGAAGGGGTTTGCCCAGCAAGATTTCTCTGAAGCCCCAAAGTTTACCCAGCCTCTGGCAGACGGCACTACAATCACTGGCTATGACATCCAGCTCTTCTGCTGTATCCGTGCCTCCCCCAAGGTGAGTGGGGAGTTCTAGGGGACTGTGCTGCTCTGCTTCCTGCTCCTGTCCTAACCATAGCTATGTTGCAGAACATTCTAATTAAAACATCTGTTACCAACACCACCTTCTGCCTCTTCAACAGCACATGAGATAGACACAGTCAGGGCACTTGGAGTCCGAGACAGGCTGATCTAGATGTTTACAGTTTTATTTTTTTAATGATTCATTCCTTCTATATGAAGTTTTCACTTACTGACCTGCTACAGTTGGGCTTGAACCTCAAGTTGTCATTCTGGTTGGGGTGATGGAGTGCATTGGTTTCTCCTTCCCCACCCAACTATGCTGCATGTAATCAGGAGCATGCACATGCAATCTACCTAGAGTTCAGCTTTTGACCACAAAACTGAGCAAGATTCTTGTCTATTTACAGTCTAGTCACTGACCTCCATACACAACATAAAACACCATTAACAACCTTATCAAGTACCTTTTGTGTTAGAAATCCTGGGCCAGACTATCTGGGTAC
The DNA here is from genome assembly GCF_015220235.1 of Choloepus didactylus. Classification (NCBI taxonomy): domain Eukaryota; kingdom Metazoa; phylum Chordata; class Mammalia; order Pilosa; family Megalonychidae; genus Choloepus; species Choloepus didactylus. Next base: position 131,670,845 of record NC_051308.1, read on the forward strand.
AACATCTTACAGTATCAGTAAGCTCACACTAGAAAGTACTCTCTAAACAAAGGGGGCAGAGCAACTCACAAACCAACAGTGCAAACAGGATATGAATGACTCACAATGTATATATGAAACAGAGATCCTGACCCAGTACTTATGGTCCATAAAGGAGATGCTTGAGAAGGTTGGAACAGAAGAAGTTATCACTTTTCTTCAAGTCAGGAATACTTGATGAAGGAGGTGAAATTTCAGGGGTTGGGGTTTCAACCAAGAGAAGGAGCTTTGGATCCTAACGAAGATAGTGGAAGGAGAACCCCTTCCCACAACATAAGGGGCAGGGAGTCTTCCAGAAGGCCAGTTTCTCTTCTGGATCCTTTTGCCATCTCTTCTCTTTTTATTTCCTGTCATCTGTTCTAAAAGTATCCTACTGCTCCTATTCCCCTTGCTGGTCTGTCCCCAAACCTAGTAGGTGAGGAGTCCCAGGTGGCTGAGCACAGAGAGAGCAGTTGGTTCTCACCACTCCTTGCTGTCCCCTCATCTTCATCTTCCAGCCCAAGATCATCTGGCTGAAGAACAAGATGGATACACAAGGCAACCCCAAGTACAGAGCCCTCACTTATCTGCAAATCTGCTCCCTAGAAATCTGCAAGCCTGGTCCCTTCGACAGGGGCATCTACACCTGCAAGGCTGTTAACCCCCTGGGGGAGGTGTCCGTGGACTGTCGGGTGGATGTGAAAGGTAATGGCAAGAGCGGCTGCCTTGGGCTGCCAATCGTTTCTTCTCTCCACCGGTGGAAAAGTCAGGGGCCAGAGCCACAAGCTTAGATGGAGAGGGCTGGGTTTGCTTCTCCCTGCAGGCTGGTCATCATCGGAATGTGATGCAATCGAGGAGTCATTTTTATTACCCGCTATCTCATTCCTCTTCATAATTCTGTAATAAGGGAAGGCAAGACTAGTTATTTCCATTTTGCAAATACGCAAAATAGAGACTTGACGCACAGGGAAGGTAATTGGTTTACCCAAGATGTCCAGTGTTGATTCATTGAAGAACTGGCCCTATGGTGGAAAGAGCCCTGGGCTTGGAATCCCGAGACCTGGGCACCACCTGTATGACCCTGAGCAAGTCTCTTCAGGTAACACTTAGTAGAATTGTCATGAAGATTAAATGAGATAATGGTTGCAAAGGTGCTTTTTAAATTGTAAAGTATCATTCAAATGATTATTATTATTACCCCAACTCTCCTGGTCCTCACCCAGATTTTTTCTTTAAACTATTCAATCTTCTTACTCTTAGTCCAAGAAAACTGCAGCTACTTGGGCTTTTATTTCGGTTTCTCCTCTTATTTGTTTAAAACGAACGATACACATTCTCTCTATCTCTTGAAAGTATTCATTCATTTATACAATCTTGTCGCCTTGTGCAGATTTCCATCATTGCATTTAACAAATCATTTTATAATTATTTATTTACAGATCTGTTTACCCCATTAAACTCTAAGCACCATGAGGGCAGGGACAGTGCCTTATTTGCCTTTATCTTATTTGCCCAATGTCCGATTCACTGTATAGTTCTAGCTCAATGTTCAATACACTGTGGTCACTCTGTAAGTCTGTGTTACCCAAATCAGGAATGAAGGGGGAGACTCCATAACCTGTACCATGGACTGCCCCAAAGACCTGAGATAGAAAAACCCTTCCCAATGCTCTGAAAGGTTTCCCAGAGATTTCTGAGATTTTAACATTGAGAAATGTCTGAATTCTTGCAGCTCCTCATTGAGGCTACTACCAAAGAGGATATGATCAACTCTGAAGAAGGTAAGGAAAGAGCAACAGGGCGTCTAAATGGACACTTCATGTTTATGGCTACTGTTGTTGAGTCAGGGACAGATGTGTATTCTTGAGTATTTCACTGGTGACCACATTAAAAAAAAAACTGCTTAAGATAACACTACTATCACTGTGCAAAGATTTTACCATAGATGAAGTCTACTTTTGTTGCATCCTCTGTAAATCAGTGGTCCTCAAGTTGACAACAGGAACTGAACATAGTAGTCCTCTGAAGAAGATGATTTACCTAACTGTAAGGAAGCTCTGTTGGAGGGGTGTGGGCAGGTACTGCAAGAAAAAGATGTCAAGGGAACAATTAGGAGTGGAGGAATCGACAAAGGGCCATCACCACCACATGGTAACAGGGTAGATGAGGAGAGAGGACGCTGCTCCTGCCAATTAAGAGTTTCCACCTCAGTATCAGAAGCATGAAAAGAAACAGATTTTTTTTTTAACTTAGATAGCTTGAAAGTTATGAACCCCTTTCCTTCCAAGGGAAGAAAATCACCACTATATGTCAATAATAATTTAACATTTTGGTATGTGGTCTCAAGCAGCACGTTATTAGCAAAGGACAACACAGATCATCATTTAGAACTTGATGGCACCTTCAGATTCTAAATCATTAGCAGTAAAAATGTTGTGCACAAACTGATGAGCACAGAGAAAAAAAAAAGTTCATGAGAGAATTAAAGAGAATGAGTTCCCAATGTCTTCTCTGATTTGCAGTTCCTGGCTGATGAAAGTTGAGAATGAATTTGATCCCACAAGCCCTTTAAGACTATCGTTGATATATAGAAAAGCAAAACCTGTAAGGATGCATTAAAAGTACGGACTTCTCCTCAGGAGAGCTCTCTCTTTCTGCTAGTTGGCTTGCAAAGACAGTTCTCTTTCCGCCTCAACCTCTCTGTGTTAGTGTAGAGGTAGTTGCCCTTTTACCTCTCTCACAGCCACTGCCCAGCAACAAAACAGGGTAAGTAAGGAATTCACAGCACAGCATCCAGAGACAGTGAAAAGGATGGCCCACCATACTGGACGGGCCCTGACTGCTTGCTGTTATGGCCACAAACATACCCTCTCACCAGGAAACCTGACTGTGGCAAGATCGTGTTCATAAGAAGCTCCAGCACAATGTGTGGTTCGGCACTTAAATAAATGTGTGGATCTTCAGTGCATAAGTACCCATCTGTTTAAGCCTTTTTTTTTTTTTTTTCTTTTTTAGAGAAGTTGAGGGTTTACAGAAAAATCACGTGTAAAACATAGGATTCTCATCTACCACCCCACCACCAACACCTTGCATTGGTGTGGAACATTTGTTATAATTGATGATAGCACAATTTTATAATTGTACTATTAACTAAGGTCCATGGTTGATCTTAGGGTTTACTGTTTGTGTAGTATAGCTCCATGGATTTTTTTAAAATTTTATTCTGTTGCCATATATACAATGTAACATTTCCCGTTAATCTTATTCAGATATATATTTCAGTGCCATTAACTGTGTTCACAATGTCGTGCTACCACCACCACCATCACCAAAATATTTCCCTCATTTCAAATGCACATTTTAAGCCTTAAATTCCCATTCCCTATCCCCACTCTGTCCTCTAGTAACCTATATTCTAGATTCTGATTCAATGAGTTTGTGTTTAAGTCTTTTTATATAGGAAAACCATGTAGAAAGTTGGAATCCTTTGGCTATTCTGTATGGAATCTCAAGACCCTCAGGCTCCTCCTTCTCTTCCCACATCCACTTTCCCTTCCACGGAGGTTTCTAACACTGTCCTTTTCCTTAGGTCATCTATGACAGAACGGAATTCAACTCTATACAGTACCAGATGCTAGAAAGATGCTGAGAATGACTTGCTCTCTTCCCGAGGGCTTTCCAGTATAAACTGGGATGACAAGATGCACATCATCACAAAGCAGACAGCAGTACACTCAAATATGTGCATATCTAATTAAAGACAGAGTCCTGAGAGCTGGGATGATACTGGGAGAATTGAAGCAGCTTCACATTAAGCCCTGGGAAAAGAATAAAGATGAGGTGGCACCTTGCTTACATTTGTTTTTATTCTTATAACTAAGATATAAAAGGCATTCTGTCATGCCTCTTTGTTGCTCAGATGTGGCCCTCACTCTCTAGCTAAGCCAACTTGAAAGGTGAAATCACTGCCCTCCCCCCTACGTGGGATCAGACACCCAGGGGAGTGAATCTCCCTGGCAACGTGGAATATGACTCCCGGGGAGGAATGTATACCCGGCATCATGGGATGGAGAACATCTTCTTGACCAAAAGGGGGATGTGAAAGGAAATGAAATAAGCTTCAGTGGCAGAGAAATTCCAAAAGGAGCCGAGAGGTCACTCTGGTGGGCACTCTTACACACAATTTAGACAACCCTTTTTAGGTTCTAAAGAATTGGGGTAGCTGGTGGTGGATACCTGAAACTATCAAACTACAACCCAGAACCCATGAATCTCGAAGACAATTGTATAAAAATGTAGCTTATGAGGGGTGACAATGGGATTGGGAAAGCCATAAGGACCACACTCCACTTTGTCTAGTTTATGGATGGATGAGTAGAAAAATAGGGGAAGGAAACAAACAAAGGTACCCAGTGTTCTTTTTTACTTCAATTGCTCTTTTTCACTTTAATTATTATTCTTGTTATTTTTGTGTGTGTGCTAATGAGGGTGTCAGGGATTGATTTAGGTGATGAATGTACAACTATGTAATGGTACTGTGAACAATCGAATGTACGATTTGTTTTGTATGACTGCGTGGTATGTGAATATATCTCAACAAAATGAAGATAAAAAAAAAAAAAGGCATTCTGTCATGAAGTCTGCAAAAGAAGGCCACCAACAATTCCTCCCCTCCTTGAGTGGGCATGTGTGTTTCCCACTGAGAGGCAGAGTCTATTTCCCCTCCCCTTGAATCCAGGCACACCATGTGACTTGCTTTCACTAATACAAGGTAGAGGAAGCGATGCTGTGCCAGTTCTGGGCCTTAGCCTTAAGAGCTATAGTAGCTCTTCCTGCTTTTGCTCTTGGAAGCCAGCTGCCATGTAAAGAATCTCAGGCTGGATTGCTGAATTATGGAGGGCAACCAAGCATTCCAGCTGACAGCCAGTACCAAGGCCCTAGACAAGTGAGGAGGCCACCTGGGAGCCTTTGGCCCCAGTCAAGCCAAGTCAATACTTTGTGGGGTCGTCCCTGCAGACAGCCCTGCCCAAACTGCAAAATCATGAGGAAAGAAATGATTACTGTTGTGTCAAGCCACTAAGCTTTGGGGTAGTTTATCACACTGTGATACCTGAAACAGATTTCCAGGCATCAGGCACTGAGCTAAGTGCCTTATCTCTTTTAATCTTTATTTTACAAATGAGGAAATTGACATTCAGAAGTGATACACTGCCCCCAAGTCAAGCAGCTGGTAAGTAGCAGAGCTAGGATTTGAACTTGGTCTGTTTGACTCCAAAGCCTTCCCTAGTTCCTTTCATCTCCTTCACCCAGTGACCCCCAGTGTAGGCTGGTCTGTGTTGGAATCATGGGTTCAAGAAAGGAAAGATCTCCAGGATGCCGTAAATATTAAGCAAGGTTTTGAAGAGGAAGGGAATGTGATTTGGCTGAGAAGGGTGTGGAGGCTTTTCTGTTCAGACCAAAGGTCTATTCCAATAGTCCTTCTCAACTGGAGTTCTACAAGATAATTAAGCCTGATACCCCAAGGCATCCATTGTATGTCATAAATTAACTCCTTTCTATGCCTCTAGAGTGTTATCAGTTGTGTACTCTCCTTAGGGTAAATGAGAAAATAATCACAGAAATCATTTTCTGTAGGGTTTAACGCACTCTCAGAACTCTGGCTGGGAAGGAGGTAAATCAGAACCCAGAGCCAGCCAGTCATGTACACAGCGATGAAGAGGCAGCCTTCCAGCTGAAGCAGGGCCTTGGTCAGGATGGAGTGAAACACCCTGCGGGAGCCCGGGGCCCAGGGCCTTCCCCAAGTGCCTTGAAGACTGCACACAGCAGTTTGCTTGACCTAGGGCAGTTAATGTTTGACCTATTCTCCTTGTAAAATCAGGCCTCTGGTGCTAAATGTAATCTGTAACCACCCCCTCCCTAAAACTGAGATACTATCTGCAAGGTAATCTATAATCCTTCCCTCTCCCTATTGATTACAATCAATCCCTCCCTATGTTGCCAAGACCCTCTCTCCCGCCTTATGCTTTCATACCCATTGGAATGTCGAGCCCTTATAACCAGCTTATTCAGCCCCCCCAAAGGGCATAGTATCTTCCTGTTGAGCTCTGAACCTGCCACCATTCAGAGCAGCTCCTGAATCCATCAGAGAAGCTCCTGAATCCAGGGCAACGTGACTCGACTTCCCACCCTGTAGGGTAAGCCCCATAATAAAAGCTCATGTATCAGAACGTGTCTGATGCTTTTTTTAGCCCTTTGGCTACAAAAGCCCTCTTGGGCCGCGACACAGCCACAGTTATGATATCCTAAGAATCAGTCAGGTTTCAGGCCTCTGCTCACAGCCCCAGACCTCTGCTGTTTGCTGAATTACTCAAGGGCCATCCCTTAAAAGTTCACATATTCTCAGCCTTTATGATGAAATAAAATCTTCACACTGAATGAGACTTCCAGTTATGGTTAATTGTGCTTTCAAGAAGAACTGCACTGGAATCTTTAATTTTTTCATCTATTCATTCAACACTGATGCAGTACCATCTTAGCTAAAGCCTACTATGTGGTGGGGAGGTGGTGTAATTTCTTCATTAATTCATTATTTATCCAATATCTGAAATACCTATTCATACACATCATTTTGGGGTTGAAGCGGGGGAACTATTTCTCAGATTAGTGGCCTAATGCTGGGTGAAGAATTGCATCTGAAGTCTATACTTTCTGGCTTTGTGGTCATTCTGATGGAGGAGATAAAGTAGATCCATTGATTTTATTTTGGTACTGCATCAGCTTTCAAAATGATAATTTGGTGACCAGAAAACTGGAGATAGGTTTCCTCAGGAAAACTGACTTCCAATTTGCTAAAACTTCCTCCCTCACTCACCTAAGGGTGAAGAAATTTAGAGTTCCCCTACTCCAGCTGCTCTTAGAGGAAGAAAAAGTAGTCAGTTAATATTTCTCCCCCTTCTCCCCACATCTCCACTACCCATCTGGAGAGAAGGAAGCTACCAGCCATGATTTTCTCACTCTCCACAGACCCTAGATCCTACAAGCAACAACTAAAATTCCACCTTCACAAGCAGGCCTGCAGACGGAGAGACAATCTTCTCTCAGCTCTTCCTGGCATAAACTTACCAGTTCTGGGCCTTTCCACCCTTTCGTTTATCACCTCCACTAAATCACAAGGCCCCTTTGCTTGATATGGTATTTATTACTGTAACACCTCCTGCAGATATCACCCCCTCAACCTCACAGATTAAGAAATTAGGAAATAAACAAAACAGCCAACACATGGCCAAAGTAGTAGTTGTAAACTCTGGGGACTACAGCCAAGGCTCTTTGTTTACAAGAAAGCTCCTCAGTCATTCTTCAGGGCCTGTTTCCTTCATATTTTTAGACCAATTCTAAGAAACTCTGTTAACTAGCATTGTACAGTCTATTCACCGCAACGATTAGATATCCCTAATAAGAAGGCTTAAGAATTTTACCAATACAACTTTCAGTTCAGAGGTTGTTAGTTATAAACACCCACTTCAAAGGTCCCTAAGGGAGAAATGACTTGATGTCAATTCTCCTCCTGGCCATCCTGTAAATGACCACCTTTCTCGTTTTAAGTAAACACAGGCTCAAAGAGGTCAAATAATGCTCAAGACTACTCAGTTTCTAAACAGAGAAATCAAGGATGAATTTGAACCTACATCAGTCTGTCTAAGGAGTCCGTTGTTTTCTTTAAGTCTTGCCGCTTCAATTTTCGAACGTTCTTGCTTAAGGGGGGAAAGGAGGATGCACATCTTAAAGAACCTCAATATGCCTAAAACATAAATGTTTAGGTGCTCCTATAACGCGCAAAAATCTCAGTTGAGGAACACCTGGCAAATGTGGCGCTTGCAAACTGAGCCCGCCCACAGAAACGAATTTCTTCAGTCCAAGCACTGATTTACGCTGGGGAACTAGGCCTTACCACCCGGCTGTCCCGGTCAGAGTTGGCGCAGCCCCGCCTCCCGCAAACCCACCGCTCTCCTCGGCTCTCCCGATGTCCCGGATGTCCCGGAGAGAAGGAGGAGGAGGCGCAGAAGAGGCGGAGAGAGGGTGCGACGTGACGCAAAACCTACCCTCATTGGTCGGTTCCCTCGCACTGCGCCACGAAGCCCCGCCCCCCGGCGCGGCTACGTTCCGCTACCCCGCCCTCCCGCTTAGTCTTTCTTGGAAGCTTTCTCTACCCGGCCTCGTCCGGCCGCCTTCCGGTCGGCAGCCCGTCGTCGCCACGCCCCCTAAGGGCGGGGGATGCTGGGGCCCACCAATCATTGTGCGTCTGTGGTGGTGGTGGGTGGGGTCCGAGCAATTCGAATGGAGCACCACCCACTCGGAGCAGATTCCCGGGAGTAGATGGTGCGATGAAAGTATCCTATGCAGGAGGTAAGTTGGAAATGGAAGCAGAAATCGGGGGATGGGCTGGGGGTGTGGTACCGCAGAGAGTGAAAAGGTTGCCAAAAGATATTGGCGGGGAGGAGGATGAGGCGCGAAGACCGCCCCCCGGTGAGGAGAGGCTGGGCGCGGGGGCCGGGCAGGCAGCCTGGAGAGGGGGGTGGGGCTGCAGGGGCTCTCCCGGCCCAACCTTGACTGCTTCGGGGGTCGGGCACGAGGTAACGGGAGGGTAGTTCCAGGGGCAGGAGCCACCCGCGGGGCGCTTGCTTTACCTCCAGCATGATCCCCAACCCCTGGCTCTCACCCTGAGTCGAGCTAGGAAGCCATCATGGGCAGGATGGAGACCGGTGGAAACCTGTGTTTTCCCTCCAGCTCGGATCTAAGCTGCGTCACTCCTGCTGGTGGGAACATGGAAGATTTGGAAGAAGGTAAGTAAACCGTGGAGGGAAGAAGGAGGCTTTCGAATTGAGAGCCGTGTCAAGGATTAGTGGCAGGCATTCATTCTTCTCTCCCATTCAGATGTAAAGTTTATTGTGGATGAGACCTTGGACTTTGGAGGGTTGTCACCATCTGACAGGTACCAACCTCCTCTTTATCGCATGTATTTTCCTTCAACAACATCCGTCTGTCTCTTAACTCCTTACTTCTGAAGTACTGGCCTCTAGGGCATAGATTGGTAACTTGGCCAGGTTTGGTGCACTGGCACTACTGGGTGGTTGTTTGACTCTGGCACAATTGAAGAGGGGAAGAAGGGGTAAAGCTTGGAGATATCAGGTGTTAAGGAGATTCAGGTGGAATTGCTGCATCTTCATCTTGGCATAATTTCCAATGTCAGTAAATGCTAAAGGCCTATTAGACCTTTAGAACCAGGCATCCTGTCACCTAGCAGTCGCATCTCAGCTTGGGCATCAGGGTTTGGGGTGTGTTCCTGGCTCTGTTGTGGGGTTTTGCCCAGTTTCTCTTACACAGTCTCCTGCTCTCTTTTGTGTGGGCATGGTGCCTGGTTTGTTTTCTGTCTCAGTCGTGAGGAGGAAGACATAGCAATGTTGGTGACTCCGGAGAAACCACTCCGACGGGGCCTATCCCACAGAAGTGATCCGAATGCAGTGGCCCCTGCCCCCCAGGCTCTGAGGATCAGCTTAGGCCCCCTCAGCCCAGAGAAGCTGGAGGAGATCCTCGATGAAGCCAATCGACTGGCTACCCGACTGGAGCAGTGTGCCCTGCGGGAGAGGGAGGGCACAGGCCAGGGCCCGGGGCTTCGTCAGGTGAAGCCCAGCCCTCGGCGGGAGACTTTTGTGCTGAAGGACAGTCCTGTCCGGGACCTGCTACCCACTGTGAGCTCCTTGGCTCTGAGTACCTCCACCCCTAGCAGCCTGACGCCCCGACTCCGGAGCAGTGATAGGAAGGGTTCGGTCAGGGCGCTTCGGGCAACATCTGGAAAGCGGCCCTCCAGCGTGAAGAGGGTGAGTTTAGAGGGGTGGCTTTGGTGTGTCCCCCAGGACACAGTGCATGACACGGTACAGGGATAAAGTGGTTTCCTCACGGGTAAAATGAGGGTAGTAATATGTACCTCATAGAAAAGCACTTGGTCTATAATAAGCTCTCAATAAAAGATAGTGATGATGATGATTATGATGGTGGTGATGATGATGATGTTAGCAGTTAGCTCCTGCCCTGTCCTCAGTGGGATCTAGGCAACTCTCTGCCTTTATCCCTTAAGCAACCAGCAAAACAGATTTCATTCTAGTCCATATTTTTCTCTCTTTGTGTTCCAGGAGTTGCCCACTTGCAATCTGTTCCCCGCTTCAAAAAGCCCAGCATCTCCCTCTCCCCTTGCCCGTTCATCTCCCTCTCCCCTTGCCCGTTCATCTCCCTCTCCCCTTGCCCGATCATCTCCCTCTCCCCTTGCCCGATCATCTCCCGCTCCCCTTGCCCGTTCATCTCCCTCTCCCCTTGCCCGATCATCTCCCGGTCCCCTTGCCCGATCATCTCCCGCTGCCCTTGCCCGATCATCTCCCACTCTCCTTGCCCAATCATCTCCCTCTCCCCTTGCCCGATCAACCCCTCCAATCCGGGGGAAAGCTGGGCCCAGTGGGAGAAAAACAGCAGGTAAGGAGACCTGGGCAGCAAAGCCATGGGTGAACAGGGAGTAGGGAAGATGTGGAACTTATCCTGAAATTCATCTCCTTTTCTCAACCAGGCCCAGCCGCCCCTGTCAGACCAGTCCTGGACCCACAGCCTTCTACCAGCAACACTCAGCGCCTCTCCCGGCCACAGGGTGCAGCTGCTAAACCTTCAAGTAGACTGCCCATTCCCTCAGCTATCCCCAGGCCTGCCAGCCGAATGCCACTCACCGGCCGGAGTGTCCCACCTGGCAAGGGTGGCCTACCTCCAGACTCTCTGTCAACTCGGAAAGGGCTTCCAAGGCCAAGTGCTGCAGGGCACAGAGGTGAGGAAGAGTGGACATGGGGGTGAGAAATCAGGACCAACCCTTGTTCAGTTTGACCTCAGCCTCCCAGAGTAGGCAACAAAGACCTCTTTCTCCAGCTTTATTAGAACTCTCTGAAGATAGGGAGACTAAGTTAAGGAGAGCATATGGGGCTGGGCAAAGAGTCTTGAGTCTTGGTCCTCAAATAGCTAACATTTATTTTTTATCTTGGGGGTAGGGAGGGACTAATCCCAAACTCACTCAGCTTCTGTCCAGTATTTTTGAGAAGGTCAGTTGAACTTTCTGTTGATTAATTTCTTCTGTTAACCCCATCAAGTTCCTGTTTCCCAGCGGCCACGTCTTCCTGTCACAAGTGCCACTCGCAGCAATTTGCAGCCACCCCGGAAAGTTGCAGTCCCAGGTCCCACCAGGTAAGACTGCCTGAGATGCTGTCTGCCTCTCTTCCTGTCATCTAAGCTGTCATGCATAGCAGCTCTGAATCCTTTGTGGGCCCTGTGTCAAGATGAGGATGAGGAGGGGAGCCTGGGGGAGGGGGTTCCTATTTCTTCCCAGCTGGTTGGACCCTGAGGAACTCAAACTCAGCTGGGTGACACATGGCTTGAGGAAGAATCACAATTTAAAGCAGTTCCTCCTTTTGTCTCCTTAGGTAAAGAGATCAGGACAGCAAGCAAGAATCCAGTAGCAAACCACTACAATCACTGCCCGGACTCACCTCTACCTGCCCCCTCAAGCCCTCACAGTAGAGCAGACCCTGACTCTAGAAGATTCTGGCCTAGGGCCAGGAGGAGGAGACCCTGCCAGAGGTGCTCCCCCAGGAGTGGGGTGGATTTGGGTTGAGCTGGAGGGGAGTCAAACTCTCTGGGTTGAAGGAAGATTAGGGAAAAGAGGGTGTCTCAGTAGTGAAATTAACAAGCTTGAAAATGAGAAATGCAGGCACATGTTTGGGTGTTTTGCCCTCATCCACTCTTGCTTTCAGCCCCAAAAAGCAACCAGGCATTGGTTCACTGGACATTTACATGCGAATGGCCTCTGTAGCTCACCCCCTGCCCCCCAAGGAGAGGCCTTCTGAATCACATCCTCCACTGGACTTTGGCCGGGCAGGCTGGTTGGAGAGACAGAAGCAGCCACTTTGTCTCTAGAACTTATCTCCTATGAATTTGTGACTCCAAACTGGCCAGTTTATGATAAACTTACTTTGTCAGTCTGCATTTTTCTAAAATAAAGTGAATATATTTTTATATTTTCTGTATATCTGAAAGTGGATCCTGCTCCAATTTTGAACAAACTTGGAGTAAATCTCTTGTAGTTTCGATGAAGGAGCCAGGATTGGCTTCCCAGGCAGGGGCTTGAATAGGCCCTAAGGCCTGGAGATTCTAGTTCATCAGGCTGTAACTACCCTGCTCCCCTTGTTGGCATTAGATGGGAACAAGGCTGTTTTTTCCCAGGATTCATATATTATTGGAAGTTTCATATCAAGTTGGGTCTAGTTTAATTCACAGCATGTGTGGCTGTCAGGCCAGGTTCTAGGTAAATTAGTATTCATATTCTAAACATGTCTTTTCCTGCCAAGAGAGTGGGGCCTCCTTGGAACTCCCCAGCTTCTTGGCTTCTGTGCTCATGGATGGAAGGATCCTTTGGTGGGTACCCTGGTGTTTGGCCAGAAGATGCTGGATCACCTTACATGTAATGTTAAGAGTTTTCTGTGAACTCTTATCTCCCCTGCTAGACTTGAGGGCTGGCACCAAGATTTATAAACCTCTGCAGTACCTAGTGTGGTGACTTCTGTGTGGCTGACAGTTTCATTCATTTATTCAGAAAATATTTTGAGTGCAAGATGGTAGGTATTTGTTGAATGAATGACAGAGATTTAACAGATTCATCTTAGGGTCTCCCTTTCCCCACAGCCTCTGAATCTTGCAACCAGAACTAACACAATTCCTTGTGAGTTTTTGAGGAAAACTCCCTCCTTGAAAGCCAGGTCATAACTTAAGGAAACCAGCAGGCAAATGAGTAAAGGGGAGTGGGACTGCAGCTGGTGCTCCCCCACCTGCCCTCATGCCTTATGCCTACAAGTGCCCTACTAGGGCCCCTGTGGTTTCTTTTTTTTTTGATGGCTGATCTTAAGGTTCAGTTAATACGTTCACCTGTATTACAATGAAAACACCTTGACATCCACCTTTTCCAGAGCCTCATCTCACAGTAATTTTTACAGCCTCTGGGAATCGAAGATTTGATGTATATATGGGGGGTGGGGTGGGGAGATAGAAACTGCGAATTCGGCTCTGGAGAAATTTGGCATAAAGCAAAAAAACCTCGTGTAAGTTTCCAGGCTGTGTCCTGCACCAGTGTCTAGTGAGCAGGGCGTTTTGGTGACTTCCAGTCCCGAGAGGAACACTGGCAGGTTGGCAAGCCTTGGAACACATACCCAGGCATGGTCTGCAGGTGGCCTGTTGGTGTGGGCGGGGTGTGGGCCAGGCTGGGGTGGGGAGAAGCAAAACAAGCAGTGGGTCCGTGTGCTGTTGCCACCTGGTGGCTGAAGAGGACGAGGCACGTTCCCTTGGTCCTCTTGGTTGTCTTGGGTTTGGTTCGCCTCCCTGCTCCCCTCCCCCTCCAAACCTGTTTTAGCTGCACATTCAGGAGGCAGTGCCAGCGGGGGAGGAGGCCTACCTGCCCTTCTTATTCAGCTTTCTGCTTCCTTCCTTCCCTTCTGGCCTGGCTTTCTATTTTTTCTCTATCTCCACCCCCTACCCTAGCAACTACAAGGGAAGCCAGTGTTTATTGGCCTCTCACTATGCATCGCGAACTGTTCTAAGCACTTCGCACATGTTAACTCATTTAGTCCTCATAAAAGCTCAGTTAGGCGGATGCTATTATTCTCATTTTGCAGGCAGAGAAACTAAGGTTCAGAGAGATTAAGTCACTCGGTCTGGTCCTGGGGTTTGTCTTCTTAATCACTACCCTGTGTTGTCCCCATGTTAACCCCGTCTAGTATGTTGAACAGACGTTTGAAAAACACAAAATCTGGGAACAGTACTAATGGTGCAGAGCGCACAGTTGGCTAGGGTTTGAGGAGATGCTTCATTTTCCAATGGGAAAAAAAACCCACAAAAAACAGGCCAGGAAAGTGGCATTAGAAGGTGCCCAGTTTCTGGGCACCCATAAATTCCCAGCAGCCCCTCAGCTCAACCTTCCCTGTCTCCTGAACTGTCTGCAGGAAACTTGTCCCTAAGGGGCAGGGCTGGAAACCTGCCTGCTCCGTGCAGCCTCCCAAGCACACCACCATCCCACTGCCACTGCCTGCCACATCCTTGGAGACGACAGGACGTGGGCCCCATGCTGCTGAGGCTCCAGCTGGGGGCGGTGGGACTGGCGGTAGCTCACCAGCCAGTGGGTGCCCGAATCTCTATGACCTCCTGGCCCTACAGGGCCCGGCTCCCTCTTCTGTTTCCAGAGACCAGGTCTCCCCCCACTCTGGGAAGACATGGCACCTCACAGAAGCACATGACGATGGTGCTCGACCCGCACAGAACTAGTTTATTCAGTAGTATGGGTGAATGAAAAAAAAAAAACAACAGAAACCACAAAACAACAAAACCCTATGATATTTACAGTAACAATCAAACTGTACAATCTGATGGTTAGTATCAAGTTAGCATCCAGCATCTTTGTAACTTATCAGTAGTAAAAGCCAGTTAAATTTTTAACCCTTTGCAAGAACTGTTGAGGGGAAAGGGTGGGTTGGGGGGGCTGGTCCATGGCAGAAAAGCCAGACACCAGCTTTACAAATGAGACAGGAACGCGGTTCTGCCCACAGCCTCTTTTTCCAGCCACCTGCTCCCAAAGGAAAGTCAGTGACAAGTCTGGGACACATGCTTAGAGGAAATGGTGACTCAAAATGAATAGCAATTGGCAAAACTGAAGGTGGGTGGGGGAGAGACGGTGAGGGAAGGCAGCCCGGAGCTAGGGGGGTGGCGTCAGGCCCCCAAGCTAGGACTGCCGGGCTCACACCCAACCCGCGATGGCCGCATGAGACCCCCTGGGACAGGACACAAACCCATCCCAACACAAGAAGCAAATAAATAAAAAAATATATTAACTCTCTCTTCGCAGGGCAGGAAGGTGGGGTGGGGGAGATAGAGGAACAGGGCCTGGTCCTTTGAAGAAGAGAGCCAATTCCAAGAAGGGGTTAAAAGTAGAACACGTCTCAGAGGCCACAGCAGGTCAGACAAAGTGGAATTCTGTCTGATTTTGGCAGGGGGTGGGGTGGGCAAGTGGAAACCAGAGCCCAGACGGGAAACCTGTGCTTGAGACCACTCAGGGCAGCTGAACCGAACCAGCACGGTATTTACTCTTCCTCCTGATCCCACCGGCCCAACAGCAAAGAAGCGCAACTTAACACATGACTGGCCGTCCCCCAGTGCAGGTCGGGCAAGAGAAATGAAGCACTTTTGGGTCAGCAAACTGAGCAAACGCCTGGGCTGCAGCACATGGCCAGAGTCCAGGGAAAGGAGAGGGGCTGGGGGGAGGCCCGGCCACATCTGGGGGCACAGGCTCCCCTCAAAATGTGTTCATGCAGCATTTGGGGGTCCGGGGGCGCTGAGTCCTTCTGCCCCCTCACCGGACAGGGCTTTTTCAGTTGCTGGGCACGGTAGTACAGATAGGGGTGAAGTGTGCCCTTTGCCCCCAGCCCCCTCACCATACTGAGGCCTGCCCGGGTGCAGCCGGCAGGGGTCGACACCCCAGATGCATGTGGCTTTGTCCTTTCCTTTCGGTGATGGCAAATGAGGGCAGGCCCCTTGAGAGTCCCTCTCCTCCCAGAGGCACAGCAGATGGGAAACTGAGGAGAGGTTGGGAAGCGTCCTGGGAGGTCCTATCCTCTTTGGGAAGGGAAAGGGGAGTCAGTTTCCAGCATATAAAAAAAATGAATCCCTGAAGTCATGAAGAGTGGAGATCCTTTTTTTAAATTCTTTTTTTTTTTTTTCTTCCTCTTTTCTGAAAAACTTTGTCTTGGAGATGTTGGCCCCAGGGGTCCAAAGTGCAGTGAGGGGGATGGTGGGGGGGGTTGGCACTAGATGGCTTTGGGTGGGGGGGAGCCCCTCCTGGCAAGGCCCAGGCTCCTCAGATGGACGTTTCATCGCTGCTGCGGCAGGTGGTGGGGAGCAGGGGCAGGATAAAGCACAAGACAGGAGTGGGGCATGAGTGCAGCTGGGAAAGGTAAGGGGAGCCTCAGGGTGTAGGAACCACCGGCCCACGGTTAATGCAGGAAGTTAAAGAAGAGAAATCTGGAGAGGCAGGAAAGGAAAGTGACAGAAAAGGCAGACAGAGGGTTAATGAAGCCAAAGGGACAGCAAGAAGCTTTCACCAGAAGAAGGAAACAGAAAAGCCAGCCCAGCTCCCCAGCCTCCCTCACTCTGCTCTCTGCTGGGCCAGGATGCACAGAGCCCAGGAGCAGGGCAGACCTCCCCAGGGCCCACGGGGTACCACAGCTGAGGGCACGTGGCCATCAGGGAGCTGGACCACACTCCGTCCATCTGTCCTAGGACCGGCACAGGCTGGGGAGGCCTGGAGGCAGCTCTGGGCCCAGCCAGGGCGGCTGCGGGGGCTGCACCCTGTCCCACCCACCCAGCCACACTCACTCGGAGCCTGACGAGTCCTCATCCACTGTGCCCGCCTTGATGCTCATGGCAATGGGCATGACCCCATTCAGCTGCTCCTGGAGGCTCTGTCGGGGGGGTGGGCGGGGAGGGGGCCCGCCCCGGCTGCCCTCGCTGGCCGAGGAGCCCCGGGAAGACCCTGTGCCCTGCTCCAGGGGCAGCCGCAGGAGGCTGCTCTTCTCACTGATGGTGGGCAGACACTTCTTCTTGAGGATGCCTGCAGGCCAGGAGGGCAGGTGCCGTGAGGGGCAGGGGGGAGAGGCAGGGCACAGGCCAGGAAGGCCCCACAGCTGCAGGGCGAAGGCAGCTATGAGGGAGCTGATTGGGGGAGCACGGCAGGTGGGGGGTTGCCCTGCTCACCTTTGTGAGGTTGGGCCAAAGGGCCTGGAAGGGAGCCCAGGGACCCCTCCCGAGACAGGGCATCTCCGTTCTCCCACGGCCGCTCCTCAGGGACCCCATTGCCACCGCTCTCCTTTGCTGAGACCCCAAAGTCTCCCGGCCAAGGGGACTTCCCGGGCCCTGGGCCCCCATCTGGTGGGAAAGGAAAGGAAGTAGATGAGTCCCAAGGAAGGCGGACAGCTAGGGGAGTCACCATCCCTGTGGAGCTTCCCAAGAACCCCAGGCCCTTGCCCTTCCACTGCTCCCTGAAGACCACAGCCCCAGTGCTGGCCCACCCTTGGGGGTGCTGTGCAGGGGCAGCCTCTCGGCCCCAGGTCCCAGCAGGCTGTCCCAGCCCGGCTCTCCGGGGAAGGGTGCCTCCTCCTCCTCCTCCTCCTCGCTGTCTGAAGAGTGGGTAGAGGCGTAGGAACCACTCTGGTCGTCCTCCAGGGACAGGTCACTGTCGGAGTCCGTGTCAGGATCTGGGAGGTCGGGGAGAGATCACAGCCGGCCCACCCCCTCTGCCCACCCCCAGCCAAAGCCAGGCAGCTGCCCTGCTGGGCCACCAGGGCCTCCTGTCCTCACCATGCTGCTGGTCTTGACCTTCCAAGAACAGGCCGCCTGGGTCCCCCAGCCCAGGGGGCCCTTGGCCAGGGTTCAGCGTGGACTCCTCCCTAAGAAGACAAGACCGTGCCGGAGGGGTCGGCTTGGCCCCTACCCCCTGGGATTCCCAGGTCCTGCCCCGTGCCCCTCACTGCTTCTGATCCACGCTGCCGCCTGTGTCAGCATGCTGTGTACTACTGAAGTCCCAGCAGCCAGCTGGCCTGGGTCTGGCAGGCAGTGTCCTCCCCTCCCTTCCTCTCTCCTCCCATCTCCAGGGTTCACCTCAGCAAGAACGGGATGTAGCTGGGCTGACTCTTGCCCGAGCGGCTGGCGCTGTGCAGGGAGCCGGCCGAGTCTCCGTAGGGCTGGTACAGCCTCCCATCAGCATAGGGGCTGGGGCAGTTGTAGGACTAGACGGAGAAGAGGAAGGTCAGTGAGTGGGGGAGAGGCCTGGGTGGGGGAGCAAAGGGAGGGGGGCCCAGGCTGGGAAGTGCCCTAAGCTCCACCTCCCACATGCCCCGGTCTGAACAAGGGAGGCCCCACATCTCTGCTGCCCCACCCCCACTCAGGGCCTGGCAGGGGTCCTAGCTCTGCCACGGCTATACCAGCCCTGTGCCCCGCAAGCACCCTGGTGGGGCTTGCGGGTAAAAGATGGCAACAGGAAATGTCTCCTGAGAGCATCCTGGGAGATACAGACAATTTACCAAAATTCACAAAGGATTCTCAAGTGCTAGGCACTCATTATCGGCCTTTGTCACTACCTCACCACATCCTTCCAAGCCCCACTGCTATCTCCCCCAAATCAAAAGCCCACCCCACCCCCACCCCCACCCCCACTCCCCGTTGCCATCCCCTTCTTCCCAGACCACTCAGATCATTTCACCACCCTTCCTACCTCCTGGAAGGGATGTAGGGATAGGGAAGGGGGAAAGCGAGACAAGAAGTATAGAGAACATGCTCCTTGGGCCTCCTGCCTCTTCCTCTCCCCCTCCCCCAGACCAAGACCCCTCTAGCTCCCTCACCGAGGTCAGGGTAGACTTGGTGGTCAGAGCAGGGTCAGGGCTGGGCTTGCGGCTGCAGGCAAACTTGAGAGCTTTCCGGACCTCCTTGCTAAGCACCACATAGGAAAGGAAGATAAAAGGGCCCTGAAAGGGGAGAGGTGCTTAATTGTTACTGGGACACCTCAGAGCCAAGCTTCCCATCCTGTCTCCATGGGCTGTCCCACAAAGCATGGGCCCCTCCTGCTCCAGCCGGGCCAGGTACCTGGGCACAATTGCAGGCAGCAAAGAGGTAGTGGAAGAGAAGGGTGTCGCTGTTGACGGAGAGCAGCGCCAGCAGCCACGCGGCACTCAGCAGCAGGAGGACAGCGAAGGAGGGCTGCAGACCTGAGCTGGGGAGAGGGGCAGGCCGTGAGTGTGGCCGTGGGGCCTCCCACACCGCCGCCCACCTGCTGCCCAGGCACCCACACCCTATACTCACACAGGGCCTTTTTTCTCAAAGCCCTGCCGCTGGGCTGCACAGGAGGCCCGGGCCGCCAGGATGTACAGGAAGACGCTCATCTGGGCAGGGTAGGGACGGGACAGGGGTGGAATCAGGGAACAGGTGGCTTCCACCCCACATCAGGGGACCTAGTGGCCTCAGTTGTTCCTAACATTCCAGCACCTACCGAGACAGCGAAGGCCACGGGGCCGGCGAAACTCCAGATGAGTGTATCATAGATGGAGAGCCAGCAGAAGTCGGGGTTCCCATAGCCCTCGGGGTCCAGGCCCACGGCCAGACCTGTGAACACAGTGACAGCAACAGGGGAAGGGGGTGGCCAGGGGCTTGGGAATCAGAGCTGCAGCCGGGTGGGCTCACAGGGCCCAGGCAAGGGGCGTGGAGGAGTGCTCAGCCCACCCTACATCCCTGCTGGCCTCCCCAGGATGGGGGACCCACCCCGAGGTCAGCTCTGGGCCTCAGAGTGGGGGGCCCCAGGGCCTGGGTTAAATTGGAGGGGTACTATGAAGGAAAACAGCCTGGGGCCTAGTGATGAAAAGCCCCAAGCCCAGAACCGGGTGGGGGTACCTGTGATGAAGGCGGGCACGCCCCAGCCCAGCATGTAGTAGAAGCGCATGGGGCCCGTGTTGACGTCGCGCACCTCGGTGAGTGCCCGGTACAGGTGCAAAGCCTCCAGAAGAGCCCAAGAAAAGGTGCAGACGTACAGGAAGTGCAGCAGGATGGCGATAACTGTGCAAGCAAACTGAGGGCCCAGGCCACTGCAGGTCAGTGACTGGGGTGCAGCCAGACCCCAGGCTCTACTTCAGGGCAAGCAGGTAAAGGGAGTCTGGGTGTTGCTTGGGAGGTGCTTTGGGGGACATCTGCGTCAGAAGGAGGTATCGCTATGATGCTGGGGAATCAAGGGGAGCTAGAAGAACCTGTGCCAGGCTCTCAGCTAGGCTCTTTCTCGGTTAACACTATGGGAACAGGGATGGAGAGTCGGGGGTTGGGACAGGAATCACAAAGGAGGACCAGAGAGCTGGAAGCTGGGGAGGGCTCTGGAAGATGAGGGGCCTCTTACAGGGAGGTCAGCCTGGTTGATGCCCAGGAGGAAGACCAGCTGGGCTAGGCCCAGTGCGGCCGTCAGGTTCCGCCGGATGCCATGCTGGTTGGAGCGCAGGGCACGCAGAGCAGCGAGGAAGAGGAAGGTGAGCAGCAGGGCGGCCAAGGTGACGCCCAGGGCCACGTAGGTCAGCATCTTCAGTGGCAGGATCTCCCCATTCTGCAGGGTGGTGGTGAGGCCCCAGGGGAATCAGGAAGGACAGGGCCCCAGCACCCAGCCCCATGCCCAGGGCTCCCCCCGCCCCACCCCCAGAGCTCTGCAGTGGGCCCAACCTCCCGCCGGGACACATCCATGAGCACGGCAAAGCTCGTCATGTGGTTGCACTGGCAGCTGACATGGCTCTCGTTGCGGAACACGACCTCACAGCCTCGGGCTGACCAGCCACCAGTCCCACTGACCCTGCGTGGGAAAGGAAGATGGGAGGGTGGGGAGTCCAGGGGCCTGAGCTTGGGGCCCAGAGCCCGGGTAGGGAAGGGCAGTGCAGGCTCACAGGATCGAATGGTTCCAGAAGACGCAGATGGGCTTGGTTCGCTCCTCCGTCTCCAGCAGCCGGAACTGCACCGTGACCGGCTTGTCTAGGGCGCGGGGCAGAAGCTCCTCATCGTCATGGACGCTGATGCTCACCACGGGCGTGTTGATGACAGGGCGTTTGGGAACTCTGGGGGTGGGGTGCGGCACACAGTCACCATGGCGCCCCTGCTCCCGGGTCCCTCGCCATTCCCCAGCACTCACCTGCCTGACCTGCGCCCCACTCATCCCTCTCCCTGGCTGCTCACCTCAGGCTGCGCTTGTCCGGGTCATAGTTATGGGGCAGCAGCCCGGCCAGTGTGCGGTAGATGATGACACTGGCCACAGCCTCCCCCTGGCTCAGCTCTGGGTGCCGCCGCTGCCGCCGGGCCAACTCCTCCAGCTCCTGGGCCTCTCCTGGGCCTGCAGGTCTGAGCACGAGGGGTGTCTCTGGGGGAGGACACGGTCACTCTCAGCTGGGCCCTCCCTGCCAGGATCTGTCCCAGCCCTTGACCCGCCCCTTGGCCACCACTGACCTCTGAAGACAGACTCGGGCAGAATGACCGTTGTCTCGAGGTCTGGGGGCCGCTCCCCCCGCAGTGCCTCATAGCGGGGCAGCTTGGCCCCGGCGAAGCTCCCCTTGTCTAAGCGCACAACCGAGATGACTAGGGAGGAGGGTGGTCGCAGGTCAGACCCCGGGCGAGGTGGGCGGGGTCCCAGGGAGTCCGCACAAACCGGCCCCAGCTTCAACCGCGGCACCCGCCTCACCGATGTTGGGCGTGACGATGGTGAAGGGGCTCAGGTAGGTGTGCCGCATGTTCTGGGCCAGGGCACTGGCGTAGGCCTCGTAGTGCTGGAGCAGCCAGGCTGTGCCGCCCTCCGTCTGCTGGATCAGCTCCCAGTGCCGCTTGTTGGCCGCATCCAGAAGGGCACTGCCCACCCGCAGCAGATTCTGGGGTAGGCACGGCCACAGTGGGATGTGGCACAGCCCCACACCTTCTCATCGCCACCACCAAAGCCCGGCCTGTGCACAGACCAGTCACCAGCTCCCTCCCCACCAGCCCATCAACGGTGCTCACCTCTGCCTCCACTGGGAAGCCCCCCTGAATCGCATGGCCCACTGCAGTCATCGGATGCTCTCTCACTAACCTTTCCTCCTCGGACACTCTCTAAATAAGCGCTTCCCAGCCCCTGTGCCCAGGCCCCACAGATGGATGGAGATATTGACTCCTCCCAGCCCCTTGATACAATTGGGCAGGGCCTCTGGTCAGAGACGCTTGGCCAGACTGTATCCCAGTACAAACATATGCCTATCTACACTTTGATATGAAAAGGGTTGGAAAGAGGTGCTCTAAATTACCCAAGTGGGGGCCATGGCTCAGGTGATTGCGCGGAGGCCGCCTCCTAGCCAAGATCTCCCCTAAGGCTGGGGTTGGGAGTGCCCCCCACTGTGCACCCAGGTTCCCAGGGCCAGGCTGGCTCCCTGTGACCCCCCAGCTGAGCAGCCAGCCCTGCCACCTCCAATGCCCACCTCGGTGAAGTGCACGTCCTGCGTGGCAGACAGCCCGAAGCCCCGCTGGGCGCTCTCGTGGGCCAGCAGCCGCGTGGCCAGCTGGTAGGCCACCTTGACGTCACTGCCGAAGTAGCCGGCCGTGTGCTGCGTGGCATTGCGCAGGAGCAAGGCCAGCCGCTGGGAGTGCCCCGAGTCCAGGCGTGACTCGTTCCGCTGCAGCCGCTCAGCCTAGGACATTCGGGCCAGACGGGGAGGGGTCAGAGCAGGAGGTGCCCAGAGAGCAGAACTGGAATTCTGCAGTGAAAGGGCCTCAGGAAAGTGGAGAAATGGCCTGCACTGCACGGCCCACTGCAGTCATCAGAAGCTCTATTTCTAACCTTTCCTCCTCAGATGCTCTCTAAATAAGAGCTTCCCAGATCCTGTGCCCGGGCCCCACACTGATAGATGGAGATACTGATTCTTCCCAGCCCCTTGATACAGAAGGAAAGGGGCTGGAATTCCAGAACCCCCTTTCTTAAAGCCAGGGAAGGAGGAGGCATATGAGACTCAGGAGGAAAGGGGGACAGAGGAGATGGAACTGAGGGGTTTCACTTACAAAGCCCTTCAGCTCTGAGAAGGTGACTGAAGTGCAGTTGAAGAGGTTTGGGGGGAGCCAGCCCCTGTGCTCGTCGCAGTGGCGCACAGCGGTCCCTGCAGGAAAGAAGTCAAGAGGGCTGGTAATGGGGAGAAACAAAGGAAGCCCCTGAGGCCTGGATGGGAAAGACTGCTAGGGGTGGCAACCCATGGGCCAGAGCCAGGGAGAGCAAACAAGGGCTTTGCCCTCTTGTAGCCCAGGTGAAAACAGGGAAACAGGTGTGTGTGTAGGGCACCAAAGCTGAAATCCCTCCACAGCAGCCCAAACAAGGGCACTGGGAGCACAGGTCTCCCCCAGCCCCCACATATCACTGTCCCCTCGCCAGCCTCCACCTGTGCTCTTCTGCCACTTGCTGTCTCTGGGTTCTGCTCATCGCCAATCCGAGGACCAGAAAGGCCCCCATACTGGGGCTGGGACCCCCATGACAGCACCCAACGCTCCCTACTCCCCAGACTGTCTTTCCAGGGGTGTAATCCAGTAGCCAGGTGGTGAGCTGGCTGAAGAGAGTGACCCTGTCTGAGTTATCTCTGAATCCCTAGCACCAGCCCTGGGCCAGGCACACTGCAGTGTTTTCAGTCCTCTTGTTAAGAGTCCAAGATGCAGACACCCCGGGCAACTGTGGGAGAAGGAAGGACAAAGAGGGGGTCTCCAGGTCCTAGAGGACAGAAAGCAGGGTCCCCAGGATCGACAGTTGGGGGCTTCCCGCCATCGCCCCACTGGTGGTAGGCACCTCCTCCTTCTCATCCAAGTCCTCCATAAACATTCGAGGCCTGCAGCACCTACCAAAGGAGCCTCTGGGGCAGGGGGCTGCAGCGGGCAGCCCAAAGCGGGTACGGGGCCACCAGATCCCAGCCTCGATCGCCCGTGGGCAGCTGTCGTAATTCACTGCAGGGAAGAAGACTCGGTCACCCCAGGGGCAGCCCACCCTCTGCAGCTTATCCAGGCCCCCCGAACCCGCCCTCAGCCTCCTCAGGCCTCCCTGGACACAGGTACCTGGCACACAGCAGGGAGGGCCGCCACACCCCCCCTCCCGGGAACCCCACCTTCACAGCCGTTGGTGGTGACCTCAGCAAAAGGGTTGTCACAGCGGTCGCACTGGCGCCCGATGACGCCTGGCTTGCATGGGCACTGGCCGTCCTCAGGGTCACAGACTCGGGACAGAGAGCCCGTGGGGTAGCAGTCGCATAGGAGGCAGGTGGGGCTGCTGGGGGGGCGGTAGTGGTTCTCCTGCAAGGATGAGGGAGTAAGGGTGTCACCGGCTCAGGCTCTCTTCCCTGGATGCCCAGCTGTGGCCCCTCTAAAGTGAGGCTCCTGGACCTCAGGTCCCCCAGTAGTATTTAAAATATTTAACAGCTGGTAATGATTTAGAGTCTAACCGATAGACGATATGCCAACCAATCAAAACCAGCTACACGGTTGCTTAATATGTGCACAACCTTTGACCAGGGTGAACCTAAACATTTGGAAATGGACAGAGGTGATGGTAGTAACTTATTGTGAGAATAATTAACAGTGCTGGATGGTGTGTGAGTGGGGTGGAAAGGAGAAGTTTAGAGTCATGTATGTCACCAGAAGGAAAGTTGGAGGTTAAAACATGGAAATGTATAACACAAGTGAATCTTGTGGTGGACAATGTCTGTGATTAATTGTACAAATACAAAAAAAGTTCTTTCATGAACTAGAACAAATGAATGATACTATTATAAACAACTAAAAATAGAGGAATATATGAGGCAAAATGTACCTATTGCAAACTATGGACTATGGTTAACAATAATATTTTAATATTCTTTCATCAACAGTAACAAATGTACCACACCAATACTATGGGTCAATAGTGGGGGCAGGGGGGGAGGATAACGGGTATGGGAGGATTTGGGTTTTCTTTTTTATTTTTATTTCTTTCCTGGAGTAATGAAAATGTTCCAAAATTGATTCTGGTGATATATGCACAACTATGTGATGATACTGGGAGCCAGTGATTGTACACTTCAGATGGTTTGTATGGTGTGTAAATATATCTCAATAAAATTGCATTAAAAAAAAAAACAGGCTACAGACAACTGGTATAGCTGGCCCAGTGCTTAGTGTCCCCCCACACCCCAGACATACAAGGACAGTCACCTCTCCCTGTTAGAGCAAAAGTGCATGGCCCTTCTGGAGCATGGAGCACAGAGACCTAGAGGGCTTCCGTGGAGCCTGGGTGGGGACAATTACCTTGCAGTGGCACTCGCCACTTGTCTTGTTGCAGTCCGGGTCAAAGCCTTTGCTGACATCACAGTTGCACGGGCCGCACATGGGGTGTCCCCACCAGCCGCGGGGGCAAGGCTGGTCAATCCTGCAGAGAGGGGTGTGGGCAGGCGTGAGCTCCTTCTGCCAGTCCTGCTGCTGGAGCCACAGGTGGCCCCTCTGACCACGGCTGTGGCTTAGCCAGGCTCTCGGGGCTCTGAGGGACATGCCAGGGGGAGGCAGTGGCCACTGTGACCTGCTGCCCACATGCTCTGGTCCACTCACCTGGTCTCACAGTATGGCCCAAGGTAATTTGGGGGACACTCGCAGGTGTAGCCATGGGGGGCACTGGGCTTGCGGGTACACACAGACTGGTGCTCACATGGGTTCAGGTCACACACGTTAGTACAGTTGTTGCCATAGTAACCTGGACCAGAAGGAACAGAGAGGCTCAATCCCCAGCCTCCCCCCAGCACTGTCTCCCTTCAAACCCACCTTCGTCCACCGCTATCTGCTCTAAACGCCATGCCAGTTGGCTAAGGCTACGCAGCATAGGAGACTGATGTGCAGAGAGGTGATGTGAGTGACCCCAGGTCACAAAGCAGAGCCAGGATGAGACCCCAGCCACCCATAACCTGCCCCATTTCCTGGGTCCCTGGCATACCCGGATCACAGCTGCAGGAATAGCTGTCCCAGTCATCGCTGCAATAGCTGTTGGCGGGACATGGGTTTGAGTCGCAGGGGTCTGGCAGGCTGCAGCCTGGTTCCACGTTGATGCTTTCCCCACGGCTGGGGTCCAGACTGCTAACACCCTTGGGTGTGTCGCTTACCCGCACACCCTAGGAGGACAGGGGCAGTGCCGGCCCTCAGTGGAGGGGACCTCCATGTGGTGGGGGCGCTGGGAGGGCCAGGGCACACGCTCACCTGCAAACAGCCCCGGAAGCCGCGGGCCACGCCACTGGCTGGCCCAGGCACGCCCCCCACGGTGATGTTGCTCAGGTGCAGCCCATGCAGCCGGGGGCCCAGGTTGCCCTCTGCCCGCTGCTGCCCATAGTCGAAGGACAGGATGGCATGGCCAGGGCCCCCACTGGCTCCCAGTGCCAGCTGAGCATGGTGCCAGTCACCGTCATTGGCCCGGCCCGGCTCCAGCTGTAGGGACGAGGCCTGGAGCCCTGTGCCCTCCACACTCAGCAACACATGGCCCTCCCGCAGCTGGAAGCAGGAGAAAAGAAAGAGAGGCTCAGTGGACCGCCTTGGTCTACTCTTCTGCCAACCTATCATCCCCCTTCTGGACCACCACGTCCATCCTACTGCCCAGCTGAGGCCATAGAGAGGAAGACGATTATTCCCTTTGGGCCCCAACAGATGGCAGCATTGACCGACCAGATGGAGCCAACCACCTCTTCACTCTGGGGAAGACCAGTCCAGCCATCTCCCCATGCAGCCCCTGGAGGCTACTGCAGCCAGGGGCCCACCTGCAGGGTGATGGTGCTGCGCCCCCTGGTGACAGCCTGCAGCAGGACGCCGTCGGCCTGGCGCGTGCGGAACATGAGGCTGAGGTGCCAGGGCTGGGAGATGGGCAGCGAGAGGCCGTGCCAGGCCACCAGGCTGCTGCCCAGGAAGCGCTGTGGGTTGGCCATTTCTGGGGAGGAAGAGAAAGGTAGACTGTGGAGGGGCGGAGCAGCAGCCTGCCCCAGGAGGCGTGATGCCCAGGGAGGGTGAGTCCCCAGGGAGGGAGGGCCCTGCCGCTGCCAGCACCCCACTCCCCTGCCTGGCTCCGCCCTTCAGAGCACTTACCTGCCCTGTTCCCACCCCACGCTGTGCCCAGGCCTGCCTCTGACTGGGCCCTTTGTCTCCTGTGCTACCCTCTCAGGGCTCTGCCCCAACATGCTTTTCCGCCCACACCCTGTCCCGTGCCTGCCCTGACCCTGCCTGTGCTCCCAGCACTGTGCCTGGGTCTCAGCCCCTGGCGCTTGCCCCTCCTACCTTGGGCACAGCTCTTGCCCCCAAAGCCCAGAGGGCACTCGCAGCTGAACGTGTTCCACTGGTTCACACAGGTGCCCCCATTGTGGCAAGTGTTGCTGTCACACACATTCCTCTTGGACGGGCAGCCTGGAATGGAGAAAAGGTGGGGGTGGAGATCAGTGACTCCAGGCCAGAGCTCCAAACCGAAAACCTGTGATCATGGCTGGAGGGAGCTTTGAGACCCCCACCTGCTGACCTCCCCACACCAGGCCCAGCCTCTGCTCTTTGCACTGGGCCCCTGGCCTCACTCCTACCCCTGGGCCCCTGTACCCGGCACAGTGCCGTTGTTGGCGATGAAGTCGGCCATGTCCACGTGCCGGCTGTCCACCTGCAGGTTTCTCATGCAGCCCACAAAGTGCCGTGTGCGGATGGGGAAGCTCTCGGGCAGGTCAGGCACCCCGCCCAGCAGCAGCGGCCCAGTCAAATCCAGGGACCTGGGGAGCAAAAATTGTGGCAGTGTGAGGGAGGGGGCAGGAGCTTCTGGCTCTTCCCTCCCCCCACACTGTGCCCACCAGGCCAGGGAAAGAAACGGCCTAGGCAGGGTTCCAAGGGGCCCTGCAGAGCAGTACAAGGGAAAGGGGGACACCCCCAACCTGAAGCTGCTCCCACCTCTTACCCGCCGCCTCTCCAGACTGTTCCACCAGGCCTTGCTCTAATTCTCCAATCTTGCCTTCCCCAACCCTGAGCATTGGCTAGGGGAAGCAAGATGAGGGAAGGACCTCATCTGGCTTGGTTTCTACTCCCGAGCCCCCTAGGGTCCACCCTTCACACTTTCACTCCCCACCTGGCCCTGCACCACACCCCGTCCCCTGGCCTCTCCCCTGCTCACTTCTTGCTGCCACCCTGGGTTCCCTGGGCAGCGCAGGAGTAGTTGCCCAGCATGGCTCCAAAGCGCAGGGCCACTCCTGTGTCACAGCCATCCACAGTCACCACGGCTACCTTCTGCTCAGATGGGCCCTGGGGGAGCCCCGTCTGGCCCAACAGTGGCTGTGGACAGGGAATAGTGGAGAAAGGAAACAGGGCAGAGAGCCCACCAGGTTCAGGGGCCATGCACAGAAACAACACCAGCACACCCAGAACTTAGCACTGCCCAGGGCGTTGGGAATGTCCCAGAGAGGTGGCAAGTTTCCACGCCCTCCCCTCCTGCAGCCTGGAGTGCCATCCTCAGCCTCTCCAGAGGCAGCACCACTCAGGTCTGAGTTGGAGGGCAGCACTTGAGCCAAGAGCAGAACCCCCCCAACTCCTCTGTTCACCCCCCACACCCACCTTGTTGTAGTACTTCAGCTGTACCGTGTGCCACTGGCCATCACTGACCCCTCCAGGCACGAATGGGGAGATGGTGGTGGTCGACTCCCCTGGGGAAAGGACCAGGTGAGCTGGGAAACCAGAAAAGGGCTGGGAGGGGCACTCGTGGAAGGGGCTGGGCCCAGGTTTGGCTGGGAGAGTGACTGGGGGGAGCAGTCAGGGTCTGAGAGACACAGGGCCTTGGGGACAGGGGCAAGGACATGCAGTGACCAGGCTTACCTGCGGAGAAGGTGAGCTGGACCTGCTCCTGGATCACCTCAAGGGCCACAAAATCATGCTTCTCATTGAAGCGGCCATTGTACAACAGCAGCCCATCACGCTCCTTCGTGGCAAACCTGATCAGGAGTGGGGGGTGGGGGCAGGGAATGGGGTGCCCACCTGGATCCTCACACCTCAGCCATCTAACCAGCACCCAATCCACCCAGGACTCTCCAGAGGGCTGACACCTTTGCCAAGGCTACGCGCACGGAGCTAGAATGTGGAAGATGGGGCCAAACCAGGACCCTGGCCTCCTGGCCTCCCACCCTCAAGGATGGGATGGGTGGGAAGGGGTCGGTGGACCACAGTGGGCGCAGAAGGTCTGCTGGCAAAATGCACAGGCAACTCCATGTGCAGACCTGGCTTTGCCAGCTACTGGTTCTGAGCCCTTTCTGGGTCTCAGCCGCCTCTGCCCAACCTGTCTCTTTGTCTGCAGGGCAGAGGGCACCCCAGGCTCCCACCATGTGCCCCACACCCACCCCCCCATGCTCAGCCAGTCCCAGCCACTCACGAGAGGGCCAGGGTGAAATGGAAGCGCTGGCGCAGGCCCCGGAAGGTGATGAAGGAGCGGGCAGGGAAGCTGCGTGTGGTCACCTGGCAGAAGGGCTTCTCGAAGTCTCCAGAAAGGCAGTCGCACTTGAAGCCGCCCACCAGCAGGTTAACACAGGTGCCCCCATTCTTGCAGACACCCGGGGTGCAACGGCCTGAGCGGGCACTCACCTCGCAGTGCTCACCTGCAAGAGCAAAGGTGGGCTGAGCACCAGGTGCTCGAGGAGCGGGAGGGGAACTGGGACCATCCCTCCCCATCGTGATACCTCCCATGGACTCCTATTACCCTCAGAATAGTTCCAAACTCTCCCAGGCACCCCCACTTCCCCTCATGTGTTCACCTCCTCTGAGATCTAGAAAGCCCCAGTCCTTCCCCCTGTTCCAGTCTCACCATAACCCCAAGCACCACTCCCTCCAAACTCCCAGTCCCTTCCGTATCCCCGCTCGGGCCTCACGAGCACCAGCCCTGATCCTAGTAGCCTTGGGTGCGATGGCTACCGAGCAGGCCTGGGGATGCTCTGGCCCCTGTGGAGATAAATGTACATGGAGGGGAAGGGCCTGCAGGGCAGCAGGAGAGGTGTTGCCAGCCCTGCCTCCTCCCCTCTGTCCCTCCCTCCCACTGGTGCTTTTGTCACTGTTAGGCAGAGATCGGTTTTCCTCCCTGGGGATGGGACCAGGCTTCCATGTGGATGTGTCTGAATTATGGGGGGATGGGGAAGGAAGCTGGGGAACCAAGTAATGGGGCAGGGAATTCCCACTGAAGATTTCTGAGCCCTGGAGATCAGACTAAGGAGCTCTATGCACTTGGGAGATGCTTCCAGAAGTGGGGACTTAGTCCTGGGAGTGGCCTAGGATTCAATGGAGGAGCTGAAAATTCCAACGATATCAGATAGGAAAATCCACCCCTTTCACTTCCTCACCATTCCCAGATTCTAGAGATAGGTTCTCAGCTCCCATGCCTAGTGACTGGCTCTTGTTTCCATGGAAACTGTTGTTCGCCTACTCTAAGCGCCCCCTCCCCATCCTCCTGGACAAAGACTCCCCTTCCCCTCCCCCAAGCCCACCCGTCTCCCTCTCTCCACCCACAGAATCAGCAGAGAGAACTCAAGTCAGGCAAGTTACCGGCAGGAAGATGCAGCAGGGAAGGCAGTGGGGCCCACCTTCCTCAGACGGGGACTGCCTGCCTACCTTGCCACCATTGCTAGCAGAGCCAGTGAGCATGGCTTTGGAAGAGAGGGAGCAAGGCTTAAGGCATCTGGGAAGGAAGGTTCATGGGGGAGAGGAGAAGGAGGTGACCTGCAGGGAGAGGTCAGGAGCACTGAGCAGAGGCACTGAGTACCCCAGGTGGAGGCTGGGTAGGAACCCTCTGTGTAATGACCCCAGGTTACAGGCCAACAGGGAGGTCTCCTGGCCAGAGCCCCTTCTGCTGAGGGCCACACAGGTGCAGGGACCTGCTGGAACACTCAGTCTAATCCCTCAACCAAACCATTTCAGTTTCCCCAGCTCTTCTATGCTTTCCCCTCAGTACTTGGAGAGAAAAGTACTAGCTGCATCTCAGAAAGGTAACTTGCCCAAGCAGTGGGAGAGGCTGAGTTCTGGCTGAGTCTCATCTGGAAGCAAACTGTGAGAGAACTGGAGCCAGTCACCTAATCTCAGCGTGCCCTTAAATCAGAGCTAACACTTTCCACAGGCCAGCTCTTTGCATGTGTCAATTAAATTAATCCTCACAACCACCCTAGCAAGTAAGTAGGTTCAAAATCTCCATTTTAATATACTGAGGCACAGAGAGGTTAAGTAATTTGCCCAAGGTCACAGAGCTACTAAGTGGCAAAACTGGAATATACATTCAAGCAGATTGGCTCTAGAGCTAACCCTAATCTTAGTTACACTGTGCTGGTGTGTGTGTGTGTGCACGTGTATGTGTGCAGGGGGTTGGGGAGTGGGAGCAACTTCTGCCACTTGGCCTTATTTGTATTTGTGACTCGGCCCCCCAGGAGGCCCCCTCCCTCGGCTCACCTGTGTAGCCATCGCGGCACAGGCAGGTGTAGCCGCCCTCGCGGCTGCGACAGCGCCCGTGGGGGCCGCAGGGCCGCGAGTAGCAGAGGTCCACCTCGGTCTCGCAGTAGTCGCCCGTGAAGCCGGGCGGGCAGCGGCAGCGCAGCCCCCCGACCGGGTGGATGGGCCGGAAGAGCACCGAGGAGGAGGCGATGAAGGGCGCGGACGAGTCGAAGCGCAGCACGGACACGCAGCGCATGTAGTTCTCGCAGGGCTCGCGCAGGCAGATGTTGTCGTCGAAGGGCAGCACGCGCTGCGCCGAGATGGCCGTGAGCAGGCTGCGGTTGAGGTACAGGCGCTCCTGCAGGTCCTCGGAGGGCAGGAAGGGCGGCCCGCCCCCCGGCCCCGGCGGCTGGCCCACCGACAGGCTCACGTTGAGGATGTGGCCGCCGGGGGCGTCGGTGTCGCGCTGCACGTTGAAGACCACCACGTGGTCCGGGGGCGTGGCCAGCGTGGCCGCCACGGCCTGGATGAAGAGGCCCAGCAGCGGAGACAGGAAGCGCTCGGGGGACATGTCTTCCAGGCGCAGCGTGATGCTGTGCGTGAGCATCTCATCCGTGATGATGGTGACGCGCAGCGCGCACTGGGCGGTCACGCTGTGCACGCCGTCTGCAGAGAGGCAAGTCACATCAGGGCGGTGGGGAGGGCAGGGCTGCTGGGGCCAGAGCATGGGGTAGGCCCTGTCCCGGAAGGAGGGCGCCAGTGGGGGCTGAAACCCAGCCTGCCCGTTACTGCCTTGCTCACCAAAATGGGGTTCCCTTTGCTGATTTTGCAAATTGTCGCCTGTGGGCAAGTCATTCCTTGAGGTTTCAGTCCCTATAGGTGCTTAAGGGGATTAAAACTTCAGAAGCACTCTTTACTTTTCCAAAACCTTCTGTTGCAAAGCTGGACACACCTTTTAATGTTTGTGCACTTTTCCCTGTCCAAGCCCCAGGTCCTGCTCCCTGATACCAAACTGGGGGCTTCCCTGAACAGGAACCCTAATTTTGTCTTTTTCTTACCTCTCTATAGGGCCCAGAGCCCCATGAGAGATCCTCAAAAATCATCCTCCCTCCTTCCCACCGCACCCGCCCCAACACATCCATAACCCTGACCCTAGCTGTGCACCACTCCAACCCTCTGCGGCTGGGAGTGGGCGGGTGTCACGGGGAGGGGGGGGGTAACTGGGTCAGTGGGCCACGCAGTCCCCCTCCTACCGAGCCCCATGGCTGCTTGGGTGCAGGCCCGCTATCCCCATGGCAACGCCCCACACAAAGCTTTCCTCCCGCCCAGCTCACTGGGCCGCTGAGGGTAGTCCAGGGGGCCCCACCCCAGGAAATCCAGCCAAGCCACCTTAGCTGGTGGCAGCACCACCCACTGCCCTTACGCTGGAGGTAGGACTAGATGAGGGGTTAGTGGGGAGGAACTGGGGCCAGAGAAGAAAGGGCCTGGGCAACTTTCCACCCGGAAACTCCAGAGCCTGCTGGGCCCACCTCTTCCCTGGCCCTAGGGCCTCTGGCAACTCCTCAACACACCCGGCTCTCTGGCTGTCTGCATCACACATGAATGCCTGTCACACCCTCAGGGCCATACACTCACTTATAAGCAGCTAAGTATTAACGCACACTTGCTGGTGTCTCATTCCGCCCACACACCCATACTCAACATCTAAGCTCAGAAATGCCACACACACCTGAATGCACATCCACATGGCAATGGATTTTATTTAGCTCAGGAAGGAACACTGGGGGCCAAGAGGAAAGGAAAATGGCTTGGGAGGGCTACAGAGGAAATTCGTATTTTTATTTACTACAATGCCTTACACATAATATATGTTCAGTTCAGTAAAAACTAAATGTTGATAAGGGTCTATTCAGTCTCCATAGTGAAGAAATGGTCTTTAAAACTTGGCTGCAGGGGCCCCGATTAGATATAAAACAGACTCTCAAGCAGGTACGGGGCAGGAGTCAGTGTTTCTAAAGTGGAGTGGAATAAGAGAGCAAGGAATCTGGAAAGGATTTTGCTTCTATCTTGTACCTACTCGAGGTCACTGATACCCAATGGCTCAGTTGAGCCTGGGAAAGTTGAAGGCAGACACCCCTCAGCCACGTCCTCAGCTCACTGCCCACTTGCCTTGCAGCCTCATTGCTTGAGACTGCCGTGGCTGCCTGCTCTCACCAGCAAACCTGCTTGTCATAGCCCGTTTCCGCTCCTCCTGCTCTTGCCTCACAGCCACTGCACAAGCTGTTTCTTCCTATCTGTTCCCCCTAGACACTAGCCCGCAGCCCTCCTAGTCTTCTGATCTACCCTAAACTCACCTATTGCAGGAAGCCCACCTAGATTTACACCTTCAGGCTCTACTTTCCTCACCCTTTCAGAATCCTCTGCATTCAGGTACAGAGCTGGCTCAGGGCTCTTGTGTACTTGGTGCCTCTGCCAGATGATTCCTTGATGGGATATTCTCCTCTGGGTGAAAGCAGCCCCAGACTCTACACACAGTGCCCCTACTTGATTGGAGTGGGGTGGGGAAGAGACAGCAAGACCACTGAACAAGAGAAGCCTCACTACCCCTCACCCTGAGAACAATCCTTTCTATGTCCCCCTGCAGCCTCCCAGACCCCATCTGCGCCCCTCACCCAGCGTGTCTCTGTTGCTTCCCATCTGGTCCACCATCTGTGGCCACCTGCCCCCTCTGCTATTGTCCCCTCTCCCCAGCAGTCAACACACTGCTCTCTCCTTCCTCTTCACCACTCTCCCCTGCTTTGACCTGTGTGGCCCATCAGGTGCAAACGCAGTGGTGGGAACAGGGTGGGAGGTATGTTACCTAAGCTGTCCTCCTGGACAGGAAACACCACCTATGCCCAGAGCCCAGCCTGCCACATCTAGAAAAGTGCCAGGTCCCAGGCTGCACCTGAATCCAACTCTAAGCCTCTTTCCCTGGCAGATGTGCCCGGGGAGGCTGGAGGCCTGGAGAGGATGTGCCACTCTGGTGGGCCGACAGGCCATAGGCAGGAGCTCCAGTGTGTCCCAGAAGAGGAAGAAAGAGGCAGGGAGGATTCAGGTTCCAAGAAAGCCATTCGAACCATGCTGGGACAGCTGCTAGCAATAGGGAACAAGGGAGGGAGATGACAGAGAGGCATAAACACGGAGACCAAACAGGGGAAGACAGAGACCCAGGAAAAGAGCCAGTGATGGAGAAAGTGGGCAAGGAGGAGAAAACCATGCACAGGAGATGGGGGAGACAGCAATGGAGAGAGGCAGGGCAGCAGGGGCCTGCAAGAAAGGCGAGACTAAGAATAGGAGAAGGAAAACAAAGGGGCAGTGGGAGTCAATTCCCCCTCGCCCCAGCCTCCCTGAACTTTGGGGTTGCCTTGGTGATTGCCTCCAAGGGTCAGGGCCTAGGGGAGGGGGGTATGGCCAAAGGGTCTGCCGAGGCACTCAGAGCTGCCCTTAGCCTGATTCTCCATTCTAGGGGGAGCGAGGTCTGGGTTCTGCCCTGGTAGGAAACCAAAGGCTGGGAACAGGACCTCCCCTGCCCCATCCCCAGTGTCCTGCCATACTTGCCTAGGGCAGGTGGGGGGTGGAGGACAAGAGGGAGAGACCCTTCTTTTCTACCCCGTTCCCCCCACCTCAAGTCCCATGACACAGATCAGGATCTGGAATACAGGAAATCCAATCTTCTACTTACTCCTCCCAAGGAGGCATCAAGAGGCCCAGAACCTTGTCCACAGTCCCTAAAAGCCCAGGCTCCCTAGCTCCTGGGACCACCTGAGGGGTGGGGATGTATTCCTCACTCCCCTCCAGGTCCAGAGGCCAGCTCGGACTCCCTGGGGGGTGGGGTGGGGGGGTGCTAGGCTCTTCTTTTCCTCCCTTCCCTGATGTGTCTGAAGGCTGAGCCCCACCTGGCTGGAGAGGGGGACCCTGACCCACCCCTGCGGGGTTCAGCTAACAATGGGCTCCTCGTGAAGGTCCCGGTTGTTCCCAGGCTTCGGGAAGAGTCTCAGCTCTCTGGGTCTGGTCCCTGTCTCTCACTCCCCATAGCTGAAGGAAGACAGCATGCCCCCCTTCCGACAAACCTCCCCCAGGGCGTCTGTCCGGGGTATCTGCAGCTGAGCGCTTGGCGAAGCAGCAGGAATGCCCCAGCCTGGGCCCTGGCCAGGCTCCCACGCCTCTGTGACTCTGCTCTCCGGTCGGGTGCCTTGGAGCCCAGCAGTCCCCTGACACATCCTAGTCCCGACACCTCATTCCCTGAGCCCAGGCTGGTCAGCTAGAAGACAAGGCCTGGTGCCCTAAGAATAGCCCATGGGGTGGCCAAGGGGCCCGGGAGGCCTCAGCCTGCTGCAGCTTCCTCGCAGCCCCTCCCCCAAGGCGGACCCCGAACCAGGATCTCTGACAGTGGGGTCTGTTTGGACACAGACAATGAGCTCTAGCCTCACTTCCTGCAGGAGCTCTGGAGCGGGGGAGCCAGGCCAGGCTCTTTTCTGCCTGGAGGGAAAAGAATGTGCTAGACAAAGTCCTGGTCAGCTGGTCTGTGGCTCGGGCTGGGAGGGAGAAGGGATCCAGACCCCTTGGAGGCAACTCCATGCCCCCAGGGGCATCGGCTCTGGATGAGATCACAGGAATATCCCATCGGGTGTGAAGGGGTGTGGAGGGGCCCCTCTTGCCCCTCCTCCACCACAGTCCTCTCTCTCCCTCCCCCAGCTTCCCTGGCCCCCCAGTCTTCCACCCGCCTTTTCTCACAGTCCTTGGCAGTCACTGCCAGGGCAGCCCCGGATCACTTCCCCCACCACGTCACAGGCTGGTAGGCAGGGGGGCGGCAACCGAAGCAGCCCAGCCTAGCCTGGGGTGGCAGGCGGGGCCTGCACCAGCCACCAGGGTTCCTGGGGCTTTTTCCCAGGCTAGTTCTTACCCACTCAACTTCTGTGCCAGGCACCGGGCATCGAGATGGGTCAACAGCTCCTCCTTGGATGGCTTCCCGCCTCCAGGGCCTGCCCAGCCCCTCCCCACGGGCCCCCACCCCCACCCCAACGTCACCTGGGCCCTTCCTTACCTGACACCAGCACACTCATGATGGCCTCCAGAGGCCGGTTGTTGTCCAGCGCCCGGCTCAGCCTCAGCTCCCCTGTGGAGGCATTGAGCAAGACCAGGCTGAGTTCGTTTCCCCGCTCAAAGCTGTAAGTCAGGCTGTCAGAGACATCGGGGTCATGGGCAGGCACGCGGCCGATGGCACCCCCGGGGAAGCTGCTTGAGCGGTTGGTGATGTAGTTGTTGAAAAGGATCTCAAAGTTGCCCAGCACTGGTGGGTTGTCGTTGCGGTCAAGCAGGCGGACGTGGACGGTAGCCCGGCTCACCAGGGGGGCTGATGTGGCCTGGATGACCAGGATGTACTCAGGCCGGTCCTCGTAGTCTAGGTCCACCAAGGCGGTCAGCTCCCCAGAAAAGATGTCCAGCTGGAAGACCTCGGGGATGTTGCCCTCCACGATCTGGTACATGATCTGGGCATTGGTGCCTTCATCAGGGTCCGTGGCCGTGACTCGGGCCACAGCCAGCCCGATGGGGCTGTTCTCTTCCACAAACACGTCAAACTCATCCTGCTCAAAAACAGGTGGATTGTCATTCACATCCAACACAGTGACCGTCACTTCCATGGGTGTGCGGGCTGGGGGCATCCCCTTGTCTACCGCGTATGCCCGCAAGACGTACTGGGCCACGTTCTCACGATCCAGCCTCCGCAGTGTCCGCACGATGCCTGATGTGGACTCTACGATAAAGTCCCCATCGCCATCATCACCCCCTTGGAAGGTATAGAAAACCCGGCCATTGAGGCCGGAGTCTCGGTCAGTGGCTGAGATCTGCAGGACGCTGGTGAAGGGGGGCACGTCCTCATAGACGCTGCCCTGGTAGGAGTCCCGCAGGAACTGAGGGGCATTGTCATTCACATCATTCACCAGGATCTCCAGGTAGGTGGTATCTGACTTCTGGGGAATGCCGTTGTCCCGCGCAGTGATGGCCAGGGTGTAAGACACCTGGTCCTCGTAGTCCAGCTCGGCCTGGGTGGTGACAGCCCCCGTGTCTGCATCAATGCGGAACTGGGGGATGCTGTCCTCCATGAAGTAGGTGATGCGGGCATTCTCACCCGTGTCCTCGTCCGTGGCGCTGATCAGAACCACCGTGGTGCCTGCAGGCCGGTCCTCGTTCACGTTTACTGTGTAGTGGGAGCTCTGAAAGACGGGGCGATGGGTGTTGGCGTCGGTGACATTTACCACGACTTGTGCCGTGTCCTGCCGGGTGCCATCAGAGGCGGTAACGGCCAGGACATACTGCCGCTCGAGTTTGTAGTCCAGAGGCAGGGCGAGGGAAATCAACCCCCCACCACTCTGGCTGGTGATGGAGAAGCGGTTGCGGGTGTTGCCACTGGTGATCTGGTAGGTGATGACGCTGTGGGCATCACGGTCCACGGCCGACACCGTCACCACGCTGGTGCCCACAGCCGCGTCCTCATTCAGCCGCACCATGTACTCTGGTTGGGTGAAGGTCGGGTTGTTGTCATTGACATCCAGGATGGTCACGCTGACGCTGGCTGAGGCGGTGAGCGATGGAGTGCCGTGGTCTCGAGCTTCTACCCCAAAGCTATAAAAATCGACCTCCTCCCGGTCCAGCTCAGCAGCCACAGAGATCCAGCCCGTGCCGTTGTTGATGGTGAAGGGAAAGTCGTGCCCGACCCCGGCGAGGTGGTATTCCAGGCGGGCGTTGTCACCAGCATCAGCATCGATGGCCTGGACGTGGAGAACCAGGTAGCCTAAAGGGACACTCTCCAGGACAGTAGCCTGGAAGGGGGTGCTGACGAAGATGGGGGCGTTGTCATTGATATCCAGGACCTGCACTGTCACCAGACCAGAGACGTTGGAGAGCGGGGGGCGGCCGCCATCCTGCGCCCTCACCCGCAGCGTGTACTCCTTCGTCGTCTCATAGTCCAGGGGGCTCACCACGTCCAGAGCCCCAGTCTGGGCATCCAGGTAAAACTGGCCCCGAGCGTTGCCACTCATGATGCTATAGTGCACCAGCGCGTTGCTGCCCTTGTCTCGATCCGAGGCCGTGACCCGAAGTACGGGGGCCCCTGGGGTCACATCCTCCCGTACCTGGACCACGTAGCGCTTCTCACTGAACTGGGGAGCATTGTCATTGTCATCCTCCACAGACAGGAAAACAGCGGCGGTGGCGCTCCGTGGACCGGGGTCCCGACCCTGGTCACTTGCCTCCACTGTTAGCTGGTAGGATTCTACCTCTTCCCGATCCACAGGACCACGGGTTCTAATCACGCCAGAGCGGGGGTCAATCTCGAAGACTTCAGAGGGGCTGCCCCCAGGCCCCTCCAGTAGGCGGTACAGGATATTGGCATTGGGAGGGGCGTCGCCATCTGTGGCCCTGACAGTGAGCACCTCGTAGCCAACCTCCAGGTTCTCCCTGAGGCTCTCCTTGTACTCCTGCTGCTCAAAAACAGGGTCGTGGTCATTGGTGTCAGTCACCAGGATGGTGAGCGTGGCCAGGGCACTGCGACGGGGCAGGCCATGATCCTGTGCTGTGACCCTGAAGACGTGGGTGCCCTTGGTCTCACGATCTAGCTCCTCGGCCGTGGTGACAGTACCAGTCGTTGGGTCCAAGGAGAAGAAATGGTTGGAGCGGCTGTCGAAGAGGGCATCCATGGTGTACTCAAGCCGACCTGCTTCGCCCTCATCTGGGTCTATGGCTCGCAGGGAAGCCACAGGGGTACCTGCTGGCTGGTTCTCCGGCACTGTGGCCTGGTAGCTGGGGGGCTGGAACTGGGGGGCTGTATTCACGTTCCTTTTTCGACGCCCACCCATGGATTCTTCTGCTGGCCCTTCTGCCCCAGGCCATGAGGCCTGCTCCAGCTTGCAGGACTGGCATCTCAGCCGTGGGGCCTTTAGGCAAGGGTGCTCCTGGGTCAGGGTGAGCTTGCCCTGTGGGGAGAGGTGGCCTCCAATGCCCAGGAGGCGGCAGCTCCAGGGGCAGCCTTCAGGGGCTGGTGGCAGGGGGATGTGGGCCCCGGATTCTGGGCACCAGACTCTCAGGCCATCATGATGGGGCACAAGGTGGCCAGTAAGCTCGGTCCCCGTGGCCCTACAGCGGGTGGTGTACAGCCAGAGATTCGAGGCTGAGGCTGGACAGAGCCAGCCCACGGGGGCACAGGCCCCCGACGAGCCGCGTCCCCCGGGTCCCAGTGAGCGACAGGGCCCCACTTGGTCTCCCAGTAGTGGCGGCGGCAGCAGCAGCAGCAGCAGCAGCAGAAGCGGCGGCAGCGCTGTTGGGAGGGTGGCGCGGGCAGCCAGGCCCCGCATCTCTCCCTGCTCCCGGCCAGCCGGGTCAACGGCGGCGGCGGCTTCTCCTCCGGCTCCTGCCGGCCCCGCTGCCCCTCATGCCCAGGCCAGGGCGCCGGTCCCCGGGGGCCGCCCCTGCTCCCCGCGGGGCCTGCGCCTCGGTGGCTCGGCGGGGCCCGGCACTGGGCTCTCCGACGCGCCCGGACTCCCACCGTTCCCCGAGCCCGGCCCGCGCGGGAGTCGCCCGGATCACCGCGGGCTGGCGCCGCGCCTCCACCTGCGCGCTCGGCAGTCTCCACCTGCGCCCGCGGGCCCTGCGGCGCCCCCGGCCCGGCCCGGCCCGCGGCTCTGGAGCCTCCGGGCGCCCCCTCCTCTCCCGCGGGATCGCCCGCCCCGACCCTGGCCCGGCCCCGGCCGCCGCCGACCTCCCCGCGCCGCCCGCTCGCGCCCCGCGTCCCCGCCGCGGCTGCTGCCTGTCGCCGCGGCCCCGGGCCCAGCCCCGCGCTCCCACGCCTCCCCGGCGGGCGGGCGAGCTCTGCAGAGCCGCGGCGGCGGCGGCGGCTCATTACCATAGACCTGCTCGCGCCGCCGCAGCCCTTAAAGCCCTTAAAGCGGCGATGCCGGGCGGCGCCGAAGCAGGTGGGCCCCACCCAGCGCCCTCCTCCTCTCGAATGCTCTAGGATTCCCGCCGGCTAGAAACCTTCATCCCTAGGTCATTGCCAAGTGCTTATTACCTCCTAGAGAGCAATAAACAATCAGGAGCCAGAGAGCGAATCTTAATGGTGACAATACCCTAAGTGTGGGTAGAAGTTTTCAGAACATTTCCAAGGGCTCTCAGGGGCTATGTTCCCCCCTCACACCACCCTGCACCGGCTGCTGTCCCCTCCCACAGGTCTCGGGTCACACAGCTAAATAGACCCTGCCCAAGGGTACAAAGCCTCCCCTAAGTCCCAGAAACACTCCACCTCCCTGCAACCCGCGTGCTAAGTCCCAGAAACACTCCATCTCCCTGCAACCCACGTGAGGTCCTGAGGCACCCCTACCCCACCGCCCTCCCCGCAATGAGACTATGGTCTGACAAGGACGCCACCCTTGGGGTCCAGCTGTTGGGCAAAAACACTAGCTTCATACTGGAGACCACCTGGGGGAGGAAGGCTAAGAGTGTCAGACCGGGTAGAAACCAGCTGGTATAAACACGTCAGCCAATATCACGAGCTTCTGAGGCCGCAAGAGGGCAAGACTTGCAGAGTCACAAGATGGGTTGAGGTGGAGCCAAGTTTTAGCCCAGCTTCCTGAGTTCTAGACCAGGGGTTTCACCACCCCCATAGGGCCTCCTGTCTGGAGAGACGACCCTTGCCCCCTTTCACTCGCCATCAGTGTCCTGCCACCCCTCCCCTCCCTTGGCCCAGTTTTGTGACCAGCAAGCAGCCCTGCCCAGTGTCCAGGTTCCTGAGCCTCTTCTCAGGACAGGGCCCACACACCTTCCACTCGACCGGGGTGTGGGGGATTCCAGGAGTCCTCAGGGAGGTCCAGGCATGGGAGCTGGACCTCTAAAGCCAAGAGGAAGAGCCAGGCAGGGGAGGCGGAGGGTGATCCAGAAGGGGCTTCCCTCTCTAATGCCCCACCCAGGGGCCCCCAGTTCTGCAGGGCCATTGGGTGGGCAGTGAGGGGTCTGGTCAGGTGGTAAGAGGTCTGGCCTGGGGAGGAGGCCCCCCAGCTGTGTGACCTTAGTCATATTTCTGTGCCTCGATTTCCTTTTTGTAACTTGAGGGGACTGACCGTTACTCAGGGTATACCCAGAGGTTCTGAAATCTGGGATGTGAACAGATATCCGCACACTTGTGTTCATAGCAGCTTTGTTCACAATTGCCTAAAGTGTCCATAGACAGATGAATGGATAAACAAAATGTGGTATATACATAAGATGGAATATTATTCAGCAGTAAGAAGGAACAAAGTCCTGAAGCATATGACAACATGGATGAACCTTGAGGACATTATGTTAAGTGAAGTGTCAGACACAAAAGGACAAGTATTGTATGATCTCACTGATATGAACTAATTAGAATATGTAAACTCACAGACATAAACTATAGAATAAAGGTTACCAGGATATAGAACGAGGCTAAAGAATGGGGAGCAGTTGCTTATTATGAGCAGAATGTTTAACAAGGTTGAACTTAAGTGTTTGGAAATGGACAGAGGTGATGGTAGCACATTATTGTGAGCTAACTAACAGTGCTGAATAGTGTGTGAATGTGGTGGAAAGGAGAAGCTTGGAGTCATGTATGTCACCAGAAGGAAAGTTGGAGGTTAAAACATGGGAATGTATAACACAGTGAATCTTGGGGTGGACAATGTCCATTATTAACTGTACAAATATAAAAAAAGATCTTTCATGAACTAGAGCAGATGTACATCATTATTACAAGGAGTTAATAATAGAAGGGTATCTGGGAAAAATATACCTATTGCATAGACTATAATTAGAGTAATATTTTCATACATGTTCATTAATGGTAACAAATGTACTACACCAATACTATGGGCCAATAATGGGGGAATGAGGGGCATGGGAGAATTTTTGTTTTCTTTTTCATTTTTATTTTTTTTCTGAAGTAATGAAAATGCTCTAAAATTGATCATGGGGATGTATGCACTACTATGTGATGATACTGTGAGCCAGTGATCGTATATTTCAGATAGTTCACATGGTGTGTGAATTTATCTCAGTAAAACTGCATTTTAAAAAAAAGGGGATTGCAGAAGGCAAATAGTTTTCAAATTTTTATCAAAACTCTTTTTTCAAATGAAATCTGAGAAGAAATTACTAAAATAAAACAGATAACACTGTGAATGTAATTAACAACACTGTATACTTATAAGTGGTCAAAATGGGCAATTTTATGTTGTATTTATGTTACCACAATAAAAATTTTTTAATGGCACTGCTGGTTTGAAGTAGGGGGTGAGGGCTTCCCGTATCCCCACTGTTCCCCCAACTGAGAAATCCCTGGGCTGCCCTGTGAAACTTGAGGGCCTAGAGGAACCCAGTTTGAAAAAAAAGACCAGTTGCTTTCTAAGGCCCTCTGGTGACAGCAGTGTCACTCTCGGTGAGTCACAGCAGGGGAGCCGCCCCCTCCCCTTGGGTCTCGGGGCCCCAGGCTGCTTCTGTGTGACCATGCAGTGATGCTGAGGATGTGAAATCAGCTTTTCTCTTTCTCCCTAGGGGAAAGGGAAAGGGGATGGGTCTTGGGTGCAGCAAGAGGGACTCGGGTTAGACA
The DNA here is from genome assembly GCF_015220235.1 of Choloepus didactylus. Taxonomy (NCBI): domain Eukaryota; kingdom Metazoa; phylum Chordata; class Mammalia; order Pilosa; family Megalonychidae; genus Choloepus; species Choloepus didactylus. The sequence goes on from NC_051308.1 coordinate 131,713,632, forward strand.
TTCCTGATAATGGTGGGTGAGGTGGGGACAAGGAAATGGGAGGAGGCCCATTGTCAGGGGAATGCCTTCCCCTTTCTTGCTGTCTGCAAGGCCAAGGGCAGCTCCAGAGGCAGACGAAGCCTTAAGCAGCCTCTGCAGGGCCCTGCCTCCTGGACTTCCTTTGACTCTATGGTTTGGGAGGATCCAGGGGCTGCGTGGGCATTTTGCTGCTTACCTAATAGCCAAGTGGCTAGAGGATGCTCGGAAATTATACCATCTGTTAATTATGCCTTGAATTGGTGTTGGATAATGAGACTCTCATTTCTGATGAAGGCCCCAGCAAACACATGGAAGAAAGCAGCCCTGGATTCATCTCTCTCCCTTTGTAGCTAAAATAAGCTTTCTGGGTGAGAGAGAACAGTAGCTTGACTCCTTGTCACAGAATGTGGTTCTGGAGCCTGGCGCTGAGGCAGGGGATTGCCAAGGAAGGCACTGGCAGAGGGAGCACACCCCCCCACCTCCAGGTGACTGGCCTTTCTGCCCAAGGGTCTACAGGTTGGGGGTGGGGGGAACCCTCCCCTTCATCTGCAAGCACATAGAGCAAAGAGTCCTTAATCCCCTCCCCACCCATCCCGAGGGCCACATCTGGGAAGGCTGCAAGGGGCCCTCTGCCCCCATCCACTCCCATCTCCGTAGCTACTGCCATCTCCCAACGAGGGAAGGAAACTCTCAAGTCTTACTTCCATCCCCATCACCAGCATCTCAAATTAGGGATTGCCCTGGTGGTGTCCTCCCTGACCCTGGGGGAAGGGCTGCCTACTTCATGGAACTTTCCAGCTATAAGAAACAGACCTCACACTCACACAAAGTGCAGCAAGGTCCTGGCATCTGTTGACAGGCCACTCACTACTCTTCTAGTCCAAACCTCCTGATTTACAGTGGAGGCTCAGGAAGGGAAAGTGACTGCTGGGGTGGCCTCGGGGAGCTCATCCTGCTCTGATTCCCCTGGGTTCCAACTCAACAGGGTGGCAGAAGTGATGTGCTCCAGGAGTTACAGAGACAGAAAGGGCTAAACGAACTCAGAGGAGAGAGCAGTGAGGGTTGAGAAAATTCCAGAGGAAGTGGGAACAGCATCCTTGGCAAGAGGAATTCATCAGCAGTCACTTCACCTGTAGATTAAGCATCTTCTCCTGGCAGAGCTGGGATTTGAACCCAGGCATTCTGTCTCCAGAGTCCATGCTCTTAAGCAGTATACTTTGAATGGATGAAATGTGAGTGGAGATAGGCTGGAGCTGAGACAGGGGAGAGTGTGCTGTGGCCCAGCACACCGGAGGGACAGACAAGGCCCATATCAGGGAATGACCAGGCCCCGTATGGGCAGATACAGAGTTTCTGAAAGGGATTCGGCCTCATGGGCTGAAATTCTGGGACCTGTTTGGAAGGAGCAGTGTGGAGGGAGGCTGTGATGGCCAAACTCACGATGGCCTTCGGCGGGTGGGCAGGGTGTTCTCTAGCGGTCACAGGCTGGGAGAGAGAGGCCCTGGCACCTGACCCCGTTTCTGGGCTCAGTGCTGCTTTATAAAGGCATGAAAGGGGGAAGGAGGCAGTCTGGCCGTACAGGGCTCCAGACACTGGTGCTCCTGGACCATGGGAAGGGAGAAGGGGAGAAGTAGAGGGGTGGGGTGTAGAAGGGTCCAGAAACCTGAGTGTCCTGTCCACACTTGCCTCAGGTGCCCAGCTTGCTTCTCCCCACTTTTCTTCACAGCTGGAGGGTGTGACCCTCGTGGATAGGCACTGTTGTTTGTCTGTGCTCCCCCCATCCCCCCATTCCATGTCTGACTCAGCAAGGGGACACTGAATCAGGGTGTTGTGAATTCTCTGTGTAGTTGCTTCCCCTCCAAACCAGTCTCCACTCAAGATCCCGAGTAATCTATTTTTAAAAACTTAGTATTTGGGGAGGCTTTAAAAAGTCTCCCCTGACTTTTTTTTTTTTTTTTTAGAAAACTTCAAGGATTCAGAAAAATTGAAACAATAACTGTTACGATTTTGACACTTTGCCATTTCTCTCCCAATTTTTGGAGAATGATGTGTAAGTAGGGTGCAGACGTCAAGGCATCTCACCCCCAAGCCCCTCAGCATGTTGCTCTTAGCAGTCAGGGCCTCTCCTGCACAGCCACAGGACCACTGCCACACCCAGGAACCGGGATAATGCCTCCTAGTGTCACCTAATGTCCAGTTTAATTCAAATCCTCTAACTGTCCCCCATAGACGTTTGATAGCTGCTTCTTTCAAACCAGAAGGTGATTCATTGCATTCGGTCATTACATCACTTTCGTTTTTTCTTTCTCTTTCCTTTTCTTTTCTTTTATCCCTACCCACCCTGGCCCCTGTGTGTCTGTGTGTGTGTGTGTGTGCGCGCGTGCACGCGGCCGACATTGTTTGAAGAGTCCAGGCTAGTTTTCTCATTGAATATGCCACATTCTGGTTTCTGGATTTATCTGACTAAAGGGCCCCTTGTAGTGTCCTTCACCGAGTAATAGTGCAAAATCTTGAATCTGAGCATGTTGCTCCCTCTCGCAAACCCTGCACTGGGCTTCTCTTTTGTACCTCGAATAAAATCCAATTTCCTTATATTGGTCCACAAAGCCCCATGTGGAGTGCCCCAGCCTCTTCTTACCCCTCCCCTTCACTCTGTTCCGAGAATGCTGGTTTCCTTCCAGTTGTTGAACATGGTAGTCTTAAACGTCCCCTCCTTCATGGTACATATCACAATTTGTAATCAAATACTGTATTTACTTATTAACTTACTTGGTTAACATCCGTCTTACCCGCTGACAGTAATCTTCAGGAGCTGGGGGACCATGTGTATCTTGGATACTTAGCGCCTAGTTTGTTATTTGACACATACAGGGTGGGCACTCGATAAATACCAGTCAAATGGATGGATGGATGGATGGATGGATGGATGGAAGGCATAGAGGGTAACAGGTGGCCTGGAGCCACCATCTTGTAGGCCAGTGGGTGTCTAGGTTGCTCTACAGCAGCCCTGAACTCATTCACTTGTAACCACAAAACTGACTTCCCAGTGACAGCTGCAGCCAGAGGTAGGTCTGATGTTCCAACCCCATTAGATAGACTTTCTTTGGGGCTCATTAAAAATGGCATAGGAAAGGAAAGGCTAGGCCTGCCTATAATTGTGCCTAAGAATCTCCTCCTGAATGCCTCTTTGTTGCTCAGATGTGGCCCTCTCTCTCTAGCTAAGCCAACTTGGCAGGTGAAATCACTGCCTTCTCCCCTACATGGGATCTGACACCCAGGGGAGTAAATCTCCCTGGCAATGTGGAATATGACTCACAGAGAGAAATCTAGACCCAGCATCGTGGGATGGAGAAGATCTTCTTGACCAAAAGGGGATGTGAAAGGAAATGAAATAAGTTTCAGTGGCTGAGAGATTCCAAAAGGAGCCGAGAGGTCAGTCTGGTGGGCACTCTTATGCACAATATAGACAACCTTTTTTAGGTTCTAATGAATTGGAATAGCTAGCAGTAAATACCTGAAACTATCAAACTGCAACTCAGAACCCTTGAATCTTGAAGATGATGGTATAAAAATGTAGCTTATGAGGGGTGACAATGTGACTGGGAAAGCCATATGGACCACACTCCTCTTTGTCCAGTTCATGGATGGACGAGTAGAAAAATGGGGGCAAACAAACAAACAAACAAAAAACACCCAGTGTTCTTTTTTACTTTAATTGTTCTTTTTCACTTTAATTTTTATTCTTATTATTTTTGTGTGTGTGGTAATGAAAATGTTCAAAAATTAATTTTGGTGATGAATGCACAACTATATAATGGTACTGTGAACAACTGAATGTATGCTTTGTATGACTGCATGGTATGTGAATATATCTCAATAAAAATGAATTTAAAAAAATGGCATAGGATAACTTATGCCAGAATTAGGTGCAACCCACAGTACCAGCTCTGTTTGCTGAAAGTGGTTCAAGGGTCCAGCATTCCATACTGGTGCACAGTCCATCCAAGATCCAGCTGAGATCTTTTTGACCCTTGAGCACAGAGGGGAAGAGATGGAGCCTGGGGCTGAGCCGTGAGCAGCAGATCCCAAGACATCTGCAATAACTCAGTTAAGTTTATCGAGAGGTCTCAGGCCTCATGGGAGGTCAAGGAGGGAGCACCGGGCTAGGTGAGAGGTAATACATGAACAAGACGCTAGCCTCAAGCAGTGGCCAGTGTAATGCAGGCGGAGACGAGTGCCATCAGAGCACTAGGTCCAAAGTGTTCTGAGAACCTGGAGCAGAGAGCAGGATGAGGGGGAATTGCACAGACAGGCCTTCTGGAGAGAGGGAACAGCATGAGCAAATGTGAGGGGTGAAATGCACGGTCAGTGGAGGGAGAGGTGACGATTCAAGAGGGCTGGAGGATGGAGCACATTGAAGAGCCTGTTAATCCCAACTGGGGCCACTATTTTGATGAACCTGAACTCCAGGTGAAGTATGGAGTTTATTTTCTAAGTTGGGGGGAGCCATCCCAAAGCATTTTGGAAAGGAAGGGCCTGATAATGACTGGACCATTGGCAGACCACCCTGGAGTGAGGAGGCTGGCTCTGAAGGAGGGATGGGTCCAGCAGGTCAGCAAAGAGGTGGTTGTAGTTGTCCAGCAAACTATTCCTTCTTTGGAGAAATGTCCATTTAAGTCCTTTGCCCAAATCCTATGGATGTGGGAGCCCTGCATATAGAGGTTGGAGAGCATACAGAGAAAGAACAAGGAGAGGCAAGAACACAGGAATCTGCATTTAGGGTCAGGTACTATCTCCCTACTTTGCCCACTTCTCCAGCCTCAACTCAACTCTTCCCACACTCTTTGCACTCCAGCCATTCAGGCCCTCTTTCTGCTCAGCCGGTCTCACCTCTGGTCCTTTGCACATGCTGTTTCCTCTGTCTGGAACTTTCCCCCTTCCCTCTAAGTGATGCAGGGAATAGGAAGGCCGGGAATTTGGATGGGGTAGCAGAGCCTGCAAAGTTCCACTGTTCTTTTGTGTTTGAGGGAAAGATAGGGTCATAATTTGATGGGAGATGCAGGATGGCAGGAAGGCTGTTATAGAATGGGGAAAATGTAAGCAGATTGGTATCTTGAGAATTGGTGGGGAAGGGAGGGCGGGAGAGGGAGATGGGAGGTTCAGGAGAGGGCTAGCAGCGGAAAAAGGGCTCAGAGGAAGCAGAAGGGTGGTGAGATCCAGCACTTAAGTAGACAAGGGATGGTTTTGGAAAAAAAAAAAAAGAGTAGTAATTTTACTTCTCTGAGACAAGATGGAAGGAAGAAAGGATGAATGTTATTCTAAATGGGAGCTTAATTCTTGAGTTTCTTTTTTAAAAGCAAGTCTTGCTGAAGGGTCATACCATCTTATCATCAATTTACACTTCAATGAAAATAATTTCCCAAACCAGATGACAGCAGGTTTGTGTAGGGGGCGGGGTGCCCAAGCTCCACTGAGGGGCCAAGACTTGCTCCCCAAAATGCTGGGTCTGTGAGCCAGCCAATCAGAGCAGCTAAAGAGAGGGACTTCCCCTCCAGAAAAAGGAGCTTTCTCAGAAATCAGAGGTCGCGGAGACCCCCTACCTCTGTCCTGCAGGTTCCGCATCCCGGCCTCCTTTCCTGCCAGGTGGCTGGGGAGCTACACCCTTCTGGTTTTCTGCAAGGAGAACCTGCTGGCAGCACAGCAGAACACAGGCCCCCGTGGGTGAATCTCTTAAAAGGGCGATGTCACAGGGGGTGGGGTCAGCCCCACCACTACCTGGACAGTTCTGGTTGTAGGGATGTGTCCCCCTTTTCTGTGTATCCGGGAGGGACTATTGGGGGAACCCCATGCTGAGAGGTGGCTGGGAGAGTGGAGTAGGCCCCTCATCCTGGCACAGGCTGTGACATGCAGTACATTTCTCTGGGGCCTACGCTGGCTCTGCCTGTAAGAGTCATCCTGGGAACTCAGCCAGAGCTGCCCCAGGCCTGGGGTGGGAGGGGTGGGGGGTGGAGGGAGGTGTTCTCAGGATCCAGGGCAAACTGGAAATGCTTCAGGGGAGAAAAAGCAAGCGGGGTCGCAGGGAGAGTCAGTTCCCAGGTGTGAGGTTTCACCACTGGGCAAGTGTTTGGCTTCTGGGTAGCTGATGAGCTGCCCTCCCAGCAGACTGTGAGCTCAGACTGCCCCCCCCCCCTCTGGTCTATTGGGTCCCCATGCAGTTGCCTTGGCTCTTTAGAATTTCTGTGAGTCTGGCTTCTGGTTGTCACCATCTCTTTGGCAGAGACCAGACACTAGGTCTCAGTGTCGCTACACTCTTTCCTGAAGCACCCAAACCTGCATCTTGGGCCCTGAGTTCCCGGGTGTGGGAACTGAGTGTTGGTGAGAGACCCAAGGCTCTGACTCACTCCTCTGGGGTGTGGGGGTTGTTTGCTCACTGAGGCAACCCAGGTAGCTGAGGTTGGAGATGGGGCAGGTCAAGGTGCCAGGGATGAGGGCATCAGCCGGGGGTTGCAGAGGCAACTGCTAGGGTGGGGCCAAGGCATCTGGGCTGGTTCCCAAGTGCTTGGCCAAACAGCCCATCCTAAACAAGGCTTGCATCAGCTCCATCCCAGTGCTTCAAGGAGGGAAGGAGTCGGCTTTTCAGTTCACTCCAGAGGAAGGCAAGCCACACCTTTCCCAACAGACTCAGTTCTTTGACAGCAAGGGCTGTGTCCCTCTCTCTCTGTATCCTGTTCCTGATAGTTCTGAGCAGAGGGCAAGCACTCACCGAGTGTCCACCTGCTTGTGGGTTCTTATGTAAGACCTGCAGGGAGGGACCTCAGCCACAGGGTCATCCGTTCCTTCACTGCTTAATGACTATGTTTCATTTCTCTGGCTTCGAGAAGAAAGGGGAATAAAGACTGTCAGCTAACAGACCAGTCAGTCCACATGGCAGCTTTCACTGGCCTCGTTTCTGTATTTCCGCTCACTAGTCAGGCTCCCCGGCTGGTTTACACACTTATCCTGGCTGAAGGGCAGGTGGAGGGGAAGGGTGGCATGGGGTGCCAGCAGCAAAGGGCAGAGGCCCTTCCAGCACACAGCATCAAGGAGTCCAGGCTCCATGGGCGGCCAACACCAGAAAATGAGTTAGGTGAGGAGATTAAGTCAGCCCGTGCGGGGGAGCTGCGAGACAGGCCCGGGCCCCCAGGAGCTCAATGCTCCAGCTTCTGCCTTCCCACACTGCCGTCTGGGCCAAGGAGAAAGAGGTGCCTCCTGATGGTAGGAAGTCACAGACACCAGAAGCCAGAGGGTTGGCGTGGGAAGCTGAGGAGGCAGCTGTAGGGACTTCTAAGTCTAGAGCTAAGACTGAGATGGGGTGTTCAGGGCCATGTGCAAGTTTTTCATCCCCAAGCCTGATAGGCTGTTAAAGCCAAGTATGAAAAACTGTGTATGCTGCCTTTCTTCAAACCAAATAATCGAGGCTATAGCAATGTGAATTTCTGGTCCTTTGGAATTACAAATGGGAGCAGCTTGTTCTTTTGTCCTCTCGCCCTGACTCTGTTATCCCCAGAGGGCAATGGACTGTAGTAAGGGCAAGCAGATTGAGTGTGCCTGTGGGCCCCTCACTGGTGGAGCCAGATAAGGCAAGAGATCCACTGTGGTCACCCTTTCAGGGGCCCCAGTTCTGGCATTTTCCAGTAGCAAGATGTGAAGGAACAGCCCCAAGCTCCCTGTGGAAAACCAAGTACATGGCTTCTTTCCTAGTGCCAGGCTCCAGCAGACCTAGGGAAGTCACTGCTTGGGGATCAGGAAAGCCAAGCTGAAATAAAGCCTTCTTAGTGACAGACCAAGTTCAGACTCCAGCTGTCAACCTTCCAAAGACACCAACAAACTCTCCCTGCTGAGGAGTCTGGACTCTAGACTTCCACCTGGGCAGGCTGTCTCTTCTCCCTCACCCCTTTGTGCTTGTGTCTCCCTTACATGGAACAGGTATGTCACGTCTCCACCCTACCTTCTGGGACTGTCCCAGACATAAAAGAGATCACCTATAGGAAGTGTTTTAGGCCCTTAGGAGAGAAGCACTAAGCTTAACATAAGGTGTTATTAAAGTAAAGTGCTTGTAGATTGTAAGGTACATAAAGAGCCTAAACGTCACCTGCCCCAGAGAAAGGGTGAACTGGCTATTAGGGCAATAGTGGGAGCTCCAGAGAGGTGATTATAACATTCTCCCTCCTTGCCCTGTTTCGATCCTTTGGAGTCTGCCCACTTTGGGATGACTGGAAAGAGAAGCAGCTGCTCATAAGCCCCTGACGCATGTTCTAGAATCTATGGGCAATTTTGAATTAAATGTAGTCTCATCTACCCTGAGTCCTCACAGCCTCCCTCTCTTTCCCTGGAGCCTTCCAGGAGTTCCAGGAAGTTTTATACATTAGTTTTGGTCTCTAAGCTAGTTCTTCCTCACAGCTTTTCAGCAGAAGCAAATTTATAAAGGAGGGTGCTAGCCCTTATTCTGCAAGCCCATGTACCTAAGATTCAAAATTTCCACTTTCCCCTTGAGCCTTTACTGTATCTATCCCTGCTTTCACCTACCTTCTCAAAGGCTCTCTGACTTGCTCAACAAAGCAGCCTAATTTGAAAGGAAAAGCAGAAATAAGTAAAGTCCCAGGGAGAACTGTCAAGAGACAGGGTTAAAGCTCTGGGAAGAAGACAGAGGTAGAGTACTAGGCCTTCCCCAGAGATATTTTATTACATGGCTTCGTCAGTCACCAGTGATTAAATCCTATGCCCAGGCGAAGCGACAGGAGCATCTGCATCGTACAGGGCAGACTGTTCGCCGGTTAGCTATGCAGTCGGAAGGGGCAGGGTGATGAGTGAGTGCTTGGCTTCCCTGCCCTGGAGTGGGCTGTGAGATCCCAGCTGACAGAAAGGAAAGCCTGGTGAGCTGGAGGAAGAAGTGTTCAGGCATCGGTGACCTCCATGTTCTGCAGCCGGCCTTCCAGGGTACCATCACCTGCAGCCACTTTCTTTTTGTTGCCCTCATGTTGCTTTTTCTGCTTCTTTGATGGCTCCTGGTCGATGGGCGCAGGCTTCACAAAGGGGATCAGTTCTTGGAGACCTGGAAGGGAAGAGTCACCCAAATGATCTACCATTTCTCAGGGAGTCAAAGCCCAAGAACCTCTGGGGAGAGTTTGACAAGACAATGATCCCATTGAACAATGGGACACCCATAATGGATACTGACTTCATTTATCCCTTTCTCCCTGATTTTTGGCTGCAGCTGAATATCATAACCTCTACTGGCTGCTTTCTCAACCATGCTCCCTGAACTGCCTAGTACCATAGAGCAGGAGGAGAGCTGGGGGCTGTGTTTGAACAAGAAAACTCTGGGTATATTCTGAAAGGGGCCCACTATTCAGAAGAGTGTGGCACTAAAAACTAGCAGGAAGATGAGCTAGGTTGGGAGCTTTACCTGGTGGCATGAATTCCTTCAATTTTTCAGGCACAGTGATGCCCTTCTCTGTCTGGTAGTTCTCCAGGATGGCACAGATGGTACGAGTAGTGGCGCACATTGTAGCATTGAGCATATGGACAAATTCCACCTGGGAAAAGAGGGTCCCCAGAGGGGGCCTTTTCAACTCAGCTCTTAGCTGGTCTTACTGATAACCAGGAACTATCCTCTCAGAGCCAGAGCTGCAACTATCCAAACCAGAACGATGGGTTCTACCCATTATCAATTTTTTTCTAAAGTCAAATTCTGTTTGGTATTTGTTTTAGATAATTCCAGGAAGATTGCTCTGTCTCCATGAGTGAGAAGTGGCATGTCCTAATATTTTGAGGAGAACTGGATCTAATTAAGCAACGGCCCCTTTGAAGGAAGGAAGAAACTACCATTGTGGCTTTTCCTTCTAACCGCTTTTAGGCTCTTGAATTGGAAAAGATTAGGGCCTGAAAGTTGGGTTTGAAGAGGTAAACTTAGAGGCTAAGTCATTCCTAGGTGAGAAGAGGGAGGACACTGCCTCCAACTTGTTCTGTAGATAAACGGAGTTTAAGAAGACAAAGCCAAAAGGAGAAAAGCTGGAATTACCTTGCAGAATACAACGAGATTTGTGTTTCTATCAAAAAGAACTCAGACTGACTCAGCAGAAGTCATTTTCAGATCCCCTCTATGGTCTAGATTGGGAAGCTCAGATTTTTCCATGATTTGGAGGGCCTCTCTTGTACTCCAGCCTTTATTCAAGACCCTGCTTCCTGGAGCCCCAGGTGCCATCTACCTTGTCCATCATCTTCCTTGTCTGCCCGTATCGGATTCGGAGCCGGCGAGCCTGATAGTCTGTGCAATTGGAACAGGAGACTAACTCTCGGAAGGCTCCTGAGCCTGGAAACCAGGCCTCCAGGTCGAGTTTCTTACTGGCAGCATGATTCAAAGAACCTGTAAGAAAAAAAAACCTAGAATTCATGAAGGGGGATGGCATTTCAGAAGGCTAACCTTTAACAAGCTCGAAGGATTCTTTAATTCACATCCAACCCTGAAGTGAAATCGCACCCAGATATTCTTATCACCAAATACTCCCAAGTGAGAAGGGTGTGATATTTTAATTAAGTGTGGGCAATTTGTTGGATGGTGAGCTATTTCTGTGTGTGGCAGCTCAGCTGGTGAGAGTGGGGTTTGGGGGATGCCAGAAAGGGAAGCAGAGAAGATGCTGGGCGCCTACCTGAGACAATATTCACAATGTGGTAAGGGATCCCCAAAGACTGGTAGAACTCCTCTGCGGTTGTAATCATCTCTTCAAACATCTCCCATGACTTGTTGTCATGGGGTGATGAGTAGACAAACTGTTCAATCTGCAAGAGGGACCAAGGAGAAAGTGACAATGGTTCAGACTGCATAGAGGACTGAAGGAGGAGATATCGTTGCTATGGGGACCTATTCCTGCACCACTGGGAGACAAGTGAGGCTGGGACCCAGCAAGAGGGATCAGTGCTGAGCAGGACTGGGACTGTAATAGTGCTTATACAGAGACCTCACCACATCCGTGCCAGGTACTGCTCTAAGTGCTCCACGTGTATTAACTAGTTTAATCCTCACGGGGGGCCTAGTGAGGTAGGTACTATTTTTATCCTCATTTGACAGAGGAGAGAACTGAACAGAGAGAGGTTAAGCAACTGGTCCAAGGTCCCCACAGCCAGTTAAGTTGTAGATTGGCTTTTGGACTCAGACTGCCTGGTTCCAGCATCTGTTCCCATAGCCTCTCTACAACGTGCTTCTCAGGCTCTTCCCTAGAAACATAGATGTGGGCAACAAGAGGTAAATGGAGTCAGCATGGGTCTCAGCAATAGAAATCCTGTTCCTGTCTAATCACCTTGGACACATGGACAGAAGGTTCCCACTTCTTGCCCTGGCCGAGATACTTACCTTCTCAAACTGATGGACTCGAAAGATGCCCCGGGTGTCGCGGCCATGGGAGCCCACTTCCTGGCGAAAACAGGTGGACAGGCCAGCATACTTGATGGGCAGATCTTCTGGCCGAAGCCACTCGTCCCGGTGGAGAGCGGCAATGGGCTGCTCTGAGGTGGCGATCAGGTATTTCTCATCATAGGAGTTGTCATCAGACTTTTCACTGCCTTTGCCAATCACCTGTAGGAAGACGGGCCTTTACTAGCTAAGAGTGAGAGAAGGGCTTCGGCTAGAACAAGAAGCCATAGTGGGGGGATGAGTGATGGGTTAAGAAATTTCCTTTAATCACTGTCTGGGAGTGGATGCTAAAAGGACAAGTAAGGGAAAGGGTCGGTTTAAAATGACAGAGAGCAAAGAAATGCCAATTAAAAGGAGACAGGAATTTTTACTTAATATTTTTAAGCAAAACATTTAAAAAATAACTACTTATGGCCAATGCTGGCAGACATACAATAAAACCTGTGCTGGTAGCAATATATATTAATCACTCAATGAATGTTTGTGGGACATTCACTTAAGGCCAGATTCTTTTTGCCAACACTGGGCAAAAAAGTGACATAGTCCCTGTTTTCTTGGTGCTTATAAGCTAATCTAGTGGTTACAATCCTTAAAAAAAATGCACTTAGGTGTGCAGTCAAAGAAAATAATGCAAAAGGAAAAAAGCTACAGACAGAACAAAATTCATTGTAACATTATTTACTTATAGCAAAAAAGGAAGCCCTCTAAATATTCAACAGGGGAAGAGTTGACTGTCCTATGGTTAGTCGTGTAATATTAGGAAACCATTAAAAGTGACGATCATGAAGACCAAGTAGTAACACAGAAAAAGGCTTCTGACACAATGCGAAGTATAAAATGGCAATCTGTAACACCTAAAACTTAACAACTAAAAGACAAACAACCCAATTAAAAAATGGGCAAAGGACTTGAATAGGAGATATATAAATGGCCAATAAGCACATGAAAAGATGCTCAACATCTTTAGTCATTAAGAAAATGTGAACCAAAATCACAATGAACTACTACTTCACACCCACTAGAATGGCTATTAAAAAAAAAAAGGGGGGAAAATAAAAAATGTTGGTAAGGATGTGGAGAAAGTGGGACCCTTGTGCACTGCTGGTGAGGATGCAAATGGTAAAGCTGCTTTGGAAAAGTTTTGCCAAGTCCTCAAATAGCTAAACATAGATACACTATATGACCCAGCAATTCCACTATTAGGTATATACTAAAACAATTTGAAAATAGGGACTCAAGCATATACTTTTTTTTTTTTTTTTAATTCAGTTTTATTGAAATATTTTCACAAACCATACAGTCATCCATGGTATACAATCAACTGTTTCAAGCATATACTTTTATGACAACGTCCACAGCAGCATTATTCACAATGGGCAAAAGACTGGAAGAACCCAAGTGCCCATCAACAGATGAATGGATAAACAAAATGTGGTCTATACATACAGAAGAATATTATTCAGTCATAAGAGGGAATGAAATTCTGATACACGCTACAATATAGATGAACCCTGAAAAGATTATGCTAAGTGAAATGAGCCCAGACACAAGCCAGACACAGAGGGCAAATATTATATATTCCACTTAGAGGAAACGCCAGAATAGGCAAATTCATAGAGACAGAAAATAGATGAGGGGCTGGGGGAAGGGGAGAATGGGGAGTTATTGTTTAATGGGTAGAGTTTGTTTGGGGTGATGAAAAAAAAAGCTTTGGTAATGGATGGTGATGACAGTTGTACAGCATTGTGAATGTAACTAATGTTACTGAATTGTACTTAAAAATGGCTAAAATGTCAAATTTATTTATATATATGTTACCATAATAAAATAAAGCAATCTATGAAATTTTATGTATTGTGATTATAAATATGTGAAAAGGACATACGTATGAAAAATGTGCCAAAGAGAATATTAAAAAATAATTATGTTAGGATAACACATTTACTGCAATAAAAAGGAAAAAAAAAAAAGTAGGGAAGGAAGCTTCCTCTGGGCCAATGTTTGGTGACCTGGAAAATGACCTTGCTATATCTATTTGAATCTTCTAGCTCTCTGTGAGATGTCTGAGAAAGAAGCCACAAACTGTAAGCCACAACCAACCAAGGACAGTATATCCTGTGATAGCTGCCCATCTGGGGTCAGGAATGGGAGGACAGGGGAAGGGGTTGGGAGATCATGCCACTTTTATAATTTCTTTTAGTCCAGGCACCAAATAAATGGGTTTCTTTTCTAAGCTCATCATGTGAAAGCATGCTTAATTCAGATAAATCATGTAGATTACCTGGGAAGAGATAAAACAGGCTCTATATCTGTGCTGTCCAATATGGTAGCTTCTAGACAACCCTTACCACTACTGCAGAAAGTTCTATTGGACAATGCTGCTCTGTATTGTTGAGTTAAGTTAAGCTTCATAACCCAAGAAGTCATTCTGCCATGCTGCCCCAGACTACTCACCTTATAAAGTTCCTCATCAAACTGGCTGAGCTGTGCCACCTCCTGCATGACCTCCTTCCTCATGAAAAAGGGGGTATAAATGGGAGTGTAGCCCCGACTTCCCAAGGTACGAAGGGCGAACTGGATGAGAGCCTGTTCCAGGAATACCAAGGCCCCCTAAAGGTGTAAAGAGACAATACCGTGGTTGGGTTCTGCTGCCAACATGTTCATCTGCCAAAATTCACATGCAGAAGCAAGTGGGGCAATAGAGTATGACTTCCCAGGGGCACAGAGGAGGCCAACAAAGACCCTAGACTGCAAAAAGCTGACCCAAGAGATTCTTCCTTAATACCAAAGCCCAGCATATCATCCAGGCACATTGTTAAGAGAATTCCCTTTAAGATACCAAAGTAAGGGAAAGGGATTCTTTCCTAGGGTGCATGGGAGAGTGTTTTGCACTAATTCTTAAAACACTGGATTCATTTGTATATGTATGGCATATATATGTACAAGTATAAATGTACAGTATTCCCAAAATTATTATTTTAGCATATCCTTCTGGAAGCCTTCCCTGAATTCATTGGCCCTCTGCCCCAGCAAATATGGGTTTGTTGCCTCTACCTACCCATTCTCACAGCACTCATCATAGTGGATTCTGATTCTTGGTTACTTGTCCAATCACACTGAGCTCCTCAAAGGCAGAGACTGGGTCTGATTCATCATTTAATGCCCAACGCCTAGCCCAGGACCTGGCACATTATCAGGTAATAATCATTACTTTTTGTTGACTGAATCAAATTTCATTGTGGAAGATCATTTGGTGGCTTCTGTTCTAGGGAATCCTGATAAGCACTCTCTTGTGACAGAAAGAGAATTCCAACTAATTGCCAATTAGTTTGTGGTGGAAAGGTGAGTACAATTGGTCAATTTGTGGGCTTCTTTGTAAGTTATGTTTTCCTACAAACTTTTCTAGTTCCTTCTTCATAATCCTAGCTCCACTGGTTCCCGACTCTTACCTTCAGGAAGTACCCACGACTCCCAGCCACTACGGCACCCTTTTCGCCTTCAAAGCCGTCTACCATCACCACAAGGTCCACGTGAGAGTACTTCTTCCTGACTGTACAATCACCCCAAATCCTTTCTACTTTGTTGTCCACATCCTAAAGAAATGAGACCAGGAGAGAAAGATGCATGATTTCTTAATTTTACAACCTCCACCTTTCCAAACCCGATTCCAAGAACAAAATAGGTTTGTGATGACATCTCTTAATTCAAACACTATGCTTGGATCACTGTGCGCAGAGACTTAGAGAAGAGATTTTGCTGGAGAATCTGTGCTCAATAGAGAAATAATAATTTACAAAGTCCTAGAAGGGATCCTAGCCATGAAACTGGATTCATGGATTTCCCGAGACCTGAAGTAGTCTCTCATTTTTTACCCTTTTAAATGGCTCCTTCTTGAAAGGCCTGTACAAGGGCAACCCTTCCCCGACAATCAGCATCGCCTGGGGTGCTGATGAGAATGTAGTGTGGTTGCTTTTTTCCAGGCTCTCATTGGTTCTGGGGCCAGTGAGGGCGGGCTCAGGGCCCTGACCTTCCAAGTCTGCCCGGGCTCTGCTGTCTCCAGCCCAGCCTTGCTAGCAGTGAGTTCACCAGGGAATGAATGGAAGAGGCACAGATGGGCCCTGCCTGCACGGCTGGGGTGTCAGAGAACAAAGGCTGGGCTCAGAGCAGCTTTGTGCTCGGGAAGCTCCCGCTCAGCAGGAAACTTTTATTATGCAGATTTCCCTTCAACCTGCAGCTTCTCAGCAGGGTGTGGGTGAAGGGGTTAGGTTGATTTAGCAGATCTCTTCCCAGAAGAATTGCTGCTACCACGGGCAACACACAGTGGAGGACAGCAGCCCTATTTAGAAGAGATTTCTGTGCCAGGAGTCTCCTCCTACCTGCTGTCTCTGCTACTTCCCAATCAGGCAAGGATCTGACTCCTTCAATTCTCAATTGGTGGGCAGAGTGAATATACAAAGAGCCTGCTGATGACACAAGGCCTATTACACAGAGAGTGCCAGTGTTTCACGGTTCTCTTCCCACCACTGCCCCCTTCCCAACAGAGAAAGAGCACAGTAAGGCATGCTGCAGCACGGACGCCTACCTCATCGTTACTGATGGGCACAGACGGATGCAGAAGGTTCCCGATCTCTCGGAGGTTCTCAAACCGCTCCGCTTCCAACTTTACCAGCTCAGCATCACACTTCAGGATGGCTTCATCGATGAGGAGTCGGACTTTTTTGATCTGTGAGACTTTCAGGCTCTGGGGACCACAAAGGCCAGGCCCATACTCAGGACGCAGTGAGTCAAGGACAGAGTGGGAATAAGATTCCATTGCCCCAACCCTGAGGTGCTCTAAGGACAACCCGTGAGGTCACGTTTTGAAAACTGAAAACGAAGGCTTTCAAAGAACTGTGATTTATTTCACAGTTCATTTTATAGTCTTGTGATACAGATCCATTGGCAGTTTCCTCCGGGGTGCCTAAGGCAGAGAGGGATACATTTCTGGCCACTCTTTACTGTTGCTATACATACCAGGAGTTTTAATACTGTAGCTCTTTTAAGAGAATTTTCTCTGTTTGCACTTTTTGATTTTCCTGATTGAACCAATTTAGCATTCTATTATGCAATTCCCTTGGAATATATTGAGTTTATTAAGAACAAGAGATCTTATCTTAAACTTATTTTGTATTCCTTACTACAGGTGTTTCAAACTGTGCTGATTTCCTTGGGGGTCTCATCAGCACTAAAGGCTAAAAAGGAAAAGCTCCCCTCCCACTCCTTCCTAGCCCTTTAAGCACAGCAACTTTGCTTTTCTGTGTTTAGTTCTTGCTATGATTTTGTGTGAAGGGTTTCCAGAAAGGGTCCAGTGACTAAAAAACTTGAAAATTCCTGCTCTAGGCCCATGGTAGTGAATGTTCACCAAATTATAGTAAATTGAAAACTTCCTTGACTTTGTGAAATAAAGAGTACAAAATGGAGTTACAGAAACCAAGCATAGTTTAGCTTTTTTTTTCTATTCTTCCTACCCTTGACTTTCCCACTTCACTTGTTTCCATCTCTACTCTCTAATAAATACTTAAGTATACTGCATAAAAAGAGCGTATGGGGACATTTCTAAGTTGCAGAAATTCAAGGATGCCACAATGCCGTGTGGAGCAGAGTGTCAGCACTTGTTATCTAGGAATAAAGTTAAGACCAAAGAACAGAAATCCCAACCTAGCTATGTGCATGCCCCAGAAAAGGGAGATAACTTACAGCTAAAGTGTCTGCAGTGAGGTCATCAAGATTCAATACATTCTCTGGAATGCACTCTTCTTCTCCCACCGGCTCTTTTTTCTGCACAAAGAGGGGGACAAACCAACAACACTACTGATGAAAGAAAAATGCCAATGTAGTTTTCTAAGTACACACCAAATTAATATATCAATATTAATGAACTAATCATAGAACTTTCTATGTCACTTTCTCTAAAAGTTGTAGCACACAGGAGAAAAATGGGTAAATTTGAAGCCAGAAGTCAAACTTTCAAGTCCCTGTTCTGCCACTTACTAACTTTTTGATCCTGGGCAAATCAATGAACCTGTCAGGGTGGGAGAGCTGACATTGTTTGGAACATAGGAAGAATAATGTCTTGCCTGGGACACAGAACAGTTGTGGGAAACAAGACAGAATGTGTTTGGGAATGCTCATGAACTATAAATTGCTGGAAAGGTTGCGTGGCAATCAGGAGCAGGCCCTGAGGCAGGCGCCCGTGTGTGAATCCTTGTCCACCTGCTAAGAACAATTCCTGCACCGAGGCTAAGGGAAAACAGGATGGGATGACGGAATAACAGAGGGCCAAGGAGAACAAAACTTTTCGGGAAAAAGTCAAGGAATCTGGAACTAAGTTTAGAGCAAGCAAATCAACTTAGCAAAATGGGAGGGGGGTCTACCGGGGCTTGATTTTTTTCCTTCCAGTTTCTCTCTTCACCCTTGTTTGTGAGATCCTGCCAAATCACTTCTAATCCTTGCAGAGCCATGGGGAAGATGATTTTAAGAGTCAAATTCTTCTTAAATTAAAAAGAATTGAAGAAAATTATCAAAGGCCATTATAATAATAAGATTTATTGAATAAAACTTGAACAAAAATGATTTGAGAAGATATAGGATCTACTCTGCAATTATAAATAAAAATGATGTGTAGAAATCATGTTCAATGTCCCAAAGATTTTTAATTCTACACATAAAAAAATAGGCAATTACATATATACAACCTCATACTCCACCGCACAAAACTGTCATGAGACAGGACTAAATCTTTTTCCAACTGAAATCCTTTAGGTTCATTATACATCCTTGTATGCCAAAGTGAAAAGTCAGGATTCTAACTATAACACCACTCACACCCTTCAGAGACTCAGAGCAAAATCATCTTAAAAAGTTGGAAAAGTCTGAAAATACCAGCATGAGTCTCGATAAGAACAAGCATAGACTAGTACACTGAGGTAGGGGGAAAATGGCCTAAATCACAAGATTTCTGTAATGGTATTAAAGGTAGGTTGAGTATACAATAGGCAAGATCACTGTAAGGCTCCCTTGCTTGACAGTCTTTCAGGGCAGCAAGTTTAAGTTCTGAGTTCAAGTTCCAGCTCTGCAACTAATTTACGCTGCAACTAATTCACAGGCAAGTCCCTTAATTTTCCTAAGTGGATTCCCTTACCTTTTAAAATAGGGCTGATAAATGTATTAACTACATTTCAGGTTTGCAGCAAAGATCAAAACCAAAAGGAGATGTATATGAAAGGGTTCTGAATACTTGAAAGTGCTACACAAATTAAAGTGCACCATCACTACTGTTCCAGCAGAGAGCGAGAGAGAACAGTCCCCCTCAGGACTAGCAGTAAAGTCAGACTGAAGAGTGTGATAGCAAATGAAAACACTCTCTTACATTTCTTGCTATGTGAAACACTCAGCACTATCTGTATGTATGTCCCGAGGAACACACTGGCAGAGGTATTAACATAATTCTGGGGCCTCTGACGTGCAAATGATTAAACATCAGGAGTCCCATAATGAGAAAACTATCATAATCTCTACCATTTTCCATAGCAAGTCACAAGCTGCAAATGTTAAAAAATACTGTTAAAAGAGCAGAATACAGACTATTACAAAGTTAGGTATAAGGCTATCTTTCCGTTATGCTCTTAATGGTCTAGGTTCCAGAATCTTATTTTTTTTTGTTTCATTTTGAGCTTTATGACTTAAAAGTGATAAAGCTTGTAGAGTTTATTTAATATATATTTTTAAGGAGTGATTAAGAGTCTGAAAGGGTATTTTTTTTTTAAGAGAAGTTAAAAATATGAACTATTAAACCATTCGTAATATCCAAAATACAAAATGTAATACTGACAATCTACAAGTTTAACAATTACTAGATCATCTGAGGGGATAATTTACTCAGATCTACAGTAATTCATTTATGTTTTCTCTTCTTCAGCTTTATTATTTGTAAAATAAAGAGATCAAAATAGAAAATCCTTTCCTAAGGTCCTCCAGCTCTAAAAAACCTGATTCTGTCAGTCAGTCCCTCTGACGACACAGTTAAGCATTGTTTTTGTGCACCGCCCCCCCCCCCAAAAAAAAGACACATTAAAATGCAGTGAACTTTTTCAGCTGATTGTCTTTTTAAAATAAGCTGAGCTGAAATTTAACCTTCTTCAAGCATAGAAAGGATTTTTGGATGAAAGCTAGTAAGTACTTGCCATCCATTGTCACTTGCAAGTGCTGAATAACTACAATGTTTTAGGCATTGTGCCAGGTTCTCTATATTTTAAAAATTTAGTCCTCACAATTCTATACTGTAGGTGAGTGCTAATATTGTCATTTTAAAGACAAGAAAACCAAGGCTCAGAACTTAACTTGCCTAATGTCACGCAGCCAAACAGGAGGACAAATCAGAGTTTGCACTCCATAGCTGTGCTCTTTTCAGGAAGAAGCATGAGTACACTGGGATAAAAAAAAAATCCACAGTTTGCTGTAAGAAAAGCTTTCTGACACCATATGTTGAGTGCAAGAAATAACTGGAAAGGGCTACTGGTAGAATTTATATTCCTATTATAAGAACAGAATAGACGATGACTAGTGCGGGACAAATCTTATCTGAAGAATAGAAGATGGACTCACCGACTTCTGAAAGTACCTTATTCTGTGGTCTTTCTTTTTGTTTCATAAATTTTCCCCTTTAGTAAGAAAATCAGTATCTCATAAAATTAGATACAAAATTAGAAATTATGTGAATATCTCCTAAAAACAAGATCAATTCAAGCCTCTGGTTATTCCTCAGTTCTCTTACCTTCATCTTTTCTCCAATTGTCTTGCTGCATAGGTTCTTCAGCTTGTTCAAGTTGTCTGCCCGAAATCTGCCTAAGATAAAGAACCCAAGAATATACCCAAAAAAATCACATAATAAGATACTCCCTTTTCTTAATAATGGCTCCTTAGTTCTGATTTTGGCTGAAGGCCAAAATGCAGGCAGAACTAAAGGATCTGCCTTATGAAGTTGAGAAATCTTATAGAGTCCCAAATGTAATTGGCATCTATCAATGACTACAACAGAGTATCCCCAACATTTGCTGACAAGGAAAAGGCACGCTGAGACTGAAATTAAGAAGTAATACAATCATGGTAGAGTAACATCTGAATAATAGACAACTGAGAAAACTGGAAAATACTCAAGTAACTTTAACCTGCTCAATTATATTCATATTCATTTAAAGAAACTATGTGGTGTGCACCAGAATCGAGAAGGAGGGCAGCAGTTATGGTTCTATTCTTATGAACTTGGCTGTTACATTTCTATGCTAGATATGGTCATACACGCTGTTCCCTTTGTTCTGACACAGTGCTCATCTGGTAGCCTTCAGAATAATTTAGTTTCCAAATATCAGTATATTTGGGTCAGAATATCTCTGTTGGCTGAGCAGTACACTGTCTTCCCCAAAAGAAACTGCATTATAAGAAACTAAATTATTCTGAAGGCTACCAGATGAGCACTGTGTCAGAACAAAGGGAACAAACAGCGTGTATGACCATATCTAGCATAGAAATGTAACAGCCAAGTTCATAAGAATAGAACCATAACTGCTGCCCTCCTTCTCGATTCTGTTGCACACCACATAGTTTCTTTAAATGAGTATGACCCATATATACTGACATTGTGATTCATCAGTCTAACTCTGATTAGCAAAAGCTGGACCTCTTGAATCCAAGCATTGGGAGTAACATGGTGAAAATCAAGCTTTTGACAGGCAAAATTAGACAACACCTAGATATAGCTACTGGAAGGCTTTGCTTAATTAGCTAATCAGCTTCCCTCTTTGATATCTCTTTAACTAAACTTCAACACGAAATGATATGACTACCTTCTTATTCACTTACATTGACAGAATTACAGAGAATGAAGAACAGATTAGTGGTGTCAGGGGTTAATGGGGATGGGGAAAGGGAATGGGTGTGACTACAAAGGGGTAGCAAGAGGGTTCTTTCTGGTGATGGAACAGTTCTGTATCTTGATGGTGGCGGTGATTACACAAATGTACACATGATGCTACATATACACACGAGTGCATGTGTCAGTTTTTCGGTTTTGATATTATACCACAGTTATGTAAGATGTTATCACTTGTGGTGAGGGTGCACAAGAATTCTCGGAACTACTCTGGCAACTTCCTGTGAATCTATAATTATTTACAATAACAAGTCAAAACAAAATTTACCGAGTCCCTCCTATTTGCAAGGCACCATACTAGATGTTGGGAATATAAAAGAAAATAAGAAAATTAAATCGACAATTAAAAAAACAGTAAAAATGTTGAATGTTTCAATAAATGAACATTGTATACCTCTTTTTTTTTTAGGTATTCTTTAATTTCTCTCAGCAATGTTTTGTAGTTTTCAGTGTAGGAATCTTGAACATCATTTATGAAATTTACTTCTAGGTTTCTATACTTTTTGATTGTTACCTGCATATAAAAATACCATTGATTCTGTAACATCCTCATCTTATTCCCAACCTCAGGGAGACAGCATTCACTATTTCACCACTAAGAATGATGTTACCTCTAGGATTTTGTTGTTGTTGTTGTTAATACTTCTTATAAAATTAAGGAAGTTCCCTTTTTATTCCTAATTTGCTGTATTTTTATCATGAACAATTGGATCTCTATATGAAAAAAAAAATGCATTTTTATCCCTATTTCATACCATCCACCAAAATTAATGTGAGATGATACAGACCCAAATATGAAAAGTAATAAAACTTCTAGAAGAAAAAATTGAATAATCTCTTTGGAACACTGGGATATGAAATATTTCTTAAACAGAAGAAAAGAAGTACTAAAGATCAATAAATTAGACTTTATTAAAATTAAGAACTTTTATTCATCAAAAGACTTAGAGTGAAAAGGCAAGCCAAAGACTGGGAGAAGGTAGCTACAGCATATATATCTGACACAGGTCTTGTATCCAGAAAATAAAAGGAATTCCTACAAATCAATAATAATAAAAAAAGACAATCAAATAAAAATTGGACAAAAGGCTTAACAGGCACTTCTCAAACAGATTATTGGAATGCCAATAAGCATATGAAAAGGTGTTCAACATCTTTAGTTATCAGGAAAATGAAAATTAAAATCACAACGAGATTTCACCAGAATGTCTGAAATTAAAAGGACTGCCAATATTAAATATTGGGAAGAATACAGAGTTACCGGAACTCTTATACATTGCAGATGGGAGTATCAGTTGAAACAGCCATTTTGGAAAATGATATGGCAATATCTGCTAAATCTAAACATGTGACTACCTTATGACCCAGCAATTCCATCCCCATATAAACCCAACAGAAATGAGGGCTTATGTCTACCAAAAGACACATACAAGAATGTTCATAGCAGCTTATTCATAAGATCATCAAACTTGTAACAACCCAAATATCCATCGACAGAACTGATTGGTATATTTATTCAATGGAGTACTGTAGAACATGAAAATGAACCAACTACTAATACATGTAACACAGAGATGAACCATAAAGACATAATTATGAAAGAAAGAGGCTGTGTTTCTATATACAAAAGTATATACCATATAAGCCCATTTAGATGAAGTTCAAAATCAGGCAAAAGCAACTGACGGTGACAGAGGTCACAATACTGTAATCTTTGGAGCAGGGGAACCAACTAGGAGGGTACCTGAGGGAGCCTGCTGCGGTGCTGTAAATGTCTTAGATCTTCTTCTGGGTGGTGGTTACGTGGGTGTAGGAAGGTTTTTAAACTTCATCAAGTTGTACACTAAGATTTGTATACTTTACTGTATACATTATATCACAATAAATACAAGTTTAAGAAAGGTATATGTGTATATATATGTATGTATATGTATATATGTACGTATATATGTATACACATATATATGTGTGTGTATGTATATATATATTATACACAAAAATAGTACAAATGCCCTACCAGAGATAACATACGGAGAGCACTCGACAAATGTCACTGTGCTATGGGAGCAGAGCTGGGTGGAGAAGAGGGTGGATGGAAGTGGGGACTGTACCCTGATAAGAATATGCCAGGAAGAGGCAGCAGTCATGTCATGATATAAAGAATGCTCACAAGCATAAGGCTAGAGCCAAGAGTGGAAGGTTGTATGTGGAAGAGTGGCAAAAGATGAGGCTAGGAAGGCATGGGGGACTTTGTACACTGTGCTAAGAAATTAGGAATTTTATGCTTTAAGGTTGAATTGTCCAATAAGGTAAACACTAGCCACATGTGGCTATCGCATATTTGAAATGTGGAAAGACTGAATTGAGAGGTACTGTGACTGTAAAATATACATAGGTTTGAAAGACTCGTATAAAAAAAGTATGCAAAATATGTCAATTATTTATTGATTAGTTGTTAAAAATACAATTCTTTGAATGTATGGGGTTATATAAAATATATTACTAAAATTAATTTCATCTGGAATGTGAACCCGGCATCGTGGGACTGAGAGTATCTTCTTGACCAAAAGGGGGATGCAAAATGAGACGAAATAGTTTCAGTGGCTGAGAGATCTCAAATGGAGTCGAGAGGTCACTCTGGCAGACATTCTTATGCACTATATAGATAACACCTCTTAGGTTTTAATGCACTGGAATAGCTAGAAATAAATACCTGAAACTACCAAACTCCAACCCAGCAGTCTGGACTCCTGAAGACAATTATATAATAATGTAGATTACAAGGGGTGACAGTGTGATTGTGAAGACCTTGTGGATCACACCCCCTTTATCTAGTGTATGGATGAGTAGAAAAATGGGGATAAAAACTAAAGGACAAATGGGGTGGGATGGGGAGATGATTTGGGTGTTTTTTTTTCACTTTTATTTTTTATTCTTGTTCCGGTTCTTTCTGATGTAAGGAAAATGTTCAGAGATAGATTGTGGTGATGAACGCATAACTATGTTATCACATTGTGGACAGTGGATTGTATACCATGGATGATTGTATGGTGTGTGAATGTATTTCAATAAAACTGAATTTAATAAAAAAAATTAATTTCATCTGTTTCTCCTTACGTTTTTTTTTTTTTTTTTTTTTTTTTTAATCATCATTTTATTGAGATATATTCACATACCACGCAGTCATACAAAACAAATTGTACTTTCGATTGTTTACAGTACCATTACATAGTTGTACATTCATCAACTAAATCAATCCCTGACACCTTCATTAGCACACACACAAAAATAACA
The DNA here is from genome assembly GCF_015220235.1 of Choloepus didactylus. Classification (NCBI taxonomy): domain Eukaryota; kingdom Metazoa; phylum Chordata; class Mammalia; order Pilosa; family Megalonychidae; genus Choloepus; species Choloepus didactylus. The sequence continues at coordinate 131,738,360 of NC_051308.1, forward strand.
AGAATAATAATTAGAGTGAAAAAGAGCAATTGAAGTAAAAAAGAACACTAGGTACCTTTGTCTGTTTGTTTGCTTCCCCTACTTTTCTACACATCGATCCATAAACTAGACAAAGTGGAGTTTGGTCCTTATGGCATTCCCAATCCCACTGTCACCCCTAATAAGCTACATTTTTATACAACTGTCTTCGAGATTCATGGGTTCTGGGTTGTAGTTTAATAGTTTCAGGTATCCACCACCAGCTACCCCAATTCTTTAGAACCTAAAAAAGGTTGTCTAAAGTGTGCGTAAGAGTGCCCACCAGAGTGATCTCTCGGCTCGTTTTGGAATCTCTCTGCCACTGAAGCTTATTTCATTTCCTTTCACATCCCCCTTTTGGTCAAGAAGATGTTCTCCATCCCACGATGCCGGGTCTACATTCCTCCCCGGGAGTCATATTCCACGTTGCCAGGGAGATTCACTTCCCTGGGTGTCTGATCCCACGTAGGGGGGAGGGCAGTGATTTCACCTTTCAAGTTGGCTTAGCCAGAGAGAGAGGGCCACATCTGAGCAACAAAGAGGCATTCAGGAGGAGACTCTTAGGCACAAATACAGGGAGGCCTAGCCTCTCCTTTGCAGCAACCGTCTTCCCAAGGGTAAAACTTATGGTAGAGGGCTCAAGCCATCAAACCACCAGTCCCCTATGTCTGTGGTCATGTCAGCAACCATGGAGGTGGGGCAGGCGAACACCCCTGCATTCTCCACAGGCTCCTCAAGGGGGCACTACATCGTTTTTTTTGTTTGTTTGTTTGTTTTTTCCTTGTTTGTCTTTTTTCTTTTTTTTTTTTTTTAACTTTCCCTTCTTTTTTCAAATCAACTGTATGAAAAAAAAAGTTAAAAGGAAAACAAACATACAATAAAAGAACATTTCAAAGAGACCATAGCAAGGGAGTAAGAAAAAGACAACTAACCTAAGATAACTGCTTAACTTCCAACATGTTCCTACTTTACCCCAAGAAAGTTACATACTATAGCAACATTTCAGTGAACTTGTTCCTACTACATCCATCAGAAATTAACAGACCATAGTCATTTCTGGGCATCCCCAGAACGTTAAATAGCTTATCTGTTCTTCTTGGATTATTGTTCCCCCTTCCTTAATTGCTCTCTACTGCTAGTTCCCCTACATTCTACATTATAAACCATTTGTTTTACATTTTTCAAAGTTCACATTAGTGGTAGCATATAATATTTCTCTTTTTGTGCCTGGCTTATTTCGCTCAGCATTATGTCTTCAAGGTTCATCCATGTTGTCATATGTTTCACGAGATCGTTCCTTCTTACTGCCGCGTAGTATTCCATCGTGTGTATATACCACATTTTATTTATCCACTCATCTGTTGAAGGACATTTGGGTTGTTTCCATCTCTTGGCAATTGTGAATAATGCTGCTATGAACATTGGCGTGCAGATATCTGTTCGTGTCACTGCTTTCCGATCTTCCGGGTATATCCCGAGAAGTGCAATCGCTGGATCGAATGGTAGCTCTATCTCTAGTTTTCTAAGGAACTGCCAGACTGACTTCCAGAGTGGCTGAACCATTATACAGTCCCACCAACAATGAATAAGAGTTCCAATTTCTCCACATCCCCTCCAGCATTTGTAGTTTCCTGTTTGTTTAATGGCAGCCATTCTAACCGGTGTTAGATGGTATCTCATTGTGGTCTTAATTTGCATCTCTCTAATAGCTAGTGAAGCTGAACATTTTTTCATGTGTTTCTTGGCCATTTGTATTTCCTCTTCAGAGAACTGTCTTTTCATATCTTTTGCCCATTTTATAATTGGGCTGTCTGTACTATTGTCATTGAGTTGTAGGATTTCTTTGTATATGCAAGATATCAGTCTTTTGTCAGATACATGGTTTCCAAAAATTTTTTCCCATTGAGTTGGCTGCCTCTTTACCTTTTTGAGAAATTCCTTTGAGGTGCAGAAACTTCTAAGCTTGAGGAGTTCCCATTTATCTATTTTCTCTTTTGTTGCTTGTGCTTTGGGTGTAAAGTCTAGGAAGTGGCCTCCTAATACAAGGTCTTGAAGATGTTTTCCTACATTATCTTCTAGGAGTTTTATGGTACTTTCTTTTATATTGAGATCTTTGGTACATTTTGAGTTAATTTTTGTGTAGGGGGTGAGGTAGGGGTCGTCTTTCATTCTTTTGGATGTAGATATCCAACTCTCCCAGCCCCATTTGTTGAAAAGACCATTATGACCCAGTTCAGTGACTTTGGGGGCCTTAATAAAGATCAGTCGGCCATAGATCTGGGGGTCTATCTCTGAATTCTCAATTCAGTTCCATTGATCTATGTGTCTATCTTTGTGCCAGTACCATGCTGTTTTGACAACTGTGGCTTTATAATAAGCTTCAAAGTCAGGGAGTGTAAGTCCTCCCACTTCGTTTTTCTTTTTTAGAGTGTCTTTAGCAATTCGAGGCATCTTCCCTTTCCAAATAAATTTGATAACTAGCTTTTCCAAGTCTGCAAAGTAGGTTGTTGGAATTTTGATTGGGATTGCATTGAATCTGTAGATGAGTTTGGGTAGAATTGACATCTTAATGACATTTAGCCTTCCTATCCATGAACATGGAATATTTTTCCATCTTTTAAGGTCCCCTTCTATTTCTTTTAGTAGAGTTATGTAGTTTTCTTTGTATAGGTCTTTTACATCTTTGGTTAAGTTTATTCCTAGGTACTTGATTTTTTTAGTTGCTATTGAAAATGGTATCTTTTTCTTGAGTGTCTCTTCAGTTTGTTCATTTCTAGCATATAGAAACATTACTGACTTATGTGCATTAATCTTGTATCCCGCTACTTTGCTAAATTTGTTTATTAGCTCTAGTAGGTGTATGGTTGATTTCTCAGGGTTTTCTAGATATAAGATCATATCATCTGCAAACAATGACAGTTTTACTTCTTCTTTTCCAATTTGGATGCCTTTTATTTCTTTGTCTTGCCGGATTGCCCTGGCTAGCACTTCCAGCACAATGTTGAATAACAGTGGTGACAGCGGGCATCCTTGTCTTGTTCCTGATCTTAGAGGGAAGGCTTTCAGTCTCTCACCATTGAGTACTATGCTGGCTGTGGGTTTTTCATATATGCTCTTTATCATGTTGAGGAAGTTTCCTTCAATTCCTACCTTTTGAAGTGTTTTTATCAAAAAGGGATGTTGGATTTTGTCAAATGCTTTTTCAGCATCTATTGAGATGATCAATTGATTTTTCCCTTTCGAGTTTTTAATGTGTTGTAATACATTGATTGTTTTTCTTATGTTGAACCATCCTTGCATGCCTGGAATGAACCCCACTTGGTCATGGTGTATGATTTTTTTAATGTGTCTTTGGATTCGATTTGCAAGTATTTTGTTGAGGATTTTTGCATCTATATTCATTAGGGAGATTGGCCGGTAGTTTTCCTTTTTTGTAGCATCTTTGCCTGGTTTTGGTATTAGATTGATGTTAGCTTCATAAAATGAATTAGGTAGTGTTCCATTTTTTTCAATGTTTTGAAAGAGTTTGAGTAAGATTGGTGTCAGTTCTTTCTGGAAAGTTTGGTAGAATTCCCCTGTGAAGCCATCTGGCCCTGGGCATTTATTTGTGGGAAGATTTTTGATGACTGATTGGATCTCTTTGCTTGTGATGGGTTGGTTGAGGTCTTCTATTTCTTCTCTGGTCAGTCTAGGTTGTTCATATGTTTCCAGGAAATTGTCCATTTCTTCTACGTTGTCCTGTTTGTTGCCATACAGTTGTTCATAATATCCTCTTATAATTTTTTTAATTTCTTCAGGATCTGCAGTTATGTCACCTTTTTCATTCATTATTTTGTTTATATGGGTCTTCTCTCTTTTTGATTTTGTCAGTCTAGCTAGGGGCTTGTCAATCTTGTTGATCTTCTCAAAGAACCAACTTTTGGTGATATTTATCCTTTCTATTGTTTTTTTGTTCTCTATGTCATTTATTTCTGCTTTAATCCTTGTTATTTCTTTTCTTGTACTTGGTTTAGGATTGGTTTGCTGTTCATTTTCTAGCTTCTTCAGTTGATCCATTAGTTCTTTGATTTTGGCTCTTTCTTCCTTTTTAATATATGCGTTTAGTGCTATAAATTTCCCCCTTAGCACTGCTTTTGCTGCATCCCATAGGTTTTGGTATGTTGTGTTCTCATTTTCATTCGTCTCTATATATTTAGCAATTTCTCTTGCTATTTCTTCTTTAACCCACTGATTGTTTAGGAGTGTGTTGTTTAACCTCCAGGTATTTGTGAATTTTCTAAGTCTCTGATGGTTATTGACTTCTAATTGTAGTCCATTGTGGTCAGAGAATGTGCTTTGAATAATTTCAATCTTTTTAAATTTATTGAGGCTTGTTTTATGTCCCAGCATATGATCTATTCTGGAGAAAGTTCCGTGAGCACTAGAAAAGTATGTGTATCCTGGTGATTTGGGATGTAATGTCCTGTAGATGTCTGTTAAATCTAATTCATTTATCAGATTGTTTAGGTTTTCAATTTCCTTATTGGTCTTCTGTCTGGTTGATCTATCTATAGGAGAGAGTGATGTGTTGAAGTCTCCCACAATTATTGTGGAAACATCAATTGCTTCCTTTAGTTTTGCCAATGTTTCTCTCATGTATTTTGTGGCACCTTGATTGGGTGCATAGACATTTACGATTGTTATTTCTTCTTGCTGAATTGCCCCTTTTATTAGTATGTAGTGGCCTTCTTTGTCTCTCAAAACATCCCTACATTTGAAGTCTATTTTATCTGAGATTAATATTGCTACACCTGCTTTCTTTTGGCTGTAGCTTGCATGAAATATTTTTTTCCATCCTTTCACTTTCAGTTTCTTTGTGTCCCTGTGTCTAAGATGAGTCTCTTGTATGCAACATATTGATGGTTCATTTTTTTTGATCCATTCTGCGAATCTATATCTTTTAATTGGGGAGTTTAATCCATTTACATTCAACGTTAAAACCGTGAAGGCATTTCTTGAATCGGCCATCTTATCCTTTGGATTATGTTTGCCATATTTTTCCCTCTCTCTATTAATATCCTTTATTGTACCTATACCGAATCTCTTTAGTACTGAACCTTTCTCCAAGTCTCTCTGTCCTGTCTTTGTTTCTCTGTCTGTAGGGCTCCCTTTAGTATCTCCAGTAGGGCAGGTCTCTTGTTAGCAAATTCTCTCAGCATTTCTTTGTCTGTGAAAAATTTAAGCTCTCCCTCAAATTTGAAGGAGAGCTTTGCTGGATAAAGTATTCTTGGCTGGAAATTCCTCTCACTCAGAATTTTAAATATATCGTGCCACTGCCTTCTCGCCTCCATGGTGGCTGCTGAGTAGTCACTACTTAGTCTTATGCTGTTTCCTTTGTATGTGGTGTATTGCTTTTCTCTTGCTGCTTTCAGAACTTGCTCCTTCTCTTCTATGTTTGACAGTGTGATCAGTATATGTCTCGGAGTGGGTTTTTTTGGATTTATTCTATTTGGAGTTCGCTGAGCATTTATGATTTGTGTATTTATGTTGTTTAGAAGATTTGGGAAGTTTTCCCCAACAATTTCTTTGAATACTCTTCCTAGACCTTTACCCTTTTCTTCCCCTTCTGGGACACCAATGAGTCTTATATTCGGACGTTTCATATTATCTATCATATCCCTGAGGTCCATTTCGAGTTTTTCAATTTTTTTCCCCATTCTTTCTTTTATGTTTTCATTTTCCATTCTGTCATCTTCCAGGTCACTGATTCGTTGTTCAACTTCCTCTAGTCTTGTACTATGAGTGTCCAGAATCTTTTTAATTTGGTCAACAGTTTCTTTAATTTCCATAAGATCATCCATTTTTTTATTTAGTCTTGCAATGTCTTCTTTATGCTCTTCTAGGGTCTTCTTGATTTCCTTCATATCCCGTACTAGGGTCTCATTGTTCATCTTTAGTTCTTTGAGTAGCTGCTCTAGGTGTGTCTCTTCTGGTCTTTTGATTTGGGTGCTTGGGCTTGGGTTATCCATATCGTCTGGTTTTTTCATATGCTTTATAATTTTCTGTTGTTTTTGGCCTCGTGGCATTTGCTGACCTTGATAGGGTTCTTTTAGGGTTTGTAGACCAGTTGAAGTCCTTATCTCTAATTTATCAGATCTACAGCTTCGTGGAGTACACTTTCTCTAACTAACCAGCAGGTGGCGTCCACGAGCCACCTGTTCTCCACAAGCCAGATCTCCACTGCTTAGCCTTTTGGTGAGTGGGGGAGTGAGTCTTGTGGGGCCCAATTGGTGTCCCAAGCTTGCGTGTGTAGTTGGTGTTGCCTGCCCTGTATGTGGGGCGTGTTTCTGGGCAGTCGGGGAGGGGGGGTGGCCCTAACAATCAAATCTCCCTGATGATCCTAGAGTTTTAAAGCTACTGCAATAGTCTAATCCTTCAGTTCAGTCCTGCCACAGTTTGTCTCTGCCACTGACCCACAAGTCTTTGGTATTGGCGTATGGCTCCTGAGACTTGCAAGTGGGCCCCTCTTCCAGGCTGTGCACCCCGGGTCCTCTGTTGAGGGATGACTGTGCTATGTCGCAGGTGAGTGCCGTCCCCCCAGGGCAGTTCTGGGCTGCTGGGCTGTGTTGGGAGGCTCCCAGTCTGCTCAAATGATGGCTGAATGGGGCTCTGTTAATTCACACTGCTCCCCCTTCCCAGCTCTGGGACATTCAGCTGAGGTTGCAGGGAAGGCTAATGTCCACGCCCAGTTTTGTGGTGTGTGCCTGTTATTTGAAGCACTTCCGTCACACTGGGTTGTCTGGGGCAGCTCTGGGCTATGGGGCTGGCGATGGGCAGGAGTGTTTCCTGTCCACCAGGATGGTGGCTGTGAGCGGACACCCCCCTTTTCTTGGGAAGTTGTGTTGTTTAGTGAATTTTCTCAGCCACTGGATTATTGCCTTTTGTCTCAGAGCTCTCTTAGTTCTGCTCTTGACTTGACGTGCCCAAATTTCAATTCTTTGAAGCTTTCTGTATTGAGCTTCTTAGAGTAATTGTTTTAGAAAAAGCAAAAAGGATTTAAAAAAAAAAAAAAAAAAAAAAAAAACGGCCCTCCTCAGAGATCTAATGGGTTATTGAAATGCTAATAGACAAAGCAACCAGGGCCATTAAGGAAAAGTGCCCAGGGCAGAGAGATCAGCCTTGCTTCGGGATTTGCATATGCGCCTCAAGGCCTGATCTCCGCCCTTCCCCTTTCTGTGTTCACCAGAACTCCAAAAATCCTCTGCTTTTATTTTGGAGTTTTTCGTGTTGTTTTTTTTCTATGCCTGTCTCCTCTCTGCTGGGCTGGCTGCTCTCAGAGTCTCTGGTGTCTGGCCTCAGTCTATCTATGGTTGGAGTTTGAATCAGTAGAATGAGTTTCCGGTAAGAGCAGCCACTGCAATTCTCCCTTCTCCTTCCTGGAGCTGACAGCCCCTCCTCCCCCGGGACTGAGCCTGGCAGGGAGGGGCGCGGGTCCCCTGGCCGCAAAAACTTACAGATTTCGCTGATCTCAGCAGTTCCACGTTTTCATGAGTGTTGTATGAAGTATGCCCAAAGACAGATTGCTCTGTGGTGTCCAGTCCACGCAGTTCCTGGCTTTTTACCTACTTTCCTGGAGGAGTAACTAAAACATACAGCTCACCAGTCTGCCATCTTGCCCCGCCTCTCCTCCTTACGTTTTAAAGTGGCTACAAAAAAAGTTACAATGACAAATGTGGCTCTCATTATATTTCTATCAGACAGTGGTGCTCTAAGGTATAAGTGCCACTAAAAGACTTATGCCTGGAAGTAAAATGATTAGATTTGCATTCCAGAAAGATCACATGCCCTGGAATGTGGCCTTGGACTGGGTGTGATTAGATCAAGATAGCACTGTTTGGGGTGGACAGAATTCCTGTGGTTGCTTGCAGATTTCAAGATACACAGAAATCTAGTGGCTCTGGAAGAAGAATTAAGACATATGCTTATCATATGCCCCAAAGTGGTCTCGTTACACTCCTCTGAGTAAGAAATCACAGTTCTAATCCCTGGAGAAGAGTTGTGGTAAACTCCAGTGTAGTATTATAGTTCCAAGTTATATCAGACTCTCCTGTTCTACATGGGGCCCTAGAGACACATGGGAAGTCTATGGACAGACAGATAAGTGTAGCTGTAATAGAGGAGCTTGTGAAGCTTGCTGTATCCTCTGTCAGGCAGCATGCATTGAGTTCTTAACGTGCTCCTGGGTTACAAGTCCATGCTGCAACCAATGGTAAAAAATCCTTTCATGGAATCTGAAGCTCAGATGTAAAAGAACCTCAATACAAGATCTGTCAATCTCCAACCTGGGGCATCAAGTCATGGGAAAAATCATTAATTAACTCTCTTTGGATGCAAAGAAAATACTGGTAATGGTTATCAAGCAGAAAAACCTCAAATTAATAGATGTCTTGAAAATAAACTACATAAACTGCCTTTCACAAAGAGGCACAAATGCCCTGAACAAAGAAGATATTCAGGCATTCAACAAATCTTTATCTTTATCAAGCTCCTTCCAAAGACCAGGTGAGGTGCTAGGTACTGGGGATATACAGATGAATAAAAAACAATCCTGTCCCTGAAGAACTCACCCCCCTCACTAAATATCCACTTGTCAAATAACGGTCAGCACTTCCCATAGCTGTTTACAATACATAGTACAAGAGATTAACTAACACATTCAAAGTCATTTTGCAGCTGCAAAATGGCTAGATTGACATAAAAATCTAACTTCTTGCTCAGTAAAATGATGCCCGGTCTAGTTTTATCCTAGACATAGAAGGTGGCACATTTTCATTCCACTGCTACTCAAAACTTCAGATTCAAGTGTGAGATTTCACAATCAAACTACAATGTTTGAGTGACTGAGACATACAGAATCAACAGACAACCTAAGTTAAACAAATACTCTTTTGGCACCCACCACCTTTATAAATTTAGGAAAGTCAATTTTCCTAACACAAATTCATAACACTTGGACAACGACTGACTTTGCAGTGTGCTACCATAAATCTGGTTTTCAGTTGGTTGCAGACCTATTGCATCAGACACAATGAATCACATGTGACTTCACAGCACGCAGCCAACCCGTGGCCATTCCAGTTAGGCAGAGGTTGATAGAGCATTCTATGATCTTATTTAGCTTCGTGAAAGTGAAAGATGTACGGATTAGTTCCAAGTCTAACCCAAACTGCCAACATCTTTCCCGGAAAACTTCCACAAATCACAATTAAACAGCTTCAATAATTACAAGCTTTTCTTGCCTCACCACACCATGTCTGATAAGCAGAAAAGGCTTTTCTTGATTCCAAAAGGTATGCCCATTGGTCAGGAGGATGGTCTTCCCCAAAACTCCGAAATCAATGTTTTTAACCAGGAGCAGCCTCCAAAGTCCCAAAATGTTTTCAATATGGGGTGGAGTGAACCTATTATAGTGCTGGAGACGTGACTATGTCTCAGGCTGGAGACTTTGATCCTATCAAAACAAAGGGAGAAGACTCTGGCCTTGCTGAAGACGAGGAAAAGACCGAAGGCGACCAAAAATAAATGTTAGGAAGGAGAACCCCACCCCCCTCCCAAACCATCTGCCCTGGCTTTCTTCTGACTACCTATCCGGTAGGACGTCTTGACAGTTCTGCAGAAACAGAGATCAGCACTGAGCACGCGCGGAAGGGACCTTGCATGGCCCGGGCGGAGGTAAAAGTGGGAAGATCCCAGCTCCTGGGGTGTTACGGGAGATAAGGAGAGCCTCGGAATCACGGCAAGTTGGGAAGAGGTCTGACGAGGGGTGGAAGCTGTGGGCCTTAAAAGCGAGAACCGGATGAGAGAGATGACGTTGGCGCTAAGATGAAGGGAGTAGCCCCTGCGTCCCGGTACTTACATCGTCGCCACTCGCCGTCTGCCTTCACCAGCTGGTCCACTAGTCCCGGGTCCTTGAAGCGCTTTTCCTGAGTTTCCCGGATAAGTGCTGGGTCCCCTCCTTTATCCACCCGAAACAAGTCCAGATCCAGCACCATCTTTCCTTCTCCCGAGCTATGGGAAGTGAGGCTCGTATCTCAGCAGCCTGCGACCGACGCACTGCGCCTGCGTTCTGGCCGGCCCCTCCCCGCGCAGGCGCGGCGGGAGCCCGCGGGCGCAGCGTTTCGACACGGCTCTCCTGGTGTTGCAGGCGGGGCCGCGGGGTGGATGGTTGAAATGGGAGGGTGTGGGCTTCTTCGGCTGTATCCAAGTGGACGGGTTAGCTGGCCCAGCTCTGACCCTCTCTGTAGAGGCTCTGATCTCTCCATAATAGTATGAGTATATTAATTCCTTCCTCAGGCTGCAGGGCATATCTCGGGGTAGGCAGAAGCAGCTAGGGCGTGTCTCAAGTCTGGTCCGGGGCTTGGAAGTTGGCCAGCCTCAAGTGGACGCCAGTGTTGGGTTCTAGGACCCGGCCCTCTTCCTGAACCTCTGCTCTCTTCTCCATCTTGAGAAAAGAGTGTGGCAACATACTTTAGTCCCGGTCCCTCACCGCAAGATTACTGCTCTCCCACCTCAGAGGTAGGATACTTTTCAAAATCTGATTATTGGGTAAACCAGGTTGTCAGTTTACCAAACCGTAAGATCATGGAATTGGAAAAGTACGGTTGAAATCCTTTAGGGAAGAGGAATGAGGAGGTTCTTCCAAAGGGGAAAATATTCAGTAGATTTGAAGGCATTACAAGCTGTTGAGGTCATGTCCTGAGTACGTTTGAAAAACCCTTGAACAAAGATTTCGTCATACTTTGATATGAAGTTCAGGCCTTTACAATGCAATATTCTGCTTGCTGATTAAAGCCAAAGTTGTCACAAAATATCCCGGATAATAAGAGATTATTTGTGAGCTTTGGGAATAGGCATTCTGTTCATCCCTGATCCTTCTACCTCACAGAGGCTTTAGGATCCCACCCCCAATGTCTTTGCTAGGCTAGGTATGCTAAGACCTGCATGGTTTTATGCCACCTGCATGAGCTCTTGTGATGAGGGTATGGTGCAGCTATCCCTACTCCCTAGCAAACCTCTGCAAACCATCTCTGAGAGGTAAGACAGAGCGAATGACAGTGGTGGAGATTGCAAGTAGAGACTCATAGGAATTCTAGGAAAGGGGGTTGTCTGGGCTTGCCCCCTTAGGCTCAACTTGCTTAGGGTTAGGTTTAAAAGGAAGAGTTGGGAGCTGCAGTCTCTGAGAAGGACACGTAAGAAGACTCGTCTCAAAGTGTTCTATTCACTGAAACCTTCTGAGGGCTAGGTCTGTGATTGGGGGCTCTCCTGCTTCCATTGTCAGTAAAGCAGCTACCAAAGTGTATTGTGCCCAGATTCTAAGTTTCAAAATAGTAATGGGTGTTTCTGAGGCCCCATGGGGCCCAGGGCTGTGGTAGGAGCTAAGCTGGGCCAATCCTTTAAGGAGGTTATCAGTATAATTTGAGGGGATGGCCTTAAAATTCTCACCTCTCCAAATTTCCACCATTAGTCTTATCACTAGATTACAAATGTTTCCTGTTAAAGTTCTCACGTAACCTGATAAGTATAACAAATTAACACAATAGCATACTTCTTCCTTGTAAGAAAGGGATAAGTTTAGTTTTCACATAGAGACAGCATGGAATAAGGGAAATGGAGGCAAAACCAGTTTAAACAAGCCCCGTGATAAAGAGAAGAATCTGCCAGCCCCTTATATGGAAAAGTAACCATGGTTTCTGGAATGTAAAGAAATATGAGGTAAAATCAGAGGCAGGAACTCACAACAAAAAGAAAAACTTTTTTTAAACTAAATGAACTCTCTGGGATAGGCTGATCAGTTCAAAATCTCAATAGTGAGCTAGTTGGCTCTCTGGGATTGGCTGTACAAATTAAAATCTCAAAAGATGAATTAGTTAGTGTTCTCGGATAGGCTGTAACCTCTGTAGTACCCAGTCAATGGGGAAACGGGAGGGACTTGCGAATTAGGAGTAGGTAATTTAAAGATCGCCATTCTCTTCCTCTGGCACGCCAGCCTTCCATGTGTTTGGATGGACGCCCTATCTTGCAAGATTGTAAATAAATTCTTTTCTCCTCCAAAACCGAGTGAGCGTTTATTCCCTTACAGGTACCGCTTTATTTCTGACATTCCTAAAGTTGTTCAGCTTAGAATCATAGGATTTTTAGAGCTGGAACGGAACCTTAGCTATCTGCTGGCCTAATAATTCCAACCTTTACATCACCATGTTCTCCGTGTTTTGAAACATTTTTGTTGAACCAACATGATTTTTAAAAAAGAACCTATTTTCCTTTTTTATTATCCAGACATGTATGACTGAGAACTAGAAATTCTGATCTGCGGGAAATTAGCAGTATGACAACACAGAGTAATTCCTGCCAGAAGCTAATGAGAAACAAATCAACATAATGCTTTCTTCATGGAGTGATGGTGTGAAGCCATCCCACCTTGGGATATGTGATTTCTGTTAGTCTTTAACACTGAGAATAGCTCTTAGGTGCTGCCTCTGAGGATATAGGGGTTCAAGAACTAAAACTGATCAAAAGCAGTGGATTCTCTGTCTAATGCACTCAAATGATCAATTCTTGGGACACCAGGGTTTCAAAGAGAGAAAGAGTTTATTGCTAGTGTGAAGCAGGAGATCAGATGGCCTATAGGCCTAAAAATCTGTCTCCCCAAACTGCAATAATTCTGATAGTTTCAGAGTATCAGAAGATGGGCAGGTTTTAGGATCATGAGCATGATGGCTCGAGATGACAGGGTTAGAGATGATCTAATTATTGACCATGCACAGATTGATTCCATGCTAGTAACAGAAAGTATGAGAAAATAGCGGCCTTAATTTGATGATGGGTATGATTTTTAGTATTATAATGAGGTGTAGATCACTTATAGGTTAAAGTTTAAGCTACTGCCCATGTCAGGCAGGCCTATTTTGGTTAGATCCAGCTTCATTCATCAAGGTAGCTTTGGAATTGAGGTGGGTTAGTTCTGGGCTGACTCAAGGCCCTTCATTAATAAACTTTAGGGGCTGTCTTTAGAAATCATAAGACTCTAAAGTTGAAAAACCCGATAAAAGGGCTACAAGTGAGGGTCAGTCAAGGTTTTTTTGATCACAAGGGCACAAGATAAAGACTATACAATTATTATCAGAGATCAAGGCAGATGGATTACAGTCAGAGATTGAAGGTATTTCCCTGTGTCTACTCTAATATACCAGAAAGCAAAAAGGAATATGTATATAATGATTCAGTAATCATAATCACCACCTAAGTCCTAACTTCTCAGTTATAACTCCTCCCTCTCATTTAATCATTCTTTCAATCTTAAGAGATATCTGGGCGATGACTGTTCTAACTTCTTCATGCTGAAAAGGGATGTTGACGGTATGGGTAGAGGAATGCAACTGGTTGTTTTTCTCAGAGCAATTGGTACCTCTGGGTTTCAGGGATTATCTGGCATAGGAGCAATCCAGAGGCTTTAAGTCTCTGAAAAATAAACTTAATAAGTAAAACTTTTATAGAGCCTTAGGTAGGGTCCAGGGTATTTTTCAGGGTTTTCAGGAATACTGTTGGTTGGAGCTTGGCATACTGTGGCAGTATGCAATATCTGGCTGAAACTTGCGTAAGAATAACCTCAAGAATGTCCTCTTGACTATATTTAAAATCTCTTAGCCACGAAACTTTACTTTGCCTTATTTCTTTTCTCCGTTTTGGTCAACCAATCCTACAGTGCCAGGATTCATCCTTGGGAGTCATGTTGCACATTGCCAGGGAGACTTACACCCCTGGAAGTCATATCCCATATAGGAGTGAAAGTGGTGAGTATATTTGCAGAGTCTGGCTTAGAGAGAGAGAGAGAGCTACATCTGAGCAACAGATGGGATTCTCTGGGGGGTGGCTCTTAGACATTAATTATGAGTAGACTTAGCTTTGCCGTTAGAGATATAAGTTTCATAAGGGCAAGCCTCAAGATTGAGGGCTTGGCTCATTAAATTGGGATCCCCAATTGCTTAAGAGAATAGCAGGAATTCCCCAGGTGGGGAGGTTTAACAGTTCTACTTTTTTCTCTAGTCCCTCAAAGGACTTTGCAAATACTTTTTCGTTTTCTTCCCAAACTACTCTGAAATGCATCTGTACATTAACCTGTACAGAATATCAAGGTTTTATTCCCTATTCTAAGTTCTATGTCAAATAAAGCTGCATTAGGTTGTTTAAGTAAACTAAACAGACAGGTTAAATTAGAGAGTATGCCACAGAAAATTTAAACTTTGGACAAAATAAACATCTCTTCTTTTGGTCTCACATGGATGTTAATGTCTTAAAATTTATATGATGTGATCTTTTCAATTTTATTGAGATATATTCACATACTATACAGTCTTCTCCATGGTGTACATTCAGTTGTTCACAGTACCATTGTATAATTGTGTATTCATCTCCACAATAAATCCTTGAACATTCTCATTACCACACACAAAAAAGAATAAGAATAAAAGTTGAAGTAAAAAAGAACTTCCAAACATCCCATACCCCCCATTCCTCCCTATTATTCATTTACTTTTTGTCCTCATTTTTCTATTCATCTGTCTGTACACTGTATAAAGGGAGTGGGAGCCACAAAGTTTTCACAATCACACAGTCACAACATGTAAGCTATATAGTTACATAGTGATCTTCAAGAATCAAGGCTACTGGGTTGCAGTTCAGCAGTTTGAGGTATTTCCTTCTAGTTATTCCAATACGTTAAAAACTAAAACTAAATTGTTTGAGTCACATCTCCATGGAAACAATCAATAGGTTCCAACCTAATCAACACTAATATGAGAAGCTGGTCTCCCCAATGTGTGGATATGTTGGAGCACTCATGCCAGTGTTTGGAGAGAAAAGGGCTGCCATGAAGGCCCTTGGAAAGGGTTGGACTCCCTCTCTCTCAAGCCCCAAGGATAAAACGTCATCCCATAAATGACTCTCAGACTCTGAAATCCAATGAAGTTTGCCTTGTGGGTTTTAGGAACTGTTTTGGTCTTGTTAACCCTGTTTTCCTTTCAGTTTCTCCTTATGGCGATGGGAATGTTTATCCTATGACTATTCCTCCTTTGTATATGGGAAGCAGATAACTTGTTCTAAATTTCACAGTTCCACTGCTAGAGGGGAATTTTGCTTTAGGACAAGACCATGCCTGTGACTGATTTTGGTGGGATCTTGTACTTACCTATTGTTAATGAAAGGATTTACGCTTTTGTGATATTGTGATGGGATGAATGTATTTTGTGTATGGAAAGATCATGTCATTTTAGGGTCCAGGGGGTGGAATGTACCGGTTTGGATGTATTGTGTCCCCCAAAACACCATGTTCTTTAATACAGTCTTGTGGGGGCAGACATATTAGTGTTGATTAGGTTGGAACCTATTGATTGTTTCCATGGAGATGTGACTCAATCAACTGTGGGCAAGACCTTTGATTAGATAATTTCCATGGAGGTGTTACCCTACCCATTCAGGGTGGGTCTTAATGAAATCACTGGAGTCCTATAAATGACTTAACAGACAGAAGAAGCTTAGAGCCGCTGAGAGTGAATTCTGGAGAGCAACTGAGAGAGACATTTTGGAGATGGCCACTGAAAGCAGACTTTTGCTGAAACTTTGGAGGTGCTAGCTCAGAGTTTGCTCCTGAGAAGCTAAGAGAGGACAAAAGCCTTGAAAGCAACATTTTGAAGAAAGCAGAGGAGCTGAGAGAGGAGCTGGAACACAACCCAGGTTCAGCAGACATCAGCCATGTTGCTTCCCAGCTAACAGGTTTTCTGGATGCCACTGGCCTTCCTTTGGGGAAGGTATACTCATGTTGATGCCTTAATTTGGACATTTTCATGGCCTTCAGACTGTAGCTTTGTAATCAAATAAACCCCCTTTATAAAAGCCAATCCATTTCTGGTATTTTGCATAATGGCAGCTTTAGCAAACTGGAACAGTAAGAATAACTAAAACCATGACTAACAACATCATATTTTGTCTAACATCATGCAGATCAGTAGCAGGATATAACATGGGCAATGAGAACACTGTCATGTGTTTAGGAATTTTACACAATCTCTAAGTATATGAATAGCATTTCACCCATACAAATTTAGTTAACAGAAGGATAGAAAATCCCTCTTTATTATTGTAATACTTCCCAAACACTTCTTATGTAGTATGTTAAACTATTTTAGCACTTCACTTTTATAAGAGGAAAGAACATTTTTTTGTAAAAGTTTTCCTTTAAAAGTGAGAAGTGGAGAAACTAAGATGGTGGCTAGGTAAGACAGGGCAAAAAAACACCTCCGTGAAAAACATTAGATAAAAACCAGAAAGTGACCCAGAATACCGGTTACAGCGATGTGCCAGCTGGACGAGGTCTGCTAGTTCCACAGGGTCCGTATACTTGGTGAAACTGGGAGTCTGCATTCTGAAATGAGTGAGTAAGCTGGCTGGAAGACCCACAGCCACGCGGCAGTCTGGGGAAGCCAGGGTTTGGTGTTTGGAGACCAACGGGCTCTTTTTTAAAAAAAAAAAAAAGGTGGGGGAAACCAAGGAGTGGCTGCAGTTGCGATAGTGGGAACCATGCAGTAAAACACAGCAAGAGGGGGCTGGGCTGGCCTCTTGGTGTCTGACCTGGAAGATAACCTGCTGCAGATACCCTCGGGGCTGGGGGAACAGAGGGGAGAGCCGGAAGCAGAAAGAAACCCCGCGGCTAGCAGCTGGCTCCCCAGAGGGCTGGTTAAACTCCTGCCTGGGGCCGTGCCCACAGCCCAGAGCCCTGCCAGTTGTCCTGGAGCTGGGGAGGAGGAATTGTGTGAGGAGGGAGGGTTGAGATGCCCCCTTCGGCCATTTTTGCATCAGGCTGAAAGCGCCCCTGCACGGCCCAGTGGCCCGGGGCTTCCCTTGAGGGACAGCGCACACTGGTGACGTAGCACAGCATTCCTTCACCAGAGGTCCTGGAGGATTGCGGCGGGGCGGGGGGACCCGCTTGGAGAACCCAGGGACACTACGCCAAGTCCGGTGGTTTGTGGGACAGCAAGAGAGAGGGTCTGGGGCTGAAATGAAATGAAGGCTTAGATTCTTGCGGTGGCCTTGAATCTCCGGGAACTTGGGGGATTTGAATATTAAAGCTGTCCTTCCTCCCTGGCCATCTGTACACACGCCCCACATTCAGGGTGGACGGCTCCAGCAACACACCCAATCTGAGTTCTCCAACTGAGCCCCACAAGAATCATTTCCCCACACACAGCGGTGACAAGGTGGAGAACTGACTTGAGGGGTATAGGTGACTCACAGATGCCATCTGCTGGTTAGTTAGAGAAAGTGTACGCCACCAACCTGTGTTTCTGAAAAATTAGATTGGTATTTTTTTTTACAAATTGAAAGAACCCTATCAAGCAAAGCAAGTGCCAAGAGGCCAAAAACAACAGAAAATCTTAATGCATATGATAAAACCAGACGATATGGAGAATCCCACTCCAAACACACAAATCAAGATATCAGAAGAGACACAGTACCTGGCAAAATTAATCAAAGAACTACAATCGAGGAATGAAAACATGGCAAAGGATTTAAAGGACATCAAGAAGACCATGGCCCAGGATATAAGTGACATAAAGAAGACCCTAGAAGAGCATAAAGAAGACATTGCAAGAGTAAATAAAAAAATAGAAGATCTTATGGAAATAAAAGAAACTGTTGGCCAAATTAAAAAGACTGGATATTCACAATACAAGATTAGAGGAAGCTGAACAATATCTCAATGTCCTAGAAGTCCACAGAACAGAAAATGAAAGAACAAAAGAAAGAATGGAGAAAAAAATAAAAAAAATTGAAGTGGATCTCAGGGATATGATAGATAAAATAAAACGTCCAAACTTAAGACTCGTTGGTGTCCCAGAAGGGGAAGAGAAGAGTAAAGGTCTAGAAAGAGTATTCAAAGAAATTGTTGGGGAAAACCTCCCCAACCTTCTACACAATATAAATACACAAAGCATAAATGCCCAGAGAACTCCAAATAGAATAAATCCAAATAAACCCACTCCGAGACATATTCTGATCAGACTCTCAAATACTGAAGAGAAGGAGCAAGTTCTGAAAGCACCAAGAGAAAAGCAATTCACCACATACAAAGGAAACAACATAAGACTAAGTTGTGACTACTCAGTGGCCACCATGGAGGCGAGAAGGCAGTGGCATGACATATTTAAAATTCTGAGAGAGAAAAATTTCCAACCAAGAATACTTTATCCAGCAAAACTCTCCTTCAGATTTGAGGGAGAGCTTAAATTTTTCACAAACAAATGCTGAGAGACTTTGCAAATAAAAGACCTGCCCTACTTCAGATACTAAAGGGAGCCCTACAAACAGAGAAACAAAGAAAGGAGAAAGAGATACAGAGAATTTTAACAGACATATATAGTACCTTACATCCCAAATCACCAAGACACTCATTTTTCTCTAGTGATCACGGATCTTTCTCCAGAAGGGACCATAAGGTGGGACATAAAACAAGCCTCAAGAAATTAAAAAAAAAAAAATTGAATATACTCAAAGCACATTCTCCAACCACAATGGAATACAAATAGAAGTCAATAATTTTTGAACTGTAACTCCACTGTTTACTTCCTACATGATAAAAAACACACAAACTCTAATGACAAATCAGTGGTTTTGAACTCAATGTAAAATATATAATTTTAGACAACTATATAAAGGTAGGGGAATGGAGGAGTATAGGAACATAGTTTATGTGTCCTATTGAAGTGAAGGTGGTATCAAAGAAAAACAAGATTGTTATGGATTTAAGAGGTTAATTTTAAGCCCCACAGTAAACACAAAGAAATTATCAGAGAATATGACCATAGAGATGAAAAGTAGAGTATGGGTTAAGAGAAATGGGGGAAGGGGCAATGGGGAGTTAAGAAATGAGTGTAGGGTTGCTGTTTGAGGTGAAGGGAAATTTCTAGTAATGGATGGTGGGAAAGAGCATTACAACATTCTAAATGTGATTAATCCCACTAATGGAAGGCTAGGGAGGGGGTGGAATGGGAAGATTTAGGCTGTGTATATATTTCCACAACTGAAAAAAAAAAAAAAGACAGTCTAAATAGATGACAATTGAATGCCAAGGATGAACTTGGATGGGATTGGAGGATGGAGGACAGGTGGCTCAAAGGGACACAGCTGAGACAGAAGGAAAAGGAAATATAGAATGTAAGCTTTTGTATCATTGTTGAATCTCTTGTACTTCTTAGCTGCGTTTAATGGGATTGCATAAAAGAATGTTCTTGTTCATGGGAAGTGTATATGTGAATTATAGTGTATGTTCAAGGATGTGTGCAGCTAGCTCTCATATGTTCAGAAGACCAAGCAATAGATGATGGATGGTAGATAGGGAGGGAAAGAAATAGTGATGTGACAGCATGTTAAAGTTGGTGGATTGAGCTATCGGGGGAGGGGGGTCAGGTATGATGGAATTCCGTGTATGGGGTTAGTATTGTTTTTGCAACTGTTCCTGTAACTTTGAATTTATTTCAAAATAAAAAAAAAGTGAGAAACTGTCTTCTGAAATAAAAGGATGATAAAGTCAACATAGACATTGATAAGGATATTATTCTGATATGATATAAAATCTCTGTCTTCTAGACAGAGTACTCAGATGTTTAAGAAAAACTTTTTATATTCTTTCATTAAGAGCAGACCAACAATTCATATTATTTTAACAGAGAAAATGAAACTCAACTAAAAACTAAATAAAGTTTTTTTATGAATATATGGTTTGACACAAAAGCTTTTGTTTTCAAAAAAGCTCTTTTTTTAAAAAAAAAAAGCAGGCCTATAAAATTTTTGATCACCATTGACTACAACAGACAGAATTCACTTTCACAAACCTTCTACAGCTTTCCATATTCATTCAGGTCTTGTCTTTTGAAATATGTTTCAACTTGATTAATACCTTGCTATGTAATATATTTCTTTAATAGCCACTGGATTATTATAAATGTATGTAAGTTTAAGAATATATATTCTTTTCTTGTTGAGTGCAGCATTTTGTTATTTTTCTATTAATAAAGCTAATTGTGTTGTTC
This sequence comes from Choloepus didactylus, assembly GCF_015220235.1. Lineage (NCBI taxonomy): Eukaryota > Metazoa > Chordata > Mammalia > Pilosa > Megalonychidae > Choloepus > Choloepus didactylus. The sequence continues at coordinate 131,758,498 of NC_051308.1, forward strand.
AAGTGTTTTATTTCTCTACTAAATTTGTCGGCATGACCTGTCAGTAAGTGAGAGAAGTATGTTAATATCTCACGTTATGGTGGTGAATTTCTCAGTTTCTTCTGTAGTCCTCTTGTTTATTTTGTTTGTTGATTTATATATTTTGAGGTAACTTTATTAGAGGCATACAATTTTACAACACTTCCCAATTTTTCTGTACCCAAACCTTCCTCCATAGCAGCCTTATCTGGTTAATCCCTGGGGGCAGGGATAGGTGAGACAGAAAGGATGAGGCCTGGTGTATTGAACTTGGTTTTAAAAGTTTTAGATGAGGGCAGTGGAATTCAAGACCCCTAAGGAGGCCTTAGTGTTCCTATGCCCTTCTTTTAATTTTTTCCAATTATTAGATCTCCTTCCCTTAAAGCTGTGACCCAGACAATTGGAAAAGGTCTTTGCCTTTTCCTGAGGCAGTCCTCTGGCAGCCCTCTGCTGCCTTAGGGAAATTCCAGGGACTGTTTCTTTCTAACGTCCAGATTTGTTTATAGTAATTACAAAAACTAAGACTTTGAACTCTGGTGCCTAGAGGGTTTTTGTTTGTTTGTTTTGTTTTGTTTTACTTTGGGACTCCAGTAGTACTAATTTATATATATTAGTATATATAATTTATATAGATGCACTTATTTATCTTTAAGCAATTCAAATAGAGCTAAGAATTTTTATTTGCTATTAGCATCCAGAAGTAGAAAATATACATTGAGAAAGCAGATAGACACAGATGGAAAGTCACACAGAAATCAAAATCAGAAACAGAGAAATATACTATTGGAGGCAATAATCACTGAAAATTTCCCATCTCTTAAAAAAGATATAAAATTACAGATCCAAGAAGTGCAGCATACCCCAAACACAATAGATCTGAATAGGCCTACACCAAGACATTTTACAATCAGATTATCAAATGTTAAAGACAAAGAGAATTCTGAGCAGCAAGAGAAAAGCAAGATTCACAACTTTTGATAAGGACAAAGAACTGAATATATATCATCTCATCCCATTTCTTCTCTCTTTTGTAGAGCAACTCTAAATGTAATACAGTATTCTTTTTTATAGAACCATTTTCAGGCAGTTTCTTTCCTGATTCTACATCATACTGAAGTTAGACTGTGTTACAGAAATAAACTAACAACAACAAAAACAAAAATAAGAATAAAAATAAAAAATAAAAATAAGAAAGAATACCCAGAAGATCTCATGCCTCCTCCCCACCCCCATTATTCATTTACTTTTTGTCCCTGTATTTCTACTGCTCTGTCTATACACTGGATAAAGGGAGCATGAGCCGCAAGGTTTTCACAATCACATGGTCATACCCTGTAAACTATATAGTTATACGATCATCTTCAAGAATCAAGGATATTGGGTTGCAGTTCAACAATTTCAGGTATTTTCTTCTAGCTATTCTAATACACTAAAAAGTAAAAAGGGGTATCTATATAATGCATAAGAATGAACTCCAGAGTGACCTCTCGATTCCATTTGAGATATCTCAGCCACTGAAACTTTATTTTGTTTCATTTCTCTTCCCCCTTTTGCTCCAGAAGGCCTTCTCAATCCAATGCTAGGTCTGGGCTCATCCCTGGGTGTCATGTCCCACATTGCCAGGGAGATTTATACCCCTGGGAGTCATGTCCCATGTAGTGGGGAGGGCAATGAGTTTAAGAGTTGGCTGAGAGAGAGGCCACATCTGAGCAACAAAAGAGATTCTCTGGGGGTGACTCTTAGGCATAATTAAAAATAGGCTTAGCCTCTCCGTTGCAGTAATAAGCTTCATAAGGGCAAGCCCCAAGATCAAAGGCTCAGCCTACTAAACTGGTAGTGCCCGATGCTTGTGAGAACAACAGTAATTCCCCAGGTGGGGAAGTTTAATATTATCACATTTCCCCCCAGTCCCTCAAGGGGGCTTTGCAAATACTTTTTTATTCTCTGCCCAAATTACTCCGGGATGTATCAGGGCTTCATGCTAACCTGTACAAACCAACCAGATCTCACCCCTTATTCAACATTCCATATAATTATGGTGTTTGAATAAACTGACCATACAAGTTAAATTATATAGTGTGCTATATAAAATACAGATTTTGCACCAAGTAAGCATCTCTTCCTTTGGTCTTACATAGAAGCTGAACTTTTAAAACACAGTCAATATCATCCTTTACCCTTTGGTCTGATTTACCTTAGTTCCAACAAAGTCCATTTAATTCATGTTTCTAATTGAAGTCTGATCTCTTTTTCAGCTTTTTTAAACAATTGCTGTATGGGGTAATGCTGACATTCACAGCTGCTGAACTCAGCAGAAACCATGGAGGTAAGAAGGCAGTGGTATGATATATTTAAGACACTGAAAGAGAAAACTACCAACCAAGAATTCTATATCCAGTAAAACTGTCCTTCAAAAGTGAGGGGAGTTTAAAATATTTTCAGACAAGGAATCTTGCTTTTCTCTTGCTGCTTTCAGGATTCTCTTCACCGTTGACATTTGATAATCTGATTGTTAAGTGTCTTGGTGTAGGCCTATTAAGATTTATTGTGTTTGGAGTATGTTGCGCTTCTTGGATCTGTAATTTTACATATATTTTAAGAGATGGGAAGTTTTCAGTGATTATTGCCTCCATTATTCTTTCTGTCCCCTTCCTCTTCTCTTCTTCTGGGACACCAATGACATGTATATTTATGTGCTTCATGTTGTCCTCAATTCCCTGAGACCCTGTTCATATTTTTCCATTCTTTTCCCTATCTGTTCTTTTGTGTGTCGGATTTCTGATGTCTTGTCCTCTAGTTCATGTATCCTTTCTTCTGCCTCTTCAAATCTGCTGTTGTATGTCTCTGTTGTTTTTCATCTCTTGGATTATGCCTTTCATTCCCATAAGTTCTGCCATTTGTTTTTTCAAGCTTACAAATGCTTTATGGTCATCCTGTGTCTTCTTTATATCCTTTATTTCTTTTGCCACATTTTCCCTCTGTTCATTGAATCGATTTAGAAGATTTGTTTGAACATCTTTAATTAGTTGTTTCTATGCATGTATCTCATTTGAAGTGTAAGTTTTCTCCTTTGACTGGGCCGTATCTTCATTTTCCCTTGTGTGAATCTTGATTTTTTGGTATCTAGGCATCTGGTTTCCTTGATTACCCCAATCAGATTCTCCAAGACCAGATAGGCCCGGGTCTTGGAGGGTGTCTGTGTGTATAATCAGTATCAAGTTTCCCTGAGGATGAGGATGAGTCCCAGAAGATTGTCAGACTTTCTTGTGAGGCCTCTAGACTTTTCTTGTCCTACCCAGTATGTGGTGCTTGTCAGCCTGCAGCTCCCTACCAGCATAAAGAGGTGCAGTGCTTTTAATTCTCAGCAGACCCTGTCTTTGCCAGACCTTAAGCTGTTTCCATTTGTTTTTTTTCTTTTTCCCCAGGTCTGAGGTCTGAATTCTCTGAGGGATGGCAGCCACTTGAGCTGCCCTCCCCCCCCCCTTTTCTTAGGGAAGATAAGCCCTTTAGGAATTTATCTCCTTCATCTGACTTCTTCCTTTTTCTAACTCTCTTAACTCCATCCATATCTGGGTCAGTGCTAACAACTGTAAATGCTGACACTTTCTCTAATGAGCTACTTAGAATGAGAGAAAAAAAAGAAAAAAGGAAAGAATCCCCTTTTCAGAGCCAGTCCCCAGCCCCCCAGTTTCACTGGTCGACCTGAGTTGGTACTCAGTTCTATGTGCCCTTTTTCTTGGAACACAGCCCTTTTCCAGTATTCTGACCTCAGCCAACTCCCAAAGCCTCTGTTTTTATTTAGTTAGTTATTTTTCCCTTCAACCCCACCTCCTCTCTGTAGGGAGAGACCTCGTGGTTCCTTTCCTACTTGCTCCAGGTTTATCTGTGCTCATAGCTTGTATTCAGTAGTCCAAATTTGTTAATTAAAACTGTGATTGTAGCTTGGTAGAGCTACCTTCCATTGCTCCCAGCATATATTGCTTCTTTTTTCCACAGGGAAGTGTTCCAACTCAGCCTGCCATGTTGGTTGGGGAGGGGCGCCAGCTCTGCAGTTTGGGGAGATTTACTTACAGTTCTATGCAGAAATCTCAGCTGTTCCACTGATTCCAGACTGGTGTATGATGTGTCTGCTCATGGATGTCCCCAAGCACTTTTTCCAGGCTGTTTTCTAGTTATTCCTGGCTATTTACTAGTTGCTGTAGGGAACTAACTATATTCCACACTTCCCTATGCCACCATCTTGCCCTGCTTCTGTTTGGCAGCTCTTATTGAAAGGTTATAGAAAGTTTTTCTTAACCATTTGAGTATTCTCTCTAGAGGACAAGGATTCTATGTCGTATCAGAATAATATCCTTGTTGGTGTTTATGTTGACATTGTCATCCTTTTTTTAAGAAGATTTTTGTCACTTTGGTTAAGTAAGAAATATTTTTTCACAGTAAACCATTTTATTCTTTAGCATAGTGTTCAAACCTGACAACTTTTGACATTTTGCCCTGCCAAAATTGAACCCTAAAGCATATCTTTTATTTCAAACTGTTGCAAAGAATTTGTTCTTCTACTTTGTGAAGGTGAAGTGGTATTACATAGGAAGTATTTAGGAGGTATTACAATAATTAAAATGGATTTTCTATCCTCTGTTATCTAAATTTGTATGGATGAAATGTTATTTATGTATTTAGAGATTTTATAAAATTCCTAAAGACTTGACAGTGTTATATCCTCATTGTCCAGGTTATATCCTGCTGCTGATCTTCATCATGTTAGACAAAAGTATGATGTTGTTAGTCATGGATTTAGCTATTTTTAAAATAAGGTTGCAGATCATGAAAACAACCAAATTTACTTGTCAGTTACACTACTTTGCTCTAATTCATCTCTAAAAATCAGCTATATTCATAACTTCATCTTCAACAAAAGGGAACTTTAAAGGAAGCAAGGCAAGTACATAAACTATGTTCTACCTGTTAATTAACATAACCCTGGTAAATGTGCAAAGGCGAAATAGGACAAAACTTCTGCCATGGTTTGTGGTTGATGACCCCAATATATGTCAACTGCCAAATGTTTTTATTTATGAAAATGCTTCCAAAAAATTAGGACCTAGATTGTAAGCTCTTACAGCAGTCACATTTATTCCTGAACTTTAACTGTTATTTCTAAATTCTGAGATTCTTTGCTCTTTGTGTATAACTTGATATTTCCATGGAACTTTGGGTATCTGTGTGGCACCTGAGACTCAGAGTTAGAGTTGTCCAGCCCTGAAAGTCAGAGTGACTGTTAAAGAGCTGAGAAAGAGCTCAGACTTCAATTAGAGATATGACTGAAGCTATCTGATCAAGACTAATGTAAATCAGAATACAGGGTAAAAGATCATATTGTATGAATTTTAAGACATTAACTTCCATGTGAGACCAAAAGAAGAGATGTTTATTTTGTCCAAAATTTAAATTTTCTGTAGCACACTTTCTAATTTAACCTGCCAAGTTTACTTAAACAACCTAATGCAGCTTTATTTGACATAGAACCTAGAATAGGGAATAAAACCTTGGTATTCTGTACAGGTTACTGTACTACCCTGAGGCATTTCAGAGTAGTTTGGGCAGAAAATGAAAAAGTGTTTGAAAAGTCCTTTGAGGGACTAGAGAAAAAAGTGGAACTATTAAACCTCCCCACCTGGGGAATTCCTGCTATTCTCTATGCAATTGGGGCTCCCAATTTAATGAGCCATGCCCTCAATCTTGAGGCTTGCCCTTATGAAACTTATATATGTAAGGCAAAGCTAAGCCTATTTAGAATTAATGCCTAAGGGTCACCCCCAGAACACTTCTTGTTGCTCAGATGTGGCCTCTCTAAGCCAAACTCTGCAAATAAACTCACTACCTTTGCCCCTATGAGGAACATGACTTCCAGGGAGGGTAAGTCTCTCTGGCAATGTGGGACATGACTCCCAGGGATGAGCCCAGCCCTGGCATCATGGGATTGGTTGACCACAAGGCAGGAAAGAAATAAAACAAAGTAAAATTTCAGTGGCTGAGAGATTTCAAATAGAGTCAAGAGGTCATTCTGGAGGTTACTCTTAATGTAAGTTTCAGGCAGATATTGTGAACTGCCACTGTATGCCAAGCCCCAAGCAACAGTGCTCCTGAAAACACCAAAGAACACACCAGGTTCTATCTAAAATCTTTAAAAAGTTATTTCCCCAGTGGAACATAGTTGCAGATCACCTCCTTCTACTCCTTTTATTTAAACCTGTATTTATCATTTTACTTAAGTTTATTTTTCAGGGACTTAAAGCCTCCAGATTGTTCCTCTGCCAGTTAAACTCTGAAACCCAGAGGTACTGGTCTCTCCAAGAACAAAAGCTAGTCTCATTCCTCTAACCCACAATGATGGCATTTTCAGCATGAAGATGTTAGAATGGTCATCACTTAGACATCCCTCAAGATTGAGGAAAGGACAAAAATAAAAGGGAGTAATTGTAACTGGGGAATTAAGAATTAACGAATGATAATGATTATGGAATCATTATATAGATGTCTTTCTTTCTATATTGTAGAATAGGCAGAAGTTAATACCTGAAATTACTGAAACTCAACTAGTTTTACCCTTGTTTATACTTACTATTGTAATGGTTAGTTTAACCTAGTCTCAGCTCTGTTTATAATTACTATCGTAATGGTAACAACTCCATCCCCCCTTGTTTGAATCCATAAAAACTCTGAAGTACTTAGACTCAGGGAGACAGATTTTTGGCCAATAAACCATCTGCTCTATTGCTTCATGTGTAGCATTAAACTCTCGTTCTCTTTGAAACCCTAGTGTCATAGATTGGCTGTTATACACATATGGCAGAGAAGCCATTGCTTTTTTCCAATATCACACTTAAAACTTACTATATATTTAAGTAACATGCCAGTTAATAACTAGACCAAACACACTGATCAACAATTAAACTGGCATTAAATACTTACAATACCTAAGTAACACACCAGCTAACAGTTCAACAGGCATCATACATTTAATTAATTTCATTAAATACCAATTAATTGTTGGATTTCTTAATTTTTTAGGCATAAACTCAATAGACAAATTCTGGTCAGGGCCTTTTTTCCAGTTTGCTAATGCTGCCCTTTAGCAAAAGACCAGAAATGGATTGACTTTTATAAAGGGGGTTTATTTGGTTACAAAGTTACAGTCTTCAGGCTATAAAGTGTCCAATGTAAGACATCGACAGTCGGTACCTTCACTGGAGAAAGGCCATTGGCATCCAGCAAACCTCTGTTAGCTGGGAAGGCATGTAGCTGGCATCTGCTTGCTCCCAGGTTGCATTTCAAAATGGCATTCTCCAAAGTGTTGCTCTTGGGGCATTTTGTCTTCTCTTAGCTGCAGCTCCTCTTCAAAATGTCACTCTCTAAAGCGCCACTCACAGCTGCTCTGATTTCCATCTGTTTATCAGCTTTTTATATGGCTCCAGTGATTTAATTCAGACCCACCCTGAATGAGTGGGGTAATACCTCCATGGAAATTATCCAATCAAAGTTCTTGCCCACAGATGATTGAGCCACATCTCCATGGAAACACTCAATCAATAGGTTCCAACCTAATCAACACTAAATACATCTGCCCACACAAGATTGCATCAAAGAACATGGTGTTTTGGGGGACATAATACATCTAAACCAGCACATTCCACCCCCTGAACCCCAAAATGACATGATCTTCCATATACAAAATACATTTATCCCATCACAATATCACAAAATCTTTAATCATTCCAGTAACAATAAGTAAGTTCAAGATTCCATCAAAATCAGTTACAGGCATGGTCTGTCCTAAGACAAAATTCCCCTCTGGCTGTGGACCTGTGAAACTCAGAACAAGTTATGTACTGCCAATCTACAAAGGAGCGACAGTCATAGGACAAACATTCCCATTGCCATAAGGAGAAACTGAAAGGAAAACAGGGTTAACAGGACCAAAACAGTTCCTAAAACCTGCAGGGCAACCTTCATTACATTTCAAAGCCTAAGAGTCATTGGGGCTTGAGATAGTGGGGTCCAAACCTTTCCAAGGGACTTCACAGCAGCCCTGTTCTCTCCAAATGCTGGGGTGAGTGCTTCAATGTATCCACACATTGGGGACACCACCTTCTTGGCCCCACCCTCAAACATCGGAGCACCACCTGGACTCTGCCTCTCTGGGGCAAAAGCTCTCTCTTCTCCCAACAGTGGGGTGGTAGCCAGGCTCTTCCCAATCCCTGGAGAATATATTCCACCCTCTCTGGGGCCTGAGGTGGCAGCACTCTTCCTGAGCATCGAGGCGGAAGGCCCACCCTCAACCTCTGGGGCAAACTCACCCTTTTCACGTGCATGGGCACTCTGTTCTCCCTGCCCGCAATCTCTTGACTCCAGACCTCAATCTCTGTGGCTCTGCCTTTGAAGAAATTTTTCCTTCAATTTGTTTCTTTTCCATCTCTTCCAGTCCAGACCAGTAGTGGCTCCATTTATACAGATTTCACAAAAATCTCATTGACTTGGCAGGAAGTTTACAGGGGTCAAAACCTTCAGACAATAGGACCTTCCACAAATCCTTTCTGGATAACTCCATCTCCAATCATGGTTTGTACTGAAATGGCGGTCAGTTTCCATATTTGGTTAAATCTTCATGTGGGACTGTAGCTTCTAGGGTCTCATTTTTGGAAGCCAAGAATTTTCCAAACTATCAGTTTCTGGTTTCTTTGTATCCAAGAGTTCAGTTCTAAGTTTATCTCTCTCTGCTCACATTTTACTATTAGCTGCAAGGAGAAGCCAGGCCATGCTTTTGATATTTAGTGTCAAAATCTCTTCCGCTAAGTATCCCAGCTCATTGTTTCAAATTTTGCCTTCCATCCAAAACTAGGACACAATTTTACCAAATTCTCTGTCACTTTAAAACAAGGATAGCCTTTCTTCCAGTTGGCAATGACACATTCATCATTTTTGCTCAAGGCCTCATCAGAAATATCTTTAGAGTCCATATTTCTATAAACAGTCTCTTCAAAGCAATCTAGGCTTTTTTTTATCAAGCTCCTCACAGTCCTTCCAGAATCTTCCCCTTATCCATTTAAAAAGCCATTCCAACATGTTTGGTATTTGCAAACTCAGTAGCACCCACTTCTCTGGTACCAAAATCTGTTCCAGTTTGCTAATGCTGCCATTATGCAAAATACCATTAATGGATTGTCTTCTATAAAGCAGGTTTATGTGATTACAAAGTTACAGTCTCAAGGCCATAAAAGCGTCCAAGGTAAGGCATCAACAGGGTACCTTCATTGAAGGATGACTGTTGGCCTCCGAAAAACCTCTGTTAGCTCAGAAGGCATGTGGCTAGTGTCCACTTGCTACCAGGTTGTGTTTCAAAATGGCATTCTTCAAAGTGTTGCTCTTTGGGTGTTCTCTTCTCTCTTAGCTGCAGCTCCTCCTCAAAATGTCACTTTCAGTTGCTCTCCAAAATGTTACTCACAGCTGCTTTGCTTCTGGGCCTGTGTGGCTCTTTTTAAAGTATTCCAGTGATCCAATAAAGACCCACCCTGTATGGGTGGGGCAACACTTCCTTGGAAATTATCCAATGAAAGGTCTTGCCCATAGTTGATTGAGTCACATCTGCATGGAAACACTGAACAAATATGTTCCAACCTAATCAACAATAATATATCTGCCCCCACAAGATTGCATCAAAGAACATGGTGTTTTGGGGGACACAATTCATCCAGACTGGCACAGCCTTGAACTCTGTGTAGAATGATTCCCCAAAAACAGATAGGTGTAGACTTCAAAGCAAAGGGAGATCATTCTGGAAGGCTGATCGGGCTTCAAAGCCAGGTCTAGGGTGCTCAAACTGCCATACTGACTTCCCAACCCACCTAAACCTTGATGAGTCACTCACCCAGTCTGATGTCCAGACTTGGAACAGACACTGTTTCTCTCTTTGAAGCTTTTTAAGGCACCAAGTGTCTGGAGTGCTGACAGAATAGAGAAAAACCCAGTTGCCAAGCCTCTAGACTAAAAGAGTGAGTCTAATGTCTGCAAAAGGCTTGATTACTGTGTTTACCTGTCCTGCTGGGGCTCCAGAACTTCAGGTGGTTGACTCCTTAGGAATCTGTGTCCCATCTGTTCACCAAATTGATATTGATCAAAAGTGGTAGGTTCTCTACCTGATGCATTCAAATGACCAATTCTTGAGACACCAGGGTTTCAAAGAAAATTTATTGTTAGGTGTGAAGCGGGAGATCAGATGATCTATCAGCCTAAAAATCTGTCTCCCTGAACTGCAGAAACTCTGATAGTTTTATAGTATCAAAAGATGGACAGGTTTTAGGATAATGAGCACAGTGACTCTAGATGATGTAATCAGAGGTGATCTAATTTAGAGCATGTGCAGATTGATTCCACGCTTAGTCACAGAATGTATGTAAGAAAATGGAAGCAAAATTCTGATTGGGATAATCAAGGAAACCAGATGCCTAGACAATAGAAAACTACAAATCACACTAACAAAAATGAAGATATGGCCCAGTCATAGGAACAAACTTACACTTCAACTGAGATACATGAATTGAAACAACTAATGCTAAATCAATTCAACAAGTTTAGGGAACATATGGCAAAAAAGATGAAGAATATAAAGAAAACATTGGGTGAACATAAGGAAGAATTTGAAAGTTTGAAAAAAACAGTGGCAAAACCTATGGAAATGAAAGGCACAACACAAGAGATGAAAAACACAATGGAGACATACAACAGCAGATTTCAAGAGGCAGAAAAAAACATTCAGGAATTGGAGAAGAAGAAACCTGTAATCCTACTCACAAAAGAACAGATAGGGAAAAGAATGGAAAAATATGAGCAATGCCTCAGGAATTGAATGACAACATGAAGTGCATGAATGTATATGTCATGGGTGTCCCAGAAAGAGAAGAGAAGGGCAAAGGGGCAGAAGCAATAATAGAGGAAATAATCAATGAAAATTTCCCATCTCTTATGAAAGACATAAAATTACAGATCCAAGAAGCGCAGCATACCCCAAACAGAATAGATCTGAATAGGCCTATGCCAAGACACTTAATAATCAGATTATCAAATGTCAAAAACAAATTGAGAACCCTGAAAGCAGCAAGAGAAAAGTGATCCATCACATACAAGGGAAGTGCGATAAGACTATGTGTGAATTTCTCAGTAGAAACCATGGAGGCAAGAAGGCAGTGGTGTGATATATTTAAGATACTGAGAGAGAACTGCCAACCAAGAATTTTATATCTGGCAAAAGTGTCCTTCAAATATGAGGGAGAGTTTAAAATATTCTCTGACGAACAAACAATGAGAGAGTTTGTGAACAAGATACCTGCTCTACAGGAAATACTAAAGGGAACACTACAGACAGATAAGAAAAGACAGGAGTGAGAGGTTTGGAGCACAATTTTGGGTGATGGTAGTGCAATAACTTAAGTACACTGAACAAAGATGACTGTGAGTATGGTTGAAAGAGGAAGGTTAGGGCCATGTGGGACACCAGAAAGAGGGAAGATAAAGACTGGGACTGTATAATTTAGTGAAACCTAGAATGGTCAATGATTGTGATAAAATGTATAAATATGTTTTTACATGAGGGAGAACAAATGGAATGTCAACCTTACAAGGTGTTAAAAATGGGGTGGTATTGCGGAAAAATACAATCAATGCAAACTAGAGTGTATAGTTAACAGAAACATTGTATTATGCTTCCTTAATGTAACAAAGGCAATATACCAAAGCTAAATGCTTATAAGAGGGGGATATAAGAGAGGGGTATGGGATTCTTGCATTGATGATGTTGTCTGACTCTTTTATTGTTCTTTATTTTAATTTTTTCTTTTGTTGCTTTTTAGCTGTCATTTTTTCTTTCTTTTTCTTTTCTTTTGTTTCTCTACCTTCTTTGACTCTTCCTCTTTCTTTGTGGAAGAAATGGAAGTGTCCTTATATAGATAGTGGTGGTGGTGGTGAATGCATAATTATGTGATTACACAGGGAACCATTGATTGTTTACTTAGGATGGAATGTATGGTGCATGAACAAAACAGTCTTAAAAAAACGGGTTGATGGATGAACCTTGAGGACATTATATTGAGTGAAATAAGTCAGACACAAAAGGACAAATATTGTATGAGCTCTCTGATAGGAACCAATTATAATATGTAAACTCATAAACATGAAATGTAGGTTGCCAGTATATAAAACAAGGCTAAAGAATGGGGAGTTGTTGCTTATTATGAGCAGAATGTTTAACTAGGTTGAACTTAAGCATTTGGAAATAGACAGAGGTGACAGTAGCACAGTATTGTGAGAATAACTAACAGTGCTGAATGGTGTGTGAATGTAGTGGAAAGGGGAAGTTTAGAGTCACATATGTCAGCAGAAGGAAAGTTGGAGTTTAAAACTTGTGAATGTATAACACAGTGAATCTTGTGGTGGACAATGTCTGTGATCAACTGTACAAATATTAGAAATTTCTTTCATGAACTAGAACAAATGTATGACACTATAACTAGAAGTTAATAATAGAGGGGTATATAGGGAAAAATGTACCTATTTCAAACTACGTACTAGTTAGTAATATTTTAACATTCTTTCATCAACTGTAAAAAATGTACTATACCAATACTATGAGTCAGTAATGGAGGAGGTGGGGGTTAGGGGTATGGGAGGATTTGAGTTTTCTGTTTATTTCTTTTCTGAAGTAATGAAAATGTTCTAAAAAATAAAAAAATTAATTGTGGTGATGAATGCACAACTATGTAATGGCACCATGAACAACTGATTGTACACTTTGGATGATTATATGGTATGTGAATAATCTCAATAAAATTGAATTAAAAAAAAAGAAAATGGCAGCCTTAATATGAGGATGGATGTGATTTTTAGCATTTGGTATGGGTCACTTATAGGTTAAAATGTAAGCTATTGCACATGTCAGGCAGGCCCATTTTGGTTAGATACAGCTTCAATCATCAAGATAGTTTTGGAATTGGGGCAAGTTAATTCTGGGCTGACTTATGGCCCTTCGTTAATTAATATTAGGGGCTGTCTTTAGTGATCATAAGATTCTAAAGTTGAAAAACTGGATTAAAGGGGTACAAGTAAGGGTGAGTCACAGAGTTTTTACAATGAGAAGGGCACAATATAAGGGCTATACAATCATTATCAGAGATCAAGGCAGCTGGATTAGGGTTTAGAAATTTTAAGTATCTCCCTCTGTCTAATATACCAGAAAGTAAAAAGGAATATCTATATAATGATTGAGTAATCATAATCATCCCCTAAATCTTAACTTCTTGGTTACAGAACCCTGGAATTGGAAACGGTGTGCTTGGTCAACCCCTTTATTTTCTATTTGAAGAAATGGAGGCCCAGGGAAGTTAAGCGATGGAGCTGAAACCAGGGCAGAGGTAAATGCCTAAGGTAGCTCAATGTCTGGCTTGCCCCTTTGTTAGCAGTTCCTTAGTAGAAAACAGGGTCTTGAGGAACTTGAATAAAAGAAGTGTCTTTTTCTTAGAGGACAGAGACCACTGGGTATTTGCATCCTTATCCCTGCAGGACCTAGCGCAGAGCCTTACACATGTAGGTGTTAATTACATTCTTGTTGGATGAGTGAGTTGTGGTGAGTAGGTTGCTGAGAGTTTAGAAGCTTGTCGAACTCCTGGGCAGCTAGTGGGCAGTGTAAGGGCACTGAGCGCTTGCAGGGAGGGTGCAAAGGGGAGGGCAGGGCACCCAAACCATAGCTGTCCTCATCCATCCTTGGTTTTTACCAGTTACAAACTGGCTAATGTGGGAGGGCTCCCTTGGGCCTCGGTTGAGCACCTCTTTGTGTCCCTCTGTCTTGGATTTGGAGTAAGATTTCTTAGTGTTTGACAGGCAAGCCCTATCCTGTCACTCCCCTGCTAGAAGCCTTCGGAGACTACCTGTTGTCCCCAGGATCACATCCAAACATGGCTTGCAAAGCCCTTCGTGATCTGCTCCCTACCAACTTCTCTGACTTGTTCCCTCTTTATCTCTTGGCATTTCTCACTCACACTCCAACCTTACACTGGACTACTTGTGGCTCCTCTGCCTTGCCTCTGAGCCTTTGCATGAGCTCCTTCCACCCGGATCATCCTTTCCCTCCTCTGTTCTTCCAAACTGGCTAATTCCCACTTTGTCCAGGAAACCTTCTCTGACACCCTCTTCATCCTCCCCCCATATTGATTAGGTGTCCCTCTGGGATCCCACAGTACCAGCAGTGTTTATCATACTTCTTTCAGCCCTGGTGACCCACTCACTTCTATCCGAGAGACACAAGAACAAAGCATGCTGATGTTGTTGTCATTGGGCAACCAAGGAGGAACCATTTAGAAACAGCCTGGGTCAGGGAAACCTGCCAGGACCTGAGGAGGGATGTTGGTCCAGTCTCTCCCTCTGATGGGAGAGGAGTGGGGTGTAACTTCTCCCACCACAGTGTATCGTACAGGGAATTGCATTTTATGGGGGATTGTTCACTTCAGCACTGAAATGAAGTTAGTTTACATTCCACATTTTCCTTGAATAACTCTGAAGTTGCCATAAAGCAACCCTGTACCAGTTTCTCTGTCTCTTCAGTAGTCATTGCAGCTCTATGGTTCTCAGTTAATTAAATGTCTTTTTAAAATTTAGACCAAGTCAAAGTATCTTCTTGCCTGGCATGTTTCATCTTGTCCAGTGTGATTGGAAACCTGTAAACTCATTCACACATTTCTCCCCATAGTTTCAAGCCTGATTACATCCGATGCTTGTTTGTTGCATTGGGATACTGCAGAAAGTATGGTTGAGTTCACATAAATGAACTGCGGTTCTCCCCTGTTATTTATTTATTTACCATTGTATCCTCAGTGGGTGAGTGAGGGAAGGTTTCACAGAGGGGTGACTTTGAAGGCTGGGTGGGGGGTTGCCAGGTGAAAAGGAAGGGGAGAAGCAGAGGGAGGAGCATATGCCAAGGCAGGGGCATGAGGGCTATGAAGGAGCTAAGTTGTGGTTAGAGTATAAGGGATGTGGGAGAGAGCAGGTAGGGTGGGCTGTTAGGAACCTTGTAGGCTACATTACTGAGTCTGTTGAAGATTCAGTTTCTTCACTTATTAAAACAGGGATAATACCCTAATACCTGCCTCTAGGACAATGCTGAGGAGTAAACAAAACAAAGTCTATGAAAGTCCAGGACTTGACACATAGAGATGTTAAATGGATGCTAGTTTCCTTTCCTGCTGTCCTTCTAAAAGTTATTACTTAATCCTCTAAGCAGGATTGATAGTCAAAATGTTTAACCAGCAGTACAACCCAGATATCACCCAGAAAAAACAGATGTGGGTCATAAACAACTGGCCCTGGAATATAGATGCATACCTGCTGATTATCCATGCTACCTGTCAGGAACCACCAGAGGTTTTTGCACATTTGAGTGCCACCCACTATGTGTTAGAAAAAAGGACTCTGGCTGCCAAGTAGAGAGTTCACTATGTAAGTGGTAGGTAATGGAAGAGGAGAGACCTGTTTGAAGGTTAACAATTACCCCAAGAACGCCCCAAGGTAGAACACCTGGTATTTTATGATACTCAGAATTAAAACTGTGAATTCCTGAACTCATCTAGCTTGAGGGAATTGTGTGTGTGTCTGTGTCAAGTACCCTCAAATGGAGTGAAGAAAAGTACTGAAGCAGGAAAATACGAATACCCTAGAAAATGGTAGGTCCTTGATGTTGTTGAGGATTTTATCCACATCCAGACTATAGTAATCCACCTTGCACCCAAACAAACTAATTTTACTTGCATTTGTGGATGTCTTGTTATGTGCCTGGTCTCAATGCCATCTGAGAGAAAACTGAACCAGAAAAGAAGGGAACTAACATACTACATATTTTATGAGTTATCTGTTTTGATCCTCACCCAATTTGGGGAGGTAAGGTATAATTAGATGCATTTTGTTATGGAAACCGAGGCGTTGGTTGTTGGTGGATGGCCTCTAGCCCAGGTCCGTCTTGCTTCAGACGCCATGCTTTTTTTCTATGTGTCACTCTGGGGATCCAGAAGCCTTCTTCTCTTCATTTTAAGCTTCAAGGACACTTACCCTTTCCCCACTCACCCATCTGGCCACCCAACCCATGATAAAAGAAAACAACCTGAAATGTATGTTTTTATTGCACAAAAAAAATGTGACATGCAATACCCATCCCCTAACAAACTACAAACTCTTGGAGTACAGAGTAAAAAAGGAAATCTAACCAGTCCTGACTAAGATAAAAATTCGGTTTCACAAAGCTGAAAAACCCATTACAAATTTCTGTTGTATAAATATAGTCAGTCTAATCTTTAATGTAGAGTCAGACAAAAGAAGAAATTTTGTTGGCATATGAAATCCGCTGGCCCTTGAATACATCACAAACTTCGTCCGTATCCCCAGTGAAATACAGGCGATGCATACAAGATGCAAGTTTACTTGAGGGCTTTAAGATTCAAGGTAACAAAATGGGATTGATTTAAAAACTTTACCTCCTGAGCCCACACTCCCTCCAGTAGCTCCTACAATCCACTATAGCCCAGATTTAAGGACTAAAATGCTTCCTTCCAGATAAAATCGAACATGTGTCTGTTCTAAAATTGATTATGTTGGTGGATGCACAACTCTATGAATATGCTAAAAGCCATTGAATCCCACAGTTTAAATGAATGGTATATGAATCATAGTTCAATAAAGCTGTTTTAAAAAATTAACATGTGTCTAAGTTCCTAGAGGAGCAGCAGGCGACCCTGAGAGCATAACTCAGGAATTTCTGGCAGGTCACAGGAAGGAAGTGTAGAAGACGGTGCACTAAAGGGTGGTGAAAAGGAGATCTTTATGGTATTATGACTGAATGAATCAGTGGAGTTTGAGATTGCTGTGAGAGCACTCCGTTTCAGGGTAGCAGAGGAAAGAAGTCAAAAGGAATGTACTTTTTCCTACTGCTTCCAAAACAGTCTGAGGGCCTTCTGTGACCTTTGTCACAAAAGAAAGTTATCCAGTGGAAAAGCAGGTGCCCGGGATGTTGCTGCAGCTACAGAAGGTCAGGAGCTAGATATCTGCATCCATTGGGAGAAATTCCAACATTGCCACAGGTTCTGAGAGCCTGACTCTCATAAAAGAGGGCAAATTTGGGTACCCAAAGACAAGCTTCAAGATTTATTGAACTACCCGCCATCAGTGGTGCTAATAATGGCCAGAGATCATGGTAGGGCTCCTGTTCTCATGGACCCTTTTATGAGGCCATTGCCAGGGCAGCAGGGGCTTATCAGATGACAAACTATTTGGTAGCAGACCATCACTTAGAAATGCCATCTCCATTCTGTACCCACTATCTAGTTACCAAATGGTCACTGGAGGAAGGGTCCAGGCGCAAACCAGGGGCGACTAGGCCTGTGACTAAGGGATGGTCATTCTAGCCTGATAGTAGAAGGAGAATTGCCAGGAGTGGAAGGGAAGGGGCAATTCAAACTCTTGCTCTAATTTTACCAATCTAGTTACTTAGAGTTCATTGATTACACTTGATGGAAAAAAAGGACACAGAGGACACACCCTACTCACCTTTCACAAGGGGTGTTGCCAGGAATTGGGACTAGTCTTTTAAATTTTTTAGCACACAGTGGAAATGAGAACAGGAAAAAGGGAAGGTTGGGGGTTTAGAAGTGAGAAGTATCATGGTTTGGTGAACACCCTGTTCAACTCTCGTAGTCTTCCCTCCTTGAAGACTGATTGCGTTTGGCTGCTCGAGTATGTGGCTAGGATTTGATTCTTCTTTTGACCAGTATAGAAGTTGTTTATTCTGTGGCTGAGCAGATGAGCAAAGTTTAGAAGCAGCCATCATGGCAGCCTCAGGACCATCCCATAGTGAGCTAGACCCCCCAGGAGGGCCCCATAAAAACCTTGGCCTCCCTGTGTTCTTTTAATATGACACACCTGTTCCCTGACATGGCCCAAGCCTCCTGGACTGAGGCACTCAAGGAAAAAATGTTTTCCTCACTGGCAGGGGTTTTGCCATTGCTGTGGATAAAGCAAATGGAGAATAAGGGAGGACATCTGAGTCTGGGGCTCATCTGGTTCTCTTTAGTGTTAAAGAGAGATGGTGAGAGGTTAAAAACAAACAGACAAAAAACCAGGGAGAACAGGTAACCAGGGCTTTGGGTCATTTTCTCAATTAAATCTTTCCTTCGACTCCACTGAGAATATTTATAACTTAGTTAAGAGGAGGAAATGTAATACCTGGTTTAAAACAAATACAAACCAAGACAACCTTCCCCCATTGCTTCTGTTTGTGCTCAACAAGAGTTTTCCTACCCAGGCCATACTCACCTTGCCCTCCAGTCTGTCCTTTACTCTCAGTCTGAGTTGGTTATCCAAGAGAAATGAATCTAGCTACCATAAAGATTGTCCATCACGGAACCCTGATACCCTAAGGAGATCATGAGCTGAGGGCACATGATCAGGAAAACTCCCAGGTGTTTCTGCCCTTACCTAAGAGGGCAAAGGAAGTCATCTCTATACTTAAGAGAGAAATATTTTCATTCTAGAGCTATAAAAATTATGGGCCCATGAAACTATGGCTCCGGCGACTGGACCATTTGGGGAAACAAGATGCAAGCAAGGGAGTAACATACAAAGAAAGTATGGGTATATTTGGCAGGCTTGGGACAAGCAGAAAGGAGGGCTTGGTACTCTATAAAAAAAGATCTGAAATTCAAACTTCTTCTGATAAGGCCACAATGAAGAGATTTCCAGCACTGGGTGTTGCAGGAAGCTGGCACCCAAATCACCAAAGGTTTGCAAAGTGAATTGCCAAGGCGAGGAGGCAGGTGGAGCTGGGCAGCACCCCTCACAGGTCCATGTCTGGGCCTCCCGAGGATGTCTTCAGTGGCACTGAGTCAAATCCATCAGGAGTCCTCTGAAAGAGAAATGGTGATAGGAGCTGGCTGCTGGGCATGGGCAAGTTTGGGGGACAAAGGAAAGAAATGGAAAAACAGATGACAGAAGGAGCCCTTATGGAATTCCTGTTTTCATTGGCTTTGTGGACACATAGGAATAAAGATGCCCTCTACTCCTTGCTCTTTTCAGAGCCAGTCAGGGGACAAGAAAAATCAAATTAAGATTAAATAAAATAATAAAAATAAATAAATAAATAAATAAAAATCCCCTGCCTTGAATCTTTCCTGAATTCTAAAGTCCTAGGGAGACGCAAGGGTCTCAGAGTAAATTGGTCTCCCATTGGTCAAAAGATAAGGTATAAGAAGACAAAGGGAGTCACTCTGGCAGGTCAGTACAAGAGGGATGAAATTCAGCAATCTGAACACCTAACTGCTTTCCTTTCCTTACCCATCCCTCCAGCCCTCCCCTCCCATCTTACCACCCTCCCAGCCCACACCTTTTTGGTTGAACTAGTTCGGGGCAGCAGGGAGGTGTGGGTGCTTGCAGAGTGGTGCCGCAGAGGGCTGGAGCCCTGGATGAGTTGCTTGGATGCTCTCTGCTGGCCCCACGCCTAGCAACAGTGTTGTCTAAATTGTATTAATGAGCTTCAGACTCACCCACCCGCAAAGAGCCAACCCTCCCAGCCCAGAATTGCTCAGTGATGAGCAGCTATGTATGACTCAGCCCCCAGGGACCTGGCCCAGACACCTGGGGCACAGCACCCTCCAAGGGTCAAAGGAGAAATTATAGTTGATCCTAGAGATCATTTCTCCCCCCACCCCCTCCAAAAAAAAAAAAAAAAAAAAAAAAGGGAAATGATCCTTACACCATGGATTGGTTCAATACTCCTTCTGGAAGTTAAAAGGCCCAAACAGTCCACCAACTGGAGTGCATGTTGGGAGAGAAGGAGCCTGGTCAACAGCAGCCTTGGGCCCCAGGGGAAAGGGTATTGGTGTGGAAATACAGAAGGCAAAGGCCAGGATTTCCGGGGTTGGGGAGTAGAAGAGTAGAGGGTGGGGGGCGAGGGGCAGAGCTGTGGTCCCTGAACAGTGCAGGGCCATTCAACCTCCTAGGAGCAGTGTCTTTCCAGCCCTCCAGGGTGACCTCAGTGCCCTGGCCAGGCCCCCTACCTTGGAGGTAAATGATTTGATCTTCCCAAAGAGTGACTTCTTGCTGGTGAAAATGAGGTCATCCTCCACGTCCTCGCCTTCCATGATGGCACAGCTGTCGGCCGCTGGCAGGTCGCAGTCCTTGAGGGTGGCATTCATCACCAGCTTGGAGTACTTGTACTCTAGTCTATGAAGGAGAGGGGTGGGAAAGACAAGACAACAAAATGTGGGAATACAGGGGAAAGAGGCAGAGAGGTTGGGCTATGCACAGATGTTCCCAGGCCACAGGGAAGGAAACTGAAGCATAACAAAATGGTGTTAGGGTTGGGAATAGAGCTAAGGGAGCTGAGCTCCCAGTTCAGTGATCTTTTTTCCTTAAGGCTGGTTGTTTCTTTGATCTCAAAAGCTTAGTAGAAATAGTGTGATCACAGAGTCATTATTTTTATTATTAACAATAGCAACAAATTAAGGATTTTCTCTCTCTCTCTTCTTTTAAAGACTCTAATGGCTATTCATAGGACTGCCACGTGGGACTATCTGTGTTCAGGAGTCAGGATAACCGGGCATATACTGGATAAACTGGATAACTGGCTCAACAAGTCACTGACCACATCACACAACCAGTGGCTAACTCCAGAGAAAAGCCCCTAGAAGTTTATACTCCTGGATGTTCTCCTCCAGGCTCACTGATCCAAACCTTTCCACCTCCAAACCCCAATACCCAATCATGTACTTTTGATTCTTTTTCCAAAAGTAACAGGTCAAGACAGTGAGCAGGATGGCAGTACAGGTGCCTGCAGAGATGCCCACTTTCAGCCAGAAATCGATTGTTTTGCAGATGGTGACTTTCTGCTCAGGCAGGGAGATGCCACCTGAGCATAACCTGGGTTCTCGCCACACATAAGTCGTCTTCTGTGGGGGAAAAAAATGAGGAACTCAGATATCACATTCCCTTTTCCCCTGGGCAAGTCCCCAGTGAGAGAGAAACCTACCTGGATCCCAGACAGACAGCTGCTGATGATAGAGTGGTAGTCCGCAGCCGAGCACAGTGGGCAAGCGTACTCGCTCTCCCACAGGAAGTGGAAGTTACAGCCATCGCAGGTCCCATCCGAGCACATGCTAGCAAAACAGAGAGGAGACCTGAGCGCCCACTGGCTGGACCAGCGGGGAAGGATCTGTCATCTTATAACTTGCCTGACCCACCCACTCTCCATCCAAACAGTCAGCCCCACAAGGATCCTTTCAACTGGTCCTTAAGACAGGTTTTGTTCTCTGTTTTCCCTGATGATAAGAGGCCTTGGCAGCCTCCACCAGGCTTCCCATGCTCTGCCCATCTATGTTTCTGCAGACATCAGATGAGAGCTAATATCAGGTGCCTGAGCTCCAGCCTGGCTGCCCCAACCAACCCTTCCTGGGCTCCTGTCCTCCCCATGGTCTTGTGGCATTTTGAAATGGCCACTTTGATGTTGTTTCCTGGGGTGTGAATTGGGGTTGAGGTGGGGTTTAGGAGTGGACTTCAGGTCATGGATTTCTGTCACGTACATTAAAACAAACACAGTGATTTTACGTTTTGACACTACTGCTGGGTTCAAAACATTCTGCTTTGCTCCCCATCTGCCTGATCAGTTGTTGTTTAGTTGCAGCATTTCCCCAGGATGCTAGTGCCCCTCAAGGTGTTAATTGGTATTATGTGCAAAAAAAATAAAAAGAAAGAAAACTGGAAGGGGGAGTCAGTGATCAAATAAGTTTAAGAATTCTCAATTGAGTGCACTCAGCTATTGAACCCAGAGTTGGGTCTTTTAGTTGTGGAAAGAATCCTATTACCCCTAACCTTTGTTAGGGCCCCCTAAATCCTAATGATAGGAAGTATACGCCAGACACCACAGTAAGCCCTAAATTCTCATTCTCATTTATTCCTCACAACAACCCTCTGAGGGAACTTATTATCCCTGTTTTACAGACAAGGAAAAAGAGGCCTAGTGAAGGTAAGAAATGTGTCCATGATAACATAGCTAGTAAGTGGAGGAGCTGATTCAAATATGACTCTCAGTCTGAGCCGCTGGCTACTTTGCTACATGTGGTAGGTTGAAGTATGTACCACATTAAACACATGTTCTAATCTTACTCCATGTCCCTGTGAATGTGAACCCATTTGTAAATGGGACCTTTTGAAGATGATATTTTTAATTAATGTGCAGCATACTGAACCAAGGTGGGCCTTAAAGTGATCTGGATTACTGGAGGCCTTATAAAGAGAATCAGGAAGTCACAGAAGAGAGAAAGGAGAGGACATGACCATGTAACTGGAGGCAAAATAGAAGCCAAGAGAACTCAAGGATTGTGAGCAGTCAGCCCCAGAATGTTACAGATTTTGGAGACAAAGCATGGCCTTTCCAGCACCTTGATTTAGGACTCCTTCTAGCCTCAAAACCATGAGCCAATAAATTCCTGTTGTTTAGGCCAACCCATTAGGTGGTATTTGTGATAGCAGCTCTGGCAAACTAAGACACTGCACTTCGATACTATGAGGAAAATATTATCCTCATCTTACAGATGATGAAACCGAGATTCAGAAAGAGTGAGTAGCCTAGGATCATCCAGTTTAGTATTGGCAAAAGCAGAATTCTTGTCCAATTTTTACTGATTCCAGAGCCTGAGCTAATTCCAACATACTAAGCTTCAATCTATAATTCAAGGTGTAGGCTGGAGAAGGAGAAACTCAGTAAAATTCTTGTATCCCCAAGCCATCTGGGCATAGTGTTTCTGGCCCACCATCCCAGATGCCCAGAAAGGAAGATGAGAGGGTGCTGTCCAGTAGCCACCACGGCTCCTCCTCTATGCACCCTTCACAGAGGTGAAGGAGGGAAGGCTCAGGAGCCAAAATCAAGGGTGACAACCCTCCCCACAGCTGTCGCATCATGGTCGGGGAAGGTGGGGGTAGATTTGACTCTTCCTTCTACCCCATCCTTACCTTCTCAAGATTGAGGGTTTGGGGCCATGAATGTGCCCCCAAAAGCCCATTAATGCATCCCAAATTGTTTTTTCTTTTGCTCTTTTCCAGTAAGCTCTGGATCCTGGGATGGAATGAGTCCAAGAAAGGGAGACTTTGGCCTTTGTAGGGCTTACCTGGGGAGCGACAGACTTCCAGGGTGAGTTTTCAGTGGACTGCATCTGACACGGATGGTGGTTGATCTCCCAGCACTGCAGGACTGGGTCACATCATTGGACCTGCAGAGAAAGCCAGCCCCATGGGGGCCACGAGTTACTCAGCTGTGCTACTGGAGAACCAATAAGTGAAGTCAATGTGGAATAATTCCCTTGTTGGGGAGGTCAGGACTTGGGCTGTGGCCTGACACACAGGGGGTGCAGAGGCCTTGGTTGATACATGGCAAGCGCAGGAGTCAGGGAGAGCTAGTCCAGGGGGGATGTGCTGGTCTAGACAAGGCACAGCTGGCATAGGCATAACACGAAGGAAGGCTCCCTAGGCTGGAAGGGAACTCTGTCACAGATGGTCGACTTTTTCTCCCTGCCTTCAGGGCAGGACTGCCACAGTAATACCCATAAAGCTTGGGTCAGGGAACCCCCAGCCTTTAACTATCATTGCTGGGCAGATCTGTTAGACCTCAGGCACGTTCTGGCTTGATAAGTAGGTGGCCAGAGAGGGTGGGACACAGCAGAAATTGCGAGGAGCCCTTGGTTTCACTTTTATCGGCCTGGCCTCTCATCTTCACCTATAATAGAAGATCACATCCGGTATTCCCAAGGGCTCCGAGGGGAAAAGCTCGGCTGGGGAGGTGATGCCATCCAGGGTCGTATCTGTTGTCACCCCTGCCAAATCAGAGTTCCTAATTAGTTCTCACGAGTAGCATTGGCAACCACGTCAATCCTTTTGAGACCTGTCAAGGTCCAATCTCACTTCATCTCACCCTCGGGTTGCTCAGGGAAAGGTGAAAAGCAACGGTTTGTCAGAGGCCCCAGGGGCACTTGGCACACCAGGATGGAACAGAAGGAGTTCAGGAAGCTGGGTTCCTCCCACCTCATGCTCTCTCTCAAACACACACCCACTCTAACGAGGCTGGGGCAGCTGGGCGACTCACCAACAAGCCGATCGGCAAGGCTGACTGGCTGCGAGGACACCCCGGCCTTGTAACCTGTCACCTCGGCGGGGATGATGACCGCCTGGCAGATGTAGGCCTTTAAGGATTTGGAGAAACCTGCCTGACCCTCAGGAATCCGGAGGTCAGTGACATTGTCGGTACAAACGGACATTTTTTTACCCTGGAAGGGGGGTGGGATGTGGGGAGAAAGAAGCGAACGGTCAGAGAGGACTCCCAAAATGGAACAGGCAACAGTTTTTTCACATCTAAAATATCAGCCTTCCAATGGGATGCTGTGATGGAATGATTCATCCCAGGTCTAATTATAAGGCAGATTTTAAAAAGCTGCAAATAAGGCCTAGGTATCCTTGTTTCTGGAACTCTGGCCCAGGGGACCCCAGTCTTTTTTGTTTCCTTGGAGTCGCCTGGGAGCCCTGTATGCGCAGAGATGCCACTGCCTTGGAGATGTAACCTACCAGCCCACTGGCTAAGGACCCTTCCTTACCCTTATCTGTTTCCTAAGCAGATACTGAAATAAGTAACTGATCCCAGAAAGCAGTGAAATTTATTTTAACACCTGGCCTGGTTCATGTTCCCTCTCTGTGTCTACCTTGGAGCTGTGGTCTCATCTGTGCCAGTCTCTAAAGCACTTTCCAGATAGGGGCTCCCCGGGGTTTAAACAGTCCTGATGACCAGCCTCCTCCCTGCCTTGAGGTAGGACGTCTTAGGACAATTAAACCCATGCCACATGTATCAATAGAAGAAAGTGTGCTTTTCCTCCAGGGAAGGAAAAGTCACCGTGTAGGACTCTGGAAGACAGTGGGAATGGAGACTCTTTCTTGAGCTCTTAGGATAGAAGGGATTTTGAGATAATGCCCCTTCAAAAATGTTGAATTTATGGGATAGCAATATATAACTTGGTTTGCTAATATAAAATCATTTGTTCAATGATTTTAAATTTAGGTGGACTAAGTATTTGGAACATGACATTTTCACTGTTACAGATTTCATTGTAAATGGAGCTATGTAAGCTGCTAAATCTGGTGTCTGGTTTTTTTTTTCCTAGATTGTAAGAAGTAGTTAAAGAACAGGAGAATAGAAGGAAACTTTTACGTGACAATAAAGGGTTATTTTAGTCTTTGAACTCAACGTCTATGGTGTGATAGGAGACAGTAAGCATTTCCGAGAATAAGAGAGCAAAGAAAAAAGACAAAACCTTTCCCAAACTCCCCATCTCCACCTCTCTCTCAATTTACTGAATAAAACGTTTGCTACATGGGTCCTGCTTCAATCAGTCTTATTTCCTGTCCTGCTTTAATTAGTCTGATTTCCTGAGTTATCACTAACTGCTGCTTCTGAGGCTTCACTCTAACCTCTTCAAAGACTTCTAAAAATAAGGTAGGGACAACTATCCCTGATCTTTCATGGATTAGTTATTTCCTGGCATGTTCTCTTATAAACACAATCCAATTTCTCTGCGTGCTGCAGGAGATGAGTAGGAGCTGTGAGGGGTAAAGGCCCTACACTAGAGATGCCAGACTAAACACCCTAGATGCTCTTTATTTTGTGACATTTGAAACCAACTTTCCAACTGCTAATTGTGCCTTGTTTTGTAATTTGGTCAAGTGCCCTAGTGGTGCGATTATCTTTTACATTTCTGCTTCTGAATTTTGGATCCAAAACATTTGCATCTAAACGAAATGGCTGACAGTAGGGTTCTTTCTTTATCTTAATAAAATCTTTCTTTTGTGTTGTTAACAAAGATACACATAGGTGAACCAAGAATAGTTTATTTGATCTAGAAAACAAGTGACAAGTGCTGTGATTACTGAAGACGGCTTTTGTGACGAAGAAAAAATCCTCCTGCATGGTTTTACCTGCTCATTTGGAGGAAATGAAGGCCAAGTAGGAATAAATGAACACCTTTTTCAAACATATTTATTTTCCTAAATGTCTATACTTCAAATGATCTAATTTTAGGGGCAAAAGTCCTTACGGAAAATAATAATTTTGAAAGAAAAAAAAAAAGACCAAAACCCCCTTTAACCTCCCCAAGCCCCTGCTGCCTAAAGGTTTTTTCCTAGCTTTTCTTCTGGTCTGTCTCCAGCCTCTCAGCCACTCGGAGCCCCTTTCAGTTCTCACAGAGCCAACACTTGCACACTTTACCTGGTTTCCACAGAGACTGAGGGTGAAATGGTGGAAATATTTCAACCCTTTGGAAGTGAAGCTTGGTCCTCCAGCCAGAGAGACGGGGTTTGCCAAAGCCAAGAAGTTGTAGTCGAAAGTCCTGTCCTGACTGCTGACTGAGAAGGAGCAATCGTTGTAGCATAGAGAGCGGATCTGAGGGAGGGAAAGGGATTGGGTCGGCCGGCTGGTCCCACAGGGTCTTGGGAGGCTGCGGTGGAGAGTATGTTATTTTCCCCAGCCTGGTCCAGCCCAAATAGGATGAAAGAGGAGGAAGTAAGGTTTGGGAGTGGACATGAAAAGAAGTGCACCAGGGGCTAGTGGGATTTAGGTACATCTCGCCATTCAATTATTTGTACAGATATGATGTACAAACCCAAACCTCTTATTTTTCAGTAGGTGGTTTAGTCAAGTTCTAGAGCCTTGATGACAACAGGCACACATAGCATCCCTGTGCTTTGATTATAGTATCCTCTCACGCCACAAGGTAACCCTTCTTACTTTCAAGCAGAAGACAATGAGGTACTGAGAACAAGGGTGTCCAGGATAGCAGAAAAGACTCTACAAGCCCTGACCTCCCATTTAAAACTCACTGAGACCTGCTTCCCTCTTTCTCAGGTTCCTTCTAGGAAACCGATCCCCCAGAGTAGCTTGATTTTCCATAAGCCAGTTTCTTGCTCCAGATTAGGGCCCCTGCTCAGCAGCAGCCTTACATAGCTGTCATTCCTTCCCATGGCAGCAGAGGGAGCTCCAGGGGAAGAAACGTGATGGCAAAAGTCCAGGGTTCTCAAAAGAGGTTCCCAGGGGTCTGCAGAATTGTTGTACTTATTGCATAGCTGAACCAAGCATCGTTTACGGACTGTATAAATAATGGCTTACAAATGTATGTCAATGTTGTTGTCATGAGTAAAATACAAATTCATTTAAAAGCATTAAAAATACATAAGAGCTTTCAGTCAAATGTACTTTCTTGGATGCAGAAAGTCGTTGGGTCAACAACACTTATATTCCACTTTAGAAAGGGATCTTTATACCTGTAGGGGTAAGCAACCACTGGGATAGAAAACAGCAAAGCCAATTAACCATATGTCCCAGCAAAGGTTGGGTGATGTTCCCAAAGAAGAGTGGGCAAATACCCATGTCCAACCCATCAGGATGGATTGGACTAGGCTGAATTTGAGCCACACACCTCACTGTTTCTTCCCTTCAGGTTCTGCACAGATTCCAAATAGCTTTCTGGAACAGACGGTCCCAGATCTCCCTTACCCATCTCCTGAAGATGAGATCTGTCCATAACTGGAGGCCTGGACCTCGGAAGTCAACCTCTACAGCTAAGAACTCATCATCCACAGTCACAGCCTGGATGGGTGCTCTCCAGGACACTGAGCTGGGAGTGTGCTGGAGGAGTGCTTGATCATGAGACCCTCAAGAACCCCATCCAGGACCCCACACCCTCTGAGGAGATCCAACCAGAGGCACCAAGGTTAGGATGCATGGCAGATGCCTGGCACCTTATTGCTCTTGGTCCCCGGGCCACAGGGCATGCAGGCCTGGATGCCATAAGGCTGGTGGGCTTTCAGGATTGTGTTAGGGGGGCAGGAGTGGCAGTCTCCCGAGTCTCGATCGATGTAGTAGCCGGCAGGACAAGAGGTGCAGGAGGAGCCCATGTCAGAGGCTTCCAGGGCACAGGGATGGCAGTAGGAGGCTACCCCATCCATGACATTGGTGACATTGATGGAGTAGATTTTGGCAACATCACTGGTGTACTTCCTGCCCTGGAAAGAAGGAAACAAGAGGGCAGAGGCCTGAGACAGCCGCAACAATGGAGTTCTTTGGAAGTAACAAATACTTTTCAATCTTTTTCATCCTATGATCGTTGAGAAAAATCTTAGAAGCATTTTACTTTCTACTCATTTAACAGTAGCTCTTCATATGCCTTTTGTATCAGTTTAAAACAAGACTGAACCATTATAAATGATGCATAAGAACATTAAATGCCATGGGAGAAATATTCAGTATCTACTGTTACATGAAAAAAACAGGTCTTTTCCTTGTAAAAAATTAAAAAAATATATATATTTGCAGAGAAGTAAAGACTGAATGGGAGATACTCCAGATGTTAACTGGGTTATCTCTGGGTGGTAGAACTTTCGGTGATTTTATTTCTTCTTTGTACTTATTTGAATTTTTAAGTTTTCTGCAATGGACCTGTATTACTTCGAGTTAAGAAAATAAAATAAGAGTTATTATTATTCAAAACAATAGTGCTGCAACAGGATGAAATGGGTCTGGCACCACAGATATCCTCAGGGTAGGGACTGCTAAGAAGGGACAGGTTATTTACAGAGCTTAAGGTGTCATCTTCTCTGGGAATCACGTGGACAAGCTAGAGGGTTCTCTAAGGGCTGGATCAGGCAGTTCTCTGCTTGACACCTTAAGATCCTTGTAACCCTTAGATTCGGAACCTCACACTTACACTTAAGCTAATGCTAGGACTCCTCTTAGATTCAGAGGGCCTCTTCTAGAGGTCAGTCTTCTGAGGCAAAGGGAAGAACTTACCGTCTCATGTGAAGCGGTCCTCTGGAAGGCCCAGGTGAAGCTCATGGTGGCATTCTTCTCAATGATGTAGGTATAGGACTGCTTGCCTTTGGAACCTTTCCATGTCTCCACAGGAGTGTTGGCCCTAGAATTGATGCCCTGCACCCAGGACAGCCAAGTGAAAGGAGGCATGACAGCTGGCAGGGGAGAGAGTGCCCATACCACTGCCATCCCCAGGGGTGATCGTGGTTGGCCAGACCCTTGTAAAACTTAATTCCCGACAGTCAATCCAGACCCTTCCTCGGTGAAATCACTAGCAGCAGGGGTATCAGTTATGTTGACGCACCAATGAGGCAGTTGAGGCTGGCTCTCCCAATAGTCCCCGGAAGCCCCACAGCAGGCAAAGAAAGGAACTTACCACCATGAAGTAGAGCTCGCAGTTCACAGAGCAGTCTGTCTCAAAGACAAACGTGATCCTGGCCACCTCTTTATTCTCTGTGTCTGCCATCACAGACTGTGGAGGTCTGCGGGGGCAGAAATTAAGTCAGTTCCCAAAGGCCAGGCAATGCTTACTGAAGAGCCCCAGCAGGAGTGAAGGGGCTGCTGGGGGACAGGATTATGTTCTGAGTATGTTGGAAAGAGCATGGATTCAGTCCAAATTTCTGCCCTTGCTATGTGACCTTGACCTACACGCTTCTCAGCTGTAAAGTAGAGATGGTAATACCTTTACTATCTACCTCCTATCGTGGTGGCAGAAGCCAAAAGCGTAATACAAGTGAAAGTGCTTTGTAAAATGCTATATGCGAAGGACTTCAGAATGTTCAGCAGGATTGATTGTATAGATCCAGAAAGAGACAGCATAATACTGTGTGATGGTAGCACTGTATTGTAAGTACTGAACAAAGATGTCTGTGAGTAAAGCTGAAAGTGGTGGGATAGGGGAATGTATGACACTGTGAAAGAAGGGAGCCGACAGTCTCTGTGTTCATGCAAAAGAAGTTTTATTATATTCATTCCTACAGGCTTTTATAGCATATAAGGAAGTCTCCTACGTGACTGTTTTCAGGTATTTCGGGGAGGGTGCATTTTTTCTAAAGCCATAAGGTGTGACTGAATGTCTTTGATCTCAAGGGACAATGTCTTTGGGGCTAGATGGGAGACAGCAGGAGCAGGAGACAGGAGCGCGGAAGGAGCCCGGCAACTCTACCCTTATCTAAATTGCTGCCTGCCTTCAGGCATGCAAAGCTTTGGCCTTCTCCCAGCCTGGTGCCTGCCTTCAGGCTTCCAATGCTTGGGAGCGGCCTCCCTGTATAACTTATCAAGTCAGGGAACCTTCTGTGTCTCCACATGACACCACAAGTAAAGATAGATGATAAAGACTGGGACTTTATTTATCATAATTTGGCAAAAACTGGAGTGGCCAATGACTGTTAGTAAATATACAAATATAAAAATGTTGTTATATGTGGGAAAGCAAATGAATGTCAGCCATGCAGAGTGTTTAAAAAGGGATGGTATTTGGGAAAAAACATAGTCAAAGGAAACTGGAGTCTATTATCAACAGTAACATCGTAATATGCTTCCATTAAATGTAACAAAGGCAATATACCAAAGTTAAATGTGTATGACATGGGGACATAAGGGAGGGATATGGGAAAAAAATGCTATATGACCTCTAGACCCAGAGTGTGGTCCTTGGACCAGCAGCCTCAGCATTACTGGGAGCTAATTAGAAATGCAGAACCTCAGGCCCCTTCCAGACCTCCTGAATCAGAGCTTGCTTTTTAACACAATTCCCACGTGATTCATAAGCACATTAAAGTCTGAGACGCACCATTATCATAGGATGTAAACTGTCTACTTTTACATAGAATCTCACTCTCCAGGACTATGGGCCCTGTACTTGATTTGAATGAACAGAAATTTCAACTTGTAATCTCTTCAGCAAAGTTCTCGGGCAGATCCTACTTTGGGACAGAGAGAGCCAAGAAGTGGAGCAGGAGAGGCAATTCCTATGGTAATCAGACTTGCAAATTGAAAAGTATTTTTTGGGATATTAAAAAAAATGCCTAAAAAGTCTGCTCATCTTGCAAAAATGGGATATATCTCATCAGCTCTAGGTAATGTGGGTTAAGGGAAGGGAAACTAATACCTTTTGAGCAACCACAGGAGCTGAGCACTGGGCCAGGAATGGAAAGGTGGGAGCTCGAAGGAGGGAATGGAGGAGTCACGCTGGCAATAAGGAAGCCCAGTCGGTGGTTCCCCCTCATCTTGAAAGCACAGTGGGCAGGAAGTTCACTTTGGCTTTGGAGATCCACTTGTGGCTTTTCTTTTGGCTTTAGCCATTTGCCTGGATTCTGAGAATGTCCATTTCCCAGCTCCTCTCTACAGAGCTGTGCTAGCCAATGGGCTGGAAGAATCACCTCAGCATGAGTAGTCTGAAATCACAGACTGTCTACCCCTCATTTTACAGATGAGGAGCCTGAGCATATAGAGGCAAAGTGACCTTCCCAAACTCAAAAAGTTAGTAAGTGGCAAAGTTAAGTGCCCTGGCTTCCAGGTCAGTGCTCTTTCACATACCACACTGCCTGTAGTTTCTTTGTTTTCATTTTCGTTGTCTGTTTTTTTTTTAAGACAAAACAATTGCTTGTTGTCCTAGAACTTTCTGGGATATGGAAAAAAATATGATAATAGGACAATCTCTCCCAATCTTCTTGCTCCAAATAAAAACTGTCTATGGGTACTTTTAACCCCATTTTTAAAAGTTTTATCTTGTCTGATGCTGAGAGGAGAAAGAATTCAGGTAGCATGTGGCCAACAGATGTGGGAAGCTAGGTGGAACGAGAGCGCAGGAAGTAAATCGGATCGGCAGCAACTAAGAAGCCATTTCAGGTTTTAGGATTTAGCTTTGTTGAACCATTTCTTGTGCTCTCTTCTGTTCTGAACTGATACTTTAAAATAAAATGAAAGTTAACTCCAGAAGCCCTCTCTCTGTAACAGTCAAGTACCAACCATTTTACAATTTGGCTGTGGCCAAGTTGACTGGGGTTTCCCCTATTCCTCACCTGAATCCTGGTAAAACCAGGGTGAGAATCATGAAGTCATTGTCTGAGGCTCCCACTGTTGTATAAACGTGGTCACCAGCCACCTCCCAGCCTGGAAAAGGAGAGGGGAGAGTTACCACCTCTGTGCCTATTTGGTGCAAGGAAGATGTGCATCCAAATGATTCTCAGGAATATAGAGATGGTATCACCCTTTGAGGGGTCCAGAACCCAAGTCATGTTACTTATTCCTGCTGCTTTGGTTGAAGGCTTTGAAGCTCTCATAGGAAGACCTTTGGAGTGTGTGCACAAAATTTCTAGTCCTATTGCTTGGAAACTAAGGTTTGACAGGATATCTGTGCATGAGGGATGGAATTTTCAAGGGAATGCATGACATGGTTAGCTTGTTTTTCTCAGGCATCACTATTACAAAGAAATATGAAGTTGTGAGGTTGGAGGAGCCATTGAGGGTGCCCAGGTAGCTAACAGTACATGATGATGGGAGGGGCTATTACCTGCCATGCCCTTGTACTCAAAGGTGATCCCATTGAGAACGGTTGTTTCCATGTTTGTAGGCAGCGTGTTCCACCATTTGTATTCAAATCCCAGAGCTGGTTCAGTCCCAGCGGGGCAGTGGGCACAATCTGGGGGAACCACAAGAACCATGCATTCAGCAAAAAGGCTGCAGCCACCCTGACTGCAGCTGCTGCCATATGGTACAGTGGCACCAGTTGTGGGCAGCCAAACAAGGAGGGTGCTGAGCACGCTGTACACTGCAATAGCAAGTTCACTCAAAAACATTCTGACAATGTATTTAAAGGACTCAAGATGTAAACACTGACCCTGCATTCCAATATTCCAACCATCCTATTTGGCCACCCAAATTTTCATTTCAAAACGTAAATGCATCTTTTAGCCTGCTACAGGTAATTCATATTATCTGTCCCAATATTATTATTAAATGTATTCACATTAATAGGTACACAAATCCCCCAATTCCTTTTTGCAGCATGGCTTACAGGTCCTAATTGTGTCAAGCTGACCATCCCAGGCTGGGATGCTTCTAGTTAGCGTCTCTGCCACAAGCCAGAATCCTCTGTTGTGAGGACTGGGTCCCTTTGGGCCTGAGTCAATGGTCACAGTTGGGAAGAGGAGGAAGGCAGGCGGTTCTCAAGTCTGACTCTGATTTACACGTGAGCCAGTCCCTGACCTCTCTTCTCTTGAACTTAGTCCTCAGAGGTTGCCTGGTCCTTATTGCCTGCCTTGGAAGGGCTGAGTCTGTGCTCAGCTGGCCACTCTGAGTGCCCACGTGGCCCACCCACGTGGATGAACAGGGCAGGTGAGGGGGTTACCGGAGCCATTGGAGTAAGAGCCATAGGGGCAGGGCTCGCAGGTGCTGCTGTTGGTTTTGAAGAAGCCTGGGTTGCAGGGTGGGCAGTGGGTCTTCACACCAGAGGCGGGCAGATTCACCGCCCCCTCAAGATCCTCGCTGCAGATTTTCGGCTCCGCCCATTTGTACATGAGCTGTGTCTGAGGAAAGGAATTAAGCATGGTTCAAATAGCATGGGATTTAGCACACAGTTAGAAACCATCTAACTTGAAGATATGTATGTGGGGTGGGGGGGAGTGGGGAGCGTGGGGGGTGGTTCTGGACTAGCATGAGAGCTCTGCCAGGGCAGGGAATTTTGTTTGGGTCACTGATACATCCTAGACATGAGCTTGAAGGTAAGCTCATGAGGGCAGGGGCCATGTAGCATTCATCCCTGAGTCCTCAAGTCTGGCACATAGATGTATTAGGCTTTCTATAAAAGTTTTCTGAATAAATGAAAGAGCAGAGAATGCAATACTTGAAAGACAAATTGAAACATCTCAGCCGCCCCCTCTTTCCTCAGTAGTTATGTAAGACACTGATATATCCTAGACACTGGGCACATTGTCGTGATCAGTAAATATCTGTTAAGCAAATGTTGGCCATGAAGAGGGATATACCTAATGATGACTTATGTGACAGAGGTAATGGAGGAACTAGTTGTCTCCAGAGACAGTTCTGATTCCAATGTCAAATCTTGTTATTACTAAGGTCATGGAGAAAAGCAGCTGGTGAAAATCCCAGAACACAAAAAAAGCATGGAGTGGAGGTGTCTTACATAACTACTGAGGAAAGAGGGGGCGGCTGAGATGTTTCAATTTGTCTTTCAAGTATTGCATTCTCTGCTCTTTCATTTATTCAGAAAACTTTTATAGAAAGCCTAATACATCTATGTGCCAGACTTGAGGACTCAGGGATGAATGCTTTGCCCCTGCCCTCATGAGCTTGCCCTTGAACAAAGACAACCATCACATAAACAACCACGTGGGACTATGTTATCTGGGAGTGTGGTGCATGAGTTACAGTCAGAAGGCAAGAAAGGCCATGGATCTGTCACTCACTAGGGCCATCCCTACCCCTCATGGAAGGAGCAGGTGCAGAAGAGATGACAAGTAGGGGGCCCTGATGAGTCAGGGGTGAGGTTAGGCAGCTCCAAATTTCCTGAGTTGCTCTTGGATCAAGCCAGAGACAAAAAGGTGCTCTTATGGATGACAGGGAGCAAAAGTTATCTGTGTAGCATATCCTAAATGTGAAAAGATGGAAGAATAATGCACCTACTCATTTCATTCAGCATAAGAAATGATGAGATCTTAACGAGTGGTGGCCCTTGGCCCATGCTGCCTTCATTGATGGTGAACCCTGGCTCCCCTTCTGCCTGCTCTTCCCCCTCTGAAGAGGAGCCCATGGCCACAGCCCCAGGCTTGCACTGCAACCATACCCCAGCCCACCATCTCCTGTGAGTCTCCCGGACAAGGAGCATCAGCAGCGCGGGGGGACTGACAGGGGCTGTCCCTTGGAGCAGTACATTCTGCAGCCCCAATGGATGGGCCATCCTGGTCCCTGAGAAACCACGGAGGCCCAGCAAAGGTCACATGAGAGGACAAGGGCAATCATAGGAGCCAGCCTGAGGTGTGTCCCTTGATTTTTGCATATACAGTTTAGAAGACAGACAAACTGAAATCACGATACTGAGCAGAATCCATGCGGGTCTGAGGCACAAAGCACGAAACTTCATGTCTACTTCCTAAATGTCCGTGCCTCACTCTCCTCCCCCTGGGCCATGCTGTGACAGTGCTGCAAGGTGGGACGACTGACTGGGGCCTGACACAGCATCTAAAGGCTACAGTGTGGTCAGGTGAGGGCGGACACCCAGGCACCCAGACTCCCAGGCAGCCGAAGCGAATGACAGACCCTGAAGGCCTCAGGCCGAGCCCAGGAGAGGAGAGAGTGGGGCCGAAGGAAGCAAAGACAGTGTGTTCAGCCACAGGTGATGGGGGGAGAAGAGGAGCAGGATTAATTGCCCTCATTTTATTAATAAGTCAACTGAAGCCAAGAAAATGAAAATAATTTTTAATAAGGTTATATAGGACACCAGAGCTATAGAACTGAGTCTGAGGTGCAAACGACAAGATACATAGCCAGTCTCTCCTGGCTGCCCGGGAAGGGGAAGGAGCAGAGATGACTATGGAAAATAATCGCGGTTATGGACCAGACTTTATCCCACATTAAATTAGCAAAGGGAGACTCCAGCCAGCCATTCAGCAAACACGTATGCATCCTAATGGCCAAACATCATGTTTAGTGCTGAATGCAGATTTCCCGACTCCTAATTCTAACTCCCTAGAGAGGATGAACTTAAGTCAGTTCATCCAAAATGTCCAGGGGAACACAGATTCTTCCACTTGCTCCATGGAACACATCCCCACTCCCTCCAACTGCCTGGAAAGCTGCATGACTCCTCCCTCCCTCATCACCACTCAGGCTTCCCATCAAATGTCACCTCCTCAAGAGGCTATCCCTGCCCTATCTACAATAGCATCCCCACCCTCTGTCATCCTCTATTCCTTAATCCTGTTTTGTTTTTTGATTCCTGGCACTTAATCCTTATCTGTTGTCTCGGCTCCACTCCCTTCCCACCAAGAATTAAGCTCCATAAGAGCTAGACAATCCCTGGGTTTGGTTAGCTGGTGTGTACTTAGTGCTTGGCCCAGTGCCTGGCAAATAGTATAACCGCTGACTACAGCAGTTCTATTTGTAATTGTCATTGCTATTTTAGCTTATTTCCATTCCTTTACCTGTTACAGTAGTTATCTTATGTTAATTGAGCGATTTCCAGCACTGCTGTAACCAAATGCTTACCTTTCTTCCCAGCCCTAATTTCCAGCCCATTTGTTCTTACCCCAGCTAGCTGTTAATCAGTTTTCATGGGCTTCTTAGCCCTGGCTTGCACACTTCCTATTAACTGCATCTGAAACATTAAATAACACCTCTATTTCCAACTCCTTTTGTTTGAATCTCATAAAAACCCTTTAGAACTTGGGGAGACAGATTTGAAATTTAACTATCTCCTCGTGTGGCTGCCTTGCAATATACTTTCTTCCCTTGAAATCCTGATGTCATAGTATTGCTTTCTATGCATACCCAGGCAAAGAGCCCTTGCTCCGTAACAATAGCAGGTGCTCAATAAATGTTTGCCAACTGACCAACTGATGAAATGAACAACTGACTACCTTCCATGGCCCCTCCATCCTGGGCAGGCGCAGCTCCTCTTCCAGGCTCTGATGTGTGCTACACATCCCTCCCTCATGCCCTTGACCAACTTGTGACTGTCTAATTGCACCCACCTTTCTCCTCTCTCTACCCGCCCCTCACCAAGACTGTAAGTTCCCTGAGGGCAGGAGCCTGTCTTACTCCTGGCACATTAGCTGGCACTCAAAAAATGCTTGTTGACCTAATGACAATTCAGACTACACAGGAGAGTCTTTCACTGAGGCAGGAAGCCTGGAGGGAGAGAGAAACAGCAGAGACTGAACAAGTCAGGCCACTCTCCAGTGAGCAGGAAGTGGGAATCAATTCCACTTAGCAGCCCACAAAAGCTGTGCTAAGGGGATAAGTCTGATGAGCTCCATAAGGAAATAAGGAAGTGTGCATGGACAGGCAGTCATTGCCCAGAGGGGCTAAGCAAATGGAAGAAACCAAGCAAAGAAAATGAAACGGTTTTTGAAACAGAGCATATGTGAATAAGCAATGAAACCAATGTGGCATAAGTGAGGGAAAGTATGACCTGAAAGTGAGGAAGGCCACCTCATTTTGCCTCTGAGCTAGCCCTGGAGTCACTGCGGGGGCATTTTATTTGGTGCTGTCTTTACTGATTGCTGGGAGTCCAAAAGGTACTAAGTACAAGGTGGGAGGAGGAAATGGGAGACAGTGTCTATCCAGGGCAAAGACCATGCTACCCACCTCTCCGTTGGCATCACAGGCTGTGTGTGTGTAGAAATAATCTTTGTCTGTGCAAGCTGGACGCACTTTGCAGGAGGAGGATCCTTTTCCTAAATTGTAAAAGTAAAGAAAAAAATATTTGAAGTCAAGCAGAATTCTTGGCCACTTGCCCCTGGAGTATATCACCACCCAGATATTATTGAAAATAGAAAATCCTGTGCACTCACACTTCCCTTTGCCATTTAATGGTGTCTTGAGCTCCATTTCCAGCCCTAAAGCCCTGCCCATTATCCCTTTGCCTTTTCTAGGTGCCGATAAGAGACCACTAACACTGCTCTGAGAGGCAGGGTGTGCAGAAGTGGACTGGCGAAAGGACTGGCCTTGAAGTAAGGAGGAGATGTGGCTGGAAAGAGCATTTGCAAGTTCACCACCACCAGAGATCCCTGGAAAATGCCATCTTTCAGGTGCTTTGGAAATCCTGACTGAAAGTGTGGTTTCTCTCCTCCTGAAGAGTTGAACGTTGGGGCATTGCATTTATAATCTTATTTCAATCTTTGCTCTGAATTTTCTCTTAATACATGCCTGGAATGGGCCCCCCTTACATTTGAAATTTCCCCTTCTCCAGGCAATCATCCTAGACAAATAAGTTGATAATTTCCTCCAACTCACTTAGGACATAAGTCTCTTTCCACTTTCTCCAACCCAAATGCATCTTCACTAAATTTAACCCTTGACATGTACCTGAAAAAGGTTATTAACAGTTTTATTCTACTCTCTGTATGTTCTCCTTATGTCAGTGTTAGTTCTGCTTTAACCCTTTGAGCCCCTAGATAGCAGGGACATTTTCAATGCACAACTCTTAAAGGAAAGGTTTGCACCCCTTTTTTGAATTAAAACCCTTTTTGAGAATTAAAAAAAAAAAAAAAAGAACTGCTTCCTCTATTCAGAAAATTCATGCAAATAAAATTTAAAACTTTTCCATGGAATTTACTTATCCTAGAATAAAGACCATGGCTTTATAGAGTGCACAGAATATGCTGCCACTACTGTTTCTAATATTATTTCTGCATCACTGGCAGATAAGCATTTAATAATGGTGAGACCTACTCTCTACATATATTACCTGCCAGGCAGTATGGTATAATGGAATTAAATTTTAAATCAGATGGATCTGGTTTGGAATCCCACTTTATCATGTAGGAGCTGTGCCACTTTAGGTAAGTTACTTAAGCTCTCTGAGCCCTGGCCCTCTCATCTGTAGAGCAGGAGCAGTAATACCTCCTTGTTGGAGCCAGCACATACCTGGCACATTGAAGGCAGATACTCACTAAATGGTGGTGACTATTATTACCTATGTCTGTGGGACTTATTTGAGAACTGCTATGAAAGATTTAATAAAGATTAAGAGTCTCCTTCTCTCCTTTCCAGTTAAGTGCTTATTTCTCAACTGATCCCTTTGTCTCTCCAAGGCCCCAGATGAGTTCCCAGATCAGAGAAACTTCTAATTACAGCTTTTGGGGGAGTTCCCTCAACAGCACATTTCCACACCTCTTCAGTACCCATCTTATCAGCCTGGGCAAGAGAATGGCTGAGAAACAGCTGGGGTCTTCTCAGCTCATTTACTTGGTATACAGGCAGAAGGCTCAATTCAGCATACAGGGATCTGGGGGACTCCTGCTTTTGACCAATTTGGCCAGGAGCAATTTGGGGAAGAGATGCTGAAAATGCACCGACTCCCAGGATCTTGTATATTTGATCTAGCGACCTACAAGCTGCATGTTTAAAAAAAAAAAATGCATTCCACAGAAGGACCTTTTTCTGCTTATCAAATATTTGTTCAACGTGACATCCCAGCTCTCGGTTTCAGCAAAAATGGTCCAGCTGTTTACACACTGACAACTATTAAGGTGGATTTAATAAATAATTAACCCAAATGCTTAGACAGACCTCACTTTCCCAGCTCAGGTTTCATGGAGGGAATAAGTTGGGTAGTCAGGTTTGAAGGATTGGCCTGGATGTTTGGTGAGGGAGTAAAAGAGTATGATTAGCTCTGGGCAAAACTGTAAGAAGAGCAAGTTTATCTTGGGGGGCCCTTCCGCAACTGCTCTTTATGTACCTTTCTCCTCTTGTCATTATCTACAACCACTCCAGAAGTACAATGTTCTCATTCTGATCCATTTTATCAAAGGAAAACTTTTCCCTTGAGGATTTAAGCACCTGAGGAATACAAGGTCCTGCTCAGATACCAGCTCAGACCCAGGGCAAATGCCTTAACCTCGCTGAGCCCGTGTTTATTCATTTGTAAATGAGGAAGTCACTCCTGCACTGCGCTATGCATAGCAAATGAGATAGTGTTTTATTAATTGTAAAGCCCTATTAAAGGGATTTATTACCCATAGCAAAGGTCTTTTCATATCAAGAGGACTTTAGGACAGGCCTTGATGCAAATTAAGTAATAAAGTCAGTGCTTTAATAGAGCATGCCAGGCCCTGCTCTAAACCCTGTGTTAATCCATCAGTCTTCACAATAAAACTATGAGGTAGATACTATTATTGTCATTTCCCTTTAAAAGATGAGGAAACCGAGGCACAGACAAGTAACTTGCCCAAGGTGGCAGCAGGGACTGAACTCCAAGAATTTAGTTTTGGAATTTGTGCTCTCCACATTCATGCCATTCTATCTCTTTAGGAAATAAATCTCCAATATTAAACTTAACACAAAGGAATTAATCTTAAGGATGAAATTTTGGGTATCAGTGAGAGAAAGATTTTTCATCAAGCCGTTGTCATTAACAAAGCTCTCCCGTCTCCATCTCTATTAGTCCTGCCTTCACTCAGGCCTTTGACATCAGCAACAGGCAGCAAACCTCCCACCGTAGCCTCTGCCTCCAGCCATTCCCCTCCTCGTCCATTCTCCCCACGGCAGCCAGAGTGGTTTTTCAAAACCACAAGCCAGATCATGTCAATCCTCAGTATACAATTTTTTAACGGCTTTTGCTCATAGGATCGAATCCCAATTTTTTAGCAATGGCACGGCAAGGCCTCTGTGTAAACTGTTCCCTGCCCACCTGTTAGCCGTGGATGCTACTTCTCTCCAGCCATGCTGAATGACTCACAGTCCCCTAAGCCTCTGGCCTTTCCTCACACTGCTCTCCCAAACATCCTGCCTCTGTTAAATCACCAACTCATTTTTTTTCAAGACTCATTTCATCTTTCAAGATCACAGCCAGTGAAGCCTTTCCTTCCTTCCCAGAGAGAATCAGTCACTTCCCTTTTTTGCTTTCACTGCATGCCACATGCAATGCTCCTATCCCGGGAACCCCTGCACTACTGAGAGTTGCTGCAGGCAGGTGTTCATATAGCCACATTTCCTGTTTTAGACATAAGCTGGAGGGCAGGCACCGGAGCTGATTCAGCTAAGCAAGTACTTAGAATACATTTGCTGAATGGATGACTAAATCGTCACACTGTTTTCTGTCACTCCCTTCCCACACATTGCATTATAGGCTCTCTTCAGACTCTCTTTGGGTTTTCCCAGCCTCCTCCTGACCCTGTATTCTGGAAGACTCAAGTCCCAAAGAAATGTGACTCTCTTTGTTCTCCAACCTGGCGAGGTGGTCAACAAGCTGACCGTGTTCTTGAGTAAAATCTTACTTCCCGGTCAAGGGGGCAGATTGAGAAATTAGTGGTGGAAGGAGAATAGACTCAAAGAATTTGTGCTCCCAACCAACGCTTTCATAATGGCTCCCTGGATAAAAATCAGTCTGCAGAG
Source organism: Choloepus didactylus (assembly GCF_015220235.1). Lineage (NCBI taxonomy): Eukaryota > Metazoa > Chordata > Mammalia > Pilosa > Megalonychidae > Choloepus > Choloepus didactylus. The sequence goes on from NC_051308.1 coordinate 131,799,572, forward strand.
ATTTGACCAAAACATTTGTAGGCACTTTTTCTAGAACTACCTTGCCATTCAAACCCTTCCAAAACTGGTGGGCTGGAGAGGGAGCCAGAGACTTAGACTAACAAAGGTTGCCATTGATGGAGGCAGACTGAGAAGAGGAATAAGAAATTCAAGTGGAAAAACAGGAATTCAGACTTAAAGACAGAAACTTCCCCCAAGATCTAACCATTCCTGCTCTTGCTGAAAACTGTACTCATTTGGCAAGATTCATGTAGGTAAATATTGTTTTAGCAATAGCATGGACATAAGCAGTTCACAAAATCAATAGCTGAGCAAACACATACTATAACACCTGTGAGAACTGTGGCTGTGTCTGGGTAGGGATATGGGGGTCTGCTGGATTGAGGGTCTTGGAAATTTCTGGGAGTATGTATTGGGTTTGTTTATGGCTCTGTAAAAGAAAGGATAATAGAACAGTTACATATTTGCAGGGAGGAGAAGGGACTCTTTTTCTCTCCCTACCTGTCTTGGAGATTGGCCTCTGCACCAACCACTGGACTGCCTGAGCAGAGGACCCTTTGGGGGCACTGCCCATCCATTGCCGGAGCCCTGATGGGCCCTGAAGCCTCAATGACCAAGTCCTGTTTCTCAGATTGGTAGGCCTTAAGAATCCATCAGAGCCCATGACCTAGGCTGCTTCCAGTTTCCCCTTCCCTTTCCTTTAGCACAGTGATTTTCAAACAGTATTCCAAGGAACCCCAGATTCCCTGAAAATGCATACTTTGAATTCCATGGATGCTTAGGTGGATAAAAAATTGTAATTGCCATCTTTAGCCATTGATCTCATAATGTTTGTGCTCATCAATTCAGACTCATGGTTGTTACAATTTAATTTTTTATAATAATTGCGTATAAATATAAATTCAGTTATAAATACAAATGAATGTATAAAATAAATTCATACCTCCCTTATCTACTGTATCTGTTGTTTATCATTATAATCTTATGTGAGGTTTCTTTTTTTTTGTTAAGCAGAGATTTCACTGCTTAAAAAAAAATTTGCAACCCTTTCCTTAGTTTTCCTAATCCCATTAACTTTGGGCTGCTTTTTCTTTTTTTTCCATGGCACTGTGGCACTTTTTACTGTCTAGCATACTGTATAATTTTTTATGTATTTATTATTTATTTATTATAGTTATTGTTTACTGTTTATCTCCCCCTCCACTGCAATGTAAACTCCATGAAGACAGAGTCCCTTGTGTGTTTTGTTTACTAACATATCCCAAGTACCTAGAATAGGACCTGGCACATTGTAGGTAGGTGCCCAATAAATAATTATTGACTGATTTCCTTTTTATTTACAGAGCGGTTGGTGGAGGTGTGGATTGACAAGAATCTTCTAGGGTCCAGAAAGGAAGAGTTCAAGAACGACCATCTTCAGTCTGACCAGAAGAATGACTCTACTCCCTGGCTTCTCCCTGTGTGTTTGTCGGTACCCCCTGGTCAAACTCTTCCCACCTTCAGAAACATCACCTGAGTATTTGTCAGGGTCACACTGGTGGCAAGAAGTTTCTCCCTTATTTGAGTAAGAGTTCGCTGGGCAAATTTTGCAGGAAGCGGAGCCCTGTGTGTCCGCAAACGTTCCGGGTTTGCAGGGGAAGCATTCCGAAGTGTAGGCCACCCCTAGGGAGGAAGAACAACAAAGGAAAACAGGGTTTGAGCCCAGAGCTTGAGCCCCCTGGGGACTGACCCACCCTCCCCTCAAAGTCAAGAGGCCAGGAAGTCAGTGACAGGCCCCAGGTCCAACCCCACTCTCTGTACCTGTTATGGCGATGTTCCTCACCAGCACAGGCTTGGGAACTTTGGACCACACTGAGAAGGCTGTGGTTCTCCAATAAAGGACATTATTGCCTCGATTTAGGTCGACCTAAAGACCATAACTGAGGAGTTAGTTCAGCAGCAGGGACAGATAGCGCTGGTTCATCGGACTAGACTCCTGTTGGGACCCGTCCTCTTACAGCAGGCAGGGCAGTGCCTACTCCTTTTCCCCCCTCAGCTTCCTCAGCTCTGCCTTCCTCTGTCCTTCGAAGACTCCTCTTACAACCCTCCCACCCCGTCTCCCACTGCTCCCTAAGCACATACACCACGAGCATTTCTTATGGCGAAACCAACTAGGGGACCTGGAGGTGCTGACTGCAGGGTGAAGGGCATTCTGTACCCTCCTCTGGCACTATTCACCCATCCTCTCTGTCTAGGAGGCCTGGCCCTTAAAGCTGGAAAGTTTGAGGTCAAGCCATAGGAGCAAAGACTCAGCCCACACCCATATTCCGCCATTTCCAGGAAAGACACTACAGCATCAAGTCCTGTCAGACCCTGTCCTCTAGGGACAGAGGGATGGAAGCCCAGACTGGGAGGGAGCAGTCTTTGGAGGAAATGCCCTTGGTCCCCTTTCTGGGGTCCCCAGGTAGAAGGCTGGTAAGATACTCACACTGTGGAATTCCCATCCTTTCTCTGTGGTTTTCATCCATCTGGAGTCATCTACATTGGGCTGGCACTGGTCGTTCTGAACCTGGGGCAAGCAGGAGCTCGGGATCAGAGTCTCAGCCTTCTAAGGGAACAAGTTCCTTACCCCATGCTGCTCCAGCCCTCCAGAAGGCCCTTCTTATGGGAGAAGAGCTGCCAATTTCCTTTCGGGACCCAGTTCAGAACACATGAGTCTTGAAGTAGGACTGGCACTAATGGCACACACAAAATGTCTGTGCAATGACACACACACACAAATATAATAATAATGTGTAACTCAGAAGTCATTGACACGTTGTTTTCATATCAAGCAGGGAAAAAGACCTAGAAATCTCACTGACTTTATTCTTCCCCCTCAAAGTCCTTCAACTTCTGCCTCTTCCTCCTGCTCCTTGCAGCCTCAGCTCATTTTGCCCGCAGTTTTCTCCAGGGAGAAAACAATTGTGGAGATTTCCCAAGCTGGACTGCACTTGTGATTCCTGCAAATGAGTCTAAGCCTTGGAGAGCCTCAACATCCTACCCTCCCCCTTGGCTAGGGGCTTACGAAAAACTCAAAGATGATAGCGGTGTCTGGGTAGTAGTATTCGAAGTTAACGGTGCCGGACTGCTTCAGGTTGACGGCGTACATCAGTATGGCCGTGCATTCGTCTGTGTTGGAGGCGATGTAGTCACCCCGGGGGACCCACGTGGACCTGTGAGGGAATAGGAGCCAAGGTCACTGGCGAGGGCACCGCCTGCTGCATGGCTTTTTATGAAGTGCAGATCTCAAGTTCTGCTAGGTCTCTGGGGAAATGCAAACTTGTGAGTCACAAACCAAAGCTTGGACCTGAAAATTCTCAGTGAAGAATGACAAAAAAAAAAAAAAAAAAAAAAAAAGCTCTGAGGCAAGTCAGGGAGCCTGGGATTCTGTCAACAAGATGAATATCCACCCCCATGTTATGCAGAACTACCCAGAAGATAGATGGCAGGTGAGGTAGGGGGAGGGGGTAACACGTTTTGGTTGTTTACTTTCTCCCAGGTATTAAACTACATGTTTTATACTCACGATTTCTTTTAGTCACTAAGAGAAGGTGTTATTTATTTCCATTTAACAGATGATGAAACCGGGGCTTGGAGAGTACCGTGCCCAACATCGCCCTGCAGGCAGTAAGTGGCAGAGCTGGGATTCAGACCCAGGCCTGCCCATCTCCAAAGCTGTCAAACACAGTCAACAGACACAGCTGTTTTTCAGAACTCGGAGGGCCAGTCTAGTCCAGCCTGTTTTTTTGGAAATGTTCACTTTTAAGATGCTACAGGTAACTAGTCTTTATGAGAAGGGAGAAGGCCAGAGAAACCCACGGACAATCAATCCAGTTATGTCGAGTCTACCTCCTAAATGTCTCTCAGATCTGCCTAATGTGCCCAACACCCCACGCCAGCCCCAGTCATCTCCACAGGAGCTTCCTAACTTTTCTTTCTCCTTCCTGTCCTGCCCCCTCCAATCCCATAGTGACTGGAGAGATCCTCCAGAACAAAAATCTGACCACATCACTCCCCTGCTTAAAACCCCTGTCTCACCCCGTTGCCCTTAGGAGAGAGTCTAAACTCCTCACCATACAGAATTTCTTCCAATTTCTCTGTCAAACTTTCTCTCGCCACTCCCCAGGCCTTTCCACATGCTGTTTCCTCTTCCCAGATCAAACTTCCTCCTCCCAGAACAAACTTTCCTCCTCCCTCCCTCGGTTCAATTCCTTCTCATGTCTTAGACTAAAAATCAGTTCCTCTAGGAATTCCTCCTTCACACCCTTATCTATCTCTGCTATGTGTGCCCATAGCTCTCTCTGTTTCCCTTATCCCATAGCTGTAAGCTCAAGTTATTTTATTTATTTATAAATATGTAATGAGATATTTAAGACATATACAAAGAGATAATGAACATGCATCTACCCACCATCTTGCTTATTTAAGAAATGCAATATAGCTGAGCCTCTGTGTACCCTTGCTAATCTCATCCCCGTTCCTATCATGCACTCTCATCCCCATCGCCAAGTAACCACTTTCCTGAATTTGGTGCTTATCATCCCCATGCACTTCTCTATCCTTTACTGATTATGTCTGTATCTCTAAACAGTATACTAGATGATGGTGTTTTGCCTGTTTTAAAATTATACATAAATGGTATATTTATGTATTCTACAACCTGTTTTTGGTTTAGTTTTGTTTTTGTTCAATATAATGATAGTGAGAACCATCCATATTCAGCCACTACTTCTTTCACTTTTACTACTGTATGATATTCCTTTGCATGGCTCTACCATATTTATTTATGCATTACTTGTTAACAGACATTTAGAGTGCTTCCAGGTGTTTTTTGCTATTGTGCACACTCTGCTATGAATATTCTCATTCCTGTCTCTTTGTACATATATCTGAGTGGAATGCCTGGGAATGGAACTGCTGGGTCAGAGGGTATGTGAATCTCTAACTTTCCCAGCTACTGCCACACTGTTCTCCAAAGTGGCAGTCCCAATTCACACCCCACTTGCAAGGGAAGAGAGTTGCTATTTCTTCACATCCTGGCCAAACTTGGGACTGTCAGATCCTTAAAACCATTGTACATATGATGTGATATGAGATAGTGTCTCATTGTGCTTTTAATCTTATTTCTCTGATTCCTAGTGAGCTGAGCATCTTTTCTTTGTTTATTTGCAATTTGGGTTTCCTCTTCTGATCATACTTTAATTCTTATTTAATTGCCTGTCTTCTTGGCCGGCCTGGAGGTGCTGTGAGAGCAGAGACTACCCTTCTCTTGCTCACTGTTGTATCCCCAGTACCAAGCACAGAGCCTGGCACATTGGAAGGAATCGAGAGATTGATCAGATCAGTGTAAGAAATGGGTGATCAAAGACAAACCCACTATTTCACTGTTCCGCCTGAGAGCAGCCCAGGTCTCCAATAACTCAATAATGGCCAGCTAAGGGAACCTCAAATTAACCCACAGGTTTCCCCTGTGTTTGCCAGTGTTATTCCCCAAATGGGAACATATCCAAAATACCTAAGCTGAGCTCATCCAAAATATCTCAGTCAGCCCTAATGGTATTGATTTCTCCTTTTTGAAAGAGACAACACGCAATGCTGATGTGCTACCTGGCATCAGCTCTAAATAACTCTTGGAGTTTGATGAATTATTTAAAGGATTCCATAAGTGGGTTACATTTGAAAAATGCACCACAATTCTGATTTTTGCCAGAGTTGTCCCTGGTGAAGATTATTTCATGTCCAGTCATAACAATGAGCTTTGATCTCTAGTAGCAGGCATTGTTCCAAAATTGTAAATGAATCACCTCATTTAATCCTCACCAGAGGAGGATACTATTTTTAGTATGAGGAAACTGAGGCACAGAGGCAGTTAGGAAGCTTGCCCAAGGTCATTCAGAAGTGATCTGCATACACCTGTTTCATTTCACCAGGGCCCTGCGAAGACGGAGGCAAGGTTTTCAAAGAACTCTTATTCTGCCGGCTATCCAGGCACTTTAACACCCAGCCTAGCTCATGCTGGATGATACTGTTTCATATGTTCATGATAAAAAGGAGACACTTTACAGGCAAACTTAGAAGTTTCCAATGTGTGATATCCCTTTTTAATATTTAAGTCTTTCTCTCATTCTTGTTTTCACCCTCCCAGTATTTGGGTTTCTGTTCTTTCTTCTCCACTAATATAAAACATCCTTTCTATAACACACTCTTCAGTTCTGTTCCCTCATCTTTATCCCAATCTCTGACTTCAGATTGTTTCCATCACCTCAGCCCTGGGCTGTCTATTTGGGAACAATGGACAATCTCCTGAGGGCTCAGGATCCCGCCTTGGAAACTCTGTTTAGTTAGTCTGTTTTGTTCCTGATTACTTGTTTTGTGTCTACTCTGTGCAGGACACTATGTTAGACATTGAAGACACAGCAATGAACAAGACAGACTCCATCTGTTCCCTCTTGAACCTTGCATTCTATTTCTGGTTGAGGAGACAGAAACTTAACTAATTACACAATTAGCCATTTAATAACCAGTGTGATAAATGCCATAAGAGAATTACAAGATGATGTAAGAGTGTGTAACAGCAATCTCTGGGATCAGGAAAGCTTCTGGGAGGAAGTGGCATTTAGGCTGAGAGGTAAGTAGGAGAAGAGATGGAGAAGAGTGTGCAAAGGTCCTGAGGAGGGAAGGAGCATGATGACCCGAGGCTGGAGAAAAGCTGGAGAAATGGGCCGAAGGCAGACCAGGCAGGTCTTTTGGGCCATGGGAGGCTACTGGATTTTATCCCAAAAGCAATAGCAAGCCATAGACTCCAGGGTTTTGAGCAGGAAATCACTGTAATTGGATTTGCATTTTAAGATCAATCTGGCTCCTGAGTGGATAGTGGCCTGGAGGAGGCTGGGGTGGAAGCAGGAGACCAGGCCGGAGGCTTGCTTAGGTTGGGTTGGAGATGGTGGGGATGGATTAAGGTAAATACGCAGGTGTACAGGAAAACAGATATTTGATTCTTGGTACCAGCTCAATTACTGCCATTCCAAGAGATGGTGGGGAAACCATGAAACCTGTCTAGGTGGTTGTTTCCTCTCCATTTCTACAGACAGGGAACATCGTATCCCTCCCTCCCAGGGATGTCATGGGACACCTTGAGATCCAGACCCTGAAGCAATCTGTGCTGTGGAAACACAAATTGTTATTAACCAGCCTACATCCTGCTTCACTGCGAGATAATGATTTCTGGACTCTCAGCATGGTCCCCAGAGAAATGAGAAATCCTTTCTTTGCATGGGTAGGAATTGATTGAGCAAGCCAAGCCTGTACTTGTCCAGGGTCAATCATATTCTCTGTTAGGGCTTAAGTGGGGGTTGGTTGTCTTGACTCACACATTCCCTCTCCTTCCAACTTTAATCCTCTCTAGCTTTAACTCTGTCTCCAAGAACAAACCTGGCAGAGTTATGCTAATGACTTCGACACTTAAAATTGAACTAGAAAAAAAAAACATTAAAATTAGACTATTAAATGCCTGCTGCTTGGCTCAGACAATGGTACTTCTAAGAGAATTAAATATAGGAATGGGAGAAGTCACCCCAGTTTCAAAAGCATAATACAATGATTAAGTCCTCTGTATCCATTTGAGTGCTTAGGTATAAGAGGAACTTTCATTTACTCTCCTCCCGTATTCACTGTCAATATTTACCAAAGAGCAACTTATGATGGCCTCTTACATCTTTGATTCCCATTATTTTTACTCCCCAGGACCCAACATTACCTTGCACATAATAAACATTATTTGAAAGAGGCAGCATTCCAATCTATCACTTGTAAGCTAGATAACAAAGGGCAAGTCACCTAACCTGAGTCTCTAGTTCATCTGTGTAATGGGAACCATGATATCTATTTCACAGGGTTCTAGTGAGGATTATAGAAGACAATATGTGTAAAACATACAGAATAGTGCCTGGCACAAAGAAGGCAAATAATCTAATTCCTATCCCTGGAATTAAATGTGCTAAGATATGATAGGGATAGCTCACCAGTTCTCCAAACACCCTGGGCTGAGCTTTTCATGACTGGCAAACATCTCTGAACTGGAAAAATTTCTAGTTGCCGGGGTCTCCAGAGTATGGTAGATCACAGCCACCACTGAGCTGGTCCTATTCTATCCTTCTCCAATCCTTAAACTCAGGTTTGGCAGAACCGGTTTTAAAAGTTAGCTCCAAAGCCAAGAAGTTTGAATGTATTGTGTCCCCCAAATGCCATTATCTTTGATGTAATCTTGTGTAGGCAGACATTATCAGTGTTGATTAGATTGTAATTCTTTGAGTGTTTCTTTGAAATGTGCCCCACCCAGCTGTGGGTGATGACTCTGATTGGATAATTTCCATGGAGGTGTTGCTCCGCCCATTCGGTGTGGGTCTAAGTTGATCAGTGGAGCCATATAAATGAGCTGACATAACAGAAGGAACTCAGTGCAGCTGTGAGTGATGTTTTGAAGAGGAGCTACAGCTAAGGGGGACACTTTGAAGAAAGCACAGGAACTGCAAATGAGAGACAGTTTGTAGACGGCCGTTGAAAGCAGACTCTTGCTCCAGAGAAGCTGAGAGAGGACAAATATCCCAAGTGCAGCTAAGAGTGACATTTTTGAGGAACTGCAGCCTAGAGAGGAACATCCTGGGAGAAAGCCATTTTGAAACCAGAACTTTGGAGCAGAAGCCAGCCATATGCCTTCCCAGCTAACAGAAGTTTTCCAGGCACCATTGGCCATCCTCCAGTGAAGGTACCTGATTGCTGCTATGTTACCTTGGACACTTTATGGCCTTAAGACTGTAACTGTGTAACCAAATAAACCCCCTTTTTATAAAAGCCAATCCATCTCTGGTGTTTTGCATTCTGGCAGCATTAACAAACTAGAACAATAACCAATGTTTTGCACATTGTGTTCCAATCAAGGAGAAGAGGTTTATTGGCTGATCCAAAATTCCATGATGACCCCCAATGGACTGGACCATTTAAGCCCTGTCCCCCTTATCTGTGGCCCTTGATTCCCCTATACTCACCTCTCAAAAATGCCCCACAGATCAATGGTTAGCCTAGGTCAGCAGGAGTGGGCTTTGGTGGGAGTCAGAGCCAGCAGTCCTTGGGGACCTAGTTCAGTCTCACCCTGGCAGCCCGGCTCCCACTGCCCTCCATCCTCCCTGCCCAGCAAGAGGAGCAGTAGGGGAGAATGTACTGTGCCCCCTGCACCCCTTTTCCCAGGATGGAAAGCAAACTCACGAAGTGCAGTTCTCTGTGGTCTCAGCGGCGCTGTCGTCGATCTCCATTTTGGTCGCCAGGTTGGCAAAGCCATGCGGCAGCTCATCCCACTCATCAAACCGGATGCCAGTGCCGAGGGAGTAGCGGCCCTCAGCGCATGGCTTACACGACTGGTCCTTCATGTCCAGAAACTCCCCAGCATTGCAAGAAAAGGCTGGAAAACAGAGCAGGGGCAAGAGGAGGGGTGGTAAGGCCCTGCTGCCCCAGGCTAAGTGGACAGGTTGTGGGCATCCTAAAGGGAGAAGCACAGGATCAGGATGGAGGAGTCTGGCCCACTAAGTTTTAGGGCTGTGACACGTATGACCAAGAATAGGCAAATCCATAGAGAAAGAAAAGAGATGCACGGCTGCCAGGGGCTGGGGGAAGGAGGCTATGGGGAAATACTGCTAATGGGTATTGGGTTTCTTTACTGGGTGATAAAAATGTTCTGAAATTAGATAGTGGTGATGGTTGTACAACTCCAAATATTCTAAAATCCATTGAATTTTACTCTTTAAAGGGATAAACTGAAGTTGTGCTTGGATCTTAGCAATATCCATTCATTAATTTAACACCTACCAACCAGGCACTGTGCTAAGATTATGTTAGAATTTTAATCTCCTTCCCAACTCTTCAAATGTTCCTTAATTCTAGTACCTGATTTCTATTGTTATCCCCTTTGTATTCCTAAAAGAATAGGGCAGGGGAAATAGCTGCCAACTGTAATTATGACTACAGAGGTGGGGGCGGGAGCTGTAGGCAAGTCACTGCTTTTCTAACTGCAAAGTCAGATCCACCAGTGATGGAAGATTCTTATCCCTCAAAATCCCAGTGCATTTTAAAGGTCTGTCTCTGCAGAAATTCATTTTCTCTGGCTTCCTTTTCAAGAATGAAGATGAATCACAATCTTCCCTAATGACTGATTGTGGCTGCTGAGTGCGGATTGGACAGAAATGCACAGGCAATAAAGAAAATCCATGCAGATAGAAAAAATATCTTAGTGGTGCACTGCTGGAATTGCTTATACTTATCCCCTGATGGGGTTTAAATGTTTTAGAAAAATAAAAACAAATTCAGACACTGAGTTTGCATCCACGAAATAAAATTCCTGCACCAAACTTTGGAAGGGTGTGTGGGGAGGGATATCTGGGAATGATCTGATTTCCTAAGGCAGCCACACAGTCAGGAAGGGCCTGGCTTGGGGTGGAGGCCAAGGCTGAGCGGCAAAGGGGCCCTGGAGCATGATGGCTGCTTACAGCACTCGGTGCCCTTGACGGGGTCAGGGAGGCTGGTGCACAGGCCCGGGGAGTGCGGCACGGCGACCCTCCATCTGGAACCCGTGCTGTCACATGCGGTGTACTCGTAGTGGTACTCAGACTGCAGAGGAGAGAACAGTGGGCAAAGAGTGAGTTAGCAGTGATCCAACATTAACACCTTCCCACCCACTTCCTGCCCAGCTGGGTGGCTCCTAACACTCATCACAGCAACGGGCCCTGGGATCCCAGGCAGGGAGCAAGTCATGAGGATGCCAGGTGGACTGTTACAAAGCACATACACAGACCACAGTAATTTGGACCTTTCTTCTCCACCCAGCCATGATCTATCCTCCGGAAACTCATTTTTTTGTGTGTGGGGGGCTCTCTTTGATGTTGTTTATAAATAATATCCTGGTGGAGAAAAGGCTGGAGGTGGGAAGATGTTGGGGTAGGAAGCTCCAGGAATCAGTCCCTCCACCTGAACAACAATTAAACAGGCAGGAACTGCCTGAAACAACTATTTTGAAACATCAGAGTCCAGCAGAACATCATGCTGTATTCAGGGAAGAGCAGGAGAAAGAGGCTGGTAAATTGCAGTAAATTGTCACCCATCCCCCACACTCCTGTGGCAGGAGGCAGTGGGTCTAGCCCCTGGCATAGCTTGCTGGTGCCAGATAGGGACATAAAAACCTCGTTCTCCAAGATCTGGCAGAGACAGGGGTGTGGGGAGTGGAAGGAGTTTGCATGGTCTGATCACTGATCACTGCTTTTGATTAGCCACTTCAGATCACTGAGGACTCAGTTCTTAAGATGGCCATTGTTCCAACCTGCCCCAGACAGAGGCTACAAAGGAGAATTAAAGATGGTTTGTGTTAGATCCCAGAAGAAGAAACTAACATGTAGAAGGAGTTTCTAACTCAGGGGCCCCATAGCTTATCTCACAAGAAAACAGGTGCCCCATAAACTAAAGAATGAAGGCTGTTCAAAGCTGTTCAAGACCATTCCAGCCGCAGTAGCGCCTCAAAGGCGAGTAAGGCAAGGTCAGATATGCCCATAAGAGAACAACCAAAAAGGCCTGCTCTCCCCAGCTAGATAACGCAGCTGCTTTCCTAAAAAGAATATTGTCTCAGAATTTTACCAACCAATCAGCCCAAAACTAGATAGGCACTTAACCAATCGAGACACAGAACATCACAGCAGACCCCCTACCCAACGTGGGTTCCTTTTCTCATTAAAGAATGCTGCTCTCAGATAGAGAGCGGGAGCCATTATCTTTTTCTTCTTTCCTGCTGGCTCCCACCTGCTTTCTTCCTCTAATAAATCTTAAACTTTATACTTAAACTTTGACTCGCTGCATTGTATGAATCCTTGAACGGCTCCGAACCTAACAGTTTGCTTCCTCAGAGCAGGGAGGATGGTTGAAGGGCTGCATTTGCTGGGCATGGGCTGAGTCAAGAGTGGGCAACTTTGGGGGGCCTTGGAAGAAGCTCCTGGCACCCTTCCTGGCCCCTCCCACCCCTTCCCTGGGCAGTTTGTAGCCAGCCAACACTCCCTTTGTAAGTCCCTGGCCTTGTACCTGAGAAAGACTGACTTGGGAAACTTCTCTCTGTGTGCCGCCCCCTCCTCCCAGAATTTGCCCTCCAGGCAAAAGCAGCTTGAGACAAGGAAAGCAGAATAAAAAACAATTGAGGTGGGCAGCCTGGGGCAAAGCTTGTCTGCTTTAAGTCCTGTGGCTCCTGTCCCCCAGAGGGAGAAGGTTTATTTCCCGGGAAGTAGGTGGTGGTGGTGGTGGTGGGGTATTTAAACTCCTGTAAACAGCAGGACACCTAATTCCTCTACCAAGGACAACTGACCTTCCTGGTAGGAGGGCTGAACTCTGAAGGAGAGTACCAGCCAACACAAAATCAATTTGCAAAGACAGTGAAAGGTAATTTTTGCTTAGGCTTGCTTGGTTTTGTTAGCTCCTGACACTCAAGAAAATCTCTGTTGTATCACTAGCTGGATACAAACTTAAGAAACAGATATCTCAGGGAATAAACCCCAGAGTTAACTTTTTAAAATATTAAAACGTACTGAGTGCAACAAAAGATTACAAGACAAACAGGAAATGATGGCTCATCAAAACAAAGAGGATATAAATCCAGAAAACATCAACGAAGATGACCAGACTGTGGATATATTGTACAAAGACTAAAAACAATGCTCAAGAAGACAAAGGAAAATACAGAGAAAGAACAAAAGGATATCAGGAAAACAATGAATGAACAATATGAGCATATCAGTAAAGAGATAGAAATTTTAAAAAGGAACCAAACAGAACTACTGGAGTTGAAGACCACAGTCACTGAAATGAAAAATTCCTGGGAGGGTTTCAACAGCAGATAGGAGCCAGCAGAAGAAAGAATCAATGAACTTAAAGAGAAGGCAATTGAAAGGAGTCAGGCTGAGGAGCAGATAGAAAAAGAATTATAAAAAGTAAAAATAGCCTAAGAGACCCGTGAGACACCATCAAGCATACCAATATATGCTTTATGGGAGTCCTAGAGGGAGAAGAAAAAGAGAAAGGGGCAGAAAGAATATTCAAAGAAATAATGACAGGAAACTTCCAAAACTTAGCAAAATACTTGAATATGCACATCCAAGAAGCCCACAGAACACCAAACAGGATAAACTGGAAGAGAAATATATCCCATCACATACTGATAAAACTGTCAAATGCAAAGGACCCGGAGACAGTTCCAAAAGCTATGAGAGAAAAGTACTGTGTTATGTAGCAAGGGAGTCCCAATTAGATTAAGTGCTGATTTCTCATCAGAAACCATGGAGGCAAGAAGGCAGCAGCTTGAAATAAAGTGCTGAGAGAACACAATCACCAACCAATAATTTTATATATGATGAAACTATCTTTCAAACATGAAGGATAGATTAAGACATACCCAGATAAACAATAGTTGACGGACTTCATCACCACTAGATCTGCTTTACAAGCAGTGCTAAAGGGAGCTCTACAGACTGAAAGGAAAGGACACTAGGGAATAGTTCAAAGTGGCATAAAGAAATAAAGACCTCAAGTGAAGGTAATCATATAGGTAATTATAAATATTACTATTATATCGCATTTTTTGGTATGTAACTCTACTTCTTACTTCCTACAGTTGCTAAAATGTAAATGCATAAAAAGTAATGATAAATCTATTGTTTTGGACATATGATATATGAAGATATAATTTGTAACAAGTACAAAAAAAGGTGTGGGGAGGGAGGGGTATCTGAACAGTGTATGGCTATGCTATTGAAGTCAAGTTGACATCAAATGAAATATGATTGTTATACATATAGGGAGTTAAGTTTTAACCCCATGATAACCACAAGGAAAATACATAAAAAATATAACCATAAAAAAATGAGAAGGGTCTCAGTATGGTACAATACAAAAAATCAAATAAATATGAAAGTAAGCATCGACAGAAGAATTGAAGGACAAAAAAAGTATAAGACTTACAAATACTAAATAGCAAAATGGCAGAAGAAAGATCAGCCATTATCAGCAGTTATCTTAAATGTAAATGGATTAAACTCTCCAGTCAAATGGCAGATATTGGTAGAATGGATTAAAAAGCATGGCCCAGCTGTATACTGTTTAAAAGAGGCACACCTTAAATTCAAAGATATAAGTAGGCTGAAAAGGAAAGGGTGGGAAAAATATACCATGCAGGTAATAACCAAAAGAGAGCTGGGGTAGCTATAATAATATCAGATAAAATAGACTTTAAGTCAAAAACTGTTACAAGAGACAAGGAGGGTCATTATATACTGATAAAGGGGTCAATTCAACAAAATGTAAGAATTATAAATAAATATGTGTGTGTGTGTATATATATATATATATATATGCACTTAACAGCAGAGAACAAAAATATATGAAGCAAATGCTGATAGATTTTTTTAACTTTAGAAATGATTTTATTTCATGTGCAAATAATGGACCAACACTCTACCCATAAACTCTATTTTTCAAAAACAACAGGAGCTTTTGTAAAGAAAACAATGCAACAAATTTTAAAAAGCACTGGTATTCCTCTGATTCTAAGCTAGTGCCAAGCTGAAAAAATAAAACTTGTTCCACCAGGAATCTCAAGTTAATGGAAATTAATAGAGTTTAGAGTCATTTCGGGAAAAAATTATTTAGCTCTCACCCACAACATCCACAACTGGCTATCAGAACACAAACCAGATCAGAACAGTTCAACATAATTAGGCCTCAATCTCCAGTATGATGTTAGTAAACCAAAACAGGAAATCTTAAAATCAAAATGAAAGTATCACTCAAGGCCAATTTTCATACAGATTGTTAGTTTCTTATTGTACCCCCCTTTCTATAGCATTAATAAAGGGACTATCTTACTGCAAAGAAAGTTTTATTTTATGTATCATTAGTCATGAATTTTTGTATATAAAATTTGTATAAAAACTGCCTAGGGTCATTATCCAAATAACATGACCACTTGATGCCCACAATTCACTTGTGTACTTACAAACAGAATTTTTATGATTTACACAGTACAAATTATGAGTGGTTTAAAGTTGAGATACAATCTAACATCTGTAACATCTGATGTTTTATAGATAGCAATGTAAGAGAAATGTACTTTTAATTACTTTTCATTTGAGTAAGTTTATGAAAAAAATAAATCAATAGTTTAGAAGTTGCAAGTCTCCAGAAGTGATTTTCAAATGCACATATAGAAATGGTTACAGACAGTGAGATTTTTAAGAAATATCTCCCATGTCCACATTCTGTTGTAATTGCTGTACCATTTTTTCTTCCAGTTGCTTTCCTTTGCCTGCAAGAGGAGCCCAGATAAGTTGGTGTTTTGCTTGACTTCTTTGGTGTCCTGAACTTTCTGTAGTTCTTTATTTTTCTTTAACCTGTTCATTATAAATTTAGCTTGGCACTTTTGTTTAATTTCTTTGACTCTCTTCATTGCATCAATAGTTTTATTCCATAGCTCTCACTGGTATTTGACAGGTTCATTTCTTTTTTTTTTTTTTTTAATCATATTTTTTATTGTAGACTATAACATACATACACAGAAGTGGTAACTTTCGAAGTGCAATTTAACAAGGAGTTAGCAAATTTCAAAGAATATTATGGATTACAGTTCCATGACAGGTTCATTTCTATGTTCTTCAAATTCAAATGAATTATCTACTGTTAGCTCTTTACCAGTTGCCTTCTGGAATGCTTTAGTCCACCTGACCTTGTGAAGATTATGCTTCTTTTTAAAGTTTTTATGATATTTGGATTTACAGAATCTGAACACCTTAACAATCGTTGTGGATGAACATCACGCTGGGCCAGGATACACTGAACAGAAATAATACGTCTCGATACGCATATTGAACCCATGTGTATGCCCACAGTCAAATGCCGAGTTTGAGGGAAATACTGATAGATTTGAAGGGAGAGACAGACATTCTGCATTAATTGTAGAAGACTTTAGTACATCACTTTCAATAAAGGACAGAACATTTAGACAGCAGATCAATAAGGAAATAGACTTCAACAATACTCTAAACCAACTAGACCTAATAGATTTATATAGAATATTTCACCCAATATTCACCCAACAGAATACACGTTCTTCTCTAGTGCACACAGATCATTTCCAGGATCAACCATATCATAGATCATAAGATAAGTCTCAATCAATTCAAAAAGACTGAAACCATTTAATTCATTTAATATATCTTCTCTGACAAAGGAATGAAGCTAGAAATAAGAAACAGAGTATTAAATGGCAAATTCACAAATATTTGGAATTTAAACAATTTATCTTAAACAACCAATGGATTAAAGAGAAAATCGCAAGGGAAATTAGGAAATATCTTGAGGCGATTGAAAATTAAATACAACATATCAAAACTTATGGGATGCAGCAAAAGAAGTGATGAAAGAGAAATTTATAGGTCTAAAAGTGAGCCAGAAGGAAGAAAATAACAAAGATTAGAGTGAGGATAAATGAAATAGAGAATAAAAAAACAACAAAGAGAATCAACAAAACCAAAAGTTTGTTCTTTGAAATGATCAATAAATTTGACAAACCCTTAGCTGGACCGACAAAGAAAAAAAGAGAGAGGGCACAAATGAGTAAAATCAGAAATGAAAAGGAGGACATTATTGCTGACCTCAATGAAATAAAAAGGATTACAAGAGGATATTATAAACAACTGTATGCCAACAAATTAGACAACCTAAATAAAGTGGGAAAATTTCTAGAAATACACAAGCTGCTTACACTGACTCAAGAAGAAATAGAAGATCTCAACAAATCAATAACTAGTAAAGAGATTGTATCAGAAATCAAAAGCTCCCCACAAAGAAAAGCCTAGAACCAGATGGCTTCACAGGTGACTTTTACCAATATTCCAAGAGGAATTAATGCCAATCCTGCTCAAATTTTCCAAAAAATTGAGGAGGGAACAGTCCCTAATTCATTCTATGAGGCCAAAGTCAGAAATAGATACCACAAGAAAAGAAAATTACAGACCAATATCCCTTATGAATATAGATGCTAAAATCCTCAAAAAAAATTCTAGCAAACCAAATCCACATGCACATAAAAAGAATTATAGACCATGATCAGGTGGGATTTATCCTAGGTATGCAAGTGTGTTTCAACATAAGAAAATCAATTACTGTAATATATCACATTAATAGAATGAAGAAAAAAGACAATGTTATCATCTCCATTGATGCAGAAAAGGCACTTGACAAAATCTGGCAACTCTTCTAGACAAAAATACTTAGAACACTAGGAATAGAAGGAAATTTCCTCTACATGATAAAGTGCATATATGAAAAACCGACAGTTACATCATATTCAATGGTGAAGGACTGAAAGCTTTCCCTTTAAAATCAGGAACAAAACAAGGATGACCAAAGTCACCACTCTTATTCAACATTGTTCTGGAATTTCTAGCCAGAGCAATTAGGCAAGAAAAAGAAATAAAAGGCATCCAAATTGTAAAGGAAAAAGTAAAACTTTCCCTATTTGCAGATGACATGATCCTATATACAGCAAATTCTGAAAAATATACAACAAAGCTACTACAGCTAATAAATGAATTCAGCACAGTGGTGGGGTACAAGGTCAACACACAAAAAGTCAGTAGTGTTTCTGTACACTAGAAATGAACAATCTGAAGAGGAAATCAAGAAAAAAATTCCATTTACAATAGGAACTAAAAGAATCAAATATCTAGGAATAAATCTAACCAAGGACGTAACAGACTTGTACATAGAAAACTGCAAAACATTGCAAAGAGATATCAAAGAAGACCTAAATAAATGGAAGAACATTATCAAAGAAGACCTAAATAAATGGAAGAACATTCTGTGTTCATAGATTGGAAGACTAAATATTGTTAAGCTGTCAATTCTACCAAAAGCAATTTACAGACTCTATGTAATCCCAATCAAAATTCCAACAGCCTTCCTTGCACATATGGAATCACCAATTATCAAATTTTTATGAAAGGGTAAGGGGAATGGCCAAAGCCATCTTGAAAAAGAAATACAAAATTGGAGGACTCACACTTCCTGATCTTAAAATTTATTACAGAGCCACAGTAATCAAAACAGCATGGTACTGGCACAAGGACAGACATATAGACAAATGGAATCAAGTTGAGAGTTCAGAAATCAACCCTCATATTTATGGCCAACTGATCTTGACAAGGGTGCAGAGACCAGTTGTACCGGTTTGTATATATTATGTTCCCTAGAAAAGCCATGTTCTTTGATGCAATCTTGTGGGGGCAAACATATTAGTGGGGATTAAGTTGGAACGTTTGGATTAGGTTGTTTCCATGGAAATGCACCCTACCCAACTGTGGGTGATAACTCTGATTGGATAGTTTCCATGGATATGTGGCCCCACCCATTCAGTGTGGGCCTTGATTAGTTTACTGAAGCATTATATAAGCTCAGACAGAAGGAGTAAGCACCCAAGAGGGACACTCTGAAGAACGCACTGGAACTGAGAGGGGAGCTTCAGCTTACGGAGACATTTTGGAGACAGCCTTTGAAAGCAGACTTTTGCTCCAGCGAAGCTGAGAGAGGACAAAAGCCCCAAGAACAACTAAGGGTGACATTTTGGAGAGAAGCTGAAGCCTAGAGAGAAATGTCCTGGGAGAAGGCCATTTTGAAACCAGAACTCCAGAGCAGACGCCAGCCACGTGCTTTCCCAGCTAACAGGTTTCCAGACACCATTGGCCATCCTCCAGTGAAGGTACCTGATTGTTGATGTGTTACTTTGGACACTTTATGGCCTTAAGACTGTAATTGTGTAACCAAATAAACTCTGTTTTATAAAAGTGAATTCATCTCTGGTGTTTTGCATCCTGGCAGCATTAACCAGAACACCAGTCAACTGGGAAAGACTAACCTCTTCAACAAGTGATGCTTGGAAAACTGGATCTCCATTTGCAAAAGAAAAAAAACAAAAAGGGAAGACCCCTTACCTCACTCCTTATACAAAAATCAACTCAAAATCGATCAAAGACCTAAATAGAAGAGACAGAACTATAAAATTCCTAGAAGAAAATGCAGGGAAGCATCTTAAGGACCCTGTGTTAGGCAATGGTTTCTTAGACTTGCACCGAAAGCATAAGCAATAGTAACAACAAAAATAGATAGTTTTTAATGAACATTAAAAACTGTTGTGGATTAAAGTACTTTACCATGAAAGTAAAATGGCATCCTGCACAATGGGAGAAAATATTTTGAAACCACATGTGATGGTTTGGAGGCTTTATGAACACCAGAAAATCATGGTCTTTAAGCTAATCCATGCCTGTGCATGTAAATCTATTGTAAGTGGGACCTTTTGATTAGGTTATTTCGGTTGAGACATGCCCCAGGTGGGTCTTAATCCTCCTATTGGAGTCCTTTACAAGAGGATGAAATTCAGACAAGGGCAAACAGAGAGAAAGACACAGAAGCTGAGAAAGAAAGACACAGAAACAGAGAGGAAGCCACTAAATCTAGAAGCTGGAAGCAATGAAACCCAGAAGAGAAGGGAGAGACCAGTAAATGTCATCATGTGCCTTGCCATGTGACAGAGAAGTCCTCAGATCACAGGCAGCCTGTCTTCAAGAAAAAAGTATCATCCTGATGATGCCTAGATTTAGACATTTTCATGGCCTCAGAACTGTAAGCTTGTAAACTAATAAATCCCCATTGTAAAAGCCAGCCCATTTTATGGTGTCTGCATTTCAGCAAATTTAGAACTAAAACACCATATATCTGATTCAAGTTTAATATCTAGAATAAATAAAGAAATCCTACAACTCAACATCAAAAAGACAAACTAGCTTAAAACTGGGCAAAAGACTTGAACAGACATTTCTCCAAAGAAGATACACAAATGGCCAAAAAGAACATGAAAAGATGCTCAACATCATTAGCTATTCGGGAAAGGCAAATGAAAACTACAATTAGATACTATTTCACATCCACTAGAATGGCTACTATTTTAAAAAAGGAAAATTACAAGTGTTGGAGAGGATGTGGAGAAATAGGAATATTCATTCATTGCTGGTGGGAATGTGAAATGGCGCAGATCCTCCGAAATTTAAGTATAGGATTACCACATGACTTGCCATCCCACTGGTAGGTATACACTCAGAAGAACTGAAGTACGGATTCGAACAGACATTTGCACACCGTTGTTCATGGCAGCATTATTCACAACCGCCAAAAGGCCAAGTTTCCATCAACAGATGAATGTATAAACAAAATGTAGTTTATACACACAATGGAATATTATTCAGCAGGAATAACGTTTTGATACGTGCAAAAACATGGATGAACCTCGAAGACATCATGTTGAGTGAAATAAGCCAATCACCAAAGGACAAATATTTTATGATTTCACTGATATAAAATAATTAGAATAAGTAAATTCATGGAGTCAGAATCTAGAATATAAGTTTTCAGGGGATGAGCTGGGGTAGGGAATAGGGAGTTGATGCTTCAAATGTACAGAGTTTCTATTTGAGATGATGGAAAATTTGGGGGAATGGTGGTGATGGTAGCATAACATTGTGAATGTAATTAACAGCACTGAATTACATATTTGAATGTAGTTAAAAGGGGAAATTTTAGATTGTATATATGTTAATAGAATTTAAAAGAAAAAGAAGACCAGAAACAGGTAGTATTTTTCTTGTTCCAAACAACTGATAAGTAAAGATATCCTAAATGAAAGGGATGGTTCACAAAAAATTTACAAAGGATGGTCCCAGAAGCTGTATTCCCATATCCCTGCATTCCTCACTCTCCTTTCTGACCAGGAAGACTAGGAATTCCTACCCTGCATTTTATGAAAATGTCACATTTAGCCCAGACAGATGTGTTCTCATCATGTGAGTCAGCTCACACCTAATTTCTCTGTACAATGGGAAACTTGCTTTACTTGTGCTAAGGATAAAAAAGAAAAACAACAAAAGAGCCAAATCAAACATTAAACAAAACAACTGCAACAACAAAAAGCACTACTCAGGAGAAAGAAAATATTATAGATGTTCCAAATGCTCTCAGACATTTCTTACTCTTTTAAATCTTGTAATAAACAACAGACGATGGAATTAATGTCAATTTTGGCTCTGGCAAAAATTTTACAATCTGCACTTACCTAAAACCCAGAGGTATTTTGTGTTACTATATCCATAAGAAAAATAGAACTAACGGCCCCCTTCAACTCACATGAAAGCATGATTGCCTAACAAATATCACTGCAAGGAGCTGAGACTAAAAATAAGATAGCTTTGAAATTTGCTGACCTAATAATGCATCAGGACCAAAAGGAGAAATCTACTTTTTGGAAGAGGTAAGCACACTGCATTTAGGATGCATTTTACCCCCCACATTTTAGGATCTATGAAATTAATATGTATCTTATAATCGACACAATCAGGAAGCATCATGTTATAGTTTGATCGAGATTCTTCTTTCTTTGTGGTACATAAAAAATGGTGTGTCTTAGAGTCAATGGCATCTCAGATTGTATTGAAATATGGGAACCCTGTTGTTTCTTGATCGGTGGCTTCAGAAACTTAGGATAATGCTCATAAAAAAACAATTTGAGAGCTTTGCTTTAATTTCCTCTATAATAAATATTCAGCAAATACATACTGTATGCTGGCACTTAGAGGAACTAAGTGTTGTGCCTGGTATGATTCAGGACAGCAACACATAAACTCAGTACCTGTATCCCGAGGGGAAAGATGCAGGGGAAGAAAGGGAAAATTTGGGGATCTGTGAACTGAAATTTTGACCAAAATCTCTGACTTTGAATTTAGATGTGTCATCTAGGGAAATAAAGAACATTAGGATGGGATTTTTTATGCCCCTGGGCTACCATCTCTCTCTGGTCTGCTCTCCTCATAATTCCAGTCCTTTCCCTATCCTAGAGGACTCAGGATAAATAAGGCAACTATGTATCTAGCATATCAATTCCAGGCCTAAAAGTGGTACTCCCAAAAAGGGTTTTGCTGCAAGAATAAGGGGTAAAATCCACAGTCTGTAAATTAAATGGAGAGTTGAGTGAACAAGGCAGAAGGGATTTAATGTGAACATAATTATGTGGGTCATTTGCATAGTATTTTACAGTTCACAATCACCATCTCATTTGATCTTCCTAACTTCCTACAAGGCACACAGCAGCAAGGAGTGGTTTCCTTCACTGTACAGATGAGAAAACTGACTCTCAGCGGGGTGAGTGGCTTGTCAAAGTCACACAGCTGGTAACTGACTGAGCTAGGACCCAAGCCTTCCCATCAAGCATCCTCCTACACCCCCATATGTCCGCTCAAACACACAGACTCGCAATGGGCTAAATCTAATAGTCACAATCTAAAAATTAAATATGACAGTGTGGGTCATATTTAAGGCTCAGCTCACTTCTGAGGCCTGAGAATTGGTGTTAAAATATGTAATCTGTTCAACCAAAACATTTCAGTTCATTCTGACTGCATTTGGCCTTTTGGAGGCACATGGGTTAAGTTCATTTCCTTTTATTTTCTTTGTTGTCTCCTGGGTCCCACTCGAGTGGGAGGTTTGCTGGGAAAATGGTGATTTCAAGCCTTATAAAATTTCCCTTTGAATATGTGCTAATTTGTTATTTCACATCTGAACTACACCTTGAGATGTCACCATTCAAGTCACACATTTAGAGACAATTAAATTGGGAATATGACTGGCAGGACTCCTGGATTATATTCAGTGTTCTCTGGACAAATCAATTCCCTGGCAATACGTCAATTTATCCAGTGATCTGTCCTTGAAACTATATCATCTGTATAATAAACAGATTCATAAAGGAGACTCATAAATATATTCAGTATATGTGTTCAGCACACAACTCCTTCTTCCTCCCCCTCATGCACAATTATATTTTAGATATTCAAATCACAATTTTAAATGAGAACATAGCAGGCAGAGGCTGCTGTCTTCTCTCAGGGAAAGAAAGGGAAGGGCTTATTAGTGGGAGAAGGAGGGCTTTAGGTAACCAACCCTCCTTTAACATTGCCTAGTCACTTAATGCTCCTGAGTTAATGTGAAGAAGAGATAAAAATTCTGAAGTTGGGGTCTGCTTTGCCTAATATTAAGCTAGCTGTTGGTAACACTGATCTTCCAGTTCTAGAAGAAGAAGGATTCACTTGGACCCACAGTATTTTTAGTCCCTGCTGTCTAGACCTTGAGTGGACTGCTGAAATGATAAAAAAAACTTCCAAGTCAGGATGACCTTACAGGTTAGAGCAAAGACGGGTGTTAATCTATAGGTTATGCATATATTTAAATCATCATCCAATTGGTCTGTTGGGCAAACTCAACAGACACCAAGAGGGAGGGGTGGAAGGTGGTAGACAGGGACATTGGGGCAGCTTTACTGGCTATGCCCATACAGTGATTTGCCCGATGCTTAAGTGCTTGCTATTAGCAACTGTTCAAAAGCACTGAGTTGCAGTTGTGCAAATAAATATTAAGTGCCTCAAAACTATTCTTTCCAAACATTCTGCTCTTTTGGAATGAAAATGTTTAAACTCTGGAAATATCATTTACTCAGAACAAGTCAGATCTACATTCTAAGTAAATGATGTCCACTCACTGAAAAATTCAAGCAGTTATTGAGGCCTATGGCGTGCTAGGTTCTGGTGAAGCAGTGGTGTCTGAAACCAAGTTTTAGCTCTCAAGGAGCTTCTGTATGTATGTGGGTGGAGGTGTGCTATGGGGAGGGGCAGAGGTGGGGGTACAGAGGAGACAGGCCATAAACACATTCACAAATAAGCTAATTTCTGGTCTTCCATGTTCTCTACAATTAATCGTCATTGTGCATTCTCGTTCCTGCCTGCCTGTCGCCGCCTCCCCTTTCTGCAGAGAAGGTGCGTGATGTCTAAATACTCTGGCATGACTCAGACATGTCTCAGACTCCAAGTCAGCGCTAACCATTGATCCCCATTGTTTCTTTTTCAACTGATGGTGGTTTGAAAGCCATGACAAGCCAGCCCCAACAAACATTCAGCCTAACTGCTTGGAAGCAACCCCTGCAACAGCAGAGCTGGGGAGAAAAAGAGAAGGCTGGTGTCTGAGAGAAAAGCACCGGGCGATCCGGTGGCAGGGCTGGCCTTTTTCCTGCTAGGGCATTTCTCCAGCCCACCTCACTGAGGATACTGGCAATGGGTGGCCCAGCCTGGCTGGAGAGTCAAAGGGTTGCCCCTCATATGGGGCCTCCCAGGGTTAACACAGGCACTACCCAGGGCTGCAAAGGTTGCCAGGGGAATCAAGGGCTCAGAGGCAGCCAGAAGGAGTGGAAAGAACACCTGGCCTAGGTGGCCATTCGACTTATCTGGCCTCAGTCTTCTCATCTGTAAAATGGGAAGCTGGACTAAAGCAATTTTTATGATTGCTTCAAGTTCCAATACCTTATTATTCCATGACTTGTACCTAGATGGAAATCTATCCTTCCTTCCACCTTTTCTCCCCTTTCTTTCTAAAGAATATATCTTAGTTTTTTAAATTAATATCAAAGTAATACATGATAATTGTATAAAAGATGAAAATACAGACTAGAATAAGAAGAAAATAATAATCTGCCATAAGCCTACCAGAGATAACAGCTTTTAACATTTTGCTGTATTTCTTTCCACATTCTTTTTCTATACATACATCTGCATTTTTAAAAACAAAATGAAGATCATATGGTATATATGGTTTTATATTTTAACTTTTTTTTCATTTAGTTCTGGGTCACAGGCACTTTCCCAGGTCTTTAGTGCTTGCATCAGTTTCTTTAAACATTCTCCTATTGTTGTGCATTGAGTTTAGTCCAGTTTTTCCTTATTTTAAATAGCAGTGCAATGAAGCTTTCTGTACAGCTCTGATTATTTCCTTTGGATAGATTCCCAGAATTGGGATTACTAAGTAAAAGAGTATGAGCTTCTTTAAGATTCTTGATCAGCAAGAGAGATTTCTAAGAGAAAGCAACAGACACTCCTAAGTCTCTTTTTTTTCTTTTTTCTAACCTATTTTAATGGGAAATTTCCCATATATATTTCAAAAGACAAATACAACGAACCTCCATGTACCCATCACCCTGCTTCAATGCTTATCACTTCCTGCTGTGCTTGTTTCGTATACCTCCACCCCTCCCCATTTACCTCTACCCACCACTTGAAGTTATTTTTATAGTTTTTCTTTTTTTCATAAAACGTATATACTTGAAAATGCACAGATCTTAACTGCACACTTTTGACCATGGATATACCAAGTAAAACATTAACAGGGATATCAATTGCTGCCTAGAGATTTTGTGGGGGATAAGCCCCCTCCCAGCGCTGCCCCACCGAGAGAGAACAGACAAGTTCTCCACAAAGACAATAGACGAGAGTGAGCCAGGCATCTCACAGTCTCAGTGTTAAAATCACTGAGCCACTGCTGCATAAAGTCACAACCACTCAAGGAAGCAGGGCATTGGCAAGACTGGGTTTGTCTTGGCTGGGACAGAGCCTGTGTCAATAAAACAGGTCCTCAAACAAACCCGGATTTTGACTAGAGCAGAAGGAAGCCTTAGGGTCTGGAGGAGGCCACCTCTGGCTCTTCCCCTACCTGCAGACTCCTCCCACGAATTCTCCCACAGTCCCTAAATAGCAGATCCTTTTGAGAGAATGTCAAGTGGAGGGCAGGCAGGCCGGGCAAATGCTCCTGAGCCTAGCAGAGTGGGGTCAATAGGTATTTGTTGATTCCATTGTAAATGCTTCTTTGCTTGGAAAGCACCTGACCCAGATGGGAGCAGATGCCATTAATCAAGCTCAAATTATGCTCCAGAGGCTTCGGATTTAGAAAACAAACCCCTTTATAAGAGAGGGGATTCCCTTTTTAAGGGGCAACCTTGTTTTTAACTCTTTTTCATGATTATGCTTCTAAGATTTTGTTTGAACCAAAAGTATCACATGCAAAAAAAGTTTGAAAGTCAGTCTTTACTTGCAAGAGTAACTCTCTAAAGGTGGAATTGGAGTTACTGAGGCTGACTCTGGGTCAAGGATGCCTTTTCTGGTTTTCCTTTAATCACCCCTTGGAGTCAGTTGACTCCTCCACCTATAGCTAGGATCCCCTTTCCCCCAGAGTGGGCACCAGACCCAGCAGCAGCCTAAGCATGTGGAACCCTAGCAGACTGACCCCTGCTGGGTGTCCTCAATCTGGGTGCTGTTGCCTAGCAACGTGGTGCCAGGAGAGCAGGGGAGCCCAGTCTGAAGAAGAGTGAGGGAGCCCAGACCTTACATTACCCCTTCTTTCAGCATTTTTATATTCTACTCTAGGATACAGTTTCCATTTTGATCAAGACAGCAGGGACAGCACCTGGTCACCCTGGCAGAGGCCTGCCCTGCTCGTTTGGCCAAAGACATGTCACACAAAACAGATACTGGGTCTCCCCAGCTGGAGCAGTTTGTGCCACTGTGCTCTGGGCCACACAGGACCCTGACCCTACTGTCCAATCTGTCTGTAACTTCAGCTGCCTTTCCATTTGGGGAAGGACCTTGGGGGGTGCTGGGAAACACGACTGCTCTAACAGGGAAGACAGGACTGGTGGGGTAATAATAACTACAATTTTAGCCATCATTAGTGACCACCTGTGAGTACCACACGGGGGATCTAGGCTGGGCAAGGCACTCTGTGTGTCTTCGCCTTGAACCCCCGTGAAGCATTACAAGACATTAACCCTAGTATCTTGACCTCCCTGTTTACAATAGTAATCTGCTCCCCTCTACCCCACTGAACTATTGATCTCCCAAATCCTGATCAACTTGTTCCTTTTTTCCGTAGCACTTACCACCTTCAAACACACTTCATAACTTACTTATTCATAGCTTATTGTCTATTTCTATCCCCATCCCCATTCCAGATCAGATGTGAGTTCCATAAGTACAGCAATCTTCACTTTTATTCACTGATATATCTCAAGCGCCCAGAACAATGCCTGACATATAGTAGGTGTTTTAGTTTCCTTGGTTGCTCAAGCAAATACCATGCAATGGTTCAGGTTAAATAATGGGAATTTATTTGCTCACTGTTTTGAAGCTAAAGGAAAGTCCAAATCAAGGCATCATCAGGAAGATGCTTTCTTCCTGAAGACTGGTGTTCTGGGGCTGGCTGCTGGTGATCCTTTGTCCTGGGCTCCTCTGTCACAGGGCAAAGCACATGGCAGCCTCTCCTGGCCTCTCCATTCTCTGCTGGTTTCCACTGCCTTTCAGCTTCCTGCTTCTGTGAATTTCTCCCTGTCTGAATTTCATTCCACTTATAAGGGACTCCAGTAACAGGATTAAAATCCATCCTGATTGAGGTGAGCTGTACCTTACCTGAAGCAACCTCATCAAAAAGTCTTACTTACAATGGGTTCACACCCACAGAAATGGATTGCATTTAAGAACATGTTTTTCTGGGGTACATACAGCTTCAAACCACCATAGTAGGTGAGAATAAATATTTCTTGAATGAGTGAATGATAAATGGAAAAGGGACATGGCTCCAGAGCAGCCAGGTTTTGGCTCTGGATTGAATCGGAAAGATCTAGACTCAAATATTGTCCTGCTACCCATGAGTTGCATTATTGTGGACCAGTTGTTGAATTTCCCCATGCCTTGGTTCCCTTGTCTATAAAATGGGGATGATAACACCCTGCTAAAATGGTTAAATGGACCCCCCCCCCAAAAAAAAAAAACCCCACAACTGATTAATACCAACCTCCCAGGATGATTAGGAGATTATATGCAAGAAAGCTCTTTGTAAACTGGTAAGTGCTGGAGAAAGCCAGCTACTGCTATGACTGCCTGGAAAGGGGTTGGGTGTGTGTGTGTGTGTGTGCCCAGGCCTTCCCTCCTCTTTCTGGCAATAGGACCAAGAGAAAGTTTTTACAGCAATAATCATTACAGCACTTAGACCCTCCCCAGCTTTCCCCTCGATGTTTACTGCCTGTTCTGACTCATCCTCTTCTCTGATCCCAGTCTTCTCATACATATGGAACAACATCTGTCCTTTTTTCTACTTTTTCTCCCCCAAAGCTAATCTCTCCAAGAGAAAGGCTGACAGCTGACAGTTATGACCCTTAGCAACTGCAGTCAGTCCATCTGGGGCACAGGGTTTTTCAGTATTGGTTGTAAAAATTCCTAGGATTGAAATGTCTTTGTTGCCAGGAAACGAAATGTCCTTTTACAAATTTCAATCCCTTTCTGATAGGTGAGAGTTTGGTATACAAACCTGTTCACAAGTCAGGGCTTTATGAGATTACATTTCAAAGACACGCTTCTGTTGCTTTTTAACGAGATCAAAATGTTCTATTAAATCTCTATGCAAAACTCCCCAAGGACATAGCCTGGTTGGACATGTTCACTGTTTATGATGGAGAACCTGAACCTGGAGGATGAATTTGTAGCCTGGAGAACTGAGTCAATAGACAAGACTTCTGTAACTTCACTGGAGAAAACCTGTACGAGCAGCTGCAACACCTCAATTCCCTAGAACACTGTTTCTCAAACTGGGGTTCTTGGGCCCTTGAGAGTCCCCCTCTGTGTTCCCACGGGTCCTCAAGCTCTCTATGATAATTTTTAAGTTTTTCATTCTGATGTTACTCTAAAAAAGTTAATTTAGATATATCTGAGTTCATCTTGATGACCTCTTTTCCTTAAGAACAGCCACAAGATTCCAGTGTTTGTTTTTTGCATTTGTGTTGACAATTGTTGCCTAACATAGTGTGGCAAGTTGTCTATAAAAATACTAAATTAGACTGACAGCAAACAGCAAAGTTCTCCATGGTTGGGTGCATGTGTACACAGAAGACAATGGAACATATCTTCAAAGTGCTGACCATCCCTAGAATTCTATTCCCAAGAAAATTACTCAAGAGTGAGAGCAGTAAAACAAAGTTTGGGCTTCAGAGTCTTCAATCTACCCTCATCACTTCTTTAAAACATTGCTTTAAGTAATTTACTCTCTCTCTCAAAAATATTGGATCCCAATAAACCACAAGATTAAGCATGAACTTTACATTCAGCTAAACCTCTCTTTATCTTTTTTTAAAAAATTAAGATATAATTCACATACTATAAAATTCACCCCTTTTAAGTGTACAACTCAGTGGTTTTCAGTATATTCACAAGTTTGTGTAACCATCACCACTATCTAATTCCAGGACATTTTATCACCCTCAAAAGAATCTCCATACATATTAGCAGTTACTCTTCATTCCCCACAACCCTAGCCCCTGGAAACCACTAATCTATTTTCTGTCTCTATTGATTTGTCTATTCTGGACATTTCTTATAAATGAAATCATATAAATATGTGGCCTTTTGTGACTGGCTTCATTCACTTAGCATGATATTTTCAAGGTTCATTCATGTTAAAGCATGTATGAGTATGTAATTTCTTTTTATGGCTGAGTAATAATCTATTGTATGGATACGCAACATTTTGTTTATCCATTCAACAGTTGATAGACATTTGGGTTGCTTCCACTTCTTGGCTATTAGGAACAATGCTGCTATGCACATTCATGTACAAGTTTCTGTGTGAACGTATGTTTTCAATTCTCTTGGGTATATACCTAGCAGTAGAATTGCTGGGTCTTATAGTAACTCTATGCTTAACCTTTTAAGGAACTTGCAAACTGTTTTTCACAGAAGTGGCACCATTTTATGTTCCCACCAGCAATATTTGAAGGTTCCAATTTCTCCACATCCTCTCCACATTTGTAATTTTTTATTGTTTTTATTATACACACCCTAGTGGGTCACTTCACCTTTTTAATTGTGTCCTCTATTACTTCCCAACAGAATCCTCTGTTTCCATCAGAAATGCGTCTAGTGGTGAGCTAGAGCCCACACATATGAGCTTACTGTGCTCATCCTTTCCCAACTCCATGCTCAATGACCTGATAGCTTGAAATTGACCATGATGGGAGTATTTACACCATGAAAATCAGCAAACACTATAAATCAGGGAGCCAGTTGTTAAGCATTTACCAGCACACCACTAATATCTTCAGTTTACTCCTAAGTTCATTGCTTTGATTTGCTCTCATTTCAACCTGCAACCAACCCTCCCTATACATCTACTAGTTCAATGAAAATCCTAGCATTTTCTCAGTTCAACTCTCATTACTTCCACAGTTTCAACTGCCTTCATATGCCAATGATTCCCAGTCTATATCTTGAGTTCAGACCTTTCCCTTTAAGCTCCAAAACATTATCTATAATTGTTTATGGGGGTATTCCACAGGTACCCCAGACTCAACATGTTGAAGTCGTTCTCAACTGCCCTCCCCACCAGTGTTCCCTGTCTCCTTGAAAGGTGCCATCACCCACCCTGTGATGGCAATGCTTGTATTAACTGCCATTATATCAGTATTCTTAAAAATCTAAAATCTGAACAATTTACACTGTGAGAGGTACTCAAAATACTTGTATAATTTGAATATTACAAAAAAAGAAAGAAAGAATTCTTATTGTAGTTCAAAGACTTTGGATAACACGAACAGGATACTATTGACACTGACCCAGATAGCTCTGCATCAGTTTAAATTTCCACCTATCTCCATCTATACGTGAGGCTAAAGAAGAAAAACCATCCTTTTTTTTTCATATAAAGAAACAGTTCATTATCAATAAGACAATAGCTGTCCCTGCAAAAAGACCAAAAAGTTGTTCCAGAAAGAGCTCCTCAATGTTGGCAAGCAGGACATACAATTTCCAGAGGAAGTAGTCAGAGAAAAATAGCTGGTATTTTTTTTTGTTGTTGTTAACTAATTCTTCATTTTCCTGACAAGTGTAGAGTCATAAAGCTTTTCAGCAACTGGAAAGATTTTCACAAAAATATCCTGGTGATTCAACAATGACATCATTTAATTAAGTTTTAAAGATTGATCATGTTTTTAAAGATCCCACTCTTTTGAAAGATCAAATAATAATATTTAATTTTCAATTTTTCATCATGAATTTTTATGTGATGGTCAAGACTTTTGAGTAAGACTTTATTTTCATTAATTTTATCTGCTGACAATTTAAATTAGAATAAGTAATGTCTGCATTTTAATAAATGTACATTTTACTTCGATGTTTTATAACATAGCACATTTTTTGAAGTGTTTAAATATTTAGAGTCACTTATTTCTTTAAAATAGTTCATGAATTCTGAACACTTTAAAAAATACCAGTCTTAGCATCATCCTTTTGCTCTGATTTTGAGACTGCTACATCCAGCAACTTCTCAAGCCAGGAACATGTCCTTGATAACTCTCTTAAGCCCCAAGTACAATCATCAAGCAGTATTTCTTTCTACCTCCAAAATACTTCTTGAATCAAGTCTACCTCTGTCCATCCATAATTAACAATATAGCCTAAACACAGCTACATCTTGCCGAGACCAGCCTCTTCACTGGCCTCCCAGGCTCTTCTCCCTTCCATCCACTCTCTAGGTTACAGCCAAAGTGATCTGTCCATCCAAAATGCAAATGAAACCGTATCACGCTCCGTTGTGCTCTCAGAGTAAGCTCCAAATTCCCTGCTTGGTTTATAGGGGCTTTCATTCCTTAACTCCTGCTTACTTCTCCAGCCTTCTCACTTATTACTCCATGCCATAGCAGATTTAGATATTGTCCCATTTTGCTTCAAATCTATTGTGAGAGGATACAAATATGATCAAGGCAGCCCCGGGATACACAGGGGCCTCTGTGTCCAGCTGTATAGGCTGCACTCTGTACAAGCCCAGGGAGCTCTAGTCACATAATGGTCTACAAGGCACTATCCTATAAGATACGTACCATAAAACAAAAAGTGCTATAAACATATACACACACACACACACACACACACACACACACACACACACACATACAAAAGCATAATATTAGGTAAAAAGTGACAAACGAGAAATAATATGCTTTAAGAATTTGAAAAAAAAGAGTAATTTCTGCACATGCTTCCTAGCTTTCCTTTTTCTCCAATCCGTATCCATAACCTACTTCAATATCTGGCTCAAAATTTAACTCCTCCAGGAGGGTAATTCCATCCTAATCTGAATAGTTATAAATAATTTAAAGGAACCTCTCATAACCTGTGTATTATACTTTAGTTTTGTGACTAGCACACTCCTCTGTGAGCATTTTCCTGTCTCGGGTCTTGCTCTCCTACAGAGAAGTCTATCATCAGGGCCACCACACATCTCCAGTGTACCCCAGTGTCTACAGGGTGCCTCAGGGAGTGGTTGTTCAACACAAACTAACTTCAGTAGTAAGCTTGAAGGCAGCAGGGCTGCTTCCTGGGAGAACTGGGAGGATGGGGACATGGGTGGGAGGGACACTTAACTTTCACTCTGTACCCCTTTATATTTTTTGAGTCAGTTACCATGTGGATGTATTACTTGTTCAAAAAAAATAAATTAAAAAATTAAATATTAAAAAAAATTAATGCCCCACTTAGAGAGAAGCCTTGTTAGCAGGATTCTCAGAGCCAGGGGTGTAGGGGAGTGCCTGGAGGCGGAAGGTTGAAGCAGCAGTTTACCACCCTGGGCAGGAGCTGCCACTGCCACTGTGTTTCTCGGATGAGCTCTGACCTATGGGGAAAATGTTCAGTAAAGGAGAAACAAGAAATCAGAAAGTTTTAGCCTGCTGGTGAAGGGAGGGTAATAGAAACACTTTCTCCTTTCTATGGTTGATGTCTATCTGTGCTCACAAAGGGATCCTATCAGCTATTGGGCCACCTGTGACATGTGAGTGCTGGGAGGAGCCAGAGAAGCCAAAGGGACACCTGGGCAAGTGCCTCTGCGTCCTGTGAAATGAAAATTGTGCTGGAGACCGGTGTAGCTGTGGATGTCTGAGTTATGTTTGTAAAAGAAGTTCTGAATAAAAAACCCGAGGCCATGTACTGAAACAAGGCCCCACCCTCAGCCATTGCCAAATGTTCCTTACTGAGATCCTGGCCCAACCTTCTGCCACTACCGGGGGGACTGGAGATGAGTGAGCCAAGAGTCCTCTCCAGAAGGCCAGGTCCTCTGGTCAACCTGATCATAAAAGCAAACAGAAGCCTGAAGCAGGGTTGGCTGCAGTCCGGGGCCAAAATCTGGGACAGAGTTGGGTAGAAATGTGCTTGGGCAGGTGGTTTTAGAAAAGATTCCAGAGGTTGACAAAGTTTCTGCACCAAATAAGTCCAGTCACTGTCCCATAAGACTGGAATCTAGTCTTTCTGGGCCTCAGTTAATTTGATTTTCAATCTAGAAACAGCTAAGAAATCAGAAAAGTCTGTACACTCATAAAGGAGAAAAGAATGCAGGTCTTTCTCTTGTCCACCTGCCTTTATCATTTACCTTTCCAGAGTGGTATGGCATGGGTTTACAATTGATCCTCTAAGTAAAAGTGTCAGAGGAGACCACTTGTACTCTCTCCCCCAACCCCACAGAATGCCCTGCCTAATTGTCTTCACCTCTCCTATCCCGTCAGTCCCAGCTGAAGTATACTTTCCCAGCCCTCCACGAAATCATTCTCGATTCTTGCAGGAAGGTGAGAGCTCCCTCCTCCATGCAATTTGCAGACAATGACCATAAACTGCCTTGCTTTGTAGTCACTACTCAATTCTCCTGGTCTCAA
The DNA here is from genome assembly GCF_015220235.1 of Choloepus didactylus. Taxonomy (NCBI): domain Eukaryota; kingdom Metazoa; phylum Chordata; class Mammalia; order Pilosa; family Megalonychidae; genus Choloepus; species Choloepus didactylus. The sequence continues at coordinate 131,833,326 of NC_051308.1, forward strand.
TTTTATGATAAATTCTCTGTCTCACATTTTACTGTAACTTCTAAATGTCCAACTATACTTTGCCTCCAACAGACGCTTCATGAATATTTTGGAAAAGTTTATATTGTTTTAGAATTGGAGTGAGGTGTAGTCTCAAGGCCAACCTGGCATGGACTTCCCTGATGGATCTTCAGATGGTCGATTATTGGTTCACTGAGAGATTAAAATATCTAGAGGCAGAGTTCATTCCTTTCAGGGTATTTAGCAATAATTGTACCTACATTTAAAATGTTTAAATTACAAGCATGTTTATAAAAAAAATTCAACAATAAAAAGATGGAATAAAAAGTAAAAAAGTCCTCCTTCACTTCTCTTAGACACCATGTTAATAATGTGAGATTATACTTTGCCCTGGCCAAGGCTTAAATCTTCCATCTAGATGAAGAGAGAAAGATAGCTCTCAGTTTCATGGTGTAAAATTTGAAAACGACTTTTTGGACCCCCCCCCCCCCCAAAAAAAAAAAAGGCAGAATCATGTGATTTCCTGTGGGGGAAAGAAAATTAAGAGAAGCCAAAGGGACACCTGGGCAAGTGCCTCTGCATCCTGTAAAACGAAAATTGTGCTGGAGACTGGTGTAGCTGTGGATGTCTCAGTTATGTTTAGATACTGGATACCTCTCATGGTCCTCTAACTGCAAATTTGATCTCATAAATCTTCACAACCATTCACATAGCAGAAAAACCTCTCATCCATTGAATGTCCCCATTGCCTAGCTTAGAACCTCTGTGATGTACATATAATTTTCTTCATATTAAGGATGAAGATATTGATTTAGAGAGGTTCTGTCACATGCTCAAAAACTAATACAGCTGTTAAATTAAGCTGCATGTTCAGGACTCAAACCCAAGCCTGCCTTTCTTCCAAACTCTTGAACTTTCAATTAAACTTAAACCAGTGGTTCTCAAAACATGGTCTCAGGACCTGGGGACTTTTTAGAAATGCAAATTCTTAGGCCCTGTGGTGGTTTTAAGCTGCACATACCCCAGAAAAACATATTCTTAAATTTAATGCATTCCTATGGGTATAAATCCATTGTAAGCAGGACCTTTTGATGAGGTTACTTTGGTGAAGGTTCATCCCACCTCAATCAGGATGGGCCTTAATCCTATTACAGGAGTCCTTTAAAACAGAAAGAAATTCAGATAGAGAAAGAGCCATGGAAGAAAGAAGGTGAAATCACGAAACCTGGAAGAAAAATGAGAGAACAGCAGGTGCTGCCATGTGCCTTGCCATGTGACAGAGGAGCCAAGGATCACCAGCAGCCAGCTCCAGAATGCCGATCTTTGGCAAGAAAGGATCACCTTGACGATGTCTTGATTTCGACATTTTCCTGGCCTCAAAACCATGAGCAAATAAATTCTCATTGTTTAAGCCAAACAGTTTCATAGTATTTGCTTTGTAGCAGACTAGGAATCTAAAACAGGCCCTTTCACTGACCCTCTGAATTAGAACCTCTGGGAGGGGCCCAGCAGTCTGGGTTTTAGCATGCTGATGCCCGCTGCAGTTTGGGAACTACAGCACTCAACCCTGCTGGCCCAGAAAGTTGGCTGGGAGAAGTTGAAAGTGGAACCAAAGGTCAGAGAGTAGGGTGTGGAGTTATAGATTGGCTTATCTTTTTTTTTTTTTTTTTTTTTTTTGAGCCACTTGTGCAGTTGCAGGATAGTTCCACAAACCTCATGTCCTCCTCCCACTGTTACCATTTTTTTTATGCTGAAAAATTATATTACCCGACTATTTTTAAATGGGAGGGAGGGGTGTGAGAGAAGAATGCCCAAAGGTAAATACTCAAATCTGCACTCTTCCTTCAAGTTTCTTTCTTCTGCTTGAAATGATGAGACCTCCTGGGGGAAGCCCTGATGAAAATGTCACTGAGGAATCCCAAGTTCAAGTTCAGCTTTTCCATCTAGAAAAGAGAACTGACTGTCCTCTCCAGGAAAAGATTGGCACGATGCTTTGAAAGTTGCTAAAGGGCTGCAAACTTACAATGATGAAGGTAGAACTGACTCGGCTCTGCAGAGTGTAATCTACACAATCGTGAAAGAAACAAAAAGTGCAGCAGGTGCAGCAGCAGACTGAATGGCCATTATTTCTTATCAGTAAACCAACAAGGATGGTCATAAAAGCTGGCTGCTCACTGGACAGATGTTTGTTTTTACATTACACAGAGGGTCAGGAATCAGGAATCCTTTGCAGAAATGGTCTGGTTTTTAAAAGAAGCCAGTGTTCTTCCTGAGAGTTTTGGGGGGCAGAAGGGGAGAGACTTCTGTAAAACCCAACCTAGGGGCTCCACCAGTGGGCTCTGCCTGGAGCAGGTTAGGAGGCTTCATAGAATAAAACCTGAAAAATGCCCGAAGCTAAATCAACAGAAGAGGAACAGCACCACTAACACGCTTCCAACTTTCTCCTGTGGGAAACTGCAATATGGTCTGTTGTGAAAAAAGGAAGTGGGGATAAGAGGAAGGGGAGCTGGGGAAAGAACAGGATTTAAAATGGAATGCTCATTTGCCTAAGTTCCTTTTCTGGGTGGCTTCTGCTACACGGTAGAAATGAAATGCACCTTTATATAGTACTAAAATTGGTAACAGAGTTCCTCTGCTCCTTGCCTGCTCTCCCTACCCAAGCTCAAGCACCTGACAGTGCTGGAGGCTCTGGCAACCTCCATGTACAGCGATTTCAAAAGATTTCCCTGGGCCAGCCTGGAGCAACATAACCAGGAACCGCATCCACATTAACACCTCTCACTTTGCCAACGCAGAAACGGCCTGGGTCCAGGGATGAAATTTGGTGGAAGAAATTGAGGCAGGATGCCATTCTCTCTAATTTTCATGAAGATCTCAAATGACCCCATGGCCTTGTAGCAGTCATAGGAGGAAGCAGGACAAATCTTCCCACTTCTTTATTTTTATACCTACTGATAAACAATCCATCTCATTTTTTCCAACCACTGTGAGCAGTGCCAACTTCCATCAAGGTTAATACATAGTAATTAAACATCATTTCCCCTACTATTTCAATTTGAGATAAAAGGAAATTATTCCAGTTTAAAAATAAGGCATAGTCCATTGGGATATATACGAACACAAACACACACACACACACACACACACACACACACACAAATATACCTATGACAAAGAAATAATAATCATGGATCCCATAGTGGTCTCTATAGACACTGAGAGATAATATCTGAAGATATGACAGAGTCTTAGTAACATATTAATTAATCAGTGAATCTCTCTGTAATGTTTTCCCCTGATGTTCTTAACCTTATCCATTCTCATGCCACAGCTAGCCTGTCAGTACATCTTTCTGTTGCATTTGCCTTCTAAGTTACTTACCCATGTTTTTTCTTCATGAGCCCTGGACACTAACATGTCCAACAATGTTTCCTTTTTCACCTTGGCCACCAGGAAGCTCACGGTGAAATCGCCAGTCCATTTAGTTATATGGCATGCATATATGCATTGAATTATTCTTTCTGCACATCATTCTAAGTTGTATTTTTCCTGCCATAATTTTTATTTTATATTTGTATTTCACTATTTTGATGGAGGTTTTCTTTGAAAACTGAAGTCCTTATAGGTGGAGGCACTATTAATTAATTAGTTAAAATAAGACCATTCATGATTTGGCCCTTGTCTTCCTCTTCTCTCATTTCTAACCATGTTCTCCCTCCCTCCTCCTCTGCTCCTCATGTTATACTTCTTTCATATTTTACTTACCTTAGGGCCTTCACATGTGCTATTTTCTGCTCCCTCATGGCTATTACTCCTGGACATTCTTCAGACCCCCTCTTAGTTACCACTGCCCAGGGAAGAGTCCCCCAAACTTCCTGCTTAAGTCAAATCCCCTAATATGTGCTCTCATTGCACAATGTATCCTTTGTAGCACTTGTTAAGAGTTGTGATTTTATCTCTGTGATGATTCGATTAATACCTTTCTCTCCCACTAGACCATAAAGTTTCTAAAAACAATGCCTTGCACATACTGAGTAGGCAATAAAATTTGTTGAATGAATTAATGAGTTAATGAATGAGTTCATTCATGCATACACACTGGTTTCTCTGGCTCCCGTTTTTCCCTGTTCTCCAAAACACATATCTAAGCATATCACTCCCCTGCTCAAAAAACTAGAGTCATTCTCTAGTGTGTTCAGAATCAAGTCCAATCTGTCTCCTTAACACAGTCTTTCAGGGCCCCTAAGACTGGCCTCAATCCACCATTCAATTCTCTCTTCCAGCCCACCCCCCACTCCCTTCCATTAAAGCTACTCTGGACCACGTGAAATTCTCTCTCTCTCTCTCTCAAAAAAAAAAAAAAAAAAAGCCGTGTGCATTACCATTTCCTGGCCTAGAATGTCCTTCCCACTGAACTTCCCTGTACCTACGCTAAGCTTGGATGAAGACAGATGTCACCTTCCTCTAACACTTTCTTTGATTCCTGTAGTTTCCCCCGTATAGACACGAACCCAAAGTCCTTTGTTTATATTCACCTTTACCTTATATATAAGTGCTTGCATTATAGTTATGTATGGACATATCCCTATTCCCCCAAGAAACTGTGAACCCTTGAGTGCAAGCACTGGGCCAATTCATTATGGATTCCCAGCTTTAAGCATAGTTACTTTAAATATAAATAGATTAACCCTCTCCAGTCAAAAGAAAGAGTTTGGTAGACTGGATGGAAAAGCATGACCCAACTATATGCTGTCCACAAGAAACTAACCTTAAATTCAAAGAAACAAGTAGGTTAAAAGTGAAAGTATGGATAAAATATACCATGCAAATAGTAACCAAAAGAGAGCTGGGGTAGCTATACTGATATCAGATAAAATACACATGAAGTAAAAAACAGTCTTAAGAGACAAAGAAAGTCACTACTAAAAGAGGCCAATTCAATAAGAAGATGTAACAATTATAAATATATATGCATCTAACAGCAGAGCCATAAAATATACAAAGAAAATACTAACAGATATGAAGGGAGAAACAGACAGTACTACATTAATAGCAGAAGACTTCCATACACCTCTTTCATTAATGGATGTAACATCTATATAGAAGATCAATAAATAAAGACTTGAACAATACTCTAAACCAATTAGACCTTACAGACAAACATAGAACACTTCACCCAGCAGCAACAGAATACACGTTCTTTCCTAGCGCACATTCTCTAGGATAGACCATATGCTAGTTCACAAAACAAGTCTCAATAAATTCAAAAATACTGAAATCGTAAAATGTAACTTCTCCAAAAATAATGGAATGAAGCTAGAAATCAATAATAGAGGGAGTTAAATATAGATAGGTGCTTGCATGATATACTTCTAAGGTATGACACTGGTACAGAGAGTTGACAACAGAATGGTATACGGGAAAAAATATACCTATTACATACCAAGGACCATAATTAATAGGAATACCATACTAATACCACATAAATACTAGGGATAAATAATAGAGGGCTGAAAAGAGCTACATGGTGTTTTGAGTCATGAGAATTGTTTAAAATGGAGAGTGATGAGGACTGTACAACTAAGTAATGATAATGTAAGATATTGATGGATTATCATGGACATAACATATGCTATGTGAACTTAGGAGGCCCCTACTTTGTAAGTCAAGACCTCAATCTTGAGGCTTGCTCTGATGAAACTTATGGTTGTAAAGGGGAGGCTAAGCCCACCTACAATTATGCCTAGGACTCACCTCCAGAGAACCTCTTCTGTTGCTCAAATGTGAACTTTCTCTAAGCCCAACTCTGCAAATAAATTCATCACCCTCCCCCCAATGTGGGACAGGACCCCCCAGGTCAGTGAGTCTCCCTGGTGATGGGGGACACAGATTCCAGGAATGAGCCTGACCCTGGCACTTAAATCTCTCAGAGAACTCCTATGACAGCTAAGTTCCAAAACCCAGAGGCAATAGCCTCTTCAAGAACATCAACCAGATGTGTCCCCTTTTTTCATAAAGTTGACAGCCCTTTTCAAAATGAAAAAGTTAGGGTGGTCACTGCCTAGACATCCCTGAAGTTCAGGAAAGTAATTAAACTAGAGAAAGAGGTAGCAACATACAAGATGGAATTTAACAAAGGATTATGACTATTGAATCTCTATATAATTTTATTTTTCTTAGTTGCTAGGGTATTACAATAGGTAGAAAGAAAGAACTGAAATGGTGGATCTGTAATCCATAGCATCCTTTGAAATTTGTTCTATAGCTACTTGTTAAATTATCATTTGAAAGTTATCACCCTTTTGTATATATGTTATATTTCACAATGGGGAAATAACTGAAATCATGGAACTGTAACCATAAATTTTTTGAAATTTTCTAAGTACTTGTTAAACTGCACTTGGAAAGTTATCACTTCTATGTATATATGTTATAGTCTACAATAAAAAATATGACTTAAAAAATAATAGAGGGAGAAGTGGACAATTCACAAATATGTGGAAATTAAACAAGACACTTTAAGCAACCAATGGGCCAAAAAAGAAATCACAAGAGAAATTAGGAAGTATGAGGTAAGTAAAAACAAAAATACAACATACTAAAACTTATGGGATGCAGCAAATGTCATGCTGAAAGGGAAATTTACAGCTCTAAATGCTTACACTAAAAAAAGAAGCAAGATCTCAAATCAGAGACCAAGTCTCCCAACTGGAGGATCTAGAAAGAGCAAACGAAACCCAAAACAAGAGAAGGAAAGAAGTAACAAAGATTAGAGTGAAGATAAATGAAATAGATAAGTAAAAAAACAATAGAAAGAATCAACAAAACCAAGAGTTGGTTCTTTGAAATGGTCAATGAAATTGACAAATCTTTAGCTAGACTGACAAAAAAAAAAAAAAAAAAGAGAGAGAGGACACAAAATAAAATCAGAAATGAAAGGGAGGACATTATTACTGACCCCACAGAAATAAAAAAAGGAATGTAAGAAGATACTATGAACTGCACACCAACAAATTATATAACCTAAATGAAATGGACAAATTCTTAGAAACACACAACTACTTACACTGACTCAAGAAGGAATAGAAGATCTCAACAGACCAAGAACAAGTAAAGAGATTGAGTCAGTGTGCTGGTTTGGATATATTAAAGGAAAGCCATATTCGTTAATGCAATCTTGTGGGGGCAGATTGATTAGTCTGTTGATTAGGGTAGAACCTCTGATTGAATTATTGCCATGGAGGTGTGGCCCTGCCCATTCAGGGTGGGTTTTTGTGCTGGTTTGTATACATTGTGTCCCCCAGAAAAGGCCATATTATTTGATGCAATCTTTGATGTGGGGGCACATGTATTAGTGTTGATTAGGTTGGAAGCTATTGGTTCAGTGTTTCCATGGAGATGTGACTCAATCAACTGTGGGTGAGACCTTTCATTGGATTATTTCTATGGAGGTGTTACCCCACCCATTCAGAATGGGTTTTTCTTGGATCACTGGAGTACTTTAAAAAGAGCCACACAGGCCCAGATACAGAGCAGCTATGAGTGACATTTTGGAGAGCAATTGAGAGTGACATTTTGAAGAGAAGCTATAGCCAAGAGGCACACTTTGAAGAATGCACAGAGAGGAGCTGGAACGCAACCTGGGATCAGCAGATGTCAGCCACATGCCTTCCCAGCTAACAGATGTTTTCCAGATGCCACTGGCCTTCTCGGTGAGGGCATACTTGTTCATGCCATAGCTTGGACACTTTTATGGCCTTAAGACTATAATGTAGTAACCGAATTAACCCCCTTTAAAAAAGCCAATCCATTTCTGGTATTTTGCATAATGGGCAGCATTAGCAAACCGGAACAGTCTTGATTAGCTCAATGGAGTATTTAAGAGTGAAGCTAAGAGCTAACACAGACCCAGATGCTTGCTGATGCTAAGAGATGCTTGGAGATGTGGACAGAAGGACGTTTGGAGATGCTAAGCTAGGAGATGAAACCCAGAGTTTGCCCCAGAGGAGCTAAGAGAGGACTCCCAGATGCTTAGGGATAAAGCCACTGAAATCAGAAGCTGAAAGCAATGCAACCCAGGAGCAAAGAACCAGCAGATGCCAGCCATGTGCCTTCCCAGCTAACAGAGGTGTTCCAGACATTTTCAGCCATTCTTCAGTAAATGTATCCTCTTGTTGTTGCCTTAGTTTGGACACTTTCATGACGTGAGGACTGTAAATTTGTTACCAGATAAACCTCCTTCACAAAAGCCAATCCATTGTTGGTATTTTGCATAATGGGAGCATTAGTGAAACAGAACAGTCAGTAATCAAAAACCCCCCAAAAAAGAAAAGCCCAGGACCAGATGGCTTCACAAAGAAATTTTACCAAACATTCCAAGAAGAATTAATACCAATACTGCTCAAACTCCTCCAAAAAAATTGAAGAGGAAGAAACATTGTCATTCATTCTATGAGGACCAAAATACCTTAAGAAAATACACACAAAAATGCTCAACAAAATACTAGCAAACCAAATCTAACAACACATTAAATAGTTATACAGCATTACAAAATGGGATTCATCCAAGGTATGCAAGGATAATTCAACAAGAAAACCAATGAATGTAATATACACCACAATAGAATGAAGAAAAAAGACCATGTGATCATCTCCACTGAGATGAAAAGGCACTTGACAAAATCTGGGAACTCTTCTTGATAAAAATACTTAGAACACTAGAAATAGAAGGAAACTTCCTCTACATGGTGAAATGCATGTATGAAAAACCCACAGCTACATCATGCCCAATGCTGAAAGACTGAAAGCTTTCCCACTAAGACCAAGAAGAACACAAGGATGCCCACAGTCACCACTGTTATTCAACACTGTTCTAGAAGTTCTAGCCAGAGCAAATTAGGCAAGAAAAAGAAATAAAAGGCATCCAAATTGTAAAGGAAAAAGTAAAACTTTCCCTATTTGCAGATCACATGATCCTATGTATTAAAAATCCTGAAAAATCCACAACAGACCTATCAGAGCTAATAAATTCAGCACGGCGGGGGGGGGGAGGTGTACAAGATTAACAAGCAAAAATCAGTAGCATTTCTATAAACTAGTACTGAACAATCCAAAGAGGAAATCAAGAAAAAAAAATCCATTTACAATAGCAACTAAAAGAATCAATTACCTAGGAATAAATTTAACCAAGGATGTAAAGGACTTGTACATGGAAAACTGCAAACCTTTGCTAAAATATATCAAAGAAGGCATAAATAAATGGAAAGATAGTCCCATAGATTGGAAGACTAAATATTGTTAAGATGTCATTTCTACTCAAAACAACTTACAGATTCATTGCAATCCCAATCAAAATTCCAACAGCCTTTTTTGTAGATATGAAAATGCCAATTAACAAATTTATATGGAAGGGCAAGGGGCCCTGATTAGTGAAAAACATTTTGAAAAAGAAGAATGGAGTTGGAGGACTCACACTTCCTGATCTTAAAACTTATAACAAAGCTACAGTAATCAAAACAGCATGGTACTGGCACAAGGCCAGACATGAAGACCAATGGAATCAAACTGAGAGTTCAGAAATCAACCCTCACATCTATGGCCAATTTAGTTTTGACAAGGGTGCCAAATCCAGTCAATGGGGAAACAATTGTCTCTTCAACAAATGGTGCTGGGAAAACTGAATGTCTATATGCAAAAGAATGAAGGTGGAGCTCTACCTCACACCATATACATAAATTAACTCAAAATGGATCAAAGACCTAAATATAAGAACCAAAATCACAAAATTTCTAGCAGAAAGCATAGGAAAGCATCTTCAGGACCTTGTGTTGGGCAATGGTTGTTTAGACTGGCACCGAAAACACAACAAAAATAACAAGAAAAATAGATTAATGGGACCTCATGAACATTTGTGGATCAAAGGACTTTATCATGAAAGTAAAATTACAACCCACACAATGGGAAAAAATATTTGGAAACCACATATCCAATTCAGGTTTAATATCTAGAATATTTAAAGAAATGCTACGACTCAACAACAAAAAGAAAACCTAATTTAAAAATGGGCAAAAGACTGGAACAAAAATTTCCTCAAAAATCACATGATAAGATGCTCAACATCATTAGCTGTTAAGGAAATGCAAAGCAAAACTACAATACCATTTCACACCTACTAGAATGGCCACTATTTAAAAAAACGGAAAATAACAAATGTTGGAGAGGATGTGGGGAAATAGGAACACTTGTTAACTGTTGGCAGGAATGTAAAATGGTGCAGCCATTATGGAAAACAGTTTGATAGGTCCTCAGAAAGTTAAGTATGGAATTACCATATGATCTAGCAATCCCACTTCTATGTATATACCCCCAAAGAATTGAAAGTAGGGACTTGAACAGATATTTGAACACTGATGTTCACAGCAGCATTATTCACAATTTCCAAAAGACGGAAGCAACTCAGATGTCCAACAAGAGATGAATGGATAAACAAAATGTGGTGTGTGTATATATATATATATAATGGGATATTATTCAGCCATAAAAAGGAATGATGGATGAACCTTGAAGACATCATGTTGAGTGAAATAAGCCCATCACAAAAGGACAGATATTGTATGATCTCACTTATATGAAATAATTAGAATAAGCAAATTAATAGAGTCAGAAACTGTAATACAGGTTACTAGGGTCTGGGATGGGTGTAGGGAGTGGGGACATAATGATTAAATTGTATAGGGTTTTTATTTGGGATGATGGAAAAGTTTTGGTAATGGATGGTGGTGATGGTAGCTGTGCCAGTTTGAATGTATTATGTCCCCCCAAATGCCATTATCTTTGATGTAATCTTGTGTGGGTAGACCTATCAGTGTTAATTAGATTGTAATTCTTTGAGTGTTTCCATGGAGATGCACCACACCCAACTGTGGTTGATGACTCTGGATAATTTCCATGGAGGTCTTGGCCCATGCATTCAGGGAGGGTCTGAATTGAATTACTGGAGCACTATATAAGATCAGATAAAAGGAGCAAGCTGCTACAGCCAAGAGGGACACTTTGAAGAAAGTGCAGGAGCTGCAGATGAGAGACAGTTTGAAGATGGCCATTGAAAGCAGACTCTTGCTCCAGAGAAGCTGAGAGAGGACAAATATCCCAAGTGCAACTAAGTGACATTTTTGAGGAACTGAAGCCTAGAGAGGAATGTTCTGGGAGAAAGCCATTTTGAAACCACAACTTTGGAGCAGAAGATAGCCATGTGCCTTCCCAGCTAACAGAGGTTTTCTGGACACCATTGGCCACCCTCCAGTGAAGATACCTGATTGCTGATGTGTTACCTTGGATACTTTATGGCCTTAAGACTGTAACCGTGCAACCAAATAAACCCCCTTTTATAAAGGCCAGTCCGTCTCTGGTGTTTTGCATTCTGGCAGCATCAGCAAACTAAAACAGTAGCACAACAATGTGAATGTAATTAACAGCACTGAATTATATATTTGAACTTGATTAAAAGAGGAAATTTCAGGTTGAATTTATGTTACTAGAATAAAAACTTTAAAAACCAAAGGACTGTACAACACAGTGAACTCTTTTGTAAACTACAGTCTACAGTTAATAGTATAATTATGATAATATTATTACATCAATTGTAACAAAGGCACCAAACTAATGCAGAATGTTAATACTGAAAACTGTGAGGGGTGGGTAGGGGGTATATGGGAACTCTGTATTTTCTGCATGATTTTTCTAATAAAAAATAAATTTAGAAATAACTTTTAAAAAAACCCTGCTTACTCTCACTTCTTTTGTGAAACTCTCCATAGCCACTTCAGCCCACACTGAAATAATTTTCTCCGCCCATTTGCATTGTGATCCTTCATAATCATAATAACTTCTACTTATTGAGTACATACTATATGCTGATCACTGTGCAGTAACAATGCAGTCTTATTTATCATTTATAATCTTCAAAACACCTGCAATGTTTTTCCAACAAATACTCTTCCTCTTATATTTTTAATTTTTAATTATCTGAAATTTAAAATAATTAATTCTCCAAGAATCTATTGTACATAATGGATGGAAGGAGGCATAGAAGATTTATGTGAAAGGAAACCAGCACTCATGATTAGCTCCTCTGAGCTTGCCCAAATCTCAGTCAGTGAAGCTTCACCTGGAATATGAATCCAGTCTCCAGAGGCTGTGTTTTGACCACTGCTCCTTCCCACAGGGCCTCATTCCATTATGCATTTTTTCGACTAGCTCTCTATTTATTTCACATGTAATTGCCTTGTCTCTTAAAAGTTTGTATGCTCCATGAGTGCTGGTTTCCTTTCATATAAATCTTCTATGCCTCCTTCCATCCATTATGTACAATAGATTCTTGGAGAATTAATTATTTTAAATTTCAGATAATTAAAAATTAAAAATATAAGAGGAAGAGTATTTGTTGGAAAAGCATGGCAATAGCTCATGATATTGAGAGGGAATATGCCATTGATATTTTCAAACTACGAATGCTTTGATCTTGCCTGTTCTCCGGAACCAGGTAACAACATGGGCAGTGTTTGTCAAAATTCCTAATAGGGATAAAAAAAAAAAGAAAAAAACAGAAAGGGTATAGGGTGGAGAAAATGAATGCTAGAAATAATGGGACCATCAGGTGACCAGTTACGTTGTTTAGTAAATGTGAAGCGTGTTGTGTCAGAGGCAAAGACATTTCCCTCCCCTGAATCAAATAATTGGATCAAACCAATCAATCATTTGGTTCTCCAAGATTTACACAATCCCTTCCTCTCAACTGAGGATAATGGGTAGCTGTAGGATTTTTAAGGATTTCCAGTTTAAAAACATCCACAATTTCTTTAAGATTCCTTTCTAGTGTCTTACAACCTTCTCTGTGCCATAGCAATTTACAATAATGTCTTAGAAAAAAGTTTGAACTTTCTTGTATCAGTACTGTGACTATCAAAGTGGAATCTTAAATTACTTTCTTAAATGCACTCCAGCATGAACTACAGGAAGGTCTCCTTGAATGTTCAGAGTCTAGGTTCTAGGTCCAATCAAATCTTTAAGAAACTGATGATTACTTTCATAAGTTGGGAAATAATGCTCTATGGGAGAAACATCCTTGGTTTTGGGAAACAAGGAATGAATTGGCAAGAATGAATTGGTACAGAGAGCTTGTATTGGATCCAATTGGGCTTTGGTCTCAAAGTAAGCAAGGAAATTCTGAAGCATGTAAACTCCAGAAAGGGGGTGGCAAGTTTTGGTACAAAATATCAAAGAACTGTATAACAATTTAAAATGTTAAAAAACAAAAACAAAAACTTTCTACCCCAGTGGCATGGATTGTCCTTAGAAATGGTGAGCTTCTTATTATCACACAGGTTTAGGCCCACCACCCAGGTATGGTGGTGGCTGGCAACGATGTCTTGGGACTGACTGATCTCTAATGAAAAAGTGAATTATAACATTTTAAAAACAAAAGCCATGTTCCACCCTTTGATTACAATCTTACATCCTCCTCTTAACAGATTCTGAAATTTCAAAATAGGAAAATGTGTTTTCATGTTCTAGGTATGAAATTATATTACAACCCTCCTCTCACACACTGTGGTCCAGCCACACTGGCCTTCTCCCCAGCCCCTAAGCATCCCCGCAGCATCCCTGCAAGCTTGTTCCCCCATTTTAACCTGTCAAACTTCTCTCCATCATTTAGATCACAGCTTAAACTCACTCCACAGAGAGGCCTGCTCTGATCTTCCCAATCTACATTTAGTCTCCTTATAATAATCTCTTATCATACCCTTCACTTTTCTTTCATAGCACCTAATGAAATGTTTAAGTCATTGGAGTGGTTATTTATGAATATCAACTCTGCTTTCAGACAAAACAAGCTTCTCCCCAGGAACACCTAGGTGGGGAAATGTGGAAGAGAAGAAGGGATGCTGCTCATAGTGTGGGCAAAAGGCAGGGTGTTTTTACTCCTGGTTGGGTGGAAGCATCTGAGAAGGGATTTAGAAGAACAGGAATGAAGTAGAGCGATTTTTATATTGTTAAATCTTTTTGTCCTGAAAAAAATCATTAGTGAAGACTACAGTGCTTATCAGTGTTGTATTGTGGTAGTGGTGGTGTCTGTTGCTTGGTGTGTGTTTCTCTAAGTATGTAGATGAGTTCACTCTGAGAAGTGCTAAGTTGTATGCCCAGGTTGGTGCAGGATAAAAAGAAACTGCTCGCAGGGAAGCAGAAGCAGGAGAAGGTGGACCTGGCAAATATCTCTTAGATACAGTAATAACTTCCAGAAATGATCTGAGGTCACTTGGTGGCTCAAAGCGGGCCCTTCTTTTCTTTTTTCCCATGGAAGACAGAGCGTTTAATCAGTGCATGACCTTGACAGTCAAGGAAACCAGACATACATTTAGTCCTGTAAGGTGTTTCCTTACATTCCCACACTCTCCTGCCCTGAAAAATGCTATCAGTGGATCTTGTATATCTACCATAAGAGAGAAAATGGGGTTGGGGCAGAAGGGTGATTGTCATGTCTGTCTACCAAAAGGGGTTCCGAGGCCCATCTTCCCAAAGCCACTCTGGAGTCTTTGCCCCAGTGATTTCAGGTAGATTCATTCATGGCCAGGGATTGTCTGCACAGGGACCACCAAGCCCTGCTCACTCTCAGGGAGGCTCTGTTGCCGTCAGGCATGGTTGCAAAAGGTCACTCGGCAAAGGGAAGGCTTTCCCCAGAGGAACCAAACTCTCTGACATACAGTGAAAGCTGTGTTCCTCTGGGCCTGCAGCTGAGGGAGGTAGGTGGGCCCTTCTTGAAACCTATAGAGTCCCTCAACTCAGGACCAAAGAAGGTGTATGTTTTGCTTATTGGATTGTCAAAGTTTGAAAGGAGCAAAAGCATTGGCAAGGATGTGAGAAAAGGAGAGGGTGTGCATGGTTAATGTGAAGTAAAATTGGTGCAATTTCTCCAAAAGAGAAATTGGATAATAGCAGCAAAGTAAAATATATATGCCCTTTGATCACACAATCCCTATTTATAAGAAAGGAATTTAAGGAAATAACTGAATGACAATTTAATAAGTATTTTAAAATGTATATGCAAAGGTATTCATTTCAATATTGTTTACACTAACAGAAACTGGAAGCAATCTAAATTGGCTAAATAAATTATATTATATACATGCTACAGAACACTATGCAACTTAAAAATGATGAAGTACATCTATATTTATTAACATGAGGAGATGATCCCTGTACATTATTGTGTGAAAAAGCAGGTTATGAAACAGCATGTGTGGTATACATGAAAATTATGTATTTATTTCTGTTTGTGTCTATAATCACAGAGAGAAATTTGGAAAGATATAACAAATGTTCACAGGTGAATTTTATTCTCTTTTTTGCATTCTATATTTCTTGAATTTTTATGATAAAATGCAACATTATTACAAAGACAATAAAGCTATTTAAAAATAGTATTCTATGGCCAAAAGGGAATAAGGCAACTTGGGATCCAGTCCCATTTGAGGAGCAATACTTTGTATGCTTTGCTTTGAATATGATGCTTCACTATTGTGCTCCAATTTTCTTGCTGTATTCCTGAAGCAGTGATTTATCCCAACAACTACAGCAATGAAAAATTCTCAGACATTATTTTTCCAGAAAGATGCTGAAATTATGTAAAAGATCTTGTGGCCTACTGCAAAAATGGCAACAAAACCTTTCCACCTTGCTATCCATACCCCTTTGCAATCAAGAGGTGGAGTCTATTTCATGGCCTGATCACATGACTTGCCTTGACCAGTAGGAGATTAGCAAACATGACACAAACAGAGGCTTGAAAAGAGCTTACCCATTGGGGCTTTCTCAAAATTTTACTGCACTTCTACCCCTGAGACTACCAGGTGAATGAGTCAAAGTTAGCCTGCTGGAGGATGAGAGGCCACATGGAAGAGAAATCTGAGTGAGGCCATGATAGATTATCTAGCTTTAAGCCAACCCATCAGCTGACCACTGTTGCATAAGGGAGCCCTGCAGACATCAGCCAAGCTATACCAGATTCGAAGAAACAGCCAATCAACCTGCAGAACTGTAGGCTAAAAAAATGGTTGTTTTAAGCCATTAAATTTTAGGGTGGCTTTTTACAGAGCAAAAACTAATTGATACAGATTCTTTTCTTATTGTAAGGGTATCTGGGCAGGAGAAGCCACTTCTGGATTAAGAATATAAAGTTCTCTAGCTATTAAGCCCCTTTAAAATAAAAAGTACACAGGCAAAGAGGACCTCTATTATCTGACCATCAGAGTGTGAACAAGATCCATGTTTGCAAAAGGTACCTAAATTTCATAGGGCCAGACAGCTCCTGGTACCGTCCATTTCTCAGAAGTTAGTCCCTCCAGTGTCTAAGATAGTATTAAGACCCTCTTTTTAGGATTCATCCTGAATTTAAAGGCAGACTCTAAAGTATAGCTGAATCCACCAACTCTAGGTATGGGGTTATATGTGCCTATAGGGCATTTCCCTGAGAGCTGGTTCAGTAACTCAGACTCCTCCCAAGTAGAGTAGAGAGCAGTAACCATCCTCTATGTAGTGACACTTCCATCTTTCCCTAAGATACTACCTTGAGACCTTAAGATGCTACCAATTTCCGGAAGAAGCCCACCCCTGGAAATTGCCTTCACCCAGGCTTTTTTTAATGAGTGTTCTGAGTGTGAATATGTCTTTCCAGCTTCCAAAATAGAAGCAAATCCATCCAATTTGGGCCATACATCACATTACAAATTAGTAAAAGCTGAAGAAAGCTGTAAAACTGTAGGTAAACATGATCTCCAAGAACTCTGAAGAAATGACATTATGAAGGGATAATGGCCCACAGTTAAGCTCTAATTTAGAATGTCTGAAGCTTAAAGCAACTAAGGTCCATCATAGAATTTCAATCTCTGGAGTTGTTGGAGAACAAGTTACGATTAATTCCCTCACTTGGGAATACCATTTGACATTCTCTCGTAAAGGTGAATCTGCATACCCCAGAATCCTGCACTCTACTTCTAGGCATATATCTTGGAAAAATTTGCACCTGTGCACCAGGAGACAGGTTCAACAATGTCCGTAACAGCATTATTTGAAGTAGAAAAGCACTGGAAACCCAAATAGCTTTCAACGGAGAATGAACTAAAAATTTGTGGAATATTCACACAAAAGAATATTTCTTAAGTTGGGTGGTAGGTTAATAATTTACAGATACATATAGTTGGTATATAGCAATTACTGTATAATTAAATAAATTTATACAGTGAATGGGAGTAGGAAAAAAATGAATGTTATGTTCAAAGGTACTGAAATAAAAGAAATGAGTATTAGAATAACAATGAGATGATGTTTAGGCTACAAAGTTGGCAAAGATGAAAAATTCTGTGTTGTAATGGTGGTGGGGTAAAAACCTCTATAACACTACTGGCAAGAGAATAAACTGGTTAAAAAAAAATCTTGTGGGACAAACAGTGAACCCAAAGCTAAACCATGGACTTAAACTAATAGCATAATTATAAAAATGCGCTATCATCAATTATAACAAACGTCCCACACCAAGGCAAGTTGTTGTTGTTGTTGAGGTGGTGTATGGGAACCTTCTATTTTACACATGATTGTTTTGATCCACAACTTCTCTAATCAAGAAAAAAAAAAACTTGTGGGAGGCAATTTAGAAATATAAAAATGGCCCCCAAATGATCTTGCCCTTTCATGCAGCAATTCCATTTCTGGGAATTTATTCCAAGGAAGTAATGATAAAAGTGCTGAAATTTGTATATAAAAAGAGATCCAGATAAGGGGTATGTGAGGATTTGGGTTTTCTTTTTTTTCTTATTTATTTTCTGAAGTAATGAAAATGTTTGAAAATTGATCATGGGGTTGTATGTACAACTATGTGATGACACTGTGAGCCATAATTGTATACTTCAGATGGTTTGTAAGGTTTGTGAATATATCTCAATAAAACTGCATTAAAAAAAAACTTAGGCATGCATCAGAAAATAAAAAATAAAAAAAGAGATCCATCCTAGCATTGTTTATAATAGACAAAATTTGGAAATGGCCTATATCTTCAACAACAGGGGATTGGTTAATAAAATCCCAATAATGGAATGCTGTTCATCTATTTTGTTCACACATTCTACTGATATTCATTGAGGGTCCACTATGCACCTGATACTTTTTGGGTGCTGGAGATAGAGCATTAAACAAAATACAAATATCCCTGCATTCATGGTGTTTATATGCTAATAAGGAAAGAGAAATAAGTAAACTATAGCATATATAGGGAACGATAGGTGCTCGGGAGAAAATAAAACAGAAAATGGGGTAGGGAGTGGGGTGACATTTCAACAAAGACCTCAAGGAGTTTAAGGAATAAGCCACACACTTGGGGAAGAGCCTTCCAGGCAGAGAAAATACTAATTGCCATAGCCTGAAGGCAGGAGTCGCCTGGCACGGATGAGAAATTGCAAGGAGGCTGGTCTGGCTGGAGGGACGGTGCCGGGGAGGTGGGGGGGGGGGGGTAGGTGGATGAGTCTTGTAGGCCACGGTTTTTACTTTGACATAGGAATCCTCTGGAAGATTTTGAGCAGGAGAGGAACAAAATTCTTCTTATTTTCCATAGGTTTACTCTGGCTTCTGTGTTGAGAATAGACAATAAGTGAGTGAAGTAGAAGCAAACAAATAAGTTAGGGGGTCTTCCAGTTTGCTAATGCTGCTGTTATGCAAAATACCAAAAATGGATTGGCTGTGCCGGTTTGAGTGTATTGTGTCCCCCAAATGCCATTATCTTTGTGGGTGTGTGGGGCAGGCGTTTTGGTGATGGTTGGATTTGCTTGGAATGTGCCCCACCCAGCTGTGGGCAATGATTCTGATGAGATGTTCTCATGGAGGCGTGGCCCCACCCATTCGGGGTGGGCCTTGATTGGTGGAGCTACATAAATGAGCTGACTCGGGGGGGAAAAAGAGAGTGCAGCTGGGAGTGATGTTTTGAAGAGAAGCAAGCTTGCTAGAGAGGAGCGTCCTGGGAGAAAGCCGTTTTGAGGCCGGAGCTTTGGAGCAGACGCCAGCTGCCTTCCCAGCTACAGGAGGTTTTCCAGATGCCATTGGCCATCCTCCGGTGAGGGTACCCAATTGCTGATGTGTTACCTTGGACGCTTTGTGGCCTTAAGACTGTAATTGTGTAGTGAAATAAACCCCCGTTTTATAAAGGCCTATCCATCTCTGGTGTTTTGCATTCTGCAGCATTAGCAAACTAGGACAGGCTTCTATAAAGATTTATTAGGTTACAAAGTTACAGTTCTAAGGCCATAGAAGCATCCAGACTGAAGCATCAACAAGATGATACCTTCACTGAAGAACAGCTGACGGCATCCAGAACACCTCTGTCAGCTGGGAAGGCACATGGCTGGCACCTGCTGGTCCTTTGCTCCTGGGTTCTAGTTTCAAAATGGGTTTCTCCAAAATGTCTCTGGGCTTGTCTCTCTTAGCTTCTTCAGCTCTGATGCATATAAGCATCTGGGGGACCTCTCTTACCTTCTCTGAAGCAAATTCTGGGCTAGCATCTCCAAATGTTTCCAAGCATCAGTGTCTGTGTTGTCTCCTGAGCTCTCTTAGGTACTCCATGAACCAATCAAGACCCACCCTAAATGGCCAGGGCCATTTGGATATAATCTAATGAAAAGGTCTGGCCCACAGTTGGGTGAGTCACATCTCCATGGAAACACTCAATCAAAAGTTTCCAACCAATATGACTGGTTTAAAGGATCATGGCTCTTCTGAGGTCCATAACAGTTTCAAACTGGCACGGGAGGACTTTTACAATCTTCCAGGTAAGAAGTGATGGTGCCTTGGACAAAGGCAAATTGTAGTGGTGGTGTAAGAAGTGGCCAAATTTTAAAGAAGAGCTAACAAGATTTTCTGATGTATTGGATATAAGGAGTAGTCAATAGAGAGGAGTCAGTATAACCCCAAGGTCTGGGGCCTGAGCAACTGGAAGGACGGGGTTGCCATTAACTGAGATGAGGCAGATCCTGGGGGACATAAGTTTGATGGTCAGGGGGAAATCAGAAGTTTTGGACTTAGGGAGGGCATGTATGCAGTTGGATGTACAGGTCTGGAGTTCAGCAGAGAGGTCTGGACTGGAAATATAAATTTGGGAGTCATCAATGTACAGATGGTGTTCAAAGCCATAAGACAGGATGAAAGCACCAAGGGAATGAAAATAGAGAAGAGGTTCAAGGACCAAGCCCTGGGGAAATGCCACATTTACAGCTTGAGGAGAAGGAGCTGCCATGGAGGGAGGAAAAAATCCTAGATGAGTAAGTGTCCTGGAAGCCAAGAAAAGACAGTGTTTCTAGGAGGTAAGAGTGACCATAGCTATACCAAAGGATGGTAGATGAAGTCTGTCTGAAACCGAGAAGTTACCATTGGATTGAGCAAGAGAAGTTTTGATGGAATTGTGGGGACAAAAGTTTGCTTGGAATGGCTTTAAGGGAGGAAGCAAAGAGACAATTAAGAGACACTGATTATAGGCAAGATTTTCAAGGGCTTTGCTGTAAAGGGGAGCAGTGAAAAGGGTGGCAGCTGGAGGCGGAAGTGGCAATCAAGAGAAATTGTTGGGGTTTTTTTTTCTTTCTATTTTTTTAAGACAGGAGAAATGATAACATGTCTGAATATTAATAGGAAAGATCCAGTGGTGGGGAAAAATCGGTGACTCCAGAGAGAGGGAAGAACTGCTGACCTACATTACGAAGGTGAGAAGGGATGGGTCTAATGCAGATGGTCCAAGAGATAGCAGGGTAATTCGTCCAGTCATTAAAATGATGCCAAAAAGTTTTGAAAAATAAACAGTGGTGATGGTTGCACAACATTGTGAATGTAATTAATGCCACTGAGTTGTAGACTCAGAAGTTTTGTTATACTTGGCAAATTTTGTTATATTTATAACTTAACACAATAATTTTTAAAATTATGTGACACAAGAACATTTAATGACCTAGAAAGATATTCCTGGCATACTTTTAAGTTTTTAAAAAGCAGATTATAAAAGAGTAACAAGCACTATCATTTATTGAGTACTTACGATATATGTTATGTATTTTTCAAAACACTTTTCAAGCATTATCTTGTTTAATCCTCCCAACATTCCATGAAAGGCAAGAATTACATTTTCCTGATTTTCTAGATGAAAACGTGGAAGCTAAGACAGGTGAGTATGTTGCCTAAGGTAATATAGCTTAAAATGGTAAAACTAGGACTCATTTGCAGGCACCATTACCTCCAGATCAGCACTGTCTCATAGAAACATAATGCAAGCAACATATAGGATTTAAAATTTTTCCATAGCCACATTTTAAAAAGTAAAGTAACAGGTGAGATCAATTTTAATAACATATTCTATTTAGAAACTATATAAAATATTATACATGTGATCAATATAAAAATACTATTAATGAGATATTTTACATTCTCTTTTTCTGTACTAAGAGTTCAAAATTCAGCATATATTGTACACTTTACAGGATATCTCAATTTGGACTCTAAATTTGCATCAGAAATACCTGATCTCTGCTTAAATTTCATGGATTTTAAGTTGAGAAAGTAGATTTTCACATACCCAGTTTGTTCCAAATACACTTAAAGGTTTTCCAATAACTGAATTGAGTATCCATTTTTAACTTTAACTTAGATTAAAGTTAAATAGAATTAAAACTCATTTCCTCAGCTGCACTGGCCACATTTCAAGTATTCACCAGCCACTCTTATTAACTGTTACACTCTCCCGTCTCTCTTTGCCAAGTTCTATCAACTTTTTCCTCAGAAAGTCTATTCCTTTTCTTTTTCAATTCAATCCACTTATACCACCCTTACATTTTTATTAATTGTTTCTACTGTAAGACTATGTTAATTATACTTCCATTAAAAACATAATTACAACAGCTAACATTTATTGAGTTCTTACTATGCTAGGAACTATTCTAGGCACTTTGCATGAATTAACTGTCACATTGTATTAACAAAATTGATTCTATTAATATTCCTATTTTATAGTTGAAGAAATGGAGACATTAAATAAGATCATAGTTACTGTGCAGAGGAGCTAAACGTTGAAACCACCTCATTCAGTTTTATCCACACCCCATGCTCTGTACCACTAATCTGTGTCTCTCTCACAATTATATACATAAAAATGATAGTTTGTGATAGTTTGATAATAGATGATTTTTATTGTCTTCTTTTTATTTGCCTATACTTTCCAATTTGCTTGCAAATGAAATGTGTTACTTTTGTAATTTTAAAAGTTTTTTTTGTTTTTTTTTAATTCAGTCAGATAATAATCAGTCTGGTTTGGTTTTAGTATACTCCTTCCTTGAGACAGGAGAATGGACAAAACGACTTCTTACATGTCTTCACATTTCAAGAATCTATTATTCTTTCGCCCCCTCTGATATAAAACAAAACCAATACATCTTGCTACCCTTTAAGTACTTTGTGATAAATGGAAAACTTCAATTTTTTCTCTTCACCAAACATAACAGAATGTTTTAAGCATCCAATCTCAATATTCCCAACAAAAGGAGCCATTTAAAATCTTCCATTTTGTGAAATATTTTCTGAAAGCCCAGGGATCCTGAATGTTTTCTAGATCTATTTCTCTGTGGGGTCTAAACTTCAAATACTGTGTTAGAACCAAACACAGGAGGAAATATAAAAGCCTAGACACTAAGATGATAGAGTGAAGCACTGTGCCAAAGCCCCACAACTTTTCCCACTTGGTACAGGTACAGGGGCTGATCACCTGGCAGTTTGTACTGATAAGGGCTATCACTCAGCTTCAAAAGCTGTTCTTCATTTTGACTAGTAGCTCCTACCAGTCTCCTGCTCTAAAATTCTGAGAAAGCTCCTCATCCTGCCCCTCTCCTTCATCTTATACTTTTGATGGGTTGCAAATTCTCTCTACTCTACCTTTAGCATTTTTTCATATCTATGCCTCTTCATTTATCCCACTGCCACCATCCCAGTACAGTCCCTTTATTAACAACTTTGTCCACCTCAGAAAGATCTTTGGAACTGGTCTCCTTGTCCTCCGATTCTTTGCTCTGACCTTTTGGCCTGCCCCAATAGGTTGCTGTCTGTGCTGGAAGTCCTTCAGGGATTCTCCACTTAGTTTCTCACTTTCCAACCTTATCTTCTATTGTACTCCACACCAAATCCACCTTTCAGCCAACTGGTCTACTTACCATTCTCAGGACCATTTGCATTTTTCCACCTGTGAACCTTTCCTCTCTCAAATTGGAAAGCACCCTACCTCCATCTCTGCCTATTAAAATTCTACTGATTATTCCGGAAGCAGGCCAAAGGCCAACTGTTCAAATAAGTTTCCACCCTCTTTTCCTATCAACCTCTATACTGCCAGTCCAGCATCATTTACTATATGTTACCTTACGTAATTCATATACTTACATTTTCTGCCTACACACATTATTAAGCATCTATGATATGTTGAGAGTATATACTAGACACTTTATATGTGTGATCTAATTTAATTTAATCCTCACAACAGCCTTGTGAGGTAGGTATTACCATCCCCATTTTACAGATCAGGAATCTGAGACTGTCAGATGTTAATTAACTTACTCAAAGTAGTATCCTTATTAAGTGGCATAATCATTATTCATTCAGCAAATTTTATTCCAATCCATGTCTGTCAGATTCCAAAACCCTGTGGGCATTTCAATTTCCCTTTGGGGGCAATTAGTATTGGAGCCTCAGGACAAGGCAGATCCTATTAGAGGCAGTTTTCTGCTCCTCTCTTGTTTGATTTAGGTTCACTGTGCTATGGGATATATTCCTTTGGCTCTCAGTCAGCACTTAGCCTTGGCTAGTGCTGGGCTAAAAAAAATGATTCATAAAGACAAACACTGCACAGGATGTTTAATGGTGACAATGATTATTGTAAAACTATGAAAGGAACACCAAGCCCCTCAATATGTCCAGCAATCTAGAACTCCCAGTTCTTTGCCACCTCAGCTTAGGCCTCAGATTAAATTGCTTTGTTTCCCGATAAAATGGAGACGGTTGCCTCAGCTTTCAGAAACTAGGTCAAGCCCATCTGTAATAACCACAGGACTGGAACAAGCATTGTTGCCATTAGGATCAGCCTTGGCCTGATAAGAGTCCCTGCCATTAACATGTAACATAGGCTCATAAGAAACTCATATGAAGATCAAGAACAGAGAAGGGTTGTCCACCCTGAATTGGTTTTCACCATCTAAATTTAGGGTTGGAAGCCCCCAAACATGTTGGATCAGTTCAAATTGCCAAATGAAGAATATTATAATGGATTTATTCTCTTATTGTTTGGAGTCAAGGTGTTCAGTGGCTACTGTTTGCTCATGGAGAGTGTAAACAGGACTTGCTGACGTCTGTGGCCAAAGAGCATGCCTCCCAAGTCATTTTCACTTTGGCATGGGTGTGGATCTAATGGTAAAGAAGAGGAACAGGAAACGGGGTTAGCGTTTTATGTTTCATGTTTTATGTGTATTTTCTCTTTCAATCCTCAAAGCAATCCTTTTAGGTTAGGTATTATTGTAATACCCATTCTATAGATCCAAAAACTGTACGGTAAGTTGCAGACAAAGACCGGAACCATGTTATGTTAGACTCGACAGCTTTCCACTCTCCTAAGTTCCTAGCTCTTGGCCAGACCTTTTGCTTAGGCAAATATTGATTAAATAAATAGGACTAAAGGCAAAATTTATAGACAAGTTAGAGTTCTCAAGTATCAACATTTCTCTCTCTCTCCAAACCAAGATGATATGAAGTGATTAATTTCTTAAATGCCTTACATTTTCCATAGTTGACAAAGATTTTCAACAAGAATTGGTGGTTGAGCTGTAATATTCTTACCTTCCACTCAGGAGACTCCCACGTTTGATTCTTAAGGAAATGGACTTGCTTGGACTTCCAATTGTCTGAATTATGTTACCAATGTTTTAGCAACACTTTGAAAAAGACTTATGACATCTGTCAGCCAGAAATCCAGAAGAGAGGAGAGATTGGCAGAAAATGAGATATTAAAGAACTCAAAGTCTTGACAAAGGTGGATCATGTGTTGTCAGGTACATTAAACAAAGCGCACTGGAAGGTGGCAAAGAGATAAAGAGAAACGCATTTTGCAGCCTGCAAGGTAACTGAAAGAGTTGATAGGATCCCACAACTGTGGTCAGTTAGACCACAGGCCACCAAGGACAGTGAGCCACCATCACTGACAAATTCATCCTGTTCCCATGCATCTTTAAAACAGTTCATAAAATGTCTGGGTGGGAAGATAGATAGTCCAGAGGAGTTTGTCATCAGGACTGATAAAAGTTATGAAATGTCCCACTGACTGGGGCCACTTGTGTCATACTCATGAATGAAGTAAAACATATTCATCCACACAAAAATTTTCCTTACTCCCCCTGCCCCCCCACTTCTTCATGATGTGTTACATTTGTAGGGTAGAAGACCTTCATAATAATTATATCTCCATATGGGATGACGTTGTTGTTGCTAATCAGTTAACACTAACAACCTATTACAAATATTTGAACCTCTCAAAACCTCATGCCAAGTTTGACATTTGGGATTCCTTTTCTAGTTTCAGGTTCTTGACAAATTAGGAAGAATAGGAGATAATAGAACAACTTTTATTTTCCCTTCCTGGATGCAGTTCTTGCAAATATTACCTTGCTGCCTCTGCCATATGGTTCAAGTTACTCTGAGCACAACCCAAATCAACATTTGTTATTTCAATAATACATAAACTACTTAGTTTTTTTTACTCGTGATATACCTTTCTGTGTCCCTCCAAAAAGTTTTTGAAAGGCATTTTTTGATCAGAAGACATTCATTTCCAATTGTCTGAATTATGTTACCAATGTTTTAGCAACACTTTGAAAAAGACTTATGACATCTGTCAGCCAGAAATCCAGAGGAGAGGAGAGATTGGCAGAAAATGAAATATTAAAGAACTCAAAAGTCTTAACAAAGGTGGATCATGTGTTGTCAGGTACATTAAACAGAGCGCACTGGAGGGCGGCAAAGAGATAAAGAGAAACGCATTCAGCAGCCTGCAAATGGGAGTTGATGGGATCCCACAGTCTCTCTTCCACCCTCACACTCCTTTTTACGAAGCTATGATAAAACCACAAGGTTTCCCACCTAGCACCACTACTTTCCTATGGCCTTCCTAACTCCTTTCTCATCCCACTTCTCCCCTTTCCCACTTTCTATTTTAGCCCTTCTGTACATAGTTTTTTTGTGTGTGTTTTCAACCACTTTTAAGGTCATTTCAACCCAGCTGAAAAACAATCCATGTCTTCTTCCTCCCCTGTTCCTGAGCCCAGGGACCCAGTTCTGCCCTCTCCTTCCAGCCGGGACCTCTCTCCAGTAGCTCAGCAGCCCAAGCTATAAGGATGATCTATTTTGTGACGCCAGTCTGCTCCTCTTCCCTCCTCCCACACGTCACCCCCAAAGAAATCTAAACTCCGTTGCTTTTGAAACTGTCTGTACCTAGGTCTCCAAGGTGTGGATCCATTATTTTTCTGACCAAAGCGGGGGCGTGTTGGGGGTGGCGGGTGCGGACAGTACCTCTTTGCAGGCGTGAAGCTCCGGTCCCGTTCCCTGGGTCATCTGGAAGACGATCCCAGTCCAGAGCAGCAGCCGCAGAAGCCGAGGTGTGCGCCGCTCAGTTCTTCCCCTACCTCTGGCAGAGGGATGGACGCTGCGCCCAGGCTCAGCCATAGCGCTGTCCTGAGCGAGCGGCAGCAGCGGCTCAGGTGCTGCGCCTGCTGCTTCTGCTGGCAGAAGGAGGAAAAAAGGGGAGGGAGGTACACAGGAGGAGGATGCAGGGGGCTGGGCTCGCTTCAGTCACCTCCCTGCGGCTACGCCAAGGCCGCCCATCTTTCCTCCTCCCTCTTCTCCTACCCACGTCGCCTTGGCAACCACCTCCTCTTCCCCTCCGCGCGGGTGGGGCAGGGACCACACGCGCCTCTGCCGCTCACCTGCCGGTCGCCATGGCAGCCGCCGCCGCTGGGGCGCGCGGCGTCGGAGTGCACGCGCCCGCGGTCTGCAACCGGCCCAACCGGCGGGCACGGCGCTCGCGCGCGTTAGGAACATGCTCCAAGCCATCGTCACCAAATTCATGTTTTCCGCTGCCCTTTCGGATCGTGGGCTATTTATTGTAGTTCTAATTTTGCAAACGTGGCAGGCGGCGAAAACTTATTAAGCGCCAATTGTGTGTGAAGCGATAGAAAGGAGAGTGGCACACCGTCTCTACTCTCGGTGGATGTGACCTACTGCAACAATCGCTTCTCAAGATCTTACTTCCATCCCGCCAAACCCGTCCGTGCTTTTACAACAGGTTCTATGCGAAGCCCTCAGACTCGTGTGGTTAAACCGAGTTTAAACAAGGAGTGTATGCCTTAACTGGCAATTTTCCAAGCACGAACACGCAGGCTTTTCCGCCTTTTGACAACCCCGTTCTCTCATTGCTTTGAAAATAAGAAGTCTTTTGCGAGGGAGAAGGAAATTTCTGGGTCATCTTTGAGGAAGTCCATCCTTAACTGAAGTATTTTACAGAAGTCCTGAACGACGAGAGAGCGGCATTTTTCAATACGCAAATCCAGGGCGCCCTGGCACGCTCAGCGGCGTTTTTCCTCTGGATCTCACCTAGCTTCCTCTTGAGAGAGGCCTCCCGCTTGAACCGCCAGAGGGCGCCCTTTTGAAGGGACCTTATCTCGGTCACAGAGCGAGGGACAGTTGCCTGGCAACCGAAACTGGGCGTTCCAAACAATTGGGCCCCGGAATCCTCGCGCACCAAGGTTGTGCTGCGGCTGCGCTGGCCTCCCATCCCTTATAAGAGCGTCGCGCTCGGCATTTAACCATGCCTCCCACCCGGGACGCCTTCCAGCCTTCTAGGTTGGATAACGATGATTCTTACTTGGGAAAACTGCGGTCTTCCAAGGTATTCTTCTTTCTGTCGGTGTTACAGGCAGAGACGCTAACTTAAAGGATTCTGGTGAGGACACTGAGTCAATTACCTGAACAGAGAAGTCTGTTTTCAGCCTGCCTCCATTTCCTCATATAAGGGTTAGCTGACATTTCACAGTTACTTTTGAGCAGAGAGAGGTAGAGTTATATATAGTCTAGAGGATTGAAGGGTTCTAGTAGCCCAAAAGAATGATTGTTATAATAGGACTTAAACAGGCCCAGTTTCCAACAAGCCCCATTTTGCCCTGTTTGGACAACCGTCCTCTGGAGAGATATAAGATACTCTGAAAGCCACCTGGTCATGCTTTGAACATCTGTCTTCATACCATCTCTGTCTTCTGGTTAGTCCCAAATGTGTGCATGTGCGTGTGCATGTGTGTGTGTGTGTGAAAATTTGGTTAGTGGTTTGGGAATTTAGGAGATTTTTTTTTTTTGGTTGAAGTGTTTGGGATTCTTGAAGTGGTGCAAAATAAGATGAATTAAATGGAAATTATGGCTTAATAACAAAATTGAAGAGCTTCCTTTTACTTATTCAACAAATATTTATTATTCACTCTATGCCAGCAACTCTGCTGAGCACTGAAGATACATAAACAAATTAGGTATAGTTCCTGCTCTTAAGGAACTCTAGTAGAAAGACTGATCAACAACAGCAATAGCAAAAATGCTTACAGTAGCAAATGTTGTAACAAAGCTATACATAGAGAGAACTGGGAGCTTAAAGGAAAGCTTCCCAGAGAAGGTAAGTTTTGACATTCAAATACAAGTTAATCTAGGCCAGGTGAGGAAGGAGGTGGAATATGAGTTAGGAGGAAAGAAACAGAAACCAGACAGTCAAGGCAAAGGAAGCAGCAGGTGCACATACATGGAAAGGAGAGAAATGGCAAATATCTAGAATGACTGAAGTGTAGGTGTGAAGTGGAGGAGTAGAGAGAGCTAGAACTGGAGAAGAGAGATGGGGATGAGCTGGGGCTGGCTGGGTGTGCTGAGTATGCCATGCTTGTGAACTAGGATTTCATCTTGGAGATGCTGAGGAAGCATGGTAGGATTTTAAGCACTGAAGTGATGCAATCAGATGGATGTTTTAGAAAGCTCAGGTGGCAGGATTGGATAGCATGAGTGGAGCAAGAGGGATCAGCTAGGAAGCAGGTGCAACAATCTCCAGGAGGAAGGATAATGGCTCCAAAGCAATGACACAGGGACTGGTGATAAGGTGCAGACATGAGAAAGATGCAAAGGATAGAACTCAAGATGCAATTTGGTGGCTGATTGGATATGGCCCAGAGAGGCAGAACGAGTCCAGGATAATTCCCGGAGTTCTGAGGGCTTGGTAGGTAACATTCACTGAAATGGGGCATCCAGTGGAAGCAGGTTTGGAGAGAAAGATACTGAGTTCAATTTTGGTAGATGTTGCCTTTGTGGTACCTGTGAGACATTTAAGTGAAAATGAATAGCAGTAGTAGTATTGAGAGTTCTGTATTGAATATGTGTATACCAGAGCTTCAGTATCCACCTAGTAATTGAAGCCATGGGAGAGAATTATGAGAGTAAGAAAAGAAGAAACTGGAACCCTGGAGAATACCACTGTGTATGAGGCAGAGAGAGAAGGAATAGCTTGTGAAGGCAGCTGAGCTGTAACAGCTAGAGGCAGGAGGAAAACTGAGAGTGGTTGGACCCATAGATGGAGAGAGCATTTGAGGGAATCAGAGTTGTGGCACCAGATATAGCAGAGGTCAAATACGATCAGGTCAGGAAAGGATCCACTGGACCTTGCCACGGAGATCATGGGTTAAAAGCAAGCAGTTTCAGTCGGTGCTTGTGGCAGAGGCCAGGCTGCAGTAGGCAGAAGAGGAGATGGGAATGGGGAGGAAGTGGAGATGGTAAATGTTGACTCTTGAAGAAGTCTGGCTCTGTAGGGGAGGTAGCTAGGTGGTGAGAAAGGAGTGAGACAGGAGCTGAGATCAGAAGAGAGGGCTGGGTCCAAGGAGAAAAGGTTATTTTTTTTAGCACAAAGGGACTTTCATTTCTCTTAGATGGAAGGAAAGTGGTTGTGGACATAACTGAGTAGAAGTTGACATTCATGCCTGACAGTCTTGACTTTCTCAGTGAAAGACAATCTCATCCTTCAGCTGATATGGACGATGAGGTTTAGTCTTCAAGGAGAGTGGGAGGAGAGCTGCCCCAGGCCCACATCAAAGGCTAGCTGAGCCTATTCTTGCATCATATTTATTTGTAGGGTTTTTCTTTCATTTATCATCTCTCTTAGTGACTAGTAGAGCGCTTGTTCAATTAAGGTTTAAATGAGCTGAATCACACAGCACTTTGCCATACTGGAGGGAAGGAGGGTTAATACATCAGATAGTTTGAATGAGTTCTACTAGGTTGTATTTGTACTTACTGGAATTGAGTCATTGGCTCCATCAATATTTCATTTTTGAACACCTACCATCTGTTAGGTCACTGTGCTAGGTACAGGAGATACAGTGGTGAATGATATGGTGTTTTAAATGTAATAAAGAAATAAAGTATGTGCTTTTCACATTCATGCCTGTAGGGTTTTATTGAGAGGACTGATTGCCCAATGGACTTTTTCTTTGATTTTCCTGCACTCATTGATGACCCTCCCCTGCCTACTGAAATTCCTCTTCACATCTGCTTAGACACTGCACTCTTGATTCTTTGCCACTCTTGGTATCCACTCCTTACCCCCTCTCCCACCCCTCCCAAACCAGCTCTTCTCTTCTGGCCAGACTCCTTTTTTCAGACTTCAACTACCGCTTCATGTGGACGACCCCCAGACCTATATTACTTGTTCTGAGCTCTCTTCCAACAAACTGCACATTTCCAACTTTCTACTAGTTAATTGCATTAGGATGTCTCACCTTCAAACTCAGTATATCTGAACTGGAGTCCATCGTCTTTCTTGTCTGCTCCCAACCCCTTACCCACTTATTGTACCTACCACTTTTCTTGTATTCCTAGCCTGTTTCTGACAGTTGTCATTAAGATTGAAAACAGGAGGGTCAAAGGACTGGGAGGTCTTCTCTTTACTAATCTCCCTCTAAGCTTCAAATAAGATATGATGGAAAAGGAGGGTGGATGTCACTAAAAGTACAGAGTTAGGAAGGCCTCCTGTGACCAGGTCCTGGATGTGATTTCTCTTTTGCAGAAACTCCCATATAAGAACCCAACTCATCTTGCTCAGCAACAGGAACCCTGGAGACAGCTGAACTCAACTCTCACAATCACCTCCATGAGGCGGGATGCCTATTTTTTTGATCCCCAGGTACCTAGCATTGAAATGCTTTTTCTCTTTACATCCATTTAGGACTCATTGGTATCTTTTTGAAAGGTAGTCTGTCCCTGACTGCTTCACCATTTTTCCTTTTGTCCCCAATCCAAGAGCCTAACTAGAAACCAATTTATGTAGCTCTGAGAAGTCCAAAGGCTTGAATTTTGCTCCAGGAAGTTATCTTGAGCAAATTATTTTCTCACCAGATTTCTCTCTTCTAATTAAAACAAGGGCTGAATGTAACCAGGAATGAGGGAAGATCCATTAAGCCCAAGTCAGGGAGAGTAGAATGATTCCCTTGTCTCCAGTGAGAGCTCGCCACTCTTTAAAACCTAACTATACGACAATTTTGAATTGACCAGAGTTTAGAAGTCATCATGTAGAACAATTCAGTGTGCAAGGAGTTGGTGGATCTCAGCTCCAACAGGGGCTTCACTAAGCTTCTGAGGAAGAGTAGACCCAAACAGAACCTGACTAGAGTGTGGAGGAGGTAGGGGGGAAGAGGTGGCTGAGTTAACCCTGGGGAGATGTGACATCCTCTATAGATACCGAAGGATGACCTGGATTTCCGCTTAGCAGCCTTATACAACCACCACACTGGGGTGTTCAAGAACAAAAATGAGATACTGTTGCACCAAGAAACCACCCAGGATACTCATGGGTAAGTGGTAGGCAGAGCCTCTCCACCCTAAGGACACTGTCGTCAGTCATATAAGGTAAAGTTACCTGGGAAATAATGATACTCAACTGTACACAAATTTTTGTATTTTAACATCTGTATCTGTAAGGCAATTTCTCTTTCTTTATTGTCTAAAATGAACAGAAATCCCCCAAGATTGTGCTTGCTTGTATAAACAAACAAAACCTTCAGTGAATTCCACAAAGGAAAAAAGGCCCTTTGGCTGCTTTATTTTTGTGGTCACATGCAACTACCTATCCCTCCTAACCTTTCTCCTGATTGATTTCACTCTCCCCTATTCCCCACATCGTATTCTAGAATCCTCAAGATCCCTAAAGAACTATTACCCCCTCCTCCTCCACCTCCCATCACATCCCGGGCTAACTTCAGACAATGGATTAATCCTAAGAAGGAGTCCATCCACAGCATCCAGGGAGCCATCGGTAAGGGTTAGAAAACTGGGTGGGCAGGTGGGTGGTGCCTAAGTCTGTCTAAATGGACCCAAGAATCTGGGAGTTGAGGGAATATCGGGGACAACTAAGGATCTTGTAAAAGTGATTAAGTCCATACATCTCAGGCCAGGAGACATACTAACTATAGAGCTAGTAAATGAACTCAGTTTTTTAGAGCATCTTAGATTGGCATTAGATCTAAGGAACAAAAATTTCCAGCAAGGGCAGAAGTCAGCAAGGAGTAGAAGACCTACAGCTCCTTCCCATCAGTCCTCCATATGCTAGCTTCCCCAGTTGTTTAAGAACCTTCTCCTTAGTACCCATAAATGTATTAGTGATTAAAGGTTCCTGGAAAAGGCAAAGGATCTGAAATTTGCAGACCCCCCCTCACTGCCTTCTCTTCTCTCCACAGTGTCCCCTCACACTGCAGCTACCAATGGAGGCTACTCCCGAAAGAATGATGGTGGCTTCTTCTCCACCTAGTGTTGACAGGCCCCTGGACTAATTAATCATAGTGGAACATCCTGCCACCCACCTCCATTAAATAGATTTGTGCAAGATGAAGCCTGAAGTGTGTTAATCATGGACTACGAGTTGCCACTTGACATCCTTAAAATGTGGGAGGAAAATTTCCCCAATATCTGCAAACTAGTCCTGTTGGGCTTATTTGCAACTTGGAAAGACATCTTGCTGTAAATATAAGGATTTAGGACACAACAGCAAGTCTTTGGCAGGAGACAGGCATTCATACTTTGTAAACTGGAGTCACACCCACACAGATCCATCCATTCAATGTTTATTGGAAACATAAGTTTATCAGGTACTGAGTTAAGTGTTGGGGAAACAAGAATGAACATAACCCTTTCTCTTTAAGGAGCTTGCAAACTGTAATTTTAGTAGCAATAATAAGTATTAATATTTATGCTGAAGTCACACTGAACAGATTTCAGACCTCCAGGGTTTAGTCATCTGCTGGGCTCTACATTTCCACTAGGGCTCCATTTCCTTAGTCCTGAACCCTTCCCATTGTTCTCATTCTCTAACTGTACTACTGTCAACTTGCAGGATCCCTTTGCTTTGAGTCAATTTGTGCTGTGATATATAGCCCCAATTCTTATAAACATGGTTCAACAATATGGTCCTTGGGTTTGAAGTACCTAAAAACTTATGTATCAAAATGTGGTTCCTAAAATTAAGTCACTCATAGGAACCTACTGTGCCATAAAAATGGTTGGGAAAAAATGGAAGACCTTTTAGAATAGTATACAATAAATCCTCATTTCTAAGTTAGGATAACATGCAGTTGAAAGAGCTTTTTCCTGGTACTCAGGTGCAGCATCTTTAAAGAACACAAAATTCTCACAGCCCATCTTCTGCTGGAACACTCCAACACATTGTGATAGTATCTGCTGCTTTGTGAAAATATGAAGTTTCAGTTAACATTATTTAAAATGGCTGAAGGTGGTAGAGGGGTGACTCCCTGGATATCTACTGTGGATTGAAATACTGAAAGACAAAAACTTTAGTATTGTGATCCAAACATTGAGGCTTTTAAAAAATATCAATTCCCATGCCTTCCTGGTGATTGATTCAGTAAATATGGGGTGGGTCCTGGAATGTGAATTCTTAAAAGCTCTCCAAGTTCTTTTATGGAGACATATACACAAACACATGCATATAAGGGAGATGTATATGTATATATACACGCAAGTATATATGTATTTATTAGGGGGAATACATATTTCTTCGCGGCAGAAGCTGTACTGGCCTAAGCCCTGGGTACTACCAGTGTTGCTACCAAAGAGGCATCATGACGAGCCGGCCTAACGAGCAAGGCCTGTCTCCTTCCAGCCCCAGCTACGGGGGGCGGGGCGACGGCTCATTCATCCTCCGCCCCACGGCTTCGGCGTCCCGGGATTGCCGCCAAACGTTAACGTGCGCTCCCGGAATACCACTGAAGGTCCCAATCCGGTGTCCGTGTCCAGGGGTCGGGCTCAGATCAGAATCGCCTCGATAATCAGTGACCCAGGACAAGCCCGGCCTCGTCTATCTGATCAATTCATCACTTCTGAGCGCCGTGCCCCATCGGACCGGTTCCAGGCCCTGGGGACCGCGGCTTGCCGCCGCCCAAGGGGCCTCGCTGCACAGCGCCCCGAAAAAGGGGCTTCGCAGGAGGAAAGCTTTTCATTTCGGGTCGACCCGGCGGGGCTGGGGTCACGACCAGATCAAATAAGATCAAGGTGTAGGCGGGAGGGAGGGGCGCAGGAATAGGCACACGCACTCGCCTTGCACGCCCCACGCACACACACACTCAAGCGCCCTCTCAAGCACACTCGGCTTACATGCACCTTCCACGCGGCACCGCAGAACACAACACAACCACCTCACCCCACGCCGCTCTCCCTCCCGGAAAAAAGCGGAAGTCCACTCTCTCTTTTAAACCCGCCCGCCTCAGCGAATTCTGGGAGGAACCACCGAGCACAGGCAGATGCCTCCTGCAACTCACCTCGTCGAGTGCGCGAGGTGCTGCCCTCGCGTGGTTCGGAAGGGATCCCAGGTCTCAGGGAAAGGAGAGACAAATTTCCACAATACTGAATTGTAGTTGTCGTTTGATCTCGGTGTAGCTTCACAGTTATATCCATATCTATAAGTTTTCTTTGATCTGGATTTTATTTTTATTCGTCTTAAAAAATATCTAGGTTGTAGATATGAGAAGGTTCAATCTCAGAAGATTTATAGATGAATGACTCCTTTTTCATGGAGGCAACAAACTTGGGTCATTACCAACAAAAGCATCATCTCTCCCAAGGGAGAAGGCACACATCATTTTACCAAAGGCAAAGGTGAGGAATAGATTTAAACTAGACGGTTAGGATATCTGCAGTGGTAAAGGTAGGCAGGCATATCCCTCTGTCCTCAATTAGAGGCCTCTGGCTGCCCAGAACTTGATGTCGTGGCAGTCAAACTGGATTGCCAGGAAGTATCTGTTGAACTTTCATCTCCATTAAAAAATATATGACTTTCAAACCCCAAAATGAGTAAAAAAAATAGCACAATTTTAATTAGTTCCTGGTTTATGTATGTGGACGTAAACCAAAAGATTGCCTTATTTTGGATATTAGTAAAAATGATTTGTGAAATTATAATTTGTTCTTGTGCCAGACCCACTGTGCACTTGGAATAAACAAATGTGAGAGTCTGTAGTTGGGAAGGGGGGTTGTTTCATGGGCCAGAATCCCACTGGCTCAGGATTTTCTGGGTGCCTGGTTGGCTAACTGATAACCTCATTTGAATGCAGAAGTTTGTGGTAGTAATGGCAGATACTTGTATTTTTAATAGCAATGGTAGGTAAATTGTATTGTGGGTGTTTTCTACCATATTTAACAGACTTCAAAACATTATATACCTGCCAGCTCCCTATAGAGAGAAAACCAGGCCTTCACAGATTCTTATCCACATCAAACATTCAATTACCCAAGGGGATAACTGGAATAATATTATTCACCAATGGAAACTAAAAAAGTATGCTATGAGCAGAATCCAGGGGAGTATTCAACAAGGGTCAATAAATTCAGCATGTGACAAATAAAATGAACAAAGATTTTAGGTAAAGAAATTTTATTTTCAAGGATTTGTGCAGACAGTGGTGAATAAAAAAACTGTATTTTAACTATAAAAAGGAGCTGACTTCGTTCCAACCTGACATACAGGGTTTATGGTGATGCCAGTTTAAATCTGAGGCAATATTGCTATCCCCATGTCTCCACCCCTAAAAGACTCCCCCAGAGGAACAACTTCCTATAATTTGTAGTAAAAAATGTGTAAGAGATATCAACCAAAGTAATAATCAACCAAAATAATGAGCTAAACAAGTTTCTGCTTACCTGCTTACATAAAGTCAAAAAATGAAATAAGCTATGTATCTGTTTCCTTCATCCTATGTACTTTTTGGTACATTTTGGTATGGAAACACCTCAAAATACAACAATTAGGTTGAGACGACCTACCCAAAAGGCTGTGAAAATTGGCTGGAACAATTAGAACTGTGAAATGGAGAACTAGTTTAAAATATGAAGCTATTTTAAAAGCCCTATTAAATAAAAAACAAAAGTCATTAAAGCTACAAAATAACCAGTGCAAAACATTCTAAATATGGGTTTCCAGGGACTGACACTCCCTTTGGCCAACAGGTCCCAAACACACCCACAAGGTGTAACACTTCTTTCTGGTTCCAACAGATTTCCTTTCTCTCATGTGCAAGATCCTCAGAAATGACAATGGAAAACAAACTGAATCACTGAAATTTACCCTGTGGACCAATTCCTGGAGATAAAATCCACAACTCTGAGATGATTAGACATGTAGTGTTTACTTGATGACTTCCTACTTCCAAAAACCCTCAAAGCACTAAATTGCATATTTCAGAACCTAAACTTCCTAGCAGCTTTTATTCTTTTGGATGAGTAGACAAAAGATCTAATTCACTGCAACAAAGAGGTCAACCATAGCTAACTTGTCCACAGATAATTCAGGGATAAATTCCCTTTGTTGTACCTAAATGGGCAATTAATTTAGGCATAGGCAGACCTATGTATATGCTTGCTTTTTACAATAATTTTAGACCTACTCTTTTAAATAGAGAAGTTCCAGTTTTTATAAAACCAATGGCTGATCCTTTTGCAGATATAGAAGTAAGAGGGAATGGTGAGGCCTTCCCTTCAAATGTTAGGTTATCTGAAGTGATTTGCTCAGAAGTTACCATACTCCATGGAAAAGTCCATCAGTCTCAATGCAAACCCTGTTTTCCTTTAATTTAGAAAACATGAAAACACTCTCATTTTACTCATGGATTTTATGACCTGTCCAAACATGCCTATGAATATCAGCAATCTCTCTCATCCATTAGAATTTCTCATGTTCTTAGAGTAAACAGAATTTCCAAAGAACAGCTAAAGAGCACTGTATTATGAAGAAAATTAAGGGTTGGCTAGGAAAACAAATAATCAACTAAAAATTGCCACAACAATCCAGGCTGAACCACAGAAAAAGTTTGTGTCTTGGATAACATGAAGAAAGTTCCATCTAATATCATAAACAGTTCTTATACTATGTGGCTTTACTAATATATCAATTAATATAGCAGATTTATTTCTTCTACCCTAACTGCAAATATATTAAACAAGTATTTCTTCACTACTTTCTTTCCCCTAGTGGTGGCATTTAAAACTGTATGAGTAATAGTATTCAGCACAAAGTAATTTAGAAAATATAAAAAGGCTTGAGGAAAATAGCAACAATTGATTTGTTCTCCATATACCAATGGATCATGTGAAATCTCCACTTGGGGATAATGGTAAACAGAAAATTTTTCCTTGTCTAAGTCACTGCTTTCTAGTCTCATCACAGATAGATTATAATTTTCCAAATTTTATATAAACTCAGATTCTCTTGGCAAAACTCCTGAGCTACCAGCATACAGCACAGCTATTTCATGTTTTCTTTATGCAATGAGGGCCATGTCTTTCTCTTATGTTCCCACATGGGTAAATGAAAATAAATTTTCAAAGCCAAACAATTCCTTGGGATTGCATAACTTCTGCTTCCTACTCAGACACTCCCTGTCCCCACTAATTTGCCAAATCCAAATCAAACTGGGGAAAAAAAGTCAAGTCTTGAAAATTATCTCTTTCCAAGAGGTCTGAACACAGTCAGTGTCCTTCACTAATGAGTCTCAGTTTGAAAAGACCCTGATGAGGGGCTTAAGAACAAAATAGGTGACAGGTCTTTAAGCAGCAGGTATGGAATCTTATCACCAAAGGGCGTGATTTATCTGGACATTACAGCACTCTCTCAAGGACTGATTTACATACAGAACAAAAGAAGTTGGCTTTCTGGAGTCTCATGAAGCAGAAACAATGTGCGTGACCACGAAGAGTTTTTCCCAAATATACCAAGGGCAATGCTCTGGTGTCATCCTGGGGAGTTTGATGATTTTAGCTGAACTCTCTACACTGGGCCCAGGACCCTGGTTCTTCACCTGCAGCCCCTTGGTTGGCAGTTGATGAGTTCGATGATTTGG
Organism: Choloepus didactylus; assembly: GCF_015220235.1. Lineage (NCBI taxonomy): Eukaryota > Metazoa > Chordata > Mammalia > Pilosa > Megalonychidae > Choloepus > Choloepus didactylus. The sequence goes on from NC_051308.1 coordinate 131,871,899, forward strand.
AATTCATTTTATAAACAGGACGTAAAAGGCCATTACAACGCAGGCGATTGCCACAGCAGCATGCAGCCTAGTTCCAATCACAGCAGCTGGTAAGCAAAAGTAAAAAGAGAAAATAAATCACACTCTACCTTTGTAAACGTCCTCACCTTCAAGGAGATATTTTGAAATCTCTAGTCACAGATGTAGAGACCTATTAAGGTTTCTTAAGGACCTGGAAATGTCTTTGAATGCTACCTTTATGATCTAGATTCTAAGTGAATATATTGTTGGATTATACCTTGCTCTGTTCTGGAATCATTTAGGTAGGTAGAATTCCAGATGAAAATACCAAAAATGAAAAGTAAAAAAGTATCTGAGTTAACTAAGTCAAAATTTAAGGGACTCCAATTTATTCTTTCCAGAAAAACTTTTCAATGGCAAAATATTCCTCCAACACATTCCAGCCCACACTAAAATTGTTTAATTTATATACTTTTATTCCATGGAAAAAACTAAAATTATCTGGACACTAAAATAAGCAATGGTTTTAAATAACAGCAAATTTTAACATTTACCTTTTCCTTCAACTTTAAAAAATGATTACTTTAGTTTTATAAACTCTCAGGGCCAACCTCAGGAATTTTCTGTAAAAGATGAACTAAAAAGAACCCCAGCCCCTTCTCATCCCTCTCGTTGTGGTACCTCACTGTCCATAATTGGAAACTGCCTCTCCCTGTCCAGATATGAACTTACCTTTGTAAAACACACCCCAAACACCCTTCTTCTCTGATAGCAGCCAGGTTTTGAGACGAGGTACTTTCTTGAAGTAAGCACAGGTGCAAACAAAGAGCAAGCCAAACACCAGAATCCCATCCAAAGAGTACACTGTTACAGAAAGAAGAAAAGAAAACCCTTGGTGCTGATCCAGCCTGAGCAGGTGATCATATAAAAGAACATGGTATAAAATCAAAGACAATATGATATAAAATCAAGATTATAACATCAACTAACATTTCCAACCCTTGACAAGAGGGAGCCAAGGCCCTGGGACTAAAAGGTTACCTTATTCCCCCAAATTGCCTGTAGACATTTCTCTTAACACCAATTTCACTACCCCCTCCCTTCCCCTTTCAAGAACTACAAATCCTGGGAAGATATCAGTTCCTCCTCCCAGGAGTGGCCAGTGTTGGCAACAGGTTCAGAGAGGCATAAGAATCTTTACAGGCTGAGCAGAGAGAATTAAACATGTTATTACAAATCACTCATGTGATATTAGCCAAGTCTGTCAGATCTGCATCTGACAGTGAAGAATATGTTAAGGAAAAAGTAAAGTTTAGTGGAAACTGCAAGAGTTAGAATCCATATGACTCAATTTTCCTATACTTTTCTTACACTTTGTGCATGATACTCCCCTTACAAACTAAATTTCTGAAGCTTCAAAATAGTGGAAAGATTTGAACTCTTAGTTCTATTTCCTACATAAGTAAACTGAGCTATTTCTTGTACATGTAAACACAATCGCCTACTTGCAAAAAAAAAACAAAAAACAAAAAAACAAAAACATACCTGACCACAAGAAGGGGGGTATACTATTATTTATTCAACAAATACTATGTGTCAGACTGCTCTCTTATTTCCTGGTTCACAGTATTTCTTCCTCTGGCAATGTCTCTTCTCTTACTGTGCTTAATATCTTCAGACCTCTGACTGCCCAGGAAGTACCAACAAGATATTTTGTATAACCAGTATCTGCCAGTTCTGGATCACTCTCTCTCCCTCTCTACCTTCAGTAAAACTACCTCACAGATAGATGTCACATACATTTGTTTATGACAAATGACACCTTTATGTGGTACTCTTTTCTGCCATAAGTTTTTGCAGGCAATGCCAAAATTCATAAGGAGGTCTAATTTAAGCCCGCAGTGCCAGGCCTAAGGAGAGAGTACTTTTGAGAGAGAAATGCTTTCCTGTGACCTTCAAATCATACTGCCTAAGAGGCCTTCTCCTTTCCTGTGAGGGTGAACTAAATTAAAGACCATAAAGGCCCTGCTTCCTGTTCTTCCCTGGAATTTGGAAATCATGCCTATGAAGTGTTTGAAGCAGCCTAGAAAATTAGGTCAGATAAACAGGGTGGCAACGGCAAACCATGTAGAACAGGCAGTGTCTAAACCCAACCCTTGCATCACAAGTCTCCAGATGGGATCACCCAGCCAAGACTTTAGAATCAAACAAGAAAAGGCTTTCCGGTATTTTTAACAAACAAGAACTCTTTATAGGGTCTACATTCATCCTCCCAAAACTGTGGGGCTTGAAATCTTCTTTAACTTCTCGGTCCTCCCAACGATCCGACTATTCGGCAGTATGAGCAAAGGGCTGGGGGAAGAGCCCTCTGGGGTTAGAGCCCTGGAGTTAGAGCATAGTGACCTCCCCAAGAAGCTTCTAAGAGAAGGGAAAGCACGGGGTAGGGACCGAAGACTCAGGGTGTGGGCCCCAGAGACTCTAGGGGTCCTGGGAGGGCACGGGACAGAGGAACCCGAGGAAGAGTATAGGGACAGGAGTTAGGGGCGCCAAGGGGGGCTGGGCCAAGAGGGGGCGGGAAGAACGGCCACGTCAGTCCCAGCCCCGCCCGGACGTTTCCCCTAGTCCCTCACTCCCAGTCTCCGCGCTGGGCACCGGCTCTGACCGTTTGTCATGGCTGCTGGGCCCGGGCCTGGCTGTGGGATCCCGGGTCAGGGGTGGTGGCGGCGAAGGCCGGGGAACCGGGCTCGCAGTTGACACTTCCCGATCCCAGCCACAGCGACTGGCAGGGGCCGAGGACGCAGGCGCAAGAGCCGAGAAGCGAGCGCCGAACACAATCAGGAGTGGCTAGCCGAGTGCCGAGTGGGTGGTACTTTGCGTGCTCACGTAAGGATAAGACGAGTGTGGCCTAGGAGGCGTCAGACGTGGCCCTTGTAACCAGGTCTCTTAAATGTGGCCTTGTGGGGTTAGTGCTGTGAGGTAATCTGACAGGTTCGCGTCGGCGTTTAAGAAGGCAAAGACTTGCAGTTTTTCACTTTATCTTGTGCTGTGGCGATTGCTGTGTGTGTGTGTGTGTGTAAGCAGCAGCCTACCTGCATCGGAGAATTCTTAATCTCTGGTATCTACCTAAGAGAACCCCGACACCAGGGGTCTAGAGGTGATCCCCGCGGCCTCCAGAATTTCTCTTGCTGCGAGTCTCTTCCTTATTTCTGATGGAAATCCGAATAATCAGTCTGTGTCTGAACTTTCAAAATGAAATAAGGAACTTTAGAACAAAAATAAGTCAGTTATACAGATCCTAAAGCTCCATATTGTCGGGTAACATTCAGATACTTGCCTGTTTGTATTTTTCTTTTCCCTAAACCATCAGGAGAGTCTCTATTATCTCCTATGTTTAGTTCATGCTTTAACTAGAAATCGACAACATCTGCACAGTGCTCCTTTTCACAACTTGAAGACAGACTTGGTGTTATGGTGGGGTGGGGTGGAAGAGATGGAGCCACATATTTCATTTTGTAAATTGGAATTCTTAATTGCATACAACTCAGCCTATTTTATTAGGGTCCAAGCAAAAGTGCAACTTGCAACTCAAGTCCTCTGAGGTTGTCATTGTAAGGTTACCGGTCCACCGGCAGTGGTTGCCAAAGGCCAAAAACAGACTGAGGTTTAGGGTAAGGACTGCCCATATCACACTCATAATAATTCTGGTCTCCTGAACTCAGGACTAGAAAACATTGCTCCAAACCAAGTCTTTCAGCAACAACCAATTGCCTACTGAATAAATGTCTGATTCCTTAGCCTGCTATTCAAAGCCGTCCAGCAGCATTTTCCACTGCTCTCCTTTGTGGACGTTAAGCTTCAGCTGAAAAGACTATTCCATGTACTTCAGATTGCTTTCTCACTTTCGCTCATTGCAGTCACTCTTTTGAAAATAACTTTATCCCCCCATTTTTAATAGCTGAAGACCTCTCCAGTTTTTGTCATGCTCTGAAAGATAACTCTTTCCTCCCATGTTGCTCTCAGAGTTTAAGGACAAAGAAATTACATTTGAAGAGCTGGGAAGAGCAATTAATTAGTTAATTACTATTTCAAGTGAACAGTGATAGTCCACAATATCTTATTCTGACTAAAGAAGTTTATTTTTCACTACGTTCAGAACGTAACTCTTTTCTATTTCTTCTATTTCCATGTGTCTGTCTTTCTTCTTCTTCATACTCTTCCCACTTTTACATTTATTTCCTGTCTTCATTCTCCCTCTGCCATATTTTTTCTTTTTCAGGTTTTAGAAAATATTTTACCTCTTTAATTAAATAAAGTGAGTTTCACCAGATTTTTATTTCAAAATTACATGTATCAAGAATTATATATTTTTAAAAATTAGATTCCATTTTCTTCTCTGAAAGATTGGGTTAATAATGTACCTCCTTTCTGGATTAAGTGAATTATTATTTATGACATGAAGTAAGTGCCCTGTAAATGTTAGCTATTGTTCATTAAAAATATTCACCAGTGTCTACTATGTGCTAGGCATTGTGCTAGATTTTGTAGGAATAGAGACAAGAGATGAGTCCTTGTCCTAAGGGAACAAGATGTATTGGGGAAGATAGCTGAATAAAAACATTTTTTATAGAGCATGGATGTTGTGCTAAATGTTTTAAAGGCATTATCTCTAGTATTTAGTTTTTAAAATAAGAAATCTGAGGCTTAAATAGGCCACAGGATGAGATCATGCAGATAATTAGGATCAAAACTCAGATCTGTCTGCCTTCAAAGCTCCCTTGCCCTTGTTACCATACGACCTTAAATTAGGATGCTTTTGACTGATACTGATCTTTGATGATTCTATCCCAAGCAACAGTGTTTCTGTCACTGTAGAAAGCCCCTTAGCTCACTGCCACCATCCCCTCTTATCACATCCTCTTAGGGCCCAACTGGCTGGGGATTCTCAATGCAGACAGTCCTTCCTCAGTTCTTTTCAGCCTACATTTGCCAACTGGCAATTGTTGCCAAACGCCTGTCAGTCAAGAACAGTGGCCTGTTTGTTAGGGTTGTTGTGGTCATTGTGGTGAATGCTAATCAGTCATGGGGACCATGACTGTGACATTATAGTTTAACCAAAGAGTAACCAAAGAGTCTTGAAGGAATGGCTTACAATGATAGCCGCATTTGAATTGCAACATATTTGAAAAGGGATATCAAACAGGCATTAATTCATGCGACCAATATTTGTTCCAGGACTTCTAAGTCTAAGGAATGTGCTCGCCTTTGGGACCTCAAAAACGAATAAGAAACAAACTCTGTCCTTAAAAAGTATAAGATTTAGTTGAAAGGATAAGCTATGTGTATAAATAACTAGAAAATACAGTAGAAAGTGAGAAGTGCCAACAGAAAATAAAAACTAAGTGCTGTGGGAGTGTAAAGGAGAAACTGCTTTCAGCTGGAGTGCTCAGGGAAGGCTTTATAGGCAAGCAGACATTTTAGCTCGGCCCAAAAGGCATGTAGTATTTTTTTTTCCAATAGATATTAGCACTTAATTTTAATTAAAATTAACAGTTCAGGTGAACAACAGGACCAGAAAAGTGTTGAACATAAACTTCTGAAAAATTACCTTTGTATAAAAGAAACAAAACAGACCACTAGAAGTCCAAAACAGGGGCAGATTGTATTATTACACTTGGGTGAAATATGCTAGTTAGGGTAGCGTAATATTCAGGTCACAGCTCACAGAAGACAAGGAAAGGGGACAAACATGGAGGGCACATTTGCAGGTAGTATTTATCTGGATACCAAACTCTCCTGTGGCCTCAAAAATATTCAGCATCTTCAAAACATTCAACAAGAACTCGTTACAAAAATGACTGCAAAGCGTCTTCAACATGTTTTAGTTGCACGCATGTGCTTTGCTCCATATTGTGTTCACGTCCTATACAGCTCCACCTCTTGTAATGGAACAAGGCAGGGAAGGAGTGAATTTCTACTTTACACATGTTTTAGGGAACAATACTGTGGCTATAGTTTACCCTTTCAAAACAAGCACACTTGATTTCAGTCATTTATTTCTGAACATGAGAAAAAGAGTAGTACAAATGAGTACTAAAGTAATTCCTAGGCTGCTACTAGAAAATCAAATAAAAAGCCCCCTGCCACATTCATGAAGGTGGCAATAAATTTAAGTGTAAGGAAAAGACTGAAAACATAGAAAAGATAAACTTTGGGCTTCTAAACAAATTACAAAATTGATATTTTACTCTACCCTTGAAAGTTAAACAAAAAAATATAAACCAGTAGACCTAGTCACCAAAATGAAATCTCAGCATCCTAAGCTGAGGTATGACCTTAAAGTCTGGCCTGAGCTAGTTTTATTTTCAGGTTTTCTCCAAGTTTGTCCACGAACTCAAATGTATTCAAGTAGTCAGAACATTGCACGTTGGGTCCTCAGCCAAGTCCTCAGTCATGGAACCAGCCTCAGTGGTCTCAACACAGACTTTAACCAAAGCCTTTGCAAAGTAGCCAAACTCGTTGTTGTTATCAGGCTTAACTCTGCAGGCTAATCCTCTAGTCCAGGCAAAAATGGAAGTGATGGGTTTGGTGGACATCTTCTGTCCTTTCTAGTGCATGCAGTAGTGACATTTCCCAGTCCTGTGGGCAGCCTCTGCTTCTACTGTCTTGCCATCAGGACAAACCAGCACACTGGTCATCATGCCAAGAGAGCCAAAATCTTGGGCCATGGAGTCTGACTGTAAGTCACCATCATAGTTTTTACAGGCCCAGATGAAGCGTCCCTCTGATTTCATGGCTTGGGCCACCATATCATTGATGAGCCTATGTTCATACCAAATTTGGGGGGTTTGAATTGGGATTTGTACTGCTTGTCATATACTATATCTCCTGAAAGATGTCTTTAAAACTCCCATCGTATTTCTTCAGAATAGTGTTTTTAGTGCTCAGATAAAAAGGGCCAAACCTTAGAAAGAGCCTTCTGGAAAGAACTGTGAGCAAAATCTTCAATGGACTTATCCTGAGTGTACATCCCCATGACAACGCCACCACACTCTTCAAAGTGATGTATTAAGTGTGTCACCTTTTGGGTTCCATCGCTCGACGTGTAGATCATCTCTACTTTGCCAGGTCTGGGACCAACAAAATCGGTAGCTCTGTATTGATCCCCCATAAATGTGTTGACCTATGATGATGAGTTTTACTCATCCACTCACAAGCCAGGGGATATTTTTGCAGATAATAGCTTCCCTGAAGACAGTGCCATACAGAATATTTCAGATAATACCATTTGGTGATTTCCACATTTGTTTCAACTTGAATTCAACTCTCTTCTCATTGGGCATGAAGGTAGCACACTTGATGCCAATGTTATACCTCTTTATAGCTTCTGCACATCCTTGGTGCCCTGGTCATTGGTGGCATCATGATTCTCTATGTCCAAATCATAGCTGTGCAGGTCCAATTCCACATAGGGTAAAATGAGTTTTTCTTTAATCAAAAGTCCCAAATGATTCATGTCATTTCATCTCCTTGCCTCTCTACTACAGAACTACCATGGATTTTCTGGGACATTTTTACTTCGATAAACTAAACCTCATTCTCCACTGCTGGAGCAGTCTTATAAATGAGTTGTTTTCCACAGTATCATGTTTATTTGAATACTTCCATCCAACTCCTTATTTTACTGGGCTCTCAGGAGGAGCATAATGATGAGTGCTAGGATTTCTCCACTTTTAAGAGGCTGCTTTGGTGAAAATGACTACCTTTAAGGAGATTCAACTGGATTTTGTGCCCCATGCTCAAGGAAATTCTACAGTGAAACAACTCCTAATCACACCCCAATACCACTCAATCTTGCAGACTCAGCTGAATAAAATTTATCTCCTGCAAAAGCAGATGTGTCAGGGCACTGCAGCCATTCACACTCAAACTCAGTAACATACACAGGCCATTCCAGCGAGGCACAAGCTGTTTGCTTCCAAAATCATCTCTGCAGAAATCCGGGGACCCACAGACTAGGCAGCATATACTATTTTAATAGGCAGAAAGAAAAGGCATTTTTAGGGGAAGGAATAGAGAGATCACAGGCATGGAGATGGAAAGAGTACAAGATAAGTTTGGGGGACAGCATACCCTTGACTACTTTCTTGCTAGCTAATGCCAATGCATCTCTCACATCTCAGCTCAAACCCCATCATAAGCTTCCGAAGCACACAATATGTGTTTAATGCCTGCTCCTCTGCTACACTGTAAGATTCATGGACAGGGACGATGTATTTGCATTTTTTGTCTTTTTATCCACAATCTCATAGCAAATGCCAAACATTCTGCAGGTACTTGATAAACATTTGTTGCATGAATTATTGAACATGGTCTTGTGGAACTGTAATATATTGTTCATGAAGGAGAGCAGCAGCAGATGACATTGCAAGGCAGGTTTTTTTAAAAAACACTTAAAACAGCTGACATTTCTGCAAGATTTACTACATGCCAGGTATTACAGAGCTCCTTATGGGTATTAACTCATCTAAGCTTCATAATAGCCTTACAGGTTAGTAACTATTCTTATCCCCATTTTACAGATAAGGAAATGGATGTATCAAGAGGTCAAGTAAGTTGTTTCAAGATAACATAGCTGGTAAGTAATAGAGCTGGGATTTCAAACCCAACCCATCTGACTCCAGAGTCTGCACATTTGACCAAGGAGGATGGGCATTATTGGTAAACAAGCAGATGGTCATGACCGCATAAGACTGAACAAATTTTGAAAACCATAAAAACATGATTCTACCTCACCAAGCCCAAAACAGGGAGTAGCATTGCTGAGGTCTACACCCTGGCCATCTCCTTTGTTTTTTTCCACCAATTCCACAGCCTCACAACTTGCTCCCAACTCTTCCATCTGAATGGCACCATTACTTGCTCTCAGCAATCAGCCAGCACTTTGGAATTGAGTTCTGCAAAGGACTGCACCCCAGACCCAGCTTAATTCCTTTCCTCTTACTCAACTAGCCTATCACCTGATTGACTATTAAAAGTCTGGCCCGTGGCAGATCCAGTGTCCCCCAAGGGTGGAGGGATGTAGTAGTGGGGAGTGGGGGAGGTGCTGCACAGATTCTGCCTGGATTTGGGGTCTGGTTGGTGTTACCTGCCTGCTTTATCCCATCCATCACTAATACATGTCTTGACCCCAGCCTCCTGCTTTCCTCATTTCTGATATTTCTGCTCCTGCCATTTCTTCCAAATTATTTTCATACAATTCAGCTCTACTTCTTTCCATCAACTATTCCTGTCTGCCTCTCTGCTGACTCTGTTCGTTTGTGAACAAGCTCCCTTTTGTCCTAAATCTTTTCTTTAGAAGCTCCTTCCAGTTTTTGCTATAATGAAAACCTGGCTTTCCTTAGCAGTTAGCTTGGGGTCTGCTCCCAAATTCACACCCTCATTCGTTCAGTATTCATTTTTTCAAAATTTACTTCCTTGATCCTACTGCCTTCTTTAGGCTACTTTCCTCTAACAGCTAGTGAGACCTGAGGCCCATAGACCTATAGCCCACAAGGAACTGAATCCTGCCAAAAATCAAGGAGTGATTTTGGAAGTGGATCCTCGCATTGACCCTTTAGACAGGACTGCAGCCCCAGCCAACACTCTGACTAAAGGTTGTGATGAAGTTTCCAAATGCTTGCACTTTTATACAGTATCACCTTGAATGAAAGAGCTACAAATGCAGACTGATTCAGGTGAGTATTGGCTACTCAAATTATTACAAGTTGTGATGCTTGGGTTCTTGTGTCAACTTGGCCAGGTATTGGTGCCCAGTTGTTTGGTCAAGCAAGCACTGGCCTAATTGTTACTGTGAGGACATCATGAACTTAAATCATCAGTAAGTTGATTACATCTATGGCTGATCATATCTACAATCAAATGAGGAGAATGTGATATCAGACAAAAGTGGTGAGATCTCTGTCTGATGAGCTCAAATGACCAATTCCTGAGATACCCAGGCTTCAAAGAGAGAAAGAGTTTCTTGCTAGGTGTGAAGCAGATTAGATGTCCTGTTGGCCCAAAAATCTGTCTCCCCAAACTGCAGTAATTCTGGTAGTTTACAGTATCAAAAGTTGGGCAGATTTTAAGATAATGAGCATTAATTTTAAGATAAAGGCTCGAAGTGACAAGGTTAGAGATGATCTAATTATTGAGCATGTGTAAGTTGATTACATGCTTAGTCCCAGAATGTATGTAAGAAAATGGCGGCCTTAATATGATGACGGGCATGATTTTTTATATTGTAATGAGGTAAAGATCACTCATAGCTTAAAGTTTAAGCTACTTTGGGGACTTTGTGGACTTCTTGAAATGCCCAGTTTCATGGCTACATGACAGCATGAATAGCATAACAAATACCAAATGACACAAGTGACATAGGATAGCTCAACCAATTGTCCATCCAGGAAAAGTTAGAGTAGTGTTAAAATTTCACTTTAAATCTTATACCTGGAAAAAAAAAAATTAAGCTACTGTGCATGTCAGGTGGGCCCATTTTGATTAGATCCAGCTTCATTTATAAATACAGTTTTGGAATTGGGGTGGGTTAGTTCTGAGCTAACTCAAGGCCCTTCATTAGTAAATATTAGGGGCTGTCTTTAATAATCAGAAGACTATAAAGTTGAAAAAACTGGATAAAAGGGGTACAAGTGAGGGTCAGTCACAAGGTTTTTACAATCACAAAAACACAAGATAAAGGCTAGATAGTTATACAATCATTATCAAGGCAACTAGATCATCAAGGCAACTAGATTACATTTCAGCAATTTCAGGTATTTCCTTCTGGCTATTCTAATACACTAGAAAGTAAAAAGACATATCTATATAATGATTCAGTAATCATAATCATTTCTTAAATCTTAATTTCTCAGTTACAATTGCCTTTAGCAATGAGAGACCACCTAATCAGTTGAAGGCTTTAAAAGGAGAAGTGATGACATCAGCAGTCAGAGGAGAGAATTTCATTTCCATTTCAGCCAGCCAGCTTCTCCTGGGGAATGCATTGAAAACCTTCAACTGAGTTCTCAGCTTGCAGCCTGCCCTATGGAATTTGGACTCATGCATCCTTGAAGACATGAGACCATTTTATAAATTCCTTAAGATTTACAGGTATCTCCTGTCGGTTGTTTTCTTAAAGAATCCTGACTAATAACACAAGTGAAGTTGCCTTTGGTGACATTATTCCTTAATTATTTTTTTTCCCACTCTTCGTAAATTCCAAATAAAAAAAAGTACAAAATCCCACCAATTCGGGGTAGTTGCATTCCTAGAAATTCAATGTACACTAAAAGTTCAGGAAAATGCTTTGTATTTATATGTTAACAAACGTAGTTCTAGGCTCAGATCATTATAAACAAACTTCCCATTCACATGAATGTTTATCAGGATATTCAGAAATTGTATGCAGCACGGAACAGTTTTTTGTTGTGTGGCATTCTCTCTCGCATTGTAGGGCACCTTAAATTCCTAGCTCCAGTCCTCTAATAGCCACAGTTTACCCAGTCATTGTTCCACCAAAAAACTTCCCTACAAAAGTTTTAATCCTCTCAGCCTTGGGGATGTTACTGCCTCTTGAGAACTAATAGCAAAGCACAATATTCCCAATAACTTAACACAGTGCTGGACAATAAATAATAGTGGAATCGTAAATTGCTGGAATTGTTTAAATACATACTTGGCCAGCCCAAGGACCGCGGGCTAACCTCCCAACCCCCTCCCCACCCCACCGCCTCAACCAGATCCCTAGCTTCACAGTCCCGCGTCAGGAAGCGGTGAATTGACCTGGAGAAGCAAATTTAGGGTGACAAGGAGATACACGCCGCCTAGACCAAAACTTCCTTTTCTTTGCTAAATTTTAATTATTTCTTCAGTATTACAGAGACAACAGCCCATCACCTCTCCACTTAGTTCAGCAGTCAAGCAGCACTGCAAGACATCCGATCCTGCGCGCTGCGGCCCGGCTAGGCTCCGCCCCCGGGTCCGCCTCTGGGCCGCCCTGACTTAGCGTCACAGGAAGTGAGGAAGCGGAAGTACTAAAACCCGCTCGGCGCGGGCCGGCGGGAGTTTATACGTTGGCTGGCTGGTGGGATGGCAGATGAGGAAGAAGACCCCACAGTGAGTGACTTCCTCTGCCCCAGCTCTCCCTTTCCTTCTCTCGTTTGGGCTCAGTAGCCGCGGCCTTTCAGGCCGAGTTCAGAATCAAGTTTGTTTTCCTTAGTGAATTCAGTCAAGAGAGTTCGGGGACCTCTCGCCGTGCTTGCCTTTCCCTTCGGAGTCATCGTCTTAGTACTGGAGCAGGACGTGAAGGAAGAGTAGGAAGGTGCCCCATTTTCCTTTGGTTTGGGTTCATATCTGCCAGACACTCTTTGAAACGCCTAGAGAATCCTTAGAGTTGAAAGCTAATACTTGTTAGCGCTCATAAATCATCAGTTCAACTGCTAATAAAACTGATATACTTACTGTAAATTAATGGGAAAATAATGGACTAAAAGGGAACTTGGGTTTCAAAATCGCTGTTCTCTATGATGAGACTTGTTTCCTTTTTCCTTATTGTAAATGGGGTTAAGGCTTACTTTTGAGGAAAGCTCGTAGCACTGTATAAACAGGTGTTTAGTAAATATTATTTTTGCTTACTACAGGGAGGTAGACTTTGATTAATACTAACTCGTTTTAACAGTAACACTGGCTAGAAATAGGTCAACTTAGTTGGTTAAAAAAAGCAAACTTGAGTCTGAAGTTGAACTAGATAATCTTTAAAGCCCTTTCATTGTGAAGATTTCATGAATTATTGCTGTTTGCTTTAAGCTTTCTGACCTGAGACGAGTGTTGAAAATGAAAAAAAAGTTAATCATTAAAAGCACAAATGCAATGCAATCATATGACGTTTTTATATGTACATTTTAACTTCTAGTTTGAGGAAGAAAATGAAGAAATTGGAGGAGGTGCAGAAGGTGGGCAGGGTAAAAGAAAGAGACTTTTTTCTAAAGAATGTAAGTTATATTTGACAATGATTTTATTATGAATGGTACAAACTCTTGGACATGTCTGTTCTAAGTAGATTTATTGTTTTGAATGTGTTTTCCTGTAGGAACAATATTCTTAGACATGTCTATCAAATTCTGTTTAGTTTTGAATTGCAACAATCCTAACCTCAATTTATAATCGAGGTTTTAAAGTGAGGAAATGTATTTTAATTCAGGGCATAAGGACATAAGAACATATCCATCCTTTACTTCTTCTATCCCTCATCTTTGCAGCAGAGGGACTCCTTTGACTATTAACCACAAGTTAGGATGGATTCTGGTACAGTTACTGAAGAACTGACTGTGCAAGCATCATAGTAGGAAATAAGGTGGGGCTTTGGACTGAGGCAGTGAAAAAGGCAGGAGGGTGGGTGAATGGTGTGAGTCATTACAATGGCACAGAGATTATAATGTATTGGACCTCTGTCCTACTCCCTCAATAGACAGATGTGACTCTTTTTGGCAGCAGCAAGAGGAGGGGAGGGCTGCTCCAACTACTGATGATCCAGGCCAACCCCTGAAAGGCACCAAGAGAAAATGATCTCCACCTGTCAGTCCAGGGTCCTTTAATGTGAATATTGATACATGAGGATATGCAGATTTATAAATACCTGGTTTATTTATGCTGGGTCAAACATGAGCAGTTGCCAGATGCTCTTGAAACTGTAGGGTCATTGTGTCTTTTTTTTTTAACTGCCCACATTGATTTCCATATCTTAATTCCTCACCTAAAATAGAGTGTACCTAACCACCAGTTGATCTATGTCTGATGCTATTTACTCTATTTATCTGTGGTTTTATGTATTATTTCAGCATTAAAAAGGGGCCTCTACCTCAGAGCATCCCAGAATGATGCTTGCATAGTCAGTTCTTAGCAGAGACCTTTGTTCTGCTTGGATCACTTTATTTTTGTGATGATAAGAATTTGGAATCTTAAAGCCTTCTCCTTGGCTTACCTGAATTTTTTATCTGACTTACTGATCAAGCAAGACCTGTTCAAACTCTCCCTTTTATTTTTATTTTTTTTGCAGTTTTATTGAAATATATACATATACCATACTATTCATCCAAACTATACAGTTTCTCACAGTATCACACAGTTGTGCATTCATTATCACAATTTTAGAACATTTTCATTACTGCAAAACAAAAGTTCCAAAACATTGCATAACTGTTATCCTCCGTTATTGACCCCTAGCAATAGTGTTAAATTATTACTGTTAACTTTAGTCCATAGTTTGCAATAGGTGCATTTTCCCCCATAATACCACTCTATTATTAATTCCTTGTAATAGTGATGTACATTTGTTCTAGTTCATGAAAGAACATTTTTAATATTTGCACTATTAATCACAGTCATTGTCCACCACAGGTTTGCTGTGTTATACAGTTCCATGTTTTATCTTCTAGCTTTCCTTCTAGTGACATACACAATTCTAAACTTCCCCTTTTAACTGCAATCACATGCATAATTCATTGCTGTTAGCTGTTAATTACACTCACCATAATGTGTTACCATTACCTCTATCCATTTCCAAACATTTAAATTCAACCTAGTTAAAAATTCTGCACACACTAAGAATCTCCCCATTCTCTACCCTGAATCTGTCTCCTGCTGTCCTGTATTCTAGATTTTATCTCTTTGAGTTTACTTAAAATTCGTTCATAGTAGTGAAATCATACAATATTTTTCCTTTTGTGTCTTTTTTCACTCAAATCTAATGTCCTCAAGGTTCATCCGTGTTGTCATGTGCTTCAGGGCTTCATTTCTTCTTATTGCTGAATAATATTCCATCGTATGTATATACCACAGTTTGTTTATCCATTCTTCGGTTTATGGATACTTGGGTTGCTTCCATCTTTTGGCAATTGTGAATAATGCCTCCATAAACAGATGTGCAAGTGTCTGTTCGTGTCCTGCTTTCAGTTCTTCTGGGTATACACCTAGTAGTGGGATTGTCAGCTCACGTGGCACTTCCTTACTTAGCTACCTGAGGTACTGCCAAACCTTCTTCCACAGTGGCTGCACCATTTTATATTTCCACCAGCAGTGAATAAGTGTTCCTTTTTTTCCACATCCTCTCCAACACTTGTAGTTTCCTGTTTAATAGTGCCCATTCTGATAGGTGTGAGATGATATCTCATTGTGGTTTTGGTTTGCATTTCCGTAATAGATAGTGAAGTTGAGCGTCTTTTCATGTGTTTTTTAAGCTATTTGTATTTCTACTTTGGAAAAGTGTCCAGTCGCGTCTTTTGCCCATTTTTTTAATTGGGTTGTTTGTCATTTTATTGTTGAGTTGTAGGATTTCTTTATATATTCTGGATATCAAACCCTCAGCAGATATGAGGTTTCCAAATATTTTCACCCATTGAGTTGGTTACCTTTTCACGCTTTGACAGTATCTTTTGAAGCACAGAAGTATTCAATTTTGAGGGGGTCCCATGTATCTGTTTTTTCTTTCTTTGCTTGTGATTTGGGTGTAAGATGTTAGAAAGCACCACCTATCACTAGATCCCAAAGATGCTTCCCTACATTTTCTTCTACGAGTTTTATGGTACTGACTCTGAAATGTAGGTCTTTGATCCATTTTGCGTTGATT
Organism: Choloepus didactylus; assembly: GCF_015220235.1. Lineage (NCBI taxonomy): Eukaryota > Metazoa > Chordata > Mammalia > Pilosa > Megalonychidae > Choloepus > Choloepus didactylus. The sequence continues at coordinate 131,887,560 of NC_051308.1, forward strand.
TTTGTATATGGTGTGAGATAAGGGTCCTCTTTTATTCTTTTGGATTTGGATATCTGGTTCTCCCAGCACCATTTATTGAACAGACTTTTCTGTCCCAGTTCTGTCCATTGGGAGCCTTATCAAAAATCAATTGTCCATAGATCTGGGGGTCTATTTCTGAACTCTCAATTTTATTCCATTGATCAATATGTCTTTCTTTATACCAGTATGATGCTGTTTTGACCACTGTAGCTTTGTAATATGCGTTAAAATCAGGATGTGTGACTCCTTCAACTTCATCCTTCTTTTTCAAGATGTTTTTGGCTATTCAAGGTCTTACCCTTCCAAAATAAATTTGATAGTTAGCTTTTCCATTTCTGGAAATAGGCTCTTGGTATTTTGATTGGTATTGCATTGAATGTGTAGATCATTTAGGGTAGAACTGACAACTTAACAACATTTAGCCTTCCGATCCACGAGCATGGAATGTCCTTCATTTATTTAGGTGGTCTTCGATTTCTTTTGGCAGTGTTTTGTAGTTTTCTGAATATAGGTCTTTTACATCCTTGGTTAAGTTTATTCCCATGTATTTGATTCTTTTTGTTGCTATCGTAAGTGGAGTTTTTTTCTTGATTTTCTCTTTGGATAGCTCATTTCTAGTGTGTAGAAACACTACTGATTTTTGCATGTTGATCTTGTATCCTGACACTTTGCTGAACTTAATTAGCTCTAGTAGCTTTGTTGTAGATTTTTTGGGACTTTCTAAATATAGGATCATGTCCTCAGCAAATAGTGAAAGTTTTACTTCTTCCTTTCCGATTAGGATGTCTTTTATTTCTTTTTCTTGCCTAATAGCTCTAGCTAGAACTTCTAGCACAATGTTAAATAACAGTGGTGAAAGTGGGCATCCTTGTCTTGTTCCTGATCTTGGAGGGAAAGCTTTCAATCTTTCACAATTGAGTACAGTGTTGTCTGTGTGTTTTTCGTGTTGTCTGTTATCATATTGAGGAACTTTCCTTTAATTCCTACCTTGTGAAGTGTTTTTGTCGAGAAAGGATGCTGGATTTTGTCAAATGCCTTTTCTGCATCAATCAAAATCATTACGTGTTTTTTTTCCCCTTCAATTTGTTAATGTGGTGTATTACATTAATTGATTTTCTTGTGTTGGACCACCCTTGCATATCTGGAATAAAACTCACTTGGTCATGGTGTATAGTTCTTTTAATGTGCTGCTGGATTTGATTTGCAAGTATTTTGCTGAGTTTTGCATTATATTCATTAGCGAGATTGTTCTAAATTTTCTTTTCTTGTAGTATCTTTATCAAGCTTTGGTATTAGGGTGATGTCGGCTTCATAGAATGAGTTACTGTTCTCTCCTCTTCCATTTTTTCAGAGTTTGAGCAGGATTGGTATTAATTCTTCTTGGAATGCCTGGTAGAATTCACCTGTGAAGACTGGGCTTATTTTTGGGGGGAGGTTTTTGATGCCTGATTCATTCTCTTTACTTGTGAAGGGTTATTGAGGTCTTCTGTTTCTTTTCGAGTCAGGGTAGGTTGTTCATGTGTTTCTGGGAATTTGTCCATTTCATCTACACTGATCTACAGTGTCTAATTTGTTGGCATACAGTTGTTCATAGTATCCTCTTATGATCTTTTAAATTTCTATGTGGTCAGTGGTAATGACTGCCCTGTCATTTCTTATTTTATTTGCATCTTCTCTTTTTTTTCTTTGTCAGTTCAGCTAAGGATTTGCCAATTTTGTTGATCTTTTCAAAGAACCAACTTTTGGTTTTATTGATTCTGTATTGTTTATTTTGTTTTCAATTTCATTTATTTCTGCTCTAATGTTTGTTATTTCTTTCGTTCTGCTAGCTTTGGGAATAATTTGCTGTTTTTTCTCCAGTTTCCCCAGGTGTTCAGTTAGGTCTCTGATTTTAGCTCTTTTTTTCTTTTTTAATGTAGATGTTTAGGGCCATAAATTTCCCTCTCTGCACTGCTTTTGCTTCATTCCCTAGGTTTTTGTTTTTTTGTTTTTTTGTTTTTTTTTCATTTTTATTGAGATTGTTCAGATACTATACAATTTTCCAAAGATCCAAAGTGTACAATCACTTGCCCCTGGGTACCCTCATACAGCTGTGCATCCATCACACTTAATTTTTGTTCAATTTTTAGAAACTTTTCATTACTCCAGACAAGAAATAAAGTGAAAGATGAAAAAAGAAAAAAAGAAAAGGAAACTCTAAACCTCCCCTATCCCTAACCAACCCCCCTCAATTGTTGACTCCTAGTATTGATATAGTACGTTTGTTACTGTTTATGAAAAAATGTTGAAATACTACTAACTGTAGTATATAGTTTGTAATAGGTATATAGTTCTTCCCTATATGCCCCTCTATTATTAACTTCTAATTGTATTGTCATACATTTGTTCTGGTTCATGAAGTGATTTCTAGTATTTGTACAGTTGATCATGGACATTGCCCACCATAGGATTCAGTTTTATACATTCCCATCTTTTGACCTCCAACTTTCCTTCTGGTGACATATATGACTCTGAGCTTCCCCTTTCCACCTCATTCACACACCATTCGGTGCTGTTAGTTATTCTCACATCTTGCTACCAACACCCCTGTTCATTTCCAAACATTTAAGTTCATCCTAATTGAACATTCTGCTCATACTAAGCAAGAGCATCTACATTTCTTCCACAAGGCAGGAGGGAGAATAAAAGAAGGTAGAGAGACAAAAGAAAGAGGAAACAAAAAAAATGACAGCTAGGAAGCAGCAAAAGGAAAAATAACCTTAAATCAAAGTAGAATAAAGAATCAGACAATACCACCAATGTCAAGTGTCTAATATGCCTCCCCTATCCCCCCCCTCTTATCTGCATTCACCTTGGTATATCACCTTTGTTACATTAAAGGAAGCATAATACAATGATTCTATTAGTTACAGTCTCTAGTTTATGCTGATTGCATCCCTCCCCCAATGCCTCCCCATTTTTAACACCTTACAAGGTTGACATTTGCTTGTTCTCCCTCGTAAAACAACATATTTGTACATTTCATCACAATTGTTGAATTCTCTAGATTTCACCAAGTTACACAGTCCCAGTCGTTATCTTTCCTCCTTTCTTGTGGTGTCTCACATGCTCCCCATCTTTCTCTCTCAACCGTATTCATAGTTACCTTTGTTCAGTGTACTTACATTGTTGTGCTACCATCTCCCAAAATTGTGTTCCAAACCACACACTCCTGTCTTCTATCACCCTGTAGTGCTGCCTTTAGTATTTCCTGTAGGGCAGGTGTCTTGTTCACAAAGTCTCTCATTGTCTGTTTGTCAGGAAATATTTTGAACTCTCCCTCATATTTGAAGGACAGCTTTGCTGGATACAGGATTCTTGGTTGGTGGTTTTTCTCTTTCAGTATCTTAAATATATCACACCACTTCCTTCTTGCCTCCATGGTTTCTGCTGAGAGATCCGCACATAGTCTTATTAAGCTTCCTTTGTATGTAATGGATTGCTTTTCTCTTGCTGCTTTCAGGATTCTCTTTGTCTTTGACATTTGATAATCTGATTATTCAGTGTCTTGGCGTAGGCCTATTCATATCTCTTCTGTTTGGAGTACGCTGCTCTTCTTGGATCTGTAATTTTATGTCTTTCATAAGAGATGGGAAATTTTCATTAATTATTTCCTCTATTATTGCTTCTGCCCCCTTTCCCTTCTCTTCTCCTTCTGGGACACCAATGATACGTACATTATTGTACTTTGTTTCATCCTTGAGTTCCCGGAGACGTTGCTCATATTTTTTCATTCTTTTCTCCATATGCTCCTTTGCGTGTAGGCTTTCAGGTGTTTTGTTCTCCAGGTCCTGAGTGTTTTCTTCTGCCTCTTGAGATCTGCTGTTGTATGTTTCCATTGTGTCTTTCATCTCTTGTGTTGTGCCTTTCATTTCCATAGATTCTAATAGTAGGTTTTTTGAACTTTTGATTTCTGCTGTATACATGTCCAGTGCTTCCTTTACAGCCTCTATCTCTTTTGCAATATCTTCTCTAAACTTTTTGAATTGATTTAGCATTAGTTGTTTAAATTCCTGTATCTCAGTTGAAGTGTACGCTTGTTCCTTTGACTGGGCCATAACTTTGTTTTTCTTAGTGTAGGTTGTAATTTTCTGTTGTCTAGGCATGGTTTCCTTGGTTATCCAAATCAGGTTTTCTCAGACCAGAACAGGCTCAGGTCCCAGAGGGAAGAAATATTCAGTATCTGGTTTCTCTGTGGGTGTGTCTTAGAAAATTGCTCCACCCTTTGATGCCTCGGGTCACTGTGCTTTTCTGCCCAGCAGGTGACGCCTGTTAGCCTGTAATTCTTGACTGGTGTGAGAAGGTATGGCTGTGTTCCCCCAGGCTCTAGGGTCTGGTTCTGAATGGAAAGGGCCCCACCCCTTTCCTCTTAGAGAAGATAGACCTCCTAGTGGGGGGTTATTAGCATTTCAATGGTGTCTCTCTCTACTTGTGGTGTCTCCACCCTTCCCAGAGTCACAGCCCTGGAAACTGAAAATGACTGGGGCTTTCTCCGCTGAGCCAAAAAAGAAACAGATTGTCCCCTTCAGACCCAGTCCAAGGCAACCCTCCGGCTCTCCCAGGTCAGTCGTCACCCAAAGCCTCTGTCTGTTTTTTGGGGCTGCGTACCTGTAGTGAGCAGTTCACACTCACTACTTAAAACCCCAGTTGGAGCTCAGCTGAGCTGTATTCGCTTGCTGGGAGAGAGCTTCTCTCTGGCACCAGGAGGCTTTGCAGCTCGGGCTATGGGGGAGGGGGTCTCCCGACCTGGTTCCGCAGGTTTTACTTACGGATTTTATGCTGTGTTCTCAGGCATTCCTCCCAATTCAGGTTGGTGTATGATGAATGGATGGTCTCGTTTGTCCCCCCGCAGTTATTCTGGATTATTTACTAGTTGTTTCTGGTTTTTTGTAGTTGCTCCAGGGGGACTACTTATCTTCCACTCCTCTCTATGCCGCCATCTTGCCCCAGTAACTGACATTTCCCTAGGTTTTGATATGTTATATTCTCATTTTCATTTGTTTCAAGACATTTTCTGATTACTCTTGCAATGTCTCCTCTGACCCATTGATGGTTTAACAGTTTGTTGTTAAACTCCATTTATTTGTGAATTTTCCCTTTCTCTGGCTCTTAATGATTTCCAGCTTCATTCCATTATGATCAGAGAAAGTGCTGTGTATAATTTCAGTCTTTTAAAATTTATTGGGACTTATTTTATGCCCTAGCATAGGATCTATCCTGGAAATTGTTCCATGAGCACTGGAGAAAAATGTATATCCTGCTGTTTTGTTTTGCAATGTTCTGTATACATCTGTTAGGTCTAGTTCTTTTACCATACTATTCAAGTTTTCTGTTTCCTTATGATTCTCTTTCTAGATGTTATGTCTGTTGATGAGAGTGGTATATGGAAGTCTCCAGCTATTAATGTAGATGTATCTATTACTCCCTTCAGTTTTGCCAGTGTTTTCCTCATGTATTTTAGTGTACCATGGTTAAGTACATGAATATTTATGGTTGTTATTTCTTCTTTGTGGATTGTCCCTTATATTAATATATAGCATACTTCTTTGTGTCTTGTAACAGTTTTGCATTTAAAGTCTATTTTATCCAATATTAGTATAACTACCCAGCTCCTTTTGGTTACTCTGAGTGGAATATCTTTCCATCCTTTCACTTTCAACATATTTGTGTCCTTGGGTCTAAAGTGAGTCTCTTTTAGACAGCATATAGATGGATCATATCTTTTTTAATCCATTCTGCCAATCTCTGTCTTTTGATTTGGGAGTTTAATCCATTACATTCAGTGTTATACTGTAAAGGTAGTATACTTCAATCATTTGGCCTCTGGCCTTTGGCCTTTATGTGTCTTACCTGTTTTTTTCTTTTATTATTTCTTGTAGGGCAGGACTGTTGTTAATGAACTCTTTCAGTATGTGTTTATCTGTGAATATTTTAAACTCTCCCTCATTTTTGAAGGACAGCTTTGCTGGATAAAGAATTCTTGGCTCATAATTTTTCTCTTTCAGTGTCTTAAATATATTGTACCACTGCCTTCTTGCCTCCATGGTTTCTGATAAGAAATCAGCACTTAATCTTATTTGCATTCCTTTTTTGTGGTGAATTGCTTTTCTCTTGCTGCTTTCAAAATTCTCTCTTTCTGTTTGGCATTTGACAATGTGATTAGTATGTGTCTTGGAGTGGGTCTGTTGGGATTTATTCTGTTTGGAGTGTGTTGGGCTTCTTAGATTTGCATATTTATGTCTTTTATAAGGGTTGGGAAATTTTCAGTCATTTTCCTCAAATATTCTGTCTGGCCCCTTTCCCCTTCTCTTCTCAGTCTGGGACACCCATGATGAGTATTTTTGTCAATCATTTCCCTGAGACCTTGCTCAAATTTTTCCATTCTTTTCTCCGTCTGTTCTTTTGTCTGTTCAAATTTGCATGGTTTGTCTTCTAGCTTACTGATCCTTTCTTATGCATTCAAATCTGTTTTTGTTTGTCCCTAGTGTATTTTTAATTTCATCTGTTGTATCTTTCATTCTCATAAGATCTGTTATTTCTCTGCAAATTCTTCTTTATGCTTACCCAGTGTTTTCTTAATATCCTTTGTCTCTTTGGACATCTCCTTGAATTGATTTAGGCGATTTGGCTGAACATCTTTGATTAGTTGTTCCAAATTCTGTATCTCCTCCAACCTTTTCATTTGTTCCTTTGACTGGGCCATATCTTCCCGAGTTTTATTATGGCTTATGATTTTTTGCTGATATCTGGTCATCAATTATCTTGATGGATTTATTCTGGAGGTTGGTTTCTCTCTTCTAGGATTTTGTTGTTGACTGGGTTTATATTAACATTTACTTTGACAGTTGGATCGTCAGTATTTCCCTGCCAAAAGAGTGCCAGGACCTGTGCAGGGGATGCAGAGTGGATACAAAGGGCCCTGGAAGAGAGGGTTAGGAAAGACTGAAAGACTCCAAAAAGCCCTTTTTCTTCCTCTTCCACATCACCAGGCTGTACTTTCTGGCCTGCCCAACAAATAGCACTCCTTGGCTACCTATTCCTCTCAGCCCTTTGAAGGCAGGCTGTTATGGCTGTTTGCCAGTTCCGCCTCTGACATGGTTGAAACAGTGGTGCCTGGCAGCGTCTGACTGGGATGGGCTGGACCTGCGGGATCCTGCATTCTAATTTTGCTGGCCAATGGTGTCCCAGCTGGCAGTCACCCCCCAGGCAAGATCGGACCATCTGCAGCTGCTTTTCTCGAGGGTGGGTGATGGGCACCAGGAGCCGCAGATGGAATTACTCACAGTCTCTGACCAGAGTTTTTCATTCTCTTAGTCCCATATTTCCTTGGATGTTATACAACTCTCCCCGGTCTCTGGAGCCCCAAAATATTTGATTTGGACTATTTCTGCCTGGCTGCTCACTGCTTGGGGGAGAGAAGTAGCTTTTGTCCATCCTTCCCTATTCCTTCATTTTCCTGGAAGTAGTGGTGTTTTTTATTTTTTATTTTCATTTTTATGTTTTTTTCATTTTTAAAAATTAATTTTATCAAACAATTAAAAAACAGGCAACAACAAAAAAAACAAAACAAAGGAATAAGAAAAAACAAATAACCTAAAATAACTACACTACTTCCAAAATATTCCTACTCTACCCCAAGAAGATATGCAGACTGTAACCCAGTAAAGGAATAAGAAAGACAGATAACCTAAGATAATTTACATTTCTGTGAACTTGTTCCTACTATACCCACCAGAAATTAACAAACCTTAGTCATTCCTGAGCATTCCCAGAATGTTAAATTTACCCACGATAATTTATCTGTTCTTATTAGGTTATCGTTCCCCTTTCACTATTTGCTATCTATCACTATCTATCATTATGTCCCAGCCCCTGTATAAACCATTTATCTTATGTTTTTCAGTGTTCACATTAGTGGTAACATATAATACTTCTCTTTTTGTGCCTGGCTTATTTTGCTCAGCATTATGTCTTCCAGGTTCATCATGTTGTAATATGTTTCATGACATTGTTCTTTCTTACTGCCATGTAGTATTCCATCGTGAGTGTATACCACATTTTGTTTATCCACTCATCTGTTGAAGGACATTTGGGTTGTTTCCATCTCTTGGCAATTGTGAATATTGCTGCTATGAACATTGGCATGCAGATACCTGTTCATGTCACTGCTTTCAGATGTTCCGGGTATATACCGAGAAGTACAATCGCTGGATCGAAGGGTAACTCTATATCTAGTTTTCTAAGGAACTGCCATACTGTCTTCCAGAGTGGCTGAACCATTATACACTCCCACCAACAATGAATAAGAGTCCCAATTTCTCCACATCCTCTCCAGCATTTATAGTTACCTGTTTATTTAATGGCAGCCATTCTAATTGGTGTGGGATAGTATCTCATTGTGGTCTTAATTTGCATCTCTCTAATAGCTAGTGAGGCTGTGTGTTTTTTGGCTATTTGTATTTCCTCTTCAGGGAAATGTCTTTTCATATCTTTTGCCCATTTTAAAATTGGGCTGTCTGTGCTATTGCTGTTGAGTAGTAGGAGTTCTTTACATATGCAAGATAATCAGTCTTTTGTCAGATACGTGGTTTCCAAATATTTTTTCATGTGTTGTAATACACTGATTGATTTTCTTATGTTGAACCATCCTTGCATGCCTGGGTGAACCCCACTTGGTCATGGTGTATGATTTTTTTTAATGTGTCTTTGGATTCGATTTGCAAGTATTTTGTTGAGAATTTTTGCAACTATACTCATTAGGGAGATTGGTCTGCAGTTTTCCTTTCTTGTAGCATCTTTACCTGGTTTTGGTATTATAGTGATGTTGGCTTCATCAAATGTGTTAGGTAGTGTTCCATTTTCTTCAGTGTTTTGAAAGTGTTTAAGTAAGATTGGTGTCAGTTCTTTTTGGAAAGTTTGGTAGAATTCCCCCGTGAAGCCATCTGGCCCTGGGCATTTATTTGTGGAAAGGTTTTTGATGACTGATTGGATCTCTTTGCTTGTGATTGGTTGGTTGAAGTCTTCTATTTCTTCTCTGCTCAGTCTGGGTTGTTCATGTGTTTCTAGGAAATTGTCCATTTCCTCTGCATTATCTAGTTTGTTGCCATACAGTTGTTCATAGTATCCTCTTATAATTTTTTGTAATTTCTTTGGGATCTGCAGTAATGTTGTCTCTCTCATTTGTTACTTTGTTTACTTGTATCTTCTATCTTTTTAATTATTTGTTACTATAGCTAGGGGCCTGTCAATCTTGTTGATCTTCTCAAAGAACTAACTTTTGGTGTTATTTATTCTCTCTATTGTTTTTTTGTTTTCTGTGTCATTTATTTCTGCTTTAATCCTTGTTATTTCTTTTCTTCTATTTGATTTGGGATTAGTTTGCAGTTCATTTTCTGGCTTCTTCAGTTGCTCTATTAGTTCTTCGATTTTAGCTCTTTCTTCCTTTCTAATGTATGCATTTAGAGCTATAAATTTGCCCCTCAGTACTGCTTTTGCTGCATCCCATAGGTTTTGCTATGTTGTGTTCTCATTTTCGGTTGTCTGTATATATTTAGCAATTTCTCTTGCTATTTCTTCTTTAACCAACTGATTGTTCAGGAGTGTGTTGTTTAACCTCCAGGTATTTGTGAATTTTCTAAGTCTCTGATGGTTACTGACTTCTAATTGTATTCCATTGTGGTCAGAGAATGTGCTTTGAATAATTTCAAATTTTTAAAATTTATTGAGGCTTGTTCTATGTCCGAACATATGATCTATTCTGGATAAAGGTCTGTCTTAGTTTGCTAATGCTGCAGAATGCAAAACACCAGAGATGGACAGGCTTTTATAAAATGGGGGTTTATTTCACTACACAGTTACAGTCTTAAGGCCACAAAGCATCCAAGGTAACATCTCAGCAATCGGGTACCTTCACCGGAGGACGGCCAGTGGTGTCCGGAAAACCTCTGTTAGCTAGGAAGGCAGCTGGCGTCTGCTCCAAAGCTCCGGCCTCAAAACGGCTTTCTCCCAGGACGTTCCTTTCTAGCAAGCTTGCTTCTCTTCAAAACATCACTCCCAGCTGCACTCTCTTTTCTCCCCCCAAGTTAGCTCATTTATATAGCTCCACCGATCAAGGCCCACCCCAAATGGGCGGGGCCACGCCTCCATGGGAACATCTCATCAGAATCATCTCCCACAGCTGGGTGGGGCACATTCCAAGCAAATCCAACCAGCACCAAAACTTCTGCCCCACACAAGACCACAAAGATAATGGCATTTGGGGGACACAGTACACTCAAACTGGCACATTCCACCCCCTGGAACCCAAAATGACATTATCTTTCCAAATACAAAATACATTCATTCCATCACAATACCACAAAAACTCAAATCATTTCAGTAACAAAAGTTAAGTACAAAATCCCATCAAAATCAATTTAGGCATGGTGGGTCCTAAGGCACAACTCTCCTTTAGCCTTGGATCTGTGGACTTAGAACAAGTTATGTGCTCCCAATATACAAAGGAGAGACATTCATAGGATAAACATTTCCATTGCCATAGGAGAAACAGTAAGGAAAACAGGGTTAACAGGAGCAAAACAGTTCCTAAAACCTGCAGGACAAACTCCATTAGATTTCAAAGTCTGAGAGTCACTAACAAAACAACGTTGCATCCTTGGGGCTTGAGAGAGTGGGAGCCTAACCCTTCCCAAGGGCCTTTTTGGCAGCTGTTTCTTCTCCAAATGCTTGGGTGAGTGCTCCAACATTTCCACACATTGGGGAGACCACCTTCTCGGCTCCACCCTCCTAAAACCTCGGGGCAGCTCCCGGATTCCCTTCCATCTCCGGGGCACACGCTCAACCCCTTCAGAACAGTGTGGTGGCAGCCAGGCTCTCCCCAATTCCCTGGAAATGTGCTCCACCCTCTTTGGGACCTGAGGTGGCAAAACTCTTCCAGAGCATCGAGGCGGAAAGCCCGCCCTCGACCTCCAGGGCAAACTCACCCTTTCCATGCATGTGGGCTGCTCCGCTCTCCCAGCCCGAGACCTCCTGACTCCAGACCTCAACCTCCATGGCTCTGTCTTTGAAGAGATTTTTCCTTTAATTTTTTCCTTGTCTGTCTCCTCCAGTCCAGACTGGCAATGGCTCTGTCTATAAAGATCTCGCAAAAATTCTGTTGGCTTTGCATGAAGCATGCAGGGGTCAAAGCCATCAGACAATAGAACTTTCCACAAATCCTTTCTGCTTAACTCCTTTTCCAATCTTGGCTTGTACTGAAATGGCGGCTGGGTTCCATGTTTGGTTACATCCTCATGTTGGGCTGTAGCTTCTGGGATTCCACCCCCTGGAAGCCTGTAATTTTCCAAGCCATCAACTTCTGGTTTCTTTGAACCCAAGAGTTCAGTTCTAAGTTTATCTCTCTCTGCTCGCATTTTACTATAAGCTGCAAGGAGAAGCCAGGATATGTCCTCCACACGTAGTCTGGAGATCTCCTCAGCTAAGTATTCCAGGTTGTTGCTTCCAGATTCTTCCTTCCCTCTGACACCAGGACTCAATTTTGCCAAATTTTGTGCCACTTTAAAACAGGGATCACCTTTCTTCCAGTTTGCAACAACACATTCATCATTTCTGCTCAAGTCCTCATCAGAAGTATCTTTAGAGTCCATATTTCCACAAACAGTCTCTTTAAAGCAGTTTTGGCCTTTTCTATCAAGCTCCTCACAACTCTTCCAGAAACTCCCCCTTATCCATTTAAAAAGCCGTTCCAACATGTTTGGTATTTGCAAACTCAGCAGCAAAAGCACCCCACTTCTCTTGTACCAAAATCTGTCCTAGTTTGCTAATGCTGCAGAATGCAAAACACCAGAGATGGACAGGCTTTTATAAAACGGGGGTTTATTTCACTACACAGTTACAGTCTTAAGGCCACAAAGCATCCAAGGTAACACCTCAGCAATCGGGTACCTTCACCGGAGGACGGCCAGTGGTGTCCAGAAAACCTCTGTTAGCTAGGAAGACAGCTGGCGTCTGCTCCAAAGCTCCGGCCTCAAAACGGCTTTCTCCCAGGACGTTCCTTTCTAGCAAGCTTGCTTCTGTTCAAAACATCACTCCCAGCTGCACTCTCTTTTCTCCCCCCAAGTTAGCTCATTTATATAGCTCCACCGATCAAGGCCCACCCCAAATGGGCGGGGCCACGCCTCCATGGGAACATCTCATCAGAATCATCTCCCACAGCTGGGTGGGGCACATTCCAAGCAAATCCAACCAGCACCAAAACTTCTGCCCCACACAAGACCACAAAGATAATGGCATTTGGGGGACACAATACACTCAAGCTGGCACAAGGTCCATGTGCACTAGAGAAGAATGTGTATCCTGGTGATTTGGGATGTAATGTTCTATATATGTCTGTTAATTCATATTGATTTATCAGATTCTTTAGGTTTTCAGTTTCCTTATTGGTCTTCTGTCTGGTTGATCTATCTAAAGGAGAGAGTGTTGTATTGAAGTCTCCCACAATTGTTGTGGGAATATCTATTACTTCTTTTAGTTTTGCCACTGTTTGTCTCATATTTTTTGCGGCACCTTGATTGGGTGCATAAATATTTATGATTGTTATTTCTTCTTGTTGAATTGTCATTTTTATTAGTGTGTAGTGGCCTTCTTGGTCTCTCATAACATCCTTGCATTTAAAGTCTATTTTATCTGAGATTAATATTGCTACTCCTGCTTTCTTTTGGCTATAGCTTGTATGAAATATTTTTTTCCATCCTTTCACCTTCAATTTTTTTGTGTCACTGTGTCTAAGATGAGTCTCTTGTATGCAACATATTGATGGTTCTTATTTTTTAATCCATTCTGCCAATCTGTGTCTTTTAATTGGGGAGTTTAATCCATTTACATTCAATGTTATTACTGTGAAGACATTTCTTGAATCAGCCATCCTATCCTTTGGTTTATGTTTGTGAGCTATATTTTTTCCTCTGTCTCTTAATGTCCTTTAATGTACCCTCACTTTTCAATCTCTTTAGTTCTGAACCTTTCTCTATACCTCTCTCTCCTTTCTTTGTTTCTCTGTCGGTGGGGCTCCCTTTAGTATCTCAAGTAGGGCAGGTCTCTTGTTAGCAAACTCTCTCAACATTTGTTTATCTGTGAAAAATTTAAGTCTCCCTCAAATTTGAAGGAGAGCTTTGCTAGATAAAGAATTCTTGGTTGGCAATTTTTCTCTTTTTGAATTTTAAATATGTCATGCCACTCTCTTCTCACCTCCATGGTGGCCACTGAGTAGTCATTGCTTAGTCTTATGCTGTTTCCCTGGTAAGTGGTGAATTGCTGCTCTCTTGCTGCTTTCAGAACTTGCTCGTTCTCTTCAGCATTTGACAGTCTGATCAGAATATGTCTCGGAGTTGCTTTATTTGGATTTATTCTGTTTGGAGTTTGTTGGGCATCAATGATTTGTGTGTTTATGTTGTTTAGAAGATTTGGGAAGTTTTCCCCAACAATTTCTTTGAATGCTCTTCCTAGACCTTTATCCTTGTCTTCCCCTTCTGGAACACCAGTGATCTTATATTTGTGCATTTTATGTTGTCCGTCATATCCCTGAGATACATTTTGATTTTTTCAATTTTTTCCCCCATTCTTTCTTCTATTTCACTTTCTTTTCTGTCGTCTTTGAGCTCACTGATTGGCTGCTCAGCTTCGTCTAATCTAGTACTGTGAGTATCCAGAAGGTTTTAAATTTGATCTACAGTTTCTTTTATTTCCATAAGATCGTCTATTTTTTTATTTACTCTTGCAAATTCTTCTTTATGGTCTTCTAGGGTCTTCTTCATGTTCTTTATATCCTGTGCATTGATCTCGTTGTTTGTCATTAGTTCTCTGATTAATTGCTCCAAGTACTGTGTCTCCTCTGACCTTTTGATTTGGGTGTTTGGGTTTGAGTTATCCATAGCTTCTGGTTTCTTCATATGCTTTAAAATTTTCTGTTGTTTTTAGCCTTTTGGCATTTGCTTATCTTGTTAGGGTTCTTTTAGGATATGCAGACTTGTCTGAACAATTATCTTATTAGGATATGCAGACTTGTCTGAACAATTATCTTAATTTGTCAGAGCTACAGCTTGGTGGAGTGCAGTTTCCCTGACTAATCAGCAGGTGGTGTCCGCGAGCCACCTCTTCCCCTCAAGCCAGTTCTCTCCAACTTTGTCTTTGTGGTGAGTAGGGGTCTGAATCTTGTGGGGGTCCCATTGGTGTACCCAATTTCCATGTGTATTTGGTGCTGCCTGCCCTGAATGTGAGGGGTTGTGTCTAAGCAGTTAGGAGGGGAGGGCAGCTTTAATAGTCAAATCTCTCAGGTGTTCCTGGAGACTTAAAGCTGTTGTAGAAGTGCAAACTTTCAGTTCAGTCTCCCCACAGTCTCTCTCTGCCACAGACCCATAAGTCCCTGGTATTGGTGTATGGTCCCTGGGACTTCCGTGTGAGTCCATCTTCCAAGCTTTGCCCTCCTATGGCCACTGCTGAGGGACGACTGTGCTATGTCACAGGTGAGCGCTGTCTCCAAGGGAAGCTCTGGGCCGCTGCATTGCTCAGGGGCGTTCCCAGCCCACTAAAAAGATGGCTGTAAGGGACCTGGTAATTTCCCCCTTTTCGCGGACCTCCGACTTCCTAGCTCCTGGACATTTAGCTGCGGACATGCAGAAGGCTATCGCCCACACCAAATACTGAGACTTCTTTGCAGGTTGTAGGAAGCAGTTCCCACTGTGCTGGGCTGTGCAGCGTGGCTCTGGGCCACAGTGCCCTGCAGGGGCATTCCCAGAGTGCTGAAAAGATGGCTGAATGGGGCATGGTTATTTCCACCTTTTCGCGGACCTCCACCTTCCTGGCTCTGGGACAATTAGCTGCAGGTGTTCAAAAGGCTATCGCCCAGGCCAGATACTGAGGCGTGTTCTTGGGTTGTGGGAAGCCCTTCGCGCCGTGCTGGACTACACAGTTCTCACTGCCGGATCTGCAGCTGCTTTTGGGTTTTTAAACTAATCCATCTCCAAACACCACCCCCCAGTTTCTCCCAACCGCGGCATGGCTCCCGGTTCTCCAGCAGTTTCACTCACTTGTTTCAGAACGCAGACTCTCGGTTTCACTAAGTGCATGGTCCTTGTGGATTTAGCAGACCTTGTCCAGCCGGTGCATCGCTGGAACTGGTATTCTGGAGCACTTTCTGTCTTTTAGGTAGTGTTTTGCTTGGAGATTTTTTTTGCCCTGTCTCTCCTAATCCGCCATCTTCAGTGGTGTGTTTTTTTGATTGGCCTCTCTCTCTCTCTCTCTCTGTTTTAATCTTTGCTAATATAATTTAGAATGCTTCAAGGCATTTGTCTTTGTTTATGCCTTTGTAGATGGTTTGACCAAATACAGTTTACATGCTTCTCATGTAACAGCACTGTTATGAAATATATATCCATACTGGTGAATTCTGCCCATCAAAATGAGAGCAACAAGGTGTCTCCCTCTAAATATTTAAGGAAATATAGTAGGTTAATAGTGGAGAACCCCATCAGACACCACATTAGCCAACTGATCAAAGTTAATATCACCATATATATCACTACCATGTTCCTCTGGTATGATGCTCTGAGAAGGGCATATCACCTGTGGGATCCTTCCCATTAATACATGTTTTAGTTTGTCAGGCTTCTCAAAGCAGATAGCATGAAATGGGTTAGCTGTTAACAATGGGAATTTATTAGCTTACAGTTTTGAGGGTGAGAAAAATGTCAAAAATCAAGGCATCATCAGGGTGATGCTTTCTTCCTGAAAAATGGCTGCTGGCAATCCTTAACTTCTCTGCCACATGGTAAGGTACGTGGCCACAGCTGCTGGTCTTTTCCAGGTTTCGTTGCTTTTAGCTTCTTGCTTCTGTTGCGCTCTCTCTCTCTCTCTCTCTCTCTTCATTCCATTTATAAAGGACTGCAGTAAGAAGAATAAGACCCATCCTGAATGAGGTGGGTGACACCTTAAAGGAAGTAGCCTCCTCAAAAGGTCCTACTTACAATGGGTCCACACCCGCAGGATTGGATTAAATTTAAGAACATGATTTTCTGGGGTACATACAGCTTCGAACTACCACAATAGATAACCTCAGTTTAGTCATGAGAAAACATCAGAGAAACCCAAATTGAGGGACATTCTACAAAATAACTGACCAGTATTCAAAATTGTCAAAGTCATAAAAGACAAGAAAAAGCTGAGGGACTGTCACAAATTGGAGGAAGCTAAGGAGGCATGACAAATAAATGCAGTATGGGATGCTAGATTGGATCCTGGAACAGAAAAAAGGCTTTAGTGGAAAATCTGGCATAATTTGAGTAAGTTCTGTACTTTTTTTTTTTTTTTATTAAATTCAGTTTTATTGAAATACATTCACACACCATACAATCATCCATGGTATACAATCCACTAAGTTCCATACTTTTACTGTAGCAAGGTTAATTTCTTAATTTTGATAAATGGTCTGTGGTTGTCATTTTAAAAATGGGGGTAATGGTACCTACCTCAATGAATTGTTGAGAGGATTAAATGGGTTATATATGTAAAGGCCTTAAAACAGTGCCAGGCATATAGTAAGGAGTATATAAGTATTAGCTATGAGCAATTATCTTTATTCCTGTGTATTAGTCTTTTCTTCTCTTTGGCATTTTCTGTGATTTCTGTAGATGAGGCCTGAAAGGGCTTTGCTGGCAGTTGCGTTGGTCTAGGAAATGACATGTCAAGATTACTTATAGTAAGCACGCTTTCTCCTTTTGATTATCCTGTTTTTTTTCAGTAAGAACATAATTGGAGCACTTTCTGTCTGTCTTTTTCCCTGGTAGTACCAGGATTCTGCCTTCTCTTTTCCAATACCCAACTGCCGCACACAGAGAGCATACTCCCAGTAAAGGCTTAAGTCATTGCTACCCATCCTGTACCTGCCACCAAGTCTCCTACCTAAAGGTATTCTGGAGTTTCTGGTGAGTAGATCACGGAGATTAGGGAAAGAATATTGACTTCAGGGTTCAGGAGCTGGAGGGAAGGGGAGTTTTGTTGGAAGATAGATAGGAATAGTTGATCTAAGATTGTGATTAAAACCTTTACACCAAAATCCATACTTTGAGACAACAAATACAACATAAATCTGTTTTTATACTAATATCTATAACATAGTTCAATTCTAATTTTTTTGAAAAAAAAAAGTTCAAATTGTTTCGTTTGTTCGAGTAAACAAAAGTGATATATTCTTTTACAGTACGGTGTATGATGTATGGATTTGGAGATGACCAGAATCCTTATACAGAGTCAGTGGATATTCTTGAAGACCTTGTCATAGAGTTCATCACTGAAATGGTAAGATTCTTTCATGACTGGTCATAGTTAACTGAGGAATAAATTTGAAATTACAAGCTTTAGATAGTAATAAAACTTTTGACATCCTTTTGAAATAAGCTGTCCATTTGAGTGCCTGTTTTCTGAAGTTACTGGCTACTATTTATCATTAAGGATATAAATATCCCAACCCCTCCTTGTGAATTTTGTTTATAAAGATATAGTTAGAAAATTTTTGAATAGAATTAAAAAAATTGCCCATAATTCCATCACCCAAAAGTATATTTTTAAAAATTATCTTCCAGTATTTGTTTACGGGTGTATGTTTTACATTGTGGTGAGCATGGTAAACATTCTTTTTACTGAAAATTTTATTGTACATAGATTCTATGTTCTAATCCTAGTATTTTAAATTATAAATTTAAATTTTAAAATTTTGAATTGTGTTCTAATTATTTAATCATTTCCCTGTTATATAAGTTATTTACAGATTGTTTTGTTTATAACTGAATAGTTAATCTTGAACGGCCATATTCATGAAATCCTCTCTAACTCACCCCCACCCCCACTCCACTGCCCACCTTTCTTTGGATATATTTGCAAGGAAAGGATTTCTGATTTTGGTTGTGTTTATTTTTGAGTTTTCACCCGTATTTTGGATTATTTCCTTAGTAAGAATAATAGAAATGAAATTACTGGCTCAGAAAGTATGCAAATCTTTTTTCTATTTACAAGAGTAATTATCCATTAAATTAAGTTTATAAAGTATAACAAAGCACAGGGAATAACAGAAAAATCAAATATTTTGGAGAATATCTTTTGTCTTTTTGCATATATTTTAAAAATTTTATAAGATTGGGATCATACAGTATATACAGTCTTAGAAATTGTCTTCTTCACTGAGATAAGTTTAGAACAAGAATATTTCCCTGTATCATTACATAATACTCTGCAGCATTTTTAATAGCCTCATAATATTAATTGAATGGATGTACTCAAACTTGTTTACTTAATGCCTTATTAAATTTATTTTCCATTTTTTTTTTTGTCATTAGAAATAATTCTGTGATGAACCTGTGTCTTTTCACAGGATGATATTTGACAGGGGATGAGATTTATTTGTTTGAATTTAAAAAAACTTACCAGTATTTATTGGCTGTTGAGCTGGAGAAGGACTCAACATATAAATGAAATGGATGGTTATGAAAAAATTTTATACAGATGAAGATAATTAAAAATTACATATGTCAGAAAACAAAAAAGGAGCATCAATAAATTTGATAGGTTTAATGTTCTTAGTACAGGCATGTCTCGGAGATATTGTGGATTCCATTCCAGACAACTGCAATAAAGTGAATAGTGCAATAAAGCGAGTCACATGAGTATTTTGGTTTCCCTGTGCATATAAAAGTTGTGTTTACATTATACTGTAGTCTGCTAAATGTGCAATAGCATCATGTCTAAAGAAAACTTGTATATACCTTAATTAAAATATGACACAGAGATAACAAGTGAGCACACCTGTTGGAAAAATGACACTGATAGACTTAATTAGATGCAGGGTTGCCAGAAACCTTCAATTTGTTAGAAAACACAATATCTGTATAGAGCAGAAAAGTGAAGCACAATAGAAGGAGGTATACCTGTATTTTAAAAATGCCTATAAAGTTTTAGGAAAAACATCGCTAAGTCCTCAGTAGAAAATGGGCAAAGGACACGAATAAAGAATTCATAAATAAATAGCTACAAAAATTAGAATATCTTCAACTTCACCAGCAATTAAATAAATGCAAATTAAAACAGTAAAAAGTTTAAAAATTAATTAAATTTAATGTTTCTTTGTAATAGACTCACAAAGCAATGTCAATTGGAAGACAAGGTCGAGTACAAGTTGAAGATATCGTCTTCTTGATTCGAAAGGACCCAAGGAAGTTTGCTAGGGTTAAAGACTTACTTACTATGAATGAAGAATTGAAACGAGCTAGAAAAGCATTTGATGAAGCAAACTACGGATCTTGATACTTTCTGTACTTTCTGAAGCTTCCTTATCTTCTGGGGCAACTATGTATAATAACTGCATTTTTCCTATAGTGGGGTACTGATATCTAACCATGAAAATGAAAGTTGGAGAAACACAGTTTTCAGCCTTACTTTTCATATCTTCTATTTTAGAGTATTTGAGCATTTAATTTCCTGCCTTTGTATTGCCATACTTGAATTACTTATTGGTTTGGTTTAATAACCATAGGTAAGTTTAAAATACTTTGCAATTCATGTAATTCTTTCTGATTTTTTACTTATCTAGATAATGAAGTATATTTATGTGTTAGGTGTCTTTTTGCCATTGTAGGCTATATTGTAGCTGTTTAATATGTGACACCTAAATGGCACTTTTGATCCTCTGGTAACTGAAACGTGTTATGTTTTCTCAAATTTCTAAACAAAAGTAGTCTGTGAGATTAATAATGACAGTTAACTGGTTTGTGTTTCTCTTAAGTAGAAGGTGATATAGGAAAATATAGTTTTTTTTTTTTTTTTTTGGAGAGGTTTTAAATATCACATTCAATGTATTAAATAGTTATAGGGCTCTTTAGGTTATCATGAGTAAGTTTTGGTAGTATGTATTTTTTTTTGGAAAATATAGTCTTTTTAAAGAATGTTTAAGTGTCTTAAATGGTCATTTTTTTTAATTTTCTTCAGATAGCAGGAGGGTTTTTTGTGTTTTTTTTTTGTTTTTTTTTTTAAGAAACTGAAAAATGTAAGACACTTAAACTTAAAAATGCCTCAGTGTTGGAAAGCTTTTTTGATTTAGAACCTTTGGGGCTGATACATACTACTTGTCAAGTTTTAGGAGAGTTGATTTTCCCAGATCAGATTAAAGCTTCTAAAAATAATTGCTTTCAGTAGCATGAGTGGCATTACTTAAAAAGCTGATGGCAGGATAAGCATTTGGGGTAGTGTGTTTCTTAACATATTTGTTAGTACTTGTTCATTGTGGAAATGTGTACTTGACTAAAATCATATGTGGCCGTGGAAACCAGTTGTAGTTTGGGAGATACAGGTTGTGTGTGTATTTAGGTATGTTGTATTAAATTATTATTGCACTTAGCTTAAAATAAGGATTGATATTGCATTTAAAGGGATCACAATGTTACTGTCTGTGAAACTATTTTGTGTGCTGCTGATTCACATTATCTATGAATCAGTACTTGGGAAAATACTACTTTCTAAACCTATTGATGCAGGGAATAAAGTATGAAAAATTGAACAGATCAATGTTTGAATTTGACTATGTGATTTATCAGCTTTTTTCCCCAGACTAGTGTGAACATTACTGGGAATATGGTAAAAACGTTTTCTGTCTTTTTGTAAAAATGTTTTCTGTGGTTTCTTTTTTTTTTTTTTAGTTTTTTAAAAAGTAAAAACCAATTGAAAAACTACCCCAGTCTTAAGATTAGCAGAAATAAAGAATAAGAAATAAAGAATAATGGTGGAATAATAAAAGGTCAATATATCACTGTTTTTTGCTAATCAGGGCCTGCTTTTCCCTGAAGAAGGAACTGGCGGGAACTGGCACTTAGAGAAATTACATTGGGTGCCATTGGTCTTTTATCCTGTGGAGAGTGCTATATGTACACTGACTTCCTTGAATCATGTCTTAGTCATTTTGATTATCTATTTACTAATGACCCTGGCATGATAGAAGTGTTTTTGGGGAAACTAAATAATAAGAACTTCGTATTAGGACTTTTTAGGTTGCAAGTGTTAGAACTTTACTCAAAACTAGCATAAGCACAAAAGGAGAATTCATTGACTTATCTAACTGAAAAATGGGAAAGAAGGGTGGAGCTAGCTTCAGAGTTAACTGGATCTTGACCCTATACTTCATCCAAATTTTGATTTACTCTCTCAGGATCCTCAGTATGGCAAGGTGACTTGATGGCTAGAAGTTCTAGGATTCCCTCCTTACAAATCCTGATTGAGAGGTCTACTTCACTCCTAATACAGAAAAGTCCACACAAGGGCTGTGATTTTTCTTCTTGGACCAATCACTGTGACCAGGAAGAAGTTGTACTTGTGACTTGGATCTTATGCTCACCTCTGTGGTGAAGAAGGGTTTGGAGTGGGGGTGGGAGGTGGGAGCTGGGTACTGTGACTAATAAGAAGGGAGAAGGGAGGCTGGTCAGACAAAAAGATCGGATCTCCACTGACTTCATTCATGAGCTCACTTATTAACTTTGAATTCTGATAGTAAGGCAGAACTCTCTTCCAACATAGAGAGCTGCGCTGTGTAATGTGAAAGTCACTAGCCACACATGGCTATTTAAACTTAATTAATTAAAATAAAAAATTCAGTCCTTCGATTGCACTAGTCGTGTTTCAAGTACCCAATCCCCATGTGTTTAGTGGTTTCCATATTGGGCAGTGCTGATAATAGAGTATTTCCTTCATCACAGAAAATTCTTTTGGACAACGCTAATATAGTGTTCAGGTGCTTTCTCCTAAGGTAATTTTTTTTTTTTTCTTTTTTAACATACTGTGGAAAAGCTCAAGCATACACAATAATAGCACAGTGATCCCCCAACTTCAACAATTAGCCAGCCTTTTGCCAATTTGTTTTATCCTGCCACATTTTTTTCAAAAAGAGGAGGGGTACATTATTATGTTAAAGTAAGTCCTAGATATTGTATCATTTCCTCTATAAATATTTCAGTATTATCTCTAACAAAAAGTTAAAAAGTAGCCCCAATACCATTATCCTACCATAACAAAAAGTAACAATAATTCCTCAATTTTCCATCTAAAAGCCAATCCCTGTGTAAATCTTCCTGATCTCTCTCAAAATACCTTTTTGAGTTTGTAGTTTTCTGGTACTGTAACAAATTACCGCAAAATTAGCAACTTAAAACAAGTTACCTTACCGTTCTATATATTAGAAGTCCAACATTGGTCTCCCTGGGCTAAAATCAAGGTGTTGGCAGGGCTGTGTTTCTTTCTGGGTGTTCTGGGAGATAATCTGTTACCTTGCCTTTCCCACCTTGTAGAAGCTGTCTGCTTTCCTTGGCTCAAGATTTCCTTCCTTCGTCTTCAAAGCTGGCAGTGTTACATCTCTGATCATTCTTCCATAGTCACGTCTCCCTCTGACCACAGCCAGGAAAGTTTCTCTGCTTTTAATGACTCACCTGGATAACCCAGGATTATCTCCCCAGTTTCAAGATTCTTAATTTAATCACACCAACAAAGTCCCTTTTACCATATAAGATAACACTCACAGGTTTGGGGATTAGATGTGGGCATCTTAGGGGGGCCATTCTGCCTACCACAATTTATTTGAAATAGGATCTAAACAAAGTGCTACTCATTGCATTTGGTTGGTATATCTAAATTCCTTTTAATCTGTAATAGTTCCCCTCGCCCACTTTGTTTTAAGTGACGCCCTCCTTAAAAAGATTATATGTTTTATTTTTAGCTAGCATATTTATTAGATATTCAAACAGTGTCTAATATATATCCTATGATTTCACTTGAAATTACTTGTTTTACTATGTTTAAACTGGTATGAGTGAAAACATTATAGCAATATTAATACAAATTCTTAATTGAGGGAAATGGCTCACTTGGCCTCTCAGCAATGGAGAAGGGTGTTGCCTGGAAAGTAATTTGGCAGCTTCCCAAGAGGCCTTATATGCAGGCTCAGAAACTGATTGCATCAGTCCATGGAGAGCACATCCATCTCTCGTGATGGACTCACAGAAACCAAGCTCATAAGACCCATGTATGAAAACAATAGGCCAATTTACTGATTTACTGTGAGAAATATAACTTGTGTCTGACCAGCAGATTCATTCTCTAGGAAGACACCTATGGGAAACTGAAACCTAACTATGAGGATGAATCAGAATGAAGGAAGTTAGATGAATGCATTATCTGTAGCATTAGGTAAAACATGGAGGGGGTAATACAGAAATAGGAAAAAAGGCTCAGTAAGGCATGAAGCAAAGGAAAGGGTATGTTGCCTGAGGAGCCAACTTTAGGATGGTCTTGCTGACACTGGAAGCTTGGCTTGAGTTTTCATTTCCATTGACAATTCAAGCATGGTCAATGTTTGTGGTTTTAAGGTGACTACATATCTCTCTGTTCTAATCCATTTAAGTGTTGATCTCAGAGTAATTTAAAGAAGGCAATTTTACTTCCGGGTTCTTCAGGGAAGGTTCGTCGTTGCTCATACGAACTCTCAGCACCGAGTGTTGTGCCTGAAAATCAGTAACTTTAAAAAATTCTGCCATCATCCCTGAACATTCCCAACTCTAGGCCTTATTTTCACCCATGCATTCCTTCTTGCTAAAAATAGAGACTAGTGTGGTGGATGATCAGTGAGTAAGGTGTGAAATGTGTTGCTGCTTTTTCTGGGTCCTGGTAAATGACTTCATGAGCTATTTAGACTTTTTTTTTGGCATTATGGGATAGTATCAAGGAAAAAGTTTCAGTATATCAGATCAGTGTTTATTAAGCACTTACTGTATTTTGAGGCATAGCACAGATAGCATTTTGAAATATGGCATATGGATAAATGGAATTCTAAAGTTATTGAAATAAAGGAGCAATTTTCTGTTACAATTAGATTGATAAGAGTTTATATTTGAACTTTTGTACAAAATTCCAAATGTTATCTGTAGCATGAGACTGCCATGTACATGCTCAGTTTTTATGTTTACTCAGAAAGCCTGGAAAACTGCCTTGAAACCCTTGGGTGTATTCTTTTAGGGTAGAAAGAACAATTACTAAAACAAAGATCATTTTGTTAATTGCTTTTGCATGGCCATTTTAGATAAATAACTGAAAAATTATTAGGAAAGAACATATTAATTTATCTGACAGGATTTTCTGAAATAGATTTTTGGGACATGTGAACTTGTGAGACACTTACCAAGACTTATTTTGGTGAATCTCTGTGATTTCCTTTTTTTTTTTTTTCTTTTTTGTAATCTGATTTTATTTTATTTTTTTTACCCAACACATGAACTCATTCTTATTAAGAAAAGTCAAACAATATAGAGGTATAGAGCAATTAGTACAAGTCCTCAACTTCACTCCCTCCCCACCTACCTCCCTTCCCTGGAGGTTGCCAATGTTAAGGTTGATGTTTTTTTTATCCTTTTGGATATGTGGCGACCATGTATATAGGCATATATGTGTGTGTATATGAATGTATATATGTATGTGTTTATACATACACACAAAATATTAGATTTTTATCACATAAACTAAATCATACGGTAAATATTGTTCAGCAACTCGCTTTTTCCTGTGATAATGGAGATCTAGGTTATTTTTTAATGTCACAGCACCACATACCCCTGTTCTGCACCCTGCCCCACCCCAAGCTTCAAAAGAATTTCTCCTCCAGATATCTTGTCTCTGGGTATTCGCTTTCTCTCCCTGCCCCAACCCTGCACACACAAGGCACCCCACAGCACTGTATGTGCACCCACAGCCAAGGAGCTAAGGGCAGTTCACGGGGGTGAGGGAGTCTGGCCATGGCTGATCTACCCCAGAGCATTCAAGGGCATTTGACCTGGCCCTCTTCATGGGGGCTGGGGTGGGGTGGGGGTGGGGGGCAGCTGGTTTCACAGTGGCCTCAATCACCATGCAACCTCTTGTGGCCTGCACTTCCTTCGGCCCCATTAGGAGGGAGCCCCAAACAAAGGTCAGAAAGAGGCAACTCAGTTCTCCTGCTTTCCTGCTGGTTTCCTTTGCTTCTACTTCCAGTCCAGGGCTTGGTATTCCCATCCATTTCCACGGTCTGTGATTTCCTTTTATCTTTATACCAAGTTCTACTAAATGGTCTAGCATATTAGAAACTTACTAACCTGATCCTAAAACACCCATTTGAAATTATGATGCTTAATTGCTTTATGTATTAACATCTTCTAACATTGTTTCTTTTTTATTTTGAATTTTGAAATATTTTAATGAGTTAATATTTATTTTGTTTTTCCAAGACAAAATATTTTATTTTTGTTTTCAATAGCATATCCAGATATTTACTTAATATAAATAAAAGCATATCTCTATTATGTTGAAATAAGAAGAATGTATTTTTCTTTGCTAGGTTTAACCATTGATACTGATATATAATTTAAGTTTTTGTTCAGGGGTCTAGATAGGAATCTTATTAAATCTTAGTAATTCTGCATACATAATCCTTGAAATTGTCTGAAGGAGAAGTAGCAGTGGTGAGTTTTTTTCTCCCAGAGCCTGGGTATTATACCACTGAAGCATAAGGCTCTTAGTGTGCGGTGTGTGTGTGTGTATGTGTGTGTAATGATAGTGAAGTCTTTAAAAACTAGTTTCCTTATCCCAGCTGAGAATTAAGGAAATAAACTTCCTCCCCTGAACTCATTGAGGCAAGATTTCCTAACTTGGGTTTCTGCTCAAATTTCTACTGTTTGGGGAAAACCAACGACTTCTGTTCCTCTTCTTAGAAATGAGATTTGAGAATCATATTAAAAGGAGTCCACCTTAGCCTACAGGCATTTAAGTCACGATGCCTGATGAATCATTCTGTCAAGTTAGAACCTGCATTTTCAAATGATGCCTAACCTAGTTCCTGACCCAGAGTAGAAACTCAACAAATATTTGGTGAATGACTGAGGCAGTACCTCAGGAGCTAAGGACATTCCTTCAACTAAGAAAGTCTTGTCCTTTCAGAACAATTCACTGCTATTGCAGAAGATCTAATCTTAAACAGTGTGGCTGAGTATAGAAGGAAATGTGATACTTTGGCTAACAGCTATTAAGGTTGTAGTGTAAAACTTGATGTTACATTAGGAAGCAAATATATAGCCAATGCATTTATTAGCGTACAGTCAATAAGGTGTACTAGATGTCATGTATATCAATGCCTGGTTCTTTTCCTACCCCATACACTTTTTCCAGAAAAATAATGTTTCTGAATTTGCTTCTGACAGTGCTGATTACAGTTTCTTGAAAAGTTAGATTCAAATAGCACCATGCAATAGGGTATCAGGGATATAAACATGAATAAAACCTCTTATCTTCCTGCCTTGTCAGAATAGGGTCCATTTTTTTCAGGCTAAAATTTCCAGTTGATTCACAGTGAGGCAGGGTGAGAAAAGGTTTTAAGCATCAGAATAGTTCAAATCCTGGTTCTACTACATTTCAGCTGAATGACCTTGGGCAAATTCTCTAAATGGGAATAATTAACAGGCATTTTAAGGGAAACTTGTGATGCTTGCTTGAGAACATAGGCAAAGCACTTCGTTTTATGTTTAATGAATGCTAAAACCTATCTCCAGAAGTCCAGGTTCTTCCTTTCTTCTAGCACCCTGCATAGAGTAGGTGCTCAAATGTGTATCAGATTGTCCCTGATTAGCAAGTTTTTCTCATTCTAGTTGAAGATTTAAATATTTAAATAGCATTGATTCTCAGAACTGCTAATGTTTGAGAATCAAGATTTAGAGGTGGGTTCTCAGATGAACTTAGGGTATATCATACCTGCCCTTTTTTTTTCAATTTAAACATTCTGTAAGGTTTTTCAGCTTTTGTTTTCATTATTAAGACATGGTGTAACATTAAGTTGTGTTTATATTTATTTGCTTGTCACTTATCACTTAGAGGTTTCATAATGAAGACTTTTTTCTACCAGTTAGTCAAGAGGTAGGTAATTGAGGTTTTGCAGTTCAGCTTTTGTGGATAAATTGCTCTCCCAGCATTTGTAATTTTTCTTAGAACCTTTTTCTCAGGCTGTCTTTTCTTTTATATTAAACTGTACCAAATTCTCCCTTTCAAATGTTTTCTCCCTTTCAAATGTTTTCGATGTTTATTCTTACCAGTCTTAATTTTACCCATTTTCCACCCTTTGGGAGGCCCAGCTCACTTTTAATCCTTTTTGACCACCGAGGTTCTTACAGGTTTGTGTCACTGTATTCTTTCTATAGCTCCACATGGATGGTTATAACCCATGAACGCTTAATTCAGCTCGGTTGGACACACAAGTATATTTATTTGTGGAATACCACTGCACAGATAGGGTGGAAAGTATGAGGTTTTTGCTGTCATGGGGCTTTGAATCAAAACGGGTAGATAAAAAAATGTAAGCATGTTTAAATGTTAAATAACTGGAAAATGACTCATGGCAGATCAGCATCACAAAATGAGAAATCAGGAAAAGGACAAATAAGATTTCAGGGACGAACTGGGACCTAGAAAAGTGGATTTATTTAGTGAGTTTTTAATAAATTATCCGAGAGAAATATTGAGTCAAACTCTAATGCGCAGACGACTTCTCGATTCGAAGGCGACAAGCTCCACGCTATTTTGGGACAGAGGGTCACCGGCTGGCTATAACTCTGCGTTCAATCTGCCTCTCAGTAGCCCCGCCCGCTCTTCCCTCCGAGTCCCGCGGGTCCTAGGAGAGCTGGCCCAGAGCCCGACCCTCCCGGCCGGTCCTCACCTCGCCCAGAGCTTGGGCCGGCCCACCCCGGATTTGGGCCCGCCCAGCGGAGTCTCCTTTAGACTCAGGCACGTGTTTGGCCGCCTCGTACGGCGGGGTCCTGAGGCTCCTCGGAGAAGCGCCGCGATTGGTTGCGGCTCGTGGCTGGAGCTCAGCTCCGGCACTGCTTGACAACCGCAGTCTGCAAGAGGCTGAGCTGAGTGGTCGCTGGCCTGGGAGGGGCTGTCAGGAGGAAGGACAGACTGACTGATGGATTGACGCGCGGGTGGCAGGAGAGGACCAACGTCAACCTCAGACCGCTGCTCTCACGCTCCCACCCCACCTGGAGCCGACGTTTCGGGGCCTCGGTCGCCGGCCTCCGGGCTGCTTTCTTTTCCTCCGCTTCTCCGGACTAGTCCCGGAGCCTTCAGGTGAGTGATTCCAGGAGGCGGAGGCGGGGTCGGGCCGCGCTGCACACCTCGGGTTGCCATGGTCACCCGTCACCACCTGTCACCACCTGACAGGGCTCAGACCCAAGCGGCGTTCGCGGCCCCGTAGAAGGGTCTTGAGTACTCTTTGGGTACTAATGGGTGGGGTCTGAGGTCGTGGGTGAGGCCTTGGCGCCGCCCGATGAGGACCTGGGAACTGCTGGGCCGGGATTTGAGGCCGCCTCTCCCTGACCATACCTTCCACTCATTACCAGTCTGGGGGCAGACCGACGCCCTCGTCCTGATACTGTCTCCCCACCCTGAGCAGTAAACGAACTCAGGGTTTGTGCTCATCTCGCTGGGGCTGAGAGGCGGCTTGGTGGGTGGGGGCAATTGCGCTGATTCCACCTTCCTAGGCTCTTGGCCGAGTCTGTGCGAGGAGAACTGAGGAGTGCGCTCCGGTCTCTTTCTGGGCATTTCTTGGCCGGAGAAGGGGAAGGAGCAGCGGGGCTCAGAGTAGAGCGGCGGCCTGGGCAGTCCTGCAGGGGCCGAATTTGGCCCTTTCTACAAACGTGATCACTAGGAGAAGGCCTTTGGGGATCTTGGCTGGGTCCGGGATAGGGGCAGTGACCGCATTTGGAAAGGGAGTTGTGCTCGTGGCGCCTGCGTAGAAGAGACGGGAGGTTACAGGACTCATAGGGTTAAGGCGCTTCCCTATATTAAGGAGAAAGATTGGGGTTCTAGTTCTGGGGCGAGGCCTTTGGCAAAAGGGGCGGGGGCGGGGGCGGCGGTAGGCAGAGGTGGCATTTGACCAGATGATTTTTCTTTGCAGTACCCAGACGTGCAGTTAGTAACCACGCATTGTATCGTAGGGGAGCGCTTTTGGCAACTTGGTTCTTTCTGCATAATGAAAGGAGAAGTCTTTGTTCCACCCCGATTCATAGGTTGTGATCCTAACACCTATTTCCCGTCCTTTGTTGTAGACTTCACAGATTGCTTCAAGAAATTAATGGCAGGAAAATTAACATGTAGGTTTTTAATATGCTGTAAATCTTTTAAAACATATATCTAAGTAGAATTTTTTGTTTCCAATGTTGGCCTGTGTAAACAGGATTGAATTTTTACTAGAAAGGAGAAAAGCCTAAAAGCCCATTTTCCTTTATATGGTATATTCTCGAGGTTTCATTTAGGAGAAAAATATAATGAATGATTTTACCTTATTGGGGGGTAGATTTCTTCCAACAGGAAAGAAAAAATATTTTATAGTGGTGGTATAGACAGGTAAGCTATAGCAATATATTGTTAGGTAACAAAACACTTGAATTTGGAGGCCTTTACAAATATGTAATTTTTTCGTGAAGGTGTTTTAACTTATGTTTATCTTCCACCCTCCCACTTCCAAGTTCTTCCACCTTTTTTATAAAAGCCAGTACTAGGAATGTATCATAAAAGAACAGGGATACTATCCTATGTTCCTACTTACATAATTGTGTTCAGCCTCTTTTTCTGTTTGAAATAGAATTTATCAGTTACTTATTGAATGGTTCAGTATGTGATATGCTTAATATATACTGCAGATTGAGAAACATTTCAAAACAAATACTAAAGATGTGCAGTTTTCCTTAGTAGATCAGTAAGATGGAAATCAGATTGCCTGGATTTAAGCTTCCCTCTGCCACTGATCATAATCATGAAAGAGCCACTTACCTTACCCTTGACTCTGATACTTTAATTTGTAAAATGGGGCTGATACCTGCTATTGTTTTAGTCTGCGAATGCACCCTGAAGTTGAATAAAATAATGCATTTGAAAGCGCATTGGCAAAAAAATTATGGCATCTACCGATTACCTTTTGATAGATTACCTTTTTTTTATATAGAGAATTGACCTGATTTATTTAACCAATCCTTTTTTGTTGGACATTTATTTAGACTGCTGCTAAACTTTCACTCTTATCAATAGCAAACATTCGTACGCACACACATTAGTTGGGCACATTCTTTAAGATCAGGATAAAGAGTGGTTAAGATCTGAGATTTTAGAGTCAGTTTCTGAATGGACTTTTACTCCTTTCAAAGGCTCTTACTCCTGTGATTCTCAGTGTGAGTATCAGAATCACTTGGAGAGCTTGTGAAAATGCTGATTCCTGGGCACAACCTAGCTCTACTGAGACCCTCTGTGATAGAAACTGAGGTTCTGCATTTTTAAACAAACACTCCATAATTGTGATGCACACTTGGTGATCGCTAATGCCTCTTCCAACTTTTCCTTTTCCTGAAATCTGTGGACAAATAAACACAATAGCCCATTAGTCATATCCCCTACAATAACCTGCTAGTAGAGGTGTAAGAAATAGCAAGATGGGAAAGATGTGTGTGAGTGACATGGGGGCTTGGGGGGGCATCTTCTCTGTCTAGCTCCAAAAATGTTGCTTAGAGGCTAATTCTTCATAGCCTGACACCCTAAATCAGTGTGGGTATTTCCTCAAGAATTTCTAACAAATTAAAATGCACGTATTAAAGCCAGGCTTGTCTTTATGTACACAGTGCTAATTCTGAGGAATGACTAGAAGATGGTCAGGAAAGGCTGCATCAGGATTATGATGAAAATAACAATAATGACTAAACGTTATTGTGCATTTATTATGCATTAGGCCCTTCCTAAGTGTTTTATATGTATTACTTATTTAATCCTCACAGTGATCCTGAGTAGCTATTCTCCCATTTTGCAAATGAGGAGACACAGGTTTAGGAGCTTAAATAACTTGCCCAAGGTCTTGTAATTCATAAACACTGATGCCTGGATGGAAACACAAAATTTGAATTCAGAATCCATACTTTCAACCCCTTCCTATCAGGAGGCATTATGATTTCACTTCTGTATAAAGCTATGGTAAGTGGAAAGCTAGAGCTACCACATGTGGCATGTTCTCTCAGTGCTAGTCACTATGTCTGTTAACATTTGATTTAATCCTCATAGCCAGGCTGTGAGGTATTGTTTTGTTTTTGTTTTTAATTAGAGAAGTTGTGGGTTTACAGAATAATCATGCATAAAATACAGAGTTCCCATACTTGACCCTATTATTAACACCTCCCTTTGGCATGGTACATTTGTTACAATTGATGAAAGCACATTTTTATAATTGTATTATGAGGATAATTAAAATTTTTGGCATAATCGATTTAACAGTTCTAGGTCCAGGATCTTATTTCTTACAATGGCCTTAAAGGCCTCATGGAAATTGTTGAGGTACATCTCTTCTCCTTGGCAAAGATGCTTGGCAACATGGAAAAAAGATGTTTTTCCATGTTTTTTTCGGGGCTGCTTTCTTGCTATTAGTAGGATGCTTTTATATTATAGGAAAGAAGGCTATTGGCCAGTAACTCTGACTTGAGTTACATTTGGTGCTAAATAATCCTCAGTGGCGATCATTGATTCTTGAATAAAAAAAGAAATATCTTAATTAATTTTCTCTGACCTGTACTTTTCAAATGGAGTATTTGGATTCTTAGAGATATGTGCCAAGAGATAAATCTGTGGTCAGAGAAAATGGCACACACTTAGGGAGTTGTCATCAATTTCACTTGAAGACTTGGGTAGAAAATATTGTTTTTATATTAAATTACAAGAGTATAGTATGGAGAATGCAATAAATCACACAGATTTCTACGGTAAAATTCAAAGACTTCAAAGAGATTTGTTTTTAGGGGTTTGTGGGGATGTGTTCCATTTCTTCTGTCCTTAAGGAGAAAAGTTTAATAAGGATTGCCTTAGACTTAACTCAGCTAATGAATGGCAAATCACAACATATCACAGGAAATAAGTTGAATCCAATTTCTAAAACTTTTACTGATGTTAGGCTTAAGATTACTTGAATTCTAATTATCCTTTCTTGTTTTTACCTCTGTAAAAGTCAAAATGTTGTTGTGAAAAGTCATAGGCTTTAGACCAGGTTGTACCATTCTTGGCTCTGTACTTATTTGTTGAGTGACTTTAGGCAAATGCCTAACTTCTCTGAGCATAAGTGTAATCATCTGTAAAATAGAGATTATAGAGTTGTTAGAATTAAATGAGATAAATATGGAAGTATTTAGGACAGGGCCTGACAAATAGTAGATGCACAATAAAGGTTGGTTCCTTTTTTTTTCTTGCCATTTATGCATATTAGGATAATAACAATCCTTCAAACCCAACTTCAGCAGGAAGTTTATACCTCTGAACTTAGTGAGGGAAACAAACTAAACAGGATCTCATGCCAGAACCTGCCTTTTTGTATTCAAATCATTGAAATATTGGAGGCCAGTTTGGGAGTTTTGCTTGATTTGAATTTGGAGGGAAGACTTAAGTAATGAAAAAAATTTTTTTTTCCACTTACCTTATTTGGATGTTTTAAAATTAGTACTATATGAACAAGGATTTAGGATTTTTATACTATTTATATTTGGTACATTTAGTTCCAATATGTTTTTCTATGGTTAAGTATCATGTTTTTTGACTTCTGAAAGAGTGTTGAAAAAGAAAATGGAGGCGAGTATAAAATCTTTGAGAAAGTTTTATATAACTGAGCTAAAATTGAGCTTAGATGGCTATTTTTGGTTTAATTTTTTTCACATTATTTTGAAAACTTGGAAATAGATTTAGGTTGGTTTTCTTTTCAACTTTAAGAAAAGCTAAAAGGAAGTCAGATTCTTGGAGGTGCAAAAACAGTATTTCCCAGAATAGGTGATAATATAAAGCAACTTTGGGTTCATTCATTTTGAAGTGCCCATATCATGGGAAGTGTTAGTTTCATTGTGTATGGTTGCTGACCAGACCACAGGTGGAGTATTGTATTCTATTTTGGGTGCTTTAAGAGGGAGATTAACACATGTTGAGAGGAGGATGACCAGATGATAGGGGATTTAGAAGCTATGTTTTTATGAAGAATGGTTGGAGGAAGAGACATGATTATTATTGTCTGATTAAAATGAAAGTTTTTAACATAACAGACCTGTATTATGCTGCCCCTGAAGACAAAGCTAGGTGAAAGACATGAGAAAGTAGATTTCAATTCAATATTAGAAAAAACCTTTTTATATTTGTCAAAAAATGGAAAAGGTTCATTAATTATCTATTACTGTTTAACAAATTACTCCAACAATTTAGTGACTTAAAACAACAAATATTTATTACCTCATAGTTTCTGGGGGTCAGGAATTGGGGCATGGATGGCTTAGCTGGGTGCTTCTGACTCAAGGTCTTTCATGAGGTTCCAACCAAGCTGTCTTAGGGGCTGTGGTCACACCCAAGGACTTCACTGGCGATTGATCCGCTTCCAAGCACATGGGCCATCATTCCTTGTGGGCTGTCGAACTGAATTTCAGTCCCTTACTGGCAGCTGATAGGAGGCTTCCCTAAGTTCCTTGCATCTCTCCACAAGGCTGCCTCATGACATGGTAGCTGGCTTTCCTCAGAATGAGCAGTCTGAGAGAGAGAGCACACACCAGCACTCAAGATGGATACCCAGTCTCTTTGTAACACTCTTGGAAGTGATATCCCATCACTTCCACTGTATTCTATTGGGTAGAAGCAAATCCCTAAATCCAGCCTGTGTGGGGGCTGTACAAGAGAGTGAACACCAGGAGACTCATTGGTGACCATTCTAGAGACTGCTTTCCATAGGTGTCTTGGGGTGGTGGGGGAGGGTTTAGAAATTTTCTGTCATTAGAGGCATTTGTGCATAGGTTGGCAGATTGTCTGTCAGCAATAATTAGTTGGATATCCTCTACTAAATAGGAGAGTAGACTAAGGTACCTTACAACTCGGTTCTGTGTTAAATACGTAAATGCTAAGTAAGTAGAAAAGTTAAGGATGGAAAACTTGAGTGGGTAATTCTATAGTATATACTCTACTGTACTTCTTTTAATAGTTAATGTTTGTATAATTTTGGCTTTTTCAGTACTTTTTAAAGGGTTTACGTATTTCTGAATGTTGACCATTTTTTAATAGTTCAATTTTTAAAGCACACAATTTTAAAGCAGAACCTGAAGTTCTGCATTTCTATTTGAAAACAAAAAAGTAAGTGTGGAAGTAAGAAGAGAATATGAAGAGCTGAATTTTAAATCTGTTTTACAAAGCACACTTTTGTTATCCTGATTTTAGGTATGATATTAGAAAACTGTACTGGAGGTCACATCATATAAGAAAAAGTAAAATTGTGTTCTTAGATAAACCATCCTTTTTTTTACCACAAAATACAACTATGACAGAGAAAGAAGGAATGCTATATGCATTTATATGAATATTTTATATCAACCTTATGATATAGCATTGATTTGTGGTTGGAGTTTTAAATTAATTTTTATTTCAGTTATTAAAAGTTCCCTGCATTTCTTATTTACATGTGTTTATAAGTTGAAACTCTGCTTAGTAAACTTTTGAATTTTCATCATGAGATGCTGTGATGATTTAGGGAAATAAACTATTTAAAACTCCTTTAATTCTCTGCATAATTAATGTCTAAAGCTTTGGGCTGGAAGTCAGGAGTCCCTAAGTTCTCAGCTTTGCTTAAGATCTAATGTTAACTGTATAAGCACATGGTGGTACTGTTATTTGCAAATTAGTAGGGTCATATTTTGAATTGTTCTAAAGAATAGATTTGCTTTGGTCTGTCAACACTTACCAGCCAGGTTTCTCTCAAGTCCAGTGATACAAATTTGTGAGCTTTCTGACTACAAAAATGTTTTAGTCTGAGACCAGAGAGAATAGCAGAGGTCTGATGAGTCTTATTTAGAGCCACTGAACCATGCTGTAAGCAAGTGAGCCAAAAGCAGGTATTATTTAAGAATGAAATGAAATTTTTCTCTTTACATTTTGTTTTTAAGATATAAAATTCTTAAACCTTAAATTAACACCTGAATTTTGCTTTTAGTTGTGCTCCAAAAGCTAAATTATATTTAGTAAAGAACTGTAATGATATACTATTTATATTTACACTCTATCCAGATTTCTCTGTATTTGGTGTGGTTTTTTGGGATACTTTAAAAACTGAAGTTTGCTTTAAATATGAAAGTTTAACTCGAGAGCTCTTAGATCTATGTTTCCTCCCTCCTTCCTTCCTTCTTTCCTTCTCTGTCTGTCTCTATGTCTGTCTGTACCATCTCTGTATTTCTGTCTCTTTTTCAGTTAGAAATTTTACTTTTCATTGCTGCAAAGCTTAGGATGTGAATTGAGGAGATGAGGGGAATGGGAGGGGAAAACAATTCCTTTTCTGATTACCAGGACAAGGTAGCCCAGATGTTTTAGGAGCTAATGAATAATTGATATAAAAGTGTGTATGTGTGTGTGTGTGTGTGTGTGTGTGTGTGTATATATATTTATAATTACATAAAAATTATATGAAATATAATTTTTTGTGTATGCCTTTGCCCCTCTGTTTTGCTACCCTGTTAAATGTGTTCCTTCAGTTCCTTTTAAAGATTTTCTGGTTGGTATTAACATGGATGCTGATAACAGGATTTATGTCCTGACACCCCTCTGAAGGAGGCATTCAGCTGCTAATGAGATAATGTAAAATGATGATGAAATTGCCTACCTCATAGGGTTGTTGTAAGGATCAATTAAACAGTATATGTAAAGATCCTAGAATAGTATCCAATAGTTTTTGCATTGTAAACGTAGCAGGTAATCCTATCTTTGGAATTCTACTCTAATTGGTACCTTGATATAGGAGAGAGAGAATCTTTGAGATCTAACCTTATAAATTGTTTTGCTTTTGTTTTTTTGCATTTTATAGTTTTTTTCTCTTTAAAATTAAAAGTTATATTCATACAGGAAATGCATGAATACATAGAATACAAGTAATGCATGAATTTATATTCTTTGTAAACCGTTCAGATCATACAACCTATAAAGAGTAAAACAGTCTCTCTTCAACCCCTTTCCCTTCTTAGATTCCTGCCCTCCATCCCAATCCCATTACTCTCTTCAGAGCATGGTATTCTTCTAGACCTTTCTTTCTTTAGTGAACTTATTTAGACACAGAAATATGACACCTCCTTTAAAAAAAAAATGGACCTATTTATATTTATCCAACAAATATCTAAATCTATATCACTTCATTAGTATTCTAATGTATCTATATTAGTATTCTATAGTATCTGTCATTGGCATTTTGTTTATTTCTTATTTTTCTCTGTCACAAGCAAATTCCAAGGGACATCTTTGTATATATATCTTTGTTTCCGTTTGCAAGTATTTTTGCGGGGTAAGATCCTAGAAGTAGAATTGGGATGGTGAGCCAAAGGGTATATATGTTTACAATTTTTATACATAAAAATTTCATGCTGTCAAATTCTCTCTCAGAAAGTCTGCCCCATTCTCAACAACAGTATTTTAAAAGGGCATTTATTCACACTGTTGCCGTCACTAGATATTATGTCTTTAATTTGTGCAAAACTAGTAGGTCATAAATGGTATCTTACTTTAATACCTCTAGTGAGGTTGAGCATCTTCTCTTAAATTTATTGGTTGTTTGTAGTTTTTCTTCTGTAAATTGCCTTCTTTGCCCATTTTTTAACTGAATTGTTTTGGTTTTTTTTTTTTAGAATTGATTTGAAGATGCTATTTATATCTTCTAGGTGGTAACTATTTAATTCTTTGTGTATGTTTTAAATACTTAACCCTGATTTACCCCTTGTCTTTTAACTTCCTTCATGGCAATTTCTGTTGAATGGAAGATTTACATTTAAGATTTTTAATGTCAAATCTGACAATTTTTTCCTTTATAGTTCCTGGGTTAAATAACTTTAGCATTCTGGGTCAAAAATAGTTTTGGTTTATCTAGTAAATTTTTAGTACTTCAGTAATTAAATATGTTACTAAAATATTTGTGGTTTTGAATAAGGAAAATATACAAATACTTTAATCTCATGTAGAAAAATTGAAATAAAATTAGATTTGAGAAGAGGCCTTGGATTATAGAAAAAAAAATACAGATCACTCCATTTGAAATGTTATTACTGCATTTCATACATTAGTTCACATATTCTTCCAGGATTAATGGAGGGGAACATAAAGCTTTCACTAACAACAGAAATTCAGGGTCATAGATTCTTAACACAAAAGGCAAGTAATTTGCAGTTGGAAATTAGTTACCTATGTTTCATGTTTTAATTTCTTATTTTTTGAATATTACCTATTTGCAAATGGTACAAAATTTAAAAGATACAAAAGGGTATATAAAGAAAAGTCTTTCCACTCCTAATCATCCAATTGTCCTCCTTGGACACAACCATTATTACCATTTTCTTTTTTTTTCCCCAGAGATATTTATGCACATATATATGACATATAGTTTATGTTATTGACTTTTCTTTTTATAGCTATATAAAGCTGCACCTGCTTTAAAATAATTTGTTTTTTTAGGACAAAAATCATTCACAGCTTCAGATGGTGAATTAAAATAATTGATGAATAGAGAACAGCTGTCAACAGTAAGAATGGCCACATGCTATATCCAAGTTACAAATGTTAGCTAACAGAAATGTTAGAGGTTTGCAGGTAAAAGGGCTTTTCTTTTGTTTGTTTGCTTAAATAATCTAAACAAATCTATTTTCTTCTTATTAGTAAACTGAAATTGTAGACTAGAGCCTTCTGATTATCCCAGACATGATAATATTTTGCCTCCAACAATATATAATTTCAGTAAAACTGAATTTAATTAAAAAAAAAGAATATACAGTTCCCCTAATTGAAATGTGAGTTAAAGCAAATTATGAAACTTGAAGAGAAATCATAGAAATAAGCCAAATTAACCCTCTTATTTTATGTATGAAGCAATTGAGGCCATAGAGGTTAAGTGACTTGCAACATCCCATTTATGTTCCAGAAGGAGAAGACATTTGCAATTAAATGACCTGGTGGCAACATAAGTTTTTGGAATGCTATTTTGTAAAAAGATAGCTAGCTAATTGTTTATTTTATTTTATTTTATTTTTTAAGAGAAAGGAGGAATAGTCCTTTGTTGCAGTTTGAGCTTTTATTAAAAAGCTTTATAGTACTTTATCTCCTTGTCTGCATTTTTGCTTGTAAACTGGAATTGTAAAGCATTATTGTTCAGCATTAGCCACTCTGTAATACTTAAGATTAAAGAGAGTGGTTTTTATTGTGTGGTTGGAGTTGGGGATTAATGGAGCCTTTCTTATGTACTTTTCTCATGACTATAAAATTTACACAGGCTTAGCCCTAATTTCCTTAACCTTGTACTTCTGAATGATTCTTAGCCTCATGCGCTTTCTTCCTTCCTAATCTATATTTCAGGTAAGTAAAATAACCTCACTGTAAAGGAATATTTAATCATATATTTATATTTGGGTAGAAAGCTACCACTAACTTTTTTTCATGAAACTTTTTCCATATCTATGTATGGAAAAATACATAGAAGTGATTATATTTCTATTACCATTTTTTTCTTCTCTATTGTTAACATTTTACTTTTGCTTTCTTGCCATATAATACATCCTTCAAATCTTGTTTTACTAAGATGGTAATTATTAGGAGGCCATATAGGTACCCCACCTGGAATTTTGATTCTATAGTTGTTAATTATATTTAAGTACTAAAACTACCAGCTAGTTTCCAGATATCCTTATTTTTAAAGAAAATTCTTGTGTCTTGACCTCACCTAATGCAGATATTGGATGTAAATAAAAATTTTTTCTTAAAGGAAGTTCCATAGAGATTTTTTTGTGATTATATGTTTTTTGTTTTTGTTTGTTTTACAGTTAAATCTGTCATTTAATATGGAAATCCTTGCAACACTCTAGGGTTTTTTTGTTTTTGTTTTTTTTTTGTTTTAATTTTCAGTGACCTACACCCTGTTATTGGCACTGAATAAATTCTGCCTGGTGAATAAGTGTTTGTTCACATTTACCACAGGCTGGCAGGTCTACCTAAGATGTTCAGAGATAACATTGGCTAAATAGTTGGGTGGAAGGATCAGAACTCGATCTTTTTGAGTGGCTTTTAGAACAGCTGGAAACA
This sequence comes from Choloepus didactylus, assembly GCF_015220235.1. Lineage (NCBI taxonomy): Eukaryota > Metazoa > Chordata > Mammalia > Pilosa > Megalonychidae > Choloepus > Choloepus didactylus. Next base: position 131,926,854 of record NC_051308.1, read on the forward strand.
AAGTCATCTCTTCTGTACTGTTGTAGAGACATTTCTTCATTGATTTTTGCCTTTCAAGTTAATTTAGGTGATATATATTGAGCAGATAGTATACACTGTGCATTTCAATTTAAAAGATAATTTTAGTAGTTAGTTTAAGTTAGTTTAAGTCTTACTATTTAAAGCTTTTTTGAGGAGAGTGGAGGAAGCATTTATTATTGAGGTCCACTTCTCTGATATAGAGAAGTCTAGTTTTTCAGTGATGAGTAGTTTAAGGAGATTAAAACATGTTCAAGAATGGTATGCTTTTGTATGTTATTTTAAAAAATACATATATAGTATATTTCACTTCTAAATTATAAAGCTAGAATTTGGGGAACCTCTATAAATGTTTTAGTAACACAAGGAGATTTAGAAAGCAGTAATTCTAAGATTCAGTCATCAAGTAAGTGCCTATGTTTATATTGTATCCAGTAACAGAGAACCTTATAAGAATTAAAATTCTGGGTTGAGTAATTAAAATATGATACCTTTCTTCTGGGAATTTCACAGTACAGTTTTAAAACCTGTCTTTTTAAATTAGTTTTTTTAAAGAAACCTGAACCAGTTTTACATTAATCAGGATACATTTCCTGGTACCTATTCAAATTTTAAATGTAAATCAGTGTAAAATGTGTATTTGTGAGAATGGAGTTCTTCTTTTCTTAGGCTTTATTGACCAAAGTGGCTGCAGTATTAAACTTGAAGTTATGTTTTAAAGTGGAACTATTGCCGTAGATTCCACCCCAGAGTTACTTAATATTTTGGCTAATATTAAGATTGAATGTTGTAAAACATGAGACCTATAATATGTCTAATATTGTTTTTTGAACAGGGCATTAGAAAATTGTAGTCTCAATTCTGCAACAAAGTTGTATATGGTTTGTACATAGTGGTATAAGTGAAATGCCCTCTTATAACTTGGAGATGGAGGAGAATAAAATTATTTTTATGAGAGTTAAATTAGTGAAAGCCATTCTTTTGATAGTAAGACTTAATATGAAGATTTGGGGAATGCTAAAATCTCTAATCATTGTGCTCTAGGAGTAATTTCTGGGAGGCAGATCTGAAATGTGGTTAGAATTTAGTGTGTAAAAACCTCATTATTTTATGGTATCCTCTTTTGAGCAAACTCTGTGAACAGTGGGTGGTGGTACATATGAGGAAATGGGTGGCTGGCCTGTCAGAAGAGATGGTTTGTGATTTGTTTCCTGAGGCAGATGTATCCTTATTGTGGAGATGGGTGTGTGGGATTAGCTTAGTCTGATGTCATTAAATATCTGAGTCATATAATTACCTCTTCTTGCTCTGATTCCTTGTTTATCCTATTACCTTCTCTAAGATAGAAAATGCTGATGTGAGCATTCTAGACTGCTAGACAGTTGCATTTCTCAGTACTGTATAAAGAAATAAATTGACAAAATAGTAAACACATTTTTAAAATGACATGCATGCATACCTCCATGTGTCTATATTTCTGTGAGCTTGGTGAAAGTAAGTTGGTCCTGTGAAAAGATATGTTCACAGTCTGTTTCTGAACTGTTAAGGCTGAGAACTAGACCTTGGCTTGTTAACACACCAAGGTAAATGCCATCAGATGAGGGTTTTTTGCAGCTAGTCCACTACCATGATAACCTTTTGCATTGCTCTGAGCCTTAACATTTGAAAGCTATAACAATTTAGGCTTTTAACACGTGTGGCCTCATCTGTAAAATGACAATGTTGACTTAATGATCTTTAGAGACCCTCCCAGGTCTAAGTCTTTATGAATTCATAGTGTGTATGCTCAGTTGTATCACTGCAGACTTATAGGTTAGAGTTAGAAGAGAGTGTTGAAATCATTGATGTTTAGGTTGATAATACTAATATGGCTTAAACTTTGTACATTTTAAACAGCCTTGTTTTGTTTGGCTCCAAGGTACAGGGTTCACTTAAATATTCCTGTTAGACTATAAGCTTCTTAAGGACAGGGGCAATGTCTCCTGAATGCTTGACTTCAGTGTACAGAATAGTACCTATCACAGAGAAAAGACAGTAAGTACTTACTGAATGAATAGGACATGGCGAGAAAAATGTATGTAGAACATAGCTATATGTGGTTTGGTTATTAATGACTTTTAATAAAAAGTTTGTTAGAGGGTTGAGGGAAGATGGTGGCATAGAGAGGAGTGGAAGTTAGTTAGTCCTCCTGGAACAACTAATAAACAGCCAGGAACAACTAGAAAATAATCTGGAGTAACTGCGGAGGGACAAAAGTGACTGTCCACTCATCATACACCAACCTGAATTGGGAGGAATGCCTGAGATCACAGCATAAAATCTAACCAGACCCCAGAGCCTGGGGGAAAACAGCTACAGGCCATAACTCCTTATACCAGTCTGGAGGTACAGGCTGACAGGCACCACCTGCTGGGTAGAAAAGCACAGTGACTTGAGGTCTCACAGGGTGCATCAGTCTTCTAAGACACCCTCAGGGAGACCTGAAACTGTTGCCTCCTGCCAAGACCTGAGCCCATTCCAGCCTGGGAAAACCTGATTGGGGTAACTAAGGAGGCCAGATGCCTAGACAACAGAAAACTACAACCTACACTAGAAGGGGTGAAGTTATGGCCCAGTCAAAGGAACAAACTTACACTTCAACTTAGATACAGGAATTTAAACAACTAGTCCTGGATCAATTCAGAAAGTTTAGGGAAGATATGGCAAAAGAGATGAAGCGTATAATGGAAACACTGGGCGTACATATGGTAGAAATCAAAAGTTCGAAAAAACAACTGACAGAATCTATGGAAATGAAAGGCACAACACATGAGATGAAGGATACAATGGAGACATACAACAGCAGATCTCAAGAGGCAGAGGAAAACATTCAGAAACTGGAGAACAAGGCATGTGAAAGCCTACACACAAAAGAACAGATAGAGAAAAGAATGGAAAAATATGAGCAACGTCTCCGGGAACTTAAGGACAAAATGAAATGCAGGAATGTACGTGTCATTGGTGTCCCAGAAGGCAAAGAGAAGGGAAAAGGGGCAGAAGGAATAATAGAGGAAATAATCAATGAAAATTTCCCATCTCTTATGAAAGACATAGAATTACAGATCCAAGAAGTGCAGCATACCCCAAACAGAATAGATCAAATGTCAAAGATAAAAAGAGAATCCTGAAAGCAGCAAGAGAAAAGCAATCCATCACATAGAAAGGAAGCTTGATAAGACTATGTGCTGGTTACTCAGCAGAAACCATGGAGGCAAGAAGGAAGTGGGGTAATATATTTAAGATACTTAAAGAGAAAAACCACCAACTAAGAATCCTATATCTGGCAAAACTGTCCTTCAAATATGAGGGAGAGCTTAAAATCTTCTCTGACAAACAATGAGAGAGTTTGTGAACAAGATACCTGCTCTACAGGAAACACCAAAAGGAGCACTACAGACAGAAAGGAAAAGACAGGAGTGAGAGGTTTGAAACACAATTTTGGGAGATAGTAGCACAGCAATGTAAGTACACTGAACAAAGATGACTGTGAGTATGGTTGAAAGAGGAAGGTTAGGAGCATGTGGGACACCAGAACGAAAGAGAAAAGATAAAGACTGGGACTGTGTAACTCAGTGAAACCTCGGGTGCTCAACGATTGTGATACAAGATACAAATATGTTTTTACATGAAGTAGAACAAATGAATGTTAACATTGCAAGGTGTTAAAAATGGGGTGGGGGGCGGGGCAAGATGGCGGAGTGGTGCGGTGTATGTTTTAGTTACTCCTCCAGGGAAGTAGGCAGAAAGCCAGAAACTGCGTGGACTGGACACCACAAAGCAATTTGACTTGGGGCATACTTCATACAACACTCATGAACACATGAAACTGCTGAGATCAGCGAAATCTGTAAGTTTTTGTGGCCAGGGGACCCACGCCCCTCCCTGCCAGGCTCAGTCCCATGGGAGGAGGAGCTGTCAGCACTGGGAACGAGAAGGGAGAACTGCAGTGGCGCCTCTTATCGGAAACTCATTCTACTGATCCAAACTCCAATCATAGATAGACTGAGACCAGACACCAGAGAATCCGGGAGCAGCCAGCCCAGCGGAGAGGAGATAGCGATAGCAAAAACAGCAAGAAAAACCCAAAAATAAAAGTGGAGGCTTTTTGGAGTTCTGGTGAACATAGAAAGGGGAAGGGCAGAGCTCAGGCCCTGAGGTTCATATGCAAATCCAGAAGAAAAACCATCTCTCTGCCCCTTGGACCTTTCCTTAATGGCCCTAATTGCTTTGTCTCTTAGCATTTCAATAACTCATTAGATCTGCATGGAAAGCCCCCCCCCCTTTTTTTTAATCTTTTTTTTCTTTTTCTAAAACAATTACTCTGAGAAGCCCAATACAGAAAGCCTCAAAGACTAGCAATTTGGGCAGGTCAAGACAAGAGCAGAACTAAGAGAGCTCTGAGACAAAAGGCAATAATCCAGTGGCTGAGAAAATTCACTAAACACCACAACTTCCCAAGAAACGGGGGGCGTCCTCTCACAGCCATCATCCTGGTGGACAGGGAACACTCCTGCCCATCGCTGGCCCTATAGCCCAGAGCTACCCCAGATAACCCAGTGTGATGGAAGTGCTTCCAATAACACGCACATGCCACAAAATCAGGTGTGGACATTAGCCTTCCCTGCACCCTTAGCTGGTTGTCCCAGAGTTGGGAAGGCGAAGCAGTGTGAATTAACACGCCCCATTCAGCCATCCTTTCAGCAGACTGGGAGCCTCCCTACACAGCCCTGCAGCCCAGAACTGCCCTGGGGGGATGGCACTCACCTGTGACATAGCACAGTCATCCCTCAACAGAGGACCTGGGGGTGCACGGCCTGGAAGAGTGACCCACTCGCAAATCTTGGGGGCCATACGCTAATAGCAAGGACTTGTGGATCAGCAGCAGAGACAAACTGTGGCAGGACTGAACTGAAGGATTAGACTATTGCAGCAGCTTTAAAACTCCAGGAACACCAGGGAGATTTAATTGTTAGAGCCACCCCCCCCTCCCTGACCGCCCGGACACACGCCCCAGATACAGGGCAGGCAACACGAACCACACATGCACGCTCGGTACACCAATTGGATCCCACAAGACTCACTACCCCACTCACCACAAAGACAAAGCGGGAGAGAACTGGCTTGAGGGGAACAGGTGGCTTGTGGATGCCACCTGCTGGTTAGTTAAAGTGTACTCCACGAAACTGTAGTTCTGACAAATTAGAGATAAGGATTTCAATCGGTCTACAAATCCTAAAAGAACCCTATCAAGTTAAGCAAATACCAAGAGGCCAAAAACAACAGAAAATTTTAAAGCATATGAAAAAACCAGACGATGTGGATAACCCAAGCCCAAGCACCCAAATCAAAAGATCAGAGGAGACACAGTACCTGGAGCAATTGATCAAAGAACTAAAGATGAACGACAAGACCATGGCACAGGATATAAAGGACATCAAGAAGACCCTAGAAGAGCATAAAGAAGACATTGCAAGAGTAAATAAAAAAATAGATGGTCTTATGGAAGTTAAAGAAACTGTTGACCAAATTAAAAAGATCCTGGATACTCATAATAGAAGACTAGAGGAAGTTGAACAATGAATCAGTGACCTGGAAGATGACAAAATGGAAAATGAAAGAACAAAAGAAAGAATGGGGAAAAAAATTGAAAAAATCGAAATGGGCCTCAGGGATATGATAGATAATATAAAATGTCCAAATATAAGACTCATTGGTGTTCCAGAAGGGGAAGAGAAGGGTAAAGTTCTAGGAAGAGTATTCAAAGAAATTGTTGGGGAAAACTTCCCAAATCTTCTAAACACCATAAGTATACAAACCGTAAATGCCCGGCAAACTCCAAATAGAATACATCCAAATAAACACACTCCAAGACATATTCTGATCACACTGTCAAATACAGAAGAGAAGGAGCAAGTTCTGAAAGCAACAAGAGAAAAGCAATTCACCACATACAAAGGAAACAGCATAAGACTAAGTAGTGACTACTCAGCAGCCACCATGGAGGCAAGAAGGCAGTGGCATGACATATTTAAAATTCTGAGAGAGAAAATTTTCCAACCAAGAATACTTTATCCAGCAAAGCTCTCCTTCAAATTTGAGGGAGACTTAAATTTTTCACAGACAAACAAATGCTGAGAGAATTTGCTAACAAGAGACCTGCCCTACTGGAGATACTAAAGGGAGCCCTACAGACAGAGAAACAAAGAAAGGAGAGAGAGACATAGAGAAAGGTTCAGTACTAAAGAGATTCAGTATGGGTACATTAAAGGATATAAATAGAGAGAGGGAAAAATTGTATATGACAAACATAAACCAAAGGATAAGATGGCTGATTCAAGAAATGCCTTCATGGTTATAACGTTGAATGTAAATGGATTAAACTCCCCAATTAAAAGATACAGATTCGCAGAATGGATCAAAAAAAATGAGCCATCAATTTGTTGCATACAAGAGACTCATCTTAGACACAGGGACACAAAGAAATTGAAAGTGAAAGGATGGAAAAAAATATTTCATGCAAGCTACAGCCAAAAGAAAGCAGGTATAGCAATATTAATCTTAGATAAAATAGACTTTAAATGCAAGGATGTTATGAGAGACAAAGAAGGCCACTACATACTAATAAAAGGGGCAATTCAACAAGAAGAAATAACAATCATAAATGTTTATCCACCCAGTCAAACTGCCACAAAATACATGAGAGGAACACTGGCAAAACTAAAGGAAGCAATTGATGTTTCCACAATAATCGTGGGAGACTTCAACACATCACTCTCTCCTATAGATAGATCAACCAGACAGAAGACCAATAAGGAAGCTGAAAACCTAAACAATCTGATAAATGAATTGGATTTAACAGACATATATAGAACATTACATCCCAAATCACCAGCATACACATTCTTCTCTAGTGCTCACAGAACTTTCTCCAGAATAGATCATATGCTGGGACATAAAACAAGGCTCAGTAAATTTAAAAAGATTGAAATTATTCACAGCACATTCTCTGACCACAATGGAATACAATTAGAAGTAAATAACCATCAGAGACTTAGAAAATTCACAAATACCTGGAGGTTAAACAACACGCTGCTAAACAATCAGTGGGTTAAAGAAGAAAGAGCAAGAGAAATTGCTAAATATATAGAGATGAATGAAAATGAGCACATAATATACCAAAACCTATGGAATGCAGCAAAAATGGTACTGAGGGGGAAATTTATAGCACCAAAATGCTATAAATTCCTCTTAAACAGGAAGAAAGAGCCAAAATCAAAGAACTAATGGATCAGCTGAAGAAGCTAGAAAATGAACAACAAACCAATCCTAAACCAAGTAGAAGAAAAGAAATAACAAGGATTAAAGCAGAAATAAATGACATAGAGAACAAAAAAACAATAGAGAGGATAAATAACACCAAAAGTTGGTTCTTTGAGAAGATCAACAAGATTGACAAGCCCCTAGCTAGACTGACAAAATCAAAAAGAAAGAAGACCCGTATAAACAAAATAATGATTGAGAAAGGTGACATTACTGCGGATCCCGAAGAAATTAAATAAATTATAAGAGGATACTATGAACAACTGTATGGCAACAAACTGGATAATGTAGAGGAAATGGACAATTTCCTGGAAACATATGAACAACCTAGACTGACCAGAGAAGAAATAGAAGACCTCAACCAACCAGTCACAAGCAAAGCGATCCAATCAGTCATCAAAAATCTTCCCACAAATAAATGCCCAGGGCCAGATGGCTTCACAGGGGAATTCTACTAAACTTTCCAAAAAGAACTGACAGCAATCTTACTTAAACTCTTTCAAAACATCGAAATAAATGGAACACTACCTAACTCATTTTATGAAGCTAACATCAATCTAATACCAAAACCAGGCAAAGATGCTACAAAAAATGAAAACTACCAGCCAATCTCCCTAATGAATATAGATGCAAAAATCCTCAACAAAATGCTTGCAAATCGAATTCAAAGACACATTAAAAAAATCATAGGCCATGACCAAGTTGGGTTCATCCCAGGCATGCAAGGATGGTTCAACTTAAGAAAATCAATCAATATATTACAACACATTAACAAATCAAAAGGGAAAAATCAAAAGATCATCTCCATAGATGATGAAAAAGCATTTGACAAAATCCAACATCCCTTTTTGATAAAAACACTTCAAAATGTAGGAATTGAAGGAAACTTCCTCAATATGATAAAGAGCATATATGAAAAACTCACAGCCAGCATAGTACTCAATAGTGAGAGACTGAAAGCCTTCCCTCTAAGATCAGGAACAAGACAAGGATGTCCGCTATCACCACTGTTATTCAACATCGTGCTGGAAGTGCTAGCCAGGGCAATCTGGCAAGACAAAGAAATAAAAGGCATCCAAATTGGAAAGGAAGAAGTAAAACTGTCATTGTTTGCAGCTGATAGGATCTTTTTTTTTTTTATCTTCATTTTATTGAGATATATTCACATACCACGCAGTCATACAAAACAAATCGTACTTTCGATTGTTTACAGTACCATTACATAGTTGTACATTCATCACCTAAATCAATCCCTGACACCTTCATTAGCACACACACAAAAATAACAAGAATAATAATTAGAGTGAAAAAAAGCAATTGAAGTAAAAAGGAACACTGGATACCTTTGTCTGTTTGTTTCCTTCCCCTATTTTTCTACTCATCCATGCATAAACTAGACAGAGTGGAGTGTGGTCCTTATGGGTTTCCCAATCCCATTGTCACCCCTCATAAGCTACATTTTTATACAACTGTCTTCGAGGTTCATGGGTTCTGGGTTGTAGTTTGATAGTTTCAGGTATCCACCACCAGCTACCCCAATTCTTTGGAACCTAAAAAGGGTTGTCTAAAGTGTGCGTAAGAGTGCACACCAGAGTGACCTCTCGGCTCCTTTTGGAATCTCTCTGCCACTGAAGCTTATTTCATTTCCTTTCACATCCCCCTTTTGGTCAAGAAGGTGTTCTCCGTCCCACGATGCCGGGTCTACATTCCTCCCCGGGAGTCATATTCCATGTTGCCAGGGAGATTCACTCCCCTGGGTGTCTGATCCCACGTAGGGGGGAGGGCAGTGATTTCACCTTTCAAGTTGGCTTAGCCAGAGAGAGAGGGCCACATCTGAGCAACAAAGAGGCATCCGGGAGGAGTCTCTTAGGCACAATTATAGGGAGGCCTAGCCTCTCCTTTGCAGCAACCGTCTTCCCAAGGGTAAAACTTATGGTAGAGGGCTCAACCTATCAAACCACCAGTCCCCTATGTCTGTGGTCATGTTAGCAACCATTGAGGTGGGGTAGGCGAATACCCCTGCATTCTCCACAGGCTCCTCAAGGGGGCACTACATCTTTTTTTTCCTTAAGATCTTATATCTGGAAAACCCTGAGAAATTGACGATACAGCTACTAGAGCTAATAAATTTAGCAAAGTAGTGGAATACAAGATTAATGCACAGAAGTCAGTAATGTTTCTATATGCTAGAAATAAACAAACTGAAGAGACACTCAAGAATAAGTTACCATTTTCAATAGCAACTAAAAAAATCAAGTATCTAGGAATAAACTTAACCAAAGATGTAAAAGACCTATACAAAGGAAACTACATAACTCTTCTAAAAGAAATAGAAAGGGACCTTAAAAGATGGAAAAATATTCCATGGTCATGGATAGGAAGGCTAAATGTCATTAAGATGTCAATTCTATCCAAACTCATCTACAGATTCAATGCAATCCCAATCAAAATTCCAACAACCTACTTTGCAGACTTGGAAAAGCTAGTAATCAAATTTATTTGGAAAGGGAAGATGCCTCAAATTGCTAAAGACACTCTAAAAAATAAAAATGAAGTGGGAGGACTTACACTCCCTGACTTTGAAGCTTATTATAAAGCCACAGTTGTCAAAACAGCATGGTTTTGGCACAAAGATAGACATACTGATCAATGGAATCAAATTGAGACCCCCAGATCTATGGCTGACTGATCTTTGATAAGGCCCCCAGAGTCACTGAACTGGGTCATAATGGTCTTTTCAACAAATGGGGCTGGGAGAGTTGGATATCCATATCCAAAAGAATGAAAGAGGACCCCTACCTCACACCCTACACAAAACTGAACTCAAAAGGATCAAAGATCTCAATATAGAAGAAAGTACCATAAAACTCCTAGAAGATAATGTAGGGAAACATCTTCAAGACCTTGTATTAGGTGGCCACTTCCTAGACTTTACACCCAAAGCACAAGCAACAAAAGAAAAAATAGATAAATGGGAACTCCTCAAGCTTAGAAGTTTCTGTACCTGAAAGGAATTTGTCAAAAAGGTAAAGAGGCAGCCAACTCAATGGGAAAAAATTTTTGGAAACCATTTATCTAACAAAAGACTGATATCTTGCATATGTAAAGAAATCCTACAACTCAATGATGATAGTACAGACAGCCCAATTATAAAATGGGCAAAGGATATGAAAAGACGGTTCTCTGAAGAGGAAATACAAATGGCCAAGAAACACATGAAAAAATGTTCAGCTTCACTAGCTATTAGAGAGATGCAAATTAAGACCACAATGAGATACCATCTGACACCGATTAGAATGGCTGCCATTAAACAAACAGGAAACTACAAATGCTGAAGGGGATGTGGAGAAACTGGAACTCTTATTCATTGTTGGTGGGGCTGTATAATGGTTCAGCCACTCTGGAAGTCAGTCTGGCAGTTCCTTAGAAAACTAGATATAGAGTTATCCTTTGATACAGCGATTGCACTTCTCTGTAGATACCTGAGAGATCGGAAAGCATTGACACAAACAGATATCTGCATGCCAATGTTCATAGCAGCATTATTCACAACTGCCAAGAGATGGAAACAACCCAAATGTCCTTCAACAGATGAGTAGATTAATAAAATGTGGTATAAACACACGATGGAATACTATGCGGCAGTAAGAAAGAACAATGTTGTGAAACATATTACAACATGATGAACCTGGAAGACATAATGCTGAGCAAAATAAGCCAGGTACAAAAAGAGAAATGTTACATGTTACCACTAATGTGAACACTGAAAAACGTAAAATAAAGGTTTTTTTTTCTTTTTTCTTCTCTTTCTTCTTTTCTTTTTCTCCTGTCTCTCTGCCTTCTTTGACTCCTCTTCTTTCTTTGTGGAAGAAATGGAGATGTCCTTATACAGATAGTGGCAATGGTGGTGAATACATAAATACATGACTATACAGGAAACCATCGATTGTTTACTTAGGACGGAATATATGGTGTGTGAACAAAACTGTCTTAAAAAAATGGGTTGATAAAGAAAACTTGAGGGCACTATATTGAGTAAAATAAGACAGACACATATGGACAAATATTGCAGGGTCTCACTGATGTGAACTAATTATAATATGTAAACTCATACACATGAAATGTAAGTTATCAGGATATAGAACGAGTCTAAAGCATGGGGAGCAGTTGCTTATTATGAGCAGAATGTTCAACTAGGGTGAAATTAAACATTTGGAAATGGACAGAGGTGATGGTAGCACATTGTGAGAATAACTAACAGTGCTGAATGGTATGTGGTGGTGGTGGAAAGGGGAAGCTCAGTCACATATGTCACCAGAAGGAAAGTTGGAGGTTAAAAGATGGGAATGCATAAAACAGTGAATCTTGTGGTGGACAATGTCCATGATTAACTGTACAAATATTAGAAATCTCTCTCATAAACTAGAACAAATGTATGATACTATAACTAGAAGTTAATAATAGAGGGGCATATAGAAAAAAATATATACCTATACAGTTAGTGGTATTTTAACATTCTTTCATCAACGGTAACAAATGTACTACACCAGTACTATGAATCAATAATGGAGAGGGGGTGGTTAGGCGTTTGAGAGGATTTGAATTTCCTTTTTTGTGTGTGTCTTTATTTCTTTTCTGGAGTAATAAAAATGTTCTAAAAATTGAAAAAAAAAAAAAAAAACTAACTGTGGTGATGGATGCACAGCTGTATGTTGGTACCATAAGCAAGTTGTGTGTTTACAGAACAACCATACATAAAATATGGGATTCCCATGTGCCACCCTATTATGAACACCTTGCATTGTGTGGAACATTTGTTACAGTTGATGATAGCACATTTTCATAATTGTACTATTAACTATAGTCCATGGTTTAACTTAGGGTTCACTGTATAGTGTAGTTCCATGGATTTTTTAAAAAAATTTTTATTCTGATACCATATATGCTATCTATCATTTCCCTTTTAATCACAGTCAGATATATATTTCGGTGCTGTTAATTACGTTTACATTGTTGTACTACCATCAACACCATCCATTACCAAAATATCTCCATCATTCCAAATAGGAACCCTGCACATTTTAAGCCTTAACTTCCCATTCCCTACCCTGACTTCGTGCTATGGTAACTTGTATTCTAGATTTCTGTCTCTATGAGTTTGTTTATTCTGATTATTTCAACTCAGTGAGATCACACAATATTTGTCCTATGTTCAGCCTATTTCATTCAACATGATGTCTTCAAGGTTAATCCATGTTATTGCATCTTGTCAGGACTTCATTCCTCTTTATTGCTGAATATTATTCCATTGTATGTATATACCACATTTTGTTTACCCATTCATCAGTTGATGGACACTTGGGTTGATTCCATCTTTTGGCAATTGTAAACAATGCCACTATAAACATCAGTGTTCAAATATCTGTTCCAGTCCCTGCTTTCATTTCTTTTGGGTATGTGCATAGTAGTGGGATTACCAAGTCATATGATAGTAGAGTAGTTCTATACTTAGATTTCTGAGGAACTGCCAAACTGTCTTCCACATGACTGCAACATATTACATTTCTACCAGCAGTGAATGAGTGTTCCTATTTCTCCAAATCCTCTCCAATACTTATCATTTTCCATTTTTAATAGCCATTTTAATGGGTGTGAAATAGTATCTCATTGTGGTTTTTTATTTTCATTTCCCTGTGGTTAATGATGTTGAGCATCTTTTCATGTGCTTTCCGGCCATTTGTATATCTTCTTTGGAGAAATGTCTATTCAAGTCTTTTGCCCCTTTTTAAATTTGGTTGTTTGTCTTTTTGTTGATTTGAAGGATTTCTTTCTTTTTTTCTTAGAGAGGTTATGGGTTTACAAAACAATCATGCATAAAATACAGGATTCCCATATACCATCCCACCCCTAACACCTTGCGTTGGTGTGGAACATTAGTTACAATTGATGATAGCATTTTAAAAAATAATTGTGCTATTTTTTTAGCTGTAGATACTTTTGTACAATTGAAGAAAGATTATTAAAATTGTGCTATTATCTATCATCCATAATTTACATTAGATGTATTTTTCCCATATACTACTTTATTATTAATACCTTGTTTTATCATACATTTGTTATAATTCATGAAAGAACAATGTTACCCTTGTACTATTAACTATATGGTCTTTCATCTACACCAGGGTTCACTGTTGTACAATCCTATGTTTCATCTTTTAATTTTTATTCTAGTAATATATACATCCTAAAGTTTCCTCTTTTGACCACATTCACCTCTATAGTTCAGTGCTGTTGATTACACTCACAATAATATGCTACATCACCATCAACAAAGGTGTCCATTTCCATACCTTTACCATCAACCTAAATGGAAATTCTGTACAAGTTAAGCATTAACTTCCCATTCTCTAACCCCAGTCTATCTCCTGGTAACCTATATTCTAGATTCTAACTCTTTGAGTTTAGTTACTAAAATTTATAACAGTGACATCACACATTATTTGTTCTTTTGTGTCTGACTTATTTCACTCAACATAATATCCTTAAAGTTAATCCATGTTGTTGCATGCATCGGGACTTCACTCCTTTTCATGGCTGAATAATATTTCATTGTGTATATCTATACCACATTTTGTTTATCCATTGGTTGATGGACACTTGAGTTGTTTCCGTCTTTTGGTAATTGTGAATAATGCCACTGTGGAATCAGTGTGCAAATATTTGTTTGAGTCCCTGCTTTCTATTCTTTTGGGTATAGGCATAGTAGTCGGATTGCTGGGTCATATAGTAGTTCTATACTTAGCTTTCTGAGGAACTTCCAAACTGATTTCCACATGGCTGCATCATTTTTCATTCCTACCAGCAATGAATGAGTGTTCTCATTTCTCTACATCCTCCCAAGCACTTGTGATTTTCTGTTTTTTTTTTTAATGGTAGCCATTCTAGTAGGTGTGAAATGATATCTCATGGATTGATTTGCATTTCCCTGATAGCTAATGATGTTGAGCTTCTTTTTCATGTACTTTCTGGCCATTTGTATATCTTCTTTGGAGAGATGTCTGTTCAAGCCTTTGCCCATTTTTAAATTGGGATGTTTGCCTTTTTGTTATTAAGTTGAAGGATTTCTTTATGTATTCTGGCTATTAAACCTCTACTGGACATGTGGTTTCTGAATATTTTTTCCCATTGTGTAGGTTGTCATTTGACTTTCATGATGAAGTCCTTTGATGTAGAAAAGTTTTCAGTTTTGATGAAGTCCCATTTATCTATGTTTTCTTTTGTTGCTTATGTTTCAGGTGTAAAGTCTTAAGAAACCATTGCCTAACACAAGGTATTGAAGTTGCTTCTCTATATTTTCTTCTAGGAGTTTGATAGTTCTGGCTCTTATATTTAGGTCTTTGATCCATTTTTGAGTTGATTTTTGTATAAGGTGTGAGGTAGGGGTCCTCCTTTTTTGCATATGGAGATCCAGTTTTCCCAGCAACGTTTGTTGAAGAGACTGTTCTTTCCCAATTGAGTGGTCTTTGTCCCCTTGTCAAAAAATCAGTTGGCCATAAGTGTGAGGGTTGGTTTTTTGAGATTGCAGTGCAGTTTCAGGTCTGCCCTTGTGCCAGTACCATGCTGTTTTGATTACTGTGGCTTTTTAATAAGTTTTAAGATGGGAATATTAGTGACTTTTAAAAATACTTTTATGGAAAATTTCAAACATATATAAGAGTAGACAGTAATACAGTGAACCTCCATTGTTTTAGTTTCCTGGCTGCTAAAACAAATACCATACAGTGAGTTGGTTTAAATAATGGGAATTTATTGGCTCACTGTTTTGAGGCTAGCAGAAGTCCAGCATTGAGGCACCAGCAAAGTAACACTCTCTCTCCGAAGACTGTGGCATTCTGGGCCTGGCTGCCGGCAATCCTGGGATGCTTGGCTTTTCTGTCACATGACAATACATGGTCATATATTCTCCTTTCTCCTCTGGTTCCATTGACTTCTAACTTCTTGCTCTTTCTGTGGCTTTTCCTTTCATTTCCAGTTTCTTTTGCTTGTACAGACTTGAGCCATATTGGATTAAAGCCCACCCTCATTCAGTTTGGGCACATCTTTAATAATATCTTCATAGGTCCTATATACAAATGGGTTCACACCCACAGACCAGGGGTTGGGACCTGAATATGCCTTTTGTGGGGGGCATGAGTCAATTCCCAACACCTCATTTATTTATCACCCTGCTTCAATAATTATGATCATTCTTGTTTCATCTTTACGTCCTTCCACTCTCCTTTTCTTCTCTTATTTTGAAGTAAATCACAGATTTTATATAATTTCATCTGTAACTAAAGAATGACTTGTTTGTGGTAAGTATTACATTTATTTTACCTCAAAATACCTATACTAAAAATCCCCAAGAAACCTGTTATGTGTATTTTCCAGGCAGTTGAACTTAGAAATAAAACAATAGGACTAATTTTTTGTTGTTCTCTTTAATATTTAGGTTATCAACATGACTGCTGAAGAAACAGTGAATGTAAAAGAGGTTGAAATCATTAAGTTAATTTTGGACTTCCTGAATTCAAAGAAGCTTCACATTAGTATGTTGGCACTTGAGAAGGAAAGTGGAGTCATAAATGGCCTATTTTCAGATGATATGCTTTTCCTGAGGTATGATTTCATTAATACTCTGAGGTTTGTAGCTCCCTTAAAAAAGTGTTAAGTATTAAGGTAATATGTGCAATATAGTTAGAACTTTATAATTAGGAAAAGGCTATATAAATATAATTAAAAATTTTTTATAGAGGAACATCTACAAAAGAATATTTTAAGAATATTTTCAGTAGTGTAATCCTGAGGCCCATGTGAAAAACAAGAATCATAACTCCATTGTGGCTGTTGGCATCCTAAAAGAAAGATATTTGATTAAGAAATTACTTATGCCTGAAAGATAAAGAAATATTTCTGAAATACTGGTTTTTGTTTTTTTTTTGGCCATAGAAATAAAGCATACTTATTATAGGAACATATTCATTGTAGAAAATTTGAAAGTATACATAAATCATTGAAAATAAAAATCAGTCTATGACTCAGATATACTACTGAGAGCAATTTAATTTTTTCTGTGAACATTTAAAAAAATACAGTAATTCTGTTGTATCTATAATTTAGTATCCCAGTTTATTCATTAACATCATAAGGTTGCTCCATGTGATCATAAATTTACAAACACTTAAAATTTTTTTATCTTAATTTCCTATGCTTCCCCTATGTTTAGACGATTAAATTGTTGCCAAGTTTTCATAAATATAATGCTGTGCTGGGCAACTTTTATACATAGGAATTTTTCTATATCTTAGGTTACTTTCTTAGGACAGATTCTTAGACATGAAATTGCAGGGTCAAAGAGAATTACCATGTTTGCCAAAACGGAAAGCTAAATACTACTTCTGGAATTTAGTAGTTGCTCTCAGATTCCCCCATCCAGAAGCCTGATGGCTTGTAATGAAGTTTCACTGTTCAAAGGTAAAATGCAAAGAATTAAGAATAATAAATTTTTAATTAAATTAAATATTATTCATTTTGAAGAGTTGGCCTTGGAAATTGTGTCCTTCCTACTTTTTTCATATTAAAATATCTTTTATAAAATGATTATGATAGTATATTGTCATTGCTTTTTATTGATATTCCTTCTTTGTAAAATAAAGTTGGTGACACTTTGTGGGTCCTTCTACCCTCCCTTCCCTTTTTAAATTTTACTATTCTAAGAAATCCAAAAGTAAAGAAATTGTAATTGTAAAAGAGAAAAGAATGACTTACAGCTTTTGGAAGGACACTAAAGTAGGATGAAACCTGATCTTATTTCTTACTGTTCTCATTCTCAGAGTATAAAGTTAAATGCCTCAATAATGTAGAATTCATGATTTGTACAAGGTTTCTCAACCTTGATGGCCCTGTTGACATTTTGGGCCAAGTAACTTTGTTGTGGGATTTGTCCTGTGCATTGTAGGATATTTTACAGCATCCTTGGCCTCGACCCATTAGGTACCAGTAGCACTCCCCCAGTTGTGACAACCAAAAATGTCTCTAGATGTTGCATATTGTTCCCTAGGGGACAAAATCACCTCCTATTGAAAACCAGTGATTTAGAGAGAGTGGACCATAACCACAGACTGGCTCTTAATATGTTATGGCTTTCAAACCATAAGATGAATGGAAAATAAAGGAACTTTTAGGCTTAGTCTAGTGTTTTTACGTAGGTCAAGAAACCACATATACATTAGTATGTGGAGTGCTTTCAGATTCACTAATGATTTAATTCTTCTCATATAGCATATACTGTTATAAATAAGTTGTGAAAAAATTGTTTTATTTTTACATTTGAGGGACCAAGTAAAATGTTAATCTCATTACCTGCTTTGTGAAGTTCTAATGCTATCTTGACATCTATTCTGCTTTTAATTAGTGTAACCTGAATTTAATAACACACCTGGGTTTTTCCTTACCTAGACAGCTAATTCTTGATGGCCAGTGGGATGAGGTTCTTCAGTTTATTCAGCCTTTAGAATGTATGGAAAAATTTGACAAAAAAAGGTAAGATTTCATTTGAAGTTTTTAGTGTCTTATCATTGATAAAATCTTAGCAAAATGAAACAATAAGCAGAAATTTTGAAATATGACATCTTTTTCTAGAAAATAGTACTCAGTCCCCTTGAGTTGGAGCACATCTGGAGGACAAGTTGAATGTATTTCAATTTGTTGAAAGTCTGATTTGCAAACCTATTTAGTCAACAGTGTCAATATGCAAAATGTCTCAAAGGCCATTTCTTAAGTAGCTATTTCTCCATAATAAAACCAAGACTTTAAAGATGGCATTTCATTATTTCTGGCCTCCATTGTTTCTGATGAGAGGTCAACTCTCATTTGTATTCTTATTCATATATGTATATACTTTTTTTTTTTATGGCTGCTTTCAAGATTTTCTTTTTTTTTTTTAATTGTTAAATTCAGTTTTATTGAAATACATTTACACACCATACAATCATCCATGGTATACAATCCACTGTCCACAGTATGATAACATAGTTATGCGTTCATCACCACAATCTATCTCTGAACATTTTCCTTACATCAGAAAGAACCAGAACAAGAATAAAAAAAGTGAAAAAAGAACACCCAAATCATCCCCTCATCCCACCTCATTTTTCCTTTAGATTTTATCCCCATTTTTCTACTCATCCATACACTAGATAAAGGGGGTGTGATCTACAAGGTCTTCACAATCACACTGTCACCCCTTGTAATCTACATTATTATATAATTGTCTTCAGGAGTCCAGACTGCTGGGTTGGAGTTTGGTAGTTTCAGGTATTTACTTCTAGCTATTCCAATACATTAAAACCTAAGAGGTGTTAAGATTTTCTTTTTATTGTTGATTTTCAGCAGTTTAATTATGATATGCCTAACTGTGGTTTCTTTTTATTTTTCCTGCTTAGGATTTACTGAGCTTTTTGGATCTCTTAAGTTTATGCTTTTCATCAAATTAGGGATGTTTTTGGCCATTATTTCTTCAATTTTTTTCTGACCTTTCTGGAACTAATTACACTGTGTTAGATTGATATGGTCTCACAGGACTGAGGCTATCTTCATTTTTTTAAAAAAATTATTATTGGAGAAGTTAAGAGGTTTACAGGAAAATCATGCATAACATGCAGAGTCCCCATATGCCATCCTATTATTATTATTATTTTTTTATTATTTTTTTATTTTTTATTTTTATTTTTTTTTTAATTCAGTTTTATTGAAATATATTCACAAACCATACAGTCATCCATGGTATACAATCAACTGTTCACAGTATGATCATATAGTTATGCGTTCATCACCACAATCTATTTCTGAACATTTTCCTTACATCAGAAAGAATCAGAATAAGAATAAAAAATAAAAGTGAAAAGAGAATACCCAAACCATCCCCCCATCCCACCCTATTTGTCATTTAGTTTTTACTCCCATTTTTCTACTGATTTTTTTTCAATTTTTTAGCTTTGTTTATCAAAAAATTAAAAACAAACAGGCAAACAACAACCAAAAAACCCCCACAACATTTCAAACAAAGCAATGGATTAAGGAAAACAAATAACCTAAAATACCTACTTTGCTTCCAATATGTTCCTACCATACCCCAAGAAAATTAATAAACCATGTCCAAACAGAGGAGTAAGAAAAACAAATAATCTAAAATAACTACATTGCTTCCAACATGTTCCTACCATACCCCAAGAAAATTAACAACCCCTAAGAAAACAAAGGAATAAGAGAAAAAAAAAACCTAAAATAACTCTATTGCTTCCAACATGATCTTACTATATCCAAGAAAGTTTACAAACCATAATCATTCCTGAGCATTCCCATAACATTCAGATTACCCTCCATAGTTTATCTGTTCTTATTAGATTATCATTCCCCCTCCACTAATTGGTATCTCTAGGTCCCCTACATTCTACAGTATAAAACATTGTACATTTTTCACAGAATTCACATTAGTGGTAACATACAATATCTCTCTTTTTGTGCCTGGCTTATTTTGCTCAGCATTATGTCTTTTTTTTTTAATCTTCATTTTATTGAGATATATTCATATACCACACAGTCATACAAAACAAATCGTACTTTCGATTGTTCACAGTACCATTACATAGTTGTACATTCATCACCCAAATCAATCCCTGACACCTTCATTAGCACACACACAAGAATAACAAGAATAATAATTAGAGTGAAAAAGAGCAATTGAAGTAAAAAAGAACACTGGGTACCTTTGTCTGTTTGTTTCCTTCCCCTATTTTTCTACTCATCCATCCATAAACTAGACAAAGTGGAGTGTGGTCCTTATGGCTTTCCCAATCCCCTTGTCACCCCTCATAAGCTACATTATTATACAACTGTCTTCGAGATTCATGGGTTCTGGGTTGTAGTTTGATAGTTTCAGGTATCCACCACCCGCTACCCCAATTCTTTAGAACCTAAAAAGGGTTGTCTAAAGTGTGCGTAAGAGTGCCCACCAGAGTGACCTCTCGGCTCCTTTTGGATTCTCTCTGCCACTGAAGCTTATTTCATTTCCTTTCACATCCCCCTTTTGGTCAAGAAGATGTTCTCCGTCCCACGATGCTGGGTCTACATTCCTCCCCGGGAGTCATATTCCACGTTGCCAGGGAGATTCACTCCCCTGGGTGTCTGATCCCACGTAGGGGGGAGGGCAGTGATTTCACCTTTCAAGTTGGCTTAGCTAGAGAGACAGGGCCACATCTGAGCAACAAAGAGGCATTCGGGAGGAGGCTCTTAGGCACAACCATAGGGAGGCCTAGCCTCTCCTTTGCAGCAACCGTCTTCCCAAGGGTAAAACCTGTGGTAGAGGGCTCAACCCATCAAACCACCAGTCCCCTATGTCTGTGGTCATGTTAGCAACCATGGAGGTGGGGTAGGCGAATACCCCTGCATTCTCCACAGGCTCCTCAAGGGGGCACTGCATCTTTTTTTTTTCCTTGTTTTTTTTTTTTTTTTTTTAACTTTCCCTTCTTTTTTAAATCAACTGTATGAAAAAAAAGTTAAAAAGAAAACAAACATACAATAAAAGAACATTTTAAAGAGACCATAACAAGGGAGTAAGAAAAAGACAACTAACCTAAGATAACTGCTTAACTTCCAACATGTTCCTACTTTACCCCAAGAAAGTTACCTAATATAGCAACATTTCTGTGAACTTGTTCCTACTATATCCATCAGAAATTAACAGACCATAGTCATTCCTGGGCATCCCCAGAACGTTAAATAGCTTATCTGTTCTTCTTGGATTATTGTTCCCCCTTCCTTAATTGCTCTCTATTGCTAGTTCCCCTACATTCTACATTATAAGCCATTTGTTTTATATTTTTCAAAGTTCACATTAGTGGTAGCATATAATATTTCTCTTTTTGTGCCTGGCTTATTTCGCTTAGCATTATGTCTTCAAGGTTCATCCATGTTGTCATATGTTTCACGAGATCGTTCCTTCTTACTGCCACGTAGTATTCCATCGTGTGTATATACCACATTTTATTTATCCACTCATCTGTTGAAGGACATTTGGGTTGTTTCCATCTTTTGGCAATTGTGAATAATGCTGCTATGAACATTGGCGTGCAGATATCTGTTCGTGTCACTGCTTTCCGATCTTCCGGGTATATACCGAGAAGTGCAATCGCTGGGTCGAATGGTAACTCTATATCTAGTTTTCTAAGAAACTGGCAGACTGACTTCCAGAGTGGCTGAACCATTATACAGTCCCACCAACAGTGAATAAGAGTTCCAATTTCTCCACATCCCCTCCAGCATTTGTAGTTTCCTGTTTGTTTAATGGCAGCCATTCTAACCGGTGTTAGATGGTATCTCATTGTGGTCTTAATTTGCATCTCTCTAATAGCTAGTGAAGCTGAACATTTTTTCATGTGTTTCTTGGCCATTTGTATTTCCTCTTCAGAGAACTGTCTTTTCATATCTTTCGCCCATTTTATAATTGGGCCGACTGTACTATTGTCGTTGAGTTGTAGGATTTCTTTATATATGCAAGATATCAGTCTTTTGTCAGATACATGGTTTCCAAAAATTTTTTCCCATTGAGTTGGCTGCCTCTTTACCTTTTTGAGAAATTCCTTTGAGGTGCAGAAACTTCTAAGCTTGAGGAGTTCCCATTTATCTATTTTCTCTTTTGTTGCTCGTGCTTTGGGTGTAAAGTCTAGGAAGTGGCCGCCTAATACAAGGTCTTGAAGATGTTTTCCTACATTATCTTCTAGGAGTTTTATGGTACTTTCTTTTATATTGAGATCTTTGGTGCATTTTGAGTTAATTTTTGTGTAGGGGGTGAGGTAGGGGTCCTCTTTCATTCTTTTGGATATGGATATCCAACTCTCCCAGCCCCATTTGTTGAAAAGACCATTATGACTCAGTTCAGTGACTTTGGGGGCCTTATCAAAGATCAGTCGGCCATAGATCTGAGGGTCTATCTCCGAATTCTCAATTCGATTCCATTGATCTATATGTCTATCTTTGTGCCAGTACCATGCTGTTTTGGCAACTGTGGCTTTATAATAAGCTTCAAAGTCAGGGAGTGTAAGTCCTCCCACTTCGTTTTTCTTTTTTAGAGTGTCTTTAGCAATTCGAGGCATCTTCCCTTTCCAAATAAATTTGATAACTAGTTTTTCCAAGTCTGCAAAGTAGGTTGTTGGAATTTTGATTGGGATTGCATTGAATCTGTAGATGAGTTTGGGTAGAATTGACATCTTAATGACATTTAGTCTTCCTATCCATGAACATGGAATATTTTTCCATCTTTTAAGGTCCCTTCTATTTCTTTTAGTAGAGTTATGTAGTTTTCTTTGTATAGGTCTTTTACATCTTTGGTTAAGTGTATTCCTAGGTACTTGATTTTTTTAGTTGCTATTGAAAATGGTATCTTTTTCTTGAGTGTCTCTTCAGTTTGTTCATTTCTAGCATATAGAAACATTACTGACTTATGTGCATTAACCTTGTATCCCGCTACTTTGCTAAATTTGTTTATTAGCTCTAGTAGCTGTATCGTCGATTTCTCAGGGTTTTCTAGATATAAGATCATATCATCTGCAAACAATGACAGTTTTACTTCTTCTTTTCTAATTTGGATGCCTTTTATTTCTTTGTCTTGCCGGATTGCCCTGGCTAGCACTTCCAGCACAATGTTGAATAACAGTGGTGATAACGGGCATCCTTGTCTTGTTCCTGATCTTAGAGGGAAGGCTTTCAGTCTCTCTCCGTTGAGTACTATGCTGGCTGTGTGTTTTTCATATATGCTCTTTATCATGTTGAGGAAGTTTCCTTCAATTCCTACCTTTTGAAGTGTTTTTATCAGAAAGGGTTGTTGGATTTTGTCAAATGCTTTTTCAGCATCTATTGAGATGATCAATTGATTTTTCCCTTTTGACTTGTTAATGTGTTGTAGTACATTGATTGATTTTCTTATGTTGAACCATCCTTGCATGCCTGGAATAAACCCCACTTGGTCATGGTGTATGATTTTTTTAATGTGTCTTTGGATTCGATTTGCAAGTATTTTGTTGAGGATTTTTGCATCTATATTCATTAGGGAGGTTGGCCGGTAGTTTTCCTTTTTTGTAACATCTTTGCCTGGTTTTGGTATTAGATTGATGTTAGCTTCATAAAATGAGTTAGGTAGTATTCCATTTTCTTCAATGTTTTGAAAGAGTTTGAGTAAGATTGGTGTCAGTTCTTTCTGGAAAGTTTGGTAGAATTCCCCTGTGAAGCTATCTGGCCCTGGGCATTTATTTGTGGGAAGATTTTTGATGACTGATTGGATCTCTTTGCTTGTGATGGGTTGGTTGAGGTCTTCTATTTCTTCTCTGGTCAGTCTAGGTTGTTCATATGTTTCCAGGAAATTGTCCATTTCCTCTGCATTATCCAGTTTGTTGCCATACAGTTGTTCATAGTATCCTCTCATAATTTTTTTAATTTCTTCAGGATCTGCAGTTATGTCACCTTTTTCATTCATTATTTTGTTTATATGGGTCTTCTCTCTTTTTGATTTTGTCAGTCTAGCTAGGGGCTTGTCAATCTTGTTGATCTTCTCAAAGAACCAACTTTTGGTGATATTTATCCTCTCTATTGTTTTTTTGTTCTGTATGTCATTTATTTCTGCTTTAATCCTTGTTATTTCTTTCTTGTACTTGGTTTAGGATTGGTTTGCTGTTCATTTTCTAGCTTCTTCAGTTGATCCATTAGTTCTTTGATTTTGGCTCTTTCTTCCTTTTTAATATATGCGTTTAGTGCTATAAATTTCCCCCTGAGCACTGCTTTTGCTGCATCCCATAGGTTTTGGTATGTTGTGTTCTCATTTTCATTCGTCTCTATATATTTAGCAATTTCTCTTGCTATTTCTTCTTTAACCCACTGATTGTTTAGGAGTGTGTTGTTTAACCTCCAGGTATTTGTGAATTTTCTAAGTCTCTGATGGTTATTAACTTCTGATTGTATTCCATTGTGGTCAGAGAATGTGCTTTGAATAGTTTCAATCTTTTTAAATTTATTGAGGCTTGTTTTATGTCCCAGCATATGATCTATTCTGGAGAAAGTTCCGTGAGCACTAGAAAAGTATGTGTATCCTGGTGATTTGGGATGTAATGTCCTGTATATGTCTGTTAAATCTAATTCATTTATCAGATTGTTTAGGTTTTCAATTTCCTTATTGGTCTTCTGTCTGGTTGATCTATCTATAGGAGAGAGTGATGTGTTGAAGTCTCCCACAATTATTGTGGAAACATCAATTGCTTCCTTTAGTTTTGCCAGTGTTTCTCTCATGTATTTTGTGGCACCTTGATTGGGTGCATAGACATTTACGATTGTTATTTCTTCTTGCTGAATTGCCCCTTTTATTAGTATGTAGTGGCCTTCTTTGTCTCTCAAAACATCCCTGCATTTGAAGTCTATTTTATCTGAGATTAATATTGCTACACCTGCTTTCTTTTGGCTGTAGCTTGCATGAAATATTTTTTTCCATCCTTTCACTTTCAGTTTCTTTGTGTCCCTGTGTCTAAGATGAGTCTCTTGTATGCAACATATTGATGGTTCATTTTTTTTGATCCATTCTGCGAATCTATATCTTTTAATTGGGGAGTTTAATCCATTTACATTCAACGTTATAACCATGAAGGCATTTCTTGAATCAGCGATCTTATCCTTTGGTTTATGTTTGTCATATTTTTCCCCTCTGTCTATTAATATCCTTTATTGTACCCATACCGAATCTCTTTAGTACTGAACCTTTCTCCAAGTCTCTCTGTCCTTTCTTTGTTTCTCTGTCTGTAGGGCTCCCTTGAGTATCTCCAGTAGGGCAGGTCTCTTGTTAGCAAATTCTCTCAGCATTTGTTTGTCTGTGAAAAATTTAAGCTCTCTCTCAAATTTGAAGGAGAGCTTTGCTGGATAAAGTATTCTTGGCTGGAAATTTTTCTCACTCAGAATTTTAAATATATCGTGCCACTGCCTTCTTGCCTGCATGGTGGCTGCTGAGTAGTCACTACTTAGTCTTATGCTGTTTCCTTTGTATGTGGTGAATTGCTTTTCTCTTGCTGCTTTCAGAACTTGCTCCTTCTCTTCTGTGTTTGATAGTGTGATCAGTATATGTCTCGGAGTGGGTTTATTTGGATTTATTCTATTTGGAGTTCGCTGAGCATTTATGATTTGTGTATTTATGTTGTTTAGAAGATTTGGGAAGTTTTCCCCAACAATTTCTTTGAATACTCTTCCTGGACCTTTACCCTTTTCTTCCCCTTCTGGGACACCAATGAGTTTTATATTTGGACGTTTCATATTATCTATCATATCCCTGAGGTCCATTTCGATTTTTTCAAATTTTTTCCCCATTGTTTCTTTTATGCTTTCATTTTCCATTCTGTCATCTTCCAGGTCACTGATTCGTTGTTCAACTTCCTCTAGTCTTGTACTATGAGTGTCCAGAATCTTTTTAATTTGGTCAACAGTTTCTTTAATTTCCATAAGATCATCCATTTTTTTATTTAGTCTTGCAATGTCTTCTTTATGCTCTTCTAGGTTCTTCTTGATTTCCTTTATCTCCCGTACTATGGTCTCATTGTTCATCTTTAGTTCTTTGAGTAGCTGCTCTAGGTGCTGTGTCTCTTCTGGTCTTTTGATTTGGGTGCTTGGGCTTGGGTTATCCATATCGTCTGGTTTTTTCATATGCTTTATAATTTTCTGTTGTTTTTGGCCTCGTGGCATTTGCTGAACTTGATAGGGTTCTTTTAGGATTTGTAGACCAGTTGAAGTCCTTATCTCTAATTTATGAGATCTGCAGCTTCGTGGAGTACACTTTCTCTAACTAACCAGCAGGTGGCGTCCACGAGCCACCTGTTCTCCACAAGCCAGTTCTCCCCTGCTTAGCCTTTTTGGTGAGTGGGGGAGTGAGTCTTGTGGGGTCCAATTGGTGTACCAAGCTTGCGTGTGTAGTTGGTGTTGCCTGCCCTGTATATGGGGCGTGTTTCTGGGCAGTCAGGGAGGGGGGGGGTGGCTCTAACAATCAAATCTCCCTGGTGATCCTAGAGTTTTAAAGCTGCTGCAATAGTCTAATCCTTCAGTTCAGTCCTGCCACAGTTTGTCTCTGCCACTGACCCACAAGTCCTTGGTATTGGCGTATGGCTCCTGAGACTTGCAAGTGGGCCCCTCTTCCAGGCCGTGCACCCCGGGTCCTCTGTTGAGGGATGACTGTGCTATGTCACAGGTGAGTGCCGTCCCCCCAGGGCAGTTCTGGGCTGCTGGGCTGTGTAGGGAGGCTCCCAGTCTGCTGAAATGATGGCTGAATGGGGCTTTGTTAATTCACACTGCTCCACCTTCCCAGCTCTGGGACAATCAGCTGAGGTTGCAGGGAAGGCTAATGTCCACGCCCAGTTTTGTGGTGTGTGCCTGTTATTTGAAGCACTTCCGTCACACTGGGTTGTCCGGGGCAGTTCTGGGCTATGGGGCTGGCGATGGGCAGGAGTGTTTCCTGTCCACCAGGATGATGGCTGTGAGCAGACACCCCCCTTTTCTTGGGAAGTTGTGGTGTTTAGTGAATTTTCTCAGCCACTGGATTATTGCGTTTTGTCTCAGAGCTCTCCTAGTTCTGCTCTTGACTTGACCTGCCCGAATAGCAAGTCTTTGAAGCTTTCTGTATTGGGCTTCTTAGAGTAATTGTTTTAGAAAAAGAAAAAAGGATTAAAAAAAAACAAAAAACAAAAAACAAAAAACAACAACAAAAAAAAAACAGGCCCTCCTCAGAGATCTAATGGGTTATTGAAATGCTAAGAGACAAAGCAACCAGGGCCATTAAGGAAAGGTCCAGAGGGCAGAGAGATCAGCTTTTCTTCGGGATTTGCATATGCGCCTCAGGGCCCGAGCTCGGGCCTGAGCTCTGCCCTTCCCCCTTCCACGCTCACCAGAACTCCAAAAATCCTCCGCTTTTATTTTGGAGTTTTTCGTGTTGTTTTTTTTTCTATGCGTGTCTCGTCTCTGCTGGGCTGGCTGCTCTCAGATTCTCTGGTGTCTGGTCTCCGTCTATCTATGGTTGGAGTTTGGATCAGCAGAATGAGTTTCCGATAAGGGCTGCCACTGCAGTTCTGCCTTCTCCTTCCCGGAGCTGACAGCCCCTCCTCCCCCGGGACTGAGCCTGGCAGGGAGGGGCGCGGGTCCCCTGGTTGCAAAAACTTACAGATTTCGCTGATCTCAGCAGTTCGACGTTTTCATGAGTGTTGTATGAAGTATGCCCAAAGTCAGATTGCTCTGTGGTGTCCAGTCCACGCAGTTCCTGGCTTTCTACCTACTTTCCTGGAGGAGTAACTAAAACATACAGCTCACCAGTCTCGCCATCCTATTATTAACACCTTGCATTAGTGTGGTACATTTGTGATAATCGATGAAAGAACACTTTTATAATTATCTTACTAGGTATAGTCCATTGTTTACAATAGGGTTCACTGTGTTGTTCTGTTCATTTATTAAAAATATTTTATTTCTCTATAATATTCAGACTGGATTACTTCTATTGATTTTTCTTTTATGTTCATTGACACTTCTGCTATTAGCAGACTGCTGATAAACAGTGAATTTTTTGTTTCAGATGACACAGTCAGTACTTTTCAGTTTCAGAATTTTCTTTTGGTTCTCTTATAATTTCCGTTTTTCTGGTGAAATATTCCCCCATCCATTCATTGTGATCATATTTTTCTTTCAGTCCTTGAGCATATTTATAAGAGCTGCTTTATAGTCCTTGTTTGCTAATTCCAATATCTAGGCCATCTCAGGCTCATTTTGTATTGACTGATTTTCTCTTAACTATGAATCACATTTTTCTGTTTCTTTACCGTCTAATCACTTTTAAATGTATTCTGCACATTGTGGCTCCATTGTAGAGACTCTGGATTCTGATATCTTCATTGAAAAGTGTTGATTTTTATTCTGTCAGGTAATTAACCTGGCTGGACTCAAAATGCAAAGTCTGTCTCCCTCCTAATGTACACCAGCTGAAATCTCTGCTCAGTCCTTAAGCCTTCTATCTGTTGTTTTCACTGGGCCCTTTGGAGTCTCCCTGGCATCTCCACAGTTTAAAGGTCAGCCAAGGATTTGGGCAAACCTTATATAATAGATTTTGGTATATTTCTATCGTGGCTCCCACACTTTTTGCTGACTCTTCAGGCCAGTAAGACTTCAACTTTTCTGGTTTTCTAGCTCACACTGTGTGTACTGGGGAGTGCCCTCTGCTGGAAAGCCTTGCCTCTTGCGTCTCATCCCTGAAGTTCCTTTTTTTCCAAGGTTCACCTCCACTCTAGTTTTTGCCAGCTTTTGATGGCTTTCCAGTGCTTTCAAATAATTAGTTTTTGTATTTTATCCAGGTTTTATTATTTTTATTTGCAGGAAGGTCAGCCAGATACAATTACTCCACCATTACCAGAAGTGGAATCTCATATTGTTTTTTGATTCTCCTCCATTCATACCATACTACTTGATACCTCTTCATGCTTGTATAGTCTTTATTTATCTGTAATATTATTCTTTTTGCCATATGCTGCCCTTACTTAGCATATTCTTAATCATCTTCAAAGAGTTCTTATTAGTGTCTCTTTTTACTTCCCACACCTTATGGTAGAATTGATTTTGCGCTCCTTTGAGACCTTGCTGAACCCTATATAATAGATTTTATGCCATTTATTGGAATACCCTCTTCTTTATGGCAGGGATTTTTTTTTTTATTGGACACATATTTGCTACTACAAAAATGGTTGAAAAAAATGAGTAAAGGTTCATTATTTTTTAAAACCCTTAGAAATACTTTTTCTTTATAGTGCTTAAGAGATGAAAAAGATTTGTTTCTTAAGTCAAGTAGACTTTTTGTTCTCCCTTCCCCTTCCTTTGAAAGATCCCTGTTAAAAAGCTTTGGGTCTGTAGTTACTTTGTGGCTTTTTAGAAATGTTATCTGTTTTTCCTACCCCTTCAGGTCAGTTTTTATTAGACCTTTCTCATGTTTAAAAGGAAAGACATGATATATTTTGGAAAGACAAAACATTTTAAATGTAAAGGACTTTTATTTCCTATTAGATGACACTTGACATCTTCCACAAAAACTTAATTTTTGTTTAGAATTAATATTGAAACTAGAAATCCTTTACATTGAGCACTAAATTGTGATTGCTAGATACTGAAATTATTTGAATTATAGTTTTAATGTAATAAGCTTGGTAAGAATTTTCTGAAAGCAAAGTACCTACAGTAACTTAAAAATACATTTGACTTATCAGACATTAGAAAATTAATTTTTTAAAAAATAAATGTTTTAAAAAGAAGTAATTAGTCCTCTAAAACAAATTTGGCCTGCTTTTGCTCTAGCAACATGAATTTAATTTCCAGTCTGACATGGCTATCATTCAGCTTTTTAAACATATTTAATGTTTTTTATTTTATTTATCACAGGTTTCGTTATATAATCCTGAAGCAGAAGTTTTTAGAAGCTTTGTGTGTTAACAATGCAATGTCAGCAGAAGATGAACCACAGCATGTAAGATTTTTATTCCTGAAGGTTTGCGCCATAGTCTTGTTTTCAGCCATAAATTTTTTCTTCACTACACCAAAGATTAGTATCATGAATTTTAGATTTTTGTGAGTTTGAATGGAGCAAGATTGGCTATTTTGCAGATGTAGTACTTTCAATCGATAGTGCTTCCAAACTTGTTCAATGGTTTAAACCAAGATGTTATATGAAAGGCTGGCTGATTGGATAGTCTGTGATCCCCTCTTGGATTTAGATAAGCAAGAGATATTTGACTTGATGACTCTTCATCATTGCTTCTTTTCTTATCCTAGAAGTGCATTATATTTAAACCCCCCCTTTTCTGTTTTGAGTATTTTCTTTGATCCAGAAGGTAGTTTTTTCATAAAATGTTGTGTATCTCTATGAAAATTTAAATTTAATGATATTAAGTTCTTTTTGATTAGAGTTACTTTTTAAATGCATTTTTTATTGTGAAATTTAACATATATCCAGAATAGTGATAACTTTCAAAGTACAATTTAACAAGTAGTTAGAGAACAAATTTCAAAGAATGTTGTGGTTTACCATTCTACAATTTCAGTTATTTCCTTATTGTGATATATATAGCATATATACAGAAAGGTGATAACTTTCAAAGTACAATTTAACAAGTGGTAATATAGGTAATTTGAAAGAATGAATTACACTTCCACAGTTCGTTATTTCCTTAAGTGAAATATAAGATATATACAGAAATGTGTTAACTTTTAAAGTACAATTTAACAAGTTGCTATAGAGCAAATTTCGAAGAATGTTATGGGTTACAGATCCACCATTTCAGTTATTTCCTTCTAGCTATTCTAATATCCTACCATCTAAATATATATAAATATATATATATATTTATATAAAGATTCAGTATTTGTAATCCTTTGTTAAGTCCTATGTTGTTTGTGACTACCCCTTCCTCTTGTTTAATCCCTTTCTTGATTTTCAGGGGTGTCTAGGCAGTGACCACCGTAACTTGTTCATATTGAAAAGGGGTGTTGACATTACGGGGAAGGGGGCTGCATCAGGTTGATGTTCTTAAAGAGGCTGTTGCCTCTGGGTTTTAGGACTTGACTGGCATAGGAACACTCTGATGGATTTAAGTTCCTGAAAAATATACTTAGTGAGTGAAACTGTTATAGAGTCTCAGATAGGGACCTAGGTATTTTGGGACTAATGTTGGTTAGGGCTTGGCATACCATGGCCATTTGGGATATCTGGCTAGAGCTTGCATAAGAGTAATCTTCAGGATAGCCTAGAGAGTTACTTTTAAAGTTTTAATATTTGTATTAGGTCACATCCAAAACCAAGGAAACTTTTTTTAAGTGCCAATAAGTGTTCATTGAAGTAAACCCAAAATATATTACAATGGGAACTTTCACATATAATAGGGAAATGTTCACCAGAAAATGATGTCCAAAAGTGAAAACAACACTGGTACGTGTGTCAGGAGAACTAATTTTTATTCTGTCTTTGTCATTAACCAGCTGAATTTCCTTTGTTAAATCTGCATCTTAACTTTTCCCATATATAAAATATGGAGGTATTTTATATAATGGGGGGCTAGGTAAGTTCTAAGGTTCCTTACAGCATTAAATTCTTAGAGTTCTAAGAAAATATTCTCTTAAAAATTGTTATAATTTGTCTTTCAGCTAAGCTTTCTTTTGTTCTGTCTCTGTGCTGTTTTTGTAGTAAATAAACTGTAGATGTAGATTTCTTTGCCCACAAAAATTTGTCCTAAGGCAAGTTTGGGCTAAGAGAATAGCTCCTTTGCCTTTGGGTAAGCTGGAGTAATAGCAAACTTTATAAGTACTTGACTTTTGGCATGCTTTAGTTTTCATTTCTAGAAAATTCAATTATTTTTATCCCGAAAAAAGTATATTTTTCAATACTTACAATCTTAACTCTGAACTAGAACATTATCTTTATAGATAAATGTTTAATGTGTTAACCAATTTTTTTTATCTTTTCATTATAATTGTGAAAACATTTTAGTCCCTGACTTGAAAGTTGTTACAAATCTTACAAATTATATGAATGTTCTGTGGACTACCATTTTCCTTCTGCAGTTTAATGGTTTATGAAAGTTTGTAAAGTATCTTTGTAGTTGAAGAAAAAAATGTCTTACTCTTTTGCTATCTCACAGTATCTCTCTTTATAGTTATCATTTATATTTTTCTTACAGCTGGAATTTACCATGCAGGAAGCTGTGCAATGTTTACATGCCCTAGAAGAGTACTGTCCTTCTAAAGATGACTATAGCAAGCTCTGTTTGCTTTTGACTTTGCCTCGTTTGACCAATCATGCCGAATTTAAGGACTGGAACCCTAGCACTGCACGAGTTCACTGTTTTGAAGAGGCTTGCGTTATGGTTGCAGAATTCATCCCTGCTGATAGGAAGCTTAGTGAGGCTGGTTTTAAAGCAAGTAACAATCGTTTATTTCAGCTTGTAATGAAGGGCCTACTTTATGAATGTTGTGTAGAATTTTGTCAGAGTAAAGCAACTGGAGAAGAAATTACAGAAAGTGAAGTACTTCTTGGCATTGACCTCTTATGTGGTAATGGTTGTGATGATTTGGATCTGAGTTTATTATCATGGCTTCAGAATCTTCCATCTTCTGTCTTCTCTTGTGCTTTTGAACAGAAAATGCTTAATATTCATGTTGACAAACTTCTGAAACCTACAAAAGCTGCATATGCTGATCTTCTGACTCCTCTTATTAGTAAACTTTCTCCCTATCCATCATCCCCAATGAGAAGGCCTCAATCAGCTGATGCCTATATGACCCGCTCTCTGAATCCTGCTTTAGATGGCCTCACTTGTGGGCTAACCAGTCATGATAAGAGAATCTCAGACCTTGGGAACAAAACTTCTCCAATGTCACATTCCTTTGCTAACTTCCATTATCCAGGAGTTCAGAATCTTAGTAGAAGTCTCATGCTTGAAAATACAGAATGTCACAGTATTTATGAAGAATCTCCTGAACGGTAAGTATTTACTTATAAAAATTAGGAAATCTCCACAAGTGTGAGATAACCTAATTGTAGTGTGTGGCGGTGTGTTTTAAGATTTAAGTCCAAAGTTGGAAGTTAGTCCTTGTTTTAGTTTGCTCAGCTGTTGAAAGCAGATACCATGAAATGAGTTTGCTTCTTAACAAAGGGAATTTATTAGCTTACAAGATTACATTTTTGAAGCCATAAGAATGTTCAAATGAAGTCATCATCAATGTGATGCTTTCTTCCTGAAGACTGGCTGCCAGCAATCCTTGGGTCCTCTGCCACATGGCAAGGCACATGGCGGTGTCTGCTGGTTTGTGTTGCTTTCATCTTCTTGCTTCTGTCTTTATCCCATTTCTAAAAGACTCCAGTAAGAAGATTAAGACCCACTCTGGGCCATACCTCAACTGAAGTAGACTCATGAAAACCTACTTACAATAGGTGTACACTCACAGGAATGGATTAGATTTAAGAACATGATTTTCTGGGGTACATACAGTTCCAAACCACCATTGTCCTTAAAAGCCAAGGCATATTTCTTAGTAACTTTGGAAAGGGCTTTTAAAATTTTGATAATTACAATTATAAGGGAAAACCTTTATCTTTATATTCTGTATTCTTTTGCTGGTCATAAAAGCAACACATGAGCATTGAAGAAAATTTGGAAAACATAGAGGAGAATAAGGATGAAATTAAAATCTCCACGATCTTATATTTTTCTATGAGTATATTTTTTTAAAAATTGGGATATGCTGTATATATTTTCATGTAATATGCTTTTGTCACTTGATAGATCATGAATATTTTCCCATATTCTTATTTCTTGAGATCAGTGTTTAATATTGAGTGTGCAGTATTCAATTTTATGAGTGTGCCATAATTTTAGCCAATTTCTTATTGAGGACATCAGGTCTTTTCCAGTTTTTTCTCCCATAAGTAGTACTGTAGTGAACAACTGTGCACATGAAAATCTCTGATAATTTCCACTTATCTTTCTTTAGTAATTCTTTATATACGTGAGGGAAATAAGTGTTAAAGCCACCACTCAGTTTTTCCTTTAAATCTGGCATGAAGTAACGACCTCTTGATTAGCCATTCTTTATTTCAGGGGTTAGGAAAATTTCTGCCTTGCTTTATCAGGAGACCTGTTAGGACATATGGCTGGTTTACTATAACTCAGAGTCAGTACTGTGAAGTATCAGTATTGACTGCAATAAATTTATTTCATGAAAGAGCACAAAAACCAAACCTTTACATATTCACATAGGACAGTGGGATGCATTCTATGCGTAAGAAGGAGCAATAGAAATGGAATTTCTGTTTCAAATTAAAGCAAGGGAAGATCTTAAGTTATAGGAAGTATAGTTTAAATATATAGGGAAGCATTTTCTGTGAAGTTGCTGTGAAATTGTAGAGGAGGGGGGTTTGTGATAATTTCTTTAATGTTCTTTAAAGAGATAGGAGGATTCTAGGGTCAGTTAAGTAAAGTACCTTCAGAAGGCTAGGATATAGTCTAGGTGACTTCTTAAGGCACCCTACTGCTCCATATTTCATATTTGAAAGCTAGAGATGATAGCTAGTGATGAAAATGGATGAGAATAATTTTATATAGCGGCATCCTATCATTTAATCCCCAGAGAATAGGGAGTCTTTAACACTGGTAGAGATTATCTCAAACCTTTCTTGAAGTTGCAGTCCCTTTGGAGAAAATTTCCATTGTCTGGGCTGCTAGGTGTTCTTCTGTGTACATAAGATGACAGGAGCTTCTTAGTATTTGAATGGCATGTTTGGACTTGTGCATCAGTAGGATTGTCTTTACCGAGAAAAAAAAAATCACAAAATCTAGCCAATTCTGACTGTACATGTGATATTGCCTAGGTTAAGAGTAGTAGATATCAAGGAATGTTGAGGAATGACTGGGTAAAAATTGCAGGCAGTGGAGTAAGAATTATTAGACCATTCTAAATAAGCAGAGAGGTAAAATATGACTTGTCAAAAAGTAACACGTATGTTACCAGCTGGGCAGTAGCAATAACCCAGAAAACATCTGAAATTGGACAATTTGTGAGTCAAAGCAGTGTGGAATAATGGAAAGAACATGGTCTGGAGTTAGATTTGGGTTTGAACAATAGTTTTGCCATTTACTAGCTGTGACCTTGGGAAAGTTAATCTCTTTGTTAACCTCAATTGCTTTCTGTATAAAATAGGGATAATGATGTTAATTTGCAAAACAGGATAAAACTCCTAGCATACTGGCAAGCATGTGATTCATGCTCAGTAAATGTAAATTTCTCCCTTTCAGAGCTCATACTGTGTTTTGGTAAGGACAGTGTATCAAAGAGCTGCTACTAAGAAAAATGCTATGGGAGAGCTACTGTGTTGTGAATAAATATAAAAATTTACTTTACTTTGTATTTTAAAACACCGTTGGTATAATTTAAAAGTTATTGGTAAGCCCACTTAGATCAACTATGTTAAAGATGCCACAAGAAAAGGCTCCTACTTGTTTGAAGTCAGTATTCATTAAAAAAAAAATTTGAGTGTCAACTATGTACTAAGACTATACTACATACTGGGATATAGTGATGAGTTACTATGGTAAACAAGAAGATAAAACATGAAAGAAAGGTTTGTAAAGGAGTGTTTGGTGTGATGAAAGGTTGTCTTTTCACTTGAACAGATACAAACACAAAACAAAGGAAGAAAAATAAGTTGAAATATGAAAGTTTTGGCTATTCATTGTAATACTTTCAAAATTAAAGTATGCTCAGGCATGGGCTAGCATTGGATTTGGAGTCTGAAGATGTAGGTTCAAGTCCTATCTCTAATTACTAGCTATGCAATTTCATGAAAGTCACTTGTTATTTGATTCTGTTTCCTCGTCTGAAATGGGGGTAATAGCCTATTTCACAGATTATTGTGCAAGTTAAATGAGATAATGCATATGGAAGTACTGTATAAATTCCAAAGGAAAATCAAAAGTTACTTTGTGATGATCATTTTATTCTATCTCTATGCAGTTAATTCTTACACGTTCTATTTTTATGGGCATACAGGCGGCTTTTTATGGTCAGTAGCAGAATACAGCAAAATCTGGTAGCTAAAAACTCTTCCCAGGTTTTCCTACTTTCTCCTCTGGGTATGGGTGTATGTATGTATGTTTAGATGCTTAGGAATTGTATATTACTTGTTAATCTCTTTTCTTACTAGTATTGCTAGTCATCTCATTCATTCAACAAGGTTTTGATTGTTTGTTTTGCTGGGCCCTGGAGATACAATGGTGAATGCTACATGTTTCCTGCCCTTTAAAGCTTATAATTTAGTGGAGGATATAGCCTTGTGAACAGTGCTTACAGTATACTGTGTTAAATGCTGTGACAGGCATAATAGATGAAATGTGCTGAGGGAGCATGTAGGAGGTATGCCTTACTTAGATTTGGGGGAGATTTACCAAGGGAGGCTTGCTAGAAGTGAAAGAGGACTAGGACTTGACTTGGAAAATGGAAAAAGGGGCTCAGGAAAGTAGTGTTTCAAACAGAGGGAATAGCATGTTCAGAGGCACTGAAGTATGAGAGAGAACTTGGACACCATTTCCTTCCTTAAGAAGGGGTTCGATGTTTAAAAAATAAATAGAAAGATTAAAGTGCTGAAGAAGAAATAGAGAGAGAGAGATATGTCTATTCATTGTTGGTAGGGAAATAGAACCGTGCAGGCCCTCTGGAGGTCAGCGTGGTGGTTCCACAGGAGGCTAGGTATAGAGTTGCTATTTGATCCTGCAACCCTGTTTTTTGGTATATACTTGGAAGAACTGAAAGCAGGGACAAGTATAGGCATTTGCACACTGGTGTTCATGGCGGCAGTATTTACAATTGCAGATTGCAATGGATGGAGGAGGCCTAAGGGTACATCGATGGGTGAACAGAAAGACGAACTGTGGTGTATACATGCAATGGAATATTTAGTAGCTGCAGGAAGGAATGAAGTTGTGAGGCATGCAATTAGGTGAATGAACCTTGAGGACATTGTGTTGAGTGAAATAAGCCAGAAACAAAAGGACAAATATTGTAAGGCCTCACTAATATAAGCTAACTATAATGAGCAAATGCTGAGAATTGAATTCAAGAGCATAGGTTATCAGGGGATAGAACGTGGGTAGAGACTGGGCAGTCGACAATGCAGGAATACAGAATGTTCAATAAGGCTTATTGTAAAGGTGCCTAGATTGTAAGCTCTTACAGCAGTCACATCTATTCTGAGTTTTAACTGTTATTTAAGAGATGTTTATTTGGTACAAAATTTATATTCTCTGTAACACACTAACTAATTTAACCTGTATGGTCAGTTTATTTAAACAACATAATTACATGGAACCTAGAATAGGGAATGAGATCTCGTTATTCTGTACAGGATAATGTAATACCCTGATACATCCCAGAGTATTTTGGGCAGAGGATAAAAAAGTATTTGCAAAGCCTCCTTGAGGGACTGGGGAAAATGTGGAAATATTAAACTTCCCCCACCTGGGGAATTCCTGATAGTCTTATAGGCATTGGGCACCACCAATTTAATAGGCCAAGCCCTGATCTTGGGGCTTGCCCTTCTGAAACATTCCTGCAAAGGAGAAGCTAATCTTACTTATAATTATGCCTAAGAGTCACCCCCAGAGAACCTCTTTCTCTCAGAAAGTAGATAAACTCACCACCTTCCCCACTATGAAGGGCATGGCTCCTAGGGATGAACCTGGCCCTGGCATCATGGAATTGAGAAAGCCTTCTTGACCAAAAAGGGGAATGGAAATGAAACAAAATAAAGTTTCAGTGGTTAAGAGATTTCAAAGGAGTTGAGAGATCATCCTGGAGGTTATTCTTATGTATTATATGTGTATTCCTTTTTAGTTTCTAGTGTATTGGGATAGCTAGAAGGAGATACCTGAATCTGTTGAACTGTAATCCAGTAGACTTGATTCTTGATGATGATTGTATAACTCTATGGCTTTTATGGTGTGACGGTATGATTGTGAAAACCTTGTGACTGACACTCCCTTTATCCAGTGTATGGGCAGATGAGTAATAAAATAGAGACAAAAAATGAATATAAATAATAGAGGGGATAAGGGGTTTGGGATATTTTGGATGTTCTTTTTTATTTTAATTTTTTTCTTTATTTTGGAGTGAAGAAAATGTTCTAAAATTGATTGTGGCAATGCACAACTATATGATGATACTGTGAGCCATTGATTATATACTTTGGATGGATTATATGGTGTGTGAATATATCTCAATAAAATTGCATTAAAAAATAAAGGGTTAAATACTGCAGAATGTAAAAATAGATATAAATGCATTCCTAGGCCATAGTTCGTTATTAAAATATTCATTATTAAAATTTTTTGAATATTTAGTAAAAATACATTTGTCTTCACACTTAACCTCTGAATTCACTCTTGCTTTCTTATGTGAGAAATAATGAGGTTTTTAGCAAAGCAAACATTTATTTTTTTTTTAAAAGTTAAGTTGCCAAATCATGTTTGCATTAACTGTACAATTGAAATGTGAGAGTCATTTATAAAGAGTTCACTTTCATTTTGTATATTTATGTTATCTGCCAGGGCATTTTGCTAAGAAATTTTTGGGGTGCTGTTTGTTTCGTTTCGTTCAAATCTTATAGCACTCTCAAGGAAATTTAGCAGTAATCAAGGATAGATTATTCTTTTGGGATTACGACTTGAATAGAACAATCTGTTCTACTTGCTCCCATAATTTGCTTCTGCTTTAGAGTATGTTTCATGCCGTTTTTTGGTAGAGAATTTAGTAAATACAGGAAAGTATAAGGGAGAAAAAGTCAAACTTCTAGAACATGAGACTGTACTCACTGCCTCTACTTTGTTAATTTATTTAAAAGTTTGATAACTCCTATATGCAAGAGATTAGGTTGGGCATTGGGGAGTTAGTAGTGCATAGGATGGATATAGTCTTTGTCCTCATTATGTTTACATAATGGAAGAGACAGACATTAAATAACAAATTATACAGTTGTCTAATTACATTTGGCTGGGTTACTCTTGAGATCAGCAGAACTTGCCTCAGTTTAGAGATCTGAGAAGGTTTGCCCAAGAAAGTGATGCTTAAGCTAAATGATGAGAAGGAGTTAGTGAGGGAATGAGGGAAATAGAAAAATAGTCCAAGTAGAATAAACAGTCTTTTTAAGTCTCAGAAGCAGGAGAGAGCCATTTGAGTCTGAGGAAAGGAAATTAAGTCAATGTGGCTGGAGTTTAGTGAGTGAGGGAGAGAAAACAGTGCCAGGGGAGGCTGGCAGTGAGAGCAAAGGCTACATTTTCCTGGGCCTCTTAAAACCAAGTCCAGCTTTTAAAAGTATTTTAATGATTCACTTAAAACCAGAGTATAGCAGGAGAAGAAAAGAGGCCCCAGGGCTGCTCTTTGAGTAACTAAGGTTGGGTAATGGAGGATGAACCAGCAAGGAGACTGAGAATAATTTTTTTTTTTTTTCATTGAACCTCCCTTCTTGAAAGTCATATCTAATTTCCAAATCCACTTACCTGTTCTAAGTCCTAATTCTACTTAGCCTCTTTAGGACTTAGAATGTGCTATCTTTAAAGCAATTTAGCTAATTCTTATTTTATTGTCAACTCATATGGTTCAGACACTGGTCTTGATTCTTAGTTCTCTATACCAGTGCACCTCTCTGCAGCATTTGACATTGATGACCTATTCATTGAGATTCTCTTCTCCATTATCTTTGTGACTCTGTCTTCTCAGGGTTCTTCTGTAAGTTTTCTGTCAGTACTCCTTTTAATTCGTCTTCACTGGCTCATATTTTTCCCACTTACCTTTGAATAAAACCATTTTCCAGGGTTTTGTCCTTGACTTCCTCCTTTTCTTGTGTAGTTTTATCCATTCACAAGGCTCCTAACTAATTATGAGGATGACTGTCTGGCTCTGCTCTGTGAAACTTAACTATATTTTGATATGTGTTACATGCAGAAGCCACCTCATAATCAAATTACTTGAAGGCAGAGATCATTTTACTTTTTTTGTTGTTCCCGTGGTGCTTTGTACCAGTAGGTAACGTGCATAACTGTCTGTGGCATTCCTCATCTTTGCATGATGCTAGTTGTTAAAAATTTTGAACAGAGTAGCTATGAAAAGTAGAAATTGCCAATGTTTTTGAAGAATACTAGGAACAAAATGACATAAGATCTCAAACTTACCAGTTAGCTTGGGAAAATGTTTGTTTAGGTTTATGTTAAGTGCAAGTAGATTGAAGATAGCCTTTTAATAAAATCTCAAAAATTCTTAAAATTTTGTAGAAACATATTGGGAGGGAAAAAATAAATGTATGGTTAACAAAGTCACAGATTTAGAGTTCATAAAGAAAATTTAGGCATCAGGTCATCCAACCTGTTAATCAGTTTATAGATGAATCTGAGCCACAGAGAATATGGTTACACAACTGATTTTAGATCGGAGCCCCTACCCTCCTTGCCTAATAATCCAATGCTTCTCCACTGTAAGCAAGTTCTAATGTTTTAAAACTCTTTACTTTATACACTTAAGAAAGAAAAAATGAAACACTTATTTTTGTGCATTTGATATATACTTAGGCTAAATTTTCGACATTTATAAAAATCAAGATTTCTCTAATGAAAATATATTCTTCTTCACCTCCACCTCTGCCTTTTTGTTTTTTTGCACCTTTGAAGTGATACACCGATTGAGGCCCAACGGCCTATCAGCAGTGAAATCCTGGGCCAGAGTTCAATTTCAGAAAAAGATCCTGCAAATGGAGCACAGAATCCAGGACCAGCTAAGCAAGAAAAAAATGAGGTAATATTTACTACACATAGTGTCTTACATTCTTTTTGTAAGAAGTAATAGCATTTGCTTGGATGGAATTTAAAAAGAATTTTCTAAAATTTGGGAGTAGGAGAGAGAATACATAGAATTTCTTATTATTGGCTCATTTTCTCCCCAAAGAATATATAGTATTTTTGGTTGTCACTGTGTATTTTGGGGCATTTTTAACAGGTGAATTTATTAACAGTCTCAAATACCACAGTTGACATTAATTAAAGTTACATATTTCAGGACTCAGTTCAACTCACATTAAACATGGCTAGTTTGCATTTTTAAGATGTGTGCTCTGTATTTTACTAATTAGGTTTAATGAACAAGAGTTTAAAACATTTATAGTATAGAATAATACTTTTATCTAAGCCTTTAGAGTTCCAGATTTTTTTTTTGTGGGGGGGGCTATTTTTTAAAGGAAATTGTATTGTGAAGTCGGGTGTCAATTTTATTTTATATAGTATGCCACTTAAAAGAGTATTTAGGTAGTTTTAATAAGTTGAGTATATTTTTGTTTTCAACTAAATATTAAGAATAAAGTAGAAAAGTTACTATTAAAAGTACATATGGATAATTTTATCCTCATAGTTATTATTTGTTATGAAATAGAGGAAGATTGTTACTAGCAATTGGAAAAGGGAGACAATTTTAGCTTTTGCTAGCTCTGCAAAACTCTTGGTTAAGCTTATTGTCAATGTTGGATAATTTTAGAGATGACTGATTTGTTTCAGGGTTACCTCAGTGCACATAATCCATGCAATATGACTAGACCCCAGCTTGACAGGGAAGCTTCCTTTGTCAGTATTGGAATTCACTAAATATCTTTGCCCTGTAAATTTCAGTGCTACACAGTTCTTTTAGAAGGGTGAAGTAAAAAAAATGTTGAGGGTACTAAGTTTAGCTTCCGTTTATTCTGCTTTCTCATGAAAGAACATTTGAAACCTGAACTAGTGTATTGTTTTTAAGGGAAATTTTATGTTTCTCTCTAGAATAACCTATTGAACTTTTACAAGCTAAAATTCCTATAAGCATGCTGGAAAAAGTTTATATTGTATTTATTTAATGTTAATGCAATCTCAGTATTTTTTTTTTCAAGTAACGTAGCAGATTTGTATTGGTGTTTATGTACATTCATATTCTCTGACTAGGTCCCCGTTATGATCACTATAATTTGCATTATTATTTTGGCTGATCAAGGAAGAACCAGGATGGCCATTCGGTTTGGTCAGTCTTTTGCTGTGGCATAAAGCAAATTAACTGATCTACTTGAGTATTTAGATTCATGGATATTATGTTATTTTTCATAGAGCAATACGTTAAGTTTTTGTAATTGTTAAATATAGCTAACTGTATATTCTTATTTTTATGTATAGAAGTTATTGAGTGAAGACTTGTATTCATAGTATGCTAAAATATATTATTCTAATATTTTTAAGCTTCGAGATTCCACAGAACAATTTCAAGAATATTATAGGCAAAGATTACGCTACCAACAGCATTTAGAACAGAAGGAGCAACAGCGACAGATATACCAACAGATGTTGCTTGAAGGAGGTGTGAACCAGGAGGATGGTCCTGATCAGCAGCAAAATCTTACTGAACAATTCCTTAATAGGTTGGTCTTTGAGTCCCTTTTTAAAAATAAAAATTTTTTTAAAGGCTATTTAAATCATGTAATTACTGGTACTTTCTATGTACAGTTTGAAATTTTAAGATGTTTTCTTTTTAAGTGTTTCAGGTAATGTGGAGTTAAGTTTTTCTTTTAAAATAATTGTATTTTATCTTATAGGTCCATTCAAAAGCTTGGTGAATTAAATATTGGAATGGATAGCCTTGGTAATGAGGTGTCAGCGCTTAACCAGCAATGTAACGGGAGTAAAAGCAATGGCTCTAATAGCTCTTCTGCGACTAGTTTTGCTACACCACCCCAAGACTCTAGTCAGAGATTAACACATGATGTTCCAAATATTCACACAAGCACTCCTCGTAATTCTGGATCGACAAATCACATACCTTTTCTTGAGGAAACACCTTCTTGTGGAAACCAAATGTAAGTGCTTGATTTTGTAAAACCTGGAAGTATTATCTTCATACTAATGGATAGAAACAGAGAGAGTTGAACTTCTTTTTAGAGCCTTACAAATAAAAGTTTTTGGAGCTCGCTACCTACCAAATTTTTTTTTTAGTCTGCCTTCATTTGTCCATATTCTCTTCTACCACTTTCTGAATTTCATAATATTCTTCATTTTTCTTTTCTTTTTCTTTTGCTGCCTCATTACTGCCACAGCAATTCTATTTTGTATAAGCCATCTTGGTCAGAGATCAGTTTTAGGCCTTATCTTCTCTCTGATTTTATTTGTCCTTGCCATGGGCACCTTTCAACAAACAATGCTAAATTCATAGTCTGTCAGGGTATAGGAAGATGTTTCGTAGCATAGTAGAATGGTCATAGCAGAACAGTGTTGGCAGCTTTGGCAATTACGGCAGTTGAAGATTTTTGCATATTTATGTTTCTCCTAATCAGGGAAAATTTTTATCTGGCTATCATTAATAAATAAGTGTCATTCATGCAATAGGAATGTTAAGGAACATTTTCCTTTCTTTATTCTTAACAAGCATAACTTGCTTTTGACTTGGATGCTTATGGGGATTGCTTAAAAATAGTATTGAAAAACTCTGGTATTTAATTCAGATCATAAGTTTATCTAATATTTGCTTCCTTATTATAGATCCAATAACACCAGTTTTGTGTACCCCCAAAGCTAGAACTTAAATTTTTAAATTTAATTTTTATTTTAATCAAACTAATAGATATATATGGTTTAAAGAGTCAAATAGCACTTTAAGACCTAAATTAAAACAGCATCCCTTGCCTTACCAATCTTTGTCTATGATTTCTATTGCCCAGAGGCTACCATTTTCAACCCATTTGGCTGTTTTGCTATATACCTCCATGTTTTGAATACCATGCATCTATTAAAATTTTATTATCTCTTGATTTCCCTACCCTTTAGGTTTAGCTACCATACTTCCCAACCACAATATGCTCATCTTGTCTACCCCTTCTTTCCAATATAGTTATATATCAACTTTTGTTTAGATTGGTATTTAGTGTTAACGTTACTATGGCTATGTAAATGTTATTTACAATTGAGTTATATAGTATAATATGATTACATTTCTTTGTCGTGAACTTTTTGTTTTTCCTGGAGACAATAATTGCCTTATATTGATGTGCATGGGTGTGCATGCATGCTTAGTTTTCTTTGTATCTGTCACTAAATTTATCTGGAAATGCTTTGACAGAACTGTAAAACCCTCTCATTACAGTCAAATATATCAGGTAATTTCTCTATTCCTTTTTTTCCCCCTTGGGAGAAATTCCTCATGGATCACTCTTGCTTCTCTTTGGATTCTTTGCTTCTAGGGTATTTTATAAAGGCCTAAAGAGTCCTTGACTTTCCTTCACCATCCTGCTAAAAGTTGCCTTTTCCTCTTCCCTGTATTGGATTCCCTGTTTTCAGGATCCTATATAGTTTCCTGAAAAGGGGTACATCATAGGTGAAGTCTCTGAGACCTTGTACATCTAAAATTGAGTTTATTGTATTTCCCACTTGATTTGTTAGTGTGGCTTGGTGTAGAAGTCTAGGATGGAAACCATTCCTCAGAGTTATAGAGGCATTGCTACAAGATCTTCTAGTTTCAGTGTTCCTATTAAGAACTCTTATGCCATTTTTTATACAGTTTTATTGAGATATATTCAT
This sequence comes from Choloepus didactylus, assembly GCF_015220235.1. Classification (NCBI taxonomy): domain Eukaryota; kingdom Metazoa; phylum Chordata; class Mammalia; order Pilosa; family Megalonychidae; genus Choloepus; species Choloepus didactylus. Next base: position 131,971,490 of record NC_051308.1, read on the forward strand.
ATACCCTTGTCATCCATAGTGTACAATCACCTATTCACAGTACCATCATATAGTTGTGCATTCATCACCAGAATCAACTTTTGAACATTTTTCTATCCCCCCCCAAAAATGAAAATAAAAGTAAAAAAGAACACCCAAAACATCCCTTCCCCCCCAACCCATTTAGTTTTTGTCCCCATTTTTCTACTCATCTATCGATACACTAGACAAAGGGAGTGTGTCCACGAGGTTTTCACAATCACACAGTCACACCATGTAAGCTACATAGTTATGCATTTGTCTTCAAGAATCCAGGCTACTGGGTTGCAGTTCGACAGTTTCAGGTATTTCCTTCTAGCTATTCCAATACACTAAAAACTAAAAAGGGATATCTGTAATGTATAAGAATGCCCTCCAGAGTGACTTCTTGACTCCATTTGAAATCTCTCAGCCACTGAAACTTTATTTTGTTTCATTTCACTTCCCCCTTTTGGTCAAGAAAATTTTCTCAATCCCACGATGCCCATGTCTAGGCTCATCCCCGGGAGTCATGTCCCATGTTGCCAGGGAGATTTATACCCCTGGGAGTCATGTCCCACCTAGGGGGAGACAGTGAATTCACCTGCCGCATGGGCTTAGAGAAAGAGAGTGAGTGAGCCACATCTGAGCAACAAAGAAGTTATCTGGGGGAGACTCTTAGGCACAATTATAAGTAGGCCCAGCTTCTCCTTTGCAGCGATAAACTTCACAAGGGCTCGCCCCAAGATCGAGAGCTCATCCTACCAAACTGTTAAGTCCTCAATGTTTGCAAGAACACCAGTAACAGCCCAGGTGGGGAAGAATTTCTGCATTCTTCCCCAGTTCCCCGGGGTGGGGGGGCCTGCAAATATATCCTCATTCTCTGCCTAAATTACTTCGGGATGTATCGGAATTTCACATTAACCTGTACAAACCTATTAGATCTCACTTCCTATTCAAAGTTCCATATAATTATGGTGTTTGAATAAACTGACTGTACAAGTTAAATTATTTAGTGTGCTGCAGACAATATAGATCGTGTACCAAATAAACGTCTCTTCCCTCAGTCTCACACAGAAGTTGATGTTTTAAAACACAGTCAATACCATCCTTTACCCTTTGGTCTGATTTCTCTTAGTCCTAACTAGATCCGCTTCATTCATATCGGTAATTGAGGTCTGAACTCTTTTTCAGCTTTTTTAACATTTGCCGTATGAGGTAATACTGACATTCATAGATGCCAAGCTCTAGCTTTGAGTTTCAGGTGTCACACAGATACCCAAAGTTCCAGAGACCAACCAGGTTATGCATAAAGAGCTCAGCTTCTCAGAATTTAGAGATAACCATTACAACTCAGGAATAGATGTGACTGCTGTAAGCCATGTTGAATCCTGAGCCTTTGTATTGGTCTCCTGTTTTCAATACTTTGGAATCGTTTAGGATATTCTCTTCTTTGGTGTTCTAAAACTTCATGATGATATACCCCAATTGTGTCTTTTTTCCTTTGTTGTTTGGGTGCTTTGTGCGCTCTTTCAAGTTGGAAACTTAAATTCTGGGAAATTTTTAAAATATAACTGGTAATTTTCTCACCTCCATTTTCTATGACATATTTTTTTCTGCTACCTTCTTTTTATTTTTGGAGAGGTCTTTTTATTCTCTAAATTTTTTCTTTTTTTTTTTTTTTTAAGTAGATTTTGTTCTTGTTTCCTGAATTCATTATTTCCTTTTATATCTCTAAGGGTTTTGACTTTATTTTTATAGATCGATTTTGTTCCCTGAATTGCCTCTCTTCTTCCAAGTTATTTTTTCTGTTTGCTTTAGACTTGAACTTTTATCTAGGAATCTCCCTGTAAGTATCTGAAAATCTTTGTCTCTCTTTTAAGAGTGAGGTATCTATAAACAGCTGATTGGAAGGAAGGTTTCTATATGTGGGTAGTTCTGTCTACCTTCTGACCTCACAAAAGAGTGCTAAGGTAGAATATTGTTTTTTTGAGGGACCTTCAACTGCCAGTATCTGTTAGTTTTATATTGCTCTAGTATCTGTTAGTTTTATATTACTCTAATAAAAATAGTAATAGAAACATCTCCAGTTTCCTTCCTGGGATAGGATTTAAGCATAGCAGCAGGGTTCTGGAACTAAGCAGGATAAGAGTGCTTGACACCTCACCCTAAAGTATGTGGACTTTGACTCAGTCTCCTTTCCAGATGGTTTTTACCTCCTCCAGCAACTATGCTTAGAGTCACTGAGTCCAGATCCTCTTAATAAGCCTCTCTGGAAAATAAACTTTGAGGTCAGTGAGGGTCATTTGCAAAAAAATAAAATAAAGTAAAAATTAGAGATTGAAATGATAACTTAGTTTCTGTTTTGATATTCAGAGTAATTTTATTTGATTTCTATTCACACAGCTCATCAGAACATTTGGTCATTAAGCCACCTCTTGGAGATTCTTCAGGGAATCTATCAAGGTCAAGAGAGGAAGAGGTAATACTTTGGGAGAAGAGGTTTCCTTGTTTTTATATTTACTTGCAAATTTTGCTAAGAAATTCTTGATTCAAAGAAAGAACCATTTTTAGAAATAATCATTATTGTGTTCATCTCATAGTAGTTGAGCTTTCACTGGGCTAAGGAAGGGGTTGCCTTAGAAAGCATATTTGGAAATATTTATATCAATGGCCCAGTAGTGACCTTGGCACATGAATTGGAGCTGTGCACTGCTATCTGAACCCTATGGTTAATTTTTTTTAAGATATTATTGGTGTTCACTGTGGATTTCTTATCAATATATCCAGATTTTTTTGTTTGTTTGTTTGTTTTGTTTGTTTGTTTTGCTTTGGAATCAGATATTCTTCCCCTTACTAGCATAGAGGTTCATTCTGTCTTATTTTCCCTAGTTCAGATTTTAACCCCATAAACAGAGGCATTATTGCATATGTTTATAGGTGCCAACCAGGTAACATAAACGAATAAAGTCCATCATATTCATGAGAAGTATATGGGAATATTTGTCCCTTGCACAAAGAGGTATGTAGGCCCAATGTTTCTAGTTCTTTTGATTTTAAACAAAAGCTAGGAATCTAGATTTTTCTATGAAATCTCCTATTTTAAAAATGGCAACAATAAAATGATGATTTAAAAAAAAAAAAAAATGGCAACAAATTTAGAACAATTTTAAATATACTAGAGAAGAGTAAATAAAATCAACCTGTTTGGGTCTGCCGCTTCTGCTATAAACAAACTCTTGTTAATTATTATTAATGTGCTGTAAGCTATTTAATCAGTTATTTCCATTCCCTTTTCCTCTTATCTGTACTTGATGCTATTGTTTGGCAAACAAGGTTGCATACCTTATAGGTTAACATAAGATTAAGCATTTCTAGTCAAATTCATAGAAATAACCATTCAGTCCAATTACATTACATAAGACAAACATTGTGACACATCATGTTTGCTCTCCACCTTCAGTGAGAATGTATTGCAGGAATACGTAAGAACTTGGGTAGGGAGAGGCATAATCTCTTCATTGGTGTAGTTATTATACCAGTGCTTTCACAATACATCCAGAGCTGAAGTGATTTGTCTTTGGGTGTGTACTTGACGTCCATACTTACCAAAGACAGTATTTGGCTGAACTGTTGAATACTCCCACTGGTTCCTGTTCCTGGTCCAGTCAGTCCTGATGAGGGAAGAAGGGTGATTCCAAAAGACTCCAATAGCAGGAGTCGCGAAAGCTTTATACAGAACTGCTTCAGCTTGCCTTCCCCCAGAAGAGGGCTGTGGACAGACAGGGTTCACAATTTAAAATGAAAATGAATCTCAAATTAAATGTTCTGATTAAAATCATTTTTGTAATTTTAAAATGGCAATTTCAGTTTGAAGTATTGAAATAGTAGTTGCTGGAGATAATAGTAAACTTTTTAAAATTCTAAGTGGATTAAATAATAGTACTTGATACTTCCTGCTTTTAGAAACACAAATGATGTTCTTTTGTTTTGCTAGAATTTCTATATATGTGGGCTATTTTTTCCTTGACAGTTAAAGAGAACTTAATATGGTAATGTACATTTTCCTTATATTTTGTCATAGTAAGTGAAGAAAAACTTGAATGTCTGTGAGCTACTTGAGCTTAGTTTAGCAATGAGTAGTAAAAAAGTAGAAATAGTAATTGGGGTTACTTTGGATTTGCCACTTAAAAAGAATATATGATTGTAAGGAATGAACATAAAGTGTTCAAACAGGAATATACAGTTCAAATGAATTTAAAATGGGATAAAGATGAGCTCTTTCAAATTAATTTTTTTTCCTTTAATGACTTTCATATTCCTTCTTTCCAAAGGATGACAAATCAAAAAAGCAGTTTGTTTGTATTAATACTCTAGAAGACACACAAGCTGTTAGAGCAGTAGCTTTTCATCCCAGTGGTGGTTTATATGCTGTCGGTTCAAATTCAAAAACTCTGAGAGTATGTGCTTATCCAGAAGTAATTGATCCAAGGTAAGCATAGATGGTTTGTAATGCCATTTTTGCCTTAGTTTTTAATTTAGTCATTATTGGTCCCTTTTTCAGAATTGCATTCAGTAGTGTTTCAATTCATATTTCTTTCCCTTTTATTAAGCCTTTAACTTTTTATTTTTATTTTCAATGCTTAGGAAATATTCTTAAAAGTCATTGATTATCTTTGTAAATTTTTTTTCATAAAATGTTTGTAATTAGACCCATGTTCATTCAGTCCTCCCTTCCTTATTTCTATGGCTTATGTATTTGGTTTTTACCTGAAAATTCCTTATATTCCAGTTAAATTAAATAAGATAAAAAATAATGCTAGTTGAAGTATTGAAATAGTAGTTGCTTTGAGAAAATATAAATTTTTTATTATAGTTTCAGAGAACTATTAGGCTGCACTATATGAAATTGCTGATATCTGACCATTTTTGACCTACAAAAATTGGAGTTCATTTGTGTCAACCTAATATGATTTTTTATCCTCTTGCTTTAACAGATTATAAGATTTGTAAATAAGGCAGAAATTCACCCTTCTCATTAAAAAAGGCCAAATGACCTTATCTATTAGCTGTACAAGTAATTCCTTAAATTTTCCAGTAGCAAATAGCTTAGATGTGACCCCAGAAAGCAGGATTTGAATCTTTCATTCCTTGATAGCTATTCTTTTCGATTCATTTGCTAAGGCTTTTATTTTGAAAATAAATTAGCCCGATAAAGGTCATGAGCCATTTGGTAGACTTCGTGATTAGGGAAATGAAAGGAATCATTTTTATGCCAATAGACAAAAATAACCAAACAAAAGAAGCTACAAATCTTTAAAAATTTTAATTATAAAAAGCAGTATTTGTCATAGTGTATGGTAGAAATTTTTTATAACTCTTAAGACTTTAGAAAAATTATAACCCTAGTTTGGGGTGAGATTATTTATTTATTTGCATATTTGGGTATCTATTTTTCTTTATATCTGAAACCAGTAATTTTGGTTTTTGGGCTACTGTTAGCATGTAAAGGTTGGGAAAGGAATGCAGTTCATGTTAGTTGATAGTAGTATAGCTTATCTGTACTCATTGTATTGGTATAATACATGAGAGAGAACAGAATTCCAGGTCAGGAAGTGAGGAAATAGTAATTATGGATTCCAAAGCTAAAGACTACTTTGCTTAGGGTTAGCCTGATCTTAAGTTAACTCTTTTTCTGTGTATTTCTTATGCTGGCACAGATGTTTGATAGACTGTGAAGAAACTGATTTTTATGAAAGTAAATTCATTTATTTAACAATTTTTTGCATAGTTTTCATTTTTTTATTTTTATTTTTTAAACATTTTTTATTGTGAAATATAACATATATACAGGAAAGTGATTGTTCTGGTTTGCTAATGCTACTGTTATGCAAAATACCAGAAATGGATTGCCTTTTATAAACGGGTTTATTTGGTTACAAAGTTACAGTCCTAAAGCCATAAAAGTGACCAAACAAAGGCATCACTGAAGAACACCTTTAGCCTCTGGAAAACCTCTGTCAGCTGGGAAGGCACATGGCTGGCATCTGCTCTGGGGTTCTGGTTTCCAAATGGCTTTCTCCCAGGTTGTTTCTCTCTAAGCATCTGGAGGTGTTCTCTTAGTTTCTCCCAGGCTAACTATGGGCTAACAAAAGTCAACTTTCAACGACTGTCTCCAAAATGTCTTTCTAGCTCCAACACTTAGGTCCTTCTCTCTGAGCTCTTATAGGGCCCCAGTGATTTAATTAAAACCCACACTGAATGGGCGGGATAACACCTCTATGGAAATAATCTAATCAACGGTATTACCCGCATTTGGGTGAGTCATATCTCCATGGAAACAATCAAGAGGTCACACCCTAATCAGAAAGATTAATAAATCTTCTCCCACAAGATTGGATTAAAAGATCATGGCTCTCTGGAAGACATAATATGTCCAAATGGGCACAGTGATAAATTTCAAAAGACAGTTTAACAGGTAGTTATAGAGCAAATTTCAAAGTATCGTATGGGTTACAGTTCCACAATTTCAGGTATTTCCTTCTGGCTGTTCTAATACACTAGAAACTAAAAAGAACTATATGATGATTTTTTTTTTTATTTAATCATCATTTTATTGAGATATATTCACATACCACGCAGTCATACAAAGCAAATCGTACTTTCGATTGTTTACAGTACCATTACATAGTTGTACATTCATCACCTAAATCAATCCCTGACACCTTCATTAGCACACACACAAAAATAACAAGAATATATATGATGATTTAGTAATAATAATCATTTCTTAAATCCTAACTTCTCTGTTACAACTCCTCCCTCTCATTTGATCATTTTCTTGATCTTCAGGGATATTTGGGCAGTGACCATTCTAACATGTTCATGTTGAAAAGGGATGTCAGCATTATGGGGTAGGGAGTGCAACTGGTTGATGTTCTGGGAGGGACGGGTGTCTCTGAGTTTCAGAGCTTATCTGGCATAGGAACAATCTGGAGATTTTAAGATTCTGGAGAATAAACTTAATAAGTAAAACTTTTATAGAGTCTTAGAGCCCTGAGTTTTCTTTAGAGTTTTGAGGAATACAATTTATTTAACAAATATATTTTGAGCTTCTATGTGCTAGGTTCTGTACTATGTTAGACTTTGTGGATAGTCATAATTAAAACAAACATGTTTATTGACTTCATGGAACAAAGTACAAGGTGTGTAAAGGAGTAAAACTGGGGGCATAGACTTGGAGTCACAGAAAGGCCTCTTTGAGGAATTAAGGCAGAGATGTGAGGGTGAATAGAACCAGCCATGTGAAGAGAAAGGAGAAGAGAGTAATGCAGGGGGAACATGTACAAAAGTCCTGAGGTGACAGACAGCTTGGCTTTTTGAGGAACGAAAATAATTTCAGTTTGGTTGGAATATTGTGAGACAGAGACGTGAACTAAATTATGCAGAGCTTTGTAGCCATTTTTGGATTTTGTTCTGAGTGCAGTGGGAAGCCAATGAAAGTTTTGAGCAGAGCACTGTTGTGATCTAAGTATATTTTTAGATGATCACTTTAGCTGTGGATTAGAAGGCAGTAAAAGTGGATTGTAGGAGATAAGTAGGCGATTTCAGTTGATGGCTAGTGTGATGTCAGTAGAGATAGAGTAAAATGGGTGGATTTGAGGTAAAATCCATTTAAAGAAAGAATCAGTAGGACTTGGCAATGAAGATATAATCTTCATCTGATTTTTCTAGTTCAATATTAAGTATTTTCTAGGTACTAGAGATTTATCAGTCTTTTTTTTTTCTTTTTCTTAATTATGAAAATTTTCAATCATGCAAAAAAATAGACCAATATTCTGAAATTCAATAGATTTTTGTCACATTTGCTTCATTCTTCCTTTTTTTTTAGTTTGCTAGAGTATTTTAAAGTAATTAGTATGATAATTGAAATTTTACATTTTGGATTTTAAACATGCTTTAAAATGATTTCTTCTAAGATTTAAAAAACTTATTAATCTGTTATCTGATATGCTTTTTGTGTCCTCCTTCAAGAACAACCATAATATAGAATTTCATGTTAATTAAATTTAGGAAGCAAAAAATTACAACTTTCTATAATTTTTCTTTTTAGTGCACATGACAGTCCTAAGCAACCAGTGGTACGTTTTAAAAGAAATAAACATCATAAAGGATCCATTTACTGTGTGGCCTGGAGTCCCTGTGGACAATTACTAGCAACAGGATCAAACGACAAATATGTCAAAGTACTGCCCTTCAATGCGGAGACTTGTAATGTAACAGGTAGGGGCCAAGTATATAAACAGTAGCTTACCAGTATATACTTTATATTTTTCTCATGCTGTATCTCTGATATTATATCTCTGTAGTGTTTTCAATGAGATCTAAGAACATAGCCTTAAGAAAAAACTTTTTACATTCTAATTGTTTAGTTATACTCATGAAGCATTATTCTTTTTTGTCATGTTCTTTCAGGTGCCCAGGTGGTATCTAAGCCTTAGAAAATTATTGTTGTCAGAAAAATCACTTTTAAATAACTGTCAGAATTGAGGAAATGGTCATTTTCTAGACAGTATCTATCTTTCCTTTCTTTTTCATTGTGATAAAAGACAAGAAAGTAATTATATCTATCTCTGTTATTTTTTCCATTTTTTAAATTGTGAACTTTAACATACACACACAACAGTGATAACTCTCGATGTATGATTTCACAAGTAGTTAGAGAGCAAATCTCAATATCATGGGTCACAGTTCCACAACTTGAGCCATTTCCATTATTGTTAAATATAATATACGTACAGAAAAGTGTCATCTCTCAATGTATAGTTCAACAAGCAGTCGTATAGGTAATTTCAAAAATTGTTAACGGTTACAGTTCCACAATTTCAGTACTTCCCTTATTATGCAAGGTATATACAGAAAGGTGAAGACCTTCAAGACACAATTCAATGAGCAGTTATAGAGCAAATCCCAGTTCCACCATGTCACTTACCTCCTTCCAGCCATTCCAACACCTCAGCATCCAAATATATCTATATGTATAAAATTATATGAAGTTGCAGTATTCATAGACTTTTGTTCAATCTTTTTTTAAAATTTTTTAACTTTATTCATTGAAAAATTAAACACACGAACAAAAACACATTTCCAACAAAACAAAGCAAAGGATTAAGAAAAACAACCTAAAATAACTACTTTGCTTCTAACGTGTTCTTACCATACCCCCCCAAAATGAATAAACCATATCCAAACAAAGGAGTAAGAAAAACCAATAATCTAAAATAACTACATTGCTTCCAACATCCTTTGTTCAGTCTTATCTTATTTGTTGTCTAGCTCTATTTTAGGGATGATAATAATTGAATCAGTATTTTGATTTTTGATATCTTTTGCTCAGCACAAGTGAAACTGATTATAATATCCATCCCTGAAAAAAATATAAACCATATCTCTACACTATTCTTGGTCAGTTTCAAGACAGTTTAGGAATCTCAAATTATCACAGTAAGGTGAGCAGCATCTTTTTTTTTTTTAATTCTGATTGCTGTTTCAGGACCAGATCTGGAATTTAGTATGCATGATGGGACAATTAGAGACTTGGCATTTATGGAAGGCCCAGAAAGCGGTGGAGCTATTTTGATAAGTGCTGGAGCAGGGGATTGTAACATTTATACAACAGATTGTCAAAGAGGACAGGGCCTCCATGCTCTGAGTGGGCACACTGGTATGTTATATCAATCTCAAATGCTGCTTTTCTTTTTGTTCAACTTGTGTTTTTTCCCTCTCTGCACTTTCATTAATTAGATATACTTCCTCAAATGGATTTCTTTATGGCAAGAAATTTTTATTTCAAAAATTTTAATTGCAAACTTTGAATAACAACACAGTATTGATAGCTATATTGCTATTATGTACTAAATCTTTTATTCATATATGTAATTCCTTAATTTAATCCTCAGAACAACCTGTGGGATAGGGAGTTTTATCCCCATTTTATACATGAAGAAAGTTTTTATACATGAGGCTGAAAGGGTAAAAATGACTTCCCCAATAACATATGGTTAGTAAGTTGCAGAACTAACATTTAACGCCAGGTTCCTTTATTCCAAAGCTAATGATCTAATCCCACAATACTATACTTCCTCCATAGAAAATTTGCCATCATTTAAATGATATTTTTTCAGTTCTAATTATGTCCTGAAATACTGAATGAGCTAACTATACTGACATAATCACCAAAAAATATTTAGGTTTGTTCAGTATAGTTTTGATGTTGTACATTTTACTGAGTTTTAATTTTTTGAAAATTGCCAATATTTTTTATAAATGTGGAAAATCTGTCATATAGTATATTTAATTAACTGGAGCATCACATGCCCAAAAATGAGTACTTAGCTTTGAATGTGTTATGGAAAAGTTCTATTCACAGCAATAATTCAACATATTCTTCTTCATTTTTAAAATGCAGTTTGAGATACATTAACACTATTTTCTTTTATAGGGCATATATTAGCACTTTATACCTGGAGTGGCTGGATGATTGCATCTGGTTCCCAGGATAAGACCGTTAGATTCTGGGATCTTCGAGTACCAAGCTGCGTTCGTGTTGTTGGCACTACATTCCATGGAACTGGTAGGTTTTCCTGGAATTTAAAGGAACTTATATGAGAAAGAAACTTTAAAATAGGAATAGTAGTAAAAATAAGTACTTGGTATTTTTTTGATTATTGTCAATTCTTTCAAAATACTTTAATCTGTAACCTTATTTATAAAAATAATACTCAATTTAGGAAACCAAGGTTCAGGGAGATTGTCCTGCCAAATTATGCAGTTGGTAGTAGTAGGGCCATTTTAGAACTCAGACCTTTAAAAAACATTTTTTTTTAAATGCATGCACATGGTAAGAATTCAAATTGTACAAAAGGGTATACTGTTCTTCCCACTGTATTCCTTGATCTCTTTCTCTGAGGTACACGTTTCTTATTTATTCTTCTACAAGTATTCTGTAAATATATAACCAAAAAGTTTGTATGTATAATACTCTTCCTTCTCCTGTAAACACACACAAATACACACACACACAAATGGTAGTAAACCATACACATCTCACTTTCTAAACTAAACAATGTATCTTGGATTGTGCCATGTAAACCCCAGGTCTTTAGTTTGCCAGGAGTGCTAAAATTAAGTACTACAGACTGGTTGGCTTATACAACAGGTATTTATTGTCTCACAGTTTTGGAGGCTAGATGTCCAAAATCAAGGTGTCAGCAGAATCACACTTTCTCTGAAGTCTGGAGTGTTCTCGTGGTGGCTTGCCAACAGTCCATTACCCAGTCTCTGCCTCCATCAATGGCCATATGTCTCCTTCAGTATCTTGCTTACTCCTACTATTGTGTACAAATTTCCTGTGCTTATAAGGGCTCCAGCCATAACGGATTAAGGCCCACCCTGATTCAGTTTGGCTTCATACTCAATAAGATCTTTGAAGAGCCTATTTATAAATGAGTTCACATCCGCAGGATCGGGGGTTAGAACTTGAACATGTCTTTGTTGGGGACATGATTCAATCCATAACTCCAGGCAAATGCTCTTAGAATTATGCAATCTTTAAAAATACTGGTATTTAAGCATGACACAGTATTCTGCCATTGTATTTAATGCCTTTGTAGTTTTTAATAGCATTTCAATGGCACTAATCAATTTAAAAATTGATTCAAAGTGTTTCATACATATATCGTTAATTTCTGGGATGTGTGTGTGTTTTAATGCCTTATTTATTCTTTTGACTTTCATGGACTTATTTCTACATTTTGATTCAAACTAGAAATGATTTGTTACAGAAAATTTGAGTTTGAAATACACACACGTATATTTGTATTTATACATATGAAAATGTGACCATTGGTTTGTTTAAAGTTCAGTTTGTATTATCATCAAAATGTGTAAGATAAAGAACCAAATAATTCAATGAGGCTTATTATTAAGAAAAACAACACTGCCCTGGGCATCACCCCACATCCAACCCTTTCCTTCACCCCTGAGCCCCTGCCTCATTTCCCATTTCTCAGAGGCAACCATTCTTAACTTTTTTAGTAGTCTTCTTTTAGCATTTATTTACATATTCCTAAGTAATGTGCACATAATGATACCTTTTAGGATTATTTATTGACTTCCTACCATAAAAGACGAAAAATTTTACTTTTTCATGTCCCTTTTAAACTCCCACCATCCCTCATCCACGTACATTCCTATCCCACATCCTTTCAATAAATTTTAGTAATTTTATTTAGATCAGTATTCATTGTTTACATTATTTTAACCATGTAAACACTATTCATATATTATTAATTTTTTCTTCCCCATTTTTTTGTTTTCCTTGGTGTTAATAATGTGTTTTTTGTTTCATTTGTTTAGTTTCTATATATTTATCACTAATTTCTCTCCAAGCTCTCTTCCAGTTACCTAAATTATTTCCTGCCCCTTTTCTCTCCCTTCCAGAGACTTCAGTTTTTTATCATATCCTCTTGCAACATTAATCTCTCCTTTACTACTGAGTCATACCCACGTACATACAAAAATGTAAAGAATTAGCAGTGCCAAAAAGTTCCTCTCGACTTCCTTATCGCCTTCAGCACCGACTCCCCGTTTTTATGCTCCCTTTCTCGTCCAGATGTCTCAAAATTCTTCCTATACACAGTGTTTCCGATTTCCTCACATTTGGTATTCAGCCTACTCCAGTATGGTTCCTTTCCCAACCACTCCACCAAAAGCTGCCTTTTGCAAGATCACCAACAGACTTCATACTGCCAAATAACTTTTACATCCTCATTTTTCTTTATCTCTCAGTGGCATGCAACAGAGTTGACCTCTTCCTATTTTCTTTTGGGCTTTCTACTCTTCTCTTACTTTTCTGGATAACTTTTCCTTTACTGGATCATCCTCTTCTGCTCAACGTCTCAGTTTTGGCATTCCCTTGGGCTCAGTCTGGAGTTTTGTCTCCTTTCTTTTACTAGGTGATTACATCCATTCCCTTGGCTTTATAGCTCATATGCTGACACATGTTAACATTTTATCTCTAGCCCAAACTTCTTTTGTGTGCCAGGTTTATGTTGCTAACCCACCTTCTTGACCTCACAGGCATCTCAAATTTAACTTCTCTATTGTTAAAACTATTGATTCACGATCTCTCCTCCAAAACAAAATAGCCCTAGACCTTCTCACCTCACTAAGTGGCACCACCCCACTTATTGTTCATGCCAGAAACCCAGAAGTCTTCCTTGACTCCTCTCCCCCACCCTTACCCCCCAGTATCCAGTCCATCAGCAAATCCTGTTGTAGCCTCAAAAGTCTGTCTTAAATCTACCTACTTCTTTCCATCTTTATTGCCACCACTCTAGAATAAGTCACCACCATCCCTCAACTTAACCATTGCAATAGCTTCTTTACTATCCTCTGCATTTCCCTTTCGCCCCCTCCAGTCTATGGTCCTCACAGCAGCCAGAGTATTCTTTTGGGAAAAAAAAATCTGATCACATCACACTTTAATTATAATACTTCAATGACTTCTTAATATTCTTAGGTTAAAGTACAGACGCTTTGCTATGACCTATGAGGCCCTGAATGATGTGACATTCTGTACTCTTCTTTCTGGCATTCAGAACACTTGCTTCTTTCCCTTCAGTTCCTGGAACATAGCAAGCTCTTCCCACCTCCAGTGAATATGCATGCTGTTTCCTTAGCCTGAAATGTTCTTCCTCTTGTCTTCTCATGGTTAGGTCTTTCTCATCTTTAAGTCTTGGCTTCAATACCACCTTGCCAGAGAGGCCTTCTTTTACTGCCCTAAGGGAGCCCTCACCATTATTTCTTATCACTGAACCCCATTTATTTCCTCCATAGCTCTTATCACTATTTGAAATTAGGTATTTGTTCACTTGTTTATTGTGTATTTCCTCCAATAGATTTTACATTTCACAGACAGAAATCATGTCTGTTTTATTCTCCAGACTGGATTTAGCACCCATTGTAATGCCTGGCCCAAGGAAGTAGTGACTTAACAACTTTGTTGTATAAATTAACAACAAATTAATTTATTCTTTGGATTTCTGTCGGTATCATGAACTTTGCATGAATAAAACTAAACTTGTTATATTTCTCCTGTGAATCAGTTCTTCTTCCATTTTCCCTATTTTTTTTTTTTTTTTAGTTTTTACTGAGATTGTTCACATACCATATAACTATCCAAAGATCCCAAGTGTTCAATCAGTTGCCCATGGTACCATCAGACAGCTGTGCATCCATCACCACAATTAATTTTTTGTTCAAGTTTTAGAACATTTTCGTTACTCCAAAAAAGAAATAAAGACAAAAAAAGGAAACTCCAATCTTCCCATACCCCTAACCGCCCCCTCCATTACTGATTCATAGTTTTGATATAGTACATTTGTTACTGTTGATGAAAGAAAGTTAAAATACTACTAACTGTAGTATATAGTTTGAAATAGGTATATATTTTTTCCTATATGCCCCTCTATTATTAACTTCTAGTTACAGTGTCATACATTTGTTCTAGTTCCTGAGAGGGATTTCTAATATTTGTACAGTTAATCATGGACATTGTCCACCACAAGATTCACTGTTATCCATTCCCATCTTTTAACCTCCAGCTTTCCTTCTGGTGACATGCGTGACTCTGAGCTTACCCTTTCCACCACCTTCACACACCATTCAGCACTGTTAGTTATTCTCACAGCATGCTACCATCACCTCTGTCCATTTCCAAGTGTTTAATTTCACCCTAGTTGAACATTCTGCTCATAATAAGCAAGTGCTCCCCATTCTTCAGCCTCGTTCTGTAGCCTGACAACTTACATTTCATGTCTATGAGTTTACATATTATAATTAGTTATATCAGTGAGACCCTGCAATATTAGTCCTTATGTGTCTGCCTTATTTCACTCAATATAGTGCCCTCAGGATTTCTTTCTCAACCCATTTTTTTTTTAAGACAGTTTTGTTCACACACCATACATTCCATCCTAAGTAAACAATCATTGGTTCCCTGTATAGTCACATATTTATGTATTCAGCACCATTGCCACTATCTATATAAGGACATCTCCATTTCTTCCACAAAGAAGGAGGAAGAGTCAAAGAAGGTAGAGAGACAAAAGAAAAAGAAAAAAGAAAGAGAGAGAGAAAAAAAATGTGACAGCTAGAAAGCAACAAAAGGAAAGATAGCATTAAACTAAAGTAGAATAAAAAGCCAGACAACATCACCAATGCCAGGAGTCCCATACCCTACCCCTATGTACCCCCCCCATATGCATTTAGTTTTGGTATATTGCCTTTGCTATATTAAAGGAAGCATAATACATTGTTTCTGTTAATTATAGTCTCCAGTTTGCATTGATTGCATTTCCCCCCTATTTTTAACACCTTGCAACGTTAGCATTCATTTGTTCTACTTCATGTAAAAACATATTTGTACCTTTTATTACAATGGTTGAGCACCCTAGGTGCTCAACCTTCCTCTTTCAGCCATATTCACAGTCGTCTTTGTTCAGTGTACTTACATTGCTGTGCTACTATCTCCCCAAATTGTGCTCCAAACCTTTCATTCCTGTCTTTTCCTTTCTGTCTTCAGTGCTTCCTTTAGTGTTTCCTGTAGAGCAGGTATCTTATTCACAAACTCTATCATTGTCTATTTGTCAGAGAATACTTTAAGCTCTCCCTCATATTTGAAGGATAGTTTTGCCGGATATAGGATTCTTGGTTAGTGGTTTTCCTCTTTCAGTATCTTAAATCTATCACCCCACTTCTTTCTTGCCTCCATGGTTTCTATTGAGAAATCCGCACATAGTCTTATCAAGCTTCCTTTGTATGTGATGGATCACTTTTCTCTTGCTGCTTTCAGGATTCTGTCTTTATCTTTGATGTTTGATGATGATTAAGTGTCTTGGCGTAGGCCTATTTGGATCTATTCTGTTTGGGGTACGCTGCACTTCTTGGATCCATAATTTTATGTCTTTCATAAGAGATGGGAAATTTTCATTGATTATTTCCTCTATTATTGCTTCTGCCCCTTTTCCTCTCTCTTCTCCTTCTGGGACACCAGTGACACATGCATTCCTTCATTTTGTTTTGTCCTCAAGTTCCCAGAGACGTTGCTCATATTTTTCCATTCTTTTCTCTATCTGCTCTTTTGTGTGTAGGCTTTCAGGTGCCTTGTTCTTCAGTTCCCAAGTGTTTTCTTCTGCCTCTTGAGATCTTCTGTTGTATGTTTCCATTGTGTCTTTCATCTCATGTGTTGTGCCTTTCATTTCCATACTCTGCCAGTTGTTTTTTCGAACTTTGGTTTCTTCCTTATGTTTGCTCAGTGCTTTCAGTGTACACTTTATCTCTTTTGCCATATCTTCCCTAAACTTTTTGAATTGATTTAGTATTAGTTGTTTAAATTCCTGTATCTCAGTTGAAGTGTAAGTTTGTTCCTTTGACTGGCCATAACTTCGTTTTTCTTAGTGTAGGTTGTAGTTTTCTGTTGTCTAGGCATCTGATTTCCTTGGTCACCTCAATCAGGTTTTTCAGACCAGAATGGGCTCAGGTTTCAGCAGGAGTCAGTAGTATCACGTCTCCCTGAGGGTTTGTCTTAGAAGATCGGTACCCCCCATGAGGCCTCAAGTCACTGCTTTTCCGCCCAGCAGGTGGCGCCTGTCAGCCTGTAGCTCCAGACTGGTGTAAGGAGGTGTGGCCCATAGTTGTTTTCCTCCAGGCTCTGGGGTCTGGTTCTGAATGGAAGGTGGGTAGTAGACCTTGGCACCACCTTCTTCCTCTTAGGGAAAATACACCCCCTAGGGTGAGGTCATTTACATTTGAATAGACTCTCTGCCTGCACCATCTCCACCCTTGTCTGGTCAGAGCGCTGGGAACTGAAAATGGCTGAGGCTTTCTCCACTGAGCCAAAAACGGGACAGAAAGCCCCCTTCAGGGCCAGTCTGCGGCCACCCTCCGGCTCTCCAAGGTCAGTCATCACCAAAAGCCTCTGTGTGCTTGTTGGGGATTTGTAGCTTGTATTGAGCCATCCACATTTGTTAATTAAAACCCCAGTTGGAGCTCAGCTGAGCTATATTCACTTGTTCAGAGAGTGCTGCTCTCTAGCACCATGAGGCTTTGCAGCTAGGGCAGTGGGGGGAGGGGGTTCCCAACTTGGAGCCACAGTTTTTACTTACAGATTTTATGCTGCGATCTTGGGCATTCCTCCCAATTCAGGTTGGTTTATGATGAGTGGACAGTTGTGTTTGTCTCCCCACAGTTATTCCAGATTATTTACTAGTTGTACCTGGTTGTTTATTAGTTGTTCCAGGGGGACAGACTAGCTTCCACTCCTCTCTATACCACCAACTTTTTCCGTCTCCTGTCTTCCCTATTTTTGATAATAGTTCTCATTATTTCCTTATTCAAATAGATTTGAAATCTCAGACTTATTTTTCACTTCCTTGCCAGGCAGTTAATTGCCAATTGTTTTGATCCTTTACTCACATTTTTTCCCGAAATCTGTCTGTCTGATCATTCAGGCGTTTATTCTCTTATTGTTCTGCTAATTTATCATGTCTTCTATTGGTCAGCTTCCCAATGTTATCTTTCCATTTTAGTTTGATGCACATCTTCATCAGATTAATATACCCAAAACACTGCTTGAATCATGTAAATTCCCTTGCTTAGAAACCTGCCATGATGTTTCACCATCTACAAGCAAGTTCAAACTCCTCAGTTTGGGATTCAAGATGCTTGATGTTCTTGCCCTAACCTGCCTTTTATGTCTCAGCTTTTAGATTGTTAACTCATTAAACCAAGTAACTCCAACCAAACTGAGCTACCTATCCTTAAACACATTTTTAATACTTTTTCTTTAAAATTTTTCTCATGAACTTCTCCCTGACCATAATAGCCCTCTTCTTTACCTATCAAAATTTCAAGAAAATGCTATTTCAAATTACATATACATGTGTATACATGTATATACATGTATACAAATATGCACACACACACATACATATACACATACTTATTTATACTGTTTACTGTTCTTCAAGATCTAACTTTATGTCCCCATTTTTTTTCTGTAAGGTCTTCTGAGGCCACTTTGGAGTGGAGCAGTGTTTCTCAATTTTTTTTTTTCATTATTTCTCCTCTAAGGAGAAAAATTTAATTTAATTCTTTTCCTAACAAGGGAAGTATAATGAATGTTTTGGGTGGGATAGGGTTGAGCTTTGCTGGGTCACAAACCATGTACTTTTTTAAGATTTATTTCTGGACCCTAAGGCCCATTTTTTGTCACCTTGGTGGCAGTAATACCCACATTGAGAGTGAATGGTGGTTTTGGTTTGCTAAAGCTGCCGGAATGCAATATACCAGAAATGGGTTGGCTTTTAATAATGAGGATTTATTAGGTTGCAAGTTAAAATTGTAAGG